>NC_142586.1:15206724-16409724 GCF_965207765.1 Zootoca vivipara
CGGCAGAACAAGAGAGAAATAAAACTCCTCAAACTGCAGCCACAATCTGAATTTGAAATGTTGCGGACCTGACCTTAAATACTCAATTCACACTACTTTTCTGCAATGGCAAAAAAAGGTATGTGCAGATGAAACCAAACCTGAAATCGCTTGGGGATTGAGTATCCCCAGGTCTAATTATATGTGGATGCTACAGGTCTTGTCGCAAAATAAGGCAGCAGATGACTATTTGGCTGGGGTGTTATATAACACTGCAGTGTTTTGCCGAAGAATCGCTGGGTCCCTCCCCCCTATCCCTTTTGAGCAGAGGGCTAACTCTTTGTTTCCTCTCTTGTTCTTCTACAACCAACACGAGTGAACAGCCTGACCAGAAAATAAGGACTCTGGTCTGGATGTAACATACTGAATGCTGTGACAGATGAAACTCACGATGATGATTCTGCTGTGTTTTTGCAGGATTATTTTTTAAAGGAAAAAAGCTCATTGCAGGCAGATGCACCAAGACAAGTGTTAATAATTGAGGCGTTGGGGACTGTTTTCATAGATTTCCACATGCTTGGATTATAAATTTACAGGAGATGAAACAGAGAATCTCTGCCCAGGAGATGAAGCATCTGAAGTGGGTAAAGGACAGAGCAGAGCTATGAGCCAGCAAGCCCTCTAGCTTAAAGCCATAATTTATGCCATGAATCATTAGCGAGCCTTAGGCAAGCCATGATTCTTTCAAGTCAACCCACACCTATATTAAAGGGAAGGAGGATATACTGTAGATAGGATTGGTCAGAAAATGTTCTTTGTAGCAGTTATGGGGAAAGGCTGTAGCTACATGGTAGAGCATCTGGCTTGCAGGCAGAAGGTCCCATATCCGATCCCTGACATATCCAGGGAGGCCTGCATAAAACCCTGCCAGCCCGTGTAGACAGTACTGGCATAGATGGGCCCAATGGTTGCCTGACTTGGGAGAAGGCAGCTTCCTATCTTCTTCTTCTTTTTTATTTAAATTGTTTGGTTTTCAGATCAATCACATGTCCACTAAACTACAAGTGTTATTCCAGTCCTACTAACAGTTTTAACTGTTTACAGTGCTTTATAAGAAAATTTCCTTTTTAAAATTCTGGTCTTCCTGATTTCTGATTCCTCCGGTCATTTTTGCCAATTTGGCATAGTCCATCAACTTTATCTGGGGGTGGCCTAGGATGTGGTTGGTTGTCGTTGGTTGGCTGTAGTGAGAATGGGTTTTGTGTGTGAGTGGGGTGTGTGTGTTTCTGTGTATTTTTGGATCAGGTTAGCCAAATTGATTTGTATGCTGTCGGCTGATTCTTGTTGTTGTCTTGTTGGGCCCCTACAAAGTTGATGGGCGTTCACATTCAAATGGTTTGTGTGCTCTGTATCATTAGGCAGGGTGGGGCTTATGATGCTCTGCATCATTAGGCAGGGTGGGGCTTACCTGAGTCCCCCCAATATTTTATTCAAGTTGGAACCCCTGAGTCTTGCTTCTTCAATTTGCTTGTGTGGCCAGAAGCAGGGGAGGAGAACCCAAGCTATTTTATCTCATGATAACAACAGGTGGCGAAGGGCCAAAGCCCGGTGATAGAGCATCTACTTTGCACACAGAATATCTCAGGTTCAATCCTCAGTATCTCCAGGTAGGGTTTTGGAAAAGGCACCATGTCTAAAACCCTGAAGAAGTGTATGGAACATCAGTCCCTAGGGCCAAATGTGGCTCTCTAGACACCTCTATCTGTCTTGCCCGGCTGGAATTAAACTCAGACAGTGCCTTTTGCTGCCTGGATGTAGAAGGAGGTGTCGGTAGAAGCTAGCCAAATGTACAAAGGTCAAATTCACCACTCTTGACTCTGGTGTGTGCCCACCCCCCCATAGAGAATGTGGCCCTTGGTCTGAAAATGTTTATTGATTTATAAGAAGGCCCACGTGATATGTTTTGGGAAGTGCTGGAAAAAGCAGCAGCAACACTCCCAGGTCCATTTATTGTTGCAGGAAACATTTTGCAGACAACACGACATATTTTTCAGTCCAGTTGACTGTTATATTGGAAGGATGAAATAATCCAAGTGGGGGGAGGGAGTTTCCTATGGGCCAAATTGCAGTGGACAATGAGAACGATGGGGATCTTCCCTAATCTGACCAAAAGCGGGCAGTAGAGGTGCAGCCAGTGCTTCTGAATTGTCCTTCTACCTGCTGCCTTGTCATGCAAGTTCAGAGCTGGGCATTTCTCTGCTAGCTGGGCTCACTTTTGAAAACAGAGTTTGTGGGCTAAGAGCCATGAGTGAACATAGCTCTCAGTATCTCCATTTTTGTGTCCCACTGGTGCTTTAATTTGTACACACAGCCACACACACACACACACACACACAGAGAGAGAGAGAGAGAGAGCGCGCATTAAAAGCTATTGGAGCAAAGCAATGTTCCCTATGGGTGTTTGTTGATTCTCAGTTTTAACAGGATGCGTGATTTCCTCTGAGGGAGAATCTGCAAGTATTTCTTTAACTAAAGTTTGAGTTTCTTTGAAGCAGTTAAAACAAAATAAAACACAAAAACACAACCACTACTGGTCAATATTGTTGTTTCCGATTTGATTGCTTTGTGTGTGTGTGTGTGTGTGTGTGTGTGTGTGTGTACACTATATACACTATATACACTATATACATATATATATACACACATATACATACATTACACCTCCTGCAGTCAAACTGGTGCCAAAACTATTCAAACCTATTGCTCTGCTTTCCTTCGGACCACATCATTGAGGCCGGGTGTGTGTGTGTGTCTCTGCCAAGCAGTAACAAGAGATACCAGAGGTCTTGGCACTTAACCAGGGTTTGTGTTTCCTTGGGGGAAATGAGGCGTATTCCATAATATAACTTATGGAATATTCAGAATATAACTTATGGAATATGCAAAAATGGCAAAACATACCGGAAGAATAAGAAATCAAGATGACATTATTATTTTTTAAAAAAATAAAAGAATGGAAATGGTTTATTGAATATTTACATATAAATTACAAACAGATAAAAACATTGGAAGGATTATTGCAATAACTTGCAGTTTCATAAGAGTATATATTTAAAGTGGATGAATACATGAGCAAATTAAGTTAATTTGGACATGCAGAAGATATTAAAAACAAATTTAAGGAACCGCAGGAAGAGGGGGAAGGAAGTCAAGTTTTGAAATGATTGTAAATTTGAATGATTGTGAAATTAGTGAAATGTATAAAATTAGTGAAATATATAAACCTGAAAAGTATTTTTTAAAAAAAATAAAAAAAATGAGGCACAGTGGAGGCTTCGGTGTCTTAGAAATATGTTTTATCCACACACATTTACAGCTGAGATCATGGAGAGAGAGAGAGAGAGTTCACAGCATTTACAGCCCAAGAGGGGCTTGTCCTTCTCAGCAGTGCAGCGAAGCATTGGATTCAGAGGCAACCTTCAGTCTCTTTATGGAGTTCTGCCCACCTCCTGCTCCTTCTTCCCAGAAACCCCTGCTCCTAAAACATCTGTTGTAAAAAGAGCATCTTCTTTTACTGCAGTGACAACCCCCCCCTGTCACCCTGGCAACCTCCCTCTGTGTCTGGCAGAGCCTTCTGCCTGGTCGATGACTTCCATGGAGGGTTTCATGGATGGCAATGGCCACCATAGTTTCTTCAACAACCTGCCATCACCAGGCTGGCCTCGTGAAGCAGTTAGCCCTGTTAAGTTCAGGAATCCATGCGTTTGCTCAGACTCTGACTCTTCGCTGAATGTAGAGTTTATGGGGAGCCCGCCCCCACAATTGATAACAATATATATTGCACTTAATACTACAGGCAATGGACAGTTGCAATCTGAGTGGGTTTGGGGAAATTGAACTTGTAAGCAGCGACATGATTGAACACAACTGTTTAATCTCAGACCACTAACCTGCTCGGTGGGATCTTGCCTTCTGGCACCAACCACTATTTCTATCTGCTTGAACTTGAATTTTTCATTACATGAATTCTCCTAAAGTACTCTCTCTCTCTTTGTCCATGACTCATAAAACTACTGAAGCGAAATAAAAAAGAAGGCAAGGCAAGGTTTCATGATACATTTGAACAAAGTTCTGTATTCCTTACAGAATCTATAGTATCATCCAATGAAGAAGTATGAGGAGGAACCAGATATGGGATGTGGTCTTCATTCTTTGGGACACTACCTTAGATTTTGTTCTGGACTCACATTTCATCTCTCAGTAGAAACGCAAAAGAAATTTGGTTTGGTTCACATTCTAACACGTGCTTACCTAATTTACACTTCCCGATACAAGACAAAATGCAACTATCTTTTGAATTTTGCACTTCTCCAATTTTTGCAGTGCTGTTCCCCAAATATGTGAGCAAAATAATAATAATAATAATAATAATAATAATAATAATAATAATAATAATAATTTATTTATACCCTGCCCATCTGGCTGGGTTTCCCCAGCCACTCTGGGCAGCTTCCAACAGAAACATTAAAATACACTAATTTCTTAAACATTAAAAGCCTACCTAAACAGGGCTGCCTTCAGATGTCTTCTAAAAATCTGGTAGCTGTTTTCTTTTTTGACATCTGATGGGAGGGCGTTCCACAGGGCAGGCGCCACCACCGAGAAGGCCCTCTGCCTGGTTCCCCGCAACTTGGCTTCTCGCAATGAGGGAACCGCCAGAAGGCCCTCGGAGCTGGACCTCAGTGTCCGGGCAGAACAATGGGGGTAGAGACGCTCCTTTAGGTATACATTAGGGGAATGTGTGCATAAAATTGCCTATATTGGTGAAAATACAGGCGTGCATTATATTGGAGGTAATTTCTGTAGGCAAAATTGCATACAAAACTGTGTGTATATTTGAAAGAAATGCAGACTATGATGATGAGAATTTTTTGTGGTGACTCTTTTTCCAAAAGAAAATTCACAAACTGATGCTGAAATGTGCTGAAATGAGTCTATGGATGGGAAACTCAGATTCAAATCTCCACTCAGCCATGAAACTCACTGGGTGACCTTGGGCCTGACACTATCTCATAACCTAACCTACCTCAGTGTTCTGTCAAAAAAATGTGAGGGCAGGGAACCACAATGCTATGCAAACTGTCTTTAGCTCCTTGGAGAACAGTTGGGATACAAATAAATAAAATATAAATAACTTAGTGGAAGTGTTGATAATAGGCTTCTCTCTGGTCGGAGTTGTGTAAATAGATCCTAGCAAACAGCCTTTCTGCAAGACTTCTTATTTTGCCTTTGTGCCACTGTGAAGCTCTAATTAAGACAGAAATCCTTTGACATACCCAAAATAAAATAGCAGATTCAGATCCGATATTTTAACCATTATTACTAATTACTGCCATTCGTTTGTCACCTGTTGCACACAATATTTACTTCTTCTTTTTACCAAAATTATCAGGGGAAGTAGAAATATGATTTGTTTGCACACATTATCCTCATTGCTGCAAATAGTTCAGCTTTCTGCATGGAGGGGCCTTTATGTTAGTTCGACTGAAAGTTTTTCCCTCAGCTTTTGTTAAGGGCAGATATTGAAAGATCCCTAGAAATGATAGACATTGGGGATGTTATTTGAATGTGCTGGACACTTATAGAGCATATTATTTTCTACTGTCCACTGTACAACCAGCTACATAAATGTGGGTTATCTCCCTTTTGGGTAGTTTAAGATCATGGCACAATGAAAGTATCAAATTCTACCTGTCTGATATTAACCTGGAGGTAACTGCAAGGTTGGCTGTGTTTCTGTCAATAGTATCTCTTAGAGTGGTAAATGGCACTATTTAGCAGGAAGACACTCCAATGAAAATTTCTGTTACTATATATCTTATATGACTGTTTCTTTGTATATATTTGAAAATTTTTGTATATGGATGTTTTAAGATGGCCTAACAGTGGAGAATGGTGCTGCTTGGCTGCCTGGGGCGGCACATACGCAGTCTGCCCTGGCGCGTGCGTTGTGATGTCACGACGCGGCCTGATGCATGCGTCGTGACATCATGCTGCATGCGCCGGGGTGGACTGTGCATGTCCACACATGTGCAGTCTGTCCGCAGCCGGTGCACTCAGGGGGCTTGGGTGGCGGCGCGCTGGGGCGGTGAGGGCGGTGGTGCGCTCAGCCAGAGGAGGCAAGGGGCAGGTCAGGGGCCGGCGGCGCTGCCCCACGCGCTGCCCCCACCAGACTGGAGCCAGGGGTGGCCTGCCCCCCGCCCCACCCTTGCTACGCGCCTGTGGCCTAATAAAGGTTTGGAGAAAGAAAGAAAGAAAGAAAGAAGGAAGGAAGGAAGGAAGGAAGGAAGGAAGGAAGGAAGGAAGGAAGGAAGGAAGGAAGGAAGGAAAAGGCTTTCTCCTGGACAGAGTTCTGAAAATCAAGACTGTCCCAGCTAAATGAAGGCAATTGGAAGACAAGGAATGTTGAGCCTACTAAAATCCAAGGGCAAATGGAGCCCAACTCTATTTATGGGTAGATTCCTTTCAGTAGTACAGAAACCCATCAGCATGCTGGGAAATGAAGTGTGGGCTTTAAAGCCCAAAATGATCAGGA
Organism: Zootoca vivipara; assembly: GCF_965207765.1. Lineage (NCBI taxonomy): Eukaryota > Metazoa > Chordata > Lepidosauria > Squamata > Lacertidae > Zootoca > Zootoca vivipara. Next base: position 15,213,299 of record NC_142586.1, read on the forward strand.
TGAATTGGAAATGAGCTCCACCACAACAGTTTACTTCTATTGTGATGTTTTACGTTGGCTGCATGGAAGCATTTGTTGCTTTTTATGAGAAACCATTTCCAAAAGGTATGCACATTTTAAAACACCCATTATGTTTCAGTCAATTATAGCAGAACCAGAAAAACCTCAGGAAAGGGCTATTGTCTGTAGATTCCTAATGAAAGAGAGAGTGCTGCAGGGTCCAGTGGAGTTTCATACTGATGTTCAGTGGGCATCATGCTATTATTCAGAGTATATTTCAAGAGGAATTATGGTCTATGAAAGTGAAGTGGAGAAGAATTATGTACAGAGTAAAATGGGGAAAATGAGAGCAGCACAAGGGACTGGAAAGCCAAGGTTAGGGCGAAAGGAGTCTGCTTGAGATATTTGTTTTGCTTCATGGTCCATTTTTAGGACTGCCATGCCTCCGTTTCCCTTCCTTGCCCAATGCAGTAGCAGAGATGCAGAAATAGAAATCCAAGGCCTGAGAAAAATGGGGATGCTCTTTGAGTTATTGCCTGCCTGAGTAGCACACCAAGGTTTGCCCTCCTTGAGTGACAGATGGCCCTTGGATGGTGTGGGATGGACTGCAAACAAAGAAGGGGGCGGTTATGAGTCAGACAGGAAAACAAACAAGAGTCATTCCGATGAGACTGAGAGAGGATTGAATGATGTTTGGCGGTGCTTGGTGTCCTTTTGAAGTGTTGTGCATCTGTGATGTGAGAGAGTAGCTTTTGGCAAACGGCCCTTACCAGTAACAGCAGGAGGATCTTCTGAAGAGCATCAGCAAAGGCTTATTTGGCTTCTACCTTTGGTCTTCTGAAATGGAGAACTAACTCTGACGCAACAAAAACCTTTGTTTTCAACTGCGGGAGCCTCCCTGAGGTTGACATGGCCAACTGATTGATATCCTTTGCGCACACAAAAATCTGTCTTGAAAATGAGTCACACCAACATCCTGTGTATGTGAGGAATACCTGTTTCTGGTTGGAGTTGGCAGACAGAGCTGAAATTCGTGACATAAATGTTTTGCCTAATATTTTATCCTGCAGTGTTGCTTCTTTGGTGATTCTGTCATCTACGGTCAAGCTGATTTGGCAGGCTTTCAAAAACAAACACCATAAACTAAAGGAAACCAAAACTGCGCAGCTTCCTTGGTGGTGGTGATTGTGTCCCGATAGGCAAATAAATAAAGGGACCCAGGTGGCGCTGTGGGATAAACCACAGAGTCTAGGGCTTGCTGATCAGAAGGTCGGCGGTTTGAATCCCTGCAACGGGGTGAGCTCCCGTTGCTCGGTCCCAGCTCCTGCCCACCTAGCAGTTCGAAAGCACATCAAAGTGCAAGTAGATAAATAGGGACCGCTCCGGTGGGAAGGTAAACGGCGTTTCCGTGCGCTGCTCTGGTTCGCCAGAAGCAGCTTTGTCATGCTGGCCACATGACCCGGAAGCTGTCTGCGGACAAACACCGGCTCCCTCGGCCTATAGAGCGAGATGAGCGCCGCAACCCCAGAGTCGGACACGACTGGACCTGATGGTCAGGGGCCCCTTTACCTTTATCTTAGACAAATAAAGAGGCAAACATATAATCTGGGATTGAACTGGGCCACCTTTATTTAAACCGCAAATTAAAATCAGCAGAGGGTGATGACTATGGGTTGGGAACTAACTTCCCTGTATCACTATAGCCATTGCCTAAGGAATTAGGGCATGGTTTCGTAGCCTGCCCCAATTCCCAGGTCACACACTGAAGGTGAGAATGGAGGACTTATCTTGTCACACACACCCCAGGACTGCAGAACCCCAGGTGGATGAAGGAGTTTGGCCTCAAAGGAGGCCCCTATCTCATCCTCTGAATCACGGAATCTGACAAGTGAGCCTCGAGGCCAACCCCAAGGTGCCTAAAGGTCGTCACCAGGCTAAACCAAACTCTTTCTTTTCCCATGCCGAAACTGCCCAAAGTGACAAAAACCAGAAGATCAATCTTTTTAAACAACACTGCAGTACATCTAGCACTCTGTCCCACTATTCAGGGTGAAGTAGGCAAAAAATAAAAAATAAAATCTGCGATCCAAAATGTGGATTGGAAAAAAATTCCTACATGACCCCCTAGTTTCAATCCTGGGAGACAGGGAGGGACAGTGGATCGCTGCTGCAAACAGAGAGGCTGGAGGGAAGTCAGCATGTCCCTTAAATAGGGATCAAGCTCTGCCCCTTTCCTCAGACTGTCTTAGGAATCCACCAATCGTTTATTGACTATATGGGGGGGGGGAATTGTGTACACCTGAAAATGTTGGCAGCATTAAGATGAATTCAACAGTGTAAATAAGTTCCGATGGATGCAAAAATGGCATACTGAATGGTTTCGTTTTTGTAAAATATGCAGGGATTTATGATATGCAAAATGAACTATGGAAAGAGAAGAAGGGAAGTCATTGATATTTTAAGGATGTTTAAATGAGTATTTCAAATTGTAAAACAGAAAATTTAATTGTGTGTGTGTGTGTGGGGGGGGAATGCACCAATCGGTGCCAAGGATTTTCCCGCTTTGCCTCTCTCGCGCAACACACAAGCACCATCTAGGCCAGGCACCCCCAAACTTCGGCCCTGCAGATGTTTTGGACTACAATTCCCATCTTCCCTGACCACTGGTCCTGTTAGCTAAGGATCATGGGAGTTGTAGGCCAAAACATCTGGAGGACCGCAGTTTGGGGGTGCCTGATCTAGGCCTTTTGGCTGAATGTTCTTGTGGGATACTTTTCTCATCCCACCTTCAACACTCCTCCCTGAAACATATCAACTGTCTCCAGCCCCTGTTGCAGTTTCTACAGATGAGCCATTGTTTCCCCATTATAATAGATTTGCATGGTTAAATGGGGGTTAGGGTGGGTGGGTGGGTGGGTGGGTGGGCGATATTTTAAAAATCAGGATCAGAAAATGATAGTGATAGTTGAGTTGGAGAAATTTCTTAAGAGACATGGAACCCGAACAGAAAATATAGAACATGGATAGAGGTTCCAACAAAAGAGATCAATTCTTATCATTTGATTGTGACTCTGGAATACTGTACTCCAATTTTTTTTTTGTCACTTACTCTTAATAATAAAGCCACCAGTTTTAAGATCTGCAGGTTCATCATTTTGCATGCTGTTCTCCCTCTCTATTTTTTTAAAATGTATACACACACCACAAAATGCAGGAAGAAAACTTGCCCATAATAAAGGCTGAGTCAGAACCTTTCTCCTTGACTGGTTTGCTTTCTCCTTGTAGGGTTGTTGTTCTTGGGTTTTTTACTTACTATTTCTACTAAATTTTGTTTTTAATTTATAGATCCACAAAATCAACCATAACAAAAAAGAGACAAACTAAAATGAAACAAAAACACAAAGGCTGGCAGAAGTTTGGGAGGAAGGGTCTGTGTCAAATACAAAATACCTTTGCATTCATCTTTCCATAGGCTTTATTTGTTTATTATTTATTTGTATTTATAGGCAGTCCTTCACCAAATAATCCCAGAGCAGATTACAATATATCACAATAAATAATAAACGATGTTCACATAAAAGAAGAATCAATGGTACAATAGCAAAATAATACAGTGTAAAGTTTTGGGTAGGCTTGAATTATGGTGCTGGAGGAGACTCTTGAGAGTCCCATGGACTGCAAGAAGATCAAACCTATCCATTCTTAAGGAAATCAGCCCTGAGTGCTCACTGGAAGGACAGATCCTGAAGCTGAGGCTCCAATACTTTGGCCTCCGCATGAGAAGAGAAGACTCCCTGGAAAAGACCCTGATGTTGGGAAAGACTGAGGACACAAGGAGAAGGGGACGACCGAGGACGAGATGGTTGGACAGTGTTCTTGAAGCTACGAACATGAGTCTGACCAAACTACGGGAGGCAGTGGAAGACAGGAGTGCCTGGAGTGTTCTGGTCCATTGGGTCACGAAGAGTCGGACATGACTAAATGACTAAACAACAACAAGGCTTGACATCTAGCTATGCAGAAATCTGCTTCTTGTAATCTTCACTAAATAGCTAGTCTGGGATTATGCAATACTGTGGTCTGGACAGTCCAATTCATTGCTGCATTCTGCTAAATTTGGGTTTCCTAATGGCCTGATGAGAATGCAGTTACACTTAGATCAAAAGCCATGGTTTGAGTTTGAAAGGAAAGGAGCGTCTCCCTCTTCTCTTCACCATGCACAGGATAGTATATATAGCAATCTGGATCATTTCTGCAGATCTAAAGTAGAAATTCAGACTAATCAACCAAATGCCATGCCTCCCCCTTGTTTCTTTCTGGGTTTTTTTGGCACTCTTGCAGCCTCCTGCTGCTTTCAGATTGATTTTGAAAGCAGCATGGGGTAGGAATGTGATGGGAGAATTGATAGGGTTATGAATTCTATCAATTTCTGAGGTACTTAGCAATTGGGTTTTACCCAGGATTTTGCAGATGTAAAAAAAGGCACACCAATTACCCAGTCTCTGAGCAATTTCAAATGTGGGTTTGTGCTGCTGCTCAGATTCTACCACAGAAATCTACCAAATGCCAATTTTGTGACAATTAATTTGGAAATATCAGTGCTGGAAACAAAGTTCATAACTTGAGAAAGCCTGAAAGTGCTGGAAACAAAGTTCATAACTTGAGAAAGCATGACATTTTATATTAAATAATAATAATAATAATTTATTCCCTGCCCATCTGGCTGGGTGGCTTCCAACAGAATATTAAAATACAATAATCTATTAAACATTAAAAGCTTCCCTAAACTCTGGCCTTTCCACTATTCAAGATTGCCTTGATTGCCCCATATCCCTGACTTCCAGCTGCTATGACCCCAGAGTCCAGCAGAGACCAGGACACTGCCTGAGACAGTACTACCATTGACTAAAGAAGCAGGCCACGATCCTGACTCCTGAGCCTGGTGCTGGTAAACAGGGGTCCACTGAACCAAATGCAACAGCACAAAGGCCCATAGAATTGGGCCTGAGCAACTGAATGTTTCCCACAACACCTCTCATGTTCAACGTCCCCAAGAAGCACATCGGATGAGAGACCATGAAATGCTGGAAAGTAGGTGTCTTCAGGCAAAGGGATGGTCCTTTAAGAGACTCCCAAACTCCAAAAGGGGTCAGAGCTTAGCAGAGGTGTGCTGGAGACAGATGCTCAAAAAGGCTATGTTCATTTCCAGCCCTTGGTCCTTGCAAGTTTCTTCTTTGGAGCTCTCCAGGGTGCTGTTGACAACTGACCTGCCTTGCAGCGGTTTTGCTCTGTGGGCTCCTCCACAGAACCAGGAAAGGAATCCTTACTTTTGGCTTTCAGATTCTCTTGGAGACATTTTTTATGTCCTAAGGCCTTTGAAGCTGATTCCTTGTCTTGTTTTTAATGGTGTTTTATGTTTTATCGTTTCTCCCCCTTCCCTGGTGGTGTGTGATATGGTGACATGGAAGTACTTTTATAAATAAAGTAGGATAAATCTTTGGGAGGAATTATTGGACAATGCAGTTATTGGACAAACCACTTGTTTTCTGGGCCTTCAATTTAATGAAATCATCTACTTTCTTGATCATACGAAAGAGAAAACATTTTTTTTTTGGTGCATCAGGAATGTGAGGGCCTAGTGGGAAAAACCACTCTTTTTCAGCCACTCTGAAGGTTCCAGCATAACCAGTTCTTTTGAATTTGAAAGACATGATTAGGTGCATGCTATTGATGTTTAGTTGAACAGAATGAAAACTCCTCTCAGCAGCATAGTTCACATTGATTCCTTGTATCTATGCTCAACACAGTGAGAGGCTAACTAAATGGAGAAAAATATCGATTTCTTCCCCTAGCTTTTGTTTTCTTTTTCTAAGAAAGCTCCTCTAATTTACCAGGCAGCAATAAAGTCTCGGGGAAGTCACAAGGAGAGGTTGCAGAAAGGTTAGGAAGGCAACACTGTTTAAATATGAACTGGTTACATGTCAAACTACCTCTGTTTACATGATTGACATTGCTGAGAAAGGCATGAGGAAAAATCCATTAGAAACTGAGAAAGTGCATTTCTCCTGAATGAATGGTATAATCATAAAATTATACTGCATGTAGGTTCACATCCAGAGGCATGTTGTAAAAGTGAGGTTCAGAAGTTATAGCACTGACCTGCAGACAGAAGAAATGGAAGGGAGGCCCTGAAGTGCAATAGGCAAAATTGCCACCATTCTCCCAGTTTGGTTCTTCAGTGGATGGAGGTAGAGGATGGCCAGTATACCTGAAGGAGTGTCTCTATACTCATCGTTTAGCCGAGACACTGAGGTCCAGCTCTGAGTGCCTTTTGGCAGTTCCCTCACTGCGAGAAGTGAGGTTACAGGGAACCAGGCAGAGGGCCTTCTCGGTAGTGGCACCCACCCTGTGGAAAGCCCTCCCACCAGATGTCAAGGAAATAAACAATCATCTGACTTTTAGAAGACATATGAAGGCAGCTCTGTTTAGGGTTAGGGTTAAGTTTTTAATGTTTGATGTTTTATCGTGTTTTTAATATTCTGTTGGGAGCCGACCAGAGTGGCTGGGGAAACCCAGCCAGAGAGGCAGGGTATGTATAAATAAATAAAATAAAATAAAATAAAATAAAATAATTACTACTACTACTACTACTACTACTATTACCCAAAGAGCTCCAGGATTTGTAGCTCTTAGGCAGGCCCGTCTTAACCACATCCAGCGCCGTGGTGCAAAGGTCCCTCCGGTGCCCCCTCCCTTCCCAAAATTTAGCCTGGGGTGGAGGGCGCCATTGGGGAGGGAGGGAAACAAAGACAGAAGCCGCCACCGCCGCGGGGACTGGAAGATGGCGGTTGGGATGGGGAGGCGGAGGAGGAGGAGGAGGAGGAGGCAGCAGCAGCAGCAGGCATGGGGCTGTGGGGAAAGGAGCGGGGCTCTCTCTGCCGTTTGGTGCTGATTCGCCTCCGCGCTCCCCACCCTCCGTCGCGAAGCAGCAGGGCGACCCCTGAGGGAGCGGGCTGGCTGCTGTGGCAGGCTGGAGAAGCGCTCCAGCCACCCATGGCGGCGCTGAGAGGAGGGGCGACCACCGGGGATCGCACCTGCCTCCCGGGTGGGGCACGCACACCAGCCGGAGAGGGACGGGCGGAGGGAGGGATGGATGGAGGGCTGATCGCTGCGCGCCCAGCTCTCCGCCGCCGATCGCCTCCTCCTGCCTTCACCCTGATGGCGGGCAGGCTGCCGCCCCTACTGAGCCGTGGCCCCCACACCTCTTCCGTGGCACCCTCCAGCGCCCTCCAGCGCCCGGTGCCGTGGTTCCCCGCACCACTAGCCTCTATGGCTAAGACGGACCTGCTCTTAGCCCTTTTTTTTCTAGGACACGACAATCAATTGTATCCAACACTGCCATTCCCCTTGTGCAACAGACTTCCTCTTGAGCAACTTTTCTCCCTTAGAACAGCCTTAGACTGGTCAGAACAGTCTCTAAGAAGAAAAAAGCAGAGAGGTGGAGAGAGAAGCATCCTTTTTGTAACAAGTAACTGCATGTAAAATAATGGGGAAAGTGTCATTCCTTCACACAAAAATAATTCTGGCCTTCTCCCTAGTTAGTTTCCATTAGCTGATTAAAATAATAATAATTGCATTTCTATTATGGAAGGTCCCCCCCCCCCTACTGCCTAATTGATGAGCACTATCTACAGTGCTTTTAATGATGTCATGGAATTTTGTAACATCTTGGCTCAGATAACATTTTGGCTCTGATTCCGAACTTCAGCAACTCCTGATGCACTCCTTCAATATGAAAGTGAGAATCGTGGCACCTACATTGGCCTCTATTATTCTCAGGCTGAGATTTTAATTTGAGTCACAAAAGAACTCACAATTCCCTGCAGTAGCTATGTCAAGGAGACAAATAGGTAGGCCTCTACCTGACTGGCCTGCCTCTTTTCTTCTTATGATATGCCAAAGCAGAAACCCTATTTATGGGTTATATTTTTATTGCATGTCTCAATGGTGTATTTTAAGTCAGGATGAATAGGGTTTCCACCCCTGCAAACATGTTATGTCCCCCCTCCCACTTTATTCCTCTAAACCAGAGAGATGCCCACAGTCGGAGATGAGATTTTGTGTAGGGCTATTTTTGCCAGGCTTCCAAATGTTGTGTACTAACAGGTCACAGGTGATCACTAGCCATGTGGTTATATTTTCATGTTCTTCTGGTATTCCCAGTTCTTGATAGCCAGCCTCTGTGGTTGGGGTGTTAATTATGTTGGATGATTTTGTGTGTGCACGCATTTGTGTGTGGATGAGCACTATTTGTACATTCATTTTGTTGTATTGTACATTGCATATTCTCCCTGTATATTGCCTTGGGACTCATTTTGTGTGAAAGGATACATAAATTGAATAAATCTATTTCTGACTCCCAAGCAAGTGGCCGAAAGAGGAAGTCTATTCATCTTCCTGGAGGGCTGCCTTATGTTGCTGAAGGTGAGCTGTGTTTCCTTTGGTGGGACATAAGTGGCGCTGTGGTCTAAACCACTGAGCCTCTTGGGCTTGCCGATTGGGAGGTTGGTGGTTCGAATCCTCACGACGGAGTGAGCTCCCATTGCTCTGTCCCAGCTCCTGCCAACCTAGCAGTTCAAAAGCATGCCAGTGCTAGTAGATAAATAGGTATTGCTGCAGCGGAAAGGTAAAAGGTGTTTCTGTGCACTCTGGTTTTCATCATGGTGTTCCGCTGTGAAGCGGTTTAGTCATGCCGGCTACATAATAATAATTTATTATTTATACCCCGCCCATCTGGCTGAGTCTCCCCAGCCACTCTGGGCAGCTCCCAATCGAATATTAAAACAATACAGCATCAAACATTAAAAACTTCCCTAAACAGGGCTGCCTTCAGATGTCTTCTAAAAGTCAGATAGTTGTTTATTTCCTTGACATCTGATGGGAGGGTGCCACCACTGAGAAGGCCCTCTGCCTGGTTCCCTGTAACCTCACTTCTCGCAATGAGGGAATCGCCAGAAGGCCCTTGGCACTGGATCTCAGTATCCGGGCTGAATGGTGGGGGTGGAGACGTTCCTTCAGGTATACAGGACCAAGACCTGGAAAGCTGTCTGTGGACGAACGCTGGCTCCCTTGGCCTGAAAGGAAGATGAATGTCGCAACCCCATAGTCACCTTTGACTGGACTTAATCATCCAGGGGTCCTTCACCTTAAAAAACAAAACAAAAAACCTTTGGTGGGTCATGCTTTCTGCAGGTCTGCTTTAAAAGAATAAAAGCAAATCATCAGCTTTTTTTTGGTCAGACTTTGAACACTGATATTGTGTTTGCAGAGCAATATGGCATCCTATTTTTTTGTGGTCACATTACCAAACTTCCTCCCCCCCCCCCCGGACATCTAATTGTCTGTATTTATGGTTCACCATAGTCTGGCTCAGGTTACATGCAGTGCGGTTGTGTGTGTTTTTTTGGGGGGGGGATGTTTGTGAACACACCCGATTTCTAGATGTCAAATACAGCAGCTTAACAGTGACTGCCTGCTACCTTACTTTTTGCTCCTCCAATGTATTCCCATCTGTGATCTGTATTGATTTTTGCAGACTCGCTGGCGGCACAGCCTTTCAAAGAGCACCGCAACCAATCATACCAATAAACTGCAGAAAATCAAGACTGCGGGTCTTACAAGGCTTTTAACAAAGTAAAAATTGATCAGGGAGGAGGATGGGTTTATAAAAGTGATTAGTTCTTGAACACTCCTTTAAAGTCTGTGTATATGCTTGTGGTATTGCGGAGCTTTTTACCCTTCTCAGAAATGGATTGATGGTGATGTTGAGCCCAGAGAACCACCCGGTCTACCCATGCAGCAGAAATGAGGGATAATAATTTTGCAGTGGGAGGATAGAATGCATGGGCAATTTTATTTTTGTATTTTTGAGTGCAGAGACAGCAGGGAAAGGGCTGGAAAAAACACTGTTCTCTCTTTTATATTTTAGTTTTCTATTTCCAAGAGGACTTTGTTTTCTTTTCACATGAGGAGCACTGAAAAGTGGCCTCTTCCACCCATAGTGTGAAGAGTCACATTCCGTTCTGCTACGCCATCTGCTGCATGTTCAGGCCAGGCTATTTTAGCACAGAGAGGCTTCAAAGATGGAGGGGAGCAGCCTTTCCCTGGACCCTGGACATTGTTTGGAGGGAATGGGGAACAGTGGAAGAAGCAAATGGAACTGGAGGGACAGGAATATTAGCCAAGTTTTAAGCCAGCGAGATTTCATTATTGATTTCATTAACCCTATCTTTTTCTTAGATAGCTTAGTGTCTTCTTCTTCCATTCCAGACTTCCTGCTTTGCTCACCTAGTCTCCTGATGTGTTGTGAAACAGATATTCCCCAGGGCCATTTTCACCCTGTTATTAAAAAAAATCCGCTTATGTTTATGCATTAAATGTAAGTTGCTCAGAGACCTTTTAGGTAGCAATCAACTAATAAGTTTAATAAATAGCTTGGGGATACTTCTGGATCCTTTGCTGTTGCTTGAGGCTCAGGTGGCCTCAATGGCCCAGAGTGCCTTCCATCAGCTTCAGCTGGTGGCTCAGCTACGCTCCTATCTGGACAGGGGCAGCCTAACTGCTGTTGTCCATGCTCTGGTAACCTCAAGGTTAGATGACTGCAATGCGTTATATGTAGGACTGCCTCCGAAGATGCTTCAGAAACTTCAGCTAGTGCAGAATTCAGTGGCCAGGTTGCTCACTGGAGCAAGACGGTTTGAGCATATTACACCAATCCTGGTCTGACTGCACTGGCTACCAATTAGTTTCCGGGCCCAAGTCAAAGTGCTGGTTTTGAACTATAAAGCTTTAAACCGTTCAAGGACTTCCTCTTTCCATATGAACCTATTCAGACCCTGAGATCATCTTCTGAGGCCCTCCTTAGTGTGCCCCCTCCTCGAGAGGTCCGTAGGGTGGCAACACAAGAACGGGGCCTTCTCTGCAGTGGCTCCCCGTCTGTGGAATGCTCTCCCCAGGGGAGTTTGCCTGGTGCCTTCATTATACACCTTTAAAGGTAAAGGTAAAGGGACCCCTGACCATTAGGTCCAGTCGTGACTGACTCTGGGGTTGCGGCGCTCATCTTGCGTTATTGGCTGAGGGAGCCGGCGTATAGCTTCCAGGTCATGTGGCCAGCATGACAAAGCCGCTTCTGGCGAACCAGAGCAGCGCACGGAAACGCCGTTTACCTTTCCGCTGTAGCAGTACCTATTTATCTACTTGCACTTTGACTTGCTTTCAAAGTGGTAGGTTGGCAGGAGCTGGGAGCCCATCGCAGGGATTCGAACTGCCGACCTTCTGATCAGCAAGCCCTAGGCTCTGTGGTTTAACCCACAGTGCCACCTTTAGGCACCAGGCAAAAGCATTCCTTTTTAACCAGGCCTTTTGTTGATCTAATTGACACCCTATGCCCTTTTAAAACATTTCTCCTTTTTTTGGGGGGGGGGGAGGTTGTTATTGGGTTGTTGCTTTTATTTTTATTATGTATTTTGTGCTTTTATATCTTGAGTTTATTTTGTGAACCACCCTGAGACCTCTGGGTAGAAGGCAGTATATAGATTCAATAAATAAACAAACAAATTAATAATTTTGTCTCTGTTACGGCCAAAAAAAAAAGGTCTGCAAATGCAAATATGTTGACAAGCAAGCTCACACACATATCCCAGGCAACAGTGCTAATGGGGATCTCTCTCTCTTTCGTCGTTTGCTTAATAAAAGAGTAGGATTTGGATTTGGTGCTTGGGTGAAGATAGCCAAGGGAATAATGCTGGGGGCGGGGGGGGGGGCGGGGAAGGAATCACCCTTCCTAGTGCAGCACATTGAAGGCAGGAAGGACCATGCTCTTAGCCAATCCTGCTCATCAGCCCTGCTCACGTTGCTGCCTTAAGATGCAGAGGCTATTTTCTTCCCACTCCTTTGAGCGCACAGCATGCTTTCAGTTTACAATGTTATGATGCTTGCGCTCCCCCCGGAGTAGTCATGAAGTCGATAGATGAATTTGTTAATTTGTTCTGCCTCACTGTCCTGCTGGTTTATTAGCATCCCAGTTATTTTATGCAGCATGCCTAAGTGGAAGTATATTAAAACTCAATACTTAGGTGTCATTTTTTCCTTGTTGGTATTTTATAATCACGAGGCTATCTTCTGAGGTATGTGGAGCCTTTTCTCTAATGGAGTCACAGCAAGGCGTTTGTTAATGATCTAGGCATGGATGAGAGGGAGAGCTCTAAATATGGGGACTGCAACAGTGAATTAGATTACATTATTAAACAGAAATGGCATAGGAATAGGCACACATATATGATGTTTTAAGTGTAGACCTGAAACCCAAGTATGCAATGTCCATTGTTAAACATCTTGAATTTGACGACTGTGTTTAAAAAGTAGTATTGTTGTTGCCTTAAGGACCCCCCCCCACATTTTTGCAAATCCACTTTGCTATTTCTCGTCATCTGTGTACCATACAAGTGTACTCTTCTTAACAAAGCCGTGTCGATAACCAAGGAAGTGTACTGGCCTTTGATCAGGGCTCACATTCAAACTCGGCTGATCTGAAGTCAGCTGCTATGTTGTAAAATAACTCACCTGACAGGGTTGATGTGAGAATAAAGAGTTAATAAACACTAGAGTCCATTCTCCTGCTTAACAAACATACCTCTGGTCCTACCCCCTGTTTGATGCTGGAAATCTACCCCTGTCTGCAGGGCTGTCTCAAGCATTTCGGGCGCCCTGGCGCCATGGTGCGGAGATCACTCCGGCGCTCCTGCCCTGGTGGGTGGGCGCCGCGCGCCGCGCGCACACCCCTGTCGGCCCAGCGCCCTGGCGCCCCGCGCCACCCAGCCTACCCCTAGAGCCGGCCCTGCCTGTCTGTTGCTGGTGCATTCTTTGCTTGGAGATCTCCCATAAGTGTGAGCCCACCACCCCTCTAAGAATCTGGTTCTATTGTGGAACTGCTCTTAACCATCAAGGTGTTTGCCAAGGCTATTGGTTTTTCTATTTGTTTGCTTGTTTTGTTTTGTTTTCATTTTGCATTTTTATGCCATAAACCCTTCCCTTTGATATTTGGATGAAGGGAGAAAGAGAGAGAGAGAGAGAGCGAAATATTTTTTATTTGCTTTTACATATACAAAATTATAACAATACAACCATACAAAACAACAGTTAAGAGATTCCTCTGAATCTCTGGACTTCCCCCCCTTCCCTCCCCCCATTATCAAACCTTTCCTGCTGCCTCATTTTCAATAGTCCATGTTTTATATAACTCCATTGTCTCCATAGTTCTTGCTACGTTACAAGTGTTATCGCAATCCTGCTAGCGCTTTCATCTTGCTTAAAATGGTCTCCAACATAAATTATAAATTTCCCCCATTCTTTGTTGAAGTTTTGGTCTTCTTGGTTCCTTGGGAAGTATATAAATTTAAATAAAATAAATAAATAAACAATCCTGAATTGTGTCCCAAAGAAGACAAAAATTCCTTCCAGTAGCACCTTAGAGACCAACTAAGTTTGTCATTGGTATGAGCTTTCGTGTGCATGCACACTTCTTCAGATACTTCTTTTGTGTCCCAAAGAGAGCAAGTAAATCTGGAGATGCTTTAACCAACCCACACCTCTTGCTTCCTCGTTTGGTTCTCTTTAAATTCATATTGCAAACCAGACCCATGCTGTTTCTCAGCCCTCTCCTGCCAATTGTCACTTTCTGCAGGATCATAGCAGGTTTCACAGCCCAAAAGCTAGAGGGAGATTCCTAGCTATCAAGTAAACATCTCCTGTCTTTTGATGAAACATTCCTATATCATCCTGGATTATCAGAAAATGCTGAGTCTAATGAACGATATTCTCCCAGGAGCTATAGCTAATGTAACCAATGCTTTGTTGAGAATTCCCCAAGGGCAGAGCCATGTGTTTTGGGTGACAGACGTCTCTCAATTACTTAGTAATGTATCCCCAGTTTCATTTTTTCTGATCTGCAAACCATAAACATCAAATAAAGTATAGGGTTCGCAAGTCAACCAAAGCAGAAAAAAAGACAATTTGCATCCATGCAAATCTTGCCCTAAGCTCTGCATTATCAGTGGGAGTTTGCAAGTGTACAACCACTTGAAGGTCAACACAACCCCATAATTCCTTTGAAGGGTGCTTTTGAGTTCTGTTCTGTTGATTTGTTCACAGTAATTCGTGCCTTGTAAATATGAAACAATACATACAGGTGGAATCTACGCACATATAAAAAATACTGTGAAAATGCTTTTTTTTAAAAATGTTTTGAAAAATAGATTGAATTTCCCATAGCTCACCATTGCCATCTAGTGTCACATTTGTATATTGCACTTTACAACGGACCTAAAATGTTTTATTTGCAGCTGTATAGCTGAGTCCACAGAGACAGAGCTAGTTCCTAGTGGAGCCAATACCTTAAGAGATCCTTCCACTGGCTCCATCCCTAAGGCATTTTTCTCCTTACTTTCTAACGCAACCCAGCAGCCATGTGTACAGTATGAGACTCCCCCCCCGACACTGTAAGGATTCAACTCAAATGACAGAACCAATCTCATTGCATAATTTTAATTTATTTATTTATGAATGCATCCTGCCATCTGGCTAACAATAGTTAAAGCAGAAGCAGCAACAATAATAATAGAACATACCATAATTGGAAAAGAAGAACAAAAATGCAAACAGTAAGGCAAGCATCTGAAAGACAATAAAACCAATTCCCAGATTTAAAAAATAAATTAAACCAGCTCTGTTGCTATCCTTGAAAGCTTCCCAGGGAATTGGATGGCCTTGTTGTTTCAAAGATTTCCCACTTAATAGGACAGTAGCCTTCCCCAAGTATAACAACTCTCATCAACCTCACCCAACGTGGCTAGTCAGGGACAATGGGAGTTGTACTGCTCAATAATCTGGAGGGCACCAGATAAATGGATAGATGCCAATAGACACAAATCTTATCGGGAATTTGTGGCTCACCAGACATTCCATTGTGTGTGGGGAGGGGGAGGGGGGACAATCCTGCACCATCAGTGGTAGAGCTCAACTCGAGTTTTGTCAACCGTACATTGCCATGGCTTATAAAGATGTTCCCTTTTTTGTGCCTGTTGACACCTCAGCATTAACTCCTTGGGGCAGGGTGAGAAAGAAATCAGAATGAATACGCTATGGACACGAAAGTCCTGAGCTTTAACCTCGTCGCTTACCTTAGGAAGCTGATACAGCTCAGTTTTAAAACCATCCACAGTTGGCTTCTGCCCAACCTGGCAGCTGCACTTTCATTCTCTCTATACCTTCTTCACCATAGTCATAAAATCCTCATTCATGTTAAGCTTTAATCCTTTTTCCGAATCCTTCTTAGCGCTCCACCTCAATAAAGCCTTGTGACATAGTAATGTTCCGCTGGTTAATTAGGTACTCTGAAAAGACCGTGTTCTCTTTTGCCAGCTGTAGGTTTTCCAGTTTTAATTCAATTGGGTACCCCTTTTTCAAAGAGCACAAACATGGGGCTCGTAGATGAATCACCTCTTAATGATTCGGTGCTCCATTTATTTATGCCATCCCACTTCTGCTGACTATTAACGCACGAAGCCTGAGAACACTTAATATGGAAATCCCAAGCACAACAAGGATGGCCGTTGCTGTTCTATGGAACTGTTTCCTTTCTACCCAGAATTGCTCCCACTCACTCCCTGTGTTTGAACACAAGGATTGATGAGCTGATGGTAGCCCACCTGTGCTTCAAACACAGAGGAAGGGTAAAAGTGTGTGCGTGCAGAAGCTAAGTATTTAACGGTGTAACTGGTATAATATGTGTGAATCTGACTTCCTGAAAGGGGTATTGGGAATGGATGGATGTAGATCAGTAGCAGAATGGAACAGGACACCAATACTCACTGAGATAACTCCAGAACAGGAAATGGGAAGACCAGATCCCTGACTGCCCCGATTTTACTGGGACATCTCAGATTCACAGAAGCATTCCTGGCTTCTGTTTGGATCTGAGATTGTCCTGCTTTCCCCCCTCCAGAACCATTGCTGAGCTCTGGGAGGACGATGAGCTGGCCGAGCCTCTCCATGGCCACCACTGCCGGCCTCCACCCTTTTGCAGCTTGTAGCGGCTGCTGGACAGTGGGCAGGAGAGGAGAGGCTGGAGAGGAGAGGTTGTTGGGCACAACCCCCAGTGATGTGCCCAAACCAGCAACTCTTGGCCCACCATCTGCAGGAGCTGCCGACATAGCCAGCAGTGTGAGGAGGATCTCCCCACAGGGGCTGTCATTGCCTTCCTTGCGTGCTGGATTCCAGCAGAGGAGAGGCGCGGCAATGCCGCTGCCACAGTTCCTCCTCTCTGCTGCTTATGCCCCCGGGTGAGGCTTGATCCATGAATGGAGCTGCGCCCTGGTGGAATTGGGTCAGGGCTGAGGAAGCTACCTCCACACATCTCCTGGGTGCAGCGTAGACCAGGGGAAGAGAGGTGCTCCTGCTCCATCTCTGCCCTCCTTGCACTAAACAAAAGTACAAGATGGTAAGCAACAAGGCAATACCCTTCTTGTTCTACAGATACCAATGATATGGTAATAACCTTTTAATAACATTATTGTTGCAGGTGAAGAAGGCAGTGCAGCAAGAAGGCTTTGGGAGGAGGAAGAGAGGATACAGAGATATCAATGAAATAGACATCAACATGAACGATCCTTTATTTACAAAGCAGTGGTACTTGGTAAGCAACAGTGAACTTCCATCCCTCTCCATGCACACATCAGGAAAGCAATTTCAAATTTCTGCAGTCCTCAAGCATGTCTTGGTATGGAAGAATATAGCAATCACACGATGAGGCTAAAGTTAAGCTCTTTTGAATGGATGGTTTGCCAACGACAGCCCTGCCTAGACAGAGATAGCCCGGCAGAGCTGCTGTCAGTTAATGTAGACAATACTGAGACGCAGGTGGTGCTGTGGTCTAAACCACTGAGCCTCTTGGGCTTGGCGATTGGAAGGTCAGTGGTTCGAACCCCTGTGATGGGGTGAGCTCCTGTTGCTCTGTCCCAGCTCCTGCCAACCTAGCAGTTCAAAACCACTCTGGTGTGAGTAGATAAATAGGTACTGCTGCGGCGGGAAGGTAAACGGTGTTTCTGTGCACCCTGGCTTCTGTTACGGTGTCCCGTTGCGCCATAAGTGGTTTAGTCATGCTGGCCACATGACCCGGAAAGCTGTCTGTGGACAAACGCCGGCTCCCTTGGCCTGAAAGCAGAGATGAGTGCCACAACCCCTGTAGTCACCTTTGACAGACGTAACTCTCCAGGGGTCCCTTACTGAGTTAAATAAGCCAATGGTCTGGCTTGATACAAGTTAACCTTCAACATGTCCAGAGGCACAACCATTTTTATTATTGCATGATCACAAGCTTTGATCTGTCACTCAAACCAGATTTTAGAGCAAACCTCTGATTCTGACTGAGCAATGGAATGCATCAGTCCCATTGCACCCAAATCTTTTTTTTTTTAAACACCTCTTATTTTATTGCCAGCATTCCTGGCTTTAGTACCTCCTTCCCAGGCAAACAAAGGCTAGCTTGCAGCAGATGGATCAAAGAGACTCTCAGTGGATGTAAACAGTCTGTTTTGTGCCAAGCAAATAATTCTCTTGTGCTTTCTTTTTCTAATTTTTTTTTGATGCATTAGATCAACACTGGGCAAGCAGATGGGACTCCGGGACTCGATCTGAATGTAGCTGAAGCTTGGGAGCTGGGTTACACAGGGAAAGGTGTAACTATAGGAATTATGGATGATGGTAAGTGAACTAAAATATCATGACTCTCAGTGTGAAATCTGATTTAAAAATAAGGCAAGACTTCCAAACATGGATATTTTAATGAGAACTTTGTAAGAGATTCACTTCAGCCAAGAGGAAATCTACAGAAAGCTCCCCTGGGTTACAATTCATGGATAATTATAATTCTCAAAAATGTGCTATGGGTAGCGCTATTTTTGTTCAGGTACAACAGCTGTCAGCTTATTTTGTTTTGCCCAGCAGAACTGAAATGAAAGTTGATTCTTAAAGAGGAAATTCTGTCATTAAATCTGCTCTGCATTTTTAGGGCAACTTAGAAGAATTATACACACAAACACACATGTTACCATTTATATTGCAACGTGTGAGATATATTAATGCCTGCCTCACTGTACATTACAGGGCATTTCAAATTTGTGCTGTGAGTGTTCTATCGTTCTGCTAAAAATAAGTAACCATGTAACTGTGCTGGAACAGATCCACAGGGACCTATCATTGTTAATAGAGACACACTACAGGGGTAATGATGCTCCTTTTGTCTGCCCATCACCCCATCCATTTGCACATGCCTTGTAGCTCCCTGGCTTATTTTACTTGGGCCCACAGAGTGACTTGTCACGTTTCACAGTGACTGAGCACAGAAGTGGTATGTATGTGACCTGGCTAACTGGAGGGAGCAAGCAGAATCTAAAGCAGGCATAGTATTTCATGCCATCTAATAATCAAACCATAGATTTATACCAATTTCACTGATACAAGAAAATCCTGGGCATGGCTCTAGCAAGCTTTTAAATTCTGTTTGCTTCAGATATGAAACATGACTTCTGTAGTACATTGCTGATAGAAACTCCCCCCTCCCCCCAAACAACAACAACAACAACTTATTATTTATGGCCTGCTCATCTGGCTGGGTTTTCCCAGACACCCTGGGCAGCTCCCAACAAAATATTGGGACACAGGTGGCGCTGTGGTCTAGGGCTTGCTGATCGGAAGGTCGGTGGTTCAAATCCCCGTGACGGGGTGAGCTCCCTTTGCTCGGTCCCAGCTCCTGCCCACCTAGCAGTTCGAAAGCACGTCAAAGTGCAAGTAGATAAATAGGTACCGCTCCAGCGGGAAGGTAAACGGTGTTCCCATGCGCTGCTCTGGTTTCGTCAGAAGCGGCTTAGTCGTGCTGGCCACATGACCCGGAAGCTGTACGCCGGCTCCCTTGGCCAGTAAAGCGAGATGAGCGCCGCAACCCCAGAGTCGTCTGCGACTGGACCTAATGGTCAGGGGTCCCTTTACGTTTACCATCTGGCTGGGTTTCCCCAGCCACCCTGGGCAGCTCTCAACAGAATATTTAAAGCACGATATAACATCAAACATTAAAAAGTTCCCTTCAAATGTCTTCTAAAAGTCAGATAGTTGTTTATTTCCCTGGGACATCTGATGGGAGGGCGTTCCACAGGGCAGCCACCACTACCGAGAAGGCCCTCTGCCTAGTGCCCTGTAATCTCGCTTCTCGCAGGGAGGGAACCACTAGAAGTTCCCCTGGAGCTGGACCTCAGTGTCCGGGCTGAACGATGGGGGTGGAGATGCTCCTTCAGGTATACTGGTTTTTGTATCCATTCTTCTTTCACTGGGACTTCTTCTTTCCCTTTTGGGGCAAGTAACATTCTTGCTGCTGTAGTCGCATACATGAATAAATTTCTATACAGTTTGGGTAGTTCTGTCCCTAAAATTCCCAAAAGGAGAACTTTTGGGTTGTTGTTGTTGTTGTTGTTGTTGTTGTTGTTTTTACTAGCGTTATTTTAAACATCTTTTTCAATTCATTATATTACCCACGGCCTTGATAGAATTGTTTGTGGCTTGTCAACATGTCCCTTTGAGAGGTTGTTACGGCCATTGGTAAATCTAATCCAGGCATCCCCAAACTGCGGCCCTCCAGATGTTTTGGCCTACAACTCCCATGATCCCTAGCTAACAGGACCAGTGGTCAGGGATGATGGGAATTGTAGCCCAAAACATCTGGAGGGCCGAAGTTTGGGGATGTCTGATCTAATCCGTAGCAATTACAGCCCTAACCTCTGTCTCATATCCCAAAGGTATTTCTGGATTCGTGCAATCACACATGTAACATTTAATAGTAGTCTAAATAACAAAGAATTAAAAGTACGCACTTATCTGATGACATTCTTCCTTGCAGCATGCTTATATGCAGAGCAGTATAATTCTGTGGCTATCCAAAACTTCTTCTTATTTTGCTGTTTTCATTTGTAATGTGCCGATTGTGTTTTATCTGCCGTCTTTTATTTATCTATTTGGCAGGCATTGATTACCTTCATCCAGATCTGGCTTCAAACTACGTGAGTACACAATGTTCTATGTTGTTCTGGGCATCCTTTTTAGAGGAGATGTTTACCCACTGGGCGTGTTTGCCACATAATTATGCTGTTGATGTCGATGATGAATAAGACTGGGACATAAAACAAGTAAAAGTCCATGGTGGGTACGGACAAATTCACCTCTGTGACCTTATGATGCATGGAACAAAACAGCGACATATGTTGACAGGGGAAATTACGTTGTTGCCAAGCTCTAAACGAGCTTTCATTCTCGACATTAGAAATTGTGTCATCCACAAGTGTTTCCTAATTCAGCTTTCATGATGCGGTTGCAAGCGTGATAGTCCCCCAACATGTGTGATAGGAATGGGAAGAAATAAGGAGAGTGGAGGAAGACTAGAAAGCTATGGTAGAAGAATAATTTGAAAATGTGAGGAATCTGAAAGAAACCTGGAAAATTGATGAGGGTTTTTCTCCTGGGGAACCAAAGACACGTGTCCTCAATGGACCTGCAGTGATGGTAAAAGCTCATGAAAATAAATAACATGGAAATAATTGATCATGTCACAATTTGGAAAATAATATATAATAGTCTTCCTGTTACATGGGTTTATTATTATTATTTATTCCTCAATATTTATATACCAGTTGTCTATAACCAAACCTCAAAGCAGTTTTAGGAATCACTTCGGGTGAATGAATATATGAACATAAAGACTTACAGCAGGCTTCCTCAACCTCGGCCCTCCAGATGTTTTTGGCCTACAACTCCCATGATCCCTAGCTAGCAGGACCCATGGTCAGGGATGATGGGAATTGTAGTCTCAAAACATCTGGAGGGTCGAGGTTGAGGAAGCCTGACTTACAGCATAAGATCACGACCATTTCTGGATATGAGGACAAGCAAGTCCTGAGTGGTACACTGAGATTACCGGTACAACTTTCCATGCAAGAGCAAGATGCATTTATGCCTCTAGGGAACACTGCCATTGTTACAAGAGAAGGAAGAAGGATTCAGTCTTCTTTGCCTGTAAGCTTCCTCCTATTGCGGGTCACACTGTGGTCTAAACCACTGAGCCTCTTGGGCTTGCTGTTCAGAAGGTCAGTGGTTTGAATCCTCATGATAGGGTGAGCTCCTGTTGCTCTGTCCCAGCTCCTGCCAACCTAGCAGTTTGAAAGCATACCGGTGCAAGTAGATAAATAGGTACGTCTGCAGCAGGAAGGTAAATGGCATTTCCATGTGCTCTTGTTTCCATCACGGTGTCCTGTTGCACCAGAAGCAGTTTAGTCATGCTGGCCACATGACATGAAAAGCTGTCTGTGGACAAATGCTGGCTCCCTTGGCCTGAAAGCGAGATGAGCACCGCAACCCCATAGTCACCTTTGACTGGACTTAACTGTCCAGAGGTCCTTTACCTATTTTACTCTGTTGCCATAATTGGTGGGTCTTTTCCTGTCCCCTACTGGGGCTCAAATTTGTCACCATATTGAATTCACTTTTTAATAGCTTTTGTTATAAATGGAGCCTCAAGCTGCTGAACTGTAAGGAATTCAGCATCTCATTGGTTTTGCCAGTTTCTGAGAAGCAGCTCCCCCCTCAAAAGAAACAAAAGAAACCACAAGCAGTATAGTAAAAAAAATGCATTCTGAAAATTATTGTCCTCCATTTTCAAGGCGACCTAAGGCACTCGTTTCCATAAAAAGAGCTGAGAAAAAGAGGGGTGGAATTATTTAAACAGCTTATTTTGAATGTGGTTATTTATGTATTTCAGGGGGTTATACTAGATAACCAGCAGTGCCCCTTCTAGCTCTGCAATTCTATGCTCTATGATCTAAGATTCTATGACTACTACATGGAATTACATCTATATAATTTTCTGAGCTATCACTATCACTATCAATTTCTGCTTCTTCATATTTGCCGTCATTAGGCCTATGTGAGACCCAGCAGAGATAACCTTTTTGTTGAAACAAGTTTACTGTATGCAACAATTCCACCACCATTTTTTGGGGGTGGGGGTGGGGGGTGGGGAGGTCATACCTTTTAGATTGCAAACCTGTGAGCAGAGATTGGTTATTGATCTAATACAGGGGTGGGGAGCTTGTGGTCCTCCAGATATTTTTAGGACTCCAGTTCCCATCTGCTCTGGAAGCCTTTTTGGTGGAAGAAAGTATTAATGAATCCATGGCATGATTTGGCACAAAATAGCTGCAGATATAATCTCAGAAAGTGAATGAAATTATGCATAAAAAAGGGAATATGGGTAGCATTGCCAACAGATGCTAAGTCTACAGATGTCATGCTCTCATACATGAAAAGTTGATTTCCTCAAATTAAGCTTCTGTTAAAAAAACAAGAGCACCCCAGACTAACACCTTCTTGTCAGTTGGCAATCTTCTGGCAAAATTTACTAGTGTTTTTTTAAATATTATTATTAAAATGGCATATAGATATTTATGGGGAGAATTCAAATTTACTTATGATACAGGACGGTCCATTTTTCATTCTCCTAAATCATTAGCTGAGATGCAACCGTGTCATTTCTTCTTGCATAAAAAATCAAGCAAGGCCTTCTTGGCTCGATAGGTTTTACAGTGTCAATGCCCTGATAACATTGATAACAAGATTGAGGCACATAAGAACCCGTTCCAAAGCCTCTTGAGCTAAAAGGGAGGTGGGGAGCAAAGCAAAAAAGAGTCCGCCTGTGTCATTCTGCTCGCATCACTAGGCTTCAGACCAAGCACACAATGAATGAGGCGTCTAGAGATGGATTCATCCCAGAGGGATGCAGGGCTTTTGTTTACTTTGGGAAATTAAGGCATACGGACATCACAAAAGAGTTCTTCAAAACAGTGTTGGAGTCTGAGTAATTGCAGGCAAGAGCAGAGGTATACTGAGCGAAGTCTGATTGCTTTAGATTGATGCCAGATTGATACTGTATAGGCTTTGAAGAGGGTGATTGTTTTGATTTTAGATGTGGAGTCATATGGGGACTTGAATACAACAGAGAACTATGCCAACTTGCAACAGTTCAGTACATACACACTTGCAGAATAATTGCCTGCTGCATAGGAACAATTTCAAGATGTTTTCACGTTAGGGAAGGAAATATTATACCGCGGGCTGGGCTTGAGGAGACTGGAGGTTGTATCTCACTCTATCTGAAGAAGTAAAATGTAAGCCAAGGGTAAATGTGATAGGTAAAAAGGTAAAAGACCCCTGGACAGTTAAGTCTAGTCAAAGGCGACTATGGGGTTGCACCGCTCATCTCACTTTCAGGCCAAGGGAGCCAGCGTTTGTCCACAGACAGCTTTTCCAGGTCATGTGGCCAGCATGACTAACAGGGCCGGCTCTAAGGCAAGCCCGGGTGGTGCAGGGCACCAGGGCGCTGGGTCGCCAGGGGGTGCCGCGCTCTGCGCCCGCTGCAGCGACGCTGCGCCTGCCCGCCCGCCGTGGTGAGAAATGCTTAAGATGGCCCTGATGACTAAACCACTTCTGGCGCAATGGGGCACCGTGACGGAAGCCAGAGCACACAGAAATGCCGTTTACCTTCCTGCCACAGTGGTACCTATTTATCTACTTGCACTGGTGTGCATTTGAACTGCTAGGTTGGCAGGAGCTGGGACAGAGCAACAGGAGCTTGCCCCATTTCAGGGATTCGAACTGCCAACCTTCTAATCAGCAAGCGATCAGAATAGGTATATAGAATAGATAAGAAACGTACCAAGAAAAGGGATATGGTCTGTCATGATTAGGTTACCCTCTCGTCTATGATAGATGGTCCAGCAGTTTGCAAAGTTTATGAATTCCCATATATAAAACTCCCAAACTTGATGTCAGCTGCACAGTAGGGCTCTCTGCTGCAATGAGTCAGGCTGAGGATAGATGGAGTCATGCTTGCCATGATTTAACACAGCTCCAAAGTCGCCCCATGAGAAACCTTCTGTTGAGTGGGAAGAAAAGGCACACACAGCCAAGAGAAGAAAATTGGAAATAGAGCTGGTGAAATATTGTGCAGGATGGGTGACATTTAGAATTGCCCTTTTGAATTCCCTCTAGCAACACCGGAGGTGTGCTGAGATGTACAATAGATTGTTCTAAATAAAGATGACAGTAGAATGTAGAAATGTAAAGATGGCTTTTAATTATACTCGGGAGATGCCTAGAATGGAGTTCTTAACAACAGGTACCAGTGGCTGAGAGCATTCAGTAGCCACTGGGATATATTCAAAGTCTAGAAAAGCATAACTCAGTGCTTGAAGGCATGTTTCCCATGTTGAAAGTTC
This sequence comes from Zootoca vivipara, assembly GCF_965207765.1. Classification (NCBI taxonomy): domain Eukaryota; kingdom Metazoa; phylum Chordata; class Lepidosauria; order Squamata; family Lacertidae; genus Zootoca; species Zootoca vivipara. Next base: position 15,237,727 of record NC_142586.1, read on the forward strand.
TGGCTCAAGTCCCTGAGATGTCCGGTCAAAATATCTCAGGCAGTTGGGACAGACCCCTATATGAAGCAATGTTACTGTCATGAAACTAGACATTATGGAGCTGGATGGACTTAAAGCCTGGCTTGGTGAAGGCAGGTGTTGCCAGTGTGGTGATCTACAATGTGGTGTAAGGCAGGGATTGCTCTATGGAGTGGTGCCCACCCGTCAGCCCCAGTCAGCATGGCAAATGGCCAGGAATGGATTTGACAACACATGGAGGGCATATGTTGGTGTCAGGGTGGGGGTATCAGGAGCAGGTCAGCATGAACTCGCAAGGTGTCAGTGAAATCGACTCTATTCAAAGAAACAACGCAGATCAGGCCTAGTGAGCACAGCAACTCTTCCCAGTAGATCTTGCCCCAATGAGACAGTTGTGAGGATTGAAGGTCCCCACCTTCCCACAGCTCTGCGAATCTTCTCCTTCCCCAGTTCCTTTCCAAGCAATATGAGACGTCTTCATCTTGCCTGCATTTGCTCTGCCCTCTCCATACCTCTGCAGTTTCTGGGAGACTGGGGGGGGGAGCTGGTCACAGCAGGACAGGGAGACCCCCTGGCTTCTTCAGTAGCCTGCCCTCATCTCTGCCTCTTGCCCCCACCCCAAACCTCCATTTCTGCCTCTGATTCTGGACTTTCCTCTGCTGCAGACTAAACCCTGTTAGCTCTTCAGCTTCTGACACCTGCTCCTCCCAGTTGGCTTCTTATTCTACCTCTTACCACTCATGGTTATCCCACCACCAATCCCCTAACTCTTAGCTTTCTTCCCTTGGGGGAAGTCCATGACAGTTGGCTACCCCTCATATAAGGCAGCAACAACCACACATGGATGCAGCTGCTGTTGCGCAACCACCATTCCAGAGCTGAAGGAGAGCAGAAGTTCTTATTGTTCTCTTTCTTTGGCATTTCTCGTCCAGCAAGGAGAGACGCCTAACTGTTGGGAAAGACTTTTGGCTTTCCATTTTTTGAGTGGCAATAGATGCATCTCAACTCTTATCACTGTTGCTTGTATAAAGTGGAGATAGTCCAGGGAGGATGGGCGGATTGGGAGGAAAGAGGAGAGGAGAGGAAGAGGTGTCTGAAGTCCAGGGATATAAAACCACAGAAAGTGTGACAAAGTCTAGGTGAGAACGAGAGTTTTGGCCACAGCCACACATTTTAACAGGCTGCTTGGTCTGCTGTAGACAAGCTGTAATCTGGGGTGTGTTATTTACATGATACTCTTTTATTCAAACAAGGAAGCTTTCTCCCAAGGTTCTCAGCATTCAGCTCCTAGATAGCAAAGGAAACGAAGAAATCATCAGTGGTTGAAGATCTCAGGAACTTCTCCCCAAATATTCTGATCTTGCCATTGACAATCTCAGTGCCTGATGACCCCAGGGTGAATGTGTAATGACCATTCAAACTTTTGAAGTGCTCAAAGTTTCTTGCTCAGCTCCGAGACAGGAACCTCTGAAACCTGAAGGTCTTTGATGCCACCTCCGTATTCCATGGGAACCATTTCACAGTGCCTGAGAATGAACTAAGAGGCAATTCAGGGCCAGAATAGCATCTGACTGACATTAGGTTACCCTAAGTAGCAAGTCTCCATGCACCCTACCCAGTGCAAAAGGACTCTTAGAGAGGAATCTGCTGGTTCCCTGATGCTGAGGATACTCTGGCTATCACATAGGTTTCATTTCTGAAGCAGATATTGTACCCCCATTAGTGCAATTATACCAAACCAACCATCTGTTCAGTTCTATCCAACTTACATTCTTTCCCCCAAGTATGTATGGGTGGGGGTGGAAATATATAAAACCGGAATCCAAACCTGTAGAATAACTTCATTGAAACCTTGTCATGACTTATAGAGTTGTAACCTGGTGGACAGATGGCTTCCATTCTGTCCTCTTATGTTTTTGAAGAACGTAACAAAATGACCAGCACAATGGCTCAGAGGTTGGTAAAGAAATTGGTCTTTTGCAGTGGCATCTGGATCATTAATATTTAAATCAAGCCATTAACTTGTCACTTGGCTATTAGGCTTAAATGCCAGTGTCCATTTTCTGCTGGAAAGGAATACTGCTGCCAGGGTGTGGGTGGTTTTTAAGGTCTGGCTTGCTTACGTTGGCATCATCATAATAATAGTTACTCTCCTTGTAGTATTACATTTTTCATGTTCATAAAGAAAGCCTCGTTGTTTTGAGTTATAACTCTTGCTTTCTAATAGGGATTCCCAAGGTCTTGGTTAGAGGGCAAGCACCCAAGATGTTTGTACTGAACCCCAGAACCTCTGCTCCTTCTCCTCCTTATTACGTTTTTTAAAACTTCACTTGCAAGGCTGCTGGGCATGCTGAAAAGCACACACCACCTTAATTTGCTCAAAGATCTAAAGTTCTCCTTTCTACAAAGTAAGAGAAGAGATCTATTTATTGATTTGATAGATTTATATCCAACCTATCCTCCAAGATGGAGCAGAGGGATGGCTTTGTTTGACATAAGAAGTAATGTTCTTCTCTGAGCCTGAAACTCCACGAAGCTTTGACTTTCAAGGAATTATTATTATTTTTCTCCATCAAGAGGATCTTTCATTCTGAGCTGATAATTAATATACGAAGTATAATGTATTCCACAGTTTGCTACACAGCTCAGACTGCACACACAAAGCCGGTAATTTTGCCAGGCAAAACTTCTCCAGGATAAAAGACCTTCTGGAAGGAATAATAAAGCTATACCACAATGTGAGAGAGATGTCTATTGAAAAGATGAATATGAGCAGAACAGCTGTGGATTTCGTGTTTACAAATTGTGGAAGGAGGGAAAAACATGTAAGAGAGAGGGGGAAGTATTTGGGAGAGGACAATGAATGGAATCATGCTGATTAGTCTTTATCCCTATAGTTCTACTTCGCATAGTGACTGGACCAGGAGCCTTCAACCAGTAAATTAAAGTAGTAACTGAGTAACTAAGCCCAGAGTTTAGCCAGAGTATACTCTACTCTGAGTGGGGGTTTTGTTTTGTTTTGCATGTTTTAGCATATTCCAAGGAGATATTTCATAGTCAGGCTGCCGTTTTACTGTCATTAAAATTCTACTCAATATTGATCCAGAGCAGATTCCAACGTATAGTTAGCAGAGTAAAAACTTAAACACGTTGCAGGTTTCCCCCCAAAAAATAGACCAGAGGCAATTAATATTTCATCCAGTAGAGCTTTACTGCTACTGAAGGCAAACGAGCATAATGGTCACAAATCCAATACATTCAGGATTGGCCCTGTCCATAAGAAATCCACCTGCAGCAGACTTAACTTAAACTTACAATAAATTATAATAAGTCTAAACCTCAACACTATGGCATACTACCATATGTACAGAACACCACACCAGAAGGAAAAGAGATAGAAAGTGCAAGTGAAACCCAGATTACTTCTGGCCTATTTTTATTAGTCAGCATGACCTTGACAGAAGAGATAAGGGAACCAGTTTAAGCCAGCTGTCCTGTACTTAGTTACTCTAAAGGAGTAACCCAAACATCATGAACCTTCTGCTTGTTTCTTTCACACAGAGAAGCTTCCAGAACCCCCTTGAATTAAGTAGAATAGGAAAGATCTCTATACCTCAGATAAATACTTTCTGCACTAAGAAATGCAAGCTGGCATTTACATGGCACACAATAAACTTTCTCATTTTATGTTCATGAGTACTTATACCAGTAGTGGAGAACCTATGATCCTCTAGATGTTGTAGGACTTCAGCTCCTGACAGCCTCAGCCAGCATGACCAATAGTCTGGAATAATGGGAGTTTAAGTCCAGCAACTTCTGGAGGCTCACAGACACAGGCTCCCCATCCATGGCACATACCATTGAACAGAGAGATTGCACTTCCCACTGGATAGTGGGTTTTATCTTGGAAGAGCACCAGTAAGCTCTTATAATACAATTTACCATCAACTGACGACAATTTGACTTGTACATTTGTAAGGGGGACATGGACAAGAACAGCTTTCTAGCAATGCTTCATGTTTACAAAAATTAACATTTTATTTTTAAAAAACCCAATAGCTTGTAAAATAGGCTATAGGCAATATTTTATCCCCTCTGGAGAGGAATGCCTGACTTACTCATGGGTCGTACACCAATGATGGGGAAACTCCCACAGCTTCATCTGAAAAGCATCTGACACAAATGCAGGCAAAATAGCACATGCTATTTAAAATCAGGGGAGGGGAACATGAATTTTACTCTCTAACAAGACCATTGATCCATAAAGTGAAAGCAATAAACAATGTACTGTACTATAAAACAAATAAGACAATATTGTAGATGATAAAAATTCTTACCTGCACTGATGATAATCATTGTTTGGATTGGGGGCTTTTATCCATTTCTGCAGCCACACAATCAATCAATCAGTAGCTGAACTGGGTTCCACACAGTCACAAAAACAAATTAACCGAAAAAGCTTCAAAAACAAAAACGCGAAACAATAGCACCAAACATGCTCTCTTCCACAAGTCTGTTTGACTTCCGAAATGTTCGAAAACCAATGTGCAGCTTCTGATTCGTGCAGGCACCCCAGAAACAATAGCCAACAACCACATCAGACATTTGGCTTCTGAAAATCATTAGAAAACACTTTCTTCTAGGTTTTCAGTGTTTGGGGACCAAGGCGTTTGAGAACCAAGGTACCACTGTAGAGTTACAAACATTTCCTTGACATACAAATCAGACAAACAAAATAAGTGATTCAGAAAGCAGCGCAAGGAGGACCAGGAATGTAGACTCTCAGCACAAGGAAAGTAATAGCAACCTGAGATACCTGGGACCTGTGCATGTTTTGCATCTGAATAGCCATCACTGGTGGATCTGATTGTCACTTGCTGAGAGGGAATGGAGAAATTTGTAGATCTAAAGAATCTGAATGCACCACTGCTTATGCACTTTTGCAAATTGATTGACAATGGTTTCAAGGTCAAGGGCTTTTAATAGTTCCTTTTCAGTTACCAGTACGGTATAGAAATGTTACTTAGGACTTCATCACTTAAACTCCTCCTCAAGCAGGTCTTAATTTGCCAGCTGCAGACATGAAAATGCTCATTCCTTTCCAGCACTTGACGGAGGTGTTGTGATGGCCAAATTTATATTTGAGGAAATCTAAATACGCTGCAGCATATAGGTGTGAAGCAAATAACCAGCCTTTGGCAATCTTTGGCCCTGTTGGCAGGCAACAAACAAAAAAACAAACACACACACACACACACACACATCTGTGCGCATTTTGAAAACCAATTAAAACATCAATACAAAATAGACGCAGCATATGCTAAAATAACAGGGCCAGTCATCAGTGGGTACCATGCAGTCTGGCCTCAGTTGACATGTGCCACTTTGATAGGGTTTTTGCTGGTGTTTCTGCACATTTCTTATCTGAATGACGGCTGAGTTTTCTTAACGTTTCCCCAGAAGAGGAGCTGAATGATGCTCGAATCAGTTGCAGAAACCACTGTATCTGATTAACGTAATTCTTGAGCTCTTATTGAGTCAGCTAATGATAGCAGGGATTCCGTCAATTTACACATTCAGTAAATTGCTGGTAAAACGTCGGCCACATTCTTGCCGAAGAAATAGAAATGATAATGTGCCCTCGGCACCAAGGAAACAATGCTAAATGAATGTCAGTTCTGGACCATGCTGCTGCTCTTCTTTGAAATTCTTATTTTGTTCTTACATCTGTATCAGATGTGGGGAACATTTGGTCTGGGTGTTGCTGAAATACAAAACCTATTTGCCCTACCAAGGGTGGCCAGTGGCCAGGGATGATGGGAGTCAGAGTTCACCAACATCTGTAGGGCCAAATGTTTCCCACGACTGATTTAGATCCTGCCTTTCTTCCATCACTGAATCTATCTTAGGCAGTGTGCATATGAGTTTCAGGCAGTCACTCATCCAAGGAACTCACCTAGCAAAGCAGTGGCCTCATGTACCTTCAGGTCATACCTTTTGTGGGGAGATGGCTTTGGTGGGGGGATTCCAGGGACGGATAAGGACACAGGGTTTTGGGTTTTTTTGTAAGGGCAGTTGAAAAGCTGGAGTGATCTGCTCTGAGCTTTCAGGAAACAGCAGGTATGCACTGTAACAGCCTAAGTAAATGCATACGATATTGGCAGCCCTGTGTTTGGACAATCCAAGGGTGGTTAGAGGGGCATGAAAGGGACCTGCATAACTGAACCAGCTTGCAAAGAAATTGGCACAGAGAACATTCTGCAATTAGAATGAAATAAGTGCAGATCTCACAGCGAGTACTTAACAATAAACCCCTCAATTTTTACCCTCGGTCCTCCTTTCTATTCTGAAAAGTCATGTTTCCAGATTAGTCAGGGTCACATTAGAAATCAGAGCTTAGCAGTCGGCTTTCCTCTTTTAGGTTGTTTTGAGTTTTGTGAAAAAACAAGCAGCGAGGGTAATCATCTGTTGCAAATCTTGTTAACTTCAGGAGGATTCTGAAAATGTTGGTGATGGAATGAGTATGCCATTAAGTTCTCAAGCAGTTGCTGTTGATGCCTTTCCACCTCCAGGATTCTGCTGCTCCAATATTATTATACTGTTGGTGTTTAACGCAAAATGCCAATCGGAATGGTGGTGGGCACATGTGGAATTCTGGAAAAAGTGGTGTGGGAGCCAGTCACAAAACGGCTGCCACAGGGCATGGAAAAGGAAGAGCGCAAAAATCAGAGGAGAATAGTCACTATGATGCCACACAGTGGTACTTCATATCATATACATGGAAACAAGACTATCTGAACCGCAAAAGGAAATTTGAAAATCATGATTTGTAACCATACTTATATTTACACCCCCTAAAATAATTTATGCAACCCATTCAGCACCTCAGTTGTTTTGGGATTGTTATTGTTAACTGTTTTGTTTGAGGTATGCAATGCAAATTAAGTAAATAAGTTAAAACAAAAAATAAAACAGAATATGTATCTTCTTGTACCATTTGCATGATTTTTACATGGCATTCTCTTAAGCCGCCATCAAATTGCAGATCACATCTGCCTCCGTGGAGTGGCCTGTAAAAATTACAGATCCATTATTGCCAGTGGCACAAAATATGAATTCTTTGGAATGAATCCAAGGGCCATGGTGACCATGGCAAGCGAGGAATAGGCAGCTTCTACTTCACAATCCATGGAAGCTAATCCCGGCTTTCATTTAATGGTGGCTTGGGAGTCATGCCTTGTCGAACATAATGAGGATCCAAGCCTTGGACCCATGTTTTTGTGTTATGGTAGCACTACCCTCCCTCCTTAGTGCCCCCGAAAGGCCTCTTCTGTCTGCACTGCCCACTTTCACACATTTCCTGTTCCCACCTTTCTACTCCTCATAAGCACATCCATTGCAGCTCATTGTCTCCTTTTCTCCACCTAGAATTAAGCAGTGAAGGGACAGCATCCCATCAGAGGTGTAGAGGTTATGTCTAAATTTTGTGAAGAGATCAGAGAGGGAGCAGGAACTGCTCTGGGCATGGAGAATGTGTTTGTTTGTGTCTGTGGCCTGCATATATCCATGTTGTTGTTGTTGTGTCATTGGGTTCACATTCTCTTGCGGGCCCCAAGGAAGGCCTTGGTGGACTGTTGGTACCATGTTGCAGGACCCATGGAATATTCTTCTTTGGCGATCACTCATAGCCATGAACACAGTTTTAACAGTGAGTCCATAAGTGACTGTGGAGGCCAGTTCTGGATCCACACATCCTTCCACAGTGGGGAACATAGGTTTCCTGGCAGAAGTTGATAACGATGAGTGTTTGCCAAGCGTTTCTTCCTCTTGGCATGTTTCTCCCTTTTGTCCTGAGTTCAAGCATCTTCAAAATCCACAACACCTTTGGTAACGGCTGTTCTCCAAATTGAGCGCTTGCAGGGCAGTGTTTCCCAATTGTTGGTGTTTCTACTACATTTTTAAAGATTTGCCTTGAGAGAGCCTTTAAACCTCTTTTGTTGACCACCAGCATTATGCTTTCCATTTTTTAAAAAACTTTGGAATAGAGTAGTTGCTTTGGAAGACGATCATCAGGCACCCACACAGCATGACCAGTCCAACAAAGTTGATGTTGAAGAATCATTGCTTTGACACTGGTGATCTTTGCTTCTTCCAGTACACTGGCATTAGTTTGCCTGTCTTCCCAAGCGACGTTTCTCCCTTTCGTCCTGAGTTTGAGCATCTTCAAAGTCCAGGAACAGGCCTTTGGGGGCTATACAGTCCAGTGGTCTGATATTTTAGGACATACATCCAGTTCAAGTTTGATGCAACAATGCATCAAACACAGGGAATGTCTGTTTATACTCAGAAGAAAGTCCCACTAAGACACTCCCAAGTTGAGCGTGGAGTTGTAAGCAAATCTCAAAGGCTTAACACAGAGGACAGGTGGTCCTCGCTAGCAGTGACTGATGTGGTGGGAAATGCCAAAACACTGGGGCTTACCATTGGACATGCTGGCTGAGAGTGATGGGAGTTGAGGTCCAACAACATCTGGGGTAGCCACAGATTTCCCACCACTGCAATAGGTCTCATCAGATGTGGAGGGTGATGCAAAGGGACCTCTGATAATCAATAGAAATAATGGGTGCAACACATCTTGAAAGAGGTACACCTGAAGGTGATGTGTTAGGCAAGGAGTCTGGCGTTTGGTGAAAATCTGTTATTTGTTAAGAGAAAGAGATTTCGGTGAATTAGAGGTTGGATTTAATTTCCTCTCAAATCTGCTCAAATCCTTCCTATGAATAATACATGGGTTTCTTTTAATTCTTTATTCAGAAACACTTCTCCCTCTGGAGAAAGCAAATGTATAAATTTAATTATCCACATTTGGTCATTTGTTTTGTCTGTTGTCTGTTACTGCCACAGTGGAGTAGCAGCTGGGCTTACTGGTCACACCATGGTACAATATTTTCATAAAAGGGTAGGGGAAGCTCTGGTCTTCTTTTGGCAAGGTTGCTTCTCAAGAGCACTGCAAAAGGAGGAGGCAAAGATCGGCATCCTCCCTGCCCCAGGCAAAAGAAGGCAGCAGGTCTAAAAGACAGCTACTCTGGTCTGCGCTTCAGACATATTTAAACAGCAGAAGGATATACTTTCTGTCTGATCTTTTCGGTTTAATTGGAAGCTTCCTTGAAGCAGATCAGATTGCTTGTCCGTTGAGATTAGTATGGTCTGCGCTGACTAGCAACAACTGTCCAGGATCTCAGACAGAAATGACGGAGATGGATCCCTGGACCTTCTTCTACTACTACTGCTACTACTACTACTACTAGTAGTACTAATTTATTTATACCCTGCCCATCTGGCTAGGTTTCTCCAGCCACGCTGGGCGGCTCCCAGCAGAATATTAAAAACACAAGAAAACATCAAACATTAAAAACTTCCCTAAACAGGGCTGCCTTCAGATGTCTTATGAAAGTCAGATAGTTGTTTATTTCCTTGACATCTGATGGGAGGGTGTTCCACAGGGTGGGCGCCGCCACCGAGAAGGCTCTCTGCTTGGTTCCCTGTAACCTCACTTCTCGCATTGAGGGAACCACCAGAAGGCCCTCAGAGCTGGACCTCGGTGTCTGGGCTGAACGATGGGGTGGAGATGCTCCTTCAGGTATACTGGGCTGAGGCTGTTTAGGGCTTTGAAAGGTCAGCACCAACACTTTGAATTGTGCTCGAAAACATATCAGGAGCCAATGTAGGTCTTTCAGGACTGGTGTTATATGGTCTCGGCAGCCACTCCTAGTCTAGCTGCCGCAGTCTGGATTAGTTGTAGTTTGTGGGTCACCTTCAAAGGTACACCCAGTCATAATAATAATCCTTTATACAACAACTGCAATATTAATAACTTCTATTCATGTTGACACATTAAAGCTGCAATTGAGGAACTCAAACTATATCCTTGTTCTTCCTGTGTGTGGCAATTATTCTGTCTGTGGTGTTTCTTCCTGTCCTTGTAAGATGTTATGTCTTTCTTTCCCCCAGTTGCTGCTGTTATCCATCATACCTTGCACAAAGCTGATATCCCATTTTTCCAGAAATTTCTGTTTCAAATATGTTTTTAACATTTTTATTTACTTATGTTATTTTTTAAAAAACCACATTAATTGTCTTTTCCCCTGACAGGTGTGTTTGGCACTCTGGCCTTTTTGTGTGTGTGAAGGAAGTGTGGGATATAAATTCAGATGAATAGATAATAAATGAATAAGCATGGCTGATGTGCATTAATTTCTCTATATATCTATTAATGCTTATTTGTGCTACTTTTTGTGTTTTTCAGAATGCTCAAGCCAGCTATGATTTCAGCAGTAACGACCCCTATCCGTACCCCCGCTACACAGATGATTGGTTTAACAGGTGAGAAGCACATCTAATCCTTTTCCTTGTTGGGAATTTACAAACTTTGCTCGTAGCATCTCTGATCCAATTCAATCTTTTTCCTTTTTGCTTGGTCCACATCTTCAGATGAAACAACCTGATTTTCACTCCCTGTTCTAATAAGCTGATCAGAACGTAATTATTCTTTGGTTTGTGCAAGTCATCAAATTTTGCCTTATCTTTCTTGGTTTTTTATTCCCCCCCCCCCAAAAAAAAAATGTATCTAAAAGTATGTATTTTGGATGGTGTGCGTATTTTATGGAAAATGCATTTTAAAATTATGCACTTTTGGAGCATTTTCTTTCTTTCAAGATTGCAGTTGCTGTGGCAACTGCACTTAAATGAATGCAGATTCAAAATGGTGACGGAGGTGCTCCAAGCAAACTCTCAGTTCTCAGGATTCTTCCCTTCCAAAACGAAAAAGGAAGAGGCGGAAGATCAAGTGCATGAAATGTTTGCACAATTGGGCATCCATGTGGAGAGCGCATGTCTAATGTGACATTATTGGCATGATGAAAGTTCTTCTGTACAATGACCTTTGCTGAGAGAGTGGAGCATTTGCACAAACCTTTTGGCCAGAAATTAATGTGCCCATGTGCCTGAACAACACTTAACTTTGGCTGAGAGAAGCCTGGTTGTTCAGGCACAAAGGCACATTAATTTCTGGCCAAAAGGTTTGTGCAAATGCTCAACTCTCTCAGTGGAATTATTTTAAATGCTTAACTTTGGCTGGATTGTGTCCAAAGTAAGGATAGGGGAAATTGTGGTTCTGCTCACATTTTGCTGCAAACGGACTTAATTCATAAACTGAAATGCAGCTATCCTTCAGAATTGCCACTTCCCTGAATTTCGTGATCTTAGGGAGATGTTTGTGACAGATTTCCCAACACAGTTCATTTCCCAGGCCGCGGTGACATGTTGCATTTCTATGCCCTTTGGAAGGATGAAAGGAAACATATACTTTGATATGTACATTCACAGCTTCCTGCAGTTGCTCTTGAGAATGACTGACACGTCAGCACATTCTCGTTATTACTTGTGCCATTTCTGCCAGAAGCATAGGATAAAATGGAAGTTTTCATATATTTGCAGATGAGATGACACCTGACATTTAGCTTGTTGTTGTTTAGTCATTTAGTTGTGTCTGACTCTTCGTGACCCCATAGACCATAGCACGCCAGGCACTCCTGTCTTCCACTGCCTCCCGCAGTTTGGTCAAACTCATGTTCGTAGCTTCGAGAACACTGTACAACCATCTCGTCCTCTGTCGTCCCCTTCTCCTAGTGCCCTCAATCTTTCCCAACATCAGGGTCTTTTCCAGGGAGTCTTCCAGGGGGTACGGATAGGGGTCGTTACTGCTGAAATCATTGATCCAGCACATGATATTATATTATATTATATTATATTATATTATATTATATTATATTATATTATATTATATTATGATCTGTTTAAACAAAACAAATAAAAACATACAGAAGAATTATCCATAAAGACAAAAATGTGAAAAAATAAATAGGTAAGACTTATTGGATGCGGGTGGCGCTGTGGTGTAAACCACTGAGCCTAGGGCTTGCCGATTGGAAGGTCGGCGGTTCGAATCCTCACGACGGGGTGAGTTCCTGTTGCTCGATCCCAGCTCCTGCCAACCTAGCAGTTCGAAAGCATGTCAAAGTGCAAGTAGATAAATAGATAACTTTATTCTTCGGAAAAAGTTACACACAACCTCCAGTCTCCTGAAGCCCAGCCCATGTCAAGGAAATAAACAACTACAGTGGTACCTCGGTTTAAGTATACAATTGGTCCCAGAAGTCTGTACTTAACCTGAAGCGTACTTAACCTGAAGCAAACTTTCCCACTGAAAGTAATGGAAAGTGGATTAATCCATTCCAGATGGGTCCATGGAATACTCAACCTGAAGCATACTTAACCCAAAGTATGAGTGTAATTGGTTCTGGAAGTCCATACTTAACCTGAAGTGTACTTAACCTGAAACGAACTTTCCCATTGAAAGTAATGGAAAGTGGATTAATCCATTCCAGACGGGTCCGCGGAGTACTTAAACTGAAAGTACTCAAACCGAAGCGTACTTAAACCGAGGTATGACTGTATCAGACTTTTAGAAGGCATCTGAAGGCAACCCTGTATGGGGAAATTTTTAATGTCTAATGTTTTACCATTTTTTATGTGCTGTAAGCCACTCAGAGTGGCTGCGGAAACCCAGCCAGATGGGCGGGATATAATTATCATCATCATCATCATCATCATTTACTTAGGGAAGTAATGGGGAAATGGACTGAAAAATGTGAGACGAAGGAATGATTAACAAGAAGACATAAAACACCCCACAAGAAAATCAGCATGAACTCTCATTGTCATACAACTGCCCCATAAACCTATCAGAATTAATGTTTGATCCAGACTGGACATAGCCTAACCTTGCCGTAAAGTTTGTACGTTCTGAATAGATGGCTCATCTGGGGGAGACAAAGATCATCTGAGATGCCAGCAGCCTTCCTGCCCTAGGATCTATAGAAGATGATAGGCAATAGTATAACCTGTGTTATGCTTAACAGGCAGTCCACAGATGCTAGACCGCAGATGCCTAGCAACATAGAAGCCTCTCCAACAGTTCTTTAATAGAGTTACCATAAAGCCCAGAGTTGTCAAGGGAAATTCCTCCTGCAAAACAAAATAGGAAAAAAAACTGGTTTGGCCCTTGCCCCGTTGCTTCGTTGGAAGGTGAAAAAGCACATACATTTTCTGGAAATTAAAGCAGAGCAAAACAAAGCAAGCAGCCAGAAACAGACAAGTGTACATCTTTCATTACCATAGCACAGTTTTCATTATATAATGGGTGAGATGCAGTGGGGTCAGTTTGCAAGTGCCCTCACTGTGCTCAGTCCAAATGTGCATCATGATCTCTGGGATCTGGCTCAAGGAAACACAACAAAAAGTCATTTTCTTTATTGTTGTTTGATTTAAAAAAAGCTTTACAGTACACAGTGCCTTTGCAAGCTTTTGTGGATTCTGATGCTAATACGAAACCTTGACTTGAATCTCTGTCTTTCTCCACAGTCATGGAACCAGGTGTGCTGGGGAAGTATCTGCTGCTGCAAACAACAATATCTGTGGTGTTGGAGTGGCATATAATTCAAAAGTGGCAGGTATGGGATAAATCAGGGAACACACAATTGAGGTTTATCTCGGAGGCAAAACTGCAATTTTATCTAAAAACGGGGCAAGGGGGAGGAGCAGATATGTGACTCTTCTGAGGTGTGGAGATCAAACCAAGGGCGTGAAAGGAACTATGGGATGGGAGGTGATGGTGTCTTCAGAATTGGGTGGAAAGTGAGAAAAGTGCTTAGCCCTCGCAATATGCAAGAGGAGGAAGGTGCAAGAGGCTACCATGGGGGTGGCTCGTGTGTACAAAAAGAAGCAGAAGGGGGGCATGGATGTGAAAGTGAAAACAGGGCTGCAAAGGAGGACTAAACAATAGAAGAGAGTTCAGAAATGTGATTGGAAAGGTGAAAAACGAGCTTCATAATTGGGTGGTTTGGGAAGCGGAAACTAGGGTGTTCATGCCGGGGGGAATGGCAGAGGATTGGTGAATGGAGCAGGGGTGCATCCCTCTGTGTCTCTCTGTGTGTACACAACATAACTATTTGTTTCAGTCTCCATGCCAGTTTTTCCATCCTGCACTTCCTCCCTCCCATGATACGTGAAACCATATGTCTTGCTCTCTTATTGCACATCATTGCTCAAAGCGACCGACATCTCTCATTGTTACTTGAAAGATGCAGCTTGATAAATACCTTGCAAAGTTTCTCTATAAGCCTCGCCTTCCCTGCCCCAGCCAGCCAGCTAGGACCGTAGTGAGAGATGATGGGAGTTGTAGTCCAACAATTTCTGGAAGGTTGCATGTTTCCCTGCTGTAAACCATCTCTCTAGCAGCGCAAATGGCAGTAGCAGTTTGTGGAACCGAGTGGTGGCATTGTGTCTCACTGTGGAGTTGAGTTGTGTGGCACACTTACCTCAAACGTAGGCCCCCACTGCTTAAAAATGTATCCAAAACAAATAGCTTTGGGATTCAACTATTGGCAGGCATTTTTCATCTAGAATGTAGACAATAGCTCAGTGGTAGAGCATTTGCTTTGCATGTAAAAGACCCCAGGTCCAAACCCTGGCATCTCCAGGTAGGGCCCGGAAAACTGCTGCCAGTAAGTGCTGAAGCTGTTTCCAAATGTTCCCTTTGATGGAGCAATAATGTGTCAGACGGAAATGACCGCAGCCATATACAGGCTCACCATTCAGGTTATTGTTGAGGTCTACAGCACCATCAAGTGGCCAGCTAAAATCTGAAAAAGAAAGATTTTTCCAAGTCCGTTTCAGGATGAGAGCAAATGATTCACCCTCTTTACAGTCAGGCCTGTACAGTAATGGTAAAAGCCTGCAGTGAGTTCTTGAAGGAAGTTGGAAAGGCTCATTTCAAAGGGAAGAGGGCAGCAAAAGAGCTGGAACCTCTTTAGGGAGTGAGCGCATCAGAGGGACAGTTTGCGTGGAACCTTCTTTCTGATGTGCTGCTACATGCAGGTAGGTTTCTAGGTAAGAGAACCTCCGCTTATAGAGTCTGAAATGGTATAGCCCAGAATCCTGTCACCTTGGTCCATTGATTGCTTCTGCATAGATCAGTTCAATGAATTAAAAGCATGGCAGTTGAAAGCTAGGGCGCTGGGCTCTTTCCCATTCCATCCTCAAGTTGAATGGGTTTCCCTGCATTTCAGATCATATGCTCAGTCTAACAATGTCAAAAGAGACCACCTCCTTTCCAACTTTACACATTTCAGCATGATGCTGATCTACAGTTACTGCTGTCATCAATCTGAAGTAAAGTATGTGCATCAAAATAGTTTCTAAAAATACAGAAGAACATTCTGGGCACAGCAATCAAAACATCCAATATGCCATGCTAGGGGGTGGATGAGGGGTGCCTGGATCTGCCAGCCTCTGCCAGCAGGGGACCAGTAAGGGAGTCCTCCCTGTGAGGATTTCCCCAATTTGCCCACCCAAGGGCGGGCAGAAGCTACCTCCAGCAGTATCACTACCAGCAGCCAGAGTAGCCAGTGGGAAAAACAAATGGGTGTATGTGGTTTCTCTCTCTCTCTCTCTCTCTCTCTCTCTCTCTCTCTCTCTCTCTCTCTCTCTCTCTCTCTCTCTCTCTCACACAAAGATCCAATGGATCTTGACCTAACTCTGCTTCAGACATTTGACAGCAATAAGCCCAATCTGGTCCTCTTTCCTGCACCAGCCTAGGATCTGCCATAGCAAAGAAGCATTTCCCCCTCCCCAGATTGCACCCCACACCAACTACCTAAATACTGCAGTGATGGGCCTGTGGGTGGAGCCATGGCTATGCTGCGCCATTAAGGACGCGGGTGGTGCTGTGGTTTAAACCACTGAGTCTCTTGGGCTTGCTGATCAGAAGGTCAGCGGTTTGAATCCCCATGATGGGGTGAGCTCCCGTTGCTCTGTCCCAGCTCTGCCAACCTAGCAGTTCAAAAGCATGCCAGTGCAAGTTGATAAATAGGTACCGCTCCGGCGGGAAGGTAAACGGTGTTTCTGTACACTCTGGTTTCCTTCACGGTGTTCCATTGCACCAGAAGCGGTTTAGTCATGCTGGCCACATGACCCAGAAAGCTGTCTGTGGACAAACTCTGGCTCCCTTAGCCTGAAGTGAGATGAGCACTGCACCCCATCGTCGGCTTTGACTGGACTTTACCATCCAGGGGTCCTTTACTTCCATTAAGACCCAGCCAAGCTTTTGGATTACCTTTTTTTTAATTGCAAAGCTTTGCATTCAGAACATTTAGAACAACTAAGTCTTGCCTCTGCCAATGTTGTGTATGAGATCATGTTTTGTGGAAGATAATGCAGATCCAAGTTTGGTGTTGCAGGGTTTACATGTGTCAAGAGGGGCCTTGACCTTGAGACCTGTTTCTTCAGCTCATTGTCCACATGTATGTTGCTTAAATCCACAGGCATCCGAATGCTGGATCAGCCGTTCATGACAGACATCATAGAAGCTTCCTCCATCAGCCACATGCCTCAAATAATAGATATCTACAGTGCCAGCTGGGGCCCCACCGATAATGGTAAGACTGTGGATGGACCAAGAGAGCTCACCTTACAAGCCATGGCAGATGGTGTGAATAAGGTAATGTGTCTGGTTTAAAACAGTTTTATCATGTCCCAAAGAGATTGTTTGTGGAGATGGGTTTAAATGGGACAAAGCATCAGTAGGGAAGGTCCTTTAACGAATTCACTAATGGAGAAGGTCAAACCTGGAACTTCTCTGTGTTTGAACTTATATATCACTAAATTGGCTGAAGGACCTTCCCCACTTAATTCTTTATTCCATTTAAGTCTATGCCATTGAGAGACAGGGAGAGGGAGAGGGAGAGATCCCCGTTGCCGCTCCAAATAAAGAAATAAAGAATTACTGAGAATTAAATAAAGAAATAAAGAATTACTGAGAATTTTTGCTCCACTAATTTGGTTAGTGGTTTTTCTGTTTCCCCTTTCACCTATCCTTCTTCATTGCAATTGCCATCATGAGGATAACCAAAATGGTTTTAGAAGTACTACACTTGGGCAAAAAAAAATGAAAGGCACAAATACAGGGTGGGAGACACCTGGCTTGAGAGCAGTACATGTGAAAAGGATCTAGGCGTCTTGGTAGACCACAAACTTGACATGAGTCAACAGTGTGATGCAGCAGCTAAAAAAGCCAATGCAATTCTGGGCTGCATCAATAGGAGTATAGCATCTAGATCAAGGGAAGTAATAGTACCACTGTATTCTGCTCTGGTCAGACCTCACCTGGAGTACTGTGTCCAGTTCTGGGCACCACAGTTCAAGAAGGATACTGACAAGCTGGAATGTGTCCAGAAGAGGGCAAACAAAATGGTCAAAGGCCTGGAAACGATGCCTTATGAGGAATGGCTTAGGGAGCTGGGTGTGTTTAGCCTGGAGAATAGAAGGTTAAGGGGTGATATGATAGCCATGTTCAAATATATAAAAGGATGTCATATAGAGGAGGGAGAAAGGTTGTTTTCTGCTGCTCCAGAGAAGCGGACACGGAGCAATGGATTCAAACTACAAGAAAGAAGATTCCACCTAAACATTAGGAAGAGCTTCCTGACAGTAAGAGCTGTTCGACTGTGGAATTTGCTGCCAAGGAGTGTGGTGGAGTCTCCTTCTTTGGAGGTCTTTAAGCAGTGGCTTGACAGGCATATGTCAAGAATGCTTTGATGGTGTTTCCTGCTTGGCAGTGGATTGGACTGGATGGCCCTTGTGGTCTCTTCCAACTCTAGGATTCTATGAACTTGCTTGCTTAGTGTTAAAACAAGTGCTACATTAATAGCACAATTATCAAATACATCTGTTTTACATCAAAATGTCAAAATACCAGAAACAGGGCCCCTAATTTGTATTAAGATTGCAACACACAGGGAGGGGAAATTTAACCCTTCGTGGCTGCAATCCTGAAAAACAATCACACCACCACCATGAATGACAGCACTGGGAGAAAAGCTCCCATGGGCACACATGAGGGGGAAAGCTCCCATTGGTGCAAATGGGAACTTTTTTGTAATTCTAATTTCCACACAGGAGGATTTTTGCCTGCTTTATGTGCTCCTAATGAAAATTAGGTGGGGAAGGGACTGTGCCTGGCATCATCATCATCATCATCATCATCATCATCATCATCATCATCATTATACGGTTGCTAAACATGGGATTCTAGTTTGGTCCCTGGGATGCTGTTAAGAGTAGCTTCTCTCCCTGCAATCGTCACAGTGATAGTATATCAACTGACTTAGGCTGCACAGTAAATCTAGGGAGATCTAGCAGAACTGTTGTACAACTGCTCATTTTCCACCCCAATAAATTTCTTTTTATTGTCTGTGATGATTTCTCACTAATAACCTTTTCACATCTTTTCCGGTGAACTTAACCTGCTAATAATATCCAAGCATGGCAGAAATATATTTAATAGCTCAGCCGTAATGCGTTGTAAATCTTAGCCCATTCCATGCTCCTTGCTGATCTCATGTGGTATTTTGTACTGACACAGCCCACAAGGGCATGAGGGGGACAAAGGAGGTGTCAGGGATGAAGCAGGATAACGGAGGTGTCAGGGGTGAAGCATAGGGAACTTCCACAGTGTGAACTTCCCCAAGCTGCTTGTTGCAAATTGTATTAAAAGGCAAGCTAATGTAAACCTTTCTGGACTCCAGTCCATTTTGAAAGAGCTTTACTCAGCAACTTTTGGATTACAAAGATTGTGTGCAGGATTCCATAGAAAGGATTCCATAGTCTTGTCCTCCCATTTTGTAGAGCATACAGGCAACTGTTTGAGTAGGGCTCCACATTGTCTGGAATACAAACTAGTCAGTTGAAACCAGTTAGGATTCTTGTGACCTGTTCTGGCAGCCAAATCAAACATGGGAAGATCTTCCATTACAGTTGTACCTTGGTTCTCAAACAACTTGGTACTCGGACGTTTTGGCTCCCGAACACTGAAAACCCGAAAGTAAGTGTCCCGGTTTTTGAACGTTTTCCGGAAGCCGAACATCCGACGTGGCTTCCAATTGAATGCAGGAAGCTCCTGCAGCCAATCAAAAGCTGTGCCTTGGTTTTTGAACGGTTTCAGGAGTCGAACGGACTTCCAGAACAGGTTAAGTTCGAGAACCAATGTACAACTGTATTGTGTTCATGAACAGCCAGAAAGGTGGGGCTGCAATGTGCCCAGCTCAACCCCAGGGTGGGAATGACACCCCTGGCTACGAGTCTTTTGAATTACAGATGTGGGACTTTTAAAAACTATTGTTGTTGGCATCGGTCTGTCTCTTGAGAAAATGGAGTTCACTTCCGGGGGCAAAGTCACGCCGCTGGAGAATCACAGCACTTGCCGTGGCTGTAGAGACCGGTAACCTGTAACGGTTTCCTCCAGCATTGTTTCTTTGCTGCATTCGCAGCACCAAAGTGACCTCTCTGGGGTGCTAGCCTAGGCAGTGTGCATGGAGGTCCTGGGCTGCCCGGACGACAAGACCCCCACCCTTGGCCTCTCTGATGTGGTCCAAAGGAAGGCAGAGTAATACATTTGGCACCACTGAGCTTCAGGAGTTTCCGGAAGGAGGTGTACAAAGACACCATCCAACCCTCTTAAGGACTCCACCCTGGATTTATGTAGGATTTACTTCTATGCCTTTTCTTCTTCAAAACGGGAACTATGACTGTATATTTTCCCATGGATGCTCTTTTCTTCTGTTTCCTTGTATTCCCTGCCTTTCACTTATGCACAGAAACATCCAAGCCTTTCTTTTCTTTGGAAAGCTCTCAGTGGTTGATGCTAAAGCCAGATAATTAGCACCCCTGCTACGATGTTCCATTTCAAGGCTTCAGCAGTACATACTAACTTGGCAAAAGAGGGAAAATATTAAAGACAAAAAGCACGACCTGCAAAATGTTCTCAGTTTTGTAGCAGTCTCATAAATGGAGATCATAATCCTTGATCTCAAAATAATCATATATCTGGAAAAGTCAGCTATCAAGTTAATCACATCTCAATAATAACTGCAGTTGCCTGTGAGGTTTGAAACGTTGGCTGAGATGTGGTGGTCTTGTAGTAAGGTTAAAGCTTACTGGAAAATGATATACAGTACAATGAATTGAAAAGGATGTTCAAAATAAGTTTTATAAAAAAACAACAACAAGCCCAGAAGCTTTTCTTTGGGGAATTATAGGGACAGAACTACCTAAATTGTATAGAAATTTATTTACATATGCTAGCTACTACAGAAGCAAGAATGCTGCTTGCCCCAAAGTGGAAAGAAGCAGAAGTCCCAGTAAAAGAAGAATGGATACAGAAACTTATGGAATATGCAGAAATGGTGAAACTTACCGGAAGAATAAGAAATCAAGATAGCAAACCTTTTATAAAAGAATGGAAATGGCTTATTGAATATTTACAGATAAATTGTAAACAGATAAGAACATTGGCAGGATTATTGTAATAACCTGCAGTTTCCTAAGAGTATATATTTAAAGAAGATGAATAAATGAGCAAATTAAGTTGATTTGGATATGCAGAAGTTATTAAAAACAAATTTAAGGAACCTCAGAAAGAGGGGGGAGGAAGTCAAGTTTTGAAATGTCAGAATTATTGTAAAATCAGTGAAATGTATAAATCTGAAAAGTACTGTATAAATAAAAAGTTTTTTTAAAAGAAAAGAAAGAAATGTTGGCCGAGGAAGGGGTGTTCAGATATTAGCTTTAAAGTTTTCTAGGGACCGCTCCGGCGGGAAGGTAAACGGCCTTTCCGTGCGCTGCTCTGGTTCGCCAGAAGCAGCTTTGTCATGCCACATGACCTGGAAGCTGTCTGCGGACAAACGCTGGCTCCCTCGGCCTATAGAGCGAGATGAGTGCCTGGACCTGATGGTCAGGGGCCCCTTTACCTTTACCCTTTACCCCTTCAGAATAGCTTTTGGACTAGATAACAACCATCAAGCCCCAGTCCAAAATGGATCTAAAAGTATGATTTTTAATTTTCTTCTTCTTCTTACATTCATATCCCACCTTTCCTCCAGGGAGTTCAAGCTGTCATGCATGTCTGTTCACCTCCCCGTATCCTCACAATATCCTTTGTAAGGTATGTTTGGCTGGGCGACTCAGTGAGCTTCATGGCTCAGCCTCCCAGGTCCAAGTCAGTTTACTGCCCATTCGCTCACTTTTTAGAGGCCCCATTGGAACTCTTCACAATCTCTCATTGTGATTTCTTTGTGACTCCGAACAATTTAGCATTCTCAGCAAACTTGCCCACCTCGCTGCTCACCAATTAAAAACCCAATTAATTAAAAAGCCAAATACCAGTCCTTGAGGGGGCTCCACTTTCTTCATTTCTCCATTTGGATAACTCTCCATTTATTCCTCCTCTCTGCTTCCTACTGCTTAACCAATTCCTCTCCTCTTCCTCCATTCCTGTTAAGCTTACTCAAGAGTCATTAGTGAGGTACCTTGTTGAAAGTCTGAGTACACTATGTCAACTGGATCACTTCCCTCTGCATGCTTGTTTATGCTCTCAAAGAGCAGGAGGGAACAGGAAACTCTATGTAAAGGATACAGTAGGCTGATAAATAGTAGATGCTGGGGGGAAGGCAAACGGCATCAGTTTGTAGGATTCCCAAAATCATCTGGTTGGGTCTCATTTGGGAGTAAGATGCTGGACTAACCAGACCTTTGATTGGAAACAAGTCCTTTTTTGCACACTTTTGAAGTAGTGTATTTTTATGAAGTTTGTTTATTATTATTTTAAGAACCTTATCCCTTCGCATTCTAGTTTTATGTGACCCCCCCTTTCTTTCTCCCTCTCTGCATAGTTGAAATCTCTGTTACATGCATAATATAAATCCAATTTAGGACTATTTTCAGAATAGGAAAGTAATTATTCCACAGAAATGTCATGGATCTTTAATATAACTCCAACGTGAATCAACATTGGGGTCTCTTCCTTTGCCAACCAGAGCTTGAATTTAATTTACAAAGGAGATTACTCATGAATAAATAATGAGAGCTGAAATGTTGGCTGAGCAAAAGAGACACACCGGGAATGTTAATGCACTGCTAAACTGAAAGTGATACTTCTCAGTATTCGAGAAGGGGCTCAGAAGAAGCCAAGGTTCAGCCAAGTTGTGCTCCAAATATTTTGGACAGCTCCCATCATTCCTGGGTGATGTGCTCTAAAACAGGCATAGGCACACTCGGCCCTCCAGATGTTTTGAGACTACAATTCCCATCACCCCTGACCAATGGTCCTGTTAGCTAGGGATGATAGGAGTTGTGGTCCCAAACAGGTGGAGGGCAGAGTTTGCTATGCCTGATCTAAAACATCTTGTTGTTGTTGTTTAGTCGTTTAGTCGTGTCCGATTCTTCGTGACCCCATGGACCAGAGCACGCCAGGCACTCCTGTCTTGCACTGCCTCCCGCAGTTTGGTCAAACTCATGTTCGTAGCTTCGAGAACACTGTCCAACCATCTTGTCCTCTGTCGTCCCCTTCTCCTAGTGCCCTCAATCTTTCCCAACATCAGGGTCTTTCCCAAGGATTCTTCTCTTCTCATGAGGTGGCCAAAGTAGTGGAGCCTCAGCTTCACGATCTGTCCTTCCAGGGAGCACTCAGGGCTGATTTCCTTAAGAATGGATAGGTTTGATCTTCTAGCAGTCCATGGGACTCTCAAGAGTCTCCTCCAGCACCATAATTCAAACATCTAGAGGACACCAAGTTAGAGGAGGATGCCCTGTAAGAATGAAGATAATCATGCCTTGTAAGCATGATGATTCTTCAACTTTGTTCCCATTTTAACGTTACACCCAAGATCTTTGAACTTGCTTATATTGTCGGTTTATATATTTGTGGCTTCATGAGCGGTGTTTATCCAGTTTCAACATATTGTTGTCTAAAGGAGAAACGTTCTTAATCAACCGATTGCTGTGTGTGTGTGTGGTTGGCTTTTTATATCAGTAGGGTTTTCAAAAAGAAGTCACTCTTGGAAAAAGATCAAGGTTTTTCTTTTTTACTAAGGCTGTGGTCTGAGCTTCATCACAATTTGCAGTATGTCATCTGTACCTTTCTTCCTGCATTGCCAGTGAATGTTATATTGCCTCAGTAACATGGCTGCGCCTAAGGCACAAAAAATTCTACAAAGGTGGAAATTGCCTGGAGGGAAGTATTAAGAATTTATGTTCTAATCAAGGCATCGTGATTGGGTTCTCCAGTGGAAGGAAAAACCCAGGTGTTAAAAAATAAATGGCTGTTCTCATTTTCCTTTAGCCGCAGTTATGAGCAACTGGATTTGTCATTGTTAGTGGGTGAACAAAAATGCAGTGGGGAAATACGAATAGGAATGTCATAGAACTATGCAAGTCACTGAATAAGTCACTGAGAAGCAACCCATAAATCCCCCGGATTTCCTACCTGCCAGGGAGGCTCCATTTTGGGTCCTGGCGCCGCCCAATTTCCGGTGCTCAGACATGGGTAATGCGGCACCGGAAGTTGCTTCTACGCATGTCCAGACATGTGTAGAAGCAACTTCCGGTGCCGCTCCGCCCATGCCTGGGCACCGAAAATCAGGTAGAGCGCATAGCTGCCAAGTCTCCCGTATTCCCCGGGAACCCCCCGTTTTTCCAGCCGTTTCCCGCTGGCAGCTTGGATTTTAAAAAACCCCGTAAATCCCCTGGATTCTTACCGGCCCGGGGAGGCTCCTTCTGCACATGTCTGGAGTCTCTGGACATGTGCAGAAGCGATTTCTGGTACTGCGGCCATTTTGGAAATGGACAGAGCATGCGTAGAAGCGACTACGCTGCTCTGCCCAGTTCCAAAATGGCCGCAGCGCGACTTCCGGTGCTGATCCTGGATTTTTCAATCTGGGAGTTGGCACCGATGGTAGAGCGGCACCGGAAGTTGCTTCTACGCATGTCCGGAATATTTTTTAATATTGGCCATTATCGATTGGATGGCAACAGGTCTTAGAACCCCTGCCTTTGCAAAGTTCATGCTCTTATGGACTAGCACATCTCTCAATTTGGAAGTTTTCACCCTGCATCTTTACATACAGTTCCAGAAGATCTGTTAAATTAGGTTATTTTGCATTTCTCCTCTCCACTTTCGCCTTACTTGTGCTATTGGCACGTCTCAGATCAAATACTGGCAAGTCTGGGCCACCAATTGCTCTTGTTTCTGCCATCCAACTCTTAAATCTGACCAAATGAATCTGTATCAGTTGGTTTTGATATATAAGACAGAATGTTTCTGGGTCCAACAAGAGGCACCAAGAATGAGGAGTAGTTTCATATATAAAAAAGCTTTATTCAGAGGAGCCCCGACAAATTAGAAGCTCTTATCATTACATAAGCGGTGTGCTCTATTTCTTTCACACACTCAGATCACATCCCTGCAATTGTATAAAAATGATCCAGATGCTTTATGTTGCCATTTTAAAGAAAAAACAGCAGGAGCTTTTTATCTTCCATTTGCAATTTCAAATCAGAATTAGGTTTTGATTCCCTTTTGCACAGCTTCTTAGTTAGAATCCAGAGGAGCTCTTGCAAGGGGCCTATTATATCTTGTAAGGGGCCTATTGGCTTATGCCCCCCCCAAAAAACCTAGGAAGATGAGAATACACACACACACACACACACACACACACACACACACACACACAAACACTCCAGGCATGATTCTATGTGGAAGAACTTTTCTTATTTTTCCAGAGTTTTTGTGCATACCTGATCTAAGATTTTTTTAAAATGTATATGTGCTTTTTCATTCGCTATATGTTCAAACATACATCAAGTTAGGCCACTTCGAGAGCAGTTGGTGGTACATGGGAATGTATATTTGATCAACTTGAATGCTTCCATCATCCTTCATGCTGCGGTATTGAACTGGAGTCTTATTTATTATTATTATTATTATTATTATTATTATTATTATTATCATTATTATATATTATTATATATTATTAAAAAACTTAAATAGTCTGAAATATTTGATTTATTTGGGTCATAACAATTGCTGATTGTGTGAATGGGCATCTTGTCTCATTAGACCCTAACGTCTATGATGACAATCTGCCCAAAGTAGCCTTTGGTAGGACACAGAAATTCTTTCTGCCTAGGTGATCCTACTGATCTTCTTAGCTCTCTCTGCCCCACCCTTCCCTGTTTAAAGAGCCCCATCATTTTTGTCTATTGCAACACTGGGGAACTTCTGGCTGCAGGCTTAGTTACAGCTGATCATCAGCGCTTGCAGAGAGCTGTCAGTTGGGTTGTGAAGCCTTGATGATCAGCTGATTGTCACGGCTTCAAAGTGTCACTCACGCAACATAGTTGAATTTCAAGGTGCAGATGAAAGTGGGCCAGCAAACATCAGCGTGATGTCAGATTGCTGATAGGTGGGCAGCCAGATCCTGTTCCCCACTCCTGGTCTATTGTAGAGTTGTTTTTATCATATCTCTGTTCTTTGTCAAAACAGACATATGTGTATCAAAGCCACTCGGCCTTCTTAACAAACCAGGGACGCTTTCCAGCATAAACTCTCTAATTGCGTCTGACTGCCAGATAACCAAAGGGCTGAGCAGGTTAAGTGGACTTGTGTCCGTCACAACAAAACGCTGGCTCTGATCCTATTGTCCCTGCAATCGATTCTCTCTCATGTGTGTCTTACTAACTGCTGGGAAAATCTTTTGTGTGCTGAGAAAATAGAGATTTAAAGGGGAACATCCTAAGCACAAAAGAATGCCTGTGATTTGCCCCAGACAAAGGTGTGTAGGACTCAATACATTTGTCACTTTGGGTAACTGTGAATTTATCTACATTTCCCCATATTAATACAAAAGGTAAAAAAGGTAAAGGACCCCTGGACAGTTGCCCATTCAAAGGCAACTATGGGGTTGTGCCGCTTAACTTGCTTTCAGGCCGAGGGAGCCGGTGTTTGTGCACAGACAGCTTTCTGGGTCATGTGGCCAGCATGACTAAACCGCTTCTGGCGCAACGGAACACAGTGACGGAAACCAGAGCGCACGGAAACACTTTTTTTTAGCTTCCTGCCCTATTTATCTGCTTGCACTGGCGGGCTTTCAAACTGCTAGGTCGGCAGGAGCTGGGACAGAGCAACGGGAGCTCACTCCGTCGAGGGGATTTGAACCGCCGACCTTCTGATCAGCAAGCCCAAGAGGCTCAGTGGTTTAGACCACAACACTACCCGTGTCCACATATAGCTCCACAATAACATGAGCCTGTGTATATAGCCTGAACCTGACAAATCTGAGTTCCCCTTTCCCACAGGGCCGAGGTGGCAAGGGAAGCATCTATGTGTGGGCCTCTGGAGATGGAGGAAGCTACGATGACTGCAACTGTGATGGTTATGCATCGAGTATGTGGACCATCTCCATCAATTCGGCTATTAACGACGGCCGGACGGCTTTGTATGATGAAAGCTGCTCCTCAACCTTGGCTTCTACTTTTAGCAATGGGAGGAAGAGAAATCCCGAAGCTGGTGTGGTGAGTAGAGAAATCACAAATTGTAGTGCTGTCTTTTCAAAACATTAGGGGGGGTCTTCCTTTCCAAAAAGGAACACCCCTCTACATCTTTTGACCAGCTGGGCCTTGCTAAATCTTCCCAGCAAGCATCTAATGACTAGAGCAGATATTTAATGCTTGGAGGTGCTGGAGAGAAAAGTGGTTTTGAAACAGCTTTTACACTGTGTAGGCCTGACCTAAGATAGACAAACTTCTCGGTATATTTTGTCTCAAGTTATACCCTGGTCATGTTCAGTTTACCATTGTTCAGACTTCACCATGTAGCGGCAAACCATATTTTCAAAAGGACCTAGTGAGTTCTGATTTGGAAGAATCTTAAAAACAAAACAGAAAACACAGTGAGTTCAAAAAAAAAATCTTCATTGGGATCAGCCTTCAGTGATAATCCCATGGTAACTGGTGTACCTGAAAATGTTTTCATTGACATGGTCCTCAGAAGACTGGGCCTATGTTGCTTTTATGATCATTGCAAAACTGACTCATTATAGGAAAACTGGCTAGGGAAGGTACGCTTTGGCCACATTTAACCTTTTAAACTGTGGAAGCAGGGAGTTATTGTTTTTTGTTTGTTACTATGGTATGTATTTTTGTGTTTTATATTGAAAACCACCCTGTGATCCTCGGATGAAGGGTGGTATAGAAATACAATCAATAAATCAATCATTGAAAATATAGAAACCATAGCTTAGCATGACATAAAGAAGCTGCAGCATGCCTCCTGCCCTCCTGTGCAGCTGCGAGGAGTTCAAAATGTTTCGCTTCCATTATTCCTGAAACACAGCTTGATGCGTTATCTAGACCATCAAATTGGCAGTTGGAGGATGGATGGTGGCCAACAGGTTGAGGTTGAATCCTGACAATACAGAAGTACTGTTTTGGGGGGACAGGGGGTGGGGAGGTATGGAGGACTCCCTGGTCCTGAATGGGGTAACTGTGCCCCTGAAGGACCAGGTGCGCAGCCTGGGAGTCATTTTGGACTCACAGCTGTCCATGGAGGCACAGGTCAATTTTGTGTCCAGGGCAGTTGTCTACCAGCTCCATCTGTTTTTTTTAAATTTTATTTAAATCACCAACAACCAAACACAAACAGTGAAACCCCCCCAGGCGGCCAATACATTGGGTGTACATAAACAATAAAAACATGTTCAAATCAATGTCATATGTACAATTCTATATTTATTAAGCTCTACACTCCACAAGGTTATTTAACTTTTAACATTTTAATTACCCCAAATTGTTCAAACCCACCCAAATAATTCAATATCTTTTCAAACCAATCCTCCTCTTTCTCATTGACCTTAAACACTTTCATTTTATGCATCTTCACAGTTAGGTATTCTAAAATTATAATATTATTCAATTTTCCCCTCCATTTGTTCACCCCAGCTCTTCTGCATTTTTCCAATTACTCGCTATAACCTGTCTAGCTGCAATTACCATCAATTTTACACATTTACATTCCTCTTTTGTTTTTAAGCTGGTGCTACCCAGGCTAATAAGAACCATTAATTTAGATATTTTTTCCACAAGTCTATCCACAAACCAATCCAGAATGCAGCAGCTAGAACGGTGACTGGGAGTCGCCGCCGAGACCACATAACTTCGGTCCTGAAAGACCTACATTGGCTCCCAGTACATTTCTGAGCGCAATTCAGTGTTAGTCCTGACCTTTAAATTCCTAAATGGCCTTGGCCCAGTATACCTGAAGGAGCATCTCTACCCCCATCGTTTCAGCACCAAGGGCCTCCTGGCGGTTCCCTCACTGCGAGAAGTGAGGTTACAGGGAACCAGGCAGAGGGCCTTCTCGGTAGTGGCACTTGCCCTGTGGAATGCCCTGCTACCAGGAAATAAACAACTACCTGACTTTTAGAAGTCATCTGAAGGCAGCCCTGTTTACGGAAGTTTTTAATGTTTGTTGTTTTATTCTGTGTATTATTCTGTTGGAAGCTGCCCAGAGTGGCTGGGGAAACCCAGCCAGATGGGCGGGGTATAAATAATTTATTATTATTATTATTATTATTATTATTATTATTATTATTATTATTTGTGACTTATAGTTAACCTTTAGTGACTGTGTTACACAAAGCTTCTCAGCCTTCTACAACAGTGAGCCAATGGAAATTGAAAGCCCTAGGTTAGCTCCTGGTGGGTTGGATCCAGAGTTTATATTGAGTTGGGGGACACTCTAGTCTCCTAGTGGGAGCCTCTGTGTCTCTGTTACTAAGCAAATAATCTAACTGAATTTTGAATAACTGGTGAATGAATCTGAAACAAAGTTAGTATTTACTGGTTAATTACAGTTTCCTATTTAAAAATAATAATAAATATTTCAACTGTCTGTTCAGAAAATGAAAAGAACCAAAGTATATTAAAATAACCCCCTTTTTAAGCAAAAAATATTTCATACGATTTTCATCTGCCTATCCAGCTTGTAGGAGAATGGAATGTTCTCCCTCCCCGATGTGAATTTTTCTATATCCTTGTTGCAGGCTACGACAGATTTATATGGCAACTGTACGCTGCGCCACTCTGGAACATCTGCAGCCGCACCAGAGGCTGCGGGAGTGTTTGCACTGGCGCTGGAGGCAAAGTGAGTGAAAACAGCCATCAATTATACTGTTACAAATTTAAATTACTCCTATTTATGGCTATAAACAAACCTCTTAAGCCTGCATGAGCCAAAACGCAAAATTCCATGTTACATTAAATGGTTTATTCTTGAATAGGTATTAATTTTACTTATGTAAATGCACTCGGCATCTTCCTAACCATCTTCTGTTGCTCTTTTTCTCCTGGCCATTTATGCATCATAAAACCAGACAACACAGATTTGCATATGCTGATGATGCATTTAGGTAAATGCAAATTTCCATTGGGAAAGCTGAAATGCTTGCCCTGATGCAACGAGTGCCATAGCATGATGTGCAGGGATGCGGGTGGCACTGTGGTCTAAACCACTGAGCCTCTTGGGCTTTCCGGTTGGAAGGTCAGCAGTTCGAATCCGCACGGCGGAGTGAGCTCCTGTTGCTCTGTCCCAGCTCCTGCCAACCTAACAGTTTGAAAGCACGAAGTGCAAGTAGATAAATAGGTACCACTGCGGTGGGAAGGGAGACGGTGTTTCCATGCGCTCTGGCTTCCGTTGCACCAGAAGCGCTTTAGTCATGTTGGCCACATGACCCGGGAAGTTGTCTGTGGACAAATGCTGGCTCCCTTGGCCTGAAAGCGAGATGAGTGCTACAACCCCATAGTCACCTTTAACTGGACTTAACCATCCAGGGGTCCTTCCCCCCCTTTTTATTAAAAAACATCATAGCATTATGTTGGATTCAGTGTCACACAATGTCATTTGTTCTGTCAGGGCATGAAATTAAGCTTGCCAGATGGAATGATCATTCCTTTCTCATCACCAACTGATTGCTCTTGTTACAACTTCAGGTGCCTGACCTGGCCCCTGCTTGACCCGAGCCCCATCCAATTAAGCATCAGCCATGTCCATGTTGGGAGGGTGACTCTCCAGCTCTGACCCACTGCTCATGCCATGGCTGGTAATAATAGAACAGTGCTCTGCTTGGTGCAAAAAGGACCTTACATTGCAGCAAGGCATTCTGGGATGCAAGAGCAATGGCTGCTGTCATTCTGGAAATATGAGAGCCAGCAGATATTTGGAGGCAGATCTGATGATCTCCAAAGCTTGCTCACCTCTCTGTGATGCTCATAAACATGTAACATATTACACCTGTGATTCTCATAAACATAACATATTACTTGTGGATTTCTCCAAACAGCTCACTGGAAGTTTTTCTATGATTAAGAGAGCTTAAAAAGAGAGCTTCCTAGAGATATAATCTCTTACCATATTGCTCTCTTGCAGCCTGGATCTGACATGGAGAGACATGCAGCATTTGACAGTGCTCACCTCTAAAAGGAATCAACTTCATGACGAGGTCCACCAGTGGCGAAGAAACGGTGTCGGCCTAGAATTCAACCACCTGTTCGGCTATGGCGTCCTTGATGCTGGGGCAATGGTTAAGATGGCTAAAGACTGGAAGACGGTTCCAGAAAGATTTCACTGCGTTGGCGGGTCGATACAAGAGCCTCAGTAAGTGATAGCAAACATGAGAGGTTCAGTTCAGGTGTAGTCTCATCATAATCAGCGGGATTGTGTCACTACAGAATATAAGATTACCTGCCATATTGTCTCAGAGAGAAAAATATTGCCCAAAGTGGTTCAGAAGACACCTTTAGCTGTTTGGAAGGGAGTGGATATTGCAGTGAGGTTTTGAGTTACACAACAGTTTTCTTCAGGTATGAAACCAGAGTTGTCAGGTGGTACACAAAACTTAAGGCAGTTTCCTTCTTGAAGAAGTTGTGTGCTGCATTATAGTGAAGGAACTTGCCTTTGGAATAATAGCAACAAATCTGGGCAACACTAGAATGAATTGGTTTCTCCTGTTGTTGGCTCTGACTCCACCTACTGCTGGCTTCCCTGCCGTCTGTTGGAGTTATTTGGACCTTATGCGAGTAGAAATGAATGTTCTCCACCACAAGAATGAGTTCCAAAGCTTTATTGGAAACAGTTTTAAAATAGTTACAAATAAACATTTGAACAAAGTAACACATTGGTCTTAAACAAAGTAGTAGTGTGGTCTAGTCTTCTTTTTAGTCCTTAATGCAATTCAAAAACGTTCCTCTTTCTGGTACCTAAGTAACTTGCTTGTTCTGCAGATTTGCAGTTTGGGCTTCTGGGTTGAAACAGAAACATCAAACCTTTCCCCCTGCATTCGCCAGAGTGAAACCTCCCGGGCCTAACGCAAACCTCTCTTTGCAAAACGTTTTCAAAAACAATGCATACAAACATTACATTTTATGCATATCATGTTGTTGTTGTTGTTTAGTCGTTTAGTCGTGTGCGACTCTTTGTGACCCCATGGACCAGAGCACGCCAGGCACTCCTGTCTCGCGCACTGCCTCCCGCAGTTTGGTCAAACTCATGTTCGTAGCTTCGAGAACACTGTCCAACCATCTCGTCCTCTGTCGTCCCCTTCTCCTAGTGCCCTCAATCTTTCCCAACATCAGGGTGCATATCATACTTTTATGTATTTAATACTTTCTGCCATATCAGTTTCAAAGGGCAGCTTTTTAACTGATGGTGGCAGTGGCAGTGGCTGTAGCAGCAACTGGGAAGCCTTTCTGTGTAGCAACTGGGAAGCCTTTCTGTGGAGCCTCCTTTCCTCTTTGGACACTGAAATTGCAGTGCCCCAGTCCCCAGGGACGTGTAGTTTTCCAGGGCATCTTAGCACTCAGTAGGTGCCCTAAAAACAACAGGTGCCCTAAAAACAACAAGTTGCCTGGGACTAGTGCTGGATTGGGGCCCATGACAGGCTTAAATGCCAGGGCTGCAGAAGTTGTGGGCCGGAGGACCTGTAGATCTCACACTCTGAGGCCTCTCTCTTTTATGTCAGGTGGGGGAGGGGAGATCTGATGCATCCCAGGGCCCCTGGGACTCTTTTACAGGGGCCAAGGGATCACAGGGCCTACCTCATTAGATCCTTCATTGATTTATTATGCCATTTGGTGATAACTCCAAAACACTTCAGAGAACACTGTACAAGGTGTTTGAATGCAGTACCATTGCAGCACTAAATATTTTGTTTGCTCAGTGTTCACTATATCTCCAATTAAGGGCCAGGCAGTCCAATTATTTTCTGATTATCCTCATGCAGTAAACAGAATGAGTCAACAAGCAAATCAATTAATGCTAATTGACTGCAACAGCTAAAGTTCAATTGAGTTATTTGAAATACTAACCTAATGATGGACAATTTATGCCTCTAACAGCTGCAATTCACCTTTTCAGTTTTATTTCCCAAAGTGGTTGTGCTTTGTAGGAAATAAAAGAGATCTAGCTCTAGCATGAAGCTGTTAATGGTTTGCAAAAGTTTGATTAGCATGCTACTTTATTATATATATATATATATATATATATATATATATATATATATATATATAAAATTCATTAGGGGTTTCCATATATATCATGAAAGTAAGAACTGTTAAAGATGTACTCTTAAGTTTACAATAGTAAGAATTAGAGTTGTGCTGAGTTTTCAACAGGTTCTGTTTCTGATGTGTAGAGTGCCATTTTGTGAGGTGGGACAGAGGATTAAAACATTCCCCATGGGGGCAGGGAAACTTTATATTCCCCTTTTACATTCATTTTCCCACATCTGTTCTCAGCTATTGTTTTTTGTGACCTGATGCTGGTCTGTATCTCCTTCCCTCCCTCCTATTTCGTTACTGCATCATCATCACCATCATCATAATCATTTATTATTTATACCCCGGCCACTCTGGGCAGCTCCCAATGGAATATTATCATTAATAATAAAAAAGCAATAAAATATCAAACATTAAAAAATTCTCTAAACAGGGCAGCCTTCAGATGTCTTCTAAAAGTCAGATAGCTGTTTCTTTCCTTGACATCTAATGGGAAGGTGTTCCACAGGGCGGGCGCCACTACCAAGAAGGCCCTCTGCCTGTTTCCCTGTAACCTCACTTCTCGCAGTGAGGGAACTGCCAGAAGGCCCTCGGAGCTGGACCTCAGTGTCCGGGCTGAACGATGGGGGTGGAGGCGCACCTTCAGGTATACTGGGCCAAGGCTGTTTAGGGCTTTAAAGGTCAGCACAAACACTTTGAATTGTGCTTGGAATCGTACTGGGAGCCAATGTAGGTTTTTCAGGACCAGTGTTTTATTGTCTTGGTGGCCACTCCCAGCCAGCTGCCCTGGACACAGAATTAACCTGCACCTCCATGGACAGCTGTGAGTCCAAAATGACTCCTAGGCTGTGCACCTGGTCCTTCAGGGGCCCAGTTACAGCATTCAGGACCAGGGAGTCCTGATTTCAACCAATCAGGGATCATATATTAAGCATGGTTACATGATGGTTCCAGGTAGCAAACCAAATTTGATTATGTGATTACATCATTGACAACGAAACATACAAGCAATGTTTTTCCTAAATTGGGAATAAGGAAAGCTATTGTAAAAGCAACTAGGCTTGTCTTAATAAACTACCATGGTAGTTTCAGTGCTCAACAGGCACTAAGGGTGAATTAAATAGCCTCTCCTCTCCTGGCCATTTGCTATCATTCCTCAGTCTTGTCAAGCTGACTTGATATATTTATGGCTCATCTTCAAATATTTCGATGTGGTTTCTCTCTCTTGTATTTTATTGCTGTTTGATTTGAATAAGTTTTCTAAAAAACTTTAAACTGGCCCATACCTATCAGTCATCTATCTATTTCTGTTTTCTTGCTTTTTCGGGGGTTAGCCACCTTGGTTGCTATGTCTGGAAACAAGAAAATATATTAAGTAAGTTTTGAGAAAGCAAATGGCAAAATAAATTATCCTACAACACCTCCCCCCAAGTATTCTGACAGCCAGTCAGGCTGGTGACACAATCTTACAACTGTATCCAGACCATGTAGTCCATGGTGCTAGGCTAGGCTATGGGGCTAAAACTTGTTCCAGAGATGACACCCACCCACACCAACAGTATGTGTGTGTAGGGTGGGTGGCTGAATCAAAGTCAAGGATAGGAATCATGGATGACTTTAGGGGTTGGCAAGAGCCATGCCCCAGTATGGGGGGAGGAATTATATTCCCTTTCATTACGTAACCTCATCTGTTTTGAAGTCTTCAAAAACCAACATTTAACCCTCCAGATGTTTTAAGACTACAATTCCCACCATCCCTGACCACTGGTCCTGTTAGCTAGGGATGATGAGAGTTGTAGTCCCAAAACATCTGTAGGGTTGAGTTTGCCGATGCCTGATTTAACCATTAGCTATATGGAACTGTGCCACTCTCTGGTTAATAATGATCTTGTTGCAATACTTTCTGTATTCATGCACAAAACCGTAGTGAATATGCTCTTGTAAACAGACGTGCTATGAAAAACGTGGCATTCAAAACCATCTCATTTATTTGTACACCCCAGGAAAATACCATCCAGTGGCAAGTTGGTTCTGACTCTTACGACTGATGCTTGTGAGGGGAAGGAGAACTTTGTCCGATACCTTGAACACGTCCAGGCCGTTATAACAGTGAACTCTACCAGGAGAGGGGACTTGAATGTCAACATGACATCCCCGATGGGGACGAAATCCATTTTGCTGAGTCGGCGTCCCAGAGATGATGATTCCAAGGTGGGCTTTGACAAATGGCCTTTCATGACAACACATTCTTGGGGAGAAGACCCCAGGGGTACTTGGGTTCTGGAAGTTGGGTTTGTTGGTCTCCTGCCTCAGAAGGGAGTCCTCAAGGAGTGGACATTAATGCTACATGGAACTCAAAGTGCACCCTACATAGACCAAATAGTAAAAGATTATCAGTCTAAATTGGCCATGTCCAAGAAGGAAGAGTTGGAAGAAGAATTAGATGAAGCTGTAGAGAGAAGCTTGAAGAGTATATTGAACAAGAACTAGCTCTGCTTTGCATGTCAGACAGCATCCTTTCCCCACTTCCTTCCCTAAACATTAGGCATATTCCAGTTATTGTCTTTAGAACATTATCCTAACTCCCTGGTTCTCCCCCCCCCCCCATTATCTGCATTGTCTAACTTAATTACAGTGAAAACTTTTGAATTCTGAGCCACAAATATATTATTATTACTATTATTACTATCTACCAACTACTTTGTAAGTGTGAATGACTGTAACTAAACTATCTGGGGTTGGGGTGTTCTTTTTTTGTTTTTAAATGTCATGTGAAAAGTATCCAACCAAGCAAGCTGTGACCCCTTTCCTCTTACTGTTTTTGAAGAGAACACATCACTTGGCATTTTATTTATCTGCTTAGATAGTGGAATGTTCAAAACTGGCAGTTCTGACTTATGGAAATACTGCCACGGCAGCTGTAATCGTGGCAAAACAAAACCAGTTGTCACAGGACCAAATTACCTGCAATATCGTTCGTGCTTTTTAAAAAAAATAATAGCATGTTTTAATTCACCACTTTTGACTGGAAGGAATAGCAACGGTGGGGTTCTGATCCAGAATGGGGACCCATAGCAATTTTCTGCTGAGGAACATTTGCCCTCAAAAGTGCTGGTTGGGGCCTCATGGTGGTTTTGTTTCCTCCCCCCAAAAATGTGGGTAATTTAAGCATGCTTTTTTTAAAAAAGTGTGAATAGCGTAGTTGGGCCCAATATATGTTCAAACACATGTTTTAAAAAACAAAAACAGATTCATAAACTGAAGGAGATTACAGAGTGCAGATCCTGCCTTATGCTACTGGTATTTTGCACTTAAGACTCCAGTACAGCCGTACCTTGGAAGTCGAACGGAATCTGTTCTGGAAGTGTGTTTGACTTCCAAAACATTTGGAAACCAAAGCACGGCTTCTGATTGCCTGCAGGAAGCTCCTGCAGTCAACCAGAAGCCATGGAACCCCCCATTGAACATTCGGTTCCAGAGAAGGTTCACAAACTGGAACACTCATTTCCGGGTTTGCGGCGTTTGGGAACCTAAATGTCCGACTACCAAAGCATTTGGGATCCAAGGTGTGACTGTACTTGATTTCCCGAGACTAAGTCCCATTACACTCAGTGAGTCTTACTTCTGAATAGACATGTATTCACTGGAAAAAACAGTTTGGAACCTGAGGACAAAGCCAGAGTTCTAATGTGTTTCCCAATACTGATTCTCCTCCCAGATCTTTGTATGTATTTTAGTGGCACTGTCAGCTGGAGAAATTCATCAATCTGCATTTTGAGGGGCAGGGGTGGTAAAGTATCAATGTCTCCTCTTGCTTCATCATAGCTCTCTTAGGTAGATCAGGTTGTGCAGAAGGTCGCCAATATACATAACACAATTCAATGCCTTTCAGATTAAAACTGCTGAGTCACTATGAAGCCACCCCAATCCCAGGGGTAGATCTACCATGAAACTGATGACGCTTAAGCTTCAGGGCCCCTAATCCTGGAGGGGCCGCAGAAGCAACTTTAGCCCACATTGCTTAAAAGCTTCGGATCTAGTAGACCCAATTTAAGTCGCACGACTTAAATTAATTTTTTGGGGTATATATTTCAACAATCCCAAAGTTTGAGACTCAGTAGCACAGATGTGGTAAAGGTTTGGTGACCTGCCAAGGAACAACCCCATTGAAGAAGATAGCCATGGTTACCCAGACCTCATTGCTGGTCAAGCTTCAGAGCCCCCAAAATGTAGGTCCGCCACTGCCCACTCCACAAAAGCTCCAGAATGATGCAGAGAGGGTGGTGTTGAGATACTCCTGTTCTACATCTGTATGGGGCTGTTGAGCTACATGTGGCGCTGTGGTCTAAACCACTGAGCCTCTTAGGCTTGCAAATAAGGAGGTGGGCGGTTCGAATCCCCACGACGGGGTGAGCTCCCATTGCTGTGTCCCAGCTTCTGCCAACCTAGCAGTTCAAAAAAACGCACGCCAGTGCAAGTAGATAAATAGGTACCGCTGTGGCAGGAAGGGAAATGGAATTTCTGTGCACTCTGGTTTCCGTCATGGTGTTCCGTTGTGCCAGAAGTGGTTTAGTCATGCTGGCCACATGATTCAGAAAGCTGTCTGTGGACAAATGCCGGCTCCCTTGGCCTGAAAGTGAGATGAGCGCCGCAACCCCATCGCCTTTGACTGGACTTAACTGTCCAGGGGTCCTTTTCCTTTTTCTTCTTCTTACCCCAGCCCCTGGGCATTGCTAGGGCATTGCAGGGCAGCTCCAGCATGGGAACAGGTAAAGCACAGCCCCTCGCTGCCAGACCGTACTGTTGTAGGTGGTGGCAGCGGTGGGGTGTGTGTGAAGATCCAAGCAAAGTTTGGTGGTCTGTGCCATACCCTTCCCCCCATCCCAATGGCTCTTGGGATACCAGTGCTGAGAGGCCTTTAAACCACTCCCTCCTGCTTTTGTATTGGACTGTGGGTCCTTAGCAGCCTCACAGTCCCTGGTGTGCTGCATTCTAGGAATTATCATGAAGTCACAACTTCATCTGAATTTTTTGGAACTGAAGAATGAATTGGTGCCACCGAATTCCAAAAACATTGTCAAAGATGCTTCAGTACGACAAAGCAACATACCTGCCAAGTTGCTGTCGGAGAAATAAGAGACCAGGCCGGAAGTAGCAGACTGGAAGTAGCGCTGCCGACATTTTGGAACTGGGTGGAGCATGCTCAGAAGTGACTTCTGATGCTGCTTTGCCCAGTTCCAAAATGGTTGCCGCGCCAGAAGTCGCACTGCAGCCATTTTGGAACTGGGCAGAGCAGCATCAAAAGTCGCTTCTGAGCATGCTCCGCCCAGTTCCAAAATGGCCACCGCGCCAGAATAAACCGGGGAAAAACAAAAAATCCGTTTTTTCAGCTAGGAACAGCTGGAGAAAAGGGGATTTCCCGGGGAATACGGGAGACTTGGCAGCTATGCAAAGCAATTTTAAAATGTATTTGCTGCCGAAGGAATAATCCAATAAAACAGCAAAACAATACAAAACATTTAAATCAAATATCCTCAGAGCTGAAAATGCCAGGGTTGCCACTGAAACGGTATATTTCAGCCATCAAGGGACAGGAAAGTGGACAGGAAGGTGTTTAAATCCCACCTGAATGTTAATAATGAGAAAGACAGACACACTTCACCGATGAAGAGGCTGGCTGGTTGTCACTATTTCATTATCATGGTGCATCTCATAACGTTACTTTTTGATTGGGATATATATTAGGAAACTCATTTATAACCTGAGGGGATAATTGTGGCACCCTTCAACCAAATTTAAGCTCTTTGGGGTCTTATTAATTTAAATGGGAAAAGTGACACGTGTGCTTAAATGTCTCCTGTGGAGTCAAAGCAGACTTAAAAGTTCATAGTTCTGGCTGTCACATGACCTTGGAATTAAAATCATGCCGCCACTTACATTAGTGTTTGCGGTTTATAAGAGCCTGACTTGAATCATCTAAAATCTCTGGCCTTTCCGGAAAAGCAAGTTAAACACAGATGTCGCCACGGTGGTGGGTGACTCCAGCAAAGAGCAACTTGTAAGAGCTGCTCTGAAACAGCCAAAATTTCAAATCTGTACATTACCAGGTGGCCTATGCTCATTTGGTTGCATCCAACAAAGTCATCCTGTTCATGCAAGGACTTCTGCTTGGACAATGGAATTTCCTCTCCTCTAAATCCCCCAGAAAGCCAAAACTTCCCCAGCTCCCCACTGCAAGTTTTCTCCTTCAGTCTTTGGAGGGTGACAAAGACACCATGGAAGAAGTGGGGCCTGTAAGCACATCCCTGCTCTCCTCGAATTTAGCTTTTTAACAGACTTCTGCAAAGAGATGTGATTCAGCATAAAGTATTTTACTGAAAATGTGTTAGTAACTAGAAGCCATCTGTGACACTTTCTTTTGGGTGGTGGTGGGGGGAGAGCAATATTTCTATAATTTTTATTAATTTTTCTAAATTACATTTCAAAATATTAATTTAGACAACCTTAAATCAATGGCTTCTCTTCTCCTCTTTCCATGGTTCATTTTGCATACTGTACATCCCTGCATATTTTACATGAACTAAACCATTCAGTAATCCATTGTTACATCCATCAAAACTTATCACTGTTGGATTTATCTTAATGCTACCAGCGTTTTTAAATGAACACAATTTCCCTCCACATATTCAGTAAACATTTCCCAGTCTTCTTTAAATGTATGTTCTTCTTGTTCTCTTATTCTATATGTTAAATCTGCAAGCTGCACATATTCCATCAGTTTAAGTTGCCATTCTTCTTTGGTTGGGACCTCGCTCGTTTTCCATTTTGGGGCTAACAAAACACGGGCTTCTGTAGTAGCATACTTAAATAGTCTTTTTTGACACCTAGGAATTTCCCTCTGAATTATCCTAAAAAAAGGACTCTGTTTTTTTGTTTTTGTTTTTGGAAAGGCTGTTCAACATTTTTTTTCAGTTGATTATATGTCATTTCCCAATACTCTTTTACCCTTTTACAAGGCCACCACATATGATAAAACATACCCTCAACCTCGTTACATCTCCAGCACTTATCTGATTCGGACTTACATTTTAGCAAGTCTGCTTAGAGTTAAATACCATCTATAAATCATTTTCAGGGAGTTCTCCTTCGAAGAAAAACATGCTGCGAATTCAGATTGCTCTTCCAAAGTTCCCCCAGAGATTCAAATCTATATTATGTCTTATATCTATTGCCCAGTGTGTCATAAAGGGGGGAGCAATCTTGACAATAAACCAGTTTTCTCATTGCTTAATTGAGATTTGCCTTGACTCCAGCAAAACCTACAGCTGTTTCTTGCTGTTCTAGGTGTGATGCAGAGGCGTATCTCAGAGTCAAAAGGAATTGTGTGCATATTTCTCATCACATGAGTTTAAGCATGTTTTTGCTCCTTAGTTTGCAAATGAATTATTTTCTCGTAACTGTTAACCAGGGCTTTTTTTCAGCTGGAACTCACCGGAATTCAATTCCGGCACCTCTCAGATGGGCACCATTGCCATTCAAAGAAAACAAGGGAGGTGTTCATGGTGAGTTCTGGCACCTATTTTTCTAGAAAAATAGCGCTGCTGTTAACCGTGGTTCCTTTTTCTCTCTTTCAAGTCTCCAGAATGTGTTCTAGTACAGTCAAACTTATCTTAGACTGTATTGGATATCTAAAAAGGTGTCTCTAAATATATGTCTGAATAAATTAGGAAGGCTGTGGATCCCAGATTAGGATAAGTAGAGACATGTAAGCAGGGAATACGTACACCAGAAAATTTGGAATTACTCGGATCTGGGCAGTGGGAATTCTACTGTTTCTTTATGGTATATGTAAAAATGTGCAGCTTAAACTTAGTCAGGAAGATAATATAAGAAACATATGAGCAGGGCCGTCTTAAGCATATCTGGCGCCCTGGTGCTGTGGTGAGAAGATCCCTCTGGCGCCCCACCCCACCCTGTTTCCCAGCGCGGCTGTCTGGTGGGTGCAGTGCGCAGTGTGGCTACCGCAGGCGCAGCAGCGCGGTGCCCCCCTAGCAGCCCGGCGCCCTGACGCCCTGCGCCACCCAGCCTTGCTGTAGGGCCAGCCCTGCAAATGAGTTATTTGTGCTGAAGAAACCGCACATAATCTGTGCATAGAAGCTTCTCATTCTTTTTTTCTTTTTTGTGTGATGCTTAATAATGTCCATTGTGTGCATTTAACATTCTACACTGAAAATTCTCCCAGAAATAAAAGGAAAGCCCTTGCATGCACAGAGCTCTGTGAAAGTCTTGGAGCCATTGGAGATACATGGAATGCAATAAAGAGTTTCACAAGTGAGGAACACAATAAGTTTCAGAAATGTATGCTGATTGACAAGAGCTATGTTTGCTTGAGTGCTTCTGAGTTTTTTGTTTGTTCATTTACAGAGGTAAAGCATAGATATGTGTAAACCTTTTAAGCTGGTAAGCTTAAAACAAACCAAAGGATAATATGAGGCTAATTCTAACCTCAGATACATGCATGGACATTCAAGCTTTAATAACTGCAGTCCATATCCCATGAAGAACCACAGGAAAACTCTTCTTATCAACAACCAGAACACCTTGAATAAAAAGGCTGCCAGTCCCTTCTATGAGCAGATTTGCCTTTCATATACATGAATATTTCTTTTTAAAAAAATCTTTTTTATTGAGTTTTACATTGCAAATTTAAATTCAAACAATAAATATCCCCATCCTCCTTTAGGATTCCCTGAATCCTTTGACTCCCCTCCACCCTTCCATGGTTACCATTTTCAATCTTTTCCCACTGCTTCACTTATTTTCTCTATTTTTCTTATATTAGCCCATTTTACCTTAGTTTATTTTTAGTACATTACAAACGTTACTCGAATCCTGCCAAAGTTTTTAGTTGTTTACAGCGTTCTCTTAGGTACATTATAATTTTTCCCCATTCCTTTTTAAAGTCCTTCTCTTCCTGGCTTCTGATTTTCCCCGTCAATTTCGCCATTTCGGCGTAGTCCATCATCTTCACCAGCCATTCATATACAGTGGTACCTCGGTTTATGAACACAATTGGTTCCGGAAGTCTATCATAAACTGAAGCGTTCATAAACTGAAGCGAATTTTCCCATTGAAAGTAATGGAAAGTGGATTAATCTGTTCCAGACGGTCCGCGAAGTACTTAAACTGAAGCATTCATAAACTGAAGCGAAC
Source organism: Zootoca vivipara (assembly GCF_965207765.1). Taxonomy (NCBI): domain Eukaryota; kingdom Metazoa; phylum Chordata; class Lepidosauria; order Squamata; family Lacertidae; genus Zootoca; species Zootoca vivipara. Next base: position 15,279,517 of record NC_142586.1, read on the forward strand.
TTTTCCATTGAAAGTAATGGAAAGTGGATTAATACGTTCCAGACGGGTCCGCGGAGTACTCAACCTGAAGCGTACTTAACCTGAAGCATGGGTGTAATTGGTTCCGGAAGTCTGTTCATAAACTGAAGCGTTCATAAACTGAAGCGAACTTTCCCATTGAAAGTAATGGGAAGTGAATTAATCCGTTCCAGATGGGTCTGCGGCGTTCATAAACCGAAAGTTCGTAAACCGAGGTGTTCATAAACCGAGGTTCCACTGTATGACTATTTCTAATCACATGCTCAAAGCCTTGGCGGAAAACAAGACAAAGCCTTTGTGCGGATAGGGGGTTCGTTGAGTTAAATGGTTATAGGCTGACTCTAGAGCCAGTAAATGAAATACTTCCTTTGGGGTCAGCCTATTTTGATCTGAATCTGGGGGAAAACAAAGCAAACCTAAATGAGCATATGGACATGCAAATCTGAAAGCAGAATTTGCTTCTGCTCTTATGGCCTTTGACCAGCTTCTAGTGCCACTTTTCCGGACGAAAGCAGAGACCCCACAGGGAGATGTTCATCATTTATCTCCATCAAGTTTAGTGGGGTGCACCTCCAGATCGGCATTGTGATACATCAGCTGTTCTGATCTCCCTTGCTGGCCGAGGCCATATATATTTAAATATATAAACTAAAGTAACCAACAATAGCTATAGTATATATGGAATGTGTAATATCACATCAACCCATCATATGTTATATATTTATATATACACACTCAATTGTACATAAGAGTAAGAATATATTGCATATATATACATATATATGTATTTCTAAGATACATGTACTTATGATAAAAGCAAAGATCACATTCGCATCTTAGATATGATCTTCAAAATGTTAAATGAAGCGGATCTTCATTTAAGAAAATGTATAGATGCCATTGCTTTGATGTAACTTTCCCCTTTTCTGTTTGAGCATTAAATATCCTATATAACAGCAAAATTACTAAATGGGTGTACATATTTTCAAAACCTGAACTGAAAGATAACTCTAAGGAGTGACAGCACATTTTGATATTATTACTAACAATGGTCTATATGACAGACTTAATTTGATGGTTTTTGTTTTATTATTTGCATCAGAGTAGAAACCGAGAATAAAATGCGTACCTTTTGTTGTATTGCTGATGCAAAAGAATAATAATTTATTCTAATTTATTTATTTTAAAGTGGGTGTCCTAGGCTTTGTTTACAGGCAGTGAACATTGTTAACTTCTAAAGCCTCGTGCAAACGTTTTATAATATGAGTAAAATAAAAAAAGATGTTGTACAGCAGCATATCCCATCATCATCATTGCTCAAACTATGTGGTATCACACTTGTTAACTTTGTAGAATGAAAATTGCTGTGTGGAAGCCCAGATGCATGAGTACTGGTTTGGGTTGTTTGGAAGTCAAGCTTTATGAAACTTTCCCTGTGCTCAGAGACAATCTCTTCAAGTCTATCAAGCTTTTTTTTTTTTTGCACAGAGCAAACATTGTCCTTTAACAAACAATATCTAAAACTGAAGTTCTGGAGCCTAATTGTGTGGTCTGGGATCAGATGCGGTTGATCTATCCTGGGGTTGTAGATATGATGCATAAGGTGGTCTGGTGAGACACCTGGATTCTCAGTCCTTGCCCAGCAAGCCAGGGGGTCTTAGCCAATGATTAATGACTCCTTGAAACCGGGAGTGGTCCTCGATGACTTAAAGGAGGCGGTGGCACACCCACTCCTTAAGAAACACTTATTTGCATCCAGAGTATTGTAATAACATTCAAGCACAACTATCCCCTTTTGTGGCAAGGTATGAGAGAGAGCAGGGACCCAGGTGGCCCTGTGGTTAAACCACTGAGCCTAGGGCTTGCTGATCAGAAGGTCGGCGGTTCGAATCCCTGTGACGGGGTGAGCTCCCGTTGCTTGGTCCCAGCTCCTGCCAACCTAGCAGTTCGAAAGCACGTCAAAATGCAAGTAGATAAATAGGAACCGCTCCAGCGGGAAGGTAAACGGCGTTTCCAGGTGCTGCTCTGGTTTGCCAGAAGCGGCTTTGTCATGCTGGCCACATGACCTGGAAGCTATACGCCAGCTCCCTTGGCCAATAATGCGAGATGAGCGCGCAACCCCAGAGTCGGACACGACTGGACCTAATGGTCAGGGGTCCCTTTACCTTTACCTTTATGAGAGAGAGCAGGGTGCTGAGCTGAGGGAGTGCGAAATTGAGAAGATCCATAATGGAGAAGATCCATTTTGGGGAGCCAAATGTTGGCCTCACACATTGCCATATTACACCAAATTCACCAAATTCTGTCCCTGGAGAGACAGAGACAATATGGTGGGTCCCACTCTAGGTACTTAAATAGAAATTGATTATGTGGATCCATTTCAGTTTGAGTCCAAACTGTGTTGATAACCCTAACACAGAGGTAGGCAATGTAGTGCCCCCCCAATGTTATTGGACTACAGTTACCATGATTCCCAGCCAGCAAGGCCAATGATCAAGGGTGATGGGAGTTGTAGTCCAACAATATCTGGAGACCACTAAGTTGACTATCCCTGCAGGAGGGTGGCCTCTGCTGGGAGAGAGCTGGGAAGCATGTGGCTCTGTTGATTCTTCTTGATCTCTCAGCAGCATTTACTACCATCAGCCATGATCACTTGCTGGACAAACTCAGTGGGAAAGATTCAGGAGGCACAGTGATACATTGATGTCCCTCCTATCTCCAGGGTTGGTTCCAGAGGGTGGCAATGAAGTTTCTGCTTGAGCTCATGGCCCTTGCCTATGCATTTCTAGAGGGCTCAATTTCATCCTTTATGGGTTTTTTTAAAAAAATATCCATATGAAACCTCTGTGGATCATCAAAATCATTCATTGGTCACTTTTGTATATAGAGCATCATCTCTCTTGGTGTCTCTGTGGTGAAACCGTTATATATTTTGCATTAGAAATTTGAGTGCAAAAGCAATTTAATTTTAGACCAGCTATAAGGGCTATGTTGGGATTGTCTTGTGCATGGGTAGGCAAACTATGGCGCGGGGGCTGGATCCGGCCCAATCGCCTTTTAAATCCAGCCCGCAGACGGCCCAGAAATCAGCGTGTTTTTACATGAGTAGAATGTGTGCTGTTATTTAAAATGTATCTCTGGGTTATTTGTGGGGCATAGGAATTCATTCTCCCCTCCCTTCAAAATATAGTCCTCCCCCCCAAGGTCTGAGGGGCAGTGGACCGCCCCCCTGCTGAAAACGTTTGCTGACCCCTGGTCTTGTGTAATATGTAGTTCACCCGAGGTGTGACTGCAACAAACACATGTGGACTTGCCAGGGAGTCAGGAGAGTCTGCACATGGTTAGTCTATGGAGTGTCCTTCTATAAAATGTGGTGATAGCCAGCAAGTTGAATGGCATAAAAATTCAAGGCTACCAATGGCTACTAATTATGATGACTGTATGACACCCTCAGGATCAGAAAAAGCATGCTTCTGAAACCCAACAGTGGAAGAAGGCTATTGTCCAATGGACCATTTTGTGAAACAGGATGCTGGCCTAGGTCAGATCCAGAAAATCTCTCTCCTATGTTCTTTTTGACTGGCTATAACCTCTGGTCAAGAATATATGATCACAAACCTACTGTGTATAGTGCTGGAACCAGCTTTGAACTGGCCCCATTTCGGAGCAAAGTTTCATGCACGTAGGAAAAGAATCTGAAAAATGTAAATGAGAACTGGCAGGTTCTTTATGCAGTCTTTTAATTTCCACTGAAGACACTGTTGACATATATTTCAATGTAAATCAGACAGACAACTCTGTCTAAGCAGTAGAATAAGAAAAAACACAATAGGCAGCTTCATTGAGGTCCCTATTAGTACATCATTGCTTAATGGAGGTCACCTATAGATCAGGAAATAACACAGGGAGCAATCCTAGCAGTCCTCAGCTGCATAGTTCTTGTAAGTTTAGAAAACTGGTTAAATTAGTGATTGAGAACAACACCCAATGGGCAAACCAAGCACTGTAACTAGGTAACCCAAAATACGAATGGTGTGATCTTGCAAATGCTATGACCAGGTTTTCAGAATTTCTCAATAATTCATTCGTATATGAGCACCTGGAAGGGCAAGACATGGGCAAAATCTCCAGTCGAGTTTTCCCATTGACTTCCTTGGGCTGTGTGCGTGGGCTGTATTGGATCAGATGCATGCACAGTGTTCTTGCATGTGTAGACTGCCCTTTTCACAAACATGTTCAAATAAACTGCCTCCCTGGAAGTGGAGAAGGTTTTCACAGGCAGGAAATGCCACCGGAGCTTCCCTGTGCACTAATAAGCCTTGGATTAGACCATTGGGTGAGATGGGAGCAGTCTTCTAGCCATTGTACTCTGTGGGGTGCAGCTTTGGGGCAAGTCCAATCCTGTGGAATGCAACCTGACAATTGTAAGAATTCTTTCCAGGGAAATCATCACAACTGTTTTGTCTGCTCAGGAGCCAGGGGCCACCTGTCAATTTTACTTGCTGACAGAAGGCTCCTTAGCCCTGTGGGAAGGGTGATCGCTCAGTGGTAGAGCACTTGTTTTGCGTACAGAATATGGTCCCAATCCCTGGCATCTCCAGAAAGGGCTGGGAAAGATTCCCTGTTTGAAACCATGGAGAGCCACGGCCAGTCATTGTGTAGACAAGGCTGAACTAGATGTGGCGGTTTCCTATGTTTATTGCCAGCAACTTGGCCACATATTCCTGGGTGAAATTGGATCCACCGTTTGAGAACTGCCATGTGAAGCTATTGCCCCATTTTGCCCCTTGTGCTCCACAATTCACCCCAAATTGTGCACACAGCACTTTGCCTCCAGTAAAAAAACTTATCTAAAGGCACAGGACTCTTCAGCTTTCACCTCACACATCCAGAGGACAAAGCGCTTTATATCATATAATATAAAGCGGATTGTGGTAGGGCTGTTAAGAAATTTAGCTTAGGGTTTGGTTTGTGTAAGGCCACAGCTCATGCTGAGTAATGGGGGGCGTGCGTATGCAAATTCCTAGGATCTGATTGGTTGTTGGGGCCCCTCTTAAAACTGCGTCCACCATTTTCTGGTCACATTTTTGCCTGGCGTTTGAACCCCTCCCACCCGCCCTTTCTTTCTTGCAGGTTAGCACGACATTGCTATTGCCTTCGGGGCCGCCTGTATTCAGGGGTCAGTAGGAATTTTTCCAACTGGCTGATTGGCTTTGCCTTTTGGTTTTCGCCTACTGCGCTAGCAAATTGTCACAACTTGTTAGGTTGGTGGTTAGGCTTTTGGTTGGTTAATCGGTTGGTAGAGCGGGTGGCACACGGATGCCTACCCTCACCTCCGTTTGCTCCATATAGAAGTATTCCGTTAAAGGAATCTCGGGGCTTACACTCTTGTCCTTACCATCCCGCCATTGGCGGGAATGGTGGGCCCAATTTTAAGAGCAAGAGCCTTGAGGAACATTCTTGGTGAAGGTGAGGAGGGAATGACTGGGCGCAGCCACCTCCTCACTCCCAGGTATGTTTACTTGACTTCCATGCGGAAGTCGGAGCAGGAACTGTCCAAGCGGACAGTGGTGAGTCCTGTCCTATGGTGACAGCTGATGTGAGTCCTGCCACGTGGGGCAGATGAGGTGAGTCCTGTCCTAAGGGGACAGCTGATTGAGTCCTGTCCTAGTTGGACAGATGGGGATAGTCCTTCTTTAGGAAGGACGAGGGAATAACCAAAAGCCTAAGCCAACACTCGGATTAAAAAATTGTGTATTTAATAAAGTTGTGGCCCTAAATTATTTGCCAAAAACCAAACCATAATTCTGTTGTCAGTTGTGAGTTATTTAAGGTAATTTTCTGGGAAGCCTCGACACACAAACAAGCTGTTTTGAACTACTCAACTCAACTCAAACTCAAAAGCAGTCACTGCTGTAAGTGGCAGTGTGGCATAGTGTGTCCATACCAGAGTGGACCCCCAAGGTTCGCTTGTGCTGCCAGGAGGACCCAATCCTTTCACCATTACACAGAGAAATAAGAACCTAATCCTTGCACTGCTACACGGCACAATCTAGTTGTTACAGCTGTGTTATGTTGGATCAGGAGTGGCCCCTCTTGGTGAACTGGGACCTCAGCAGCTTCCCAAAAGCACTGACTCATGATGCTTCACTGGTAAGAATCCTACATTTAGTACCCACCTATAGGCAAGAGATGCTCCTGCATCATCGCTGCTGAACAGTCCACTGATGTTGTCTAAGTGTGCCAATCACTTGTTCGGCAGGTAAGAGGTAGGAGGAAGAACTGAATCTAAGTTCCCTTCTCCTTTCACAGCATCAATTCTCTGCTTATTGATGGGAGATCCTTGCCAATATTGTGTGAAAACACCTCTGGACCAGGGCTGTGAGTCTATCTGAGTCTATTGTGATGTACATACAAGTCAGTCTCATTTGTATGACACACACACACCCGACACCTAGTTAAAGCTGAAAATGTTTGAGTGCCCCTTTCCTAGAAAAAAGAGGAGCCTGATCCCCTTCCCCTGAATGTATTACATCTCTATCCACATCCAGTGATTACATTTTAGGTGTCTCTTAACAACAAAGGCCGTTTGAAGCCTAGTTGAAGCCTAGTAATAAGTTTCAATGAATTCCCCCCCCCCCAATCTGCCTTTTGTGGTTAAATGTCAACACCCATCCTCTGAAAAACACTGTCTATGGAAGGCAAAATATTTATTAAATGAAACTCAGCTACATGTCCCCATCCTACCGTACATAGCTGGAGTACCATATAATTAGAAAGACGGATATCAGTATGGCGCAAGAAACACTTCAGTAGGGAAGTTAATTGATTCCAATAAGGACATTTCACAATCACACAGATGCCATGACACCAAGGCACTGGCCCCAGTGCAGATCAGTTGCAGAAGTCTGGTGGCATCCATAGAAGCGGCTGTGCTTGCCTCACTGCACCCCTTGCATTCATCCACTTCACTGGAGTCTAGGTGGGCACCTTGATTATACATTTTGATTACAACCATCTTGATGCATTTGATTCTCCCTTACTGGATTGGCGGCAACTTGGCTTGAAATTAAAAGTAGACCCAAATTCAAAACAACTGTTTAGGACCTGGGTGGCCGTGGTAGTTAAATAAACCCAGTTGTTTGGGGTTCATACCTTGCATTATGTGGTGTGGCTGTCTTCTCCTGTGGTTAGAGCCATTCTTGTTGTTGAGGGTTAGCATGAGAAGTCATTGTGCAACCAGGAGTGTACATGTTTTACCGCCATGGTTAATAATTGGGTCTGTTCTGAGCAGATCACACTAGAGCAGGCAATTCATGAATCGGGTTTAAGATCTCAGAAGTGTAACAATGTAATCCAATATTTTGCTGTTAACGGACAAGCCAGCTTCATTCCAAGCAACAAAACCCACTATTTTTTATCATTCCATCCAAAGATGGAAAGGGGTTGGGAAGAACGCAAGCAAAATATGGCCTTTAGGCTACGGTCCTCAAACCCACTCACTCTGGAATAGTTCCATTGGCCTTATTAGTGATAACTTTATGCAGCAAGAAGCCTTGAGGAGCACACCACATTCATGACTGACAGTTGGACAAACTGGCAGCTTCGGAGATGCTCATTAAGAGCTTTTGTCTCCCAGCTTCTTCTTGTTGGTCTTCTCAATCATGGTCTCCACAATCATGGCGGTTTCTTCGTACGTCTGAATTTTGTCGTCCGAGAATTTCTCGATGGATTCCACCACTTCCACTTTCTCGTAACTCATGGTGCTTGGTGGGCTCAGCTCCTTAAAAGAGAGGCCACCTGCCCTGCCATACCCCTTGCCTATGTATACGCCTGCTTCAGTTCTGTCACTCGGACCCATTGGGGTCATTGGCCCATATTCCTCGATCCCCGGCTGTTTTGCTGGCTCTTCGCGTTTCCCTTCAGGCTTCCCCCACTGTTCAAAGACATCTTCCTTCACTTTGTCCTCTTCTGGTTTATACTCATATTTCAGGTCTTCCGGCATCTTGGGCCCCTCTTGTGTTTCTTGGGCTTCGGGTTTACCTTTGTCGCTCTCAAGAGGTTCTGGTAGCTCTGATATTGGTTCTACAACACCTCCACTGGGCATCGTACCTTCGCTGTCAGAGACAGTGATTCCACCTCCAGAAGGGATGGGTGAAGAGTAGAAGCAGGGGTCATCGTAACTTCCCTCACCGGTGACAAGTACATACCGCCCTTTAGTATAGAAGTCGCTTTTGGGTTCCGGTCTCTGGTAGCATCTGATCCTCTCTCTCACTATGTTGCACAGTTTATCAAAAGTTTTGCTTATCTGTGCTCCATCAGGCACATCCTCTGCAGCCTTCTCTTGCTCCGCGTCTTCAACTTCATCCTGCCTATGTTCGCTTGTGATCATTAATCCCTCGTGCTTGAAATCCAGCTGATCGTGATCAAGGCCTTCCAAAGGCCGGTCATACCTTTTTTCCGATGGAGCACCATTGCCGAGGTCTTTAGCGGTGATCTCCTTCCTCCTTGAGATCTTTTTTGGCAGACTCCTTTGTCTGGTCTTTGCACTGGTGATGTCTTGAGCAACCAACGTAATGTCTGTGGAGAAGGGGAAAGGAGGAGAAATGAACATAGCCATTGTGTGAGATCCAACAGAAGAAGAAGAAGAAGAAGAAGAAGAAGAAGAAGAAGAAGAAGAAGAAGAAGAAGAAAGAAGATAATAATAATGATAATTTATTATTTATACCCCGCCCATATGGCTGGGTTTCCCTAGCCACTCTGGACAGCTCCCAACAGAATATTAAAAACACGATAAAACATCAAACATTAAAAACTTCCCTAAACAGGGCAGCCTTCAGATGTCTTCTAAAAGCCAGATAGTTGTTTATTTCCTTGACATCTGATGGGAGGGTGTTCCACAGGGTGGGTGCCACTACTGAGAAGGCCCTCTGCCTGGTTCCCTGTAACCTCACTTCTCACATTGAGGGAACCGCCAGAAGGCCCTTGGAGCTGGACCTCAGTGTCCGGGCTGAATGATGGGGGTGAAGACGCTCTTTGAGATATATTGGGCCAAGGCCATAATAATGTTCAGTCATCATTTCAAATAGCACAAGCATTCATTGCACTATACATGCAATTGTCATGCTCTGCAGGCAAAGACCAGGCAATTGTCATGCTCTGCAGTTTGTTTTGCTGGCCATAGATGTTTAATGCATGTGCAGTGAGTGGGTAGAGATTTGGGGAACTGTGAGAGGGTAACTACATTAAATAGGTTTGCCCTGACTTTGGAAATTATAGGGACAGAACTATCCAAACTGTATAGAAATTTATTCATGTATGTGACTATAGCGGGAGGAATGTTACTTGCCCCAAAATGGAAAGAAGCAGTCCCAGTAAAAGAAGAATGGACACAAAATATGCAGAAATGACAAAACGTACCAGAAAAATAAGAAATCAAGATAACAAACTTTTTATAAAAGAATGGAAATGGTTTATGGAATATTTACAAATAAACTGTAAACAGATAGGAATGTTGGCAGGATTATTGTACTAGCCTGCAGTTATATAAGAATATATATTTAAAGTAGATGAATAAATGAGTAAATTAAGCTAATTTGGAATATGCAGAATATATATATATATATATATATAAACAAATTTAAAGAACCGCAGAAAGAGGGGGGAGGAAGTTGAGTTTTGAAATGTTAAAATGATTGTAAAATTATTGAAATGTATAAAACTGAAAATCTATAATAATAATAATAATAATAATAATAATAATAATAATAATAATAATATAGGCTTGCCCTGAAAGGCACCTGAATCTAATTCCTTCCCCATTCCTAGCCTTAGGTCATTACCTTTCCATCCAAGAGCTGGGGTCTGTGTGGTTTTGTAGCTTTGTGAAAATAGTGTCACGGGGGTTCCAACAATGGCAGAATTCAACCTGGAACAGAGGGAAACAAGTTATAATAAATGCCTAGCGAAATAACGCCTTGAAAAAGAATGAAGGCTATGCAAAGTCAAACAAAACAGGTACAGCATCTACATAATTATGGATCTTTATTTCTCTACATAATGTATGGGCATCTTCCAAATAAGTTATTTTTATTCTTGTGTGTTGCCTCAAGCCGAGTACATGGAGAATATTATGACATCACATTCCACAATGCTCACTTCCCCGAGCACCTTACTGGCTAGAATTATTAGGAACAGAAGAAGATGCTTTCATCACAGCAATATTTCACGGGATCTCATGGAATACCATTCTGCACACAGAAGTTGACTGCACACCTGAGGGCAGCAGACTCACCTGAGTCTGTGGATGTGTTAATGGTAAAGCACATGGGACGCAGGTGGCATTGTGGTCTAAAGCACTGAGCCTCTTGGGCTTGCCGATCAGAAGGTTGGCGGTTCGAATCCCCGCGACAGGATGAGCTCCCGTTGCTCTGTCCCAGCTCCTGCTAACCTAGCAGTTCTAAAGCACGCCAGTGCAAGTAGATAAATAGGTACCATTGTGGCGGGTAGGTAAACAGATGCGCTCTGGCTTCCATCACGGTGTTCTGTTGCACCAGAAGCGGTTTAGTCATGCTGGCCACATGACTTGGAAAGCTGTTTGTGGACAAACACCAGCTCCCTTGGCCTGAAAGCAAGATGAGTGCCGCAACCCCTTAGTCGCCTTTGACTAGACTTAACCGTCCAGGTGTCCTTTCCCTTTTACCTTTACCTAAAGCACATGCTACATGCAGCTCTGCCTATTGCTCTTTGCATCATCTCTATGAGGCAACCACCTAACTGCCTAATAGCAGGGCCGGTCCTGCTTTGGTGTTAATATTAACCAAGCTACCACCAATTCCATAGGAAATGTCAAATGTGATTTTTGGTTTGTTTGTTTGTTTGTTTGTTTGTTTGAAAGAGGCTTTTTGAAGACACGGCAATATACTGAACCCATGAACAGCTCCCCCAAAATCTCTCACCTGCTTTCTTCATTTTCAATAATACGTTTGTAGCGCTCAAGTTCACTCTCCAGAGACTGCTTATAAATGGAGAGCTGGCGGCAGTCGTTGGTGTATTTTTCCAAGGTCCTCTCAGCATCTTCGATGCCCTTTCTCAGAGTGTCGATCTGCTCATTGTACAACTGAATCTCATCATCATAGCTTTCCTGGGTGTTTTTAATAGCCTGTTCCAGCATTGTTGTCTGTTAAAAAAAGAAATGAAATGAAAGAGAGGGCTTTGAGCATTTCTCACCTGGAAAGCCTTGCACTGGTACCCTCTTAGCTGTTCACTGTTGGCCTGTTTCAGTCATAAATTCACTGACTTTAAGACAGGGGCTGTGCTTTGGCTATTTACACTAGGCGGGTTATGTTTGAGTTTCATTGCAAAACTTTGCCACATGACGTTCTGATGAAAACACGGCTACCAAAACAAACTCTAGAATGCAGTGATTTGACCTGACTGCAAAAACTAAAGTTAATTTTAGAGGCAAGGACAGGTGAGGAAGCAAGTATTTTTCAGAATTGGTTATGTGACAATCAGGTGAAGCAAAAATCCTTCGCCAAAAAGCGTTTTGGTGGAATATAAATTTGCCACCAGGTGGCGATCAATCACTTGAAAAGCAAAGACTTTGTCTGCTGTGAACACATTTTATTCCTTTCTTATTGCTCCAAGAACTCTTTGTTTTTTTAAAGGTTCTATGGGCACCACTCAGCTAGCCTTGAAGAGTACATCATAGATGAATTCACCTTTAATTTTACTTTAAGGTGTACCTCTTTAAAAGCTTGGAATATATTTTCAAACACTAGACTTGGGGAGCTGGATGAGGCTGGGTACTCCCCCCCCAAAAAACCCCACAAACAAAAAGCAAAGCAAAGGACCCTCATAGCTCATAATAATATAAGAACAGTCCTGTCAAATCAGTCCAGTGTCCCATCTAGCCTGGCATTTGGTTTTCATAGTGGTCAGCCAGATGCCAATGAAGAGACCACAAGCGGGAGCACAAATTCCGTAGTTTAATTGTGCACTAAACGAATAAGTACTCTATTTTGTCTGTCTAGAACATTCAGCACAATTGGATGTCCCCGAGTTCTAGTATGATGGGGGGGGGGGACTTTTCTCCATCCCCTTTTTCTACACCACACGTAATTCTGTACACTTTCATAATGTTTCCGCTTACTCACATTTTCTCTAAATTAAAAACCCCCAAATGCCTGTAAGCTTTCCTCGTAGGGGGTAGTTGCTCCATCTCCTTGATCTTTTTGGCAGCCCTTTTCTGAACTCCACCCCCACCCCAGCTCTACAATATCATTTTCAAGTGAGGCAACCAGAAATGTACACATTATCCAAAGTGTGGCCACATCATAGACATTGTTTTTATTTTCAATCTATTTCCCAATAATCCCTGGCATGGCATTTGCCTTTTTCACAGCTACTGCACCCTGAGTAAGTATATTCATTGAACCCTCAAGTCTCACTGCTGGTCAGTCACCACCAATTCAGACCCTGGGACTGTATGTGTGAAATAAGGAGATGTGGGGTGTTTGTTTGTTTGTTTTGCATCACTTTACACTTGCTTACATTGAATTGTCTTTCACATTTTATTACCTGCTCTCCAAGTTTGGAGAGAACAATTTGGAGTTCCTTGCAATACCTCTTTGTTTTGAACGCCACAAACAATTTGGTATTATGAGCAAGTTGAGAAGCAATACTTGGGGGACTCCAATTTTTACATCCCTCCATTGGGAGAACTGGGTTAAATCCAGTTGCCCTGATAGTAGCTTTTCCTTCCTTGCACATGTTTGGGTATGAATGCATGAGCTAAGTAAATGAGTTAAATTTTTCGTATACTCTCTAAACCAGGCGTCCCCCAAACTTCAGCCCTCCAGATGTTTTGGACTACAATTCCCATCAGCCCTGACCACTGGTCCTGTTAGCTAGGGATCATGGGTGTTGTAGGCCAAAACATCTGGAGGGCCGCAATTTGGGGATGCCTGCTCTAAACACTCACACTCACTGGCTACATTTAAATGAAGGAAAGCTCCTGCATATCAACCTAAGCAAGTTGTGTTTCCTTTTTATGGAATACAGATCATTGAACAAACTTAGTTGCATTACATTCTTCCTTAAATTATATTTCCGTTGATATATAATTTTATGGTATTACTCCAAAAAGAAGTGGTGTTGTGAGCCACCAAACCTCAGAAATACACTTTCCCCAAAAGGTTTCTACAATTTTGGCCACTAGTGTAGTGCTTTGAAATGTTGAAAGCATTTCACATTAAAGCTGGGCTAAATACACCCCCCCCCCCCGTTTTGCAGGGTCATTTGTCTGCTGAGAAAGTGGGGAGGAGGATGAAAGGAATAATGTATCACTTGACAGGATAATTTTCCCCTGACCCCATACTAGCTATTGACTTTGGTATATTCTTCCACTGGGGCCTTAACGAAAGATACTGAACTCATTCATTCACACTGCAGACCAGGTACAGTCCTGAAGAAGAGCACTCCAGACAGGGGCTGGAGAAGAGCTAAAATTTTATTGTACCTCCCATCTCTCTCTGATGAGAATGTCACCTGGCTTTGGTTCAAAAAAGCTACCAGGAGAAACCCTGTGAATTTAGCTCTTTAACTCCCGCCTGTGAAGGCAGCTGTGTTAAAATGTCGCACACACCCAAGCAGTCATCTTACAAACTGATGCAGAATTATCCCAGATGGTGTGCAGATTATTGGCTTGGATCAAAACTGGCTTGGAGGTGGGGAGGGGGATGCATGAAAACACAGTATTTCATAAGAAACCACAGGGTAGACATGGTTTGTGGCTAACAGCATGTACACACAGGTTCCCAAAACTTTTTGGGGGGCATACTGGATGCAGAATAAACAGGAGTGTGTAGGTAAAAAGGTAAAGGACCCCTGGGTGGTTAGGTCCAGTCGAAAGCGACTATGGGGTGAGGCGCTCATCTCGCTTTCAGGCCGAGGGAGCCTGCGTTTGTCCACAGACAACTTTCCGGGTCATGTGGCCAGCATGACTAAACCACTTCTGGCACAACAGGACACCGTGACGGAAGCCAGAGCGCATGTAAACACTGTTTACCTTCCTGCCCTATTTATCTACTTGCAATGGGGTGCTTTCGAACTGCTAGATTGGCAGGAGCTGGGACAGAGCAATGGGAGCTCACCCCCTCTCTGGGATTTGAACCGCCGACCTTCTGATGCGCAAGCCCAAGAGGCTCAGTGGTTTAAACTGGAGTGTGTACACAGGCCTAACACAACTGTATTTCTGGGGGAGGTACCTCAGTCTGCAGTTTAATTTTCTGAGCCTGGAGCTGACATAGGATGCTCTTGTATTCTTCTAACTGGCTTTGAAGAATCGGAATCCTCCTCTCAGTTATCAGCTTCTCCTAAGATGAAAGCAGAAAGAGGGAGGGTTGGGGGGGGGGATCGGATTGTGTGCAAGTACCACTGAAAATCTGATTATGCATGGAAAGGGACATGAAAAGAGCACGACTAGGCCATGTGCTTCCAGCAGGAATGCTATCAAAGTCATGCGGTTTTCAGAAATTGCACTTGATTTGAAGGGATATACATCATGGTAAAATGAAGAATAGCAAAAGACCATTAATGTACAAGCAAGAAATATTTACAGGATTTCAAAGGGCAGCTCTTGGAAAGTGAAACAGAACAAGTTTGATTTCACTGAAGGACATATTTAGATGCACGGAACTGCCTTATTTCCAGTTGTTTGTATCAATCCCTTGGGAAACCTAGAAGGGATATTTGACTGATTGACAATATGCCCTTTAAAATGCCTGCCACTCACTCCCCCTGTATGGTGCAGTGATTCGAGTGCTGGACAGACCGACCTGGGAGACAGGGGCCAAACAGCCATGGAACTCACAGGGTGGCCTTGACCAGTCACTGTCTCTCAGCCTAACCCACCTCACAGGGTTTGCTGTGAGGATGAGACAGAAAGAGGGAGAACCACGTGCACCACCTTGAACTCCTTGGAGAAAAGGGAGGATACAAGGAAATAAGCCAAAAATTCCTTCCTTGGGGAAGGATGACACTGTGGCAGGTGGGTCACCCAGCATAAGAGAGGCCCCCAAATTTGAGCAAGGGCGTTCACATTTCTGAGCACCTTTGCTTCAGATAATTGATCCATCCCTGCAAGCAATTGTTTGGCTATGATCTCCATCACTCCATCATGAACAGTGGTGGCGAATGCCCCTTCATACCCATAAGGCAGAGAGGCCAACAATAGGTGAAGCCAGAGAAAAAGCCAAGCAATGCAAGCTTTGGGCCTTTCCAAGTTTGCCACTTACAATTTCTGGGTTGCCGTTTTTTTGAATTTTGTTTTGATTTTTTGATTTTTTGCATGCTGCCACACAATGTTACCATTATGCAGCTTGTATTTCAGAATAGTGTACACGCACACTGTTTTTTCTTCTACCACAAAAAAGTCCAACTTTTGTGAAAGATCCAGATGGATCCCCAGTATGATCAGTGGTGGGGCGTGTGGATTGCATTAACCTGGTTTTTGTATGGAAAAGGTGGGAGCTGGTGGGTGTGGTTTGGGAGACATTGGCTGTGTGTCACTTTCCTTGGACTGGTGGAAGCAGAGGCAGAGCTAACTTCCTGGGGGCGTGGCTAGCCACCCGTGGGGGTGGGGCTAGTGTCCCAAGGGGAGCTGCCCACGGCGAGTGTCCCAGGGGGGGAGGGAGGCAATGTCACCCACCTCACCTCACCCCCTTCCTCCGCCACTGGGTGGAAGCTGTCCTTTTGCAAGCTCAACTCAGAGGGGAGATGAGGGCAGGGAGAGACGATGGCGCTGAGATCAAAGCACAGCAATATACAACATACAATACATATACAATAGTCTAACAAACCAAAAGCTTTTCTATTAGTTATTGTAGGACCAGAGATCCTGAAGGACCAGACAGAACTATTACCACGGATACACGGACTCTCTTAGCCCAGAAATGGAAAGATTGTACAACTCCGGCTAAAGAAGAGTGGCAGACAGAATTGACGAACTATGCCGAGATGGCAACATTTACAAGATGAGAAACCAGGAAGATGAGGTCGTTAATAAAGAAGGGGGAACGTCTATAATTTGTTTGAAAAAGCTATTGTAAACAATAATGCGCGTTGTTAGGGTTGATGGAAAACTTGTAGTAAAAGTTTGAGCTATGGCTTTACAAAGGATTTATAAAAACAGAGTTATGAAAGAGATGCAGAAGGGAAAATCATGACATTAAGATCCACAATTGGGGGTGGGGGAGTCAAAAGGGATTATATATTTATGTATTTAATTCATTATTTTATGTAAAACAGAAAATGCAAAGATAAAATTTATTTTTTAAAAAACAGCAATATACTGCTGTGCAATGGTTGTCCACCAAGAATAACCATGTAATCCTCCAAACATTGTTTCACCAATCCTTGATCACCCCATTTTTCTTTTACCCTTTAACTACTATTTGAAAATCGGATCCTTCGGATCATTTCTTTTAACGTGCCACAAACATTGTCAGTGAAATAAAACACTTACCTCACTGGCTCCAGCTGCGATGGTGGATACGCGAGGAGTCGTTTGCATGATCTGCTGTAAAATACTGACATAGGTCTGTATTTCCATGAGGTTCTGTGGCAGAGCAAAATGATTTACATTCGAAAGAATCAAAGGCAGGATCTCCGTTCGAGGGTCTCCCCTCTCAACTCTTTCCCTCCCCTCCTTTAGGAAGCCATGAGAGAAAGTTTAGACTACTGTATCATCAGACATTGCTATTGGCTAGGTTCGCTCACCTTTCCCAGTGGGCGGCATTGGGGACAGGCATCCAGGATCACCTGGCCGTGTCGTCCCAGCTGCGTCACCAGCGCTGGGCGGGGCCACACCCTGTTTGGCCCCGCTGACCAATCAGCACCGGGAGGGGGCGCGGCTGTGGGAGTTTAATTGCGGCGCAGCTAGGCAGGACCTCCTCTCTTACCCTTTTGCCGGATCTCCTGGCCCGCCCACCCTCTTTTCATGCTGTGCTCCAATATGACCTTGCTATGGACGGCTGCTGGCCACCATATTGTTGGGGCTGGGCAGGAATTTTTTTTCCACTTGGCAAATTGGCACCAGCCGTTTGGTTTTCGCCTACCTGGTAGCAATCGTCAAAACTTTGTAAGGTTCGGCATTGAGTAAGCCTTTGTTTGGATGGAGGGGAGGTTGTAGCCTTCACCTGCCCCTCCTCAGTAAGAGTATCTGGTACAAGGGATACGGGAGTGTGGATTCTGTCTGATGCCTGTATATAGGCTAGGACCATGCCACAACCCGGTCGTCTGACCAGCCCATGAGCCGCCCCTGAACCGAGCTGCCTGCTCTCGTACTACGCTAAACCGCCGCAGTGTGGCAACGGAAATAACTTCTGCAGCGCCGGAAATCGTGCGTGGAGTATGTGTGTGTGGCCTCGCGCACACGCGATCCCCACCCCATGCAGGGATCTCTGCAGGACGGATCTGGCCCAGGCAAGATAAACCTTGCTGACCCCTAAGCCAAACCAGTCACATCGGTAACCAATAAAGTTGTGGCCTATTTGAACCCATAAGCCAAAATAATTGTGTCCATGTAATTATTGTCCATAAGGGAAATGTGGGTCACAGGGCCTTGGCACGCAATGGTGGGACAACCCGACCATTAGGCAGAGTGAGGCAGCCGCCTCAAGCAGTATATGGGGAAGAAGTGGCAGTCCTTCCACCTCTGCTACTGAGAATGCCGGTGTTACCTTTCCGCTGGGAGACAGAGCTGTGTGCGCCTGCCTTATATCCTCTAAACTACCCTGCTGCCTGCAGGTCCTGTCACCCAGTGAGGCAAGTTTCAACTGCCAATCTGGTTGACCTCTGCATCTTCTCCTTTGCTTCAGGTAGCCAAATGTCCTGGCCTGACCAGCCACAACCGTGTATCTACTATGGTTTTTAATCTGCTATGAAGGTGCCCTAAATAGAGGGGGAAGAAAATGGGAGATAGAACTTTGTTCATTGGCTGAAGGTCCCTTGTCAGCCATAGTCAAGAGCAGGCATCTCCAAACTGCAGCCCTCCAGGTGTTTTGGCCTACAACTCCCATGATCCCTAGCTAACAGGACCAGTGGTCAGCATAGCTGCCAAGTCTCCCGTATTCCCCGGGAAACCCCCAATTTCCCAGCTGTCCCCAGCTGAAAAAAGGGATTTCCCGGTTTATTCTGGCGCGACGGCCATTTTGGAACTGGGCGGAGCATGCTCAGAAGCGACTTTTGATGCTGCTTTGCCCAGTTCCAAAATGGCTGCAGCGTGACTTCTGGTGTGGTGGCCATTTTGGAACAGGGCAGAGCAGCATCAAAAGTAGCTTCTGAGCATGCTCCGCCCAGTTCCAAAATGGCGGCAGCTCTATTTCCGGTCTGCTACTTCCGATCCAGTCCCTTATTTCTCAGGCCGGAACTTAGCAGCTATGGTGGTCAGGGATGATGGGAATTGTAATCCAAAACATCTGGAGGGCCGAAGTTTGGGGGTGCCTGGTCAAGAGCCTACTCTCTGTTGTCTACACTTCTTGGCAAGCAAAGAAAACTCAGAAGAAATCAAAGCTCCACTGTTAGCTCACAGAAATTACCTTTTTGTATCTGTCCTTTGCAGCATTAACATCATCCTGCAAGAACTGTGATTCAATCTGTAGTTCCAGATTACACAGCAAAGCTTCATCAGCTTCCTGTAATAAAAACATTTTTTTTAAAAAAAAATACTGACACGTTCTGTATTTTGTATTTTTGTATTTCCAGTGTTCCCTGATTTAATGTTTTGACTGATTGTTGTGAACCGCTTTGGGCACAGCTTGCTGTGGAAAAGTTGCATGTAAGTAAAATCAATCCATCAATGACTGTTCCAGTTTTACACATGCACAGCCAATCACATGCAGCAAGCATTGGCCCAAGATGTGCTATCTGCCTCAAATGCTCAGCTGCCAGTGTTCAGACAGAACCACCATATTTAGGGGTTGCAAAACAGGGACATTCCTGGCAAGGACATGTGATGGGGAGCCATTCAAAGAGAACTGCATTTGTGACATGGCCCAACAAGCTAATCCAAAGTGTCTGCTGTGCTGTTCAAAAATGTGTAGATGCTTGCTCTTTCCATTATATCATGGAATGCAGAACTGGCCAGGTCTGCTGATGTGCCAGGAATGATAAAGATAAAAACTTAGCATGGGCTTTTGCTCAGGGCCTTGTTATCTGCACTGTGAGCAAATGAGATTAGTACAGACCACAACCAGAACATTCTAAGCCAGCGACCAGCCATTGGCTCAACATTTCTGCGTTCTTTACCATCCCTTTTTTGAGAGATGAATCAGCAGCAAAGCAGTGAACTCATGAGCCCACTGGCACTATATGGACATCTACATGAAGCCACTGGGAGAGATAATCAGGGTTGGGTGTTCATCAGTATGCGGATGATACACAGCTCTACCTTTCTTTTAAATCAGAACCAGTGAAAGTGGTGAATGTCCTGTCTGGAGGATGGATGGTGGCTAACAGATTAAGGTTGAATCCTGACAAGACAGAATACTGTTTTTGGGGACAGGAAGCAGTTGGTGTGGAGGACTCCCTGGTCCTGAATAGGGTAACTGTGCCCCTGAAGGACCAGGTGTGCAGCCTGGGAGTCATTTTGGACTCACAGCTGTCCATGGAGGCGCAGGTCAATTCTGTGTCCAGGGCAGCTGTCTACCAGCTCCATCTGGTATGCAGGCTGAGACCCTACCTGCCCGCAGACTGTCTCACCAGAGTGGTGCATGCTCTAGTTATCTCTCGCTTGGACTACTGCAATGCGCTCTACGTGGGGCTACCTTTGAAGGTGATCCAGAAACTACAACTAATCCAGAATGCGGCAGCTAGACTGGTGACTGGGAGTGGCCGTCGAGACTATATAACACCGGTCCTGAAAAACCTACATTGGTTCCCAGTACATTTCCGAGCACAATTCAAAGTGTTGATGCTAACCTTTAAACCCTAAATGGCCTCGGCCCAGTATACCTGAAGGAGCATTTCCACTCCCATCATTCAGCTCTGAGGTCCAGCTCTGAGGACCTTTTGGTGGTTCCCTCCCTGTGATAAGTGAGGTTACAGGAAACCAGGCACAGGGCCTTCTCGGTGGTGGCACCCGCCCTGTGGAACGCCCTCCCATCAAATGTCAAGGAAATAAACAACTATCTGACTTCTAGAAGACGTCCGAAGACAACTCTATTTAGGGAAGTTTTTAATGTTTGATGTTTCATTATGTTTTTAATATTCTGTTGGGTGCTGCACAGAGTGGCTAGGGAAACCCAGCCAGATGGGCGGGGTATTAAAAATTATTAGTACAATTTATACCTAAATGATTAAGTATAATGTGATGTTTCGACGCAACACATAATATGAGTGGTGTTTTATTGTTTATTGTTTATGTTTACTTGTTTAGTACACCGTTTGCTTAATTGTTCCATATAATTTGTTCAAAACCATTGGTTTTTCATGTAAATTATCAACATGTTTTATCTTAAATAAATGTTGCAGAAAATAATAGTATGCAACCATTATTGCTCTACATAAAACCTAAAATTTATGTTTATTAGTTCACAATTCAACATACTGAGAATTAAATGAGTCAAATTCCTATGTTTTTATCACTCGTAGTGAGGCAAAATTTCAATCTGTAGGAGCAGGGTCTAAATATTAACTGATTTGTCCCAGATTTGAAATTTGATTATGTGTATACCAGACGCCTGATATAAGATCAAGGGAGGAAACATTTTCCAAAAAAAGTTTGTTATGACCCACCCTACTGAGGAATCCACATATTAGTGAAAATAACACACTGTTTTAGGGGAAACTGTGTTGTTTTAGGGCACATTGCTTTGTAAAAATGTATATATTAGGCAGCATTCCCCCCCCTCTTAAGAAAAACAAAAGGTTAAGAAGAGCTGAAGATTTGCAAGCAAAAACATAAACAGCTTATTTCAGTTAGAGAGAGAGATTTATATCCTGTCCTTCTCTAGTGCCTATTCTGCACCTGTTTTGTATGATGCACAGGTAGAAAAAAAAACCCTGGAAGGCTTGCTTCCATCCTCTTTGTGTGCACAAATGTAGCCATGTGTTTGTGATCTTCCTCTCAAAAAGGTGACAGTATATGCTCATTGCTTTGCCCTTTCTAAGAGCTGGTACCACAGATTTTTAATTTGAACCGCGCAACTCCTTTTTGTGTTTGCAGATGCACCAGAAGCAAATGCATCTGGGCATTTTTGATATTTATTCAGGCTGATCCACAAATGTTCTCTAGCAGCAAATTTCATCTAATGGCTTGTTTGTGAACTGCCATCGTGGGAATTGCATTAAGCATTTGATATTTACTATTTGTGACAGGCCAGCCTATGTCAGAGGAAAGTGTTTACTTCCTCGATTGAATTACATTGGCAAGCAAATGAGCCCATGGTCGCCACAGCCACATGTCCAATACACAATTTTGTTGTTATGTTTCTTTTACCCTCTGCACCTGCGCAGCGCAACAACCCCGTTGCACCTCTGCTTCTGACAGCGGCACTGCTCATAGCAGATATTTGGATGAGGGGGGTTCAGAGGAGAGCTGATGATTCAAGAGATTTTTATGTGCACATAAATGCCAAAGGGGAGGAGGGATTGAACTGTGGAAAACTTTCTTTGAGATGAGAACAGTTTGCCAAGAGAAGAAGGTGGTTGCCAGTCATGCTGTGGGTCACCTGTTTTAAAGAGGAACTTGTATTATAAAAGCTAAAAATATATAAATATATAGAGTGAACCCTCTAGTTACGTACAGCTCTGGATATATAAAAAAATCCTTCCAGTAGCACCTTAGAGACCAACTAAGTTTGTCATAGGTATGAGCTTTCGTGTGCATGCACACTTCTTCAGATAAACTGAAACAGAAGTCACCAGACCCTTATGTATAGTCAGAGGGTGGGGAGGGGTATTACTCAGAAGGGTGGTGTGTTTGTTTGCTTCTCTGTGTGCATGCACATGCCCTCATAATACCTGCACAGTTCTTACTTGTTTGTTTTTGCGGGATCCACAAGTTCTTCTTCGATTGGCCTTACTTTAGTATCTGGGCAATGGGATGGAGGAAGACTCATAAACTGCCCCAACAAGTTGGAAACACTATGAGTTTGTGGTTTCTGATGCTCCCTCTGAAGGAGCAGGTATACGGCTTGGGGGCAATGCTTTTAAACTTGACATTATCACTAGAGACCCAAGATGCCTCAGTGGCTTCTGCCAGCTTTACTTGGTTTATCAGCTGCATCCTTTCCTGAGTAGAAATAGCCCACCTGGCTACAGTAATCCAGGTTGCATTCCTATATTGTGTTATATGTGGGGCTGAAAAGCATCTGGAAACTCCAACCAGTGCAGAATTTGGCTGCCAAAGATCTGGCTTCTTTAGTTAGATGGAGCCATGTCAAATAATAATAATAATAATAATAATAATAATAATAATAATAATAATAATAATATATTTATACCCCGCCCTGTTGGGCGGCTCCCAACAGAATATTAAAAACATGATAAAACATTAAACCTTAAAAAACTTTCCTAAACAGGGTTGCCTTCATATGTCTTCTAAAAGTCGGATAGTTGTTTATTTCCTTGACATCTGCTGGGAGGGCGTTCCACAGGGTGGGTGCCACTACCGAGAAGGCCCTCTGCCTGGTTCCTCATAACCTCACTTCTCGCAGTGAGGGAACCGCCAGAAGGCCCTAGGATCTCAGTGTCCGGGATGAACGATGGGCTGAAACATGTGTTCCAGATGAACTACATTAGCTTTCTGTTCATGACCCAGCCCAATTCAAGGTGTGGGGCTTACCTTTAAAGCTTAAAATGTCTTAAGGCCCCGATAACTGAAGGATCGCCTCCTTCTGAACCAGCTTATGGTGTACTATGACCTTCATCCTAGAGTAGTAGCAGGAAGCGCTTTGTTGCATTTCCATCGGTTTTCTAATTTGAAGCTGAAAGTTGGAGATAGTCTCCAAAAGCATCTCACGCAGATGAAATATTTGTGTGACCAGTTAATGGAGAGAAACTTTGCTTCATATTCAGAACAGAAGTACAAAATGTATGTACAAAAGCGAGGAGGGTCTTTGTGGTGGCTCCAGATATGGAATAGCCTCTGGAGAGAAGTGCACCTAGGGTCAAATTTGTATTCTTTTCAGCACCAGCACAAACCTAGACAGCATCTTAAAAAGCAGAGATATCACCCTGCCGACAAAGGTCCATATAGTTAAAGCTATGGTTTTCCCTGTAGTGATGTATGGAAGAGAGAGCTGGACCGTAAAGAAGGCTGATTGCCGAAGAATTGATGCTTTTGAATTATGGTGCTGGAGGAGACTCTTGAGAGTCCCATGGACTGCAAGAAGATCAAACCTATCCATTCTGAAGGAAATCAGCCCTGAGTGCTCCCTGGAAGGACAGATCGTGAAGCTGAGGCTCCAATACTTTGGCCACCTCATGAGGAGAGAAGACTCTCTGGAAAAGACCCTGATGTTGAGAAAGATTGAGGGCACAAGGAGAAGGGGATGACAGAGGATGAGATGGTTGGACAGTGTTCTCAAAGCCACCAACATGAGTCTGACCAAACTGCGGGAGGCAGTGGAAGACAGGAGTGCCTGGCGTGCTCTGGTCCATGGGGTCATGAAGAGTTGGACACGACTAAACGACTAAACAACAACAGCACCAGGTTAGAAGTTTTTGATTTGATGAAGCATTTTAAAAGATTATATTTTCAGATTACGTTCCGTTACGTTATTTTTGTTGTACTGTATTGTTGGTTTGTAGTTTGTTTCTGTTTAAAAATTATTATTATTATTATTATTATTATTATTATTATTATTATTATTATTATTATTATTGCCCTAGAATCCTTTTTTGGAAAAAGGACAGTTTATGCATTTTTCAGAAAAATAAACTAACTATTGTTAGAAAAATGCAGTTTGTTACACCTTAAATAAGCATGTCAACTTCAAAATGGTGATACATGTGCCATGTGGCAGCTACTGAGCAGTGCCCATGCCATGGTTGCTAACACAAAACACCAGATGAAAGAAACATTGGCCGAGGGGAAGCAGATAGCCTTTGATATTGTGAACTTACCTTATTAAGTCGTTCAAGAGTAGTTTTCAACATCTGCTGATACTCACATTCATTTCTATATCTATGGAAAAAGAGAAGCAAAAAGGGAAATGTAAATAATAAAGATAATAAAAGAACTGTTATAAGGTCTCTTCCTTACCGAGGATAGAGAAATGGGGGTGGGGGTTAGAAAACACTGGCTTTTGCCAGGCTGGAATGCAACACCCTGTGCAGTTCAGGGAGACAGATCTGTTGCACTGCTGAAAAAGTTCCACCAGTCTTGCCATAAAGGCATTGCTAAGAGTTGTGCAAGGTATTTGTTCCTTGAAAATAATTATACACTGTTGTACAGCACACACTCTTTATACGACAATTCTTGGGGTTCTGCTACCCACCGATCAATGCCAAGTGCAGAGTGGGGCTTCTAAACCTGCAAAACCAGGTCCCTAACAATTCATGTAGCGGATTTATTATTCATTTGTTTGTTCATTACATTTCCAACCCACCTTTGCTCCAAGAAGCTCAAGGTGGCGAACGTGGTCCCCCTTATCTCCATTTCTGTCCTCGTAATCTAAGCCACAGATTCATGTGACTCTATTGGTTCAGAATATAGCCAGGCAGCATCTGGTGATTACGTGTGTGTGTGTGTGTGTGTGTGTGTGTGTGTGTGTGTGTGTATTTACTTCTCTTCAAAAACCACAGGCATCCTTATCTATCACTGCAATACAGAAGGTAGCACTTGAATCAATGGATGCAAATAGAAAGCAAGGAAATGGATTCAAATGGAAAGCGAGCAAATTCCATTAAGAATAACCCTCATTAAAGTTTTTAAAGCAAAGGTTGGATGGCCATCTGCCAGGGGTTTTCTAGCTGTGACGGCTGCATTGCAGGAGGTTCCAACCACATTATTCTCTAAAGGTTAAGGTAAGGGACCCCTGGACAGTTAAGGTAAAGGTTAAGGACCCCTGAATGGTTAAGTCCAGTCAAAGGCGACTATGGGGTGTGGTGCTCATCTCGCTTTCAGGCCGAGGGAGCCAGCATTTGTCCACAGACAGCTTTCCGGGTCATGCTGCCAGTGTGACTAAACCGCTTCTGGCACAGTGGAATACCTTGACGTAAACCAGAGCATATGGAAATGCTGTTTACTTTTCAACCACAACGGTATCTATTTATTTACTTGCACTGGCGTGCTTTTGAATTGCTAGGTTGGCAGGAGCTGGGACAGAGCAATGGGAGCTCACCCTGTCGCGGGGATTCGAACCGCCAACCTTCTGATCGACAAGCCCAAGAGGCACAGTGGTTTAGACCACAACGCCACCTGCATCTGTTTCCATAGCCAACTTACTTGTTACGGAACTCATCCAGCATGCGGTGAGCATCTTTCTCCTCCCGCTCCAACTTAGCTCTGTCGGCGGCCAGTTCGCGAACCCGCTGGCGGTTGAGGTCGACCTGAGTTGCGAAAGCCTCTTCCAGCCCGGCCAGCTCATCCATGCGCTGAAAGGTCTCAAGCTGCTTGCGGAAGATGGCGTTGCGCTGCTCGAGGACCCGGGCCCGGTTGATGTAGTTGGCAAAGCGCTCGTTGAGCTCTTGCAGGTTCTCCAGGCCCTGAGCTTGGGCAAAGCTACCAAACTCGGGCGACTGGGGCAGCTCCTCGAAAGCATCCGACCTCTCATATTTCTCCTTGCGAACTTCACGCAGGTAGCTGCTTCTGTACATAGCGGCCTGGGGGGATGCGTGCGGGCCCAGAGATCCCCTTTGCCACTCCCTTTCTCTCTCCAGTTTGATGGCACGATGTTTCTTGAACTGGGAATGGAAAGGAAGGGTTCAGCTCTCCCGCCACAACCTCCGAGGACTGACCTGCCTCTCTGTAGTTTAGGATTCTAAAACCCTAGCTAGATGCAGTAGACTAAATAAAATCCAACGGCCCCACCTTCTCGACCTCGGTGTTTTCATCCTGTCAGCATTTTGGGGCTTTCTTTCTCTCCGTCTGTTTCAATTGTGGTGAGACCCAATTCAAGGCAAAGGGAGGGAGATGTCCTGTTTTTGCTGGAGAGGCAGAAAACAAAAGCCGTGCGGCTTTACAGGATGCATCCAAAGCATTACACTGCTTTTTTTCCTGTTTTCTTTTTTTGTCCATCTCAGTCAGGGATTTTTGCATGAGGATGTCAAATTTCATTGATGCCTAGTGGGATGTTGGCTTTGTTTTTGGTTTTTTGTTAAAGGCGCAGGGATGGGGATTGTTTTCATCCTAAGGAAAAGGTAAAGGACCCCTGGAAAGTGAAGTCCAGACAAAGGTGACTAAGGGGTTGCGGCGCTTATCTTGTTTTCAGGCTGAGGGAGCCGGCGTTTGTCCACAGACATCTTTCCGGGTCATGTGGCCAGCATGACTAAACCGCTTCTGGCGCAATGGGACACCATGACACAAACCAGAGCACACAGAAACGCTGTTTACCTTCCCGCTGCAGTGGTACCTATTTATCTACTTGCACAGGCATGCTTTCAAACCGCTAGGTTGGCAGGAGCTGGGACAGAGCAATGGGAGCTCATCCCATCACACAGATTTGAACTGCCAACCTTCTGATTGACAAGCCCAAGAGGCTCAGTGGTTTAGACCACAGCGCCACCCATGTCCCTGTTTCATCCTAAGGACTGCCTTATAACATGGCAACACCCACACCAGACATTTAAAGCAGTAGGACACCACTTCAAACAGTCATGGCTTCCTCCAAAGAATCCTAGGAACTGTCATTTGTTAAGGGTGCTGAGAGTCATCGGGAGGCCCCTATTCTCCTCCCCACCCCCATTGGCAGGAGAGACAAAAATAAAATAAAATACAGGGGGTTTGGCGAAAAATTCCTCTGTCCTCCTTTGTCCAGCAGGAGCCATCTTTGGATCTAGTCCTTCCCATGTGTAGAAGACCTACTATCCACTGAAGGTCCGGTCTGGATCCAATTCAGTATATTTACCAGGGAATAGGAAGGTAACAAGAGAGGGAGAGATGAATTGGTGTCAATGAAGGGTGTGTGGGTGCAATGATGGCATATTCCATCTTTTCCCATCAAGCTTCAATAGCAATATGTACTTGTGTTGTACAATTTCCATCTCAGATGTCCTTTGGACAAGTCCACAAGGTGGGGCAGACTGCACTGACTAAAAGAGTTGATTGGTCCAACTGAGATATATATCTAGTATCTAAATGAAAATCATGCCTGTTGAAGACCACCAGAGGGCTGTAAGGCTACAGCAATAATCCTATGCTAACATTGTAGTTGAAAGCGAGGGAAAGGCAAGGTAAGAGGAAACCCTGGAGAGTTAAGTTTTCACAAACTCAGGGCCGTGTCTAGGCCTGGGATGGGTGGCGCAATGCGCCAGGGCGCCTGGCCACCAGGGGCGTTGCTGCACCCGCCAGACAGCTGATGTCTGCAAGCACAGCAGCAGCGTCAGGAGGAGGAAGGGGAAGAGGGAGACGCGGCTGGGCTCGGGCAGCACCCAGCGCCTTCAGCACATGGTGCCGGGCGGGCTCTGCCTCCGCCCAGCCCGGCTGAGAGGCGGGGCTCGGCCGGACGGCGAGAAAGGAGAGGAGGAGAAAGAGAAAGGGAAAGAGATGGGACTCCTTGTACAGGCTTCTCCCTTGCAAGACAGGTAGGAGCTTCTTCTCCCACGCCCCGGGCATGCTGCGGGGGCCATGGCCTCCAGGAGCTGCTCGGCCAGGCCTGTGGCAGCACCCCGTGGTCACGCCAGGAGGTGGCAGGAGAAGCTTGCTTGGCAGCTGGCGGCGGCGCGTCTCCTCGACTCCCTTTTCCCCGCCCGCCCCAACTGAGGAGGCCGGCTGTGTGGCTTCAGGGGAAGTGGGAAGGGAGAGCGGCCAGGCATCCCTGAATGGGCCTCAGGGGGAGGTCAAGTGGGAAAGGGATCCCGAGGGTCATCCAGTCCAGCCCACTTGCAGTGCAAGGAAGATCCTGCCATTGAGAAGTGCTCGTATATATGTGCCTTCTTTTCTGGTGTTCCGCCCCCCCTTCTCTCCCAACAGCCTCGCTCTGCCGGAAAGGGAGGGGGCGCCAGAGGGACCTTTGCACCACGGCGCTGGATGAGCTTAAGACGCCCCTGCACAAACTTTACACTGGCGGAAGATCTGGTGATTGTCAGGTGGACATTCCTGCCCATCCATCAAACTTGTGGCATGGGGGAAAATAAAGAAACAGCCCCCTCCCCAAAACCAGAGTCTTTTCTGTTGGGGATAACACAGGCTGAAATTCCCAGGTGTGAGAAAAGGTTATTTATTTAATATATGTGGGGGTGTTTTTTTTAAGTAAAATAGAAACATCGTCATACACCCCCACCCCCCCACACCCTCCCCCATCTACCTCTTTTCCTCTTTCTTCCCAATGTCTCAACAAATGAAACTGATTTGTAAAAATGTTACGAGAGACATTGCATATATCTTTGTAAATCAAGAAAATCTTTAATTATAAAAAGAAAAGAAAAAAGAAAAGGTTATTTATGTATGCAACAACTGCGGCCCATTGTTTTGTTAGCTCCAAAATGTAAAATGAGTGAGGTCCCAACTAAAGAAGATTGGCAACTTAAGTTGACGGAATATGCATAACTTACAGACTTAACATATAGAACCAGAAGAACATACGTTTAAAGAAGACTGGAAAACATTTGTTGAATACAGTGGAACCTCGGTTTATGAACACCTCGGTTTACAAATTTTCGGTTTACGAACGCCGTGGACTCATCTGGAACGGATTAATCCACTTTCCATTACTTTCAATGGGAAAGTTCGCTTCAGTTTATGAACGCTTCAGTTTAAGTACTCCGCGGACCGTCTGGAACAGATTAATCCGCTTTCCATTACTTTCAATGGGAAAGTTCGCTTCAGTTTATGAAAGCTTCAGTTTATGAACAGACTTCCGGAACCAATTGTGTTCATAAACTGAGGTACCACTGTATATGGAAAATAATTTTGCACAGTTGAAAACGCTGGCAGCATTAAGATAAATTCAACAGTGTAAATAATTTTTGACGGATGTAATAATGATATAGTTTTTGTAAAATACCGTATGCAGGGATATATGCAAAACCAACCATGGAAAGAGAAAAAGGGAAGTCACTGATGTTTTAAGTATGTAAAATGTGTATTTGAAATTGTAAAACAGCAAATTTAATAAAATTTATATATATTAAAAAGGAACCAAACCCCTGACTGTATCCGATTCCTCATCCCCAACCCAGATGATGCCTCACAGGAAAGCCTGTCCACCCTGCCATCTTCTAAAAACTACCTTTTAGACAAGATTTTTGGAATTGCACAAGAGAAGTGCAGCGGGTCAATGTTTAGCACTTGCAATTTCTGTTGTCACTGTAACGCTGTGGTAGCAGAAGCTTCATGGGTGGAGCCTGAGAGCTCTCAGAAAAGAACCGTGTTCTAATTGAGATATGCTTATCTTGCCCCTGAGGGTTTGAGAGAGAAATATAAATAATAGAAATGCAGAAAAAGTCCAACCCACAAACACCCCAGAAAACCACAGCACTCATTAACTCTGAAATATTACTTTCATGATGACCTCCACAAAAGTAATCCAAACCATACATTTAAAGCACAGCACATTTAAGGCACACACCCTTCCAAGAAAGAAACTTGGGAATGGTAGTTTGGCTATCACAGAGGTACAACTCCTATTACCCTTAACAAACTACAATTCCCCATACTGTATTCTTTTCTTTTTATTATTTTATTTATGATTTTCAGTTTTATACATTTCAATAATTTTAAAATCATTTGAACATTTCAAAACTTGACTTCCTTCCCCCCTTTGTGCGGTTCCTTAAATTTGTTTTTAATATTTTCTTCATATCCAAATTAATCTAATTTACTCATTTATTCATCTACTTTAAATATATACTCATAAAACTGCAGGTTATTACAATAATCCTGCCAATGTTCTTAACTGTTTGCAGTTCATGTGTAAATATTCAGTAAACCATTTCCATTCTTTTACAAAAAGTTTGTTATCTTGATTTCTTTTTTCCCCAGTAAGTTTCACCATTTCTGCATATTCCATAAGTTTTTGTATCCATTCTTCTTTTGCCGGGACTTCTTCTTCTTTCCATTTTTGGAAAAGTAACATTCTTGCCACTGTAGTTGCATACATGAATAAATTTTTATACAGTTTTGGTAGTTCTGTCCCTATAATTTCCAAATGGAAGGCTCCTGGGTTTTTTACAAACTTTATTTTAATAATCTTTTTTCAATTCATCATATATCATTTCCCAGTAAGCTTTAACCTTACTTCAAGACCACCACATATGATCAAAAGAACCTTCTTTCTCTTTACATTTCCAACACTTATTTGACTTGAATTTATACATTTTTGCCAATTTACTCGGTGTTAGGTACCATTGATATAACATTTTCATATAATTTTCTCTTAGACCATAACATGCTATAGAGGATTGGAACACCATTTTTGAGCAACCCAACCAAGCAGATGTTTGCTA
Organism: Zootoca vivipara; assembly: GCF_965207765.1. Classification (NCBI taxonomy): domain Eukaryota; kingdom Metazoa; phylum Chordata; class Lepidosauria; order Squamata; family Lacertidae; genus Zootoca; species Zootoca vivipara. Next base: position 15,310,150 of record NC_142586.1, read on the forward strand.
ATATTGAATTGTTTGATAATCAAATGGTACAGCGATACCTCCATTAAAAAGAAAAGGAAGGGCTGGGGAGCTTGTCAGGCCCGGGAGATAAAATTGGACAGAGAAGATATTTGTAGGAAACTCCATCTGGAATCAATTAAATGTCTAAAAATGAAGAAAAATGACTGAAATGTGTCAAAGGAATGAAAATGTATGTGTTGTGGCAATTTCTTGAAATTGAATTTATATACCGCCCTATACTCGGGGGTCTCAGGGCAGTTCACAGAATAAAATAAATATATAAAACCACAAAGTACATAATAAAAATAAAAACAACAACCCAATAGCACCCCCCAACAAAACACTATTTTTTATTCCATTGTAACTATCCACCCTCCCAAAATTTCAACACCTCTCGCAATGGTTTGGCCCCTTTCTGTCTTAACAGTACAAATTCTACAAACACCTTCCATATCTCCTCAAAATCACTTCTCCTGAACGCCATTCACTTCTACAAAACATCACCAATATGCATCTGCTGAGAGAAATGGGTGCTCTTGATAGGCCAGCTTTTGAAGCAGTGGTAAGAAGAAGAAGAAGAGGAGTTTGGATTTGATATCCTGCTTGATCACTACCTAAGGAGTTTCAAAGCGGCTAACAATCTCCTTTCCCTTCCTCCCCCACAACAAACACTCTGTGAAGTGAGTGAGGCTGAGAGACTTCAGAGAAGTGTGACTAGCCCAAGGTCACCCAGCAGCTGCATGTGGAGGAGCAGGGAAGTGAACCCAGTTCTCCAGATTACGAGTCCACCACTCTTAACCACTACACCATGCTGGCTCCTATTGAGAGAGGGACCCATCTCCTGTGGCTGAAGCTCAATTTCAGGAAGAGTGGAGCTGTGTCATTTTGTCTGGCAAATGCAAACAATCAAAACCAAGAATAGGAGAAATATGTTTTGAAACCTTTTCTGGGAGCTTAAGATTTCAAAATCTGAAGGGACTAAGCTACAGAGTTATTTCCCTCTGTGTGTGTGTCACTGCCAAATGCAATAAATTAAATGCCCTACCCTTAATATCCTTCCAGGAATTAAGAGTCTACATTCTCCTCTAGGGCACTATTGATGGAAACGTTTGAGCCTGTTGAAAAGCATAGTAATAATAATAAAAGGAGCTGAGGTCCGTGCCACTGATGTACAAATAAAATGAGTCATCTCCATGATTTCAAAGTTCAGCAAACCACATCACCGTTGTGCCTGCTGCTGATTATTCTCAGAAATCAGTTTGTACAATTCTCTTTTTGATTCCAGGTATGTGTTCCATTCCCCACGGAGCCAACTTTTGTGTACCATTTCCTTAGTAAAAGTCCCAATTTCTGGAGAACGTTATCAGCTTGAGGATACTGCTTTAATCACTGCTTGGTTGCTTTAGAGCCTCTGTATTTTATCCAAAATGTACCTATTTTCGGTTCCGGTTTCCGCCTGCAGGAATGGCGGACCTGTTTTCCATCTCTCTGACCTTCGTAAGGAATTTGGCGGTTGCTAGGGGAGTAAATGGCAACCCCCTACCCTCTCCGGGGGTTACGGAGAGGGGCCGCTGGCCCGCGATGCCCCCAGACCCACTCCGACTGTTTATGGAGTGGGGGGAGCTTGGGCTGAAGCACTTACGAGGGCCAGGACTCCCGGACGCTAATCTGCATGGCGGGGATTTCCATGATTAAAGAAGATAATTAGGCTTAAATCTATGGACATACTTCAGAAGGAGGGGCAGAAGCGCTGTTTACTGCCGAGAAATCTATGCTGCTGAGGGTGAGGAGTTAAAGGCTGTATTTCATCTGGAAGAAGAATTGATGGGGACGGAGCGATAAGGGAAGCGAGTCTTTTTTTTTTTTCTCCATATGAGTTACTTCGTACCTTCCCAGACGTGATGTCCTGGCTTGTTTGGAGTGAAAGAGAAGCAAAAGACTGTGTGAGTTGAACTTTATAAACTGTTGTTATTGAGCATATTTTTTGAAGATGAGGAGTTGCTGACGAGAAAAGCCCCCCTCTAGTTGGATGGGAGGAGTGCCTGGACGCGTTCGGAGGATTTATGAGTTGTGACGCACTTTGAATTGGAGCAGCGACCTGAAGCTAAGTTCAGCTATAGGGCAAGGAGATCCATTAATTTACCAAGAGTCTATGCATGGTAAAATAAAAAAATTCCTTCAGTAGCACCTTAAAGACCAACTAAGTTTTTATTTTGGTATGAGCTTTCGTGTGCATGCACACTTCTTCAGATACATCTGAAGAAGTGTGCATGCACACGAAAGCTCATACCAAAATAAAAACTTAGTTGGTCTTTAAGGTGCTACTGAAGGAATTTTTTTATTTTACTTCGATCCAGACCAACACGGCTACCTACCTGCAACCAGATCTATGCATGGTGTGAGGTTTGGTTCTTCTGCCTGGAAAAGCTGTAAATTTTATAAAGATCGTTAATCTATGAGAGAAAACGAAAGTGATTTGAGTTTTTTTTTAAGATGGCGCTGCTTCGTGTTGAGAGTCGACGCAATAGGGACGCTCCAGACCAAGAAGATTTATGGGGAGGCTGGAATGATTAACTCACACAGGAGAAAGAACATTTGTGAAACTTTGTTTGACATTTATCTCAGCAGCTGGGAAATAATCGGTTGAAAGAGGAAAACATCTATGTGACTGTAAGGGAAAGATCTGGATTATTATGAACTCGGAGAGACGATTTGAACTTTAGAAAAAAGACGGCAGTGGACGGTTGCGAGGAATCCCCAATTTCTTGACTTCCGGTTCGTCGCGGCGGTGAGAAGGACGCAGGGACTTCGCGTGCCGAAGTCCCTGGCTTCTCGGAGGGGGGGGGAGTCCGCAGAGCGAGCGGACTCCCCGTAAAAGCATCGGATCGAGAGTTCCGATGACTCAGGCGCCCAGCGGCTGCTCCATTTGGCGGATCCCCCGCCGCCCGAGAGCTCAATAGAACCGCGGGAGCCATTTTGGGCCACATCTTACCTCCGGGAAGCGAAGCTCCGAGTCCTGACCCGGCAAGCGGCGGATTCTTCCGATTTGAACTAAAGATTTCTAAAGAAGTAAGTGGAACTTTGATCTGGACTCTAAATTTGCCGATTGGAAAATAGGAGAGACTTTAAAGAAACGGGAGTCGGTCTCTTCCTAATGGGAAACTGGGAGGCGTTTGGAAAAAAAAAACCCAAGCCGAATAACGAAAGAATTTGAAATTGTGGACCCGAGAGGGAAAAAAGACTTGTTTGGAACCATCTCAGCCCCTGAGTCCGGCACCCCTTGAGGTACAGCGGCATTAAGGGGAAGAGCGCTTTGACAGCTGTCAAAAGCTGTCAAACTGTCAAAAGACCGGGTGGATTGATTGCATTGCTGTGAACAGTAAAAATTGTTTGAAAATGTGATAGAACTATTTAAATTGGAAGTAAGAATGGATTTGGGACTGAGTTAAGAATTAAGGAAAAGAACAGCCAAAACGGAGTCGATCGTCTGAGAAAGGAATTTTCCAGTACCCATTGTTCCCTACCCCCTGTTTATCTGCGGTTACGAGAAGTATGGAAACAAAGCTTTCTCGAGCCTTCCAGGAGACTGTGCTGAACTACTTGCTGTCATGGGAAGACTTTTACAAGGAACGGCAACATCCCAACTTACCACCAGTTGTGATTGAAGTCCAAGTCCAGGACTTAGAGGATAACTTAAATTTGGAGACTGCAGATTCTGAGACTGCGTGTGAGGAGAAACAACTGGATGAAAGTACTGAAGAGGACTTGGACTATGACAAATTTGTTTGGGATGAAGCAAAATATGGTTTCCAAAAGGAAGAAAAACAAGCAGAACAAGAAGATGAGAGACAAAGGGACTTAAAGACTATAGGAATTGAAGATCCTGGAGGGGTTAAAATGTGGAGTGGTGTTTTTGAGGGATGGGAAGGACAGGGGCAGGGGGAGGCAAAGGTCTGGAGATGGATTTGGGAAAGAATGGGTGTGGGGTAAAAATTCTAGTTAAAAGGTATTGTTTTGGTTTCTGAAAGACGGTTTTCGAAATCTTGGCATGACAATGGAAATGCTGAACCAATTGGGGGAAAAAGACTTAGGGAGAGGAGATGGAATGTAAAAAAGAAAGGGGGAAAAAAAGTTATGTTTCCTTAAGGGAGTTTAAGAACGGTTTGGGAAAGAATTTTTAAGTTACTGTAAATGTTTGTAAGTTAAGTGAGATGTTTTAGGCAGAAAGCTGCCTACCCCCCTCTCCTTACTATGAGGCACTCAGTGGCAGGGGGTGCCCAGATGGGTGAGGAGGAAATGGAACCTTGGAAGTGCTGTGCCCTGCAGGTCCCTCTTGTGGCAGGAGGGGGACCTGTGGGAGGGCAGCATGAAAAAGGAGGAGGATTGAGTTAATATTATAAGATTAAGATTTGAAACTGAGTTGGAAAATTCGCCACAAGTAATTAGAACATGTTAGGAAAACCATGAGGAAGACTATCGAGGGAGTCGCAATTAAGATGTTAAAATAATAAGAACTGGGAAGTTTTAACTTTTCCCAATTTTCCTTTTGTTTTTTTTCTTCCTTTTTTTCTTTTTATGTGTTGTAGGTTTGTAAGTATGATTATGAAAGAGTTGGGGGATGCAAATCCCCATAACTCCTTCCTCCCTGTTCTCTCAGTGGCAGGGGGGGGATATGGAGGGAGGAGGGAGGGGGGAAGCAGAACTCAATTCATAATTGGACCCCTTTGATTCTTAAAGCACACGGGTCCCACTGGTGGCAGAAGTGGACCGGTGTGTGGAGGGAAAAAGAAGGGACAGTGTTATATTATATGTTTTGTTTGTGTCTGTCTTGTTTGAAAATCAATAAAAATCTTTTTTAAAAAAAAAGGAACCCCCAATTTCTTGAAGCATGGGAACCCAAAAAAATTTTCTAGATGATTTGGCATAACATTCGGTTTGATTGATATATATGTGTATAATTTGAAATAATGAATGTGATATAATTGGTTTTAATTGGAAAAATTAATAAAAATATATTAAAAAAAACAAAACAAAATGTACCTATTTTCATGTTGATCTGGGAGACAAATTTGAAAACGTTGTCTTAAAATTTCACTCTCCCTTAACTGATTTCTTTTCAAAAAAATCACGTTTATCTTACAGCAGCCATATCACAAGTATGCATGTGCAGCACCCTTTGCCCTATAAAAAGTGACTTTTTCTGCGAGAAGTGAAGTTACAGGGAACCAAGCAAAGGGCCTTCTTGGTAGTGGCACCTGCCCTGTGGAATGCCCTCCCATCAGATGCCAAGGAAATAAACAACCATCTACCATAACTTTTAGAAGACATCTGAAGGCAGCCCTGTTTAGGGAAGTTTGTAATGTTTGATGTTTCTAATATTCTGTTGGGAGCCACCCAGAGTGGCTGGGGAAACCCAGCCAGATGGGCGGGGTAGAAATTTATTATTATAGATGGACCTTTGGTCTTACCCAGCAGGACTCTTCTGTTCTAAAAGTTGAAAGAGTCATCACCGATCATGGTATGTACTTTCATCACTGTTTATTTTTGTAGCGCCTTGAAAACCTATAAAAAATTCTTTAAAAAACCTCTTTGGTCAGATATGACAGTGGAACAAAGGAAAAGTGTGCGTGGCTGCCATAGGCCATGATACTTTAGCTACAGGACTTTCCATTTTCTCTTTTAGAAACTTAATATCGCCTTGGTCAATAACTTGCAACTAATGCTTTTATGTCATCCAGAAATCTCGCATAGGGATCTTTGTTTATTGGGAGTAATTTCTTGCCTCTCGTATTGAAACTGCTCTTCTGGGGCCAAGATCAACCATCTAAAGCTGAGAGGACTGAATTATGGCAACGATATCAGCAAAAAGAAATTAAGCTGGAGGGGAGGAACACAGATCCTATCCTTCAAATGCAAATTCTAATTCCAGTATACGGCACTAGTTATTCTGGGCCAAATTAGGCACGAAGTTCGTAACGTTAAAAAAGAAAGAAATATCAATCACAGGTGGACCTGAGCTGCAGCAGGAATTCAAGGGAATTCAAGGCGGAAGGGAAAGTCCACCTATTCTCCTGCTATGGTCCTGGGTGAAAACTGTCCCCTCTGAAGCCAATATTTGTAATGGGAGGTAAGTATTCCTTTGGGCTGTGGAGGCTTCTCTTCCAAGGCAAAAAGGTGCTTCTGAATGTTCAAACTACAGCTGTGTATAAAATGCATTTAGCAAAAAAGAAGAAGATCCCAATACTGAACAAACAAACGGAAATCTCATGCAAATACTGGATTCTTTGAGCCAGATTTGCATGTGAAGAGAAGATTCATTGATTTGCCAGGTGCAGAGTCTTTCATTTCCCCCCTACGACAAACAGCCCTCATTCTGATCTTGTTCTTATGCACTTCAGTGCCAAAATTGCAGTGGTGGTACATTATGCATCAAAGGCTGAAAGCAAATTTCAGAAGGCTCCAAAAACATTTCCAAGGATTTTGAAGCATGTTTTGGGCAGCTGCAGGGTAACAACAAAGTGCAAATTTAGCGGGCGGGGGGGGGGGAGGAAGAGAGGATATGTCCCACATTTGTAGCTCAAGATTACTTTTCAACAATAAAGAAATGTTCCAGATTGGGTCCAGAAAACTAACTGATGTGGCCAGGATGACTCGGAAAGGGACGTCAACTCTCCGCCCCCCTCTGTCGGATCACAGTTGGTTCCCGGCTGCCCGACCGCAATGCCGCCCACCAGGAAAGGTCAGCGGACTTACCAAACCCTGTTGATACAGACAGACATCTCTGCATGACCCCCGTTAGGCTCTAAATTGATGACTGGGGGGGCAGGTAACACTGATATATGGGCTAGACTGGTGCCCAGTTGCTGACCCCAACCCCGCAACCAATTACCATATTGGCCTGAATATAAGCCCTCACCCCCCACACACCGTGAAAAGTTAAAGTGTGGCTTAAATTCACGACCTTACAAAAATTGGCGACAAAAGAATGTATGATTAAGTGGGCAGTGGACCTAGGCCATAATATAAATATAGATCAATGGCAAAAGTTGTGGAACCACCAGATTAAGTTCACTGCCTGTATAATATTGAAGGAAAACATCATGAAAATGATGTACAGGTGGCATCTCACGCCCGTCAAACTGGCTAAAATATATAAAACAAATAATAAGAAATGTTGGAAATGTAATATAAAAGATGGGGATTTCCACCATCTTTGGTGGACGTGCAACAAGGTAAAGATTTATTGGGAATTAATCTACAATGAATTAAAAAGATTATTGTGTTACACTTTCCCAAAGAAACCTGAAGAAATGCTGTTGGGTATACTGGGGAGGGAGATTAAGAAGGAAGACCAAAACCTCTTCATGTACGCTACTATGGCAGCGAGAGTTGTCTTAGCCCAAAAGTGGAAGACACCAGAGGTCCCAAGTGTAGATGAGTGGAGAGAGAAAATGACAGAATATTTAGAGTTGGCAAAAATGACAGGAAGTCTAAGAGACCAAAAAGAACAAAGGTACCGAAAAGAGTGGAATAAGTTTATGAAATATTTGAAGGATTATGTCAAATGATCAAAAACACTAGTAGAATTACATTTAAAATACAACAAAGAATTATAAAGCCATTGTCCACAAAAAATATAAGTAAAATTATATGTTAAATACAGATGAGAATAAATGGAAAGAACATATATATATATATATATATATAAAGGGAAATGGACAGGCAAGAAAGAGTATGGCACCGAAAACGGTGAAATTATAAATAAAACCAAGAAAGAAAACAGGAGGAAGTCCAGTTCGAAAGAACAAGTGGAGAAGATGAACGCTATAAGAGAAGTAAAGATAAATATGACACAACCAAAGTTTGATTGTACAAATGTAAGTTTATTGGAGAGGTACACAGATTTGTATGTTTGTTTTTATTTCTGTATATGTATTAATTTTATTGCTGTATGTACCTAACTTAGAAACGTTTAAATAAAATAAAAAATGATGGAAAAAAAAACAAAACAAAAATTGGCTTTTGTGATATCGCTGCTGAAACAGACATACAGTAAAACGGAACGGGTGTGAGTGCCTGTGGAATTTTAAGGGAGCAGCTTATATTTGGGTATTGTCTTTCTCTCTCTCCCCCCCCCTTTGAATTTTAAAGGTGTGGCTTATATACAGCTGCGGCTTATATTCAAGCCAATATGGTAAGTTTACACACAAACACCACACCTGTTAAAATTTTCATTTAGTCATGTAAGTGCCCTAACAGCGCCATTGGACTCCTGGCCTTTCTTGGAATGAGTTTTATATGAGAAGCATCACAGACTCTAATCAAACATATCACATATCAATACCGTTCTGCAGGAGAATTCAGTGGAAAAGCAGATAATTGTTTTCTGCACCATCAACTTTACAGTCGATCCGCTATGATCAGCTTTCTTTGCGTCACATTCCAAAGTGATGGTATTGCTTTTGAAAGGTTCATAATTTGAGGCCCTGAGGAACAGAAGGTAATGTTGTTGATCAAAAGAACAGCTATGCATGGATGACAGCACTGTGGCAGAAACAGGCTGGCTTTCAAATAAAATAAGCAGGTGCATTTATCTAGTCATTCTTTCATTAAAGTGGCACCCCGCTGGTCAATTTGGATTTTGCCTTGCTGTGTTTCTTGTCTGGAAAGGCTCGTTCATGCTGCTTCCTTTTGATAATGTCAAAACGGCTGCTTCTGTCCTGAAGAAAGAATGGAACCAAACAGGCTTGTGACAAGTGCCTTCATGTTGTGAATCAGCAATACCACAATGGCTGAGAGAGTTCTAGGTTCAAATGACTGCACAGTCCTGGTGAGTCGTATTTTGGGTAGCCTGAAGCGAGTGGTTGTCACTCAACATATAGAAATGGAAAGTCATCTGGGGAAAGGGAGAGGCAAAACAATTAAGCATGGCAGTAACCTCTGCTTTAAAACCTTCTTGAATAATTGGGCCATCTGTGTCCATCTTCCAAAGAGGTTGCCTGCTCTTGATGGGGTTACACTACTTTTGAAGGAGCAGGTTCGTAGCTTGGAGGTCCTCCTGGATCCTTTGCTGTCACTCGAGGCTCAGGTGGCCTCAGTGGCCCAGAGTGCCTTCCATCAGCTTCGGCTGGTGGCCCAGCTACACTCCTATCTGGACAGGGATAGCCTAACTACTGTTGTCCATGCTCTGGTAACCTCAAGGTTAGATGACTGTAATGCGTTATTTGTAGGGCTGCCTCTGAAGATGGTTCAGAAACTTCTGCTAGTGCAGAATTCAGCAGCCAGGTTGCTCACTGGAGCAAGACGGTTTGAGCATATTACACCAATCATGGTCTGACTGCACTGGCTACCAATTAGTTTCTGGTCCCAATTCAAAGTGCTGGTTTTGACCTATAAAGCCTTAAACTGCTCAAGGACTGCCTCTTTCCATATGAACCTATCCAGACCCTGAGATCATCTTCTGAGGCCCTCCTTTGTGTGCCCCCTCCTCGAGAGGTCCAGAGGGTGGCAACATGAGAATGAGCCTTTTATGTAGTGGCTCCCCATCTCTGAAATGCTCTCCCCAGGGAAGTTCGCCTTTGGTTTATCCAATTTATACCCTATGCACTTTTTAAATGTGTTTTTTGTGGGGTGGGGACTGTTGGGTTGTTGTTTTTAATTTTTATAGGTATTTTGTGTTTTTGCAACCCCCGGGTATAGGGCGGATATATATATTCAATAAACAACAACAACTCATACTTCTCTCCCTACCATATCAATATACGATGTTTGGCTTTTTTGCATAGTGCTGTAAGCATCTTGGCTGCAATTCTAAGCACACTTACCTAGTAGTAGTAGTAGTAGTAGTAGTAGTAGTAAGTTTCTGGGAGCAGACATGCACAGATTGGATGTGTACATGTGTTTGGCTAGCATGTGTTCAGTGACTCTGGTTTACATGGTGGGCTCATATCATCTATGGACAGAGAGTCCGTGCTGCTTGCTGTCCGACTTCAAGTGGATTTCCATTTCTCTCATTTGGAGCAGCCTTCACACTGTGTTAAATGGCAATCTGCAATGAACCAATAGGAAGGCATTTGGCTGCTGTGATGGAATAGCCAGCTGGTCCCGTCAACATGATAATTTTTTTGATAATAACCACACCATATGTTGTATTTTATCTCTGCTGATGCAGATATGCATGGCATGGGGCTATGAATCACTCCACTATGTGATGTATGATGGGTACCACACACCAGTTTTTCAGATAACAATATATACTTTCAGCAGCTGAAGCAGCAAGTGTCATGTGATAAAACACCCTGCAGTACACTTAGGGCAGGCATAACTTTAGAAATCTGAGCTGAAACTAAATTGGTCCAAAGAGCTTCCTTTCTAACCTCAAATGCCAAGAATTCTCCAGATATGCCCTCAGAACTCATATATTCATTGAATATTGAACTTCTATATTTGACACTAAACAATAGTTAATGCCAGTGTCTGAGATTCAACAGTTAATCCCTTTGCAATTCTTGATTCACTCTTATTTGGTTTTTGGTAGTGTTGAAAGCTGACATGCAATGGCTTATTGCACCAGCTTTCCACATTTTCTATCTACCCAGAATATAACTTCTGTACTGACATCTGACTCTATGTTCATCATAAAATTGCTGCATTCAAATAAGATGGGGGGAAACCTAGGTGAGTTTTAGGCTCAGGTGCTCCCCTTTCTCCTCTTTTCATGAGGAGATTAAAAGGCTAGCTTTGAGCCTTGTCACAATCCATTGTGAACTGATTACAGGTAGGTAGCCGTGTTGGTCTGAGTCGAAGCAAAATAAAAAAATTCCTCCAGTAGCACCTTAAAGACCAACTAAGTTTTTATTTTGGTATGAGCTTTCGTGAGCTCTTCTTCAGATACAGTACACTGAAACAGAAGAGCCAGACCCTTATGTGTATTCAGAGGGTGGTGGGGGTGGGTGGGAATGGGTGATGGGCTGATAGGAGTGGTAAACCTGTTGATGGCTGTTAACGACTGCGGATGACTGCAATAGGTCCTGTGGGGGAAAAGCAAGGGCTGAGGTGCTAAAGAAAGCTTGATCATGCATAATGAGATAAGAATCCTATGTCTTTGTTCATCCCAAGTGGCTCCATGGTTTTAAGCCTGGTAATGAGTTCCAATTCAGCAACTTCCCTTTCCAGTCTGTTTCTGAAAATTTTCTGTAATAAAACAGCTGCTTTGAGATCTTGTATAGAATGTCCTGGGAGATTGAAGTGTTCTCCTACTGGTTTCTCTGTCTTGTGGTTCCTGATGCCAGATTTATGTCCATTTATCCTTTGGCATTTGGGGACCCAGGTGGCGCTGTGGTTAAACCACTGAGCCTAGGGCTTGCTGATCAGAAGGTCGGCGGTTCGAATCCCTGTGACGGGGTGAGCTCCCGTTGCTTGGTCCCAGCTCCTGACAACCTAGCAGTTCGAAAGCACGTCAAAATGCAAGTAGATAAATAGGAACCGCTACAGCGGGAAGGTAAACGACGTTTCCATGTGCTGCTCTGGTTTGCCAGAAGCGGCTTTGTCATGCTGGCCACATGACCTGGAAGCTATACGCCGGCTCCCTCGGCCAATAATGCGAGATGAGCGCGCAACCCCAGAGTCGGTCACGACTAGACCTAATGGTCAGGGGTCCCTTTACCTTTACCTTTATCCTTTGGCGTAGGGTACCCTATCTGAAGAAGTGTGCATGCACACGAAAGCTCATACCAAAATAAAAACTTAGTTGGTCTTTAAGGTGCTACTGAAGGAATTTTTTTTATTTTCATTGTGAACTGAGAATATGTTGACAAATACACCCAACATTTCAAGGAAAATTATTATATATTTTATTTAACGAAAATGATATACTGCTTGTTTGTAGAAAAAGACCTCAAAGTGGACAGGACTAATATTATTGGTCCCCAAGCTACCTCACAACAATTCCTTTCATTGATGAACCCTCAATTGATGAGCCAAGGGTTCCCTAGAAAATGATTTCACTTCATCGAGTCTCTTGAGAAATCAAATCCCACAATATTTCAACGTGGGACTTGTGTTCATAGTACAGTATACTGAGAAATAGGAAATGCAAGGTTCTGGAGAGAAACTGGAATTGATGATTGTATTAATTTCTCAACCAGGGTTCAAAGCCAGAGGGTGGTGGGGAGATCTTGTTCTTCATAATAGTAGCCCTACTATTAACTTGGGAGAAAAGCAATGACAAACCTAGACAGCATCTTAAAAAGCAGAGACATCACCTTGCTGACAAAGGTCCATATAGTTAAAGCTATGGTTTTCCCAGTAGTGATGTATGGAAGTGAGAGCTGGACCATAAAGAAGGCTGATCGCCAAAGAATTGATGCTTTTGAATTATGGTGCTGGAGGAGACTCTTGAGAGTCCCATGGACTGCAAAAAGATCATACCTATCCATTCTGAATGAAATCAGCCCTGAGTGCTCACTGGAAGGACAGATCCTGAAGCTGAGGCTCAAATACTTTGGCCACCTCATGAGGAGAGTAGACTCCCTGGAAAAGACCCTGGGAAAGATTGAGGGCACAAGGAGAAGGGGACGACAGAGGACGAGATGGTTGGACAGTGTTCTCGAAGCCACCAACATGAGTCTGACCAAACTGCGGGAGGCAGTGGAAGACAGGAGTGTTTGGCGTGCTCTGGTCCATGGGGTCACAAAGAGTCGGACACGACTAAACGACTAAACAACACCAACAACAACACTATTAACTTCAGTTGAATTTAAATAAAACCCGGTCATTTAACATCCAGCTGAAATAGAAATATCCCAAGTCTGGCATTCTTTCATCATAAAGATGCAATCCTATGCAACTTTAGTTATGAGTAGGTTCCATGGACTTTAATGGGACTTCATCGGTGTCGTTTGGAACCATGTCTTTCAGAAGCATACAATTCCTAGCTCCGATTGAGGTGGTAGCCGGAAGTTTCATATTTTGCACTGAGCTGCCGAAAATGCCAGGGCTGCATTTGAAACAGGGCACAACTCTCAGTACAATTCAATGGACCATCTAAACAATTCCTCTGAAAATGTGCTTTTCTGCTTCCAGCCTCATTGCAAACATATTGAAACAGGGAAAAAGCCTCACGGAAAATATGGTCACGACTTTCCAACGAGCTGGAACCAGGCACTTCTCTGGGGATTTATGCACCGAAGCTTTACATGCATAAATATTTCCTGACCCTAAAGCTCGGTAAACAAGTTTTTAGCAACGCTAGTTTTTCATATCATAGTTTTAAAAGATACGGACGATGAAGGCTGACAGACTGGCTGCAGTCCAATGCACATTGAAGCACATTTGAATACCACCCAATTTGAAAGCGCCATGATTCAACATTTAAAATTATAAAGCATCTCAGAGATTAACAATTAAAAGTATTGTGACATGGGCTGGGGAAGAGAAGGCGAAATGGAGCATATTAAATACATAACACACTGTCATGTTCTCGGGCTCAGGCTGCCAAAGGCAGACCTACTAATATTGTAATATACTGTAGCTCTATGCGCATGCTATGGCTGTCATGATTTCCTGTATCACCCTCATCACAACAGGGGAGGGGGGGAACCTGTGAAAGTCCTCTTCTTTGGCAATCACTCGTAGTTGAGTGAGATTGTCTTCCATAAACACAATTTTAAAAGTGAATCCGTAAGTGACTGTGGAGGCCAATTCTGGATCCACATGTCCTTCCACACAGTGGGGACATAGGTTTGCATGGTCAGGCGGAGTCCCCCAAAGCCCCCAGGCAGCCCGCGAGCGGAATGATGACACAAGACCACGTTCTATGGGCTTAAAATTGGCCACAACTTTATTAAGAATTCGGATGTAGAGAGACCTTGGCTCAGCCATTGGGCGTATATCCTTCCCAGCCCCCAGCCGGGGATCTGGGTAATATCAGGGTTATCCAGCATGTGTGGGGGTTGGGCTAGCTCTGGAGAACATATGTTCAAGCATATAGCCCGCCCCCCTTCGATCGCAGCCACTGGAGAGGGGGGGGCAATGACAGCCTATTGCGTATGGTCAATGCCTCCCCCTTGGCCCCATTTACAGGAACCCTGTTGTCGCCGCCACAATGGGGGTGGGGGGTCACCGCCCCATGCCCCCCTATTTATGTAGATGACTAAAGGATTCTGCCCAAGGCCTGCATCTGCCAAAGTTGTGGCGAATTGCTACGGGAAAGGCGAAACCTGCCAATGCAGGGGGAATTCCTTTCCGGCCCTTCAACAGCAGCCTTGTCGTAGCAGCGCCTGCATGCGTGTACACCTGTGGAAGAAGATAACCTGTAATGCAATCATTAATTAATTTTTTATTTTGGGAGTGGAGGGTGGGAAAGCTTCTGGAGCCGTTGACTGCTTCCCAGGAATGACTCTGGTTCAGCCATGTTCAAGGTGAGGTTACCTCCTCCTACCTGGCCAATCCCCCTGGCAACGCCTCCCCGAGGTGGATTGGACAGGTAACTGCGTGGGTGGAGATCACCAGTATCCAGCCCGGGAAGGCAGTGCCGGCCTCTAAACTTCCAGGGCTGCCCCAGGGATCCCAGGGGGCTGCGCGCGACCACACAAAATGCGCTTCCCCTTTTATGTGGGGAACAGTCATTCTGGCCGGGAATTGATCATGGTGAGGGTCTGCCAAGCGTGCCTTCCTCTCAGCATGTGTCTCTCTTTCTTCCTGAGTTCGAGTGTCTTTAAACCCCATGACACCTTTGGTAAAGGCTGTTCTCCCATTGGAGCGCTCTCAGGCCAGTGTTTCCCAGTTGTGGGTGTTTATACTACATTTCTTTAGTTTTGCCTTGAGAGAGTCTTTGAACCTCTTTTGTTGACCACCAGCATTATGCTTTCCATTTTTAAGTTCAGAGTAGAGTAGTTGCTTTGGAAGATGATAATCAGGCATCCAAACAACATGACCAGTCCAACAAAGCTGATTTTGTGAAAGTACTAGAGATAGCACTAGTAAAATGCCAAACTTTTGCATGTGTTTTTTCTCTGGCCATAGCAATAATTTTGGATTAGGACTGGCTAAGCAGTGCAGACAGCTGATTGGCCAAAGAATGAGAAATTGAATAATCTGTCCTCTGGGATCTCTCTAAGTTGAAATGGAAGGAAAACAGAAAGGAGTTTAAAAGTTTACTGTGGTTATGAGACTTCAAGATTTGAAAAAGACTTGTTAGAAAATAATACAAAATTACTGTCTAAAATGTATAGACTCCTTTTGGAATGGTATACAAAAGATGAGAAGGTTAAATTCGTAATGATTCACTGGGTGAGAGATTTGGGGCATAATATTCAACTTTCAGATTGGGAAAGGCTATTAAAAACTGATTTTATATTCTCGGCATGGTGTACGCTGAAAGAAAATTATATGAAAATGATGTACTGGTGGTATTTGACTCAGACAAGCACAAATACCTGTTGAAAATGTAAAGAAAAAGAAGGTACCTTTTATCATATGTGGTGGATGTGTAAGATTATGAAAGCATTTTGGGAAATGATATATAATGAATTGAAAAAACGTCAGTAACACTGGGGAAAATTTATAATTTATCTAGGAGACCACTGTAAACAGATGAAAACATTAGCAGGATTTTAATAACACTTGTTACGTAGCGAATATAATGGACAATATGGAAAGGTACAAAATATGGATTGTGAAATAATATGCAGTTAAGAGGGTGTACAATAGGACCCACAGAGGGAAAGGTGGGAAGTCCAGAGATTTGAAGAAATCTAGAAATAAGGATATGTAATTTGGATTGTTTTAATTTTATATTTGTAAAACCAAATAAAAATTATTATATAAAAAAATAAAAGTTTTCTGTGGCTTGGGGCCAGTAGACCTAATGCCCAAGACTCCATTGGATATGTGCTTAAGTATCTTCACCACTGCAGAAATCCTGGCCATCCCAAAAACAGCACACCCCAAGATGTCCTGGCTTACATAATCAGTTCCTCCATAACACCTATTCCCCTGTGTTCTAGCTCTGCTTCCTTGCGCCGCTTCTTCTCTGCAGATACATTTATCAAATGACTCCAATAGGTGGCTTCTAATTACATACAAATAAAAACAAACCACCTCATTAATCTCCTTTTAAAAGGTCTGTTCCTGGAGCCATGCATCACTTCTTCACAGAAAGCAAGCAACAGTCTATATTTGAGGACTTGAAAATAAGCTGGTTCAGGGTCAAAACTGATGTGACTCAGAATATATGTGATCAGCCATAATAGGCTCCAATTTTTATTTGGGTTGCAACTCTGTCTCTGCTTAACTCTCCCCTCTCCACTGTTTTCCATGCCTAAGACTGCAATCCTAGAAATGTTTAGTAGAGAATAAACCCCACTGAACATAGTGGGAGTAACAGCATAGCTGCCAAGTATCCCGTATCCGCCGGGAAAACCCCTTTTTTCTCACCGTTTCCCGGCGGTCTCCCGTTTGGCAGAAAATCCCGGCATTGTCCCTTAAATTCGCTTCTTCCCGGCGGCCATTTTTCTGGTGCCGCTTTGCCCTTCTATGGGCACCAGAAAATGGCGGCGCCAGCGCCGGAAGTCGCTTCCGCGCATGACCGGAAGTTGCGTGACGCGACTTCCGGTGGCGCTTCGCCCTTCTATGGGCATCAGAAAATGGCGGCGCCGGCGCCAGAAGTCGCTTTTACGTGTTTCCGGTCATGCGCGGAAGCGACTTCCGGCGCTGGTGCCGCCATTTTCTGGTGCCCATAGAAGGGCGAAGTGCCACCAGAAGTTGCGTCATGCAACTTCTGGTCATGCGTGCGCTGCCGATCCCGGATCTTTACGATCCGGACTTGGCAGCTATGAGTAACAGTACTTCTGAATGTGCTGTAATTGCCTCATTCCCAAAGCTGCTGTTAATTGTACTGGTGTGTGGATGTGTCAGGGACTGGGCAGAGGAGGAATGGTGGAAACCGCCTCCCCATCCTGACTCTTCCAAGGAGGGGGAGGGGGAAGACAGTATAGATTTACAACAGGGGTTTGAGGGGGGTCACAGCTCAGAGGCAGATGAGGGGGGAAAGCTGGAGAATCATGGGAGAGCCAGCTGACATGTTGTCATTAGAAAGCATTCCAGACCCTCCATCTCCCAGAACCCGGCAAGCCTTAAAAGCAGGAGAGCAAAGAGCACAAAGACAGAGGGAATGTAGCAGCACCCGTGGAGGAGATGATGAGAACGACGAATGAGGAAGTGGGAGAGACGGAGTAGTGGAGATTCACTTGGGATTGAAATAAAAAAGGAGGGTAAGAAACTTTTCCTTGTTTTTATACTTTCCTGGGCAACCAGCTGGGAGTCTGACAGCATCCTGACAGGATGGGGCAATTATTGTCACCTGTATTTGTGGGGTGTAATCCATAAGTACAGTCAAATACAACATTCCTTGTCTCCCTAGAGTGGGCAGAGGCAGGGGGACATCCAGTCAATGTATCTTCCTGTTCCACTGGTCTGGAGCATCCTCCCCCTACATGTGATATGGGAGATGGGTGTGGCTCTGGCTGACTCCATAAAAGAGCCAAGTTTTGCAGCCATCTTCTCAGTCTCCAGTTCGTCTGTTTTGTCTTTCTATTGTCTTACTTTTCTTTTGCTGCCATGCTGCTCTCCTGCAGCCAATTTGTTGTGTTAATATCATTTTGCTGTCTGCTGGCTCTCAACCAGCAGCACATGAGTTCAGTCTCCATATGAGATCAACTCACAGTTTATTGTGTAACTACCAAGTAAAGCCTGCCTTTCAGGGATCATAACGTAAACTGAAATGTGAGTAAACTTTTTGTTACTTTACTCAGAAAGACTCTTGTGTTTTTATTCTTTTAAGAGGGATTAAAGGGGGCACCAGGAAATAATCTTAACTAAGAGATTCAAACGAATCTGTAAACTAGCTTCCAGCTATATTGAGGGGAATTTGCTCTGCTACATCACTTACTAGCTTGAGTGAAGGAAGGATAGTATTTATTCTTTTCTTCTTCCTCTTCCTCTTCCTCTTCCTCTTCCTCCTCCTGGTAAGAAGACTCTTTTTCCTTTGTTCTGCTTATCTACTGCCATGGGGGGGGGGGAGAAAGTTGATTCCCTGAAGCCTGACACTAGTCTGCAGCATGGCAAGACAGAGAAGATCAGCCTCATTGCCTTGGCAATTGAACACATTCCCTGTTCCTTCCTAAATTTCAACCCAAGAGACTCTCCTCCCTGCCCCCAGTTTTATAATCATGTAGTGAAATCCAACCGACTACTCAGTGCCTTCTGCTCATCATGGCCTCCCTGTGCCTGGGATCACACAGTGAAGAAACCATTTCATGTAAAATAAATTGCTCCCAAAGCAAATCTAGGCAGCAATGGTCGGAAACAACTGGGAACAGAAATGCACAAAGGAGTGAAACTTAATGAGGTCCCCACTCGCCCCCCCCCCCAGCACATCCCAACTTTTGCACTGGACATTGTGAGCTTGTTGACAATTTGGCACACCACTAATTGCAAAATTTTATATTTCCCCTTTTCTGCCCATAACAGGTTGCTGATGAAATTGACTTCTGGAAAGCCTCTTGTACGCCCTTTGGGTTGCTATGCATACTAGACTCTTCGTAATTTATCTAAAGAGCCTAATTGATCATAATTAAGGAGCCATAGAGGGGAGGAAAAACAATGCAATTTAATCTGGGAGGGGAAAAAATGTGCTTCTCCCCAATTTCACACTATGATAGATAAGCAGTCAAGCACAAGCTAAGAGGATCCTAATATAAAATGAAAATGTGAAGAAGAGAAGAATTGCTTTCAACAAATTAGACTGTGTTTGTTTAAAATGACAGGAAATATAATTTCCCTCTGTTCCTCTTTGGTACATACAATATTGCTTCAAGTCATTTACCTGGGGCCAAGAGGAGAGGCTGCAATATACTATAGATATATATTTCAGCTCAGAATTATTAACTTCCAAGTCTCTTGTTTTATTTTGAAATTCACTGGGCTGGAAAGGGATTAATGAGATGTGTTCTTCAAGGCTTAGTTTGATAAACAGTTTCTTGATTTGCTCACATGTCCTTCTCTCACATGTTTTTTTCTTCCTTTCTCTTGCTAAACACTTATTACTTAAAGTCAACAATGTGTTTAGCATTGAGAACCGCGCATTATAAATACTTGTACTTGTCTGGACATCTGCGCATTTGTATAGATTGTTGTCTCCTCCCAGTCCTACAAGCTGTGCAGAACCGCTTTATGAATACAGAGATTGGTACCTTTCTGTGAGTCCAGCCCTCAAGCTGTCAGTGGAAATGGTAAACTGAGGGATATAGATTGGGATGCCACAATCCATCTCTAAAAAATGAAGTAAACTGCTTGAAGTCCCCTTGCACTCCAAAGAGCACCCAAGTCAGGCTTGCCTTCTGGTTTTGAGTAGATAGGAATGAAAATGTTCTGGACAAGTACCAAGAGCTCTCATGTACTTGGTTCAGATAGAATAGAAAACCATGGTTTGGTGCTATGCTAATGAGCCACAAGGCGCATCGGGCTTGTGTGTGAACCTCTTCCTTCTCTCATCTTCCATTTGCCACTGGAGATCAGACGTGTCTTATTTTGCTTTCAGATGAACCACAGATCCCTTTGGCATCTGAACTTAGAGAAGTATGAAACAATGCTTTGACCCAGGCTTGTTCTCACTCCATAAATCTGAACTAATCACATTTACCCCAGTTTAGCTACCACAAGGAACTATGGTCTGCTTAAAATTGGAGGCAGAGCTCTGTGAGTTGAGCTATCTGTGTGGGTTGCCCTGTGTGTGGTTTTCGATATCTGACATGCATCTTAGACTTGACAAGATGAGCCATGATGTTCTAGAGATGCATCATCATGGGGGCTAAGGAGGCGAGCTGTTGGTCAGAGGTGATGACCCAGCTGAATATCTCCCATGCTCTAGCCGGTGGAGGGGACGAGCTGTGTAGAAGAAAACTTTTGCAGATAAATAAACACATTACAGGCACTTACGGACTCATTGTTAAAACCGTGTTTATGGAAGACAATCTTACTCGGCTACGAGTGATCGCCAAAGAAGGAGAAGGAATCTGTTAACCCTCTCTCTTCAAGTGTTTCTTCTCCTAGCTGTTCCCCATCCAGTATTTCCCAGTTTCTGCCTTCTGAACTATGTCCCTCTGCAAACCACTGTTTCGAATCTATACTGTCCTCCTGCTCCTGGGAAGATTCAGGATCTGGATCTTGCCGGGGGGGGGGCACTCCCACCATTCCTCCTCAGTGCAGCCCTCCCCAGCATGGTCCCTGACATCTGTGAACTTGTGAACTGGGGAAGGGGATGTGAGCCCAAATGTGGGTGTCAATACATTTCCTTATACTGTATAAAGAGGGATGTTCATACAAAAGAGCATCTGAAGTTCATATATCCATCCATATTTTCCCCGAACCAAATACTGGACTGAGAAAAGAAAACTTGCTTGATTTGGCAACAGGGATGTACTCTTAACTTTCCCTGGCATGGCTTCTCACTGCATACAATTACAGATTCCTACAAAACAGGATGTAGATAATTGCAGTCAAGCATCTATGACTTTATTAGCCAGCTGAGCAGAACACAAGCCTGAAGCTGTTTCATTCATTTTAACTCCCTATCCTCTTCCTTCATTCTTTTCAATTTTTGCAGGTTTATTTATTGTTGTTGCTTATTCTTATTGTTAACAGCATCCTTAGCTGAACCAGGAAACCAATATTTACTTTTTACATTTAGTTTAAATATGCTTTAATGAAGTGGCATTATCAGAGTACGGGTGAAAATTTCCTTTGAAGCCATGAGCACCATCCTATTTGAGAAAAGGTGTCCCTTTTCTTCTTTGCCAATTGTTGCTTGGTTACAGGAAGAGCTCTGCAAAATTGTTAACTTTTGCTCAAAGAATGTGCTTGATTACTACAGAGTGAATAGTACAGAAAATTGAAAATTGAAAGAAAGCTTTGGGGAAAGATGTACAATTGACATGGAGGTGTTAAGCATTTAGGCGCTGCAAAGGGGAAAACTTGTTCCTAGTGAAGGGGAAAAATTGTTTCTAGTGTTTTGTGAGAAAAACATCCTGAATGCTTTAACTCTAAAATGAAATGAGAAATCACCAGCAAAACTACTGTTGTGGGTGATTCAAATATTAATTGAAAAGAACACAAAACATTGCAGAGGAGCATCTTAGGTAGGGGAAAAAAAACCCTATTACCACAAGCTTCAACTAACAAATATTATAGAAGAATACTGAGCCAATCTGGTCCTCCCCCCCTCCTTTCATCACACTGAGTGAAGTCAAGTTCCTTGAAATATGAAGAAATGTCAAGATGTTTCACTGGCAACAGCAATCGGCCGAGAGTCAAAATAGAGCAGCCAGAGAAATTAGCAAGATAAGGAATATACTTGATTGTATGCCGTTCCTGCCAGTAGTCAACACTGTGTGAACACGTTGCCATGGGTTAAAGACTTGGTAAGCTGCCCTAACAAAGAACCAACTGAAGCGACTGATGAGAAAATCCCATGCGGAAGAAAAGGATATTATTTTGCTAGACGGCACTTTTACATACATATTACCCTTGGGTAACTTGGCTGTGTTAACGAAACAACCTTCACATTTAGCTTCCTAGAGCTTCTTGATGCGGAGGGACCCGGGTGGCGCTGTGGTCTAAACCACGGAACCTAGAGCTTGCCGATCAGAAGGCCGACAGTTCGAATCCGCGCGATGGGGTGAGCTCCCGTTGCTCGTTCCCTGCTTCTGCCAACCTAGCAGTTCAAAAGCACATCAAAGTGCAAGTAGATAAATAGGTTCCGCTACAGCGGAAAGGTAAGCAGCGTTTCCGTGTGCTGCTCTGGTTCGCCAGAAACAGCTTTGTCATGCTGGCCACATGACCTGGAAGCTGTACGCCGGCTCCCTCGGCCAATAATGTGAGATGAGCGCGCAACCCCAGAGTCGGTCACGACTGGACCTAATGGTCAGGGGTCCCTTTACCTTTACCTAAAATGGGAATATTAGCAATCCACCTCACAGGGGTGCTGTGAGGGGGAAAAGAAACCATAAAGGCCTTTCTCAAAAAAGAAAAAGAAGCAAAGCTTCCCATTTCTTACTCAAATCCATAGGGGTTAAATTGGCCTCATATATTTTATACAACGTGAAAACTACAGTAGTTAGCAGACCCCCTAAGTGCCCCTATTTCCCAGTGACAGTCCCAGATTTACAGAAGCTGTCCCAGTTTCTGATTTGATCCTAGAATGTCCTGCTTTTCCTTAGGACCTCCCTATTTTAAATGTTCCCTAAGACTGTCATGGAGCAATACCAACACAGAATGCAGATGCTGATGAGAAAGTCTACTTACATCTCCATCCACTTTCTCTCTCACTTGCTGAATGATCAAACCAAAGGAGATCTCTAAGCCTCTAGAGCCCTAGTGACCAATGAGCCAGCAGAGGGAGGTGTCACAATGAAGGGCGTGTCACAAGGACCTCTGCAACCTAGCAACCACCAGCACTGAACTGACACTACTCTCAACTGGCACTACTAAGTTTGCTTATATGGCTTTTAATCCACGTCCAGCTTTTTACAAGTATGTAAAAGGAAATTTCCCCCTTTATATTCAAGCTTCCGTTGTCCCTGCACCTACTGAGCATTAGCTATCTAATCCATCTCTCTGCCTCTCTGGTGCAACTGACACACACCAAAAGGCTATGGAAAGGGCCCTGTGTCTTTGACAAGGCGGATCGCCTTCGGAAGTCGAGGTACCCCTGTAGTTTGACTTCAAGTGACAGAAGGAGAAAAGGCTGAGGATATTAAACCCTTAATTTTTTTTAAAAAAATCATTAATAATGACCGTTGCGCAGGGTTTTCCATGATGCCTGCAGCACATAACGCCTCCTTAAGCATTTTACCAAACTGGAAATTGTTGGTTTTGCACTAGGTAGCAGGATTAAATAAAACAGTTGGAAACTTGGTGATACAAAGCAGTTTCATATGTCATACTGGATCCTGGATTTGAGGCTTAATTGACATCTTTGGGATATTTTTAGAACATTGTGAGTCTTCATTCTCTCTGTGCTACGATGAGGCCTCTGGGTGAAGCTTGCACATAAGAAATGGGGAGCGAAACTTTAGGGGTGGGCGTCATCGAAATGCAGTAGAGCAAAGGTACCCCGTAAATGGGTGTTTGCCGGAGTGCCTAATGTTTATATAGCCTCTTGCAGAAGCCAGAAATGCATGCTGCTATTTCATAACAAGTGCAGAATAATAAGGGTGATAAACAAGAGAGAGAAAGCATTAGGTGCACTCTCATTTCCTGCATTTCTAATTCCTCTGAGTGTTTGGCTGAAAAAGTATAAACACAATCCACAGACTTTGCTTGAAAGAAGCACGGTGGTGGACCATTTAATTTGAGAGAGGTGTTGTCTGCAGGGACATTATATTTGTTTTGTTCACATGTCCACAATGCATGGAACAATTCTCTCATAGGCCAAAAGTAACACACATACAGTACTTAACTTCAGTGGGCTTCGTCTCAGTGAAATGTGCATAGGAGCATTATTATGGTAGCCATTGTTGCAAAGGTAATAGAGTAACAAAAACGACAAAGACTGAAACCCTACGCTTATATACACTGTAATCATAAACCACTTGTTTGTTGTTTCCATTTAATACAATAATTGTATTATGCCACATGCCTTTTATTTAGCAATGCTGGGGGTGAGGTATTCAGACAAATATTATCTGTGGTTGCAGCAGGGATAAAGGGGCATTGTTGAAATACCCATCAAAACACCAGCTCAGAAATGAACAACTTGTTTAGAGTGAGGAGGTGGTTCAGAGGAGTGTGTGTGTGTGTGTGTGTGTGTGTGGCACAACACCTGCATATCTAGGTACAGTGGTACCTTGGTTTAAGAACAACTTAGTTTATGAACAACTTGGATTAAGAACACTGCAAAACAGGAAGTAGGTGTTTTGGTTTGTGAACTTTGCCTTGGAAGCAGAACATGTTGCTATAGGAAAGCACGCCTTGGTTTAAGAATGCCTTGGTTTAAGAACAGACTTCCAGAACGGATTAAGTTTGTAAACCAAGGTACTCTGCATTAATAAGACAATTTATCTTTCTTTGTATAGCCATAAATAGTGTCAGTCATGGGTTCCAAGGGGAAGGTGCCTGAAAACCACCCATCACCCCGAGCATAATTAGCACAAGAGTCAATAATAATAATAATAATAATAATAAATTTTTATTTATACCCCCCCCCCCCCAATCTGGCTGGGTCTCCCCAGCCACTCTGGGCAGCTCCCAACAGAATATTAAAAACACAATAAAACATCAAACATCCCTAAACAGAGCTGCCTTCAGATGTCTTCTAAAAGTCAGATAGTTGCTTATTTCCTTGACATCTGATGGGAGGGCATTCCACAGGGTGGGTGCCACTACTGAGAAGGCCCTCTGCCTGGTTCCCTGTAGCTTAACTTCTCTCAGTGAGGGAACCGCCAAAGGCGTAGCAAGCCCAGGTGGTACCCGGTGCACAATTTTTTGCCCCCCCCCAAGATCGACAGCTCGGTGTAGGCTTGGGAGTCACAGGCGGGCGCCGAATGTCACCCCCTCAGCGATGACACCTGGGGTCGCCCCCACCCCCGTGACTCCCAAGTACCCTGAGCCATCGGGGAAAGGGAGGAACTATGCCACTTTGCCAGGGTGCTGGCAAAGCTGTGCAACTCTGTCCCCTCCCCACATCGCTGTGAAGCAGCAAAGCGGGAGCCACTTACAGCGAGCCAGGGAGGGAGGGAGGCTGGGAGGGGAGCCCCCGGCACGCCGTAAGCGGCTCCTGCTGGCGGTGTCTGTACAGCGCTCCAGTGGCACATGCATGCAACACCGCCCATGCGTTGTACGTAGCGGTTTGCCACCAGTGCCTCTTGAACATCGAACGGACAGTGGCGGGATCCTCCATATGCAGCTGCAGCAGCACGATGGCTGCTCGTGCTGCCGCCCCTGGGCTGGAATGGCAGAGAAAGCACCCTGTGGGGTGCCTTCTTGTCACCCCCCCAGACATGGTACCCAGGGCACACTGCTCCCACACCCCCAACTTGCGATGCCAGAAGGCCCTCAGATCTGGACCTCAGAATCTTGGCTGAACAATGGGGGTGGAGACGCTTCTTCAGGTATACTGGGCCGAGGCCATTTAAGGCTTTAAAGGTCAGCACCAAGTTTTTGAATTGTGTTCGGAAACATACTGGGAGCCAATGTAGGTCTTTCAGGACCAGTGTTATATGGTCTCTGTGGCCACTCCCAGTCACCAGTCCAGCTGCCGTATTCTGGATTAGTTGTAGTTTCCGGGTCACCTTCAAAGGTAGCCCCATGTAGAGCAAACTGCAATAGTCCAAGCAGGAGATAAGCAGAGCATGCACCACTCTGGTGAGACAGTCTCTGGGCAGGTAGGGTCTCAGCCAGCATACCAGATGGAGCTGCCCTGGACACAGAATTGACCAAGAACTCTGCAGTCATAACATGAGCATTTATTGATTGCCAGTTATCTTCACTAGAAAGTCAAATGCCACCATATTGCTCAAACCTATCTAGGTCAGTGTCTGTCACAGTAACTAACAGCCTGAAAACCACATATTTTCATGATAAAAGGTGAGTTATAAATAAAAGAGAATAAAAACAAAACAACAAGCTCATTTTCAACAACAACCAAATTGAATTAGCCTTTTTTTGCCCTTTCCAGTGTTGTAGAGATATGATTGGTTTTCATCTGACAGATTTAGAAAACTCTAGTCAGTTCTATCCTGAAGTTAATGAGAAAAGCAAGAATAGGAAACAGACGTTGAAATGCTGTGTATCATTTAAACCTAATTACAGAATGAAACA
The DNA here is from genome assembly GCF_965207765.1 of Zootoca vivipara. Taxonomy (NCBI): domain Eukaryota; kingdom Metazoa; phylum Chordata; class Lepidosauria; order Squamata; family Lacertidae; genus Zootoca; species Zootoca vivipara. The sequence continues at coordinate 15,336,028 of NC_142586.1, forward strand.
AGCTGAGCATTAGAGTGCAGATTAAAATGCCAGGAAGCTCATTATTGTAACATACATCAATGATTCAAGAATACCAATGAAAAGTTAATAATAATAATAAGTCTTATTCTGTAACTGATACTTTTTCATTCTGAATTCCAGTGAATCATAGAAGGACAACAAAGAGTCTAGTAGCATGAAAGACTATGAAATGTATTATGTCATAATTTTTGCAGATTAGGTTCCACTTTATCATATGCATGAAATATTATCCCATATTTGTGAATATATGTACACATAACTGTAAGGGCGGAGGAGTCGTAAAGCAATGAGATCGGACACAAATAGAATGCAAACAGTGCAGATTTTAAACTTTCAAACTTTTCCCACTCAAAATTGTGCCTCCCCTAAATGTTTTTCTCCCTGCAGAGAAGAAGCTACAGATGCTAATAATAATAGAAAAAAGAGAAATGCATAAGGAGAATGTGGGGTGTATAAAACATTGCTTTCAATACGCTTCCCAGGAAATGTTTTAATGGCATGGAATGCATTGATGAGTGAAAAAGAATACAGTGGTGCTTTGGTACGCAAATGCCTTGGTTCTCAAACACAGAAAACCCGGAAGTAAGTGTTTCAGTTTTCAAACGTTTTTCAGAAGCTGAACATCCAATACGGCTGTCTGCTATTGTTTCCAGGGCACCCTGCACCAATCAGAAGCTTCACCTTGATTTTCAAAAATTTTGGAAGTCAAAGGGACTTCTGGAACGGATTAAGTCTGATGCTTTTGCTTTTGTGTTTTTGAGGCTTTTTCGGCTAATTTGTTTTTGTGACTGTTTGGAACCCAGTTCAGCTACTGGTTGATCGATTGTGCGGAAATGGATGAAAGCCCCCCTTCCAAACAGTGACTATCATCAGTGCAGGTAAGGAAAAAGAATTATTTCAATTTTTATAATCTACAATACTGTCTTATTTATTTTATAGTACAGTACACAGCGGGTGGCGCTGTGGGTTAAACCACAGAGCCTAGGGCTTGCCGATCAGATGGTCGGCGGTTCAAATCCCCACAATGGGGTGAGCCCCCATTGCTCGGTCCCAGCTCCTGCCAACCTAGCAGTTCAAAAGCACATCAAAATGCAAGTAGATAAATAGGTAGCACTACAGTGGGAAGGTAAATGGTGTTTCCGTGTGCTGCTCTGGTTCGCCAGAAGCGGCTTTGTCATGCTGGCTACATGACCTGGAAGCTGTATGCCGGCTCCCTCGGCCAATAACGAGAGATGAGCTCCGCAACCCCAGAGTCGGTCATGACTGGACCTAGTGGTCAGGGGTCCCTTTACCTTTACCTTTACATTATTGCTTTCATTTTATGGGTCAATGGTATTGTTAGATAGTAAAATTCATGTTAAATTGCTGTTTAAGGGGTTGTTTTTAAAAGTCTGGAACGGATTAATCTGTTTTGCATTACTTTCTATGGGAAAGTGTGCCTTGGTTTTTGCAACAGACTTCCAGAACGGATTAAGTTTGAGAACCGAGGTACCACTGTACTGGTGATAAAACATGTCATTTGAGTCTCTTTCTTTCCCTTTCTTGTCTCCTTCCTGTCATAAGGACTCTTTGACCGTTCCCGGTATAAACCACTAGCACGTTACCGGCATGGCTTTCCTCTGGAGTTACAAGCTTCTCTAGTTATAAGATTCATATTTACTTGTAGGTGTTTTGGGCTCTTCTCTCTCTTGCCACTCTGAGCATCTGAGACAGTTTTATTCATTTGCATCATTACAATTTGTTCCACAGGATCTGTGCTCTGCACCAAAAATTCCTTCCAAACATTAAGAATTTCTACAGATGGAAATGAGCAGCCGACGTCATAAGAAATCTATCCCCACTGCTCCAACCATTTAAATTATGATTGCCACAAACCAGAGATCTGCTTGAATCCCTGCAGTGTAAGTTGGAGTTTGTCTCTGTGCATGCCTGTAGGCTTTAGCAGCAGCCCATGCCCTCTCCCACCACCATCAGTAGCCAAAACTATGCTCAACGCATGGGATATTTATTTCTTTTTAAATCTTTTTTTATTAAGTTTTACGTTACAAAGTGAAATATACTCGGAGTCGAGAGTGAATTTCATGCTCTTTATTCAGCTCGTAGTCATCAAGGAGAAGAAGAGAAGAATACCCTTTTCCCAAAACCATCTGCTTATATACATTATTTACACAATGAGCTTTGCGTGATTGGCTACTTCAGGGCTATACCTGTGGGCCAATCAGTTTGTGGATTGACTTCTGCCAGCAGCCTGATTGGCTGCTCCTGCAGGCCAATCAGGTTGCGGATTCACTTCTGCCAGCAGCCTGATTGGCTGCTCCTGCAGGCCAATCAGGTTGCGGATTCACTTCCACCTGGAGTTGGATTGGGTGGCTCCTGCGGACCAATCAGACTGCTGATTCTGGATCCTATTGTTCTATGATTCAGCTCAGTACATAACACAAATTTAAATTCAGACATTAAACATTAACATCAACATTTAAGATTCCCCGAATCCTTTGACTCCCCTCTTCCCTTCCATGGTTACCACTGCCCATCTTATTCCAACTGCTTCACCTATTTTCTCTATTTTTCTTAAATTATCCATTTTACCTTAATTTTTAATACATTACAAGGGTTACTCAAATCCTGCCAGTGTATTTTAGTTGTTTACCGTGTTCTTTCAGATACATTGTAAAAAAATTCCCATTCCTTCTTAAAATTCTCTTCCTGGTTTCTGATTCTCCTGGTCAATTTTCCCATTTTGACATAGTCCATCATCTTCATCATCCATTCATGTCTGGTCGGGACTTTATCTTCTTTCCATCTCTGGGCCAGTAGTATCCGCGCTGATGTCGTTGCATACATAAATAACCGTCTCTGCTCCTTTGGTATATTTGTACCTCAATGAATGGGATGTTTAAAGCATGGTTTGTCCAGCAAAGCATGAAAACACTGCCATAGTCAGAATGAGCAAAGGTCAGGGATGATGAGAGATGTAGCCCAGCAACATATTGAGGATCACAGGTTAGTCACACCTCCCTTAGATAGCAGTGCAGTCCTATGCATTTCTTTTCAGACGTAAGTCCCACCAAGTTCAATGGGCCTGACTCCCAAGGAAGTGTTATAGGATTTCAGTCCAAAGTAAGCTTTTTTTCATGGCTGAAAAAGCAGTGTAATGGTGAACGAACTCTCTCAACTTTTCTGCTTTGTGAATTGAAACATTTCCCCTGCCTTTCTAAGAGCTGGTTTCTTTTGTTTCCATTACGTGCCCTTCAAGTTTCCCTATTGAATTAATTGCAAGTCTTCCTCTGCCCTTCATCCCAACAGAAGTGGTTTTTTATTACAATGTCACATTATGTTGAGCTCTGTGCCTTGCAGATTCGTTGTGAACGTTCATCTGAACAATTGCTTTAGAAGGGTTAGAGATTCAATAGCTATGATTAAATCCATGGAGATTAGAATAATGTCAAATGTAGAAATACTTCAAGGGGACACATCATGCTCCTTCTGGGGTCGTTTGTCCACCCTTTGTCCACACCCTGCCCTAAGCTCTCACCCAAGCCCGTGCATAGCTTGTCTGAGGCCCAGTGCGGCTGGGAGGCAGAGGGCATTCTTGACATGACAAGCCTAAGTCTGGCAGGTCCTCCAAGGCTTGGGGCAAGTGAACTTGGCTGCCAACCCCTGCATGAGTCCGCTCTCCCCTGTGGCTCCTAGATGCTGCCAGGATGTGACAGTGGCCACACCCCGGGAACAATTTCAACTGGCCAGATAAACCAGGTGACGGGCCTGTGGGTCTCAAGGTAAAAAAGGTAAAGGACCTCTGGATGGTTAAGTCCAGTCAAAGGCGACTATGGGGTTGTGGCACCCATCGTGGTTTTCAAGCCAAGGGAGCCGGTGTTTGTCTCTTGTTCAGTGACATCACCAGGTCCCCCACTGCTGAGATGGCATTGTGAATTGTTTGGAAAGCACTGCATTAGATACTGTGAAATGATGTGGAGGGTGGTGTCGTTTTATAGAGATCAGTCTGGGGCATTTAGATGCTTGGCAAGATGACATGTGTTGGGATCCTCAAGGCCTCTGCGTACTCTCCGTGGATCCTCCCCATATGAATCAGGCACAATCAACCACTCTGTACCTCCAGTAAATGCTTCAAAATGCTGCGGGGTGGAGGGGGAGATTTTATTCTGCCAGGAGGGATGCAGAAGTCTCTGGACTCCATCGTTGCCTAGTGAGGTTCTTGGGTCTGCAAAGGGCCAAGTGGCCAGCATCTGGAATGTTTACAGTGTGAATAAATTGCCGATTGCAGAAGGGCTGCCATGGATGTATGACAAAAAGCAAAATGTCTGCCACAACTAATATAATAGAAAAAGCAAAGGGGGACGACAGAATTGTGAGGGCATGCCCCTCCCTCATCAGCCCCCTTATCAATACTAAAATTGTAGCTTACAACGGCAGCTGGTATGTTTGCTCACAGAGAAAAGCTCTTTCAAGGTTGGTTTGCAACCAGTCCAGTGATTACTTTTCAGATGGATTAATTCCAATGGATGTTCTCTTCACAGAGGATAAGGCTATCCGTGGCTGCTAGCCATGAGGCTATGCTCTGCCTCCAAAGTCAGAAGCAGCGATGCTTCTGAATACTAGTTGCTGGAAACCATAAAAGACGAGAGGGCTCTTGTGCTTGGGTCCTGCTTGTGAGTTTTCCACCAGCCTCTGCTTGGCCACTGCCAGAAGAGGATGCTGAACTAGAGTCCTACATCGGCTAACTCGGTACGTTTCCAAGCACAATTCAAAGTGTTGGTGCTGACCTTTAAAGCCCTAAACGGCCTTGGCCCAGTATACCCGAAGGAGCGTCTCCACCCCCATTGTCTGGCCCGGACACTGAGGTCCAGCTCCGAGAGCTTTCTGCTGGTTCCCTCACTGTGAGAAGTGAGGTTAAAGGGAACCAGGCAGAGGGCCTTCTTGGTAGTGGCACCCACCCTGTGGAACGCCCTCCCATCAGATGTCAAGGAAATAAGCAACTATCTGACCTTTAGAAGACATCTGAAGGCAGCCCTGTTCAGGGAAGTTTTTTTATGTTTGATGTTTTATTGTGTTTTTAATATTCTGTTGGGAGCTGCCCAGAGTGGCTGGGGAAACCCAGCCAGATGGGCAGGGTATAAATAATAAATTATTATTATTATTATTAGCCATCAGCCTTGATCCAGCAGGCTCATCTATTTTCTTTCTGTTTTTAATGGGCAACCTGTGGTCTTCTGATGTTGTTGGACCACAGCTCTCATCATCCTCATTCATTGGCCAAGCCATCTGAGGTTGATGGGAGTCGGAGTCCAATAACATTTGGAGCATCACCGGATCCACAGGCCTTCTGTAGGGGCATCCAATGGCCAGCAGCTCCCATTTTGTCAGGAGAGCCTTCTGAATCATTGGAATATGTGCAGCTTGCGGACCTAACATATAGAATAAGAGAACAGGAAGAACATATGTTCAAAGAAGATTGGAAAATATTAATTGAATATATGGGGGAAATTGTGTACACTTGAAAATGTGGGCAGCATTAAGATAAATTCAACAGTGTAAATAAGTTTTGAGGGATGTCATAATGGAATACTGAATGGTTTAGTTTATGTAAAATATGCAGGGATTTATGTTGTGCGAAATGAACCATGGAAAGAGAAGAAGGGAAGTGACTGATATTTTATGGTTGTTTAAATGAATTCAGTAGAACATCGGCTTATGTTACCCTCAGGTAATGTAAACTTTGGGTTGTGAAAGCAGCAAATCTGGAAGTATTTATCCGGGTTTCGCCGCTCGCGCATGTGCCAGAAGCGCTCTACACGCCGCACATATGCACAGAAGCACTCTATTGTGCATGCGCAAAACAGGCATCTCCAGTTGCGGAAACCTCGAGATCCAACTGGAGCTCCGGAACAGATCCCGTCCGCAACCAGAGGTACCACTGTATTCTAAAATGTAAAACAGAAAATTTAATAAAAATTATAGGGGGAAAACGAATAAAAAAATTTAGCTGAAATCTTAGGTATGAATTCTCTAAACCTGATACACTCCCTCATCATTGTTTACTGGGAACCACTAGCTATGTGCACCCACAGGAAAACCATAGCTAAGAAAACATCATCTACGGTTCTATAATCTATGGAGCATTTGGCTAGAAATAAATGAAAGGTTGTAATTAATTGATTGGCTGATTGCTTGAAGATGGCTGCAAATTGCCGTGCTCTTTTCTGGCATTCCTTTTCTGCTAGTATTTTTTAAAAGGGGGGGGGGTTGTTACTTCTTGTACAAAGAAGCATTTCAGAGAACTGATTGAGAAAGGAAAGGTTGTATAACGTAAGTTGATTTCATGAGAAACTTCGATGGGGCTGTCTAAGGAAGTGCACAGTCCTTGCCTGACAGGCATACAAAATTGCTAGGTTGCAATGACATGCAAGGAGCTGAGGAGACTGCTGTGGAACGTGAAACTTGCCATTAATCTATAAATAGAAATGTCACAGGCCTCTTCAGAAGAACAACAAAGCAGCAGGCCATGTCAAATGACAGTCTCGTGCAATGTATATCGTGAGGCAAAAATGGGAAGCCCCCTTCTGAAATTTTATTAATTTGGAACGTATAATTGGCTGTATTGTTTGTATTATGATTTGGTATGATTGGATTGGATTTGCCATTAATTGGAAGGTTTTTAATGGGAAATGAATAAAAATTATTATTAATTTTTTTAAGAGGCAAAAATGGTCCGTTCAGGAGATGTTACAAATGGTGAAACGTTTGATGCCTCATACTTCCAGTGCAAGTCAGTATTTATCTGGCAGAATTATCTGAGGTCACACCCACACCATGCATGAGAACCACAACTACAGTGGTACCTCTGGTTAAGGATTTAATTCGTTCTGGAGATCCATTCTTTCTTTCTGTTTTATAAAGCATTTTATTGAATTTTCCAAATAAACACATTTAAAACAATAAACAAAACAAACAAACATTCAAAAACAAATACATCACACACAACTATCTTTTTAGCAATTCTTTCCAAATTTCTTCTTCTCAATGCTCTGCCGAGCTTGACTTCCCCTGGAGATCCATTCTTAACTTGAAGCACCACTTTAGCTAATGGGGCCTCCTGCTGCCGCCGCGCTGCTGGAGCACGATTTCTGTTCTCATCCTGAAGCAAAGTTCTTAACCCGAGGTACTATTTCCAGGTTTGCGGAGTCTGTAACCTGAAGCATCTGTAACCTGAAGCGTCTGTAACCCGAGGTACCACTGTATACCTTTTAAATTCCAATGCTGAGAGTTGCAGTTTGTCAAGAGTGCAAACAACAAAGCGTGTTCTCCAGTCTGGGAGAGCTCGAGTTGTGGAAGGGTTAAAAAGACATCTCCCTGGGTTGGGGGTGGTGTTGGTTGAGAGGGAGTGTGTGTGATAGGACCCCTCTGGGTTGCTGGGGAAAATATCATGAAGCAACTTTTGATTGACAGGAGGGGCTCCTTAAAACCTCAGCGTCCAGCAGTTAGTTTCACTTTGCAAAGTGTTTCGGATCTCCCTCCCACACACTGCCTTTCTTCTAATGGTTTAGCCTGACATTGCTTTGCCTTTCATGGGGTCGCTTGCTTTGCAAGGGCCCAGTAGGAATTTTGCCATTTGGCTGATTGGCTCTTGCCATTGTTTTTTGCCTACTGCTTAGCAAATCGTCACATCTTGTTAGGTTGCCGGTTAGGCATTGGTTAATAATTCTGGTTGGTGGAGGGATATGGCATGGAGGTGCCTACCCCTCGTTAAAATGCTGCTCCACATAGAAGTATTCCGTTAAAGGAATCCTGGGGCTCCGGGGCTCTAGTCCATACACCCCCGCAACGGGCGGGGCTGGTGCCATTACAGAGCACGAGCCTTGGGGAACATTTCTGGTCGAGGGGAGAGTGCCTGGACACAGCTACCTCTCCCATAGGGTGTTTACTTGACTTCCCTGTACGGCTAGGGAAGTCGGAGCTGATCTGTCCCAGGCGGGGGACAGATGGATTAACCAATGCCTGGCCAAATTAATGCCAAAACCCAAGCTAAAATTCTGCGTGTGGTGTGAGTTATTTTGGGGGGATGTCTGGTAACCTCGTTACGCAATTTCCAACACCCTTAATGAACTACTGCTCCCAGAATTCTCTGTTGCTGCTAAAGTGACATAATAGTGCTTTAAACATAGAAAGGTAAAGAAAGGTAAAGAAAAGTAAAGGACCCCAGGACGGTGAAGTCCAGTCATATGCGACTCTGGTGTTGCGGGGCTCATCTCGTCTTTTAGGCCAAGAGAACTGGCATTCGTCCACAGACAGTTTTCCAGGTCATGTGGCCAGCATGACTGAACCGCTGCTGGAGCAACGGGACCCAAAACCCCCCACCAACATAGAAAGCAATGGGGGAAAATACACTTTCGTACATGAACGGTTTTAAAGTTTGCATAATTTCTGGCAAGTGTAGCATGTCCCATAAACAGCTTTTTAAAAGGAAAAAAATAGTCAATGCAGAATAGCACCTTAAAATGAAGCAGCAGAAGCAATGAAGAGATTAGCACCAGGGCAGCACCCAGATGCATGAGGTCACTAGGCTTGTGGAAAAGCAGAAACAAATATCCACTCTGAAATCTGGTTACAGGTAGGTAGCCGTGTTGGTCTGGATCGAAGTAAAATAAAAAAATTCTTTCAGTAGCACCTTAAAGACCAACTAAGTTTTTATTTTGGTATGAGCTTTCGTGTGCATGCACACTTCTTCAGAAGAAGTGTGCATGCACACGAAAGCTCATACCAAAATAAAAACTTAGTTGGTCTTTAAGGTGCTACTGAAAGAATTTTTTTATTTCACTCTGAAATCTGCAGTGGATCAGGGCAAAAAATAAAAATAAAAATGAGATTCATCACCACTTAAGAATTGGCTGCCTTATCCTTCACATTTGAATAAGTTTCATCTTTTTTTAAAAAAAATGCGGAGGCATGCTGCCAGATTCACCCCCTCCCCAACAGAACATCCAATTGCTCTCTGTCTCCTTTATTTAAAACTCTGGTTTAGACTCTGATCATCTTGAACCTAGAGAGGCCAGAGGAGCTCAGTCTTCGCAAATGCTTATATGAACGGTCCTGTGCCTCAGACTAATATGTAGGCTTAAGAAATTAAGTATCTACAGGATTAGCCTTTCCCCAAATGTTCCGATGCCATTATCAGAACATATTAAAATACATGTTTAAATACGAGAGAAAGCACACATTTAAATACAGGTCCTGAGAAAACACGCACGTTTAAATTTGTGCATTCATGCACAAATTAAATATGTATCTTGAGAGATGACACACATTTGAATGATGTTTTGTGAAAAAACACAAATTAAAGATCAGATCAGAAGAATCTTTAAATGGCAAAAATGACCGGAAGAATCAGAAACCAGGAAGACCAAAGTTTTAACAAAGAACGGGGGGAAATTATAATCTATCTTAAAAACCATTGTAAATATCAAAAATCGTTAGTGGGATTGGAATAACACTTGTGGTATTAATGGTGAATTTTGGATGTAAAGGAGATGCAAAATATTTGGATTATTATAAAAGATGCAAGAGGATAGGACTAACAATAGGACTAACAAAAGGGAGGAGGGAAGTCCAGGAGATCCTGTGGAATCTTGTTTTTATATTGTATGATGATACATGATTGTGTGTTTAGACCTTTAAACCGCCCCCTTTAATAAATTCAGACAAGACTCAAATTTTGGTTTGGTTTTTTTGGCAGAATTTAGGCCACAACTTTATTGATTACAGCAAGTGAGTGGTTGCATAGGCTCTGGTTCGACTAGCTCCCTGCACCGGGGCAGGTAGTGCTGACCTAGGGCACTACCATAGGTCAGCCTAGGGTGAACACCTGGAGTGGCAGAAAGCCGGGGACATACTATGTCCACCACCCAGGTGTCTCCCTGGACTCAGGCACAGGCACAACCCCTTGCAGGGTTGACCAAACCATTGAGTCCCTGGATTCCTTTAATGGAATACCCTTCACATAGGGATGGCGAGAGCATTCCCACATCCCTACCACCTGAACCAGAGCCTATCCGCAACCTTACAAGTTGCGGCAATTTGCTACATGGCAGGCGAAACCCAAATGGCACCAGCCAATCAGCCAAGTGGGGAGAATTCCTGCCGTGCCCCTGTCCCAATGACAGACGACACACAACGGCATAGCAAGGTCAAGCGCGCAAGCCCTAAATATAGGGAAAGGTGGGTGGGTGTTCCGATGCACTGACAAAGAGAGAAAGCTCAGGGTCATGTGCATAGGCATATATAGGTCCCTTGATCCATTTTGGCTAGTGTCCCATTGGTCAGATTGAACCCAGCATCAAGGGACCTACCAATAGGGTGTTGTGGCTATCCAATCGTACCCACCCACAACACAAGGGTTTGGTTGCCAGGTCTCACCGCAACATGTGCCCTCTTTGAGGGAGGACACGATTTGTAAAATTTTAATCTGAAAAATCAAATAAATAAATTTACAAACAAACAAACAAACAAATCAGAAAAATCTTTATTTGCATCAGCCACTAGCCATGGCAATAAAATAAAATGTATTGAAGATAGGAACTATACAAAATACATTTTGGAGCTTTATATCAACAAAAAACAGATGTTATTCTAATTGCCCCCGCTAAAAAAAACCTTGCAGTTTTAGCTGTGTCTTTTGAGAGGTTTTTTGGAAAGTCACGGATTCTATCTATATATTGTAAGGAGGAGTATTCCGGTTCCAAGCATCGTCGGCAATCCAGTCACAGGTTTACTGCCCCAGTTTGGAGAACCGGGACCTAGATAATGGCAGTGGCACGAGGCCAAGTCGTGCCATTTCACACTGGTGCTAATGCCTGTAGAAATGAGGCAGCCAATATTTCACAGCACCTGACCTTAGCAGTGGCCCTGAGCTAAAATTAGCAGTCAAAGGGCAGGCAGTTTTATTTGCCTGAACATCACATTTGAAACGCAATTAGCCCGTAAGCAGCGTGCATGGCATTCGCCCAAGGTTTCAGGGCTGCGTCACTGTAAGTCGCTTTAAATCTGTTGAAGCCCCAAAAGTAACCTGATTTGCACTGCCTAAAACCTCTGTCCCCTGGTTATTCAGCCATAGAGGAGCACACAGTTTCTGGGGCCGGATTCTGGAAGTCAGTGCCTTGTTCTGGTTCCGGAAGGCTCTAACAAATGCAAAATAAATGCTGACACATGAGAGCTGTTTGCTCATCAGTGTGGGGGGGGGGAAATCGCTTAGAAGCAAGCTTATTCAAGCTGAGCACATTCAGTGACCCTCTGAGCTCTCTCCCCCCCCACTTGCTGCAAACATCTGGAATAGAAATGCTAAATCTCTGCTCTGAGGAAGCCATTCAGTAATCTTGCAGAATTTCTTTGAGATACAGCAGAGCTTTTCATAGCCAAGAAAAAGCAGCAAAGGCAATAAATTAAAGGGAATATTTTCAACTCAAAGGAGATATTTTCTGTTTCTTCAGCATATACCAATGCATAGCACAAACTTTTTATGAATAATGCCACCTTGCAGTCTCTCTTATTGTGATTTTTTCCCCTCTGTTGCAATCGTATACATACTTATGGTACCACAATACAATACAACAGACTATCCCTTCTTTACATAACTTTAAAGATCAGTATGTAGTCTATAATATTAAAAATGTGGTGCACATTTTTCATTCAGACAGCTTTATTCTTTTTATTATTATTATATTTATGATTTTCAATTTTATACATTTCAATAATTTTACAATCCTTTTAACATTTCAAAAGTTGACTTCCTTCCCCCTCTTTCTGCGGTGCCTGAAATTTAATAATATTTTCTGCCTATCCAAATTAACTTAATTTGCTCATTTATTCATCTAGTACTTTTAATACATACTCTTATAAAAATGCAGATTACAATAACCCTGCCAATGTTCTTATCTGTTTACAGTTTATTTGTAAATATTTAATAAACCATTTCCATTCTTTTATAAAAAGTTTGTTATCTTGAGTTCTTATTTTTCTGGTACGTTTCGTCATTTCTGCATATTCCATAAGTTTTTGTATCCATCCTTCTTTTGCTGGGACTTCTTCTTCATTCCATTTTGGGGCTAGTAACATTCTTGCTGCTGTAGTCACATAAATGAATAAATTTCTATACAGTTTGGGTAGTTCTGTCCCTATAATTCCCAAAAGGAAAACTTCTGGGTGGTTGTTTTTTTTTAAAAAAAATTAGTTTAAACATCTTTTTCAATTCATTATATATCATTTCCAACAGTTTTATTCTTCTTGAGACTAAGGTGTCTTAAATGAAAAATAGTCATGGGGGGCGGGGAGGAGAATTAAACATTACTTTTACAACAGTAAAGTAGCCAGTCTTCCTGTGGGCCACACACTTTCCAGACTAGGGAGATTTTAGCTCTCCTACAAAAGGACAGTGGGGCTCATTTTAAGAATCCCCATTTTAAGAACTTCCATTAAAGGAGGAGATGCTACGGAATCAGGACAGGGATAAGAAACCTGTAGCCCTTGAAGCTTACAGTATGTTATTCTTTGAAGGAAAACTACTTGAAAATGATTCACAGATTGTATTTAGCTCTGAGTAGGCTTGCTAATATGTATAAGATTGAATCAGATAAGTGCTGGAGATGCAATGAGGTTGAGGTAACATTCTTTCATATGTGGTGGAACTGTAAAAGGGTAAAAGAGTACTGGAGAATGATCCATAATGAATTGAAAAAAAAAATGTTTAAAAGTAATTTCCCAAAAAAACCAGAGTCCTTTATGTTGAGGATAATTCAGACTGAAATTCCCAGGGTTTTTTTTTTTAAAAAAAGGTTATTTATGTATGCTATGTTTTGTTAGCCCAAAAATGGAAAACAGGCAAGGTCCCAACCAAAGAAGAGTGGCAACTTAAGTTGACAGAATATGCACAACTTGCAGACTTAACATGTTTTATTCTGAAAAGCATTTGGGAATTGACTTTTTTATTTTTAAGGAAAGGGCTTCTAACTGTGCTGTACTGTTTTTATTCTCTTTATTTTAATCCATTTGTTTTTTCCATTGTTTTCACTCTGCTAGACCCAGGGACCCAGGTGGCTCTGTGGGTTAAACCACTGAGCCTAGGGCTTGCTGATCAGAAGGTCGGCGGTTCGAATCCCTGCAACGGGGTGAGTTCCTGTTGTTCGGTCCCAGCTCCTGCCCACCTAGCAGTTCGAAAGCACATCAAAGTGCGAGTAGATAAATAGGGACCACTCCAGCGGGAAGGTAAACGGCATTTCCGTGCGCTGCTCTGGTTGGCCAGAAGCAGCTTTGTCATGCTGGCCACATGACCCGGAAGCTGTCTGCAGACAAACGCTGGCTCCCTCGGCCTATAGAGCGAGATGAGCGCCACAACCCCAGAGTCGGACACGACTGGCCCCTTTACCTTTTAGAGTTTAATTACCTTTTTAACTGTTATCTTTTATGTATCTTAAGCTCTTTGTATTTTATCTGTGTTGTTTTAATTTGTGTGGGTTGCCTTACGTGCTGGTCTGGGAGAAAGGCAGGGTATAAATAATAACAACAACAACAACAATTCAATATGCCCATTCAAAAATAGCCCATCTATGCTATTTCAGTGATTTAGACATTCCTGAATTAAGCCACACATTAAATCTATCAAAGCACAGCATTTTTAAGGATTTATGAATTGTGAAGCTCAATATGTTAAATGCCACCCTAGAAAGGTTTTTAGAGCTCAGCAGTGGTTCTCGTATATACCGATAAGCAGGACAGTGTCAGCTATGTTGATGGAAATGACAGATTAAAGTTTTAACAGGGTCACCAGTTACTAGCCTTGTGGAAATGGATTAGCAAATAAACAAGGTCAAGGCCAAAAAAAGAAAGTATGAAGTGCCAGTAGGTTCTGCAACAAAATGTTGCAATACGAAGTGGTTCAATTCAGGATTGCAGCCATGACATTTCACTTTCCCACTGGTTTTCTGTCCCCCACTCCTCCACTCTCCACAGCCAGAAAATATTCCACTGACTAATACCCAGGGACATTCGCTGCCCTCAGTCAATGCACAATTGGAGGCCAAAGAAGAGGCTCACCAGAACTGACAGAGTGTGCTGGAAGGGGGAAACAAACATCCGCTGTCAGGGCAGTCTGGAGCAGGTTGGGCGCCCTGGCGCTGAGGTGCGGAGATTGCTCCAGCGCCCCCGCCCTCGCAGCGTCCTGCCTGGTTTCCGCACGGCTTTGCTGCGCAGCGTTCCACCTCCCGGCCCGGCGCCCTGGCACGCCGCGCCGCCGGGACCTTACCTAGAGCTGGCCCTGTCTGCTGTAGTGTGTCTATCTGGCTCAGGGGAGTCTATGGAAAAACAATTAAAAATAAACTGATATCCCTCTGCAATGAACTGAAATATTCCAATAAAATGTAAATTGAACTGAGTAAATTCATTTGTTCTGTACACCAACAAGACAGATGCATTAAATGTATTAAAACCCTGTTTCATACTGGGCAAAGGATCTGGGGCACAACATTGCAGATTGGGAAAAGTTATGGAAAATGGATTTGAAATTTACAGCATGTTGAACGCTGAAAGAAAATTATATGAAAATGATGTACAGGTGATATCTGACTCCTAGTAAGTTAGCAAAAATGTATAGAACAAGTACAAATACCTGCTGGAAATGTAAAGAGAAAGAATGATTTATAAAACTACAACCAGGTAGTTGTGTCATTTGTCATTTTTAAAAATCTTATTGATTTCAGTTACACTCCAGTCAAAATAGCAATCCCTTATACAACAACTCCAATATTAACGACTTCCATTTGTAATGATACCAGGGTACAAATATTTTAAAAGATTACAAATGACACAGTGAGTGGTAAAAAGGTAAAGGAAAAGGACCCCTGGATGGTTAAGTCCAGTCAAAGGCGACTATGGGGTTGTTGCACTCAGCAACTTCTGGTGAAACGGAACACCGTGACAGAAACAAGAGCTCACGGAAATGCCATTTCCCTTCCTGCCGCAACGGTACCTATTTATCTACTTGCACTGGTGTGCTTTCAAACTGCTAGGTTGGCAGGAGCTGGGACCCCCATCAGTGGAAGCTGTGCAAAAGAGAGCTTTTCTCTTGCCTTGTCCCTTTCCTGAAATTGGCGGCGGCGGGGGATCCCCCAGAAGAGTGCACAGAGGGAGCGGGGATCAAGTCGATATACACAGATATTACATTTGTAAGAGTGTGGCTTTGAATTCCACTCGGAGCAATTGTGTGAGTCCTTGATTGTTGCAAATGCATTCTTTGTCAACCACCTGGTCCAGAGTTGTACATTGGAATAGAGCTAAACAAAAATGAGTGTCAACAGCTTTGACTTTATTAAAAGGGAACTTGGGCTCACAATGAGCAGTACAGTACTTTTCCACTAATACCATCTATCGCTATGTTTGGGGAAAGCACATTTGCTTCCAGATACTTTTCTTCTGAACATTTATCCAGAGGCCAAAATGAAGGCTACACTTTGATTCATTCGTGCATAAACAGCAAATGCTTACCATCTCTGAAAACTAGGGCAAACAGTATATATGTTTGTGACATGAAATGCAAGAATGTCCCATTTGCTTTCTATTCATCAGTCCATGGAGTTTCTCTTCAAAGTTTTTGCTTATAGCAAGATAAAATATGCACAAAATGGGTGGAATGAGGACAAATGCATAAATGGACACATCTCAGTTTGATTTCCCTGCCCCTTTCAAGAGTTTTCTGATCATTAACAGAGATAAAATAAGAAAATGATAAAAATTTAAAGGTAACAAATAAGAATAATTTTTTTACACACATCATTTGTGTGGCATGATTCCCAGGCTGCGCACCTGGTTCTTCAGGGGCACAGTTACCCCATTCAGGACCAGGGAGTCCTCCACAACTGCCCACCCCCTGTCCCCCCCAAACAGTAATTCTGTCTTGTCAGGATTCAACCTCAATCTGTTAGCCACCATCCATCCTCCAACCGTCTTCAGATACTCAAACAGGACCTTCACCACCTTCATGAGAGAGAGCCAGTGTGGTGTAGTGGTTAAGAGCGGTAGACTAGTAATCTGGGGAACCGGGTTCGCATCTCCGCACCTCCACATGCAGCTGCTGGGTAACCTTGGGCTAGTCACACTTCTCTGAAGTCTCTCAGCCCCACTCACCTCACAGTGTTTGTTGTGGGGGAGGAAGGGAAAGGAGATTGTTAGCCGCTTTGAGACTCCTTAGGGTAGTGATGAAGCGGGATATCAAATCCAAACTCTTCTTCTTCCAAACTCTTCATTGGTTCTGATTTAAAAGAGAGGTAGAGGTGGGTATCATCCGCATACTGATGGTCCATCAAAAAGGCTACTGCATGGCTAGGGAGTGAGCAAGCAAGTGAGAAGCTCCTGGGCAGGCTGTGCTGCTGAGGCCCACCAGAAAGTAGACCTGCTGGTGAGTCCTGGCTCACTGTTTGAGAAACTCTTCTCTACTATGACTGGCAGTAGCTGTCCAAGGTCTGAAGCAAAAGGCATCTTTCCCTCTGTGCTCAAGATCCCTTTTAACATGAGATGCTAGGGATTGCACCTAGAGTCACCATGTAAGTCATGGGTTTTCCCACTGAGCTATCACCTCTCCTCTCAGAAAGCAGTAAGTCCAATGGGGGGGGGCAGAAAGCCATGCATGTTGACCTCATAACCCTGTGAGGCATTCAAGGCAAAGCACCAGGTAAGTGGAGGGGTTGGCGAATGGGAAGGAGGTACAGTATTTCTCCTAAAAATTAAAAATTAAATAGTATTCAGCAGAAAACGGTGGCCAATGGGAAAGTTATAGTACGTGTTGCCTTGAGATATTTAGTGTACAACAGGCATAGGCAAACTTGGCCCTCCAGATGTTTTGGGACTACAACTCCCATCATCCCCGACCACTGTTCCTGTTAGCTAGGGATGATGGGATTTGTAGTTCCAAAACATCTGGAGGGTCGAGTTTGCCTATGCCTGGTGTACAATATAGTCTCATTTCTTTGTAAAGAAAGAGTTGCGCTCGATGAAATTCTTTAAAGTCAACAGCACCTCGCTCTTGCATAACAAAGGGGGATTAAAAACAAAGAAGAAAGCATTGTGGATGAACAATAAACCAGGAGGAAAGACAACTTGATATTTATGGTTGATGGGTTAGGCACAAAATAATGCAGCTGCACATTAATTTCCCTCACTGCCTCACATTTGCTGAACAATCAATATATTTTATTCACTCTTGTATTGAGCATTCAGCATATTGTACCAGCGTTCTTCCCTGTGCTTTGAAATGTTAAGAATTCAAAACAATAACACTGAAAGGATGGCAATTATATTTTATATAAATTACTAGTGTGCCCTGGGATTTGTCGTTTTTAGTGATAATAAGCTGCTCAACCACTTCCAGGTTTGCTAGAAATTGAAAGGATCAACAGTTTCCCTAGACTGCAATTTAGTTATCCCTATAAAATTTGCTATCCCTAAACATGCAGCAATTCACAGAACATTCAATAAGCATAATCCATTCTGGTTCCTGAAAACAGTTAGCTAAGAATTTGTGTTTGTGTTTGCCATTTCTTTGTATGCCTGCCATTTTAAACAAACCTCAGTTTCTTTAAAATACACCGATAGATCCAGTCATATCAATAACCCTACTTGGTGGCTGCATAAAGTAATTTAGAGCACATGACTTCGGCCAAAGAGTCCTAGGATTCTTTGTTAAGTGTGCTTGGAATTGCAGCTCTGTAACATCTTAAAAAGCAGAGACATCACCTTGCCAACAAAGGTCCGTATAGTTAAAGCTATGGTTTTCCCAGTAGTGATGTATGGAAGTGAGAGCTGGACCATAAAGAAGGCTGATCGCCGAAGAATTGATGCTTTTGAATTGTGGTGCTGGAGGAGACTCTTGAGAGTCCCATGGACTGCAAGAAGATCAAACCTATCCATTCTGAAGGAAATCAGCCCTGAGTGCTCACTGGAAGGACAGATCCTGTAGCAAATCGTCACAACTTGTAAGGTTGGTGGTTAAGCATTGGTTAAAATTGGTTGGTGGAGGGGTAAGGATGCGTCTTGGCCTACCCCTCCAAATTGCTGCTGCTCATAGAGGTATTCGTTAAAGGAATCCTGGGGCTCGACGGGCTCTCGTCTGTACCCCCACAAGGGGCTAGGGCCGTGCAAGAGCAAGAGCCTCGGGGAACATTCGGGGAGAGGTGAAGGGCCTGACACACAGCTCCATCCTCTCTCAGGGGGTGTTTACCTACTGACTTCCCTAGATGGTTAGGGATGTCAGATCTGTCCCAGGATGGGGCACAGATGGAAGGAACCAATGCCTAAGCAACCACTCACATTTGGATGTATTTAAATAAAGTTGTGGCCAAAATAATGCCAAAAACCTTAAACTTAAATTGCTGTGTGATGTGTGAATTATTGAGGGGGTGTCTTGTGACCTCGACACGCAACAGCTTGGAGAGCACCAAGTGGTAGAAGGTTGGTCTAAGCCAGGGATGCTCAACTTTTGTCCCCTCTCCATGTTATTATCCCTGGCTCAGGCTGCCAGGAACAGGAGTTCAACGATATCTGGAGGACCATCACTGTTCTAAGCCACCTGAGGAAAGTCTCTGTGTTTTTAGTTGGCACAGGGCCTTGCACACCTATGGCCCAAATATGCAAGAGTTCACTTGGAGTACACTAAGTTCTCTTGGTACCTGCCCAAAATTGCCTGGAGGGCTGCCTTTACAAACTTTTGCAAAACATCTCTAGCTAAGCCTTCAGAAAACAGAGCTATCCAATCTCACTAGTCACCAGGAGTTATTGAACATGGCAAACTCAGAGCTGGTCTAAAGGCAAAGGAGGGCAGGGGGAGCAGGGATGAAGCCTTTGTCACTGACGTCAGTGTGCTAAAGAATTCATCATAAGGTAACATAATATTAGAATGCCCAGTGGCAGAAGAAATAAACAGTTCCTTTTAGATTCTGACAGCTCCTCAATCCCAGTCCCATCAACCATTTTCTTGTTTATTCATATGAGCTGGCAAGAATTGTTGCACCATGAAAAAAAGATTGACCTTTCAAGTGAGTACACAGAGATCTATTCAGCCTACTATTTTTAATATCAAAAGGCATCCAGCTGTAATGGACTGATGTTTACAGTATGAATGATCTTTCTGATGGAGAGAAGGTTCAACAAATGCATGATAATATGAGGCTAAACTCATTTTATTCCTCATGTGTATATCTAGCAGGATGGGGGACAGTCTGAGCAATGGCTCCCTTGCACCATTGGTAAGGAGATGTACCAGTGCCTCCGAAACCAGGAGAGACCATGGACCAGAAATTCAAAAAGTTTGCTTTTCATCGCCTTTTGCGCTCCACCAGGTTCATCATCCACAGCCATTGGAGTCAAGTGCCACCCATGTCCCTTTGTCATGATAGCTTTCCTAACTGATAGCTATGTTCTACTTCCACTAGAGATGGTGACAATTTTTGCAGTCGTTGTGCAGAGCCCCACTCACTTGCTCATGGTTGTTCAGGAGCTCTGCGAGCCAATCAGGTTCCATGCAAGTGTTAAGCAATGTTTACCAGTACAAATTTATTCCAGTATGAAAAAACAATGAAGCAAGTGGCAACCTATCAAAGCTGACCAATTATAACTGTGCAGTTGTGTTGCTGAAAGTGCATACCCTTGAACTCCATTTAATTGAGGTGAGGACAGCAGCCATTGCCATTTAATGTTTTGTATCTAATCCTGTCTCTTGCTGTGATCGTGGAAGGGGAGGAGGGAGTTCTTAATGCTTAATGATTCTAATTGGGTAGCTCAATTAGTACCATTAAGTGAGGGGGAGAAATGAACAGATGCATGACTGCAATACCCACCCCTAACCTTCGCTGATGAAAACAATGTGCTTCTGAATGCCAGCTGCCGGAAACCACAGGAAGGGAGAAGGCTGTTGTGCACAGATCCGGCCTGCAGGCCATTCATGGTCATTACATTGGCCACTATGAGAACAGCATGTTGGACTAGATGGGCCACTGGCCTGATCCACCGGGGCTCTTATTTGTGCTGGCCCAAAGTATTGGCCAACCAAGAAAAAGAACACAGTATTGCCTCTTCCTGTTCTGTGCATAGAAGCTGGAGGGTCTGCAAGTTGATTATTGTTTAAAAGATGGTGGTGTCAGGGGCTGGACTGAGTAGGAATGGTGGGGGCCACCCCCGAACCTTCCCGAGAACAGAAAGACAGTATAGATTTAGAACAGTGGTTTGCAGAAGGTCATAGTTCAGAGGCTGCAAAGGGGGGAAGTTGGGAAATATTGGGAGAGGAATGTGGGATGTAATCCAGTGGTGCAGTCAAATGCAACATTCCTTATTTCCCTAGAGTGGGCACAGGAAGGGGAACATCCAGTCAGTGTAACTTCCTGTTCCTCTGGTCTGGAGCTTCCTCTCCCTGCATGTGATATGGGAGATGGGCATTGCCCTGGCTGACTTCTTAAAAGAGCTGAGTCATGCAGCCATTTTCTCAGTCTGTTTTGTCTTTCTATTTTCTTGTTGTTTTTTGCTGCCCTGCTGGTCTCCTGCAGCCATTTTGTTGTGTTAATGTAATTTCAGCCAGCAGCACATGAGTTCAGTCTCCATATGAGATGAACTCACAGTTTATCGTGTAACTACCAAGTAAAGCCTATGTTTCAGGGATCAAATCGTGAACTGAAATGTGAGTAAACTTTTTGTTACTTTACTCAGAAAGATTCTAATGGATTAAAGGGGACACCAGGAAATAATCTTTAACAAGAGATTCAAATGAATCCGCAAACTAACTTCCAGCTATATTGAAGGAGAATCTGCTCTGCTACATCATTTACTAGCGTGAGTGAGGGAAGGGTAATACTTATCCAATATATCCTTTCCTACGATCCTTAACATTTCCACAAGGAACAGCAGGAAGACAAAACACCAGGGGAGAGACAGCTGACAGACTCAGTGTCCTTGGACCAGGCGGGCATTGAGGGTAGTAGAGCAGAAAGCTCAGAGACAGAAGGCTCAGATTAGCCGACGCAAGAGTGACGTAAAATAGGAGAGATGGAGGGGGTTGGACTTTACTCGGAGCAACACCATTATCTTAGGAAGGCTGCATTCCTTCATCTCTCTCTGTGAATTGTGGAATAAATTACTTGGTAAGAACTCCTCTTGTTTATCTCCTTATTGGCTGCCACCATGGGAGGAATGAGATTCCCTGAAGCCTGTCAGGTGGCAGGACAGAGCACAGGAAAGACCGAAAGCTCTGTGGCTCATCCACACAGTCCAGTGTCTGTCATCAGAGGCACCTGCCTCCCTCTTCCATACAAACTGAGCTAGCCATGGGTATGAAACAGCAGGTCGACAGAATTTCAAATACAGTGGTACCTCAGGTTAAGAACTTAATTCGTTCTGGAGGTCCGTTCTTAACCTGAAACTGTTCTTAACCTGAGGTACCACTTTAGCTAATGGGGCCTCCTGCTGCCGCTGCTTTGCGATTTCTGTTCTCACCCTGAAGCAAAGTTCTTAACCTGAGGTACTATTTCTGGGTTAGCGGAGTCTGTAACCTGAAGGATCTGTAAGCTGAAGCATCTGTAACCCGAGGTACCACTGTATTTTTTGAAAAGCACACACACACACACACCCAGCCAGGGGGAAATGTACTGTTTTCCTAATATTCACGCCAGGTGTTTTATAGCATAATCCCATTCGGCCATTGGGATGGTGCTGTTCATTCCTGCTCTTGAATGGAGCTCGCCTTAACAGCTTTGCTGAAGATTAGCTTTCCCCAATCTGGGAGTCCAAAACATCTGGAGGACAGCAATTTGGTACAGGCTGTTGTAGATAAAGTCACCGAGACTGGCTTCCTAGCAGCTGGTGGCAATTGCACCCTCCCCATTTCCCCCACCCCCATGGACACTGCATCCAAACAGGGATGGCCCTTTCAAGTGACTGAAGCTTCTCTCTGTCCTCTGTGTGATTTGCAATTTCTTCTTTTTCTTTGGCAACCGTTAGACTGTCAAGAGACAGGTTAGTTTTACCCTGCTGATGATGTGTTGTTGCGATTGTAATCCTGCTCAGTACGAGAGGAAGCGCAGGTTCAGATCTTTGGTGTATGTGCTTGGCTGAGGAGCCAATGAGGCGAAGCTACCATCTGTGGGATTAGACTGGGTTATGACTAAGTCAGAATCACCCCTAAATGTAAAAAATAGAAAAGAAAAAAAGAGGAGTGGCAAGCAAAACAGCTTGAATATATGGAACTAGCATATATGATGGAAAAGATCAGAGATTGATCGACCCAAAAGTTTAAACGGGAATGGGAGATTTATAGACAATATTTAAAAGAACAGTGTCCCCATATTAAAACTTTAGAATGCTTTGAATAACTCTCGGAATTGAATAAAGTATAAAGATTTAATAAAGACTAAGTTTATTGAAAAACAGAGGCAAGTAATTAAAGAAACAAAGAACCTATATCAAGGAAGTCAGAAGTTGATGGCTGAAATACTTTGGTGTATTCGCAATGTACTGTTCTATTTTCTTCTTTATTTTTATTTGTAAGAGATGTGCTGTGTGTTTTTTGTTCTTTTTTCTTATTCTTTTTCTGAGTTTTCTTTGTGTGTCTATGTTGGTTTTAAACCAATAAAGATTGATTTTTTTAAAAAATAAGAGTAAGATTGTCTTCCATGAACACTGTCTTAACAGTAAGTGACTGTAGAGGTCAATATGCATAACTCTCAAGTCCGTCCGTCCCTCCCACTAAAATGCTTGTTTTCAGCTGGATTATGCCCATAGTTCACATACATATTCTGTACCCTAATATTTATTTATTTAGGTGCTTCAGGTCAAGAATACAGTTTATGCTGGGTGCCCAGTCACACCATATTCCAAGTGACTACCAACATGCAGAAACCCTAGAAATCTCAACGCTTCTCTAAAATAGTTTCAGTTGCTGAGAACTGTGGTTGGGGAAACCATAACACAATCAAAGCTGCTGTGAGAAGGGCAATTGTTTTGAGGGAAGGGAGAAGGGTAGCTGATAACATTGAGCCTAGTGATCCACTTAATTTGTATTTGTCCAATGAAATGATCTGTGCAGCCCACGGTGATCAGGTTTTGCAATATGCTTTCATATAACGAATTCGGAGATAAAGAGCTCTGTATACCCAGACACACATAGTGAATGGGTGTGTGTCTTATTGCGGACTGGCTCTTTAAAATTAGATCTGCACAGGAAGCATAGAGATGCCTCCCACAGAGAAAAGGATTTAGATGCAGCCAGCCACAGAGGGAGGGAGGCTTCTGATTTCTCTCAGCTACAAGGCAGATGTGTGATTCCGTCTTTAGTCCTGCACAGCATCACTAGATAACCTTCAGTGCTGTGCTTCCAACAGGACTGCAAGCATTCTGTGGAGTGTAACATACTAAGAACTCAGCATCTCTGCACAGCATCAAAGAGATGAAGCATAGCCTTGGAACAGGTAAAGTCTGATTTGTACTTTTTTAAAAATGCTACATTTTTTATTTTGCAAAGGTACAGGAAGCTGCTTTGGAAAATGTATAAACACCTAATTTGCTTTTTCAAATGAATGAATGAATGAATAGCAGCACCTATCAATTGATTTTGGGCTTGGATGTTTTCTGCTGTTCTTCTGCAGCAATTTGGCAGACACACCTCCCCAAACATTGTCCTGGATTGATTCTTAGAAATTATTTACACCCTGATCCTAACACATTTCCTTGGTGGGGGTGGAGAAGGTCTCGTCGTTTTTCATGAAACTTACTTCCATGTAAAGCTGCTTCAGCTGGCATTCTGAAGACTTTTCAGTTACAAGATTTATGCTAGTCTCCAGCAACAAAAAGGCAATAAGCACCGTGGGACCTCAGAGACATCAGTTTATTGGGCTGCCCACAAAAAAAAACAAAAAAAAAAACGATGTCTCAGTGAACCACCAAAAATCCTCAGAGATTCTATTCTGCGTTACGTATCATCAATCATCGCCGTTGTTAGTATCTTCAGGCTGATTTTTGTGCATTTGTACCTCTGAAGGCTGAAACATGATAAAGAATTGAACTTTGCCCGGAAAAGTTTCCTCTGGAAGGGGAAAAAAATCCATCAGCACAGCTGCCTTGTGAACACTGATGTGCTTCTTCAAAAACACTGTTCGATGGGCGCAAGCGGGAGCTGATCTCCCCTGTTGTGCGGGCTTTCCTTTGCTGTCTAAAAAGAAAGTCATGCTGTGTAGTGGGCATTGTTAAAAAGCCACTGCCAACAGCTGCCTTTTCTCAGTTGCTCTTTGGCATTTTTGTGCACACAGCTTGGCATCCTAATATAATATCCTAAGAAGCAGGTCAATTTCCAGAGATGGGTTCAGAGTATTTGAAAGTATGATGGTGTGCTTAAAGGCAAAGCAGGTATGGAGAAATTCTGTTGATTGCTACATGTAAATAAATAAACCTTTCAACAAGAGGAAAGGGATCCCCTGATTATTATTATTATTTCCGATTATACTTTACTCTCCAATCATTAAGCAGATAAAGCTCATTTAAATGCCCCTCTGTCCTCTTCCCCTTTTCCTGGTGAAGCTGGCATGGTCAGCAACCAGGAGAAGCTGACAAAAGGCAGCACTTTGCCAGTCTGCATTGTAAATAAAGTTGCTTTCAATAGGACCAAACCAAACTCAGAAGTTTGCATCTCATATGTTTGCGAATGAAAGAATATTTTCTGACTTATTCGCAGAAGTAAATGATACGTACCATGTGAATTAGCAATGCACAGGTTAAAAACAAAGCCTGAATTGCACAAGTCAGTCAGTTCTGTGCACTGCAGATCCATCCATCACGTGAGCGAGATGAATAAACACCCAGCAATAAAAGATAATGGGAGAAGATTTTCCCCAGCAAATTATTTGTCAAAATTACAAATACCTAAGTACAGACGGTCATTTACCCTCGCTAGATTCAACATGCTACCATCTGCCTTATTGCAGGGCAGATTCAAGGGTAAACCATACGTGGAATGAATCTGCCCCTGCGGCTTGATGGAGGTAGAAACTGTCTCCCATGCCTTGTTACATTGCCGTTTTTATGGGGATATATGTTTGGTATTCATTACCCCTGTTTTGCAAAAATATTCAAATGAATCCAAACTTCAATGTCTAAAATCCCTGGTAGAGGACAAGGATCCTGAGATCACGTTAAGAGTAGCCAAATTCTGTGCGACTGCCATAAAACTCAGGGAACAAGTGGTGCTATCATGATGACCTTAAACAATCATTTTAGGTTGTATTTTAGTTTTAATTTATATATTTATATATTTTTATAATTGTTCTTTTATAATTGTTCTTATATCTGTATTGTCCCTGTTATAGTTGATTGCAAATTCAAATGTATCCCTATCGTGTTTTATGATTTCCTTGATACTGTATGTGGGCTGGAACTGGTCTGTGACCGTAATAATAAATTCATTCATTCATACAACTGCCCCCCAATAACTGCTCCAGGATTTATGTGCCCATCCAGTCCTGCAGATGTCCACCGTCACTGTTGGGAATGGGAAAACCTTTCCCTAGGCAGGGCTCAGTGAGCATTTATATTTTATCGAGGAATGTAGGAAGCTTCTTTACACTGTCAGGTTCATCTAGCTCAATATTGTCTGCACTGACTGGCAGCAGCTCTCTGAGGTTTCAGAGACGGGCCTCTCACAGCCCCACCTGGAGATGCTGGGAATTGAACCTGGGACCTTCTGCATGCAAAGGAGATGCTCTACCGCTGAGCCACACCCCATTGACATATGCAGACATGGATACGACTCCTTTATCTGCCAAATGTGAACATGCAAAAAACAAACAATCCCCTGAAGTTTGTGGTTTCAGATTTGTTTTTTCTGCTCCCTTGCAAGTTTCCCAGCATCCCCGAACCTATCCTTAGATGCATGCCTAAAATCAGTTCTGGTGATTGACCCAAACCAAAGCTTATGCCATTGCACAGTTTGCTAACCTGGCACTGTGTATCTGTTTAACCATTTCCAAAATAATAAAAAGCCTTGTTGGCGTGAGATTGCTTCCACTCAATTTAATTACTGGTGCTTATAACATTCCAAAGTGCACAAGATGCACTTTCTCTCAAGATGCTGTTTTTCTCTGAGCCCTTAGCAGACTGCAAAAGAATTGAAGGAAAAGTCCATGACATGTGCTCTGAAGTGAGATGACACAGTCTAGTGGCAATTTCCAGAGAGGCAGCTGAGTAAATTTGTTACTGTGTTGGCAACCATTAACAAGGCAGTATTGGTGACAACACAAACATCTGGAAGCTTCACCCAGCTCTATATTATTGCTAGACAAATAGATAGAATAGAAGGAGCATAGCCTAACCTGGAAAATATTTGTTTTTACCTCTCTCACCTACCCCAATATGTTATTTCAAAATGCTACTGCTCATCTCAAATATTTATTGCAAGGGATATAAATGCAGAGCAGTTGGAAATGTTTACACATGGGCTGCCAAAGCTTTACTCATTTCCTGATCTGTGGCTCTCAAAAAGAAGTCTTTGGCACAGGAATGCCTCTGCTTTCCCATACATTTGCTGCTCCCTCTGATTCTGTGTTCTACCGTGTTTCCCACATTTTAAGACACCGTCTTATATTTATTTTACCCAAGAAAATAAGCCTATGGCTTATTTTCGGGGGGGTGTCTTTTTAATTTTTTTTTAACTGTAATTACGGCAGCCAGCGTTGCTGCTGCTGGGTTCCGGAGGCAGCCTGCAGGGTCGGTGCCCAGCTGCGCCGGTGCTGGACACTGGAGAGAGCAGGAGACTGAGCAGCCACTGCGGCATCGCGCTGCCAGAGACTCGCAGCCACTGAGGAGCTTGCGGCGCCGGGGCTTGCGGGCGGCTCTCGCCTTTCCGCCCTTTCTCCTGCTCCCGGGGGAGACGTGGCTTCTATTCCCCATTGCCAAGGAAACAGCCCGGGGGAGAGACGCCAGAGCTGAGGCGCCCCCCGCCCGCGGATCCCACGTGCCGCCGAAAACGGCAATGCTTAGGGCCCCCCACTCCTCGCCCGAAGTGGAGTAAGGCCCCCCGAGCAGTCCAGGGCTTGCTTCCGAATGCGCAGGGACAGGACTGCGCTGTTAAACTCTTTGCAAACTCCTTGCCCAAAAGAAAGCTGTCCTGCAGAGTGCCGGATCGAGGAGCCGGTCTGCAGAGTCAGCGCCCAGCAGCGCGGCGCTGGATTGAGGAGGCGGTGCTTCGTGCGGAGCTGCTGGGCGCCGACCCGGCAGGCCGCTTCCTCGATCTGGCGGCCTCCCGGGTTGGCGCCCAGCAGCGCCGCGCGGAGCACCGCCGGTCTGTAGAGTCAGCGCCCAGCAGCGCGGCGCTGGATTGAGGAGGCGGTGCTTCGTGCGGAGCTGCTGGGCGCCGACCCGGCAGGCCGCTTCCTCGATCCGGTGCTCCGCGCGGCGCTGCTGGGCGCCCACCCGGGAGGCCGCCGGATCGAGGAAGCGGCCTGCCGGGTCGGCGCCCAGCAGCTCCGCACGAAGCACCGCCTCCTCAATCCAGCGCCGCGCTGCTGGGCGCTGACTCTGCAGACCGGCTCCTCGATCCGGCACTCTGCAGGACAGCTTTCTTTTGGGCAAGGAGTTTGCAAAGAGTTTAACAGCGCAGTCCTGTCCCTGCGCATTCGGAAGCAAGCCCTGGACCGCTCGGGGGGCCTTACTCCACTTCGGGCGAGGAGTGGGGGGCCCTAAGCATTGCCGTTTTCGGCGGCACGTGGGATCCGCGGGCGGGGGGCGCCTCAGCTCTGGCGTCTCTCCCCCGGGCTGTTTCCTTGGCAATGGGGAATAGAAGCCACGTCTCCCCCGGGAGCAGGAGAAAGGGCGGCAAGGCGAGAGCCGCCTGCAAGCCCCGGCGCCGCAAGCTCCTCAGTGGCTGCGAGTCTCTGGCAGCGCAATGCCACAGTGGCTGCTCAGTCTCCTCTCTCCCATGCCCAGCGCTGCTGGGAGCCGACCCTGCAGGCATGGCTTATTTTCGGGGTATGTCTTATATTTTACAAAGGCTTTAAAATCCTGCCATGGCTTATATTATGACTCCGTCTTAAAAAGGGGGAAACACGGTATTCTGATTTTAAAAGGTGAGGAATGGCTGGATTGCTGTCAAAGATCCCAATTTGCAGAAGTGTAAGCTCTCTTCCTTGGCTGGACCTTCCTGGGAGAAGACTTAAGCTCACAACAGCTTCCTCGTGAGATAAGAGGAGACTGACCAGAGCAACATCATGAGGCATGAAGGGCACCCTACCAACATCACGCTCGCCAGCACCAACTTTGCTGCAATATACAGCCACTTCAGCAGAGACTTTCCCTTCTACCCAAACTACACTTTCCCCTTCAACTTCAGCTACAACGACTATGATCTACCCCTGGACGACGGTGACGACGTGACCAAGACCCGCACTTTCTTTGCCGCTAAGATCGTCATTGGTGTGGCGCTGGTTGGTATCATGCTGGTCTGTGGCATCGGCAACTTTGTCTTCATCGCCGCTCTGGCCCGATATAAGAAGCTGCGCAATCTCACCAACCTTCTCATTGCAAACCTGGCTATCTCTGACTTCATTGTGGCCATCGTCTGCTGCCCCTTTGAGATGGACTACTATGTGGTCCGGCAGCTGTCGTGGGAGCATGGCCATGTGCTCTGCGCCTCGGTCAACTACTTGCGCACTGTCTCACTCTACGTCTCCACCAATGCGCTCTTGGCGATTGCTGTGGACAGGTAAGGAGGATCATTGGAATTGGGTTTGCCTGTAGCTAGAGAGGGTAGGATCTGCCAATTTCTCATTTCCCACGTCTTAAATTCAGTTTTCCACCCAATTTTTGTTTTTTCCTTCTTCTTCAAATCCTCAGCATTGGTGCAAATTTCTCCTAATAAACTCATTTATATATGCAATTTTGACTAATGTATTCATTTGTGCAGGCAAATTTCCCTAAGAGAATGCAATCTTGGATGTTATTTTCAGTAATGTACTGATTTTTATGTGCACCATTCCCTAATATATGCATTTTTTCCGACAATGATTCCTTGGAGAACCATATCGCAAAATTGCGTGAACTTCTAAGGCATGCGTCTTTTGGTTCTATATTGCGGAATATATTTTCGAATATATTTCATGCACACTATTCCCTAACATATGCATTTTTATCAACAACGATTGCTTTGAGAACTGCATCGCAAAATTCTGTGAGCTTCTAAGGCATGCTCATTTTGGTTCTAGGTTTGTTTCAGAAAGTGAAAACTTGATAGATTCACCTTTAAATGTGAATGGAATCCAGTCTCTCCCTCATCCCTAGGAGTCACCAAGAATTCTATATTCCTGCTTAAGATCGTCATTATCCAAACAGATTTTCCCTTTAAAAACACATTAGCGATTTAAATACTGGACAGTTAATTGGGCACTCAAGTCGTCTCTCCACTTCAGAATCTATGAACATCGTACTCCAAAATGCAACACACTTCACAGTGTAAACACTTCCCAGCATCTCAGAGGCTTGAGGTGAAAGGACTTCGTGACATTTTGGCTTAGCAGAGTGGATGATGCAGACTCTATTCCCAGCAAAGGGCAACCTGATTCTTCTTTTTTCTTTTTTCTGCAATATAATCTTTATTGATTTTATATATTAAGTCCATTCACCGCAAAAAGAACAAAAGAAAAAACAAAGCACATCAAATACAAAGAAAATGTTACATATAAAATAAAATCCTTCCATACGTTAAGACTTCCGTCTTCCTCAGTATGGGTCCTTCGTTTCCTTGTTGACTGCATATTGTATGACCTTTAATTACCTATAATTTTTGTAGCATATAACATTGCAGGAGTTAATCAAAGCATGTCAAAGATTTCATATATGGACAACGTTCTTTTAAATATAATTGGTATGTTATAGAAAATTATAGGGGGGGGGGAGAATCAGGACACCATTATTAATGAACAGAGAGGGGTGACCGAATTTGACAGCTGCAATACCCAGAATCCTGTTCAACGCCATCTTCCCCGTCTCCGCTCCGCTTCAAAGACCCTCACCCCTCCCGCTTGGACTCAACCCTGCCTTAAGGAAGGCTTAAGGATCAGCATATGCAGACATTTCCACATGACTAGCAACTTGGGAGCCATATATCCTATTCTTTGTTAAACCATTGCAGTGTTTTTTTTTCTGGGGGGATGCATACCCCTTAACATTTTGTGAATCTAAGTTTGGCCTCATTGAGGGGCAGTATTTCAATATGAGTAGGAAAATGAGAGTACCTCTAAACTTTTTAAAAAAAAAGAAAAAAAAAGCACTGAACTTTTGGTTTGTCTGGTTCCTAATTTTTCCTGTCATCTTTGCCAATTCTACATAATCAAATAATTTCGCTCGCCACTCCATTTTAGTTGGTATTGTAATTCCCTTCCACCATTTGGCTATCAGCATTCTCATGGCAGAAGGGCAACCTGTTTCAGCCCTGGGGCTTGCAATACTGTATCAATAGAGGGATTTCCATTTCCCTGCACACCTTCTCAGACAGCCCATTGTTTTGCACGAATTAGCCTTCCAGGTCCCTGTGTTCTATCTTTCCAGGCTGTTTTAGCCTCAGGTGTGAGGAAAGAGAGAGAAGGGGTACCAAAAGCAGGTTTAAAAGCCATGAAAGAAATACCTTATCTCTTAATCTTTTATTTAAACAAAAATCCAGATACAGTAAATAAATGCCTAGGATTGATTTCAGTTCATTTCATTACTATTTAATATTAAAAATCGCTCTGCAGGTTAGCTTGTGAGCATGCAAGGATTCATTGCAGTGGATTATTTTTTGTCTCCAATTCAAAGCATGATTCAGCAGAAGCAAAAAAAAAAGATTTCTTTTTCAATTTACGAGAACACTTCATAATCACTGCAGAGGATTTCAGTCCTGGGGTCAAATGTCTGCAATCAAAGCTAGCTTTTGCTGCATGTGGCTCATCCAGCCATCCTTTTATTTCAAAAACAAGTTTCTAGTCATCTTGAAGTTTTAAAACAAATATCCTCTCTGAGTGCGACACCTGAGCATGTTTTGAAAGATATACCTTGGGAACTAGCAACAACTATTATTAAGGAGCTGGTGGGGATAGTGTATGCCATCAATATACAAAATTGCCAAGCAGAACTAGAAGCACACAGCAATTGGCAGAGTCTATGCTCCTTTATAAAAAAAATAATAATAATCATTTTATTATTTATACCTCGCCCATCTGGCTGGGTTTCCCCAGCCACTCTGGAAAAGCTTCCAGCACATATAAAAAACATTAAAAAATGGCAAACATTAAAAACATCCTGAGCTTGAGGGTCACATAACTAGTATTTGTACTGAAGGGCACTTCCAAGCAACTTGCTTATTGATCATTTATCCTGATTTTTTTTTTTGGGGGGGGGTAGGCTAGACCATGTTGCCTCAAAGCACTTTTTCCAGTGCAAAGCAGTGAAAGCAGATTTGTTGTACTAATCAACTGTGGTTGTGCAATCTGAATTTCCTGGCATGTGGTCGAATCCCACTCAACAGTCTGAAAGTGCCCCCACAGCCAAATAAACTTTGCCTCCTCTTTGCATAACAACCTATTTTTGACAGGTCAGAACGGCGTCTTTGGGGTTCTTGGCGTCTTTTGAAATTACCAATAATATTGCAGACCTGTTGGTGCATAAACGTAAATGCCCTTTGACAAATCCATTTCTACAGACTATTGTTTAGTGATAACAGCCATATCTTCGCAATATGGGATATTAATCTGAAGAGCAGCAATCTTCTCTCTCTCTCTCAGCCTGACTCAGCTCTGGAGAGACCAATATTATGTTTGCAACTATGTTTTATGCCAAAGAAATTTATTTTCTGAATGTTTTATATAAAAACATAGGCTTGTAACAGCAATGGAAAATCTACAGCTAATGCCCCTCCATTGTAATAGGCCACACTAATATATAATTATACAGCCACATAACAGAAAAAGAACTACACTGAGAAATGTCCAAGATTTTAATTCTGAAGCAGAAATAAAGAGAAACAACATGTTTCTCAGGCAGGTAGTGAGACTAGTAGAATGCAAAGTATTGGGCTTTGGGAAGAAAATTCAGTAGAAGTGAAAGTTGAAGGGGGAATGGGCAGCCTGGCTTTGTAAAACACCAATGTAGCTTTGAAGATGGTTTTATGTAGCATTCTCCTCTCTGATAAGAGGCCCGTGGTAACCTAGAAAGGGAATTAAAAATCAAAGTGCATTCTGATACTCCTTCAAGAGCTAGTAGAAGTCGATTGCAAGCATTGGTGGAACAACTGTCACCATCCTAATTGTCACTTCCATGCATTGCTTGTTGCGTGGCCAGGTCCCAAACCCTCCCGGGGAGTGGAATAAAGACACACGAAACAGTATTTTTGGTTAATGGGTGAAAAAGGCCACAACTTTATTGGTTACAGAATGTGAGTGGTATTGGCTTAGGCATTGGAAACCACATGACTATATCTGACTCCTGTCCATCCGCAGGAGTCTTGGAAGGGTTAACCAAGCAGGGGGAGCCCTGCTGATGCACATCAACTAGGGACTCCCCCAGGGTCACCGCTAGGGGTTGTGCCATGGCCCTAGCCCCCTGTCTGGGGCTTCGGATGGAGACCACGCCCCCGGATTCCTTTAGCGGAATACCCTTGAATTAGGAGCGGTAAATGATGGCCACTACCTCCCCTCCCCTTCAACCTAATACTCCAATGCCTAACCACCAAACCTTACGAAGTTGTGACGATTGCTATGAGGTAGGCGAAAAAAACAAATGGCTGGTGCCAATTTGCCAAGTGGAAAAATTCCAGCCAGGCCCCTTGGACAACCAATGAGATCAACCGAGGTCCACAGCAAGGTCAAGAAATAAAAGAGCCTAACCTAAGGGAGGGAGGGAGGGAGAATTGGCCGAGGAGGGAGAAAAACAGGGGCAAGTCCTTGGACGTGGGCAGTTTAAATAGCCTGTGCCACGCCCCCAGACCGTCCGATTTGGACGGCCTAAGGGTGATGTGGCTGAGGACGATCCCACCCAGCGCGCGTGGGGAGGGCTTGCTCCCAGCCTGCAACGACATCTCCCCGGGAACGGGAAATGGCTTTGTCTATTACCAGTTCACCTGCAGAACAATTTTTAAGAAACTGAAGTCACAGAAGCTGAAATATTTCATCTTAAGCATTTTTGCATCTGGATTTTTTAAAAAAGTTTTAAAACATGCTATTTTCTTATACCCGTGGATTTTACCCCCCCCCCCCAACTCCCTCCCTCTTCCCCTGCTCTCCAGTTACCCAATCCTCAGCTTCTATCTTCACCGACACCTGTCGATACTCGTGTCCTTATGGAAGAGAAATTCAATTCAGTACCATTTGAATCCAAATTTGCGCTATCGAATTTGCACTTTCCGAAACAATATGAGAACCAAGCACAGCTATCCTTCAAAATTTGGAGCTTCAGAATTTTGCAATGCCATTCTCCTGCCCAACGATGTTACAAAATGTTAGATGAAAGTGTGTATAATAGAAATCAGCATACAAAAATGTATTATGTTAGGGAACATTTTGCTTGCAAAAATGTGTGCATTAATGAAAATTGCATATAAAAAGGTTAATCATAGCATCACAGAGTTGGAAGAGACCATGAGGGCCATCTAGTCCAACCCCCTGCAATGTAGGAATCTTTTGCCCAACATGGGGCTCAAACTCATGACCCTGAAGAGTCTCATGCTCTTCTGACTGAGCTATAAACAAATGCATGAAGCTAATAAGAATTTGAAAACAACATCTGTCTTTTGCAGGTACCTCGCCATTGTTCACCCACTGAAACCCAGGATGAACTACCAAACAGCAACCATTCTGATTGCCGTTGTCTGGATCGTCTCTCTAATCATTGCCTTCCCATCAGCGTATTTTGCGACGGAAACCGAATTATTCATGATCAAAAACCAAAAGAAAATTTTCTGTGGCCAGATTTGGCCTGTCGACCAGCAGATGTATTACAAATCCTACTTCCTCTTCATCTTTGGCATCGAGTTTGTCGGACCCGTTCTCACCATGACCCTCTGCTATGCCAGGATCTCGCGAGAACTGTGGTTCAAAACGGTCCCAGGCTTTCAGACGGAACAGATCCGGAAGAGGCTCCGTTGCCGGAGGAAAACAGTGCTGGTTCTGATGTGTATCCTGACAGCCTACGTCCTCTGCTGGGCACCTTTCTACGGATTCACAATCGTCCGTGATTTTTTCCCCACCGTGTTTGTGAAAGAGAAGCATTACCTTACCGCCTTTTACATAGTGGAATGCATAGCCATGAGCAACAGCATGATAAACACCATGTGCTTCGTAACAGTAAAGAACAACACCATAAAGTACTTCAAGAAGATCATGTTGCTCAGGTGGAGGTCCACCTACCATGGAGCCAAGTCTAGCGTAGATACCGACATCAGAACTAGCGCCATGCCTGTGACAGAGGTGGATTGCATTAGGCTAAAGTGAAATTTGGCCAGAAATCTCCTCACGGCAAAGATTCCTTTTTGGTGTGTGACCTCATGGTTTCATCTGACTTTCTTTTCTTTCTTCGCATGGGCAGAAGAACTTTCCATGTTCTCTTAGGCTAGTGGTGTCCAAACTTTTTTCAAAGAGGGCCAGATTTGATGACGCGAAGGGCCGTGGGGGCTGACCAGAGGGCCAACCAAAGTTGTGGAGGTTTTTTAAGGGTTGGAGTTGTTGAGCTTATTTTAGAATTGAAGTTGTTTTTGAGGGGTTTTTTAAAGGATTTTACACCAGAAAGTAAACTGCCACAGGGGCCTGATTAAACAGACCGGTGGGCCGGATTAGGCCTCCAAAGCGGACTTTGGACAAATCACTGGGAAATGAAATTGTGCAGCCACACAAGCGCCCTGAATTTGCTACATCCCAGTTTCCCTTTTATGAGACTATACTATTTACCCTTGGCACTCTAAAAGCCCCCCCCCCAGTCCTTAATAAAAGAAAATGTTATTCTTACAAACACGGGATTCCATCTTGACTGTCGCCAGAATTTCCCGATTTTGTTTTGTTTTTTCCTTAGGTTAACTTCAAGAAAACTCATGGCTTTTCTAGGACAAACAGAAGGCTGACGAATGTCTAAGATCAGCAAGATGCTTTATGGATCAAATATTTATGCTTCACATATGCTTCCTGTATTTTCTGTACATGCCCCAGCAACTCCATATGTTTCTTCCTGATGGACACTAGAATTTCTGGAACCAAGCTCCCTTTCTGTCAAAAAACAATCTCTTCTGTAATAGTGTTCTCCACTTGAGTATGTTATTTTATTACAAAAAAATGCAGCACTTTGGCCCAGTTCAGACTCACGGGTGGAATGTTATTTTTTTCTTGTATCTTCGTGTTCTTGATAAATGGAGCAGGGACATGTTGCCGCAATCGGTCTCTTGAGTTATCCGGATTTTTAGTGATTGATATAATGGTAACCTACCCGTGCAAATGAGGGGGAAGCTGGATGCCTACATCTGTAAATCACATGTCCCAAAGTTTTCAGTAGCTTGTCTGAAACCTCCTATTGTTAACATTTTCAATCTGGACCGGGGGTGCCAGCCAGGTGCTTGTCCTAGGAACTCGAGATCCAACAGGATTGCAAGGACCAATGGCTATGGTAGTAAGAACGACAGAGATCCAGAACGAAACCTTCTTGTATAAAATAGCTATGATAGTGGTACTTTGTCTTGGCGAATACCCAATCCTTAAAGGAAAAAATACCTAATCTTCAGAGGACCTCTAGCAAGATAATTATTTTTGGTTTTTGTTCAAAGGATTAGGGCTATGCATAGGTACAACCACAAAGAGTGCTTTCAGAGGCAGTCAAAATAATTCCCCCCAATGTTGCCCACCTTTTCTTGCCGGTGATTTGAGGGCTGTTTGCTAGCCAATTGGCAAATGCTTCATTGCTATATTTAACAAAGGGCATCGTCTTGGAAAAAGTGATCCTATGTCAAGATGTCTTGACATAACAAAGTGAGGACAATGACCTTGCTCTGAATGAGCTTTTGCCTTTTGCTCCCTTTTGCAGCATCTCTCTGAACTAAAATGGCTGAAAACATAGTGCTTTCTTGCAGTCGAAAAACACTCCAGTGAAAAGTGCTTTCCTTTTGGTTCAGCCCTAAGAATAATCCTTGGGCTGGTGAAACGGATTTATTCACAGGGCTGAATTTATATGAGAATGTGGCTGCACTGAGCCTTCACATTTTAGACTCAAATCCATACATCTAAAGTAACTCTTTTAATAGGAGATTCATGATATGGCAGATCAAAATGTTTCCCGGGCTATGTAGGCATTGCTTTATTGGGTTCTTCAAACTTCCTTTAAAGCTGTGCTTTATAAGATGCAGGTATACATGTTTTAAGGTGCATTATGCACAAGCAACCCAAAGAAGGGTTTCTGCACTTGGGCAGAAGAGTTCTGGCTTTGATCCCTGCTTAGTCTAACTTTCCAAGGCGGTTTAAAGATAGGGCCATATTTGGGCCTTCAGCTTCTAAGGGAAGGATGGGAAACCTGTGGCCATCTGGATGTTGTTGGATTCCCATCATCCCTGAACATTTGCTTCAGTGTCTGTGCAAGCTTACCCAGAATGATGCCACAGAATCTATTAGGACTTGGTTTCAGACTGCGTAGTTTCAGACTATTCACACTTACTTGGAAGAAACTCCTATCACACTCAGGAGGGCTTACTTCCTGGTAGACATGCATATTATTGCATTGTTAATGGTCTGTTTTAGTTTAGGTTCAGACCACAATACATTTGCGCAATCTGAGTCTGATTAACTCTGCACAACCTTCTGGAAGTCTGTTGTCATTACAATTATTATATTCCTCTATGACCAGCTTTTAAATGAATTAACACAGCTATATCAGATCGTAGAAGTCAACGAAGTACATTAACCGAAACCAGGATTGTTTTGCTCTGTTTGTTACAAGAGAAGACTTTTGTACTGTACTGCTACGTTTGTCCTTTTGTAAAACGTGTGACGGTATTTGAAGTCAGTGGAACTTTTGTACATGGTTTTGTCTATTCCTGAATCTATGCGGGAGAGAAAGCTCTTATTGCTCAATAAAATGATGTGACATAACAAGCTGGCAGAAGCAGCAGGCAATTTTAAAGGAATTATTTGTGAGTCGGAGCATTTGTAGCATTCTTGCCTCATCTCAGAACCGGTAATCAGGAGACCTGGAGGAAGTTTTTGCCTCCCTCTGAATTTACTCTATATTTTGCGGTGTCAGTCTCAACAGGCACTTCTACAGGTAAGGATTCAGAAATTGTTGCTCACTGTATTATTATTATTATTATTATTATTATTATTATTATTATTATTAATCTAAACTGCACTTCACTGGGTGGTTCACAATATAAAAAACACAAAAATACATACCGTATTGGCCTGGATATAAGCCACACTTTCACCCCAAATTTCGACCGTGAAAAGCTAAAATGCGGCTTATGTTCACGACCTTATGGCATGCAGCCAGGAGCAGGGGGCAAACAGTGCCAGGCAAAGCGGTGCCGGCTGCGTGCGTAGTCCCCTGTCCTCTTCCCCAAGGACAAGAAGGGACAGAGGGCAAGGAAGGGGAAAGGCTGCCAGCAACACAGGGGGGCTCCCCCCGTCAGTATGCAGCCAGGAGCAGCGAGGAAGGAAGTAGCTGATTTTCGGGTATTTTTACTTTCCACCCCCCCCTCCAATTTTAAAGCTGCGGCTTATATTCAGGTGTGGCTTATATTCGAGCCAATACGGTAGCATAGTAACAAACAATAACTCAATAAGGATTGTAACACTCAGTCCGTGTAACTGACCCACAAAAGGCTTTTCAGGGGAGTCACCTGCACTCCTTCGGCACCTGACTGTGGGCATCTCACCTAGTTGCTGCCCGCACCTCAGATGCAGCCTGAAATGCACACGGACAGCATGAAATCGGGCAGTTCATGGTCAATTTCAGCCGTATGAAAATGCAGGACACAGTAGCAGTCATTCATCATGAAATACTTTTGACTTGCTTCCTCGCAAAACCATATCATGAATATTCAGTTGCACTACAGAAGAGGATGAAGCACCTCCTTCAGATGTTAGGCGTGTCAATGAAATTCTGAGAGGGATTTGACAGGTTTAAACAAAATCCTCTACAGGTGTGTATTCAGCTCCAATAACATCCCTTTTGAACAGTCAGAACTGTGTAATTTAACTTAGTTTTTTGGATGGTCCATCTGTCTGATGAAAATATATGAGGGGGTGGTTTAGAAATGTGGGGGAGAAACAGGTACTTCCTTTTATTTCTAGCACCAGTGAAAAGAATTCTTCCCATTGGCCATGCTTCCTGGGGATAATAGGAATAGTAGCAGCAGCAACATCTGGAGAGCCCATGTTTTCCCACACTTGTCTTAGAATTAAGTGGATGCCATATAGGTAAGGTAAAGGTTAAGGACCCCTGGATGGTTAAGTCCAGTCAAAGGGGGCTATGGGGTTGCGGTGCTCCTCTAGCTTTCAGGCCAAGGGAGCCGGCGTTTGTCTACAGACAGCTTTCCGGGTCATGTGGCCAGTGTGACTTAACTGCTTCTGGCGCAACGGAATACCGTGATGGAAACCAGAGTGCACGGAAACGCCGTTTACCTTCCTGCCTATTTATCTACTTGCACTGGTGTGCTTTTGAACTGCTGGGTTGTCAAGAGCTGGGACAGAGAAACAGGAGCTCACCCTGTCGCACGGATTCAAACCACTGACCTTCCGATTCGCAAGTCCAAGAGGCACAGTGGTTTAAACCACAGCTCCACCACAGTATTCCCAATGTGGCAGCACCAATCAATCAATCAATCAATCAATCATATTGTTCTGTAAAGGCATGGCGACATTTCCCACCTAGGGGTGGAAGGAAGCCTGTGTTGTACGTTGAAAGAGAATTATATGAAAATGATGTACAGTGGAACCTCGGGTTGCGGACACAATCCGTGACGGAGGCACGTCCGCAACTCGCAGCATTCGTAACCTGCAGCACCGCGTTTGTGCACGTGCATGATGCGATTTGACACTTCTGCACATGCGCAAGTGGCAAAACCCAGAAGTAATCATTTCTGGTACTTACTTTCGGGTTTCCTGCGGTACACAACCTGAAAATGCGTAACCTGAAGCGTCTGTAACCCAAGGTACCACTGCACTGTTGGTATTTAACTCCTAGTAAGTTAGCAAAAATGGATGCGGGTGGCACTGTGGTCTAAACCACTGAGCCTCTTGGGCTTGCCAATCAGAAGGTTGGCGGTTCAAATCCCTGTGACAAGGGTGAACTCCCATTGCTCGGTCCCTGCTCCTGCCAACTTGGCAGTTCGAAAGCACGACAAAAAGTGTGCAAGTAGATAAATAGGTACCGCTCCAGCGGGAAGGTAAACAGCATTTCTGTGCGCTGCTCTGGAAGCAGCTTAGTCATGCTGGCCACATGACCCGGAAAACTGTCTGTGGACAAACGCCGGCTCCCTTGGCCTGTAAAGCGAGATGAGCGCCGCATACCCAGAGTTGTCTGCGACCGAATTAACTGTCATGGATCCTTTATCTTTACCTTTAAGTTAGCAAAAATGTATAAGACAGGTACAAATATCTGCTGGAAATGTAAAGAAAAAGAAGGCACCTTTTATCACATGTGGTGGACGTGTAAAGTCACTGTGAGGGACAGGGGATATCGCGAAGTCCCTCCCCTCCTGAGTTCCAGCCCATCCCCGAGTGCAGGGGAAAGCAGGGAGAGTTCCGTCTCAAGTGGGGAAGCAGGAAGTGGGGTCCGAGGCTCAGACAGGGTAGCGGAGCCAGCATCCCAGGTGGGACAGGAAGGGGGAAGCAAGGGGGCAGACCTGTCCCCCCAACTCCGGAATTGCGCAGAAAACGTAGGGGGAAGAGGATGGGTCTCCCCAAGTTGTTATGTTGGAGAAAAACGCGCCAAACGCCATTCGGAGGTTCTGATTCAAGTGGATAAGATGTGTCTCTGTAAATAGCACTGCCTTTAGCACTGTAAATACGCAGCACCAATAAAAAGATAAAATGCAGAGCTGTGTAGAGTCGTTACTCTGAAGTAGCCCACTCCGGCCCCTGTGACAGTCACAAAAGTATTCTGGGAAATGATATATAATGAAACCTCCACATTTTCCTGAGGCTGCTGTAGAGGCGATATGGGCTGCCGAGGAGGCGGTAGATCTGGCCTCAAA
The DNA here is from genome assembly GCF_965207765.1 of Zootoca vivipara. Classification (NCBI taxonomy): domain Eukaryota; kingdom Metazoa; phylum Chordata; class Lepidosauria; order Squamata; family Lacertidae; genus Zootoca; species Zootoca vivipara. Next base: position 15,376,322 of record NC_142586.1, read on the forward strand.
GGAGCATGCCACGGCAGTACTCCCACCACAGCAGCGGGCCATGCTTTCCTTGGAGGCTGGATCCACTGCCCCAAAATAATTTGTGTTTCATGATACTGTTAGCACAGATAGTATGCTAGTTGTGTCTCTTGACATAATAACACCTGCGGGGATAGGGCGGTATACAAATTTAATAAAGAAGAACAAAAACTCCATGGTCTTTTTGTTCTGTCTCTTGACCATACTTAGGTCAGTCACAAATGCATCATATCCCCCTCCCCCAAGTCTATATGTGCAAATTTTTCTATGCATAGTTTTCCATCTCTGCAGGAGAATTATACTGCAGTTCTGTTAGAGATAGTGTGATTTAGGAATCCCATCTAGGACTGTGTCATGCGGGGGCAGAAAGACAACTTTCTTCTTTCAGTTGCTTAGGTTCAGTCCAAAGTTTGTGGGAGGTTTCGTGATAAACCGCTGTGCTATCATTGGGAGTAGCATCTTCTATCACTGGTGTTTAGTGAATGAAAAGCCATTTATCATCTCTATACTAAGGGCTTAAGGGGTCAGGCTGAGCAAGCCTGCATCTTTTGAATGTTTCCTCAGAGCACCCTAACGTGTAGGGAAAGGAAATTGCTCAGAAATTGGATTTCAAAGTTAAAAGCTTGGGGCTTTCTTTCCCTCTCCCCTTTATTTTTCTGCAATATATAATGCTTCTCTCTTTGCTTTTCAACCTGCTGGAAAGGAACTGGAGATGAGCTTGGGGCCGTTTACATAGGATGCCAGTTACATATTGCACTGTTGGGGGAAAAAAACAAAAAACTCCAGCCTTTGTTAAGAAGCCTGATTCAGTTGAAGTCATCTTAATGCTGCCCATGTTTTCAAGTGTACACAATTCCCCCCCACACACATATTCAATAAACATTTTCCAATCTTCTTTAAGCATACGTTCTTGTTCTCTTATTCTATATGTTAGGTCCGCAAGTTGAGCATATTCCATCAGTTAAAGTTTTCCATTTTGGGTATAAATACATAAATAACCTTTTCCGACACCTGGGAATTTCCGTCTGAATTATCCCCATCAAAAAGGAACCGGCTTTTTTTGGGGGGGGGAGTATTGAATTCCCCTTCTCCCCCCCCCAAAAAAAATCATTATGAATTCAACAGTGTAAATAAGTTTTGATGGGTGTAATAATGGAATACTGAATGGTTTAGTTTATATAAAATATGCAGGGATTTATGTTATGCAAAATGAATCATGAAAAGAGAAGAAGGGAAGTCATTGATATTTTAAGGTTGTTTAAATGGATATTCTAAAATGTAAAGCAGAAAATTTAGGGGAGAGAGAGACCCTGATTCAGCTCTTCAAAAAACAGCCCACCTCAGCCCAAGGTGCTTTGTGGGCTGCCCAATTTGACTCAGGATCAATCTGAGTTTGCCTCATTTCATTCCCCTGCATTGGGACATTTAAAAATGACTATAGCTCCCCCCCCCCCCCGTTTTGACAGAAGTGGGCAATACTAACAGGCTTTCTAGCATCTCTGAAGAATGCCAGCCCAAAGAGGACAGGCAAATAGGTTTAGAGGCTTTTTTTTTGTTGGGCACCTTTAAAGTTTGGTGGTTGGTTGTTGTTTTCTTTTTAAGGAATCATTTTGGGGCAGAACGCTGCCTTGTACCGATTCTGATTTGCCTCTGGCAAGCCCCCATCCCTCCGAGGCTCCCTGCCTTGACTTGGGATTTGGAATTCACCTGAATCTGAAACGCATCCCTATTACACAGCATTGCGCAGGTGTTTTGTTTCATAAAGATAAGGAATTGTGTTAAATGGGATCTGATAAGTACCCAGTTGGTTAGATATCATGGCATTTGTGGATCCTTAATTAGAGCTCTGCACTAAGAAATGGTTCACAAGAGGCAGCTGCAGAGAAGAGAACTACCAATGCCATTTTTGCCTGCAGCTAAATTCCTCAGAATATAGACAGGAGTCCTAAATATGACCTTGGTTCCTCCAGATGTCTAGGTATCTGCAAAGCATACGGCATGGGATTTTGGCTTAACATGTGAACAGAGAAGCAAGTGAGAGAGGCAAGTCACTTTGCCCAGTGTTCCTTGGAGAAAACAATGTTTTGTGCATACTGTATGCCATGGGTAGTCAAGCTAAGGCCCAGGGGCCGGATGAGGCCCAATCCTTCTAAATCCAGCCCGCTGAGGGTCCGGGAATCAGCGTGTTATTACATTAGTAGAACATGTCCTTTTATTTAAAATGAATCTCTGGGTTATTGTGGGACATAGGATTTCGTTCAACCCCCCCCTCCCAAATATAGTCTGCCCCCCCCAAGGTTTGAGGGACATTGGACCAGCCCCCTGCTGAAAAAGTTTGCTGATCCCTGTTGTACATCAACGCTTCTGCCACTATCTCAGTGGCCAATTTAGATCAGGAGAAACTCTTCAGTGGGCTCCAGGGAATTTAGAGGGGGCAGGAGAAGTAAGAGTACAACCCTGCCCTTGCCTAATAATAATAATAATAATTTTTATTTATACCCCATCCATCTGGCTGGGTCTCCCCAGCCACTCTGGGCGGCTCCCAACAGAATATTAAAAACACAATAAAACATCAAACATTAAAAACTTCCCTAAACAGAGCTGCCTTCAGATGTCTCCTAAAAGTCAGATAGTTGTTTATTTCCTTGACATCTGATGGGAGGGCGTTCCATCGGGCGGGCACCGCTACCGAGAAGACCCTCTTCCTGGTTCCCTGTAGCTTCACTTCTCACAGTGAGGGAACCACCAGATGGGGGTGGAGACGCTCCTTCAGGTCTACAGGGCCAAGACCATTTAGGGCAGCGTTTCTCAACCGCTGTTCCGCGGCACACTACTGTGCCGCGAGACGCTGGCTGGTGTGCCGCGACATGCGGCGACGAGAAGAGCGATTTGCATTGTCACGTGCCTGGTGGCCGCCAATAAACATCGCTGACCTGCCGAAAAGCAATATTTCTCCTCCTCTTTTCCAAAGCTCAGTGCAAACGAGCCTGGTGGCCGCCAATAGACAATACTGATCCGCCGGACGGCTTGTGAAGCCTTATTACAGGAGATTGCAACCAACACAGCAATTGGCAAGTGTTTCTTACAGTCATAATTATAGTCAATATAGGGCGGCACAGAGTTAAATTTTTTAACTTTTTTAATGGTGGTGTGCCTCGTGATTTTTTTCACGGAACAAGTGTGCCGTGGCCCAAAAAAGGTTGAGAAACACTGATTTAGGGCTTTCAAGGTCAGCACCAACACTTTGAATTGTGCTCGGAAAAGTACCAGGAGTCAATGTAGATCTTTCAAGACCAGTGTTATGTGCTCTCGGCAGCCACTCTCAGTCATCAGTCTAGCTGCTGCATTCTGGATTAGTTGTAGTTTCCGGGTCACCTTCGAAGGTAGCGCCATGTAGAGCGCATTGCAATAGTCCAAGCGGGAGATAAGCAGAGCATGTGCCACTCTGGCAAAACAGTGCGCAGGGAGGTAGGGTCTCAACCTGCGTACCAGATGGAGCTGGTAGACAGCTGCCCTGGACACAGAATTGACCTGCGCCTCCATGGACAACTGTGAGTCCAAAATGACTCCCAGGTTGCGCACCGGGTCCTTCAGGGACACAGTTACCCCATTCACGACCAGGGAGTCCTCCACACCCGCCCGCCCCCTGCCCCCCAAAACAGTACTTCTGATTTAGATCAGGAGAAACTCTTCAGTGAGCTCCAGGGAATGTAGAAGGGGCAGGAGGAAGTAAAAACACAACCCTGCCCTGGCCTACTATTGCTCCACTCCAAATAGTTATTCTCATGGTGCATGCAAAATCATTTAATACACATTAAATGTGTGTGTGTGTGTGTGTGTGTGTGTGTGTGTTTGTGTGCATGAGTGTGTGTACAAGCCAGGATGCAATAGACATTAGCATTAAAGCATTCTGGACCAGGAAATTTGTGTATGAAAACCAGAATGAAACTGAGTTATTCCATACAAAAATGCACTCCTGGTGACCTCCCACTTTCTCCTTTTCAGTAGTATATTGTTGGTGGTATCATCTTTTTTGTTGTTGTTGTTGCTACCATTGCTAAACAACAGCAAGCTGGAAACCCCAGCTGATCCTCTTCAAGTCACCAAGAGATCTTCCAGCAGATCCCAGTCTACCTTCTGCCGACCAGGTTGTATGAGGTTCACTGTGCTCACTTTTCCTCAGGTTGGTTGGTGTTGGTGTTGTGTGTGTTGAGAGGTGTGAGTTCTAATACCAGATACTGAATGTGGCATTCTACAATGTGCCATCATAGACAGACCATCTACCATCTACCCTGGCTCTATGGCTTCCACTTAATTCTAAGACAAGTGTGGGAAAAATTGGGCTCTCCAGATGTTGCTATTGCTGCTAGCATGGGACGCGTGTGGCGCTGTGGTCTAAACCACTGAGCTGCTTGGGCTTGCAGATCAGAAGGTCATGTCAGGAATGAAAGAGGAGAAGATGAGGAGATAGGGGGAGGGGAGACAGAAAGGGACAAAGGCTTGCTTTCTGTACAGGCAGAGGGGAAATCGAGCCCCTCCTCTCCTAGAATGCCTCTCATTAATTCACAGGGAGACAGAAGGCAGGAATAACAGGCACAGATCTCAGACACAATCTCAGGGGGAAAGGGGGAGGCTGGACAATCTGTGTTGGTGTCACCTCACTCACGCAGATTGGGCAGATTGCAGGAGTGGTTTGATGCCCACCATAAGAGGAGGAGTCTATGGCGTGTTTCCTGCCTACGTAAGTCCCGTGCTTTAGTCGGCTCAACTGCAAGTTCGAGCGATGAGGATTGAATTGTGTCGAATCCCTGCGACAGGGTGAGCTCCCGTTGCTCTGTCCCAGCTCCTGCCAACCTAGCAGTTCGAAAGCACGCCAGTGCAAGTAGATAAATAGGTACTGCTGTGGCGGGAAGGTAAACGGCGTTTCTCTGCACTCTGGCTTTCGTCACGGTGTCAGAAGTGCCACAACACACATTCACAATTAAAAGATTCCTCCGAATCTCTGGACTTCCCATCTTCCCCTCCATGGGTTCCGTTATTAAACCTTTTCTACTGCATCTTTTTTGGTAATCCATATTTTTTATAACTCTATTGTCTCCATAGTTCTCATTGCATTACAAGTGTTATTGCAATCCTGCTAATATTTTCATCTGTTTACAGTGGTCTCCAAGATAAATTGTAAAAAAATTCCCATTCCTTATCTTCTTGGCTCCTGAGCTTTCCAGTCAATTTTGCCATTTCAGCATTGTCCATCATTTTAATTTGCCATTCTTCTCGGGTAGGGATTTTATCTTCTTTCCATCTCTGGGCCAACAGCATCCGTGCAGCTGTCGTCACATACATAAAAACTCATTCCTGCTTCCTTGGAATATCAGCACCAACAATTCCTAATAAAAAAAGCCTCTGGTTTTTTTTTTAAAAAAATAAAAGTTATTTTAAACATCTTTTTTAATTCATTATATATCATTTCCCAGAATGCTTTTATTACCTTGCAAGACCACCACATATGATAAAAAGGAGCCTTCTTTTTATTTACATTTCCAGCAGATATTTGCACCTGTCTTATACATTTTTGCTAACTTACTAGCAGTCAGATACCAACAGTACATCCTATAGTTTTCTTTCAACGTGCAGCATGCCGAAAATATCAAATCAGTTTCCCGTAACATTTCCCAAGATGAAAGCAATATATTATGTCCCAAATCCCTTGCCCAATATATCATTACAGATTTAACCTGTTCATCCTTAGTATGCAACTCCAAAATCAATCTATACAAAAGGCACAAACCATCCACCCCACCCACAATCTTCCCACATTGAGTGGGGATGTCTGAAGGAGGCTTCAAATTCAGTGTTCAGCTGAATAAACTAATAAACTGAATAAACACATCTCCCTACTATTTGGAGCCTTGAGCTGTCAGGATTCCTGCATCTTCTAAGAACATATGTGATTTATGCCTTTGTGTGTCCAACTGAACATGTAAACTGAGCTTTACAGGGAGCAAAGGTCTCTGCAAAGCCCACTATCTTTCACCATTCGTGGAAGCTGCACATAAGCACCAGGAAGGCAGCTCCAGCCCTTTGTGAGCCAAGAGTGAAACGGCAATTCTGCAAGCTTAATTGATTTCCTTAGAGAGGTGTCTGGAGAATTGAATTAAGAGCTCCAGGTAGAATCAAAAGCCATAAGAGCAATTCAGAAAGGCCTGCTTGCTCCAGGGTTATTGTGATGGTCGATTAACAGCCTGAACCTGAGATCTGCTGCACTAGCCTGTCCAAAAGTGCTTGTTGTGGACTGCAATGTCAGAAAAATGAAAGTTAAAGTTGGTCTTGCAGGGGACACGAGTCTCTCTCTCTCTCTCTCTCTCTCTCTCTCTCTCTCTCTCTGTGGTTTTTCAGATTAAATTTATTCAGTCGCGTTCCAGGGGCGGGGCTTGCCTCCAGGAGGGGCATGACACGCACTCCATGGTGGGGGGCGCATTTTGGGGGCGGGGTGGGTGATCGCGCCCACGCCCCTTGGATAATACATCAACTTGATCTGCCATTCTTCTTGGGTAGGGACTTTATCTTCTTTCCATCTCTGGGTGATATTCCACTATCGTTCCCATGCTTCCATATCTATATTATGACCAATATCTATTGCCCAATGTATCGTTGAGGATTTTACTTGTTTATCCTTTGTCTCTATCTTCTACATTTTGAACAACATTTTAACATTACTTTCCAACAGGTCTCTCTCCAGTCGTGATGTTTGTTCCCCAAGCTCTTGTATCCTATCTTCCTTAAATACTGTACTTCATTCAAATGATGGTATTGGATCCGTGTTGTTTTCCTGATAATTTTCCTGATAATTCCTTAAATTATTTTAATTGATACACTCTTCCCTCTTGTTTTAATATATTCCTATGTTGCCTACCATAATTTCAAGCCTCAGACATCAGGGCCGGCCCAATATATTTTGCTGCCTGAGGCAAAAGATAAGATGGGCTCATTCAGTAGTGGCTAGCAAAGAGACAACATGGTTGCTGCATCTGAGGCTAGGTCCAGGCCAGGCCACATGACATACACAGCAAGGTAAAAAGGTAAAGGACCCCTGGACGGTCAAGTCCAGTCAAAGGTGACTATGGGGTGTGGAGCTCATCTCGCTTTACTGGCCGAGGGAGCCAGTGTTTGTCCACAGACAGCTTTCCAGGTCATGTGGCCAGCATGAGTGTAAGGGGCAAAGCGTACAGAGAGCCCCCTCCCATCCTGAGGAGCAGCTCCTCCACCAGCAGTAGTGCCAGCGGGGAGGGGGAAGAGTCAAGTGAGGAAAGAGAAAGGAGGAGACGGGGCTCTGGCAGCATAGGAGAGCCCTTGCTACACGTGGGAGAGGAAGAGAGCGAGGGGGAAAGGGGGGAGAAGGAAAACAGGGAAAGGAGGCCCTTTTCCCCTCCGGTTCCGGAATTACGCAGGAGAAAACGCGGAAGGCGATTTGGCATGCCCAGACTCTTATGCTGGAAGAAGACGCGGAGCGCACCATTCCAGGGTTCTGGTTCGGACTAGAAGGATGTATCCTGTATAGCTTTATCACTGTAAATAGACTGCACATAATAAAAGCATGAAAAGGCAAGAACGTGCAGAGTCGTTACTCTAGAGTACTCACAACGCACACCCTGTGACAATGACTAAACCACTTCTGGCGCAATCAAACACTGTGATGGAAACCAAAGTGCACAGAAAAGCCATTTCCCTTCCCACAGTAGTGGCATGCTTTTGAACTACTAGGTTGGCAGGAATAATAATAATAATAATAATAATAATAATAATAATAATAATAATAATTTATTATTTATTCCCCAGCCACTCTGGGCGGCTTCCAACTGAATATTAAAAACAGTACAGCATCAAACATTTAAAACTTCCCTAAACAGGGCTGCCTTCAGTTGTCTTCTAAAAGTAAAATAGTTGCTGATTGCCTTGACATCTGCTGGGAGGGCGTTCCACAGGGCGGGTGCCACTACTGAGAAGGCCCTCTGTCGGGTTCCCTGTAACCTTACCTCTCACAGTGAGGGAACCGCCAGAAGGCCCTCGGTGCTGGATCTCAGTGTCCGGGCTGAATGATGTGGGGTGGAGATGCTCCTTCAGGTATACAGGACCGAGGCTGTTTAGGGCTTTAAAGGTCAGTACCAACACTTTGAATTGTGCTCGGAAACGTACTGGGAGCCAGTGTAGATCTCTCCGGACTGGTGTTATGTGGTCCCGGTGGCCACTCCCAGTCACTACTCTAGCTGCCGCATTCTGGATTAATTGCAGTTTCCGGGTCACCTTCAAAGGTGGAAGGAGCTAGAACAGAGCAGTGGGAGCTCACCCCGTCGCAGGGATTTGAACAGCCAACCTTCCTATTTGCAAGCCAGAGCTCACAGAAATGTCGTTTACCTTCCCACCACATTTATCTTTTTGCACTGGCGTGCTTCCTGAGGCTAGGTCCAGGCCAGGCCACATGACATACATAGCTCTGTGCACTCGGCCCCCCTCAAATATGATGCCCGAAGCAGCTGCCTCCGGCCCTGTTCAGCACTTTCTTGAGACACTTTGGAGTGCCTCCTTCTCAACACTTCTATACAAAGACAGATCTGCTCTCTAAGCGCATCAACTCTTCCTCCATTTACAGTCTATACATGCCACGGGGTGCCCAAAAGGTCAGCAGAAATCCTAATAATCTGTTCATATCATCCCTTGCCGGATTAGATGCAAAAACCAGGGCAGCAGTACAGAAGGCATTTGGGCGAATTTATTAAAAGATTGTTTGCACTCTCAATTTTACTTGCTCTAGCAATCTCTATTAATAGCAAAAACACTGTCTTATCTTTTCTCATTAACCTGAGGGTGGGGTGGGGTGCAGCACAGAACCAGACCCTAGAGAAAGGGGAAATTAATCTATTTAACCTCATCAGATTAAATGGGCCAAGTTGGTTCTCCGCAAGGTCACTGCCTATCCCCTCGGATAAGTTATGCTGCATTCGAGTAAGGTCACATATTGCAACAGCTGCTAATGATGTTCTGCTGTAAAGCACTTTATGATGAGACTGCAAGTATCTGTCATGTACTGAATAATGGAGAGTGAAGTTTGGCACAGTGTGTGTGAGGGAGGGAAGGAGGGAGGGAGGGAGGGAGGGAGGGAGGGAGGGAGAAATGAAGGAACCAACCAGCCTTAGGATCCAGCTATAATCCCTTACTGTACTTTTCTTGTTGTGAGTTTCTCCATCTGAGTAACAGATGAGAGTAGCAAGCAAATAAGTCCTTTGCTGCCTCCTTGAGGCTTCTGCTAGGAGTGGCAACATCAGCCTTGATCTAAGGATGCTCACTGCCACAAAGTTTGAAAACCCCTGGCCTAAGCCCTTAAAATAGTACCACTGTATTCTGCTCTGGTCAGACCTCACCTGGGGTACTTTGTCCAGTTCTGGGAACCACAGTTCAAGAAGGATATTGAAAAGCTGGAACATGTCTGGAGGAGGGCAACCAAAATGGTCAAAGGCCTGGAAACGATGTCTTATGAGGAACGGCTTAGGGAGCTGGGTATGTTTAGCCTGGAGAAGAGAAGGTTAAGGAGTGATATGATAGCCATGTTCAAATATATAAAAGGATGTCATATAGAATACGGTGAAAGGTTGTTTTCTGCTGCTCCAGAGAAGCGGACACGGAGCAATGGATTCAAGCTACAAGAAAGAAGATTCCACCTAAACATTAGGAAGAACTTCCTGACAGTAAGAGCTGTTCAACAGTGGAACTTGCTGCCAAGGAGTGGGGTGGAGTCTCCTTCTTTGGAGGTCTCTAAGCGGAGGCTTGACAGCCATCTGTCAGGAATGCTTTGATGGTGTTTCCTGCTCGGCAGGGGGTTGGACTGGATGGCCCTTGTGTTCTCTTCCAACTCTATGATTCTATGAAATTTGCGCACTAGGTGTTCTTCCTATGCAAAGATTCTCTATACCCCTGTAACAATTTCTGCTTTCAATACTGACTAATAATATATTTGTTTAGCTATGTTTGTTCAGCCGAGACATGTAATTTTATTAGCCATATTTCTTTTGAAAATTGCTGGTGTTATCTATGTCTTGATTATGTCAAGCTCCTTTTGAAGTCTGTTCGTTGTATTGGTTATCTCTTCATTCATCCTTTCCTGAGCCAGGGGGCCTTTTGCCGGAGTTTGCAGGCGAAACCACGACAACGGGTTAGGCTGCCGAGGCCACATTTTGTCGGGCACTGTGAAACATGGGGTTTTTCACTGCCAAATGTTGCAGGGGGGCTTTTGCTTTGAAGTGAATCGGATAACGTCGGGTTTTCAGCGAAATCACGACCCAGGGCTCATGCCGTGGAATGCGCTGAAACACAGCGTTTTCACTGCCAAATGTTGTAGGGGACCATCACTTGAAAGTGGCGCCAAACACCTGCAAATAGCCCCCTACAAGGTTTGGTGGTGTCACAACCACATTTCAGAACAGGCCATAAAAAGAGCCCTCGTCGCCCTAACCCGCAAGGTCACGGTTTTGCCAAAAACCCAGCATCATCCGATTCACTCACAAACGATGCCAAACACCTACAAATTGTCCTCTGCAACGTTTGGCGGTGCAAAACCCACATTTCACTGTAGACCAGGACACGCAGGCCTGGCCAGGACGGTCTTCCTGTTATATCCTCTGGGCATTATGAGGCATCTAACCCTCACCTGAGCCTACTCCAGCTGAGGCATCCCAAACCTACTTCCAAAGCTTGTGGGCCCCAGCTGGGCTATTTCACAATTCAGGTCAACTTTACAAGGTTTCATTTCCATCCCTCTCACCAAACCTTTCTATGGCAGGCCTGCTCTAATCCTGAAGCCTCTGTGTCCAAGCCTTTGGTGCCACAGATGAACCCAGGTTGCACTTGAACAAAAGGACATAACAAGAGAAACTAAATACAGCAATAGTAGGCAAGCCTGAGGCAAGAAACAAAACGAGAGAGTTGGTTCCCTCTTAATTGACATTCTTAACTGAACACACACTGAAGGGAGGGGCTGGTTGCGGAGCCAAGCACACAAGCCCCACCCACCAGATACCAAGCACTCTACTGTTCAAATTAGGCCCCAGTGTTTTTCTTACAATCCCCTTCTCAATGTGCCTAATTTTAATTCATCGATTTTGATCTACCGTAAATTCTCAAAACTTTCTCTTTTGGAAAATCAAGAATTTTTGAACAATCTTGTTTGTTCTCAGCTTGTATATAGTTCTCAGCTTGTATATTGTCAACATATACAAGCAGGAAAGTTATTTTCCCATTTTGTTGCTTTTCCCATGAGACATCAGTTGAATTGGACCACATATGGTTTACACGGCCAAAAATCTGATTCTGTTGAAAACAGTGTTAAATGGTCCCCTGAACCGTTTGACTGTACAAAACACATGTTCCACAGTTGGCCTTCATACCTGTGGTATGAAGGTGTCACCAAAAATCTAACGTCATCGGATTCACTAAAAAATGGTGCCAAACACCTGAAATCATCCATTGCAACATTTGGCCGTGTAAACACCACGTTTCAAGGTCGGCCATAAAATGAGCCCCCGGCGTCCTAATGGGTTTTGTCAAACGTTTGACGTCCAACTCACTCGAAAATGGTGCCAAACACCTGCAAATTGCCCCCTGCAACATTTAGAGGTTGGAACTGGTCCAAGCTGGTTGGAACCAGTTCACACCAGTTGGAACCAGTCCAAACAGGATTGAACCAGTCCAAACCGGTTAGAACAGGTCTAGGTTGGTAGAAACCAACCCAGATAGGCTGGAACTGGTCCAAGCCAATTGGAACTGGTTCAGAACGGTTAGAACCGGTTGGAACTCAGAGCGGTTGGAACCGGTTCAGACGGGTTGGAACCGGTCCAGACGGGTTGGAACCGATTCAGACGGGTTTGAACCGGTCCAGACCGGTTGCGGCTGGTCAAAGCTGGTTTGAACCGGTCCAGACCGGTTGGAACCTGTCCAGACCGGTTGCGGCTGGTCAAAGCTGGTTGGAACTGGTTCAGACTGGTTGGAACCGGTCCAAACTGGTTGGAACTGGTCAAAGCTGGTTTGAACCGATCCCAGCCAGTTGGAGCTGGTTCAGACTGCTTGGAACCGGTTCAGACGGGTTGTAACCAGCTCAAGCCGGTTTGAACCAGTCCAAGCCAGTTGGAACAGGTCTAGGCTGGTTGGAACCAGTTCAGACTGGTTGGAACCGGTACCAGTTCAGACCAGTTTGAACCGGTTGCAACCGGTTGCGACCGGTTAAAACTGGTTGGAACTGGTTAAAGCTGGTTTGGACCAGTCCAGACCGGTTGGAACCAGTCTAAGCTGGTTTGAACCAGTCTAAGCCAGTTGGAACAGGTCTAGGCTTGTTGGAACTAGTCCAGCCCGGTTGCAACCAGTTCAGACCGGTTGGAACCAGTTCAGACCGGTTGGAACCAGTCCAAGCTGGTTTGAACCAGTCTAAGCCAGTTGGAACAGGTCTAGGCCAGTTGGAACCAGCCCAGACCATTTTGAACCGGTCCAAGCCGGATCCCTGCTGAGAGACACTGTTTTTGGTGAAAGGAAAAGGAAACTTGTAAAACCTCTGTTTGAGTTTTAAAAATGAGACAAAGTTGGGTTTGTAGACTTTGCAGGGGTTTTCTTCTTTTTTAAAAGTATTTCCCTATAATAAAGGAAAGCCTTCCACCTAGTGGCATTTGGATATAATTACAAACTTTGGCAAAAAAGAAAAAGAAAGGAGCGCTCTCTCTCTCTCTCTCTTTGTTATTGGTTTGTGTTTGTGTTTGTGTTTGTGTCTGTGTGTGTCTGCTTCTATCGTTGCTGACAAAACTATGGCTAATATAGGCCAAAAAAAAAACCCACCTCTAGGCCCATGTACAACACCAAGTCAGAAAAAAGGATCTATTGCAGAAGGGGACACAAAGTCTGATTTGACAACCATTTTACTAGAAATAAGAAGAGCAGGGCCGGCTCTAGGTAGAGTCCCGGTGGCGCGGGGCGCCAGGGCACCGGGCCAGTAGGCGGGGTGCTGCGCGGCAAAGCCGCGCGGAAGCCATGCTACGCGCTGCGAGAGCGGGGCGCGGAGCGATCTCCACCCCTCAGCGCCAGGGCGCCCGACCTGCTCGAGACTGCCCTGAAGAAGAGTGATGGAGGAGGGAATACAGAGCCTGGGAAACATTGAAAGTGTGTTGCTCTGCAAATGGGCAGCTCACAGGATCTGTACCAGCCACAAAGGGAGTTAAGCAAGGTTGTATCCTAGCTCCCGCACTGTTTAATTTACAGTGGTACCTCTACTTACGAATTTAATGTGTTCCAAATGCACATTTGTAAGTAGAAAAAAAATTGTAAGTCGAATCCCATAGGAATGCATTGGGAGAAAAAATTCATAAGTAGAAAAAATCCTATCTAAAAATTCGTAAGTAGAAAAAATCCTATCTAAAACGCATCCAAGATGGCGGACGGAGCTCCATTCGTAAGTAGAGTTATTCGTAAGTAGAGGTACTACTGTATATATAAATGATATTGTCCAGTTTCACATCCCCAGAGTATCATGTCCCTAAATTGGCCACAAAAGCCATCTTTATATTATTATATGCAGATGATGCGGTACTTCCATCTCAAACAAAAATGGGCCTAAAAAGATGGTGTTTTCAAGAAATTATTTGGCCCATTGATGGTCTATGGATAATCAGTTAATCGAACAAGTTAAAGTCTTTGAATACCTCGATCTTATTTTCCGTCAACAGGGTCATGGGGAGCACATCAGAAATATGCAAAGGAAAAGGCGCCTCCATCGCCAAAATTCTGGCATGCTTTTTCCATACAAAAGGTGACAATCACATGCTGTCAACCCTTAAAGTGTTTAAAGCTGAACCCCTAGCACGGTTACTATATGGGGCTCAGATTTGGAAAGGTGCTCAGATTGGATCTAAAGAAGCTGTAAATGCCTTGACGACATGAACTGCGGAAAAACCTTTTTTTGAAAAAATCCCTGACCCGCAGGTCAGAATTTCACCAAGAATCTGAAGTTATCCAAATTCACTCCAAAATGGTGCCAAACTGTCGCAAATCCTCCCCTGATATGTTTGGCAGTGGAAAGAGAAATGTTTTTTATCATAGGCAAAAAAATTAGGCCTCGAGAACTTCTCCGCAGTTCATGTCGTCAAGGCCTGATTTTTTTGCCAGTCACATAAGCACTACACTACAGCATGGACACAAACTCCTACGTTCAACTGCTGAAATATACACCCAGTAGGCAGCAATGGAGATTTATGGCAGGCTCCTGCTTTAAGAATTTACACTGTGTTTCATTGGTTTGGGAACTTCAATGCACATGACGTGTGATGCTAATTATTTCCCCCAAGTTCATTGGTTAATTGCTTCAAGGGCTTGGCAATCCCAGCAGCTATATAAGATGACAACCTGGCCTGCTCAGGCCATTTTTTTTCTTTGTTTTTCTGCAGGTTAAGTTGTCGAGGCCTGATTTTTTTGTCTGTGATAAAAACCCTTTCTGTTTCCAGTGCCAAACTTATCAGGAGCCGCCTTGAGCGTTGTTTAACTGTGGAAAGGTGGCATACAAACAAAATGATGTTGTTGATGATGATGCAATTTGCTCTTGCACCCTTTGTGAATGCCTTGTACAGTATTGGGTAGGAAGGGGGTTGGTTACTGTTATGTACTGAGCTGAATCCTAGAACAATAGGATTCAGAATCAGCGGGAGCTACCCAATCCAACTCCAGGTGGAAGTGAATCCGCAACCTGATTGGCCTGCTGGAGCAGCCAATCAGGCGGCTGGCAGAAGTGAATCTGCTACGTGATTGGCCTGTAGGAGCAGCCAATCAGGCTGCAGGCAGAAGTCAATCCACAATATAATTGGCCCACAGGTGTAGCCCTGAAGTAGCCAATCACGCAAGGCCCATTGTGTAAATAATGTATATAAGCAGATGGTTTTGGGAAAAGAGCCATTTCTTCTTCTCCTCTTCTCCTTGATGACTATGAGCTGAATAAAGAGCATGAAATTCACTCTCGACTCCGAGTACATTTCAGTTACACTGTCCAATGATGCGTCAGCTAACCCGACGTCGTCCAATTCACCCCAAAGCAGTGCCAAATGCCAGGAAAATGCTCAGTTAAAACCCCATGGTTCATGGTGCGACAAAATGAGGTCTTGGCACCCTAACCTGTGGTGTTAGTTTCACCTAAAACCCGACATTGTCCAATTTATTCCAAAGTGGTGCAAAACACCAGCAATATTCCCACTGCAATGTTGGGTGGTGACAGCCCCACTTTTGACGGTGGCTAACAGAATGAGTCCTCCGCGCCCTAACCAGCGAGGTTACAGTTTCGCCGAAAACCTGACTTCATGCGATTCATTCCAAAGTGGTGCCATGCACCCACAAAAGGCCCCCTGCAACATTTGGCATCTAAAACCCCAGTGTCAGGGGCTGGGCAGAGGAAGCCTATCATGTGGGGTCATGGTTTCACTGAAAACCCGACATCATCCGAGTCACTCCAAAGCTGTTCCAAATGCTGGCAAAAGGCTCTTTGCAACATTTGGTTGTGAAAACCCTACGTTTCACAGCACCCTAGAAAATTAGCATTCGGTGCTTTAACCCCTGGGGTCATGGTTTTGCCCAAAACATGACATCATGTCACACTTGTATATTGCACTTTACAACACATTTAAATAGTTTTATTTGCAGCTGTATAGCTGATTCCGTGGAGGTTTCCCCCTGCTCTGGAAAGAGGTAATAGAAACTAAAATATTGCTGTGCCTTCATTTCCCAGGCTGCCTTGAGGTCTGGAAAGGGTAAAGGCACTACCTTTTCTTAAAGCAGAGCAGCCTTTTTCCTTCTACATGATACTAATACAGATTTCCTATAGCTAAATAACTGAACCCTGTGGGGCAGAACAGATATGGTGAGGGTTATTTTTGGTATTATGTTCAGAGTCCTATAAATTGATGGATTTGCAAGGATGGGGAGAGGCTACCCCAAGGTGCTACAAGAAACCAGATTAACAGAAAAAGCAATTTTGTTGATATGTCTACATTAGAATTACAAATTTGAATGTTTCTTTGTTTTGCCACATGGTGGCGAGTGAGGGTTTGGGAACAGGAGACATATAGAATGCTACAGTGACATCTCCAAAAGCAGGAACCTAAAATTAGAAAGGAACATAAAACACAGGCAGAAGATAGACAATGCCACTCTTAATAGCTTCCATTCATCCTTTGTAATAGCCTATAAAGGAAAAATACAAACCCATTTGGAAATGGAAGCAGTGGCACAGAACACCCAAATTACTGGAACATTCTCAGGCCATGAAATTTCGTAGGACAGTCAAATATTTGAACTTCATTCCTTGCTGAAGTATTTTATTTTATTTTTGCCCCTTAGTCTCCAGACGTCGTCTGGGAGGTTGCAATGCACCAGGGCTCTGATGCTGAACATGAGGCCGTGTCGGAGTTTGCTGTTGTGGGTGCTAAGCACCCACAAATTGGGGGGTGGTGTGGGTGCCCTGGCACCCGGGGGCCCCTACACCCCTAGGCCTCTGCTTTAAAACCACATCACAACTCAAAGTCAACAGAACACAAAAAGTTTGTTAGTTTGGCAAAGTAATTAGCAGTGCAGAGAATTCAAATCATGTTAAAACTGTGCATTTATATTGTTTTTAAATGCAATGAGCTGAAAACTATCAACAGAGAAAGAAAGAAAAAACTGTCTCCGTCCCAGTTTACTAAAGTGGTTTAAGAGGTTATCCTTTGAAGGCTCGGTACATGGGCATTTACAGCCATATGCAGAGAGCAAGGAATTTGAAGTAAATTTTGTCACATGGACGTATACTGTATTCCCAAGGATTTCTGTGCAGAGGATGCAATGATGTTTGATGAACGCACAGGCAGGGCTTCAGTGCCTGCTGAGATATGTTGCCTGGTTTTTCTCTGCACAATGAAGAAAAATAAAGCACAACTGTGTGTGTGCGAGAGAGGGGGGTGAGAGGGAGAGGGAGAGGGAGGGAGAGGCAGAAAGAATGGCTAGTAAAGTTAATGGACTATGCAAAAATGGCAAACCTTATGGCAGATTTAAAAAATCAAGAAGAACAAATTTTCAACAAAGATTGGGGGAGAAATGTGGATTATTTAAAACATTATTGTAAACAATTAAATACATTAGCAGGATTTATTTAAGATTTAGCAGTTAAAATGTGACTCTGGAAGAAATACAAAGTGTTATAAGCTAAAGGAGCTAAGGGAGAGATGCAGTTTTGAAAATGTTTGTAGAGGGAACCAAGGAAGGACAAGAGGGAAGTCAAAGAACTACAGCTATGTCTGTGATCGTATTTGATTATTGTTGCTGTCAATTGGAAAAACCGAAAAATAAGATTTATAGAAACCTTGGAAGAACAAAAAAAAACCAAACCACCCTAGGTCATAAAACCAAAATGAAACCAGAAGCGTTTTTACTAGGAATTTCAGGTACTGAAATACCAAAGGAACAGAAAAGACTATTTAAGTACGTGACGATGGCAGCGCGAATACTTTAGGTTCAGAGATGGAAGGAAGACAAAAGTCCCGACCAGAGAAGAATGGTTGATAAAGATTATGCCGAAATGGCGAAAATCACTGGGAAGAAATCAAGAAGATAGAAATTTTTACTGAGGAATGGGAAAAATATATAAATTACCTGGAAGAACACGGTAAACAGCTAAAAACTTTAACAGAACTTGTAATGTAACAAGAACTATGGAATAACAGGGATTTTTTTTATTTAGAAAATGGAGAATTTAATAAGATGCAGTAAAAAAAAAAAGGAATGTGGGTAGAATCCATGGAGGGGCAGAGTGAAGTCCAAGGATTCAAGGAATCCTTTATGTGTATGATTATGATTAATTTTTGAATATACTGTAGCCAATATACTGTATATACAGTATACTGTAGACTATACAGTTAGCCAAGCTAACTGTAGAAGTAAACTATAAAAACCAATAATGAAATGAAACCAAAATGAAATATACAGTATGTGTTTGCTTAAAATGCATTCCTGCTCCCCCCCCCCCGGTAAGTCTCTTTGAGCATGATTTTGTGGATGGGCGGAGGAGCAACATAAATAATGAAAAATGAAATGATCTTATTAGTAACAAAATCCTTCAAGGATTTGGGATTGCAGTATAGAAGAGACCAAGAATTCCAAACGATTCATTAGGAGCCAGAGAGGAGTCCGAGAATCTGCAGTAAAGTTTGACGGCTAACTAGCCAACAGGGGTGTCTTAAGCTTATCTGGCGCCATGGTCCAGGGATCCCTCAAGCGCCCCCCCCCCCACGTTTCCCTCTGGGAGGGCAGCACCTCTCCCTCGGGCCCCTCTGCAGCCCACCTCGCTCCTCCCCCTCCACCATGGTGTGCCTTCTGCTTCTTGCTCACCGCGGGCAGGACCGACGACAGCGATGCTGGACTCGTGCTCCACCGGGCAGGGCCAGGTGCGGCGGGCTGCCGGAGGGGGTGGCCCGACGGGCGGGGATGCTGTCAGCTGTGCTCCACCTTCGTCTCCACCTGCTCGGCAGAAGCGACTGCGCGGTGCTGCCATCCAGGGAGCCCTGGCTGCTGCGCCGACGGGAGGCTCGCAGCCGGCTTCCCCGCAACGGCGCCCGCAGCCCGAGAAGAGGCGGGCAAGGGCGGTGCTGCTGGCGGGGCTTGAGGCGGCTCCTCTGGCAGGGAGGAGGCTCCAGGTGCGGCACGGCAGGGAGGAGGCACCCTCCAGCGCCCTCCAGAACTTGCCGCCATGGCGCCTTGCGCCAGTAGCCTCTATGGCTAAGATGCCCTTTGAAAGCCAAGCTAACTTAATACACTTGGTTTCTTAACTGACCTAGCACAATCCTATGTGTTGAACTGAATTTATTATTTCGGTCACAGACCAGTTCCAGCCCACATACAATATCAAGGAAGTTATAAAACACAATAGGGATACATTCAATCCTATGTGCGTGTTTTTAGAAATAAATCCTACCTATGGAACTTACTCCTAAGTAAGGGAAGCTGTGTAGTCACAGCTTGTTAGATTTTGGAGTAACAAAGTCTATTCCACTATATTTTTCCCCTGCGATTTTGTTCTTCTGGGAAAGGCTCATGATGTCTTCCTTGCTAGATGTCTATTTACCTAGCATCGGAGAGCGACATTTAATTTCATTAATAAGATCTTTGCACTCCAGCAGGATACACGGCTATTTAATTCTGGATTAAGTTTAGCCAGGGAAAGAGGAACACAATCTCTGGGGTTGCCCATAATTATGTGGACTTTCAGAGCCATTGTAGCGCAGGCACAAATAATGATTTTTTCCGAGTTTTATTTTGAACAAATTACGGGAAACCACAACTTTATCTCGCAAGAAAAGGTTAGCTTTGCGGGTGCAGAAAATTTGCAAGGAGAAAGACGTTCACCCCAAATATCTTTGTCTTTAATGGGGAGGAATATTTCGACAGCAGGTGGCACTAGAGCCAAGATGGAAACTGGCACTGCCGTTGCTTCACAATTGAGTTTTACTTTCTTGCCCGTGAGGACATTTTTCACGAAGGAGGCTTAGTCTAGTTTTGTTTTCAATCACACTCCTAAGCTGAAGCTGAATATAAGACTCATACCACCTCAGAGGTACTTTCAGATAATCTCTCGCCTTGGAATTAATTCATAAGGAAAACAAAAATTGCCCAAACCGACACTGCTGGCATGAGTTGCCATACGTCGGGATTTTCCAGGCATTTTTTGTGATTTCCACCTGGACACTGCTTCCGACTGCAGTATTCCGGATAAGGTAATAATAATAATAATAATAATAATAATAATAATAATAATAATATTTATTTATATATTATAACCTGCTCATTTCCCCAGCTACTCTGGGTGGCTCCCAACAGAATATTAAAAACACGATCAAACATTAAAAACTTCCCTAAACAGGGCTGCCTTCAGATGTCTTCTAAAAGTCAGATAGTTGTTTATTTCCTTGACATCTGATGGGAGGGCGTTCCATAGGGTGGCACTACCAAGAAGACCCTCTGCCTGCTTCCCTGTAACCCCACTTCTCGCAATGAGGGAACCGCCAGAAGACCCTCGGAGCTGGACCTCAGTGTCCGGGCTGAACGATGTGGGTGGAGACGCTCCTTCAGGTATACTGGGCCGAAGCCATTTAGGGCTTTAAAGGTCAGCACCAACACTTTGAATTGTGCTCGGAAATGTACAGGGAGCCAATGTAGCTCTTTCAAGACCGATGTTATGTGGTCTCAGTGGCCACTCCCAGTCACCAGTCTAGCTGCCGCATTCTGGATTAGTTGTAGTTTCCGGGTCACCTTGAAAGGTAGCCCCACGTAGAGCGCATTGCAGTAGTCCAAGTGGGAGATAAGCAGAGCATGCACCACTCTGGCAAAACAGTGCGCAGGCAGGTAGGGTCTCAGCCTGCATACCAGATGGAGCTGGTAGACAGCTGCCCTGGACACAGAATTGACCTGCGCCTCCATGGACAGCTGTAGGTCCAAAATGATCCCAGATGTATGGCAACCCTACATGGAAACATTTCGAATGGAGGGTGGCACTAAGCAGAGCAAAATGGATCTCTCAAGGCATTTTCTCACACCCTGGAGAGAAGAGATGACCCACAGCGAGGACCAAGATGGCTTCCTGTTCAATTCCACAGTCTGGCAGTTAAATTGTACTAGCAATGTTTGCCTGCCCTCCAACATTTCTCCAATGAAAATAGGGATGTCCTAGCCAACATCAGAAAGCTTCTCCTGCGTTAGAGATCTCCACACACATAGACATCATGAGCACATCAACAGGGGCCACCTCGAACCTCTCCGCCTCACAGGAGCCAGTGTTTGGAAGAGCAACGGTGTCCCATCTAAGATGTTGCAGAGGGCGCTACTGATAGGAGGAAAAAGGAAAGCCTAACACCTAGAAGCATGCATTCCTAGCAATATCTTCTATCACTCTTTTGTTCTTTTAGAGGCTTAGCTAGTACAGTGGTGCCTCGCAAGATGAATTTAATTCGTTCCGTGACTCAATTCGTTTTGCAAAAAAAAAAACGTCTTGCGAATCGCGGTTTCCCATAGGAATGCATCGAAATTTCTTTTTTTGCCCATAGGAACACATTAATTAAATTTCAATGCATTCCTATGGGAAACTGTGATTTGCAAGACGAATTTTTCGCAAAACGAATTCGTCTTGCGAGTCACCATCAGATCGCAAGACGAATTCGTCTTGCGAAAAATTCATCTTGCAGGGCATTCGTCTTTTGAGGTACCACTGTAATTGCATATATTCCACTATTGTTGTACTTTGTGGGGGTTTTGTCATGGGGTTATCCAGGAACCTGCATTTAAAGACCCCCCCCCCATATGCACACATCGCCCCACCGGTTCCCAATCCATACGACATCTGCGCAATGTGCAGAAAGGCCTTGAGTTAAAGGGATATTAGAACTGACAGAGCTTACAAGTGACAAATTGAAATGGACACCAGTAATGAAGTCAGTGGAGGAAACTCATTAACTTCTCAAGCCCTGCAACAGGAAAGGGTCTAATTGGTTTGGAAATATTTAGGAACCCATGAACTGGGGTCGAAACTTGGACATTCATGGTTGACATTCTCTTGAGTAGTGGGATCTAGGCCGCCACCTCTCAAAATACAACTCTTTGTGTAATTAGAGCCAAAAAAATCGACATCTTCACCAATGAGTCAATTCAGAAATTGCTCACGAAAGACTAGAAACAAACTACCCAGTCTAGTTATGGTCAATGGCAGTAGATCGAAGTATGCTTTCTTATTTTAACCATTCCAGATTAACTTGTTGTTGTTGTTGTTGTTGTTGT
Source organism: Zootoca vivipara (assembly GCF_965207765.1). Taxonomy (NCBI): domain Eukaryota; kingdom Metazoa; phylum Chordata; class Lepidosauria; order Squamata; family Lacertidae; genus Zootoca; species Zootoca vivipara. The sequence continues at coordinate 15,398,204 of NC_142586.1, forward strand.
TGTTGTTGTTGTTGTTGTTGTTGTTGTTTAACAAGAAGTTAGGGGCCCAAAACCCTTGGGCTCCAACCTAAAGCTGATTCGCTTCATAGCAACCTTGCTTTCCAGCTGTGGATTGCAGCCTTCCCTTTCAAATAAAATCCTTCCCCATTTTGAGTCAGTCCAGTGAAGCAGTTTTTATCACTTAGAGAAATTTGGCAAGGGCTATTTCATTTTTATAGCTCCAGTTGCTCCGCAGAGGCATTCACTGTTTTAGTGCTCTTTCCTTTTTAAGACGTCACCGAGTTCGGAGCACCACAGGAATCTGAAAGCTGCTATGTTGACTCTGGTTACACGCAGGGCAAACAGCCGAGAATCCAAATTTTGCCCTTTCTGTTCATGCTAATCCGAACCTTGAGCTGAAAGGACTCGCTAACTTTGATAGCAGTGGTATATCCAGCATTCCTTTTCTGGCAACATACTTATATTAATGCAAAGAGGCTCATTTAGTTGCTGAAAGCAGAGCACTATATAGTAGCATAAGAAACTTTTTATTCCCTCAACGTTTCCTTATTTTCAAATGTCAGATGATGTTGTGAGATAGTTCAATGGAACCGATAAAATAGGGAAACGTAATCCCAACAGAAGTCCCGTGTTTTTGAAATGCAGGGGCAACTTGGCCTGCTTCAGCACCCGAGGTGCCACCCTCACTGCCCCTCCATGATGTCTCGCTTGCCAGGGTTGTGTGGCTGCCGCTTCTGGGTTTCCGCAAAATCTCGTGAGAGGTCTGCAAAATCTCACCGGAACCCGGAAACAGCAGCCACTTCTCCTTGCCTCTCTGGCAGGGGCATTCCCCATCCCAGCCTGTGATTTTAGCATCCCATTCCTGGCAACATTTCCTTCTGACGCTGCAGCCTTCACCGGCCTGGTGCCCGCAAGACATTTTGCACCACAATGTCAGTTTGCATTTCTTAGTGCAGAAAGTATTGATCTGATGTGAGAGATCTTTCCAATTCTACTTAATTTGAGGGGGCTCTGGAAGCTTCTGGAAGCTTCTCTGTGTGAAAGAAACACTCTTCCCACTTTGGATCAAATCTATGCCTCCAGGTGCTATAAGAAAGCTGCAGATCTTCTGTAGGATAGTGTGCACCCTGGAAATGATCTCTTTCAGCTTCTGCCTTCTGGAAGGAGGTATAGGGCAGGCATCCCCAAACTGCGGCCCTCCAGATGTTTTGGCCTACAACTCCCATGATCCCTAGCTAACAGGACCAGTAGTCGGGGAAGATGGGAATTGTAGTCCAAAACATCTGGAGGCCCAAAGTTTTGGGATGCCTGGTATAGGGTCATAAAGACCAGGACTAGCTGCCTGAGAAATAGCTTTTACCCAAGAGCGATTCTGGTTTTAAATGCAGTGAAAGGCAGTCTGTGAGGGAGGGTCTGTATTCAGTCGTGGGGCATCAGCGGTTTAGGGGGCAAATCAGAAGGGGTATTAGAGTCTTAGGGGGTTAATTATGTATAGGTGTATGTATGTATAGGTGGGATGGGTAGCAAGTCGATATGCAGTTTTGGATAATAGGCGGATGATTGTTGTAAGTTTGATATAGATTCTCAATTTCGTCGTTCTGTATGGGACAATGACAATAAAGATTATTGTATCATATTGTATCGTATGATGTTTGGGTTATTCCTTCAGAGAAGCTGATTACAGCTGGTTTAAACTGGTTCTCTTATCTCTTTCTGTCAAGGTCATGCTGACTATAAAAGTAGGGCCAGAAGGAGCCCAGGTTTCACTTTTTCTGTACTGTATCTCTTTTCCTTCTGGTGTAGTGTTCCGTACATAAGTATGCTTCGTGTTGAAGTTTAGACTTATTGTAAGTTTAAGTTAAGTCTGCTGCAACAGGATTTCTTATGGACAGTGTCAATCCTGAATGTATTGGATTTGTGACCATTATGCTCATTTGCCTTCAACAGCAGTAAAGATCTGATGGATGGAATACCATTGCCCCTGGTCTATTTTTTTGGGAATCCTGCAACGTGTTTAAGTTTTCACACTGCTAACTATACATTGGAATCTACTCTGGATTAATATTGAGTAGAATTCAATGACACACAACCCCCCTCCCCAATCAGGAATCCAAAGGGCACCGAGGCTGGCAAAGGGTGTCATAGCTCAACAATGCACAGAGCACCAGAAGTGGGACATTGTGCGGCATTTGCAGATGGCAGAGAAATTTGTAGGAGGAATGGCAGTCCCAGGATAGAGAGAAGCAGAGGAGTCATCTGGAGACGCACAAGATGAGAACTAACATCCTGTAGGACCATTTTTTGCTTTTATCATGTTGCGAACTGCCCTGAGATCTGCAGATGAGTAATAATAATAATAATAATAATAATAATAATAATAATAATCTGTCCGGTTTATTTAGTCCATGCATGTATGCACAAGACAATCTGCCTTGGGGCTCTCTGCTTTTGCTCGCTTGCTGTTGTTCTGAAATCTTGTCCTTGCCCCCTGCACATGACTTCTGAAGCTGGAGGTACAGTTCAAGGCGACACATTTTTTCTCAGCGCCTGAGAGCTCCTGCACTTCCCCATGCAAGGCTCCTGCTGCAGTGTTCGCATCCCTGCTCCTTCATCTGTATGCACTGCAGCTTGTTCCCTGTCTGCCTTCTCTGCAGAATAGCTCTGCCGCAGCATTGGAGCAATTATTTAACTCTGAATGTGTCTGCAGCCTTCCTCCTGCACTGCCACCTTCCTCCTTGGTACAGTACTGGTCAAATGAGAAGGTTTGGGATTACATGCCTCCCATGAAAAGCAACTGTCAAGCAGATGCCTTAGGCAAACGCATGGTCATTTGCTTTTTTGTTTTTTGAAAAGACCAATCTGTTTAGCCAAGATGCGTTGGGCTGCCTCTGAAAACGGTTCGGAAACGTCAGCTAGTACAGAATTCAGCAGCCAGGCAAGACGGTTTGAGCATATTGCACTGATCCTGGTCTGACTGCACTGGCTACCAATTAGTTACCGGGCCCAATTCAAAGTGCTGGTTTTGACCTGTAAAGCTTTAAACGGCTCAGGACCACAACACCTCAAGGACCGCCCCTTTCCATATGAACCTATCCGGTCCCCGAGATCATCTTCTGAGGCCCTTCTTCATGTGCCTCCTTCTCAAGATGTCCAGAGGGTGGCAACACGAGAAGGAGCCTTTTCTGCAGTGGCTCCCCGTCTGTGGAATGCTCTCCCCAGAGACATTCGCCTGGCGCCTTCATTAAACACCTTTAGGCGCCACGCAAAAACCAGGCCTTTGGTTGATCTGATTGACATCCTATACCCTTTTAAAATGTGGCCCTTTTTGCAGGAGTGTTATTGGTTTATTGTTTTTATTTTGATTTTATATACTGTGATCTTCTCTGTGAACTACTCTGAGCCCTCCGGGTATAGGGCAGTATATAAATTCAATAAATAAAATTATAAAATCTTCATCCGAGATCTCCAAAACAGCATCTATTAACGCAATCCATTGATGATAATAATAAAAATTTATTATTTATACCCCGCCCATCTGGCTGGGTTTCCCCAGCCACTCTGGGCGGCTTCCAACAGAAAAATAAAATGCAATAATCTATTAAACATTAAAAGCCTCCCTAAACAGGGCTGCCTTCAGATGTCTTCTAAAAATCTGGTAGCTGTTTTTCTCTTTGACATCTGATGGGAGGGCATTCCACAGGTGGGCGCCACTACCGAGAAGGCCCTCTGCCTGGTTCCCTGCACCTTGGCTTCTCGCAATGAGGGAACCGCCAGAAGGCCCTCGGTACTGGACCTCAGTGTCCGGGCAGAATGATGGGGGTGGAGACGCTCCTTCAGGTATACTGGACCGAGGCCATTTAGGGCTTTCAAGGTCAGCACCAACACTTTGAATTGTGCTCAGAAATGTACTGGGAGCCAATGTAGATCTTTCAAGACCGGTGTTATGTGGTCTCGGCGCCTGCTCCCAGTCACCAGTCTAGCTGCTGCATTCTGGATTAGTTGTAGTTTCAATGCATGTTCCATCGTACATATTTAAAAGCACATTTGTGCAGTCATTTTGCAGCTGAATAGCTTTAGGGAAATTGATTTTTAAAATCTAGCTGGTTTGTGCATGTCCCCCTTCAACATCTACATAGGGTGGAATTCAACATCATGCTAAGATGAGAAATCCATCAGCACAAGCATTTTGGCTTGCCTGATGGTTCTCGCCCCCATCTGCTGGTTTTAATTTTTTCTACTTTTTATTTTTTTCTATTTTCTATTTTTCTATTTTCTATATTTTATTTTTATTTTATTTTTTATTCCACTTTTATTTTTTTCTGGGAAATGGGGGGGGGGGGCAGAAGGTGATCTTGCCTAGGGTGCAAAAAACCCTAGCACCGGCCCTGTGGATACCCCACCATTGTGCAAACAGAGACTCATTGTGCAGACTCCCGCTAGAGAGGAACGAATCTGAACCACAGTTATTTTATGTCTCCTTTGGCCATTGCACACCCTATTGGAACATGGACTGTCATCACGCAAAGATGTTAAATTGGTTCAAGCGCTCAAACAATCCTTGGGCATAGCTAAATGTCGCTAACTAGTGCCACATTTGTATATGGCACTTTACAACACATCTAAAATGTTTTATTTGCAGCTATATAGCTGAGTCCTAAATGGTGCCCTATATTAGATAATGCACTGTTTACCCCAAGGGGTCCATTATTTTATTTTTAAAAATGAAAATAACAAATAAATTATCTTAAAGACCATTGTAAACAGTTAAAATCATTAGTAGAATTGAAATATCACTTGTAGTTTAAGGTTGAATTCTGGACACAATGGAGATGTAAAAGATTTGGATTATCATAAAAGATGCAGGAGGAAATGATTAATAATAGGACCCACAAAGGGGAGGATGGAAGTCCAAGAGATTCCTTGGAATCTTGTTTTTATGATTTATGGTGGTGCTGTGGGTTTAACCACAGAGTCTAGGGCTTGCTGATCAGAAGGTCAGCGGTTCGAATCCCTGCAACGGGGTGAGCTCCTGTTGATCAGTCCCAGCTCCTGCCCACCTAGCAGTTCGAAAGCACATCAAAGTGCAAGTAGATAAATAGGGACCGCTCCAGCGGGAAGGTAAACGCGTTTCCGTGCGCTGCTTTGGTTTGCCAGAAGCAGCTTTGTCGTGCTGGCCACATGACCCGGAAGCTGTCTGCAGCCAAATGCCGGCTCCCTCGGCCTATAGAGCGAGATGATCGCCGCAACCCCAGAGTCGGACACGACTGGACCTGATGGTAAGGGGCCCCTTTACCTTTACCTGTATCTCTTTAAAATTTTAATTTGAAAATCCAAACAGAGAATTTTTTTAAAAAAGAAAAGAACAAATAAATAAATGCACAATGATCCATGAAATGAAAATCAGAGAGGAAGAAAGAACACTAAAGGAAGATGGACCGAATATAAATTGAACAAAAAACAAATACACAAGCTGTATATGCTAATAAAGATTGCCTGTAGACTTCTTATATCAGAATTCTGGTGATGAAAGGACAATTCACAGCCTTTCTATTTGAAATTAAGGAAATTCAGTACGACCCATAGGACTGACAGGGTGCTGGAATAAAGCACAGTTTTTGACACAAGGAGCACCAAGTGCCTTTATTCAGATGACAGCATTCATAGCGCTCAGAACTGTTAACTTTTTGCCACATTGCAGACATTTGTTCTGAACATTAGGGAGTGAAGCCATACTTCACCCATGACATTTTAGCAAAGGCAGCATGTAATTTTTAGCACCAGTTTGTGGCCAGATAATAAATAAGAAAGAAGCATTTTTTTTCATCTGTCGTTCGTAAGATCTGTGAATACCCTGCTCTATTTATTTTCTTGGTTCCGGGCACACCACAAAGATCTGCTACCTGTTTCATTGGATCAATTGCTTCTTAGGCAGTTTAACGGGGACAGTCCCATGGGTGTAGCCAGGATTTTTGTTAGGGGGAGCAGAACCTCATTTTGCTGTGTATTTTTATTGAATTTTATTGATGGGGGGGGCAGCTGCCCCTCCCTGCCCTCCCCCAGACAGTCCTCTATCTGAAAGTGTTCTTCATTGGAAGGGCTGTCTGGTCCAAATCTGTTTAGAAGCACCAGGGCAGCAGATTCATCAGGATTCCGTCATGAATAAGAAGGTTCCATGACATCCCTGGATTCATTACACTAAATGTAACACTGTTCAGCCGAATCCTGTCAACAAAAAACAAGAGCACAGGAACTCAGGTGTTGAGATTTGAATTAAAAGGTAAAGGTAAAGGGCCCCTTGACGGTTAAGTCCAGTCAAAGGTGACTATGGGGTTGTGGCGCTCATCTCTCTTTTCAGGCCAAGAGAGTTGGCATTTTGTCCACAGAGAGATTTCCAGGCCATGTGGCCAGCATGACTAAACTGCTTCTGGTGTGATGGGACACCGCGGCTTAAGCAGGAGCGCATGGAAATGCCATTTACCTTCCCACCGCAGTGGTACCTATTTATCTACTTGCGCTGGTGTGCTTTTGAACTGCTAGGTTGGCAGAAGCTGGACCAGAGCACAGAAACTCGGGTGCTGAGAATATGCTGTAATGTCAAGTCAGCCGAAGACTGCCCAAACCTTCCCCTATGCTATTTCAACTCAAACAAGAAATGCATACCTGCAATTTGGAATGAGGGGTTTAATTGTTACCCATTTTGTGGCCTAGGAGGTTTTCTTGCTGCTTAATAGAAATCTTGCCATTCAATCAAACTGTAGTTCTTCATGCCTCTAATAGCTATTCTACCAACACACAATGTTCTGCTGATTGCAGGGACCTATATTTATCCCCTCCCCTTTGCTACATCTCAAATGATACCTTAAATGTCACTACACAATCTGTCATTATTTCAGACCAATTCGGCTTCCCATTTAATTATTCTTAGTTATGGTGCTCCAGAGTACTACCAGAGGCGCATCGAAAAGACTTGGATAAAGTATTGGACGCAGCCCTACAGAAGTCATACAAAGGAATTGAACGGGCAACATATGGCTACAAATGTGCCCTCCATTTTGGATATATTACCGAGATAATCGACAACGCACTGAGTAAATGTATGTCTTTTTCGGAGGCTGACATTTAAAAATATAAAAAACAATTTTACATGGCAGGAGATCAAAAATTACGGATTTCGTAGATCACTTTCTCCTTAGCAGCAGTGCACAGACCCTACTTTATTATTGTTAGTATAGATGTACCCCACATTTCCCCAGGGAGATCTTTCTGGAAGCTTTGAGTAGGGTGTTTCAGAAGACATAGTTGAATAGGGAAAAGGGAGAAATTAAACCAATCTATTTCTCACTAAAACACCATATGGACTGAAACACAGCTGTCCCTCAGAATTGCACTTACCTGAATTTTGTGATGCAGTTCTCCAATCCAAAACATGTATATCATATGTATACAAAATGTATATCATATGTATACAAAAATGTATCCCAAAATATGTAGATTAAAAGGAAATGTGCATAAAATATGCATTTTATTATACTTGTCAGTCACTTAGCTTCCTGAAGGTCTCCAAGCAATTTTCAACACGCTTAAAGCTTAAAGATGGTTATTAGCACGCTGGTAACAAAACACCATCATTTTGGGCTGCAATCCTATCCACACTTACTTGGGAGTAGATCTCATGGAACTCAGTGGGACTTACTTTTGAGCAGACCTGCATAGAATTGCCCTGATAGTCTATCAAAAGCTAGGGAGAAGTATTTACCTGATGCTGACCAGGTATCAGTGAAGGCATCAGGTGAACCTCACGAGGAAGAAAATTCCACAGATGGGGGAGCCACAACTGGAAAGACCCTCTCCTCTTCCTCAGAGGGTGGGGACCTGGAGAAGGGCCTCAGACTAAGATCTCAGGATAGGTATGTTTATATTAGTGAAAATAACTTATTAAAAACCATTGTTTCATGGAAGATGCATCTATTTGGAGAAATGTGAACTAAATAGCTGGTGAATTTCCATGAGAACTTCTTCTCCTCATTTTTTAAAAAAGCATGTTGATAAGGAAATGTGGGAAACTGAAGATTGAGAAAATGAGGGAAACCAAAACTGGCACACCCACCCATCCTTAGGAACAATGGCTATGGAGTTAAAGTATTGCCACGCAAAAGTCTCTCCCCATTTAGTTTGGGGAGTGGTCATTCTAGCTGAAAACTGGAACTGCATCTATTAAAGAACAGCACTTTAATATACAGTCGTACCTTAGTTCGTGAATGCCTTGCGACTCAAATGTTTTGGCTCCCAAACGTCCAATGCGGCTTACGCAGCTTCTGATTGAGTGCAGGAATCTCCTACAGCCAATCGGAAGCCGTGCCTTGGTTTTTGAACGTTTTCGGAAGTCGAACGAACTTCCGGAACAGATTCCGTTCAAGAACCAAGGTACAACTGAGACAGGAATTATGAAAGTACGAGCCGCAGAACTGTGTCAGACCAGGAATCCCTGGGCTGGCTTATGCAAACCAGCCTGGTTAGCCTAGCAAAGAGCAAATGAACATTACAAAAGGGGTTGATGGGCCATCTGAGAATAATCTTTTGACCTGGGGAGACAGATGTTGCCAATGTGATGAGGTGTATGTTTGAAGTGACAGGGAAAGAAATTTTTTTTAGCAAGGTATTCGCAGAAGAAGAAGGGGAGAGAAAAGACTGGGATCCATCTTGGACAGGCTGGCTGAAGGCTGGCTGGGAGAGATGCCTTGGACTCTAGGGCTGCACTGCTGTGGGGAACAAGCCCCTCTTGAAATGACCATGGTGCAAGATCTGGACTCCCTCCATTTAGACTGAAGGTGTAGATAGGTGAATAAACTCTGTTTCTTAAAGCTCTGTCAGTCTCCACCATGTCTCAATTCTCGAAGAGAACACAGACACAGGGTGAGTGCCTGGAACCCCTCAAGATCTTGCTATTGCTTGGCAGAAAGGAGGGGAGCCACCCAACTTTTGTAACCGTCTTATTTGCAAGGTGCCAAATGAAGAGCTAGGTGTTGTTCTTTGTACAACTTGCTTGCCTGTGTTCAGTGTTCGGCAATTAATGCTTCTAGACCAAGCGGAGGATCTTTCTGTCATTTAATTCTACTCAATATTGACCCAGAGCACATTCCAACATATAGTTAGCAGAGTAAAAACTGAAACACGTTGCAGGATTCCCAAAAAATAGACCAGAGACAATTGTATTTCATCCAGCAGAGCTTTACTGCTACTGAAGGCAAATGAGCATAATGGCCACAAATCCAATACATTCAGGATTGGCACCTTCCATAAGAAATCCAGTTGCAGCAGACTTAACTTAAACTTACAATAACATATAAGTCTAAACCCTTCACACTGAGCATACTATGAGATAGAAAGAGAAACCCAGACTCCTTCTGGCCTTATTATTATGGTTATCATGACCTTGATGGAAAGAAATATGAGAAAGTGAGTTCTCCCCTTCAGGAGAGCTCGGGTTGCAGAAGGGTTAACAAGACATCCCCGGGTTGTTGGGCGGGTCAGTTTGGATGGCCACATGAGTGATTGGTGGGTTTTGCTGTTGCTGGGGAAATTGTTATGTTGCAAGTGATTTTTTATGACAGCCATAGCAGTATATATTCTTAGGAAGCAGTTTGCGTTTCACTTTCGCTGCTTACAACGGATCTCCCACCCTCCCTCCCTTTATTTAGGGGTTCTTTGCGCTTGACATTGCTATGCCTGTCATGGGGTCGCCTGTTTTGGAGCAGGGGCCTGGTAGGAATTTTGTCTACTTGGCTGATTGGCTGGTGCCCTGTGGTTTTTGCCTACTGCGTAGCAAATGGTCACAACTTGTAAGGTTGCGGTTAGGCATTGGTTCAAATTGGATGGGGAGGGGTAAGGATTTGGCTGGGCCTGCCCCTCAAAATTGCTGCTGCCTTTAGGGGTATTCCGTTAAAGGAATCCTGGGGCTCCACATGTTTAGGGGCTAGGACCGCGCATGAGCCTCAGGGAGCATCTGAGGGAGAGGTGAAGGGCATAGCTCCCTGCCCCGTCCTCTCTCAGGGGGTGCTCTCACCTACTGGCTTCCCTAGTTCGCTAGCGGGAGTCAGATCTGTCCCGGGGGGGGGGCAGATGGCAGGAACCAATGCCTAAGCAACCACTCACATTTAGTTGTATTTAAATAAAGTTGTGGCCAAATTAATGCCAAAAACCTTGAACTTAAATTCTGAGTGATGTGTGAGTTATTGGGGGGGGGGGAATGTCTTAGTACCTTGACACGCAACCAGTTTAAGCCAGCTGTACTCAGATTCTCTGAAGGAATAACCCAAATATCATGAACCTTCTGGTTGTTTCTTTCACACAGAGAAGCTTCCAGAACCCTCTTGAATTCAGTAGAATAGGAAAGATCTCTACACATCCGATCAATACTTTCTGCACCAAGAAATGCAAACTGACACTTTCCTCCATGGGCATTCGTGAATCTTGGTTTCACTAGCTATTTGAAAATTGGGCACACACTTGCAGACTCAAGCAGGACTAAAGAGACAGGCTGGAGACAGAAGTCTGGGGTTTTGTTTTCCTCTGCCTTATAAGCAGGAAAGCTGCAAGAGCGCACTGTTTGCTGTGAGGAACTGGTAGTGCTTTAAAGAATTAGCACTGTATTTCTGGCTGCATGCCTGCTTCTCTGCACTCGGTTTTGTTGCCCAGGCAGATTTTATGGCTAATTTAAAATAGGCACAAAATGGACCTTATAACTCTTGCTGTAGTCAAAATGGAGGGAAGGTTGTTGCTGTTTGGGAGACAGATTAAAGAGACGGGGGGTGGAAAGCAACCTTATTATGTTGGTGCTATTCAGATGTGGTTATGAACAGATGAAAACTTGACATCAGCTTCCAGCCTTCAAGTTGTCAATCATCTTGATGATCCAGAGGGAAGCTGTGGGTTCCTAAAACAGGAGGCTGAATTTAGTTTTCTTGTTGTTGCTTTTAATATGAAATTATATATATATATATATATATATATATATATATATATATATATATATATAGGCCTACTTTTAGCATTCTATATCAAGAATGGGAACCCTATGCCCCCCTGATTTTGTTGAACCACAGCTCCCATCATCCCTTAGCTGGGCTGGATGAGAGTGATGGTTGCTGGAATGCAATAACATCCCTAGCGCCACAAATTACCCATCCCTGATACATGATCCAATAACTGTGGCAAATAGGATGCATTCAATGGTTGGGGACTTGGAGCTGGGTGGCCATTTTCCAGGAGCAAAAACAGAACAGTATTCTGAAATAAATAGCTTTGGCCAGGCCAGCCGAAATTGTTCCTGATCTCTTAATCAGTTTGGAAATCTCTTAATCGGGCTGGTTAACGGTTAATTGCTATTTGCTAACTGCTTTACCTTCCAGCTTTCCTGAATCGGCTGGGATTGTCATGGATTTCGTGTCGTAATCCTGGGCAATTAACTGTCCAAGGAGAATTGCAGTTAGGAGCCTGTCTGCCTGTACAACATAATCCATTTAAATTTTGAAATATGCCGTACCTTCCATCATCACTTGCAACTGAGGAAATTGGCAGCCTCGCCTTGTCTCAGGACTGTAGGGATTAGGGCAGTGGTTTTAAACCAGTGTGCCATGGCACCCTGGCTTGCCTTGAAGGGTGGTCAGGGGTGCCGTGGGCAACAACTCTCGTGTCTCTGCCTCCCAAAGGTTTGCACGGCTGTTTGTTGCAGCAGCCCTGGCTACAAGCTCCTCAGGTGAATGGTGCCTCTGTGGCTGGCCAGAGGGTGCTGGCTGCCAGGAATTGAAGCGGCCTCGGAGTAAGTAAGCAAGCAAGCAGGTGAGGGAACCAGCCACCAGTCCGTCAGCCTGTTGGGAATGGACCGACAAGTCCCAGGCCTCTGTGGGGTCTTTTTCAACTCTTGAGGTCTCATAGCTGAAATCTTTCTTTTTATCTATCTTATGAATATGTAAAGCCCCGGAGGAGAAGCTGGAACCTGAAGAATAGCAACTAGTAACCCACATTAAAAACAGCACACCCAAATGCTCCCCAAAGGCCAGAATATGGGCAAAGATATACTAGGTACAGTAGACATGAGGAAAATGCAGTCTATCTCTGGTAATAAATAGGGGCAACTAATTGGGATGCATAGGATTCCTTGCGTCTCTCATGGGAACAAACCATCAATGGCACGTGGGTGTTCAATGGCATGGGGATGTTAGGTGCACTGAATAGATGCATTCAAAAAATCTAGATGTAACCACAGGGCAATGTGAAAGAAAGGAAGTTTTCCTAATGTTGAGTGTGTGAGTAAATTAATGGGCTGATTCATCGGGTCCTCCCTTAAAGAGGGCACGTGTTGCTGTGAGACCTGGCAACCAAACCCTGTGTTGTGGGTGGGTAAGATTGGATAGCCACAACACCCAATTGGTAGGTCCCTTGATGCAGGGTTTAATCAGGCCGATGGGATGCAGGCTAAACGTTTCAAGGGACCTATATATGCCCATGCACATGACCCAGAGCTTCCTCTTTTGGTGCGTGCATCGGAACATCTGCCCACTTCTCCCTATTTTCAGGGCTTGTGCTCTTGACCTTGCTATGCCGAAATGTGTCATCTGTCGTTGGGACAGGGGCACGGAAGGAATTTTCCCCAATTGGCTGATTGGCTGGTGCCATTTGGGTTCCGCCTGCCGCGTAGCAAATCGTCACAACTTGTAAGGTTGCGGATAGGTTCTGGTTCAGGTGATAGGGATGGGGGAACTCTCTCGCCATCCCTATGTGAAGGGTACTCTATTAAAGGAATCCAGGGACTCAGTGGTTTGGTCAACCCTGTGAGGGGGTTGTGCCCGTGCCTGAGTCCAGGGGGACATCTGGGTGGTGGACATAGCATGTCCCCAGCTTTCCGCCATTCCGGGTGTTCACCCTAGGCTGACCTAGGCTGGTGCCCTGGGTCAGCGCTGCCTGCAAGGGTGCAAGGAGCTAGTCGAACTAGAGCCTATGCAACCACTCACTTTCTGTAATCAATAGTTCTGGCCGAAATTCTGCCAAAAACCAAACCAAAATTTGAGTCTTGTCTGAATTTATTTAAGGGGGAGCTTTAAAGGTCTGAACAGGCAATTAAACATGAGTGCCTCTCCTTCGAAGGTGCATGTCAATGTGCATGGGGTATCAAGATAAAGAACAGAAAAGGTTCATCTATCAAGCTACATACACACTGATAAAAGCCCATGCTCCAATTCTTTTTTTTCTGTTAGAAGAAGATTAACAGCAATTATCTGAAATTGGTAGAGTCTTGTACTGATTAAAGCACTGCTTTGCAACAGCATTAGTGGCGAGCATGTTTCAGCAAATTGATTTAAGCTCTCTCCAGGTTTCTTTCGCTCTCATATACAAAGTCACAAACAAATAGAGATCTCTCTCACTGGAGCCTTTCCCATTTGAAAGTTGTTTACCTGCACTATACCTAACAGGCAAAAATGTGCGACATAGCCCCTGCTAAGTTTATTTCTGGATCTTCAAGTCAAATGCTGGGAAGAAGCTATAAAATCAAAGCCACGTTCTAAAAACTGGTTCTATTTCCCCTGCCTTTCCCCCAAGATAAAGGTGGGTGATATACTCGAAGGAGCATCTCAACCCCCATCTTTCAGCCCGGACACTGAGGTCCAGCTCTGAGGGCCTTCTGGCAGTTCCTTCACTTTGAGAAATGAGGTTACAGGAAACCAGGAAGAGGGCCTTCTTGGTAGTGGCACCCACCCTGTGTAACACCGTCATCAGATATCATGGAAATAAAAAAAACTATTTGACTTTTAGAAGACATCTGAAGGCAACCCTGTTTAGGGAAGGTTTTATGTTTTATCATGTTTTTAATATTCTGTTGGGAGCTGCCCAGAGTGGCTGGGGAAATCCAGACAGATCTACTACTACTACCACTACTACTACTTCTACTATTACTACTATATAAGATGCCTCTCAAGAGACTCATGCATTCGTTTCATCCGGACGGTATTATTGCCATGTTCTCCATGTTTGGGGCTGCCCTTCAGGATGCTCTGGGAACTGCAACTGATACATCACTGGGCTACCGGGATGCTGACAGAGCATGCTAGTCTGCACATATTATACTGATCCTACACATTGGTCACCATATATTTTGGACTGGTTGGAAGCAGAAAAATGGTGGGAGGTACCAGCGGGGGAACCCTGAAGAGGTAACAGGGTTTGGCGAGACTGCAGCAACTCAGTGAGCTGTTTTTCTTTCTGCTATTTCCAGTTAGTAGCCCATTATTCAAATGCAAGCTGGTGTGACAGGATCAGATACTGTATCTCCATTTATTTCAACTAATTCTAGATAATGGCAACTTAACCTGTTGATGTACTCGGAGATGAATGAAAGTGCAGGTTGGCTAATCTCCTAGCCTCTAGTTGCTTTTGGGCTTGCATTTTCTTGCACGTATGAAAACATTCTCCGGGAATACCACCTGCCCAAATGGCTGTTCAATGTCAAATAATTATTTGTCACATAGAGGTAGATCACATGAATACTGGAGTTGTTTTACCAGCCTATAAACAGTTAGTTGCTCTATCAACCTGATATGAGACTGAATGACTGAATGACAGAGGCTTATACTAAGATGTTACACAAACTGTTAAAGGACCCATGGGACACACACACACACACACACACACACACACACACACACACACACACATTTGCAGGTTCTTTTTATTTGGAAGCATGGCTATTTGGAAAAGATAAAAAGAACCCGCAGTTACGCAGGAATTTAAACTGCTATGTTTATGAATGGTAGTGTGCTCCACTGACATAACATTTTCAGATGAAATATACTGAGAAATCATTCTTTATGGGGGCAAGAATTGCATATTTAGGGGAAATTGCTTGCAAAAATATGCACAATAGTCAAAACTGCAGACACCAGTGTATTAGGAGACTTTTGCATTAAAATGCTGATGAGCTTACATGAGGATTTTATAAATAAATAGATGATAGGTAGATAGGTCGATAGACCCATAAATTGCTGCAGAGATGTGGAGAACTGAATTTAAGATTGGAAATGCAGAGTACAGAAAATGGTAGAGTACAGAAAATCCTTTCCTTACTCACAAGTTTTTTCTGTTTATAATTGAGTGTCCTTTTCCCCACCAAAATTATTTCTTAATAGAAACTCCTCAGTCTGCCCACATGAAATTAATGGCAGAAAGGTTAATTAACATTGACATGTTTATATCTTGCTTGGGAGGAGTTTTTAGAAGTTTGGCTGTTTACTTCAGATCTATTGCTTTTTAAAAAGGGTACAGTCTGAATCCCTTGGAAAGTTTGGAGCTGCAGTTTCTGGTCTGTCTCTTTTAAGTGTTATATCAGCACTTCTGGAAGGAAACAAAATAAGCCAGGAAGGTGATAAAAAGGCTGAGACATTTGAATATAAAGTAACTTTTGTCGTGAATCATTTTGAAAGCATTCTATAAAGAATGCCAGATAGCATCTATAACTTGTGAGATAAGGATGCCCCAAAGAAAATAAGAATCACACCTTTTTTGCATTTGTTTTATATTGAAATTAATAATCTTGCTCTATATCAAATGTTAACTAATGTATAATCGACGCTATGTGTGGTGTCAGCAGGCACCAGTAACTTAGCCGAGCAACAACTAGGCTCTCAACAAATTGCTCAGACATTAGGAGTGGGAAGAGGCTGCAAAACGTGGGTTACACAATATACCCCAGGAGGGGTAGAGAGTTTGTGGCACTCCAGATGCTGCTGAACTACAACTCCCATCATCCCTGACCACTGATGCAGCTTGGAGTCTTAAAAGTATAGAGGGCCGTGGGAAACAAAAGTCAAGGCTTGTCAAAGCCTCCATGACGCACCGGGCAACAGATATAGGACATAATACAGATCTGAATCTCTGGGGAAAGCTTTGGAAAAGCGTTTTGAAGTTCACAGCATGTTATTCTTTGAAGGAGAACTCATCGAAAATGATTTATAGGTGGTACTTAACTCCAAGTGGGCTAGCTAAGATGTATAAGAGTGAATCGGATAAGTGCTGGAGATGCAAGGAGGTTGAGGGAACATTTTTTCATATGTGGTGGACCTGTAAAAGGGTAAATTGTGTCCTCCCTCAAAGAGGGCATGTGTTGCGGTGCGACCTGACAACTGAAGCCTGTGTTGTGGGTAGGTACAATTGGATAGCCACAACACCCTGTTGGTAGGTCTTTTGACGCTGGGTTGAATCAGACCAATAGGACGCTAGCCAAACCAATCAAGGGACCTATATATGCCCCTGCATGTGACTCAGAGCTTCCTCTTTTGGTCAGTGCATCGGAACACCTGCCCACCTCTCCCTATTTTCAGGGCTTGTGCGCTTGACCTTGCTATGCCGTCATCTGTCATTGGGACAGGGGCACGGCAGGAATTTTCCCCACTTGGCTGGTTGGCTGGTGCCACTTGGGTTTTGCCTGCCGGGTAGCAAATAGTCACAACTTGTAAGGCTGCGGATAGGCTCTGCTTCAGGTGATAGGGATGGGGAAACGTTCTCGCCATCCCTATGTGAAGGATTTTCCGTTAAGGAATCCAGGGACTCAATGGTTTGGTAACCCTGAGAGTGGTTGTGCCCGTGCCTGAGTCCAGGGGGACATCTGGGTAGTGGACATAGCATGTCCCTGGCTTTCCGCCATTTCAGGTGTTCACCCTAGGCTGACCTATGCTAGTGCCGTGGGTCAGCGCTACCTGCAACGGTGCAGGGAGCTAGTCGAACCAGAGCCTATGCAACCGCTCACCTGATGTAATCAGTAAAGTTGTGGCCTAAATTCTGCCAAAAAGGTCTAAACACACAAAAGAGTATTGAGAAATAATCCATAATGAATTGGGGGAAAAATGTTTAAAAGTACTTTTCAAAAAAAAAAAAAAACCACCAGTCATTCAGACGGAAATTCCCAGGTGTCAAAAAAAGATTATTTATGTATGCTACTACTGCACCCCATATTTTGTTAGCCCCAAAATGGAACACGAGCAAGGTCCCAGCTAAAGAAGAATGGCAACTTAAATTGACGGAATATGCACAACTTGCAGGCTTAGCATATAGAATAAGAGAACAAGAAGAACATATGTTTAAAGAAGACTGGAAAACGTTTATTGAATATATGGGGGTGATTGTGTTCACTTGAAAACGTTGGCAGCATTAAGGTAAGTTCAACAGTGAAGAAGTTTTGTTGGATATAATAATGGAATACTGAAGGGTTTAGTTTATGTAAAATAAGCAAGGGTGTATGTTATACAAAATGAACCATGGAAAGAGAAGAAGGGAAGTCATTGATAATTTAAGGATGCTTAAGTGAGTATTCAAAATTGTAAAACAGAAAATTTAATAAAAATTATATATATAACAAGTATGGAGGTCCACAGCTGCCCCGTTGAAGTAATAGTAGCAAAAACACAGCATAGGATCACACCTGTTGTATATCTATCATTACTATATATATCAGTGCAACCTAGGAGAGGTGAAAAGCTGGTTTGACTTACCTTCTGCTCCAGCTTCTGCAGGCTGGTTGCCTGGGTTAAATGCCGATTTAGAGCACCGTGACTGGTTCCACCGCACTGGGCACCAAGCCATAGGGTATCACAACTATGAAATAGTTAGGGCTGCCATATTTCCAAAAGTGAAAAAAAGTTGTCGAGCCTTCTTTTGGGGTGGGGCAGGGCGAAATGGTTGAGGTTTCCCTGGCAAAAATCTGCCCGGACGCCTTTTAGCTTGGATGTGTCTGGGAAAACCTGGACATATGGCAGCCCTAGAAATAGTGAATTGAGCAGAATAGTGGGTGAGAGATGCAGAGTACCCCCAAATTATTATTATTATTATTATTATTATTATTATTATTATTATTATTATTATTAGAATTTATATACCACCCTATACCCAGAGGTCTCAGGGTGGTTCACAGAAAAGATCACAATATATAAGATCAAAATAAAAACAATAATCCAATAACACCCCCCTCCCTCCCAAAAAAAGAGCCACATATTAAAATGGTACAGTGGTACCTCGAGTTACAAACACCTCAGGTTACAAATGCTTCAGGTTACAAACTCCGCTAACCTGGAAGAGTTACCTCGAGTTGAGATTTGAATGGAAATTGTGTGCCGATGGCGCAACGGCAGCAAGAGGCCCCATTAGCGAAAGCACGCCTCTAGTTAAGAACAGTTTCAGGTTAAGAACAGACCTCTGGAACAAATTAAGTTCTTAACTAGAGGTACCACTGTATAGGATGTCCCCAAATCTTGGCTTTGCACAGGGCATAACTCACATGACAAAATTCCATCCCTACCATTCAGGATCCAAGATACCCTCCGGAGCCGTTATCGTTTAATATTTCAGATCCATCCTGCCAAACAATCAGAAGGACTGCCTACTTTGATCTGTTGAGTAAACTACTTCATTGCAAAGAAACGCTGCTCATTTTATATCTCTGAGATGTAGTAGGCATTAAGGATCATTTCTATTTTGAAACTAAAGACACTTTTGGAGTGATGAGTAATATCGAGATCAATTATGTATGCAACAAAAGCTATGGGTAATGATTTAGTCTTGCTCCAAAAGACCAGTGCTCAGTCACTCAGAGCAATCGTGCTAATAATAGCCTCAATTAATTGAAATCTCTCAATTTTCAGAATTCAAGAAATCAGAGTTTGACCTCGGGATTACAGATGAATGAAATGTGAATATGTTACTTTAGAGTGCAGAATGTATCCAGAGAATGAGGCACAAATCAGTTCACTACTTCAGGTTAGACTGTTTTGGATTTAAACCTACACAAAATCCTGTTTCCCAGGCAACCAATTCTGCATTCCATTTTTAAATCTCGAATTAGAAATGTGGAATACAGTATTGACTCTCAAACAATCGTTTGGTGTCAGGGAAAGAAAAGTTGCCTCCTGAGTCGCTTGGAGACCTTTGCACAGAAAGTGACTAGCAAATCTAACAAACGTTAACCGCAACAACAATATGAAATAAAGACCTATTTCTGGTGTCAGAGGAGAGAATTTATACGAGTGAAATAAAGTGATCCAACGTCATCTAGCATATTTCTCTCATCTTCTAGGAACAACAGCAGAAAAAGGCTGATTTTCCTTGAGATGGAGATTTAGATACAGAGATTATAGAGCAGAGGTCCTACCAGATGGTTGCTCAACTACAACTCCCATCATCCTTAACCATTGGCCATGCTGGCTAGAGGTGATGGTAGCTGGAGTCCAACAGCATCCTAGAGTGCCATAGGATACCCACCAATGGCATAAACTTTTGTCAACCAGAGTTCACTTCATCAGATCTCTGGGGTGTTTTCCCAAGTGTGCCACAAGATTTATATTTTTCTGCATACTGTGGTACCTTGGTTCTCAAAAGCCTTGGTACTCAAATGACGAAAACCCAGAAGTAAGTGTTCCAGTTTTCGAACGATTTCAGAAGCCAAACATCCAATGCGGCTGTCGGCTATTGTTTCCGGGGCACCTGCACCAATCGGAAGTTGCGCCTTACTTTTCGAACATTTCAGAAGTCAAATGGACTTCCGGAACGGTTTAAGTTTGGCACTTTTGTTTTTGCTATTTATTTTGCATTTTTGTTTTTGAGGCTTTTTCAGTTAATTTGTTTTTGTGACTGTGTGGAACCCAGTTCAGCTACTGATTGATTGATTGATTCATTGTGTAACTGTGGAAATGGATAAAAGCCCATCCAAATAATGACTATCATCAGTGCAGGTAAGAAAAAATAATAATTTTACTTTTTATCATCTGCAATGCTGTCTTATATCTTTTATAGTACAGTACATTGATTATTGTTTTCATTTTATGGATCAATGGTCTCGTTAGATAGCAAAATTCATATTAAATTGCTGTTTTAGGGGTTGTTTTTAAAAGTCTGGAATGGATTAATCCATTTTGCATTATTTTCTATGGGAAAGCATGCCTAGGTTTTGGAACAAACTTCTGGAATGGATTAAGTTTGAGAACGAAGTTACCACTGTACTAAGATGGCTACCCCATTGAATTTATTTACTTGTTTCACATAACAAACAAACAACTGGGAGAAACTTAAGAAAAGCAATTTGAAGTTTACAGCATGCTATTCTTTGAAGGAGAACTACTTGAAAATGGTTTTCAGATGGTATTTAACTCTGAGTAGGCATGCTAAGATGTATAAGACTGAATCAGATAAGTGCTGGAGATGCAAAGAGGTTGAGGGAACGTTCTTCATATGTGATGGACCTGTAAAAGAGTATTGGGAAATAATCCATAGTGAATTGAAAAAAAAATGTTTTAAAGTACTTTTATAAAAAAACCCAGTCATTTTTGTTGGGGATAATTCAGATGGAAATTCCCAGATGTGAAAAAAAGGTGCCACTGCTGCGGCCTGTGTTTTGTTAGCCCCAAAATGGAAAATGAGCGAGGTCCCAACCAAAGAAGAATGGCAACTTAAACTGATGGAATATGCACAGCTCGTAGATTTAACTTATAGAACAAGAGAACAAGAAAAAATATACATTTAAAGAAGATTGGAAAGTGTTTATTGAATATATGGGGGGGATTGTGTACACCTGAAAACAATGGCAGGATTAAGTTAAATTCAACAGTGTAAACAAGTTTTGATGGATGTAAAAATGGAATACTGAATGGTTTGGTTTGTGTAAAATATGCAGGAATTTATGATATGCAAAATGAACCATGGAAAGAGAAGGAGGGCAGTCATTGATATTTTCGGGATGTTTAAGTGAGCATTCTAAATTGTAAAACAGAATATATGTATATGTATATGTAAAGGGACCCCTGACCATTAGGTCCAGCTGTGACTGACTCTGGGGTTGCGGCGCTCATCTCGCTTTATTGGCCGAGGGAGCCGGCATACAGCTTCCAGGTCATGTGGCCAGCATGACAAAGCCGCTTCTGGTGAACCAGAGCAGTGCACGGAAATGCCGTTTACCTTCCCGCTGGAGCAGTACCTATTTATCTACTTGCACTTTGACATGCTTTTGAACTGCTAGGTTGGCAGTAGCAGGGACCGAGCAACGGGAGCTCACCCCATCGCGGGGATTCGAACCGCTGACCTTCTGATCAGCAAACCCCAGGCTCTGTGGTTTATATTATTTATACCCCACTCTTCTGGCTGGGTTGCCCCACACAACACTTGAGGAGCTTAGGCAGGGCTCCTTCCCAACTCTGCAACCTGCAATTAGTTAGTTATTGTGGAGCAATGCCGAGGGTTGATTCTGTGGCCTTCTTCTGCATAGAAAACATGGGCTGTATCACCAAACTATTTTCCTTTCCCAAGCTGGTTGTTTGGGTGACTGTTGTTAGACTAGAATCATAGAATTATAGAGTTGGAAGGGGCCACGAGAATCATCCAATCCAATCCCCTGTGATGCAGAAATCTTTTCCCCAATGTGGGACTTGAAGCCCCTACCCTGGGGTTAAGAGTCTTGTTCTCTACCAACTCAGCTGGTCTGAGCATCCTTCTTTGTGGTGCCTTTCTTCCACTGAAGACCAATCTCTTCCATATACAGCACAGCACAATGCTTCACAAGCGGGAAATGAGGGGAGCCTTGGCATTGTTCCATTCAGAATTATATACCCCTTTCCATTCTGCATCTTTGAATGTTATCAAAAACATGGGGACAATCTGAGGGTACATGTTTTGCATTCTAGGGTTCTTATTTCTTTTCCCAAACCATGAAGTGGAAGCATTATTGCCTCCCTATGTTTATCATGTTCTCTCTGTGACATTTAAAGTTCATTAAATGTAGAACTCTGGGCCACCACCCCCCTTTGATCATTAGAGCAGAAAATGCTTGGTAATTACAATGTTCAGTTAATCCTGTTAATATGCTATTTATTATCATGCAAGGCTAGGGCACGCTCTGTGTCTTAAGAGTAATTTTAATTAATGCTAACCTCATTTTTTGTGTTGTTCAAACCTATTTTTCTCCACAAACCGATTATCTTACTTACTGGTGCACTGAGGCGTTCGAAAGCCTTGAAGAGCCTGATTTAACGCTGCTATATATAATATTGTTAGAGACAAAAACAACTCTTCTTCTAACTAGTTTCATTTCCAGAATGTTGGACAAGGAAATCCTGAGTTCTAATCCATGCTGTCATGAAGCTCAGGGAGTAGATCCTCGGTCAATCAATATATATCAGCCTAAACACCCTCTTAGGATTGTTGTAAGCATACAACATAAAATGCTACCTTACACTGAAGGTGGATCTACAGACGGATGGGGGGGGGGAGGACACTGTAAATAGATCAGAAATATTTTCATCAGAGAAATGTTGGTGGGTATGGATTTACAGAAGCCATCTCACTTTCAAATTACTACTGGTAGTATGGTAGTAGTAGTTATTATGGAATGAGACGTCCCTATTTTTGTCTGAGAAATGTTGGAGGGCACACAGAGTCATACCACTTGAAACAGTAATTGTTGTTGTTGTTTTGTTGTTTAGTCATGTCTGACTCTTCGTGACCCCATGGACCATAGCACGCCAGGCACTCCTGTCTTCCACTGCCTCCCGCAGTTTGGTCAAACTCATGTTCATAGCTTCGAGAACACTGTCCAACCATCTCGTCCTCTGTCGTCCCCTTCTCCTTGTGCCCTCCATCTTTCCCAACATCAGGGTCTTTTCCAGGGAGTCTTCTCATGAGGTGGCCAAAGTATTGGAGCCTCAGCTTCAGGTCTGTCCTTCCAGTGAGCACTCAGGGCTGCATTCCTTCAGAATGGATAGGTTTGATCTTCTTGCAGTCCATGGGACTCTCAAGAGTTTGCCTCCTCACCATAATTCAAAAGCATTATTTCTTCAGGGATCAGCCTTCTTTATGGTCCAGCTCTCACTTCCATACATCACTACTGGGAAAACCATAGCTTTAACTATACGGACCTTTGTCGGCAAGGTGATGTATCTGCTTTTTAAGATGCTGTCTAGGTTTGTCATTGCTTTTCTCCCAAGAAGCAGGCGTCTTTTAATTTCTGACTGCTGTCACCATCTGCAGTGATCAAGGAGCCCAAGAAAGTAAAATATCTCACTGCCTCCATTTCTTCCCCTTCTATTTGTCAGGAGGTGATGGGACCAGTGGCCATGATCTTGGTTTTTTTGATGTTGAGCTTCAGACCATATTTTGCGCTCTCCCCTTTCACCAGCAGTAATGGTTCCCCCCAAATAATTATTGGACGTATAGGTTGTTGGAAGTGCTGAGAGTTGTTAGGAGACCCCCATTCCCCTCATGAAACAACAATTATCAGAGTTCCCTGGGAAGAGGGATTAGTTGTTGAACCACACTGTTAAGCCACAATACATAACCACAATCCTTCTGCGTTGCACAGCCGACTGCAACACTCAAGAACACCTTCTTGATGCCTTGGTTTGTGAACCTGTACCAGTAATCACATAGTTGCTGGTATAACAAGTCAACAAACTGGCCATTACATTCAATCATTCTGCAAAATGTCTAATTATATTAAGGTTACCAGACATCCCCGTTTCCCGGAGACAGTCCCCGGATTTACAAATCAGTCCCCTGACAAAATCCATCTATTTAGTAGGAAATTGAAAAGTGTCCCTGGATTCATTGAAAAAAAATCTGGTAACTTTCAATTATATCTATCTACTATGAGATTCTTCCCACAATATGATTCTTAGCAGTGATACACCCACTAGTAACCTCTCCCATATCCATATTGGAACATCTGGATCTGACCCAGACGCTTGTTACTGGCGTTTTTGCACCTAGTTGAAGCTCTCCTTGAATTTGTATCTCTTGGGGTAGTGCCTAAAGCAGGGGTCAGCAAACTTTTCCACTGTCCCTTAGACCTTGTGGGAGGCCGGACTATATTTTGAAGAAAAAAATGAACGAATTCCTATGCCCCACAAATAACCCAGAGATGCATTTTAAATAAAAGTACACATTTTATACTCATGTAAAAACACCAGGCAGGCCCCACAAATAACCCAGAATTGCATTTTAAATAAAAGGATACATTCTACTCATGTAAAAACATGCTGATTCCTGGACCGTCCGCGGGCCGGATTTAGAAGGTGATTGGGCCACATCCGGCCCCCGGGCCTTAGTTTGGGGGACCCCTGACCTAAAGTATCTAGTTTATTTAAAGGCAAGGTGGTACCGGTAGCTATTTTAACTAAAATTGTGGTGCTGGCTAAAATTTTAGATTAGACACTCTCTGAATATAAGCAGCAGCAAAAACAACCACGATGCAACGATGTTACTTAAACTGGAAAACAATGAGTTATCAAATAGGCATGACAAGACTGATAAGGAATTGGATAAATTTTAAAAGGACACTTTATCCCTAGAATTTAAGGTGGCATATATCAGACAGACTCCTGTTAAGAAAGAAAGGACTTCATTTCCTTAATCCAAAAAGGCATTCTTGTTCAGCCTTGGCCAAAGCACAGTTTTGTCTTGTTTTTTTTTTTTAATGCACAGAAAGAGAGAAGATGCTTTGTCAATGAAGTAAGAATGTTCTCCTAAGGGCAGATACTGTTATTATACGGTTAAAGATAAGCAGGGATTACTGTGTAAGCTGCTCTGGGTTTTCCAGAGGAAAGCTGAGGTATAGTTTTAAGAAACAAACATACAGCGTTCTCCTCTCTTGTACACTAATCAAGAGAGGGGTTTTTAACCCAATCGCCATCCAACTGCTCTGCTGTGCCTCTTCCCCCCCTTCCCCCCGCTTTCCCCTTTGCTTTCTCTCAAATCACAGAGTGAAATGCTTTCCATGGTACGTATAGATTGTCGCAGCGCCTGGAAAGATTAGAGCAGTATCTGATGAGGCATGAAAGCTCTGACATTCTGTGTCATTTAGTGCAAATGACAGGCGCCTTTGAACCATCTACTGAGGAATGATGTGTCGCAAGGGAAACAGGGCCAATGTGACATGCACATTTTCTTCACAAATGGCACATGCAAAACTGAAGGAGAATTCCGTGATCCACAGGAATAGGCAAGCCAAAGACCAAAACCTGCATCCAGAAAGTATTGGTATTTGATGGATGATATGCCTTTTTTTTCCCCGCTACAAGAGTGTCAAAACACTCTCTTTTGCAGGAGATCACAAGTGTGTGACACAAGGGAATTCAAATGTTCTTTTCCAAACACACGCCCCAAGGGAGATGAGAAGACTGATATTCCCTTTGTGGGCTCCTACTCAACTCCAGTCCTCCTGAGACCTTGGAACAAGAGGCGAAGTGTTCAGCAGCGCCTTACACATTACCGCATGATTGATGATCTGGCAATCAAACCGAGGAGAAGGAGGTGTTAGTGGAAGTAAATGGAAGAGGAAATGAGACCAGGAGACAGCTTTGCCTGCTGAACAACAGCCTGAAGGAGGAGAACTCCACCGGCAGCTGATCAGCCTTCAAGGAAATAGAGGAGAAGGAGCTGGTGAGAACCACCTGGCTTCAGCCTTCCTAAGCAGAGCTTGCAGCAGCAGTCAGATGCTGGAAACAACGCCTGTAATTCCTGGCACTACCTTGCTGCTTCCTGCTCATCTTGACCCTTGACCCCATGACCATCTGATTCCCTGATCCCTGGACTGTCTGACCATGTAGATTGCTGTTTGCCCAACCCTAGGGCTGGACCTGACTTTGGATGCTGAGTCTGCCTCCAGGCAGGTACACAAATCAGAGACTCTTCTGGTTCCCTGGCCTCCCACACTGCTGAGCTGGGCATGTTGCTGCTCAGCAACAAGACTTCGACCTGGGCAAAGCTGACTTTGACTTATTATAAGCCCAGTATTGTCTATTTTGATTGGCAGTGGCTCTACAAAATCTCAAGGTGATGTTCGCTTTGCTGAAGATGAAACATGGGGGCGGGGGGGGGGGACTTGCTGCTCCTCCAGATGATCTCAGTCATTGAGTTGGGATGTAAGGGGTCAAGTGGTCCTTATGGTAGCCTGGACCCAAGTTGTTCAGACCTTTGTCTATTAATATGATAACCTTAAACCTGGTCTCCTAGCCAGTGGGAAGCCAGCGCAGATGTTTCAGCCCAGATGTTACATGCTAGCAGCTTTCTGCGCCCCCCCCCCAACAGCAGGCTAGTTGCTGCCTTCTGCACTAGCTGGGGCTTCCAGACCAGCCACAAGGACAACCCCACATAAAACACATTGCCGCAATCTGGTCTCAAGGTTACCAATGTATGGGCCACAGTTCAGATACGGTTGTAACTGGCATACCAGACGCAAGCTGGCAAAAGGATTCCTAACTACAGAGGTCACATGACAAAGATGTGTCCCGGAATACCCTCAAGCTTTAAGATTTATTTAAAAATAAATACAGATGTCCAAGTGTGCGGACAAAGCACCATTTCTTTGATTCTTCATTCCATCCAGCTGATAGCTGCAGGGGCACACAGTATCAAACAAGCACATTTGTTTTCCTGACCATTTTCCTTCTCGTTGCACTCAGGCTTCAAAACCTTAAGAGCATACCCAATGACATCATTTGGCTCAGAAACATGGCTTTTAAAAAACAACAACCAAAAAACACACACATTATATTTCAGTCTGTATGTTCAATTTCAAAACTTAGAAGCAGAGAATCACAGTGTTAGAAAGGGACCCTAGGGAATATCTCGCCCAAGCTCCCACAATGCAAGAATAGGCAGCTGTTCCTTACAGGAATCGAACCTGCAACCTTGGCATCATCAGCACCATTCTCTAACTGAAATGAGAATGCCTAAATGTGCATTGGTGTAAAGGTTTAACCTGGTGACTTTCTGTATATTGAAAGCAAGAAGAGCTCTTCTCTGAGCTGTAACGTCAGTGGTTACCCAAAGGTTGCCATATTTCAAAAAAGTGAAAATCTGGACACAAAAGTCATTGAGAGCTTTTTTTTTTTTTTAAAGCAAAGTAGTTTTTCTGCTCTGTGCTGAGAGTGAACAAAGGTCTTGAGTTGCAAATTCTCCATTTTGATTGGAGTTGCCTGTTTTAGTCTCTCTGGATTTTTGGAATTATCTTTTATGTCCAAGATGCTAATCCTGTGCTGGAAAGCACAATACATTGTATGGATATTGTTATTGATGTATCTGTGATGATTTTGTTCTGTTTTTGAAGAGAAATTAGTGGTAAAATTTGAATACTGTACAGTCAAACCTCTTCTTACGTCAGCCTCCACTTGCGCCCATTGTGCCCAACGTCTGCGGCAAACGCAAAAGTAACCGGCGGGTTTGCCACCCTTCGCACATGCGCAAGAGCGGCTGTCACCGCCCACGGCTGCGCACAACAGCGCCTCTCCCAGCGACCCATTTCAACCTCTGGACTGACCTCCGGAATGGATTATGGTCGCAGGTAGAGCTTCCACTGTAATATTTTTATGGGTCTGGACAATGGGAATGGCCGCAACAGCTTCCCCTTTTCTGAAATATTCAGCTGCAAGGGAACTGGAGTTTAAATATTCAACACAATTCATTATTTCCAATCCTAAAACAGAAATAGCTTCCTGGTTCCTATACAGAATGATCCAAAAAAAGAGCCAGCTGTAGTCCCAGTGAATGGATCCGAAGTAATTTTCCTCTCAGAAGCTGTTCATGATGCACATGTATAATTTAATTAGGATAGTGATTATTGGCAGCTTTCCATAGGTTGGGGGCTGGGCTTATGTCCTCTCTTTGTCATGGGTATCGCTATTCAGGGAGACACAAAACTGAAGGGGAGACCACATCTCTTCTTAGCATTTTGCCTGCCACATCTAGCCACGCTCCCCACCCCCACTCCCAATAATGTTTGGATTTAATGAAGCCTTTTTGTGGTTAATTTAGCTTCTTTAAAATAATGCATCTAAATTATTTCTTGTAAATTATTCAGATCAGCAGCAGGAGACCTGAGCAAATGAATAAGCTTTTATCATCACGGAGAGACTCCTAAACTCCACCGAACATTGCTCATATCTTATTTAAAAGTGCCCGTTTTCCACAGGACGTCAAATTTGACAGTGATTTAGAAGACACACAACCAGAAAAAAGTCTGCACAGAAGCATTTCTTTATGCACACAGGATTAATGGAGATATCGGTATGAGAATGGCAGCGAGAATATCCGAATAAAAGCACAGGGGCAACTAATGAGACTTGTAAACGCAAAGTCTCAATAGTTCGGTCAGTCCTTATCCATAACATAAATACGAATGTCATTTGGGATCCTTCGTGAGTCGCTTGGAGGTCAAGCCAAGAACCTCCAGGGTCTGTTCTCTACTGCTCCATACCCTCCAACTTTTCTCCAGTGAAATTAGGGACATCCTAAGGGAAAACGGGACATTCTGGGATCAAATCAGAAACTGGGACGGCTTCTCCAAATCAGGGACATCCCTGGAAAATAGGGACACTTGAAGGGCCTGCAAATTTTTATTGAGGTTTGCCTCCCCACGGAACATATGCACTTGAGATGAATGATCACCATGGGTGATGTTAGAAAGGTCAGATTCTTTTTCTTTCTTTCTTGTGTTTGCCATGCACACCTACCCCCTTGCAAATCTAAACACTACCATCCATTTCATTAGATGGAAAGTGCATTAATCTTCAAGGTGCCACAAGACTGTTTTGTTTTGGGAGCAAGAGAGACTAACAGGACTGCTACCCTAGAAAGAAATGCCTAAGGATAATGTGCGGGCCTAGCTCAATAAACAGGCTCCAACTATCCTATACATTTAAAACAGTATCATACCCTCCAAATGTCCCTATTTTCATCAGAGAAATGTTGGAGGGTATATCATTTCTGTATAATGGGTTCTGTACTTAGATCATAGTGGAAAATCGGTAGGAAACTACTGAATTATCTGAAGTAAATGACTCTTGAGCTTTACCATGTAATATTTAAGAATGAAATAGTAAAGCATCTTTACGCAAGGCCAAATTGGACACCTTGAGGGGGGCGGTTTGTACTAACAACAACAACAACAACATTCAGAAAAGGAATAGCCTTTTGTGGGACCAGGCATTCTTTGCAATGGCTGATATATAGCAGTGACTCCCAAGCAACTTTCATTTGATTTGGCTGTTCTAATCTGCTGCTTCTGGAGATTAATTTTTGATGGATCGTTCTGTAACACAGCAATGTAAGTTGCCATCAGGCAACGCCTGCGGAACCGGTAAAGAATGTTGCATGAGGATCCTTAATTAAAACCAAACAATTAAATCCACTGCAGCAGCCATAGAATGAGCACTTTTATTATGATTTTAAGATAGGGTTGGCCATATTGTTCAGCTTTTTTTTTTAAGGGAGACCCCCAATCTTTTTTCTTTCTCTCTTTTCTTTCTTTTTATTTTTTTCTCTCGGTTTGTTTCTTAACTCTCTTCTTTAGATTAGTTCAATTTTTACTGCATCTTACGCTGAAAAATCCCAATAAAAAGTAATTATATAAAAAAGACTGTGCCTCAGCTGTGCACTCACAAGGCGGCTCTGGACACACCATAATTGGGTAAAGGTAAAGGGACCCCTGACCATTAGGTCCAGTCGCGGACGACTCTGGGGTTGAAGCGCTCATCTCGCTTTACTGGCCGAGGGAGCCAGCGTACAACTTCTGGGTCATGTGGCCAGCATGACTAAACCACTTCTGGCAAACCAGAGCAGCCCACAGAAACGCCGTTTACCTTCCCGCCAGAGCGGTACCTATTTATCTGCTTGCACTTTGATGTGGTTTCAAACTGCTAGGTTGGCAGGAGCACGGACCGAGCAGTGGGAGCTCACCCTGTCGTGGGGATTCGAACCACTGACCTTCTGATTGGCAAGCCCTAGGCTCTGTGGTTTAACCCACAGAGCCACCCGCACCACACACACACACACACACACACACACACACACACACACACACAAAAACCACACACATGTATATATGTGTATATAATGAATAAAATGGTATAATAGTGACCTGATTTTCAGGATTGTTCTGAGAACAAACAAGATCCACTGCAACCCATGAAATGAGGAACTTGCTCGTTTGTTTCAATGTCAGGGAGAGCTCTGACCACTTACTACAGACATGTTGTCTTTATTGGAGCCTGACAGATTTTCTTTTCTCTTTTTAATTTTTTTATTCAGTTTTACAATTTACATTTAGATTCAAACTGTAATCATAATCATGAACAACCACGATTCCCTGAATCCTTAGACTTCCCTCCACCCCTCCATGGGTTCTATTGCCAATCTTTTTCTACTGCATCATATAGTTTCTCCATTTTTTTCTTAAAAATCCATTCTTACCTTAGTTCTTGTTACATTACAAATGTTATAATTCTGCCAAAGTTTTAAGTTGTTTATAGTGTTCTGTTAGGCAACATATCCCCCCCCCCAATTCCTTGTTAAAGCTTCTATCTTCTTGGTTTCTAATCTTTCCAGTCTTTTTTCCATTTCGGCGTATTCCATCATCTTTATCAGCCATTCGTCTCTGGTCGGGACTTTGTCTTCTTTCCATCTCTGGGCCAGATGGAGATGGATTCTGACAGGTTTTCTGGCAATTTTTCTGGCATATATTTAATGTAAAAAAATCCAGCAAACCCTCAGCTTACTGGCTTTTAAAACACTGCAGAAACCCTATTGCAGAATAAATAAATTCAATAGGGGTGTGTGTGTGTGTGAGAGAGAGAGAGAGAGAGAGAGAGAGAGAGAGAGAGAGAGAGAGAGAGCAATCCTTAGTAGAGAATAGCAGTGTTAACAACTTCAAACATGTCCCTGTTTTTACCTGTGAAATGTTGAAAGGTATGTAACCAGAGACGGTAAAAAAACTTGACCTCAGTTGCCACACAGCAAAGCCCAGACCTAGCCAATGATTATCACCACAAGCCTTTCCTCGTGTACAGCAGCCACAATATTTCAAATTATAGCTTGCCCCAGCTCCCTGAATCATTGAGATGGTGGATGTAATTATGCAGTGGCTGTCCAAAAGACTTTTGTTTAGTCATATTAAATTCCTCTTGTTTTTGCAAAGGCTGAAAAAACCATTAAGAGTTCTCTGTCTGCAGGCACCACTGATAAAATTCCACAGCTCTGCTTTGCTTGCCAAATACATTAAATTCCTGAAATATTTATTGAGTGGTTTGTCAAGAAAGCGCAGCACTTTCAGTTCTTATTAACTGCATTCTGTACAAATCCATCTCAGATTTTTCCTCAAGCTTCGGAAATAGTCTTTGGGCATGGTCACACGTCAGATGAAATAGCAGTCAGAATGCTGGATGGGCTCCTAATATATGGCTCAATCTTATTTCCACTCCTTTATCAATAACAGTCACCCATGTCTATTCTCTAGCATTTATTAATTTGGTAGCCCCCGAATCAACATGACATCATTTTATTAGCATAAGCCACTTTTTTGTTACTCATTCATGTAACTTGTATTGTAAGAAACTACTATCGATTTTGGAAAGTTTGTTCTCAGTGCGTTCTCAAGGTAATGTCACCCAGTTCGGCACGATGGAAAAGCCAGTTTTGGCCCATTTCGGGATTCTGTTGGACCCCATTTTTAATCAAGACAGCAAAACATGCCAAATCGTACCAGATCAGATGCCTTTGGAGATACTGTTGCCCAATTTGGCATAATAGTTATTGAGAGTGAAGATTTGGTGTGGGTTTTTTTTAAATATCATTTTTATTAAATTTTCTAATTTACATTTCAAACTATTCATTTAAACATCCTTAAATCAATGACTTCCATTCTTCTCTTTCTGTAGTTCATTTTGCATACCATAAACCCCTGCATATTTTACATGAGCTAAACCATTCAGTAATCTATTGTTGCATCCATCAAAACTTATTTAGGCTGTTGAATTTATCTTAATGCTATCAGCGTTTTTAAATGAACACAATTTTCACCCATATATTCAGTAAACGTTTTCCAATCTTCTCTAAACATATGTTATTCTTGTTCCCTTATTCTATATGTCAAATCTGCGAGCTGCGCGTATTCCATCTATTTAAGTTGCCATTCTTCTATAGTTGTGCTAATAAAACACGGGCTGAACTAGTAGCATACATAAATAATCTTTTTTGACACCTGGGAATTTCCTTCTGAATTATCCCCAACAAAAAGGACTCTGGTTTTTTTTAGAATGGTACTTTTAAACTTTATTTGCTGATTCATTGTAAATTATTCCCCAATACTCTTTTACCCTCTTACAAGATTTGGTTTTGATCCATGTTTGGGAACTGTTGAACACCGTTTTGATCAAAGATGGTGGGCCAAACCATTCCAAACTGTACAGATTGGCACACCTTGCAACCTTGCACAGTTTGGCACAATGGTTCCTAGAATGGAGGAGTGTTTTTTGGTCTATACTTAATACTGTGGAAGAGGGCGAACCCAAGTCCTTCCGCAATGAATGAATATTGCGTATGTGACAATGGGTGAGGGGAGCAGGGAGAGAGAGGAGTGAATTTCAAGCTGATAACCATATTTCTTTGTGCATCTCTTCATTTTTCTCATTTCTGTCTAATCAGGAAGGAGCAGATGTTTCACAGCCTTGATGTACTATAAATTACAGCTGTATTGGTGGATTAACAGAAAACTCTGTCAGGGGAAACCCTGTTGGTTTGGGTTTTTTTTTCCCCTCCTCCTTGCAATTTCTCCCTCATTGGCTCTGAGCTGATAGATTGATACAGAGTGAAGTTTGTTTCTTTCACAATACCACTGGGCACCATTTTGAATCAGGATACTGGAGCAAACCATTGCAAACGTCGCTGATTTAGACATGCATGCAGATTGCCCCGTTTTGCATGATGGTTCCTGTTGAGAATAGCTGGTGAGCAGAAGGTGCAATCCTGCAGGCTGCAGGGTCCTATTTCAACAACATGTTACCTGAAGGGAACTCTTGGGGGGAATCAGGTCCCAGAAGGAATGAAAATAGAGTGGTGAAGATTGCAGCGACACCAAGACAAGAACAGGAAATGTAGCCCCCGGACTGGCTGGGTGGAAAACCAACTTGGAAATAGAAGGATTCTTCCATCCCTAGTTGAAAATGATACCTTTTAAGGTGAGGATTCTTCCATCCCTAGTTGAAAATGATACCTTTTAAGGTGAGACCAGAGAGAGAGAGAGAGAGAGAGAGAGAGCGCTCATTTTTAAATACTGGAAGCTGATTTCCCCCCTGAATCGATTCTCTATGTTTTTCCCAAGCTTAGTTCATTTTTGTTGTTGTTGTTGCTAACATAATGCTTGTTTCGTTTTGCCTGTTTCTGCTCAGAACCCCATGAGATCCACACAGTACTGGAAGAGGGAAAAATTCCTTATAGCCTAGTTAGCATATCTTCTTAGTTGCTCAGTTTTTCTTTCTACTTTGCCACTGGAGAGCTTGTGTATAGAACAAAGCTAAAGTATTTGCAATATGCTCCGGGCCTTTTGTTGTTCTGTTCTTAAAGAAGAAGCAGATTAAGCCAGCTCTCAAGCAATCAGGGCATGTAATTTCTTATTAAAATGGTAATGTGCATATTTCAGCCTTATTAAAAACACGCGCCTAAGACTAATAAGAAAAATCTATATACTTTGGGGTTGTCAATCAATCAATCAATCAGATTTTATTCGACCGTCAGTCAGAAATTGGGGTTGTCATATTGCAAAAAGTTTTTTGTTGAGCTTTTTTTGGCAAAATCACAAAAAAAGAACTTGACTTCTTGAGGGAAATCGGCAAAAACTACATTGCCAACATGGGTTGCCATATGTCCAGATTTTCTTGGACATTTTGCCGATTTCTGATCGGACACTGCTTCCGACTGCTGTATTCCAGGTATGTCCAGAAAATTGCAGACATATGGCAGCCCAAATGTATTTGGATTTCAGAGGCAGAGTTAAGCACAAACCTATGTCAACTGGAGGAGATACAGCAAAACCAGGACTACTAAAATTATTTTACGAAGCACAACATCTCTTTCCAAGCTCTTTTCCTATGGCTTAAAACAGATCATGGCTGAAAGTAGCCCAGTGCCTGCCGAAAGCTATAAAGCATGTTTACTGTGCCAATGACTTTCTGAGATGCAAACCTCAGACTCCCTCAAACATGCTTTTAAAAAATAAGTAGAAGAGAGACCTAAATGTTTCCAAACAAGGACAATGGCCCAGGAGGACCTGCAAATCACAGTGGTGGATGATCCTTTGCTTTTTATGTAATGAAATGGAAATTCAGTATGTATGACCTGAGGCAGTTCTCTGTTATGTAACCTTCTCACAACTTGCCAGATGCTTCCAGAGGAATTTCTCTTTTGCTTAGTATCAGCAAGGAATTGTTCTACTGCTCACTCAGTGCAGTCACAGATCATCAAGTCAACAGCTGGTTAAATGTCCCCAAACTAGCATATTGAATCAGGTTACAAGGAACAATGTAAACACACCTTTCTCTAAAGCCACACTTGTTTAAATTGTTGTTCATGAATTCCGAAATCCATAACGTTTTTTTAAAAAAATACATTGGCAGCCACTTCACACCAGACACAATTTCCTCCTCGTATATCTCTACCCCGTGGAAAAATCACATGTATCTTGTGCGTAGACAATCAGAAGCTTTTGAAGAGGCAATCTGTATTTTAAACGGAGCAGCTAAAGTGGTACCTCGCAAGACAAATGCCTTGCGCAATGAAAAACGCGCTAGACAAAAGCGTCTAGCGATTCTTTGTTGCCTCGCAAGACAAAGCTTTCTATGGATTTTTTTTGCCGCTTTTTTTTGCCGTCTGCTGTTTGTTTCTGCAAGACGAAAATCTCGCTAGACGAAGTGACCCATTGAACTAATTATTTTCGTCTTGCGAGGTACCACTGTATTTGCTTCTTCAAAGGCACAGCTGCATGCAGACATAATGCTAAACCAGGCTTTCCCAAACTTGGGTCTCTAGCTGTGTTTGGGCCACTGGTCCTGCAAGCTAGGGATGATGGGAGTTGTAGTCCAAAAAACACACAGAGAGAGACTCAAGTTTGGGAAACCCTGTGCTCAAACCCTGGTAAAACATTATGCAAACACGCTATGGCGACATTGGGCTCACACGCTCCCTTCCTTTTGCCATCTTCTTCTTGTGTGAGAAGAGATTAAAATCTCCAGGAGAGCGGTTTGTAACAAACAGCCATTTTCAGTTTCATCCAAATATAAGAAACTGTGGTTTGAGCGTACGACGGTTGCTTGACAATATCAAATCCTGGTTCAGTAAGCCGGTTTGTGAACCAAGCAGGATTTGTACAAACCATCATTTCCTGGATTCAAATGAAACAGGGCACTGCAGTTTGATGCAAACTGTGACTAGAAGCTTTCAATCTCCTTCATGTGCAAAGGCAGGGCTGCCACACGTCCTGATTATCTAGAGGACATGCCCCGCAATCTGCCTGCAAAAATGGTGTCATGGATAATTTTTCGGAAATCGGGCAAATTTCCCGGAAAACTGACCACGGGGGTTAAATCATGCTGAAAATGCCAAAAAAACACATGCTATCCATTTCTTCCATTGCCTCAGACTTTTTTTAAAAAAAATGACAGTCCACAAAACAGCAGGAATTCTTCTGACGTTACAGAAGTTGGTAATATGTGCTTATTATGTTGTGACTGTTATTCTCACACCTCATATTACATTTTCCCACAGATACTATACTTTCTTTTTGCTAACTTTTTAAAAATTTCCTGAAATCAGTGGAGGGGGAATATTCCTGTTTCTTTACAAGAAAGGCCATTGAAAACCCTTCATTTATATTCGTTGTACCAAAAATAATAAGCCATGAAAGAGATAACTATGTTGTTGATTGCTTATGAAACAGGAACATTAATTTCCCTTAGTTTCAGCATATTCACAGTTTGTTCATAATGTGTTTTTCCTCATTAATATTGGAAAAAGCCATTTGCCACAGGCTGAGAGATGAAGTGAAACCCATCAGAATTTCAAACCTATAAGGTTTGTAAGTCACATCCAGATATATTGTTGCCTTTGTCATTGTTAAGTCTCCACTTTCTCCCCGAACTAAATGCAAAGTCAATGCGCTTGTATTGTGTTTGTGTGCAAACTAAATGCTGCCAAATAATCTTACCTCATAGGAACAAAGTATCTTTTCTATTACATTTAATTACAAAAATAAGAATCATAAATATCAGATCTGTATTTCAAATGCGGGCAACCTATTTCACAAGATCAATTTCATTTGATTTCATTTTTACAGTGGAGGCAAATGTTTCAAGCAATACCTAACTTTAATTTTAATCTTTTCAGCTTTTTTTGTTTTGTTGTTGCAACATGCCGAGACTTTCAGTCCGAACCCCTAATCCAATGCTCCCTAGTTTCCATGAATATGGCACTTTGCAGGGCAATTGCATCACAGAACCAAGGTGCTGCCATTATTATTCAAAGCATAATGAATGCAATGCCATATTTGTAAGTGAGGTCCAGAGGGTGGCAACACGAGAACGGGTCTTCTCTGCAGCGGCTCCCCGTCTGTGGAATGATCTCCCCAGGAAAGTTCGCCTGGCGCCTTCATTATACACCTTTAGGCGCCAGGCCAAAATGTTCCTTTTTAACTAGGTGTTTTTTTGATCTGATTGACATCCAAAGCCCTTTTAAAATGTGCTGGGGGGTTATTAGATTGTTTTTGTTTTTATTATGTATTTTGTATTTTTATATTGTGGTATTTTCCTGTGAACTGGCCTGAAACCTGTGTGTATAGGGTGGTATACAAATTAAATTAATAACAACAACAATAATAATTTTAGATGGTTGTAACTTTAATGTGGGTTAAAACACAGAGCCTAGGGCTTGCCGATCAGAAGGTCGGCGGTTCGAATCCCCACGACGGGGTGAGCTCCCGCTTTTTGGTCCCAGCTCCTGCCAACCTTTCAGTTCGAAAACACGTCAAAGTGCAAGTAGATAAATAGGTACCGCTTTGGCGGGAAGGTAAATGGTGTTTCCGTGCTCTGCTCTGGTTCGATAGAAGCAGCTTTGTCATGCTGGCCACATGACCTGGAAGCTGTACGCTGGCTCCCTCGGCCAATAACACGAGATGAGCGCTGCAACCCCAGAGCCGGTCACGACTGGACCTAATGGTCAGGGGTCCCTTTACCTTTTTAACTTGTCCTGGGACCTGCTAGTGAAGGAAGGTAATAACATGAATAAACACTCAAGGAGTGATCTCTAGTTTTCCACTGTTCTGCAATATAAGATGACACTGAAAAGAAGGTGAGGGCTGCTGTGGAGCTGCAATGAATCACTGTGAATTTTCAAAGACACAGGAACCTTTCTATAGCCTTTTGGTGAGTGGCAGTTGCACCAGAGAGGCAGAGAGGTAGATTAGATAGCTAATGCTCAGCAGGTGCAGGAACAACAGAAGCTTGAATATAAAGGAATAAATTTCATTTTACATACTTGTAAAAAGCTGAACATGGATTAAAAGCCATATAAGCAAACTTAGTAGTGTCAGTTGAGAGCAGTGTCAGTTCAGTGCTGGTGGTTGCTAGGTTGCGGAGGTCCTTGTGACACGCCCTTCATTGTGACACCTCCCTCTGCTGGCTCCTTGGTCACTAGGGCTCTAGAGGCATAGCCATCTCCTTTGGATTGATCATTCAGCGAGTGAGAGAGAAAGTGGATGGAGATGTAAGTAGACTTTCTCATCAGCATCTGCATTCTGTGCTGATAATGCTCCATGACAGTCTTAGGGAACATTTAAAAGATTAAGATTGGGAATGATTGAAATGCTTCACCCAGCCCTTTTGGGCATCTTTATGACTCCACCCACTGTTTTGTAACAGTGAAGGGAAGTGACTGTGGATTCTGTTTACACTTTAGGAAAAGGAAAACTAATAAGATGTCACGCCTTGGAAAAGGGCATTCTTTTTAGGCACCTGATAACTCGCCATGGGAGCATTAAGCATGCCCTCTGGAGAGGGTAATATCTTGCATTGTCTTCCTCCCCTTCCTGCCTCCCAGGGCCCATCTTTCAAAGGACAGCCAAGGTACAAAACCCTTCAGCATGCTGATGTTTCTTCTATAGTAATATTAGTATGTGGTATTTGATGTTTCCCTTTTAAACATCCCTTCACACTAAGCAAACCCGCCTCTTTCAATGAGATGATGAGAATTGTCTTATAATATCCAGAGGGTGCTATTCTGACTACAGAATTCAAGCATTCTCTTCACAGGGTACCCATTATGATATGCATAGGAAAGTGAATTCATCTTGAGCTTTGAGTCGTGAATGCCCAAACCAGTTTAGGGATGTAGATCAGGAGAGTACTGTGAGTCCCATTTCTCACATTTTAACAGGCCTTCTCTGCAGTGGCTCCCTGTCTGTGGAATGCTCTCCCCAGGAAAGTTCTCTTGGTGCCTTCATTATACACCTTTAGACGCCAGGCAAAAATGAACCTTTTTAACCAGGTCTTTGGTTGACCTGATCAACATCCCATACCCTTTTAAAATGTGGCTTTATGCCGGGGTGGTGGTGGTTATTGGGTTACTGCTTTTGGTTTTATTTAATATGTTGTGGTCTTGTTGTGAACCGCACCGTAACCACCGGGTATAGGGCGGTGTATAAGTTGAATAAATAATAATTGTAGTAATGGCGTGGGGAATGTGTCAAGATTTTGTTTTGAGTGGTGCTATGAAATTATGTTACCATCTTCGTACTTCACAATGTCTGGACAGTTTTATCCTAAAATATATCCTACTATGTTGTGATTTGATCCATGTATATGATTCACTTTTATGATTGATTGATAGATATTGGTAGGTGGTTCCTGTGTCTGGGTAGATGGCCATTATAGAACAAATTGCATTCCCCTTGAAGGAGCAGGTGTGTAACCTGGGAGTTTTCATGATCCAGCACTGGCACATAGGACACCAATAGCCTCAATGGTTAGGACTGTCTATTTACGACTACAGACCCTCCAAGTGTCTCTGTTTTCTTTAGTCCTTTGTCCTTTTTACATGATTTTTATTAAATTTTCTGTTTTACAATTTAGAATATTCATTTAAACAACTTTATATCAGTGACTTCTCTTCTTCTCTTTTCATGGTTCATTTTGCATAGCATAAATCCCTGCATACTTTATATAAACAAAAACAATCACTATTCCATTATTACATCCATCAAAACTTATTTACACCGTTGAATTTATCTTGCTTTCAAGTGTACACAATTTCCCCCCAAATATTCAATAAACATTTTCCACTCTTCTTTAAAAGAATGTTCTTCTTGTCTCTTATTCTATAAGTTAGATCTGCAAGCGGCACATATTCCATCAATTTATGTTACCATTCTTCTTTGGTTGGGACCACGCTCATTTTCCGTTTTTGCCAAGTGTCCCTGTTTTCCAGGGACAGTCCCCAATTTACACACGCCATCCTGGTTTCTGATTTGATCCCAGAATGTCCCGTTTTTCCTTAGGACGTCCCTATTTTCATGGAGAAATTTTGGAGGGTATGGCAGGACATCCCTATTTTCATCAGAGAACTTAGAGCGTATGGAATTAAGTGACATTCAAGTTGAAGATGTAACTTTTAGGGCTGACATATGTCAATTTCAGTGGTTTCCTTTTAGAAAAAAAAAGCTCAACAAATTGGGTGTGTTAACAACTTTCGGGGTGTCCTGGTTTTTTCCCTAACCTGAGCTATAAATGCTTTCTCCATTCCTCACTCCTCAGTCATTAAATAAGATTTACCAATGTAATTGTGTAGAAATGCAGTAGTAACTGAATCCTGCTATTGCTTAGCAGATTTTTTTGTCTGATTAAATGGGTCTTTTAAAATCTTAGGGGACATATAGCTTCTCCAGAAGCAGCT
This sequence comes from Zootoca vivipara, assembly GCF_965207765.1. Lineage (NCBI taxonomy): Eukaryota > Metazoa > Chordata > Lepidosauria > Squamata > Lacertidae > Zootoca > Zootoca vivipara. Next base: position 15,437,993 of record NC_142586.1, read on the forward strand.
TATCATTTCAGGAAGGACACATATTGCTGCAATGGAAATCATCCCCTAGGGCCAGGTTTCCATTTAGTTGTTTGCTCCTAGATGTCTCCTGAATAGGGGACATTTATTTTTCCCAATCTTCTTCTTGAATATAGTGTAGGCCTCTATGGAAATATGCTGCCTATATGGAATTCAGGCTATCTCAAAATGTCTCTGTTCTGCAGAAGAGATACATGGCCCTACCACAGAAATACAGTTGGCAAAATCAAGAAGCAGGGGCCGACTTTGTTCATATTTTGCAATATGGCGGCGCCCTGTGCAGGACCAAAATTTGGTGCCCCCAAATGGATCTTCTCAATTATAGATCTTCTCAATGTTGCGCCCCTTCAGCTTGGCAGCCTGCGTGCGAGAATCAGGCACTCCCAGAAGTCCTGAGTGCTGCTTTTATTGGATAAAGACCAAAGAATAAAAAATAATGCATTTGGTCTGGCAGTACAATAGTACAAATGACATCGACACATCTGGGTTTCACTCACCTGCCCTGATCCAGAGCACACTGTATTAATAGAATCATAGAATTGTAGAGTTGGAAGGGGCCCCGAAGATCCTCCGGTCCAACTCCCTGCAATGCATTTAAGGTGCTAAATCTTGTGTTTCTGCAATAGTAAGAACCACAGCAAAATTAAAATGTGCCACGGAGAGGTGGTGGTTGAGACAGGAAAGCCTCAGCAAGCCACAGTCTTTCAGTTTCACCTGCGAAGCAATAGGAGTCTAATGTCACTGACCTACCCTTCAGGGCTGTTGTAAAGATCAAGTCTGTGCAATAGAAATGCAGTACAGTGGTACCTCGGGTTATGAACATAATTCGTTCCGGAGGTCCGTTCTTAACCCGAAACCATTCTTAACCTGAGGTGTGCTTTCGCTAATGGGGCCTCCCGCTGTTGCTGCGCTGCCGGGGCGCAATTTCTGTTCTCATCCTGAGGCAAAGTTCGTAACCCGAGGTACTACTTCCGGGTTAGCAGAGTTTGTAATCCGAAGCATTTGCAACCCGAGCTACCACTGTATACATATTTGCTAACGATCATCCCTGATTTCTCCAAGTGTTGGTGTTGACCTTTAAAGCCCTAAACGGCCTTGGTCCAGTATACCTGAAGGAGCGTCTCCATCCCTATCGTTCTGCCCGGACACTGAGGTCCAGCTCCGAGGGCCTTCTGGCGGTTCCCTCACTGCGAGAAGCCAAGTTACAGGGAACTAGGCAGAGGGCCTTCTCAGTAGTGGCACCCGCCCTGTGGAACGCCCTCCCACCAGATGTCAAATAGAAAAACAACTACCAGACTTTTAGAAGACATCTGAAGGCAGCCCTGTTTAGGGAAGCTTTTAATGTTTAATAGATTATTGCATTTTAATGTTCTGTTGTAAGCCGCCCAGAGTGGCTGGGGAAACTCAGCCAGATGGGCGGGGTATAAATAATAAATAATAATAATTATTGTTGTTGCTGCTGCTGCTGTTATAAATTGCAAGCTGTGAACTGGGTTAGAAGAGAGCGCCATGGCTTTTATCGATGATGACATGATCATTTAATCTGTTTCCTGAAGCAGCATTTGAGGAATTCAGTGGCAGAATGGAGATATCTGTGACGATGCTGAGTGATGTTTAAAATGTACGTGTATTTGAAGCAAACATTCATGGGGAAGTGGTTGGAAAAGAAGACTGATAGTTAAGAGTGTTTCCTCCATCAAAAAGAGCAAATTCAAACCGCTCCAAAATCTTGCTCCCTGCGCATCCTTTGTGTGGTAAAGATGTTCCTAATTATATATTTCTCCATGCATTTTGTCTAGGAGATAAATTAAATCTTTGAGTAAGCAGATTTACATTTCTTTCCAGTGACAACTGTGATGATGGAAACAAAAGTGGCTAACAAATTCTCATCACAGCCATTCATCAGGAGCCCTTGCTAATTCCTATGCAGTTAATTGGCACACTTCTCTTCAATTTTGAGGTCTAGATGGGAGTATCCTAGACACATACGCCATACTGATCGACTGTGTGTAGCACTCCAATTCCTGGTGGTGACTCCTTTCTGGGGATAGGTGAATCTAGCTTCATTAACATGTGACCCCTAAATTTTGCAGCCTCTATTGCCCCCAGTTCGCATGTCAATTACCCAGTCTGAGGGGCGGCGCAACACATGGGGTTTTAAGCACAAAACGGTGCAAAACTGGCTCGAAATTTTGGCACCAGTTTGGAGTCAATCGGGCAATGCTGGATTTTGAGGGTTCACTGGTGAACCCAGTTTGCTGTGCATTTTAAAATATGCAGCAGACACCTTTTTGTATATTTTTATTGTTTTTCTATTTTGCATTTTAGAATATTCATTTGAACAACCTTAAAATGTCAGTGATTTACCTTCTTCACCTTCCATGGTTCAATTTGCATGCCATAGATCACTGCATATTTTACATAAACTAAACCATTCATTATTCCAGTTTTACATCCATCAACACTTTTTTACACTGTTGAATTTATCTTAATGCTGCCAACATATTCAAATCTACAGTTTTCACCCATATATTCAATAAGTTTTCCAATCTTCTTTAAACGTATATTCTTCTTGTTCTCTTATTATATAAGTTAAATCTACGAGCTCTGCATATTCCATCAGTTTAAGTTGCCATTCTTCTTTAGTTGGGACCTCACGCATTTTCCATTTTTGGGCTAACAAAACCCAGACCACAGCAACAGGGGCGTAGCCAGGATCAAAATTAAGGGGGGCAAGGGGCGGGAGAGGAGGGGCCACAGTGGAAATGTGGGCGGGGCCACGTGGCCTGCGCCTCCCAGATCTTCGGAGGAGGCGGCCCCAGGCTCCCGCTCCCGGCGCGAAGCTCCAGAGTCGCACAGGGAACGCGAGCCTGTGGCTGCCTCCGCGCCTCCCAGGTCTTTGGAGGAGGCGGCCCCAGGCGCGAAGCTCCAGAGTCGCGCAGGGAATGCGAGCCTGTGGCTGCCTCCTCCGCGCCTTCCAGGTCTTCGGAGGAGGCGGCCCCAGGCTACCGCTCCTGGCGCGAAGCTCCAGAGTCGCGCAGGGAACGCGAGCCTGTGGCTGCCTCCTCCGCGCCTTCCAGGTCTTCGGAGGAGGCGGCCCCAGGCTACCATTCCCTGCGCGACTCTGGAGCTTCGCGCCGGGAGCAGTAGCCTGGGGCCGCCTCCTCCGAAGGCCTGGGAGGCGCGGAGAAGGCAGCCACAGGCTCGTGTTCCCTGCGCGACTCTGGAGCTTCACGCCGGGAGCGAGAGCCTGGGGCTGCCACACTGCGCCCCTCAGCCTTTGCTTCTGGGGGGGGCAATTGCCCCCTCCTGCCCCCCTGCCTACGCCCATGCACAGCAATGGCATACATAAATAATATTTTGACACCTGGGAATTTCCATCTGAATTATCCCCAACAGAAAGGTCTCTGGGTTTTTTGGGGAAAGTACTTTAAAACTTTTTTCCCCAGTTCATTATAAATCATTTCCCAATACTCTTTTACCCTTTTACATGTCTACCACATATGATAGAACATACCCTCAGCCTCCAGCACTTAACTGATTCAGTCTTATACATTTTAGAAAGTCTACGCAGTGCATGTTATTGCTTGAAAGAGAACTACCTGTAAATCATTTCCAGAGAGTTTTCTTTCAAGGAATAACATGCTGTGAACTTCTAATCACTCTTCCATAGTTTTTCCCAGAGATTGAAATCTATATTAGTATGTCCTATATCTAATGCCCATTGTATTATGGAAGCTTTAACAAGCTCATCTTTTGTTTCCTATTCTAATAACAGATTGTACATTTTAGATAAGAGTTTTTCTTTGTTTTGTAAAAGTTCTTTTTCAAATCATAAGCTTTGGTCCCCCCCCCCAAAAAAAACATTTCCCTGTCTGCTTTAAACATTTCATATAATGGATTATATTGTAGCGGATACCCTTTTTAATACGTGTATCTCTTGATGCTTCCCCAGTCAGTGGATTGTCCATGCGTGAATTTACCTTTAGTGACTTAATACCCATGAAGAATCAATACATGTCAAAGCTATTGCATGCAGAACAAAAGGCTTGCATATAGGTTTTGCAGGTAATGTCTGCAAGCAGAAATGGCCAAAAATGTCAACTCCCATGTAGCTTCCGCAGGCTCTCATAAAAATGTGTCATTGTTCTATTTTGAAGCCATCTTAAGAGGAGCATAAATGACACTGATGGGAAAGAAATCTAGTATTTGACTCTTGCAGTATTTCCCAAATATTCAAGTAAGGCATGTTTACATGGTGAGTTTACTTCCTCTATATTGTCCCTTCTGCCATAAAGCCTTGGCCATATCACTTCTGTCAAACACTAACAAGACCAGGGTTAAACAGTTCTTCTATCTCCAAAGAAGCAATCATGCCTCAGTATGTTGAGAATGTTTTTCCTCTGAGCTCTTTGCCATCTGAACTGCCAAAGGCCAATGCGGCAATTTTAGAACTGCTTTATAAGCAGAGACGGAGCTCCTGGGCTATTAAAGCAAATGGTTTAATGTTACTGTTACAGTGCAGGCGGCTTGCTTTTTGCCGTTAAAAAGTCCCGCTGTGGGTCTCTCTGAAGGCAGCTTCATTTCACTGAAACATAAACTAACATTGGCATGTGCTCTTGTGGGAAAATGATGGCTGAGATTTACACCCCTTTCTTGCTAAGCGTATACAGCTCTTCCTTGCTGGCTTCCTTCCTAACAAGGGATCAAATATTTATTGCATATAACAGTTGGAACGCCTCTTCGCATTTTTGCCGAGGTGCTTCTAGAAACCCTTGGTTTCTATTTTGCAAAGCAAGAAACTCAGAAATAAATGAATCTCTAACAGATAGAAGCAGATGAAAGATGAACTTTATGGCTTCGCTGTCAGACAACAATATATATATTATCCTGTGTGTGTGTGTGTGTGTGTGTGTGTGTGTGTGTGTGTGTGTTCCTAGGGTTGCCATATGTCTGGAATTTCCCGGACATATCCAGAATACTGCAGCTGCAAGCAGTGTCCGGGTGGAAATTGACGGAATGTTCAAGAAAATCCAGACGTATAACAGCCCATGTCGCCAGAGGTCCTTTTGCCGATAGCTCAAAAATGTCCAACTTCTTTGCTCAACAACTTTGGCCAAAACCAGGAAAAGCTCAACAACTTTTCCGTTGGGATTTTCTCTTTTTGAAATATGGCAACCTTGCAACCCTAGTGTGTTCCTGTCCTCAGATTTCCTTTCCTTGTCTCTGATCCGCATGCGTTCATGACAGTTCATGCCACTTTTCTTAAGGGATGATAGGAGAATTCTGTATTTGCAGATTCCAGTATGAATTGACTTGATGAGCACCTCCCAGACTAACCTGTGGATTCAGCAGCAGTTGGTGGGGCAAGCACATCTGGGGCAGCAGTACTCACCTGCCTTCTGAACGCATAGCATAGCTGCCTTTTCCTGAGAGAGTATGAGATACAGTCATACCTTGGTTTAAGTACGCTTCAGTTTGAGTACTTTCAGTTTAAGTACTCCACGGACCCGTCTGGAATGGATTAATCCACTTTCCATTACTTTCAATGGGAAAGTTCGCTTCAGGTTAAGTACGCTTCAGGTTAAGTACTCCGCGGACTGTCTGGAACGGATTAATCCACTTTCCATTACAGTGGTACCTCGACTTACAAATGACTCGACTTACAAATGTTTCGACTTACAAACAGAGCTCCGTCCGCCATCTTGGATGCGGTTTAGATAGGATTTTTTTCGACTTACAAATTTTTAGATAGGGTTGCTTTGACTTAGGAATTTTTCTCCCAATGCATTCCAATGGACTTCAACTTACGATTTTTTTCGACTTACGAATGTGCGTTCGGAACGCATTAAATTTGTAAGTCGAGGTACCACTGTACTTTCAATGGGAAAGTTTGCTTCAGGTTAAGTACGCTTCAGGTTAAGTACAGACTTCTGGAACCAATTGTGTACTTAGATAGATAGATAGATAGATAGATAGATAGATAGATAGATGAATATATTCCCCATGACATGAGTTTCTGACATCAACATTTCGGTCCAAGGAAGATAAATGCCTAGGGTTGCCATATTCCCAAAAATGAAAATCTGGCCAAAGTTCTTCGGTGTTTTTTTAAAATCAAATTTGTTGAGTTATTCTGGGGAACATGTCCCCCCCCCCCAAAAGAGCTTTAGGGGCTTTTCTAGGCTTTTAAAGCTATATATATATATATATATATATATATATATATATATATATATATATATGTGTGTGTGTGTGTGTGTGTGTGTGTGTGTGTATATATATATATATATATATATATATATATATATATATATATATATATAAAATCATCCTACTTGCCATATGTCGAGGTTTTCCAAGACATTTTTTTGATTCAGCAAAAATCTGCCCGGGGTACCATTTTGCTGCCCGATTACCAGATGTGTCCAGGAAAACCCGGACTTATGGCAGCCCTACAAATGCCACAGCTATTCTGATGCTCATAAAGTAATGTCAGAAGACCTTTTAGGCACCCTGCCCTGGACTGTGGCCAGAAATCTGAACCTGGGCGCAGAATGCAGCATATGGAACAGGGAAAGGAGGTTCATAGCTTTATTTCATTTAGGCAAATATATCCTCACGTGAGCAAAGCAAGCAAAATTTGTTGTGTGGTAGCCACCAGCTGAAGTATTCTCCCTTTGGATGTTTCCATGGAGACTGCCTTCAGCTGGCACTGAAGGGGCTGTATCTCCTTAGACAGAGGAGTCGAACAAATTTACAATGCTCCAAAGATCAGCAATTTATTCCCTTTCCAGAGGGATAGCCATGTTAGTCTCATGCAGCAAACAACAAGGTGGTACTTTAAAGACTAGCAAATTTATTACAGCAACAGCTTTTGTGAACTGCAGTCTGTCAGATGCATGAAAGCTTATTAGGATCATGTATATATAATTATATTTTGGTGCAGGGTGGGGGGGGGAGGTTGTAAACAATGAAATAAGGGGGAACGTAAATGCCAGGGTTGCCATATTCCCCAAAGTGAATATTCAGACTAAGTTGTTGAGCTCTACAGGAGGAATTACATAATTAACCGTGGTTGTTCACAACCAGGTGCTAATACATTCGTAAGTAGGTGCTAATGCATACAACAAATGGGGCAGCCTTTACTCAAAAGAATAGACACGAATCCAATCAGAAAGAGCAATATTCAAAAACCTAGTGATGGAAGATCTTCCTGGATCAAAGGACCTTCGGAGCGAGATGCAATGTGAAAGTGCCAAATTATAACGTATCAAGAGGTTCAGTGCTATTACTTGCAGACTGAACTGTGACAAAGGATGCTTTTGTACATTACAGTGGCACCTTGGGTTACAGACACTTCAGGTTACAGACTCCGCTAACCCGGAAATAGTACCTCAGGTTAAGAACTTTACTTCAGGATGAGAACAGAAATCGTGTGATGGCGGTGCGGCAGCAGCAGGAGGCCCTGTTAGCTAAAGTGGCACCGCAGGTTAAGAACAGTTTCAGGTTAAGAACGGACCTCCAGAACGAATTAAGTTCTTAACCTGAGGTACCACTGTATGTGTGTTAATGGGCTTACCAATGCTATGACGACTGTGCTACAAACATCAACTGTTTTGTGAACCACCCATGTTAAATACGTAATCATTACTGTCTGTGCTTTTCTGCATTTGGTTTCCCTCTGACCTCATGGCTTATCCTTCCTTTGTACCATGTGTATATACGGTATAACTCAATATAACATTTCACATATCTGCTGAAGTCAATAGTTGTTCCTGAAAATGCTCTAATAAATTTGTCGGCCTTTAAGATGCCACAAAACATGCTGCTGTTTTCACTTTCTCAAATACTCTGTGCTTTGCAGGGATTAGGGTGGCATCTCTACTGCTGAGCTTCTGAAAGAAAGATCAACTGAAGTTCTTTTAAAAATTGCAATACAGAGGTACCTTGGTTCTCAACCCCCTTGTACTCAAACAACTTGGAACCCAAACACTGCAAACTCAGAAGTAAGTGTTCTGGTTTGCGAACTTTTTTCGGAAGCCAAACGTGCTCCGTTTTGAGTGTTACGCTTCCAATTTGAGTGCCACACTTCCATTTTGAGTGTTACGCTGAGGTCTTTCTGTTTTTGCTATTTATTTTGCGTTTTTGTTTTTGCGGCTTCTTTTGTTTGTTTGTTTGACTTTGTGGAACCCAGTTCAGCTACTGATTGATTGTGTGAACTGCAGTACATTGCTTATTGCTTTCATTTCATGGATCAATGGTCTCGTTAGATAGTAAAATTCATGTTAAATTGCTGTTTCTACGGGTTGTTTTTAAAAGTCTGGAACGGATTAATCCATTTTTGCATTACTTTCTATGGGAAAGCATGCCTTGGTTTTGGAACGCTTTGGTTTTGGAACAGACTTCCAGAATGGATTACGTTTGAGAACCAAGATATCACTGTACAAAAATACCCTGCTGATTCCATCATCCCGCATAAGACTTTAATTTACTTGACTTGTGGTGTATTGGTGCATTCTCCAAATAGTTCCTCCCATATTCTATCTCTCAATTGTATTTATTTCCATTTCCATTTGTGTTATTAGGTGTGTGCCATCCACAGACAAATGTATTCTTTGGTCTCTGGTAGAAATAAATCAAGATGGTTGAATTTGAATTAAAATGATGGTTCACCCCAACATAAAACTGGGGCTCTGAGGTATAAATTATGCTATCTACAGGCTTTGGAACAACAGAGCAGCTCTTGAAATAGCCCTCATAAAAGAATCACCATTCAATCTCACATATTTCATTCAGATTCATTGTTGTAGTAATTAGTTTTCATATTAATACACACGTGCGTCCTCTTCAAGGTTACTGGGAGAGTGGAATGCTAAAAGAAAGCCAGTGATTGCTTTTTAAAAATCGTTCACTGCTGTTTTATATTTTATCTATATTTAATCTTTTCAGGCTTTTTTTTTAATGGTGCCATTTTGACATTGCCATGATTGCTTTTATTGTCTTTGGCTATTGCTTTAGCGATTCTAACAGATGATCTTAATGCTTTAATTTATTATAAACCTTTCGATATTTTATTTTATTACTACGTTTATATCCCAACTTTCCTCCTAGCAGCTCAAGGTGATGTACATGGCTCTCCCGCTCCTCTGTCTGTTGTCACAGAAACCCCTGTGAGGTTGGTTACTAGTGTCTAATTCAATTGCATGACTGTATATCAAGAACTTTTAGATAATTCCCATGGAAGTATATTCATAGATGCACACATCCTTCCAAACAAAACTCAAAATAGAATTGAATGTCACTCTCCCCAAGAGCGAGAGACCAGTCTACATGTAATTGCACAGAAAATATATTTTAAAGATGGAGCATGTATGTGGGTGTATGTGTTCATATATGTGTAAGATTAGTTTCAATAGGATTTCTTAGGTTTTTACAGCTTGGAGGCCCCAAAATCTGAAAACAAAAGACTAATACCCCAAATGCAATTTTATTGATAAGCTCATGGTGTTAAAATGATACCTTTTCTGTGGTTTACAAAGGTCATCTGCAGCGGTTCGAATCCCCAGCTCCTGCCAACCTAGCAGTTCGAAAGCATGTCAAAGTGCAAGTAGATAAATAGGTACCACTCCAGCGGGAAGGTAAACTACATTTCTGTGCACTGCTCTGGTTCACCAAAAGTGGTTTAGTCATGCTGGCCACATGACCCGGAAGCTGTCTGCGGACAAACGCCGGCTCCCTTGGCCAGTAAAGCGAGATGAGTGCCGCAACCCCAGAGTCATCCGCGGCTGGACCTAATGGTCAGGGGTACCTTTACCTTTACTATATGTAGGTTATGGAAGTTGTGGTATATCAGAAAGTAAAACCAGAGACATTTTGGCAATTAAAAAAAATCCACCCAGACCAAAATTCCCCCCCTGAAAAAGAAGATGTGTCCTGGAAAAAGAGGATACATGGCAACCCTGCATATGTGCAACCTTACATATTAAAGCATACCCTCCAACATTTCTCCAGTGAAAAAGCAGTGCCCATGCAAACAGAAATGTTCTCAGCACCCTTGCAAATCCCCTCTCCCTTCCAGCTAATTACATTCCTTAATATCTTTTCCCCATCCGCTCTTTTCAGACTTGCATTTTCAACTGGCCAGACTGGGAGGGCAAGGAACAGCTTGGCCTGATCCTGTGCCCTTTAGCAGCAGGAGACCTGCAGAAATCTGCACACGGGTTTTTGCATAGCATGAAGGTGATTAGCATGGCTTGCTGCTCTCTGCAGATCCCAGCGCTCTTCAAGGCCCAGTAAGAAGTTGGCAAACCTCTTTCAGACTTCACATATGTGAAGGTTAATTTTATAGCACTGTCAGTATCGATTTATACTTTAAGAGATGAGATCATAAGGACTTTGGCATAACACATGCTCAATGCTGGTCATACAAGACATTGTTACTTTCATTTTTTTAAAAAATGTAATAAAATCTGTCAAAATTAATTAAGAGCTTGGGAGAAGAGATATGGTAATACAGCCCAAAGTGATGAGATCATCATCTGCAGCCTGCAACATTTGTACAAACCTTATCCTCATGTTTTGCTACTGCTAAATATCTTGCAGTTCTGAAAATAACCTTTACAGTATCTAGTTCACAAAGAAGGATCTTTCAGCTTTGACTCTTGACCCAAGTTTTAGCCTTGGCAAATATTTCTTCCAGTTGGTCAGGGACAATGGAAGCTGTCCTCTCCCCTCCCCAACCTTAAATTTTTATTGATTTTCATACAATTTAACAAATTCAATTCAGTTTCAATGCAATAGTCCCTTAACATTTTTACCTCCCATTCTTACTTCCGTGATGTTTCTGTTCAAATCCTTTCTCACCTGCCTTAAATGCAATGCATATTTCTATCACATATACCCTATGTTACATTCCTTTTATCTTTCTCATTCCTTTGCTTATACCTTGGTTTTCGAGTGTCTCGGAAGCTGAACGTTTCAGTTTTCCTAACCCCAAAACTCAGAAGTAATTGCTTCCATTTTTGAACACACCTCGGAAGTCAAACGGCTTCTGCTGCGTGTTTTTCAGTTTTTTCAATTGAACTTGCAGCCAGCCCTTTGCGCCTTGGCTTTTCGAACGTTTCGGAAGTCGAACGGTCTTCCAGAACGGATTACATTCGATACCCAAGATATCACTGTATTTCCACTCCTTCCTGCCATTTCATTTGGCTATAATAGTTTCTCAGATAGTCCAGAAAGGGTTTCTGATTTCGTCTTGTTGGTCCTTTATTTCTGCCGTCAATTTTCACGTGAGTTGTAGTCCAACAACTTCTAGAGGGCCACAGGTTGCTCGTCCCTGATCTAGTACTGGAGATTCTTTCTCATACTCCTCTCAGGATACTGCAACAAGGTGCTTTTCAGTGTTAAGACCAAAGCTGCTCTGTGGAGAGTTCTAGGAAACAATTTGTGTAAGCAGCACTCTTAGAATGAGAGATGTTTTTATATAGCAATAAAAAAGAGGGAGAAAGCCAAGGCCTGGTTTGCCAGCCAGGTCCTACTGTGCTTCACGGAATTATTTATGTGTCTTTTGTGGTCAGTCTTATTCTTCCAAAATGCACACACAGAAAGGAACCTTACTTTGGATAGGTATGTTGCCAGTTTTTCTTTTTTCCTCTTTTGCAGCAGCTATTTAGTGGCCAGAAGGGATTAATTCAGAGGCCTATTGAAAAGCAGCATTACAGCTTTTCAGAATCTTTTTGTGTTCCTGGAATAGCCAGCAGGGCTCACATTGCTACTTGGCTTTGCTTGCTTCTGTTCCTGTCTCTTTCGATCGCAACAGATGGCAAAAAGATTTATTTGGACACCTGAGTCTTTCTTCTGGTTTATGTTTTCCTGCGCCAAGAGTCAGGAGGGCAGAGTCTGATCGTATAGCTGATGGAGAAAGCTTGCTGTTTATTAGGGCAGAGTAATAAAATATAAAAGATAAAGGAGTTGTGTCCAGTGTTAAGCCTGCTCAGAGGAAACCCATCAAAATTAACTGACATGGCTAACTTAGATCCATTAATTTCAGTAAGTCTGCTCTGCGTGGTGTCAACCTAATAATAATAATAATAATAATAATAATAATAATAATAATAATAATAATAATTTATTCATACCCCGCCCATCTGGCTGGGTTTCCCCAGCCACTCTGGGCAGCTTAAAACAGAAAAATGAAATAAAACAATCTATTAAACATCAAAAGCCTCCCTAAACAGAGCTGCCTTCAGGTGTCTTCTAAAAATCTGGTAGCTGTTTTTCTCTTTGACATCTGATGGGAGGGTGTTCCACAGGGCGGGCGCCACCACCGAGAAGGCCCTCTGCCTGGTTCCCTGCAACTTGGCTTCTCGCAACGAGGGAACCGCCAGAAGGCCCTCGGTACTGGACCTCAGTGTCCGGGCAGAATGATGGGGGTGGAGATGCTCCTTCAGGTATACTGGACTGAGGCCATTTAGGGCTTTAAAGGTCAGCACCAACACTTTGAACTGTGCTCGGAAACGTACTGGGAGCCAATGTAGATCTTTCAAGACCGGTGTTATGTGGTCTCGGCGGCTGCTCCCAGTCACCAGTCTAGCTGCCGCATTCTGGATTAGTTATAGTTTCCGGGTCACCTTCAAAGGTAGCCCCACATAGAGTGCATTGCAGTAGTCCAAGCGGGAGATAACCAGAGCATGCACCACTCTGGCGAGACAGTCTGCAGACAGGTAGGGTCTCAGCCTGCGTACCAGATGGAGCGGATAGACAGCTGCCCTGGACACAGAATTGACCTGTGCCTCCATGGACAGCTGTGAGTCCAGAATGACTCCCAGGCTGCGCACCTGGTCCTTCAGAGGCACAGTTACCCCATTAAGGACCAGGGAGTCCTCCACACCTGCCCGCCTCCTGTCCCCCACAAACAGTACTTCTGTCTTGTCAGGATTCAACCTCAATCTGTTAGCTGCCATCCATCCTCCAACCGCCTCCAGGCACTCACACAGGACCTTCACCGTCTTCACTGGCTCTGATCTGAAAGAGAGGTAGAGCTGGGTATCATCCGCATACTGATGAACACACAGTCCAAACCCCCTGATGATCTCTCCCAGCGGCTGCATGTAGATGTTAAAAAGCATGGGGGAGAGGACAGAGCCCTGAGGCACCCCACAAGTGAGAGCCCAGGGGTCTGAACACTCATCCCCCACCACCACATTACATATGATGGCTGGTCTGTTGTGTCAGGAGCTTTCAGAGGTTTAAAGCTGGGATGGTGCTGGGGAGGTCAGAGAATTATTAGTGTTTCTCCCCCAAAGCCATTCTTCATTCATTTGTTTATTGCATTGAGATCTCTAACCCCAAAAGTGCTAAGCAAATTACATATCTAGGAAGCTTAGGAGGCCAAAGCTTTGTAGTTTCACAGATACAATGTCTTCGTGTACCTTCATACTATTTTCTGGACCGTTACCAGATGTACTGAAGAGATCAGCGTTTACACTAGCATCAGTTTAAACACCTGGTATACTACTTGGACAGATTCTGGGGATGTGGCATCCCTGGGGCTTTGAATGCTCTCACTTGCCTGAGCTCTGCCTCATTTTTTAAAAACCCGCCTTTTAAAATGTAACCTTTTTTTGGCAGCTGAAACTGAATGGCTTGCACCCATTATCTTGATTTCACATAGCAGCTAGACTACTTATAGCAAAGAACTGGAAGTATGATAGGATACCTAGCAAAGAGGATTGGCTAATAAAAATGATATCATATTATAATTTGGCAACACAAATAGCAGAAATTAAAGGAATAAATGAACAAAAAAAAGGATAAAGATTGGAACAAATTCGAAGATTATATAGCAAGTTTTGTAGAGAATGCCGACCTCTCAGTAGACTTATGAAGACTTATGAAGGCTCAAACAAATGAATATCAAAATGGATAGTAAGGACATGGGTATATATATGAGTAAAGAACAAAAAAAGGCACAATATAAGATCGGCTGGAAAGCACAACACGGTGAGTGGTGGGGCGGCTGGTGGAGGTGTCTGAAGAGTTGAAAATTGATTTCTATTATGTACTGCTTATTTATTATTTACTGTATTTTTGGTTTGCTTCGAGCAATTTTTGTAAAATTTTTGTAAATTCTTGTATGAAATAAAAATTATTTAAAAAAATATGGCAATCTGACAACATCATAACCTTGAGATATTACTTCCTTCCCTCGCAAGGCAATTGGCAGTTGTTAGTGGAAGCCAATAAATTAGTACAGTTCCAGACCCAGGAAAAAAAAAATCTTGATTTCACACAGAGACACACAGTGAGCAGGAATGCAACTCATTCTACTCATCTACTCTTCTAGAATCTTCCCACATGGTAGGCGAAGCAGTTAGACAGTCTGCCTCGCGGCGAAATGTCCTGAAAATTGCAAATCTGAAAGAGCTGCACAGTGTGAGGAAAAACTGGAGCCTAGTTAACTTTCCCAGACAACCACTGATTTATTGCAGATTTCATGAATCTGTTTTATGACATCAGCAGAGAACCTTCACTGAAAATTCAGCATTGGGAGACTAGTGGGAGAAGGGTGGATTTTTGTGCTTAGAAAACAAACATGGCTAAAGGTGGAGAGATCAGAGAATCAGACCGGTATGCATAGTGACCTAAACAGGCCCTGAAATGGTAAAAGGTTTGAGTGAAAATTACATGGAGGGGCTTGGAAAATGCCTGACAACTGCATGATAAATTAGATGTGCTAGAAGCTATTGAAATTGCTTGAACATGAGTAGGGTGGCCATACATCCTGATTTTCCAGGACATATCCTGGAATTTGTCTCCAAAAATGGTGTCCTGGATTATTTTTCGGAAATCGGCCAAATGTCCTGGAAAATTGGCAACGGGGGTTAAATGGTGCCCGAAATGCCTTTAAGAAAGCTCCAAAACGCAAAAATTCTCAACAGTGGTTTTTTGGGGGGCGGGGGGGGGGGGTTTCCTGGTTTTTATTTTTGGAAATGAGGCAAATGTGTCAGACCTTAAGAAATAGGACAGCTGTATCCTAAGACCAGTTGATGTTGCTGCTTCAGCATCTAAAGTTTCTTAACTTTATTCTCCAGATTAAGAATGAGAATCTGAGCCTCCCACTTCCTCCTAAGACTTGTTCCCAGCCGGCTGCTTTCCCAACAGTTGCAAACTCCTTGAGGATGGTCTCCCATTCTGCTAAATGTAGCACCCTTCTTGGGGACAGAGCAGGAGGGGAGAGGAAAACAGTGGAACTGGCAGGTTGCTGGGGATCTGCCACACCCTCGTCCTCCTCCTTGTCCTCATCTGCTGCAGTGTGTCAATCATTCCTGTTGCTTGCTCAGCCTCCCACACATCTACCCCCAGCCTATTCCTCTAACCCAGGCATCCCCAAACTTCGCCCCTCCAGATGTTTTGGACTACAATTCCCATCTTCCCCAACCACTGGTCCTGTTAGCTAGGGATCATGGGAGTTGTAGGCCAAAACATCTGGAGGGCCGCAGTTTGGGGATGCCTGCTCTAACCTGTCTTCTGTATCACACCACCCTTCTCCTCGCTCGGAGCCTTCCCACTCTGATGCTTCTCTGGGGGGGGGGGTTCCCCGGCTGTAGCCTCCCACCATTCCTTCTCATCCAGTCAGTCCCTGGCACTCCACAAGTCAGCCCTTCATTGGCTGCACCCAACAGCCTTATCAAGTGCTTTTTTTGGTCAACGAGAAAGTGTCCATCAGCTGTAATCATTCTTCTTGGTTGTCTGGTTGTGGAGATGCTGGGGGAGGGCAGATGCATAGATTGCTCTAGCTTCTGCTTGCCTGGAATTTATTTTGCTTCCTCTGGCAATGCACAATTACAACTAAATTCTGCTGAACAGATTTGCTGGGCATCAAAGACCCGACAGGCAATCTTACGGCTTTTCTATTACTTCATAAGCATGAGGCTGTCAGTGGCTAAAACGGATACATTCATTCAGCAGGATATATATTCATTGTCTTATTTGACAGTGGTTCCTTGGTAACGGCTGATTAGGTTTCAACACAGCGCTAGAAAGTATTTAGACTGAAGCAAAGGTTTTCGCCCTGATTAGATTCCAGCAAATGTAATGGAAGATGACATCTGGATGTATGTCAGCCCATGTCAGAAGCGTAGATTTTAGTGATTTCCCTTAAAAACAACTCCGGATTTTCAGGTTTTTGAAATATGGCAACCCTAAGTTATCTCAAAGCATGGTGTTGATTTAAGGTGGCCTCTTAGTCCTGAATTCTCCTGAAAAGTGATTATTTGTCTTCACAGCTATCACACACCTGCAGTCTCAAGGGAAGAAACATGTTCTGTTGAGTATTCACAATCCTCTATCTTGGCTTTTACTTTATTTCCAGAGGTCTATTAATGGAGCTATTGAAATGCAATACTTTGGAACCTCAGATCATGCTTCCACTGCTGATCCAAGGAGTGGGAGAAAGCCTGAATAGCCTAGGGCTTCATGAAAGAGCCCATCGCACTTGATTCTTTCATTTTCTTGCCTTTGACTCATGGACAAATATATTTGTCAAAGCAAATATTTGTTGATCCTTATACTCTTCCCATCTCTCTACAGACTGACCTTTTACTGGTAGCATATCCCACTGGGTTCAACAAGACTCACACACATAGGCAACCATTAAAGTCCTAAACGGCCTCAGCCAAGTATATCTGAAGGAGCATCTCCACCCCCATCATTCAACCTGAGGTCCAGCTCCGAGGGTCTTCTGGCGGTTCCCTCACAAGTGAGGTTATAGGGAACCAGGCAGAGGGCCTCTCAGTAATGGTGCCTGCCCTGTGGAATGCCCTCCCATCAGATGTCAAGGAAATAAACAACTATCTGACTTTTAGAAGACATTTGAAGAGAGCCCTGTTTAGGGAAGTTTTTAATGTGTAATGTTTTATTATGTTTTTATATATGTTGGAAGCCACCCAGAGTGGCTGGGGCAACCCAGTTAGATGGGCAGGGTACAAATAAATTATTATTATTATTATTATTATTATTATTATTATTATTATTATTATTGCAACCTAGAGTATTTTTGCAAACCACACTTACTATGAGTAATTGCTATTGAACTTGGGGAAGCTTTTCCCCATGGAATCATGAAGGCAGATGCTCAATTATAGCTAGAAGGCTCGTACCCTTGAGGGTACATTCTTTCATATGTGGTGGACCTGTAAAAGGGTAAAAGAATATTGGGAAATAATTTATAATGAATTGAAAAAAATGTTTAAAAGTACTTTGAAAAAACCAGAGTTTTTTTGGGAGGGATAATTCAGATGGAAATTCCCGGGTGTCAAAACAGGTTATTTATGTATGCTACTATGGCGGCCCGTGTTTAGTTGGTCCAAAAATGGGAAATGAGCGAGGTCCCAACTAAAGAAGAATGGCAACTTAAACTGATGGAATATGTGCAGCTTGCAGATCTAACATATAGAATAAGAGAACAAGAAGAATATATGTTTAAAGAACCTTGGAAAATGTTTATTGAATATATGGGGGGAATGTGTACGCTTGAAAACATTGGCAGCATTAAGATAAATTCAACAGTGTAAACAAGTTTTGATGGATGTAATAATGGAACACTGAATGTTTTAATTTATGTAAAATATGCAGGGATTTACCACTATGCAAATTGAACCATAGAAAGAGAAGAAGGGAAGCCATTGACCTGTTAAGGTGGTTGAATGAATATTTTAAATTGTAAAATAGAAAGCTTAATAAAAGACACACAAAAAAAGATAGCTAGAAGGCTCAAGGTGCATGGTAACTAAAAGTCATAGTGACTTCTCTCTCCAAGTGTTGCCATTAGGAAATTTAGTTGCTCACATGGTATCTGAGTTCCAGTACACAGGAAGTGTGTAGTTTGCAGCAGCCAGGGAGCTGAAGAGAGAGGTCTTATGTACTCTGGTCTCTAAGCCATACGCTAACCATAGTCACCAGCAGTGAGGGGGTATCAGGGATTGGAGACCATGAGCAGACCATAGACACATATTGTGTTGTTGTTCTTTGGTCTGCACCCAGATATTTTTGCACTCAGACTCTCAAGGACTGCACCTCCTTCTCTGATAGTTCCGGGAGTCTTGGGTATCAGCCTAGAGAGCCCCTCAAGGGGGCCCTTAGCAATGGATTCAGAAGGTCCTGTGTGCTGCTGAAGCTTGACTGTGCCGGTCACATTTTGTTGTAAGGTTGACTGTGGGGTCAACCAGTCCTCCAAGGATTGGATGTCTGGCACCAGGTCAGGGCTAGTAATGGTGCTTCAACACTGTCTATAGGACAGAGTCCCCCACCATACCTGAGGCAACAATCTAGATTAGGAGGTGCAAGGCAGGCCATGGGGTGCACACAGTTCTGTCCATTCTTTGCCCCAATGGGAACTAGCCACCATTGCCCCAAGGAATTCCAGCAATCATTCACCCATTGATGGTGTAAGGTTGCATTGCTCTAATGCTACGGTAGGTTCTGAAGTAGCTAACATCTTTCTTATCTGCAGCCTGTTTCTGCGGGTGTTTATTGACAAATCAGTTTTGCTCAACTCAATGGGATTTACTTCCATGTAAGTAGGCATGTGCAGGATTTGCTGCCACAGCCTTTAGGTCCATTGGAATAAGATGCCCAGAGTGACATGTGGTTCTCATTGCTGCAGATCAGACAGTGAAATTCAACAGAAGGTATTCCGTTTACCTGGATTTTCTGATTGCCAAATTACCCCTTTCTATTGGGGATTGTAGCTGCTCAATAGCTGTAAATCAAACAAACTTCTCTGAGGTGTCAGGAGGAGGTCTGCAAACTGATTAAATAATTGTAGCTGATTAATCATCTGCTGTTAAACAATTCTGCCACTAATTAATTTACTAGATTCAAATACTGGAATATAATTAATTAGATTCAGATTGTTGCACATCACCTAGAGTAGTAGGCAAATAGGTGACTAATGAATAATAAATAAATACATGATGAAAATCAATAATTCCACATGTCAACAGCAACAACAAAAACTCAAGATAGGGATATTTTTCTAGACATAGAAAGAAAAATAAGGTGTACAAGGAAATGTAAGGTCTACCACTTGCTTCTTGGTGTGGTTCACAGAGGGCTTAACCTTTTTTTGAAGCCATAGCTATGCAACTTGATTCTAAGTTTATCTGAATTTCAAAATATTTTGCCCAAGCCCAGCCAGGAACCTATGAAAGGGACAGTCCATTTCAAAATGAGCAGCCAACTTTGAATTCCCTGAATGAAAAGAAATCTATCCTCCCTGTTTTCTTTGCACCAGACTTGTACCTTCCCCCGATCCAGCTTCAGCATGTCCTTGGCAAACGTCTTTTATCCTCTTCATTCTGTGTCCAGGGCAGCTGTCTACCAGCTCCATCTGTTACACAGGCTGAGACCCTACCTGCCCGCAGACAGTCTCGCCAGAGTGGTGCATGCTCTAGTTATCTCCTGCTTGGACTACTGCAATGCGCTCTATGTGGGGCTACCTTTGAAGGTGACCCGGAAACTACAACTAATCGGGAATGCGGCAGCTAGACTGGTGTCTGGGAGCAGCCGCCAAGACCATATAACACCGGTCCTGAAAGATCTACATTGGCTCCCAGTACATTTCTGAGCACAATTCAAAGTGTTGGTGTGGACCTTTAAAGCCCTAAATGGCCTCGGCCCAGTATACCTGAAGGAGTGTCACCAGCTCCGAGGGCCCTCCCTGTGAGAAGTGAGGTTACAGGGAACCAGGCAGAGGGCCTTCTCAGTAGTGGCACCCGCCCAGTGGAACGCCCTCCCATCAGATGTCAAGGAAATAAACAACTATCTAACTATCTGAAGGCAGCCCAATTTAGAGAAGTTTTTAATGTTTGATCATGTTTTTAATATTCTGTTGGGAGCCGCCCAGAGTGGCTGGGGAAACCCAGCCAGATGGGTAGGGTATAAGTAACTTATTATTATTATTATTATTATTATTATTCCTCCTCCTCCTGTCATTGATCCCAAGTAGTGGAGATGTGACAGCAATGGAGGTGTTTGCAGCAGCAACAAAGAAGCTTCCATTGATAGACCCATCCTGCTCTTCCTACAGATCTCTTTCTCTGCTCACAAAGAGGGAGACCTTCAGAAGCTTCTGGCACCTGGGATGCCCTCTTGAAGATCACAGCATTGCACCCAAAAGCTTTCAGTCCCCTGTCATTCCTCCACTCCTCCTATCTTAATAGCTACACAGATGGGGAATCTTCTTCCCCTGACACCCCACCCACTTTGGCAGCCCTCCGAGAGTTTTGTGTACCTAAAACCATGGAAAGGAGAGGAATTGTATCCATCTCCATGGATCAAAATGATCAACTCCACAGATTTTTTAAAATAAATGCCCGCGTGTTTCCTAGTTTCTAAGTCGACATTTTCTAGCTCTAAATTGAATGAATCTACTTGGCAGAATTTGATTGAGATCTAATTAAGCCAGATGGATACATTCAGGACAGGTGCATCATAGCTTTTGAAAGAGAAGAGAGGGAGTAACTGAAGAGTGAGGTACGGTTTAATTAATAGGACACAGGTATTTTCGTACTTTGAGATAGGCTATTAATACAATCAAATTATGCACAGCTCTGTCATTAGCATGACATGGAACCTGGCGATTTAACTGAGAAGATTTTAACTCCTTTTTTTTTTAAGAAGGAATGCTAAGTGTTTAAAGGAGGCGAAATAGATAGTAATGAAGAGCACTGCATTCTTCGTTAAAAATAAAAGGAGTTGCAGAAAATTATCCAGCAAATAAACTTCTCCCCAGCAGTTTAGAAATATCTTGTTGCATAATCCCAAATGTTTGATGTTTTATTATGTTTTTATATATGTTGGAAGCCACCCAGAGTGGCTGGGGCAACCCATTCAGATGGGTGGGTTATGTATAAACAAACAAACAAACAAACAAAAGTATGATGATTTCATGGGCAGGATTTGAACTATGAGCAACAGAAGGAATTAAAGATCATTGTATTGTTATTATGGTATAAGGGAGAGAAGATAAGGTGCAGCAATGGGGAGAAATAAAATACACCAGGGGGTGGGAAGTCGACAAAACAAAAGAAAAATTTACAGTGGTATCTCGGTTTTCGAACGTGATCTGTTCTGGAAGACCGTTCGAGTTGTGAAATGTCCAAAAACTGAAAACTCAATACGCAAGCCTCAATACGGAAAATTCAATACGGACGTTGCATGGCATGTTTGACTTCCGAGGCGTGTTTGAAAACCAAAGCATTTACTTGCATGTTTAAGGCGTTCGAAAACTGAAATGTTTGTCAACGGAGATGTTCGAAAACCGAGGTACCACTGTATTATGCATTGGAGTGTTTATGTGAAATACTTGAAAATTTAATACAATATAATTGGGGGGGAAAGGAATACTCCGGACATAGAAGCAATACACCAATGCCCCCAAGGTTTCTCATAAACACGGAGAGTTACTTCAAAATAATAATGTGCAATGAACTTACATTAGCCCCATGTAGACCTGGTTCCCCACAGCGTAAAACTATCCTCAGATTCTGAATGAGCACAGCCTCCTAGATGGAGCACTTAGCTGCTGGCTGTCTATTAATAAGTGACAGGAATAATTTCTTTAATCATAATAATTCAGCATATGGCATGAGGAGGGGCGTTGCTTTGAAGTTCAAACTATAGCTCATGAAACTGAGATGGATCGGTGGGAATCTCAAATAGCAAATCCTTTCTTTAATAATAATAAAAGGGAATTGAGCATGCTGTGCCTCTGAGATGGGAAGACTGAATGGAACTTTTATTTAAAGCTACAATGAGACTTTATAAATGTTAAATTGAAGAAAAGAAAAGAAAACATATTTCAACCCCTTGGGGTTTTTGATCCAGCTAGTAATAACTGAGACGCGAGACGCTTATTTGACATTACTTCCTTCCTTGATGACTTTTGTTTAAACACTACCAAGGAGAAGCTGAGAGGGAGGGAGATGTGGGTCTATAAGTCAATGGGCATAGGTGAAGTCCAAGTTTTACCCAGTAGCATGGATATTGTTCTTCAATTCAGCAGTCGGTGATGAAAGTGATCGCTTCTACTTGAAGAACACTGAGTGCTGGATCTCTTGATTGATGAATAAATTCAGGACTTAAGTAGTCCAAAGCATATTGCAGGCATCCCACAGGCATCAATTGGTTTTGTTTTGTTTTAAATTGCAAGCCGGTTCAAAAATCCCATCCATGAACTGATAAATAGGTTGCACCTGGGAATGGGAATCCAATTTGATTCTACTCACATTGAAAGGTAAACAAAGGAACTTGCAGCGTTTGGGACTTTTTAGAGAAAAGCCGAGTAAGAGCTGGCCTGGTTTATAAAATTGTGCATAGAATGAAGAAAGCGGATAGAGAAGAACGTTTCCCCCTTCCTCATAACACCAGAACTCAGGGACATCCAAAGAAGGTAAAAGTTGAAAAATTCAGGAAAGCTGAAAGAAAGAATTTCTTAATGCACCACAGACTATAGAACTCGCTCCCATAGGAAGCCGTGATGGTTTCCCCCACCTGCATGGCTTGAAAAGAGGATTAGAGAAATTCATGGAGGAGAAGGCTAGGAATCGCTACTGGCTGTGATGGCAATGCTCTGCAGTGCTTCTGAATACTAGTTTCTGGAAACCGCAGGAGGGGAGAGGTACCCAACGTCTTCTGTTCATATACAGTGGTACTTTGGTTCTCAAACAACTTGGAACCTAAACAGTGCAATCCTGGAAGTAAGTGTTTGCAAACTTTTTCCGGAAGCGAACATGCTCTGTTTTGAAAGTTACGCTTCTGATTTGAGTGCCACACTTCCGTTGAGGTCTGTATGTTTTGCTATTTATTTTGAGTTTTTGTTTTTGCGGCTCTTTTTTCTTTTCTTTTTGTGACTGTGTGGAATCCAGTTCAGCTACTGGTTGATTATGTGACTGCAGTACATTGTTTATTGCTTTCATTTTATGGATCAATGGTCTCGTTAGATAGTAAAATTCGTGTTAAATTGCTGTTTTAGGAGTTGTTTCTAAAAGTCTGGAATGGATTAATTTATTTTGCATTATGGGAAAGCACACCTTGGTTTTGGAACGCTTTGGTTTTGGAACAGACTTCCGGAACAGATTAAGTTTGAGAACCAAGGTACCACTGTATTCTTAATCTACCTAATTCATATGATCCAAGACCATATGCAAACTGAGGCATAGCCTTCCTTTAACATTTGCCCTTCAAAATTTCGAATTTCGAATTTCGAAATGTGATTGTCCAACTAAGAAATTTGTACAAATACGCAAATGCATATATCCATGAAAATAAAATATATATTGCAATGGGGTAAATTGCTTTGGAAAACAGTTGATCTGGCAGGGAAATAGTGAAGCATGTTATATATATAGCTCTTTTTCTCATACGTAAATAAAGGAACACAAGAACTACAGTCACCAGAGTCACAACCCCCTTATGGAGATACTGTATACTCTTAGTCGAAGAGTATCCGTGAATTGAATACACCTAAGTTATTGCACAAGCAGATCAACTTTCAGTTGTGCAAAGGGCCTTCCCCTCCCTCTAGAGCAGACTTGGGAGGTGCAAGGAGGAAAGAGAGAAAAAAGAATGTCTATTATATGAATGGAAGCCATTTTGCTCATGCAAGGACTTCATTGGATACAACTCAATAATTGTACTTAATGAGTCATCATTTCTTTCCAAGTTTCATAACAGATGCCTAAAATAAACCATTTCCCATCAGTATTCTACTATTGATGTGCTCTCAGTGCTGTTCATCTTGCTTATTGTCCTTTATCAAAAAGCAAAAACAAAAAATACCTAAGACCTGGGTTTGATTATTTTTAATTGCTTTGACCAAATTTAATTGTTTTGTTGTTTTTCTTCCCTGTTTGGAGAGTATCTTGGGATGCTGAGGACATAGAGAAAATTGAAGAAAGTATTGGTGTGTGATGGCAAGTTGTGCTGGATGTCATTCCGGGCCTCCTTTGCAAACCATTGCATATGACCCTGCAACGAACCCCCCTCGCCGACGTTGCCAATAGATTATGAGACGAAAGGGTACAGGGGAAAAGCAATCCCCACTCAATTCCTTACGCCTTAAAATAAACCCCTCAATTCTGGGCTTCTCAGTAAAGAGAGTCTAATTCCAGCTTTCGTGGGCTGATCTCACAAACACTCAGGGCTATTTGAATGAACAACCTCTTGCCTACAGAACAGGGACTCCCTCAACTCAGATCCCCACTGTATCAGTCTGCCATATCACCCTGGCAAACTTGTGGCACTCTAGGTTTTCACCATACTGCCCTTCCTGTGTGACTCTAGGACACAAACTATCCCTTTTCCTTAGGTAAGTTTTGCCCTTTTCTGAGTCTCCACCTCTGTGAGTTTTAATACGCTGCTGGAATAACCAAGACGATACTCTTGGGCACAAAAAGAAGATGAATTTTATTTTATTGAGAACATAGGTTTTTCTTTTCTTAACAATGCATAAGTTTACAAGCTTAGTTACTGTTATACATTATCACTGTCAGACTTCAACTTCAAGTATTCCTCAGCCTAACCTAAAACCACCACTATCCTGGCCTCACACCCTTCTTCTTCCCTCTTCGTCACCAAACTCCCACTCTTCCAACTGCCCAACTGCCAAAACGGTTATTCCCTCCTTTTTAAACCGGGCACCGTCCCGCCTCCTAAGGATGCGCTGTCAGTTAAGCTGGAGGTGGATTAACTCTTTCTAATCCAGGGTGTAATAAATCTTCCATCCTGGGGGCTAATCCGTTACAGACCCACAATTAGGTCCCTTCCTAAAATATTGCCTCTCCTCCCCACAGGGCCATGACTATCATGTGCTATAAGTGTGCAAACTTGCAGAATGAATAAATAATAATCAGCAACCAATTAAGGTTTACATTTCTGAAGCGATCGTGTTGTTTCTGCAAAACTACTGCAGAGGTCCTCATTTGCATGCAAGATGGCACACAATGTTTTAAAAGCAGAAAGCAGCCATTCCTTGCTTCCAATTTTCAATATTTAAACGTTTTCCTCCAGCAAAAAGAATAGCTTTATTCTTCTCTTGAAATGACAGAGCAGAAGTCTAAGTACCATTTAGGCTCTGTTTGCAGGGTGGTAATAAGCTTATCTGCTCTACAAAGATAGGACCCCTCTGCTTGATGATTCATGTTTGGCAGACACATTCCTCCTTGTCTCTCTGAAGCAATCGCACTGTCTTTGGTGAAAATTGCCAGGTCTCATAATACCAAGGGACCAATTTACTGGTGTCAGTGACAAGGAGAATCGCTTGCACAGTTCCTGTAAAATGTGAAAACTATAAAAAGAGCTCTTAAACCCTTAAAAAGAGAAGGAAACAGAGATAGCAGTTTTGGGGAGGTTGGGGGGGGGGTAAGGAACAGTTTCTTCAACCTCAGTCCAAAACTGAAATTGCAGGGTGCTTTATTGAGGTGAGTACCGGTAGCTACCCCAACAACTTCCCAGGTCCTATGTTTTGAAATGAATAAATATTGAAGGTCTAGCTACACTAGTTCTGCCCACTAATTCACAAATCTGTTCTTCTGTAAAGACTTGCTAAGACAGATCTCTTGCCCTGAAAATAGGTCACAAGGACCAGAGGAAGTGGCAGGATGCCTTGAAATATCAGTGGCTAGGAATGGCACATGTTTTCCAATGGGAATTATGGTTCTTTCACACTTACATTTGGCAATGAGCAGAGAACTCAGTCGCCGTTTCCCCCCGATTCAGCACTAAACCACAAGTTTCCCCTGGGGAAGGTATTGGGGTGAACAGAGGTGTGGATGAGCTCTACCCCTCTTAGAAGAGGATTGAACATACTTATCTCAGCCACATAGAGATGCTTCAGAATAATAATAAATAATAATAATAATAATAATAATAATAATAATAATAATAAATCTTTATTTATACCCCGCCCTCCCCAGTCAAAATCAGGCTCAGGGCAGCTAACACCAATAAAATTACACTATTTAATTAAAATACAGATTAAAATACAATATTAAAATTTGAAATTTGAAATGCAGCCTCATTTTAAGTAGTCCATAAATCAAAAATAATCATTGGTGGTGAAAGGGGTGGTAGGTATTGCCTCTTCGCAGCCTAGCTAAATGGCGTCCTTGCCTGGGTCTGTGGACTGATTGAGATAACCGTTGGCCACAAGGGAAAGTAGATACTTAAATGTTACTGAATGCACAGAGAGGTGGGAACTTGTAACCTCTATCCATGAAGTAAGCATCTTTGCAGACATTTTGAAAGCTGAGGAAGTACCATAGAAACAGCGCCTTTTCAGCAGCTGAACGCAGCTCTTCTGTTCTACATCGGCTCCCTGTACATTTCCAAGCACAATTCAAAGTGGTGGTTCCCTCCCTGATGAAGCTCCAGGGAACCAGACAGAGGGCCTCCTCGGAAGTGTTAGGATGATGTCGGCGTCTCCCGGCTGGTTGCCCAGGAAAGTATATAGACAAGGAAAAGTTTCTAGCCCTGCTGCAGATTCTAATGCGTATGGATGATAGGTGATAGTCAATGGATGCAGCTCAATTGCCAAGAGAGGACTAGAGTTGTACCCATATTCCTGCATTGCAGGGGGTTCAACTGGATGACCCTTGGGGTTCCTTCCAGCTCTACAATTCCAGGCTCCATTTAGGATTTAGGCTACATTGTTTGATGAGAAGTGAAGGGGCACTGGGCGACCTTTTAGCAAAAGCTTTTCCGAGTAAATATTTCTTCAGCTTCTGTAGTAGCCAAAAGTTGTTTTATGCTTTTAAAAATATGTCCTAACGTATAATTTTATATCTGTCCATCAAGCCAGAATTATGGTCTTCAGATACCTGTATTCGGTAGATGGAAGTTTCTGACAAGAATGGCATTTATCATAATTGTTTTCCCCCTATTCTCACACCAGGGTAAACGTTAGTCACTTATGAGAAGTACCACCTACTTAAGGTGACAATTTGCCCAGTGGGACCTTTTGAGGCAGCACTGGTATACACCACAGAGAGAGCTAAAGAAAGAGAAAATAAAAGTCACAAAGTTAAAAAGAGATTCAAGAGATTGCAAGCAAAGATGGAAGGTTGGCATTTTAACCACGATTTTAAAAAAAGAAAGAAACATTTTCCAGACAATCTCAGACAATTTTTCAGACAGTCAGTGGTGAGGAAACTGGACTGCCAGATGTTATTAGACTCCAGCTCCCATCAACCCCAGCCAGCTTGTGAAAAGTTCATGGATAATGGGAGTTGTAGTCTAGAAACATCTGAAGGGTTGCAAGTGCCCCATCCCTTAAGAGGAAATAAAGTAAAAATAACAAACCAAAGTATGAAACAGGACCAGAATGACACAGAGCAAGTAGTTTGCTGCCCACTCTGGGCAGTTTCCAACATTTATAAAAAACATAATAAAACACTAAACATTTTAAAAACAACAACAACACACACACTTCTCTATACAGGGCTGCTGTCAGATGTCTTCTAAAAGTTGTATAGTTACTTATCTCCTTGCCATGGGGGTCACATAACTCCATCCCCTCCAAAATATCCTTGATGGTTGTCCCTAAGGAAAATGGGACAACCAGGGATCAAATCAGAAACTGGGATGGCATCTTTAAATCTGGGAATGTCCCAAAAAATAGGGACACTTGGAGGGTTTGTTTGAAGGTAAGGCTGGTTCACATATTTTTTTTATATAAGGATCTGCCACTCACCATAAACCCAGCCTATTAGCCCAAATATAAGCCGCACTCCCCCCCCCCAAATTTCAATCATGAAAAGTTAAGGTGCAGCTTATATTTGTGACCTTATGCCACCAGCAAAGCGGCATGGCTCCCCCCCCCACAAGGAAGCAGCCCAGGTATTTCCCCCCCCCCCTGAATTTTAAAGGTGAGGCTTATTTGTGGATGGGGCTTATATTCAGGCCAATACGGTATTTCACCAGCCTGTTATTATTTCCAGACAAACATAGTGCTATTCTCTGGCACCATAACATGGTATTGTCATAGGTTCTGGGTGCCAGAGTTTATGGGTGAAAGTCACCCAGGATTATTGGGTTCGGCAAAAGTTAGAATTAATCGAAGTTTGGCTAGATTGTGCTAAACACAGAAATCCCTGGGCTCAGCTTATGCTAAGGAACCAAGTCAGCTCTGCAGAGCTAGCTGGAGGGGGATCATTGGAAGAACAAAGGCTGGTAATGGCCAACCCATTAACCCATTAAGGCAGCCATTAGAAGAGACTCTCTGTTAATGGGCACTAGGAGGGCACTAGGAGAATTGAGGGCACTAGGAGCAGGGGACGACAGAGGACGAGATGGTTGGACAGTGTTCTCGAAGCTACCAACATGAGTTTGACCAAACTGCGGGAGGCAGTGCAAGACAGGAGTGCCTGGCGTGCTATGGTCCATGGGGTCACGAAGAGTTGGACATGACTAAACAACTAAACAACAACTCTGAGCCAGACAGAAAATGGGGGGAAACCCTCCCTGCGGGAAGAGATAGTTAGCAGAGACAAAAGGCCAGAGTTTCAGGAGGGAGAGGCAGAATTTCAGAGGGCTGTGGGGGAAACAAGCAGGGTTAAGTGTCACTATTGCAAGCCATGTGTCTCAATTGCACCGTTAGATACTTCTGGGTTTTCAAAATGAATATGTCAGGCCAACACAATATAATTCTGGAGTTAAAATGTTACCCCAGAATGACAGCTTTTTTCAAAATTGTTCCCTTTCAGGGATAACTAAATGGTATTCCAATCATGGTGCTTAAGGCTTGCGATTCAAATTAGGTTGGTGCATTAAAGCAAGACTGCAGTTATGTCAAAAAATGTCAGCTTAATAGCAGATTTCTAAGCATTTCCCACTGGACATGCAATTCACAGAAAGAACTAGCAAGTGGGCTCTGAAATGCAGCGTGAATTTTCCATATAAATGAAGTGCTCATGTAACTAATATATTCCTGATTAAGTGCATTTTGTTTTTTCAAAATACCTCTTCTAGGAAAATGCACCAAGGTTAATTTCTCTCCCCGCAAGCCCCGTGAACTGTGATTAGCATCTACCAGCCATTTTTATTGTCCCTGTAATTAGCAAGATATCGGTCTAATTGCTTCATAAAATTAAATCTTCCAGCATCAGGAAAGAAAATCAGTTTTAAAAAGACATGTGTAAGGCATCCTAATAATATTTGTACTGAAGCACAACAGAGACGTTTTAAAAGTATTGTGCCATTACATTATTTTTATTAATTTATTAATAAATGCTCCATTTCCCAAATGTTATTGACCTGTTTCCTTCCTTCCTTCCTTCCTTCCTTCCTTCCTTCCTTCCTTCCTTCCTTTATTGATCTCAATCTCTTCCCTCCCTCCCTCTCCTTTCTATCGATCGATCTAATTACAAAGTATCAAACAATAAAACATAACATTGCAAAGCAAAGCAAAGCAAAACAAAACAAAACAAAACAAGGTCATGCCCAACACATTTTGTGAATAAAGCTGAGTAAGAGGACATTGGCCAAAAAGACACAACAAATCACTATACCAAACAGGACCAAATGTCTCAGGACCAGCTAGTCTCCTTAAAAACCCATTTTTATGTATCATTTTTTCACCCAGCACAATGTGCCATACTTGAGAGTACCAGCTTTACCATGATAGTTCAGACACTATTTCCCAAATCTCGGAAACCTCCACTTTGGCTGCTATCAAGCAGAAATTTATGAGGTCTCTATATAGTATCTTGGAAGCATTGAAAAAAATCACAAACATACCACTTAAGAGGTTTTAGAAAGCATCGTTATCCTTGTTATTTGTTCAAAAGCTTCAATGCCAGGATGCTGCAACCAACGAACAGCACCACTGCATGTGCATAAATGTACCTCTCAGGCCACAGGCCACCTAGGAGGGAAGGTGTTGTTCAGGGGTCAGCAACCTTTTTCAGCTGTGGGCCGGTCCACCATCCCTCAGACCACGTGGAGGGCTGGACTATATTTTGGAAGGGGGGGAAATGAGCGAATTCCTATGCCCCACAAATAACCCAGAGATGCATTTTCAATAAAAGGACACATTCTACTCATGTAAAAACACGCTGATTCCCCGACCGTCCACGGGCCAGATTTAGACGGCGATTGGGCCGCATCCGGCCCCTGGGCCTTAGGTTGCCTACCCCTGGTGTTGTTTATATAGATCAACTTGACAAACCCTCTGCCACCCAATGTACCAACTAGAGCAGCCTTCCTCAAACTTGGCCCTCCAGATGTTTTGAGACTACGATTCCCATCATCCCTGACCACTGGTCCTGCTAGCTAGGGATCATGGGAATTGTAAGCCAAGAAACATCTGGAGGGCTGAGTTTGAGGAAGCCTGAACTTGGGAGTGGATTCCTTTACGGAAGCAGGTGGCATCTTATAGGGGGCATGCCTTCCCCATCACTTGAACTCATAATTAACTATTGCAGCTATAGTACATTTCAGTTATGAAGTTGTAGCAATGAGGCAGTCCCTTTCCTTCAGTCTGCTTGCTGCAGGCATTCAGACTTGCAAAGTGTGACTGGAAAGAAGATGGAGCTTGCGTGGTTAGGGGATAAGCCATAGGGATATTGGGAGGGTCTGTAATGATAAAGGTGCTGACCTTTAAAGCCCTAAATGGCCTCGACCCAGTATACCCGAAGGCGCGTCTCCACCCACATCATTCAGCCCGGACACTGAGGTCCAGCTCCGAGGGCCTTCTGGCGGTTCCCTCACTGCAAGAAGTGAGGTTACAGGGAATCAGGCAGAGGGCCTTCTCGGTAGTGGCACCTGCCCTGTGGAACGCCCTCCCATCAGATGTCAAGGAAATAAACAACTATTTGACTTTTAGAATACATCTGAAGGCCACCCTGTTTAGGGAAGTTTTTAATGTTTGATATTTTATCGTGTTTTTAATATTCTGCTGGGAGCCGCCCAGGTGTGTGTGTGTGTGTGTGTGTGTGTGTGTGTGTGTAGCCTTACTTCACATGAATTATAACAAATGATATAAAAGGTGCTGATCGCCAACAATGATGAGCTACATAAGGTCAGAGGGAGATCAAAAGTAACCGAACAGACGACTGCAAAAAGGAAAAGTTGATGCAGCTTAAACTGGCACCAAATTGTGTTGCCAGGGATGAGGTGGGATGGATCCTGCCACCCTTTCACATGATAATGCGACTGCATTGATGGCAAAATGTGTTTTTGACAAGTGATTGTTTTACATGAAGAACATTTCTCTGCCCCCTCTGTTACACTTACAGCTGTAATGGCTATTTGTGTGCATCCTGCCCTCCGGAGATCTGCTGTCACACATGATGTGGCTTAAGACATAATAGATGGACGAGAAGAAATCCTTCTTATGCCCTTGGATGAAAAGAATGATGGCTTTATTTTATGTTGTCAGAAGTCTCCTTCTCTGCCAGCAACGTGGGTTTTTTTTCTGCCAGAGCCAGAACATGTCTTTTCCTTGCAAGTAAAGAGTTTGCCATCATTAAAGCGGAAGGACGGACCTGCTAATGAAAAACCATTGGATCATACACCACTCTGGATGGGAGAGACTTTGGGCTGTATTCAACTCACTCATTGCACTAGTGCAAGCCGGCCCAATGATTCCTGCTAGTGCAACTGAACTTTCCCCCCTTTCCTCCCCCCCCACCCTCTGTGCCCTCCCCAAATTCATTCCAGAGGCTGAGGGTAACCCCCGTAATAGCACGTTGGGGAGTTGGGGGAAAGAGAGGAGAAATCACCTTGTTGGGCAAGCAGAAATGTCTGTGTAGGTGGAACTACTGATCTTCCGGCACCTATGGAAGACTTGCAGCAAAAAAAGAGATTTTATTATTTTAACTGATTTTTTAAAAACTTGTTTTGTTGTGTACAATTTCAGTACAGTACTTGCACAATTTAAGTCGAGCCAGCATAGTGGTTTTTAAAAGCAGTTATGCTTGACTTTCTGAACCAGAATGGGGAACTTTCAATATTGTTGAAAGCCTGTCCTCATTGCAATTAGGCAATTCTCTTCTTCCTACTTCAGCTGAGGTCCCTGCTGTAATTGACATGGAGAGAAGATCTAAGAAGGAACTTTTAGAAAAGCCATACCAAAAAAAAAATGTTTCAATTATCCACTCTTCCCCTGCTTTAAAACCCATTTTCTCTCTTTCAGCCTTAACAACAATAATGATTGCAATCCTGCCATTTCAAAATCCTTCAGCTCTCTCACATTTATTTGTCTCTTTTTTGTAAAAAACACAAAACAAAAACATTTTTTATTGATTTTCCAATTAAAAACAGTCAATTAACATATCCATCAAATCAGAATCAGAATCCAATTAAAAACAATAAACTAAAATAAAAAACAACCAAATTACATTCCAAATTATTAATTATTATTTTTTCTGGGCTTCCCATAGTCTGGACCTCTGAAGTATATCTCCAATATCTTCGTTCCTGCCTTCTTCTTGTTGTTCTCATATTTTCCACATTCCACTCTTAACGCTTTAAAGTCCCTGGCTATGCGATTCTCAATCATGTCAGAAATCATATATCCTTTCATCCATTGAGTACAGCTTTATTTGTGTACATATATTTTTTTCAACTGTCTATTTGCCAACGCAGCTTTTCCTGACTTCATTCCAATTTTCCAATCCGGACTGTTGTCCAACTCTCATTTAAAGTTTAATGATGCACCAACTCCCAAGTTGTTAAATTATTCCAATCCGGGTTGTTGTCCAAGCCTGTCGTTTGAGTATACTGTTTGCAATATTACAATGTAAATGAACTGTAGTCCACATATATAAGTCATTTGGTGATCGATCAGCTTTCCTGGAGACCACACAATCCCCCCCCCCCTCTGGGCCCTAGAAGGGGGGTGGCTAGACATCCATTTAGCCTTCTCTCTCACTCATAATGAAGAAATTCTGCAAACAGATGCACTGTATGTTATCCCAAATTATTATCTCAAGTCATTATAAAGTCAGCTAGCAAGTATTTCCTAGTTCCCTCGAAAAAGGGAGGAATTCTCATTTTTCCGTGCTGCGCCATATTAACAAGCACCATCTTGTTTCTTCTTGTTTCTTCTTCTATCTTTATCAAGTCTTTCAAGTCTAAGTAAAGCTGTGCAATTGAATACTTAATTATAAATAAAAGTCCGCCTGTACTTTTTTTTTTTTTAAAAAAAAGGTTCCTTAATGAGGCTTGGCATAGAAAAGCAATTGTAGGTATTGAGAAGAAGAAGAAGAAAGAACATACCAATCACCTCCATAATCCAAACACCATAATCCAAACACCAGGGACTGTGCAGCTCTGCAGGGGTTTTCTCAGTTTTCTTCAGTCCAGACTATGTCTGTTTATTCTCCAAATCTAATTATTTTATCAAACAGATATTTCTGGCTATGAAAGTGACTTCGGAGAGTGCCAGCCACGTCGTGCTCTGGGACCCAGCGTCCTGCTCCTTGCACCTTGATGCAAGCTGACAATCTCAGATGGTCTGTGGGTATACGAGACAATCCTCCCCCACCCTGGGGAGTCTGCCAGGGCTAATTACCCCCATACCAACCCTGAATTACTGGCACAGCTGAGGTCCGGTCGTGTGGGAGTCAGCCATTTCTCACTGCTGGAAACAGGAAGCCCCACCTTTATTTGTCTCCTATGCAAGAAGACAGCCACAGTGCCCCCCCCCAACCCAAATTCAGCTTCCAAAGAAAGAATTCTCTCATTTAAAATGGATTTGTTCAGTTTTCATTACCCCTGGCACTTCTTGTTAAGACATTTTCGTTCCGTTGAAGTCGTTTCCCCATCAGCTGATGTCTGCAAACTTGTAACATCTGCTTTGGCAGACAATAGCCGTTTTATACTGGAGTGTAAAAAAGATTCTGGAAGAAATACCACCATCACATTCACTTACATCAATGAATATTTTTTTTTTAAGAAAAGAAATGGGACAAACTTTCTATTCTGCGGCATACTTGTCTTGCTTCATGACAAGAACGGAAATTGCTTTAAAAATAATTAAATTCCGTCATGCAGCACAAGTTTCTCATTTTTGGAAAGAAAAAAACCACACACCCTAAAACAAGACTTGATGTATTCGTTTGCCTACCACACTGTTATGACCCACCATCCTGGGCAAATGCAGCATGTTATATGTTAAGCATTTTTCATAGTCATGGCCATATCTCAAGGAGGGAGAATCCACAGGGGGCAGGAACTGAGAGGGCGGAGGGTGATTCACATCTCAGGACAAGAAATTGCAGAGGTCAAAGGATGTCATGAGGCAGAGTCCGTGAGCAAGAATTTTTGATATTGGATAGAGAGGCAAAACAGAGCTTTGGTTTTGTTTCAGCACCCTGGACAGCTGGGAGTTGATAGCTTATTTTACACCAGAGTTTCCATGCCCAGAGCCCCTCAGGCTGCCAGAGGAATAGCTGTTCCAAGTGCTGATTTATGCATTATGTTAAGTCATTTGAAGGCTTCAATATCTAGAGAGAAACTGCACGCATAAGAAGGGAAATCGAAGTATAAAACACCACAGGTGGAAATCTTCACGTTGCCTCCAATGCAATGCTTCTCAATGAGCTCAGCTCACACTTTCAGGTATGGCATCAATAGGGTTGCCATGTGTCCTCTTTTTCCAGGACATGGCCTCCTTTTTCATGGGTAAAATTTCTGTCCTGGTGGATTTTTTTAATTTGCCAAAATGTCTCTGGCTATACTTTCTGGATGAGACATAGACACAACTGGTGGTTGAAGACTTGCTTTCCTCTTCTCTTCTCCTGCCCCCCTCAGCAATATATTGCAACTTCTATAGCCTACATGAGAGTCGTCATAGCGTCCTCTTTTTTGCTCTTCAAAATATGGCAACCCCAGATCAAGTGTGTAATCATCAAATGCAGAACAAACAGGGGCACAAATGCATGAACCAGGCCTTCCTGTCATTTAAAAAGAAAGGAGTTGCAGTCATTTCTGCCTCTGCTCCCAGAAGTTGCAAAATGCCATGCCTTTCCATTAGCATGCTTGCCAACCCAAGCTAAACAATTCCACAGCCACCCTAGATTTACATTAGTAAGGCTACTGAATGTCAGCTAAGTCCCTAGCAGGGCAGTATTAACACATGGTGTATAGTGATGGCAGGAGAGCACACAAAGGGCATGATGATGATGATGATGATGATGATGATGATGATGATTTATTTATACCCTGTCCATCTGGCTGGGTTTCCCCAGCCACTCTGGGCAGCTCCCAACAGAAAAAAAAGCAATAAAATATCAAACTTTAAAAACTTCCCTAATGTCTTCTAAAAGTCAGGTGCTTGTTTATTTCCTTGACATCTGAGGGGAGGGCATTCCACAGGGCGGGTGCCACTACTGAGAAGGCCCTCTGCCTGGTTCCCTGTAACCTCACTTTTCACAGGGAGGGAACCATCAGAAGGCCCTCAGAGCTGGACCTCAGTGACCAGGCTGAAGGATGGGGGTGGAGACACAGGTATACTGTGTCAAGGCCGTTTAGGGCTTTAAAGGTCAGCACCAACACTTTGAATTGTGCTCGGAAACGTACTGTGACCCAATGTAGGTCTTTCAGGACCAGTGTTATATGGTCTCAGCGGCCACTCCCAGTCACCAGTCTAGTTGCTGCATTCTGGATTAGTTGTAGTTTCCAGATCACCTTCAAAGGTAGAGCGCATTGCAGTAGTCCAAGTGGGAGATAAGCAGAGAATTCACTACTCTGTTGAGACAGTCCACGAGCAAGTAGGGTATCAGCCTGCGTACCAGACGGAGCTGGTAGGCAGCTGCCCTGGATACAGAACTGACCTGCACCTCCATGGACTGCTGGGAGTCCAAAATGAACCCCAGGCTGCGGACCTGGTCCTTCAGGGGCACAGTTACCCCATTCAGGACCAGGGAGTCCTCCACACCTGCCTGCCCCCTGTCCCCCCAAAACAGTACTTCTGTCTTGTCAGGATTCAACCTCAACCTGTTAGCCACCATCCATCCTCCAACCACCTCCAGACATTCACACAAGACATTCACCACCTTCACAACACTCTTTATCGTACACCTTGTGATAAAGATTGCATCAGCATGATAATAACTAAAACCAGCAGACAAATGGTCATTGAGTGATTCAGTGTGTTTGTGGAGGAGAGAAAGGCATGAGGCTGAGAGCATAGTGCATAGGCGAAGCATTGTTAAAACTTGGAATACAAATCTGCAATTCAGCCATGAGTAATTGAAAAGCAATGCATTTGAGTTTCCATTGGAATGCACCAACTGAAGGCGTAGGGCCAAATACTGATTTTCTTCAAGTGGTAAAGCTGTGCCAAAAACCCTGAAAGCCGTGCTGGAATCAGAAACATTTCCCTTAATATCTGCTCCACGTACATCGCTTCATGAGTTACTGCAGCCCCTTCCTGTTGTTCCACACAAGCAACTGGGTACATTTTTCTTCATCGACTCACATGGAATAAAAAGAATAGAGAGTGGGAGGCAGATAAATGAAGCAACCCCTTCAGTAGTTACTTGACTGCACACTTAGATCCTTTGATCCAGTTACGGATGAAAGCTTTGCAGTTCCAGAGAAAATCCTGCTCCTAATTGCCAAAGACAGGAGTGGATTTCTCCGGGGGATTCGAGGCATCACGACAAATGTCGGGAGTATAAAACCTCACTTTACATTTTCCATCCCTGGCAGCCAACATTCAAAGCAAGTTCTGGCTGTACTCTAATGTACATAGTGCATCCTCTGGTTAGGAAGGATATTTTAGTATGTGAGGAAATGCAGCGTCAATAATTCAGCAAGGATTTCATTCCCAGATCACCGGCCTTCAGAAAATAGTTCAGGACCAACCAATCGGTTAGTTGCAACAGCACAACATTAATTTTTTAAGAAGCAGAGAGATGGAATGATGAGAGGGAGGATAAAGAGAGAAGGCATATACGTTTATATCAGTACCATACAACTTTGGCATGGCTCCAACAAACATCCTGAGACTTGTAGTTTAATGTGGCTGCTGCTAAGAATTGGGCTTGAGGCTCCCCCCCCCCAACTACCACATATACACATTCTGGACTTTAGAGCAGAAATGGGCAACCTATAGCCTGTCAGATCATCTTCAGCTTCCACCATGTCCAGCCAGGAGGGACAATAGTCACAGATGATGAATGTTGGAGTCCAATCTAGTTTCATAATTAATTCCTCTTGAATTCAACATGCAGCCATTAGTTAAGGTAGATAATTGCTTCCCATTTCTAGCATATAGAAGAGTAGGAGGAGCCATACAAAGATAAGGCAGAGCAAATTAACCATAAACCAATAAACAAACATGTTGATCCATCACTTCCATCCAACCACCAGAAGAAATGGATTGGCACTTCGATATTGGGTTTGTTCTGTTTCTCTCTCCCGTTCATCTCGCTGCACAAGTGGACACGCTTTGGACAATAGTCCACTCTGCATTGCATGCCAAGGCACCTGAGCCACAAATTTCCCAGGAGAACAATAAGTCACACTGAACCGGAATATTTGGTTTATGGGTTCAAATAGTCCACAACTTTATTGGTTACAGATGGGAGTGGTTTGGCTTAGGCACTGGGGTGAAGCCAGGCTATATCTTGACTCCGTCTTGTAGGGAGTCTTACATCAGATAGTAGCACCACCCCGAGAGGTCACCATAGGGGCTGTGACATGGCCGTAGTCCATGCCCAGGCTTCGGACAGTATTCACATCCCAGATTCCTTTAACAGGATACCCTTACTAAGGAGGGGCAGGCAAAGGCAACAACCTCCCCTCCAACCAAACAAAGGCTTACCCAATGCCTAACCTCACAAAAGTTGTGGCGATTGTGACTAGGTAGGCGAAAACCAAATGGCCGGTGCCAATTTGCCAAGTGGAAAAAAATTCTACCCAGCCCCAACAACATGGCCACCAGCAATTGCCATAGCAAGATCATATCAGAGCAAAGCATGAAAAGAGGGTGGGTGGGCTGGGTGATCCGACAAATAGGCAAGGAAGAGGGAGCCAGCCGGCTGCACACCCACCCTGGCAGCAGATTGGCTGGGGCTGTCCCCAGCACAGATGATGCGGCCGGTCGTGACATAGTGGGTGGGGGAGAGGCAGCGTACCTCCCCTTATGGCAGAAATCTTTTGAGGCTCGGCTGACTGGCTGCAACGCCGTACACCAGATAAAAGGTGAATGGACTTATGTGACACGTTCTTTCTGATTCAATGCCTATCATTCAGAGAGCACAGAAACATTGGGTATGCCTAGTCTATTTGGCCAGGGAGGAGGAATAAGAGAAGCCTAAGATCGGGACCCAGGTGGCGCTGTGGTTAAACCACTGAGCCTAGGGCTTGCTGATCAGAAGGTCGGCGGTTCGAATCCCTGTGACGGGGTGAGTTCCCGTTGCTTGGTCCCAGCTCCTGCCAACCTAGCAGTTCGAAAGCACGTCAAAATGCAAGTAGATAAATAGGAACTGCTACAGCGGGAAGGTAAATGGCGTTTCCATGTGCTGCTCTGGTTTGCCAGAAGCGGCTTTGTCATGCTGGCCACATGACCTGGAAGCTATACGCCGGCTCCCTCGGCCAATAATGCGAGATGAGCGCGCAACCCCAGAGTTGGTCATGACTGGACCTAATGGTCAGGGGTCCCTTTACCTTTACCTTTAAGATCGTCAAAGTCATATAGTGTACCAATAAGCAAAGACGGATATTTGATGTCAACCGGGGGCACAACCGGGGGGGGGGGAGGGATGAGCCAAGTCTTGGAGGAGTTTCACAGAAACCTTAATAAATATCCAGAATGGCCAAGAGTGATTTTTATAGAACAGACCAGGGAGGATTTACAAGGTAGCCATGAAGGAGCAGCAAATTCATAAAACACCATAAAAACACAACAGCATT
Organism: Zootoca vivipara; assembly: GCF_965207765.1. NCBI lineage: Eukaryota > Metazoa > Chordata > Lepidosauria > Squamata > Lacertidae > Zootoca > Zootoca vivipara. The sequence goes on from NC_142586.1 coordinate 15,476,939, forward strand.
TATTAAACCTGCTTGCTCCCTCTGCCTTCCCGCTGTGGATGTACTGCAGTAAATCAGACACCAGGATAAAAAAAATATCACCCCCAAATAGGCCATAGTCTCCATTTCAAAACCCCATGAGGAACCTTCGAAAATATTGTCAAATGCCACGCAAGCATAGCATTTTCACAGTGTTCTCTACTAAGTAGGAACCAGCTGCCCTGTTAGAAGGAATGGAAAGATCGGGATAAATCAGTGGTGCAAGCCATCATTACCACAGTGTTTTCTGCTGCATCTGTAATTCAGGTGCAATGACCATTTGAAGAGCCAACATGTTGCCCTCTAGATGTTATTGGATTGCAGTCAGCACCAGCAAGCTTGACCAATGGGCATAGATGGTGGGAGCACAATAACATCCAGAAGGCATCATGTTGGCTACATATAATTACAAGTACATTAGCTGGGATTCCTGCATTGCAGGGGGTTGGACTGGTGAACTTTTGGATCCCTGCCAACTCTACAATACCATGATTCTATGACTGTATGATTCTTAACTGTCCCCCCAAATCTTTTTCCAGTATTGGACACCGTGGAATTGATGCGAATGCTCGGCAGGTAAAAAAAGATTGTATGCCTTACTGTATGTTTGTGAAACGTGGACCACTTATAAATGCCCTTTCCAACTCCTCGAAAGATTCCATCTGTGGTGTCTCTGAAAAATTGTACACATCACTTGAGAAGACAGGTGAACTTATGCCAGTGTACTGGAAGAAGCAAAGATCACCAGTATCAAAGCAACAATTCTTCAACATCAACTTCGTTGGACTGGTCATGTTGTGTGGATGTCTGATTATCATCTTCCAAAGCAACTACTCTATTCTGAACTTAAAAATGGTAAGCGTAATGCCAATAGTCAACAAAAGAAGTTTAAAGACTCTAGTGGCAAATCTTTTAAAAATGTGTAGTATAATCACCGACAACTGGGAAACACTGGCCTGAGAGTGCTCCAATGGGAAAACAGCCTTTACCAAAGGTGTCATGGGCTTTGAAGACCCTCAAACTCAGAACGAAAAGGAGAAATGTGTTAAGAGGAAGGCACACTTGGCAAACCCTCGTCGTGATCAACTCCTGCCCGAAAACCTATGTCCTCACTGTGGAAGGATGTGTGGATCCAGAATTGGCCTCCACTGTCACTTACAGACCCGCTGTTAAAACTGTGTTTATAGAAGACAATCTTACTCAGCTACAAGCGAAAGAAGAAGAAGAAGAAGAAGAAGAAGAAGAAGAAGAAGAAGAAGAAGAAGAAGAAGAAGAAGAAGAAGAAGAAGAAGAAATAATGCTCAAGCAGGTAAAGAAAGACAGAAACAGACAAAATTAAGACATTGGAATCTTTCAGGCTATATTTGAGATGTTAGTAATTTTCATAGTACACCAAGACTTTTGCAAATATAATTTATCATGTTCAACAGAGGTTCCCCCATCTTTTTGCTCCTGGTCATACAACCAAACATGACTTTGGTGATTTTCAAATTTGCAATTATATTTCCATTTTAAATTTGAATGGGTTAGGGCTGTGGAAAATGGGAAAGCTCTTTTCCTTCCCTCTGATTTTAGTAATATCAAATGCACTAAGGAAAGTCATGTTCTAATGCTAATCATTTACAGTCCAGTTCACCTTTATTGAACATTCAAGCTGTGCCTGCCAATATCCCTTCTTCTTTAGAGGAGACCTGACACCTCTGTCTATATCAATTTTCTTCTTATTAAATACATTCCAATAACATGGGCTTAATAAATGTATTTTAAAAACACGGGGGGATTAGAAGTAATTCCATCCTACACTCAAGATCAATTATTAGGAAAGGTTTAAGGTGTGTGTGTTTGTCTCCAAATGCTGCCAAGTCTCTATGCCTTTCTTCAGTTTGTTCACTGAGAGCCAGTGTGGTGTAGTGGTTAAGAGTGGTAGACTCGTAATCTGGTGAACCGGGTTCGCGTCTCCGCTCCTCCACATGCAGCTGCTGGGTGACCTTGGGCTAGTCACACTTCTCTGAAGTCTCTCAGCTCCACTCACCTCACAGAGTGTTTGTTGTGGGGGAGGAAGGGAAAGGAGATTGTTAGCCGCTTTGAGACTCCTTCGGGTAGTGATAAAGCGGGATATCAAATCCAAACTCTTCTTCTTCTTCTCTTCTTTGTACCTCCTATGATCTTCCCTATCCCACCCTGCAAGTCTCGGCCTCCTGCTTGGGAAACATTATTATTATTATTATTATTGACAGGCACCATCCCTGTTGTCTCTGGCTTCCTTCCGTGAGCTCTTTCCCAGCTCCACAATATCATTTATACTTACATATACTGTATTAATAATAATAATAATCAAATATACATAACCAGGGCGCTTTTTTTAGCCAGAACTCATTGGAACTCAGTCCCAGCCCCTCTCAGGTGGGCACCATTGCCATTCTAAGAGAATGAGAGAGGTGTTTACGGTGAGTTCCGGCACCTCTTTTTCTAGAAAAATAGCACTGTACATAATTATACATACCTCTATCATTTACCCACTTTATTTGTAGCCCCACGTGCTCCTCAAAGAAGGGTTGTTCTACACCCTCGATCATTTTCATTGCCCTTTTCTGAACATTTCCCAGCTCTGCTATATCATTTTTGAGCTATGGTGACCACTTTGCACCATAGGTTTGTATACAGTCATTAGATACCAGCAGGTTTTGCTTTCATTCCCTTTCCCAATGACCCCTAACATAGAATCATAGAATTGCAAAGTTGGAAGGGGCCCCAAGCGTCATTTGGTCCAAACAACCCATTTACTTACAAATGAAGCCAATGTGTGATCATTTCCTACGAATATATGAACACCACTCTGCTTTGAGAATGTTAACAGGGTGGGGAGAGGAGGCATTCAGAGAGTTTCATAGTTCCAACACTGTACCGTTCCAAATTGCTCCATTGGCATCCAAGCCAGTTCCTCCATCAGGGATTGTGCCAGAGTAGCACTTATTGGTTGGCTTGTCATCTTTAAAGCTAAGTGTTCCCTCTAGGCTTGGACTATGTAGAAGGAAAGCCAACATGGGCCAATGGGAGTTGTAAAATCAATGATCAGGTAAGCTCCACCCATCGCCAGGAAATCAAGGTGATTGTGAGAATTGCCTTTGCATCAAGGCATGAGGTAGCTTTTTAATCTGGCATGGTGCCATTGTTTCTGCTGTCTGCCGTTTCGTCTAGGTCCTGCTCCCAAGCTGCCGCTGCTTTTGTCCTCAATAGTATTATATGTTGTCCCACTCGAAGAGGGATCACACAGTGAACCAGATGATGTAATGATGGCACATAGCCAGTCAGATCTGGGCACATGGCGATGTCCCTAAAGGCAATTGCAAGTGAGGATGCTGCTCCCTGAATTGGACATAAAGATTATCTCAGCGAATCAGAGAACCTGTTGTGAACTCAGGGATCTCACAATCCAGTGTAGTGAATCAAATCTGACTATGTGATGAAGTCCAGGAAGGCAACTGAAAATGAAGGTAGCTGAGGACCATTTAAGCTAACACATAGGCATTTTCTCAACCCACTAGAGAAAACATTCTTCCATCTTCAAATGGAATACAATAAACCCACAACATCCATGGTGGTTGCATTCCAGAGATTGTTCCTAAAGCTAAAATGGTGAATAATAATAATAATAATAATAATAATAATAATAATAATAATAATATATTATGCATACCCCACCCATCTGGCTGGGTTTCCCCAGCCACTCTGGGGGGCTCCCAACATAATAATAATAATAATAATAATAATAATAATAATAATGTGATAAAACATCAAACATTAAAAACTTCCCTAAACAGGACTGCCTTCAGGTGTCTTCTAAAAGTCAGATAGTTTTTTATTTCCTTGACATCTGATGGGAGGGCATTCCACAGGGTGGGTGCCATTACTGAGAAGGCCCTATATAGTCAGAACACATTGGCAAAGTCTTTTTTCCTGGACAGCCACACCATTTCTGTCCCCCCACCCTTTTGTGCTCCTAAAGCTGAATGTGCACAAGCTAAATGTGTGTATGTTGTGGGCTTACTGTATTCGAACAGTTACTGAAAACCTTCACGCTTTTTTTTTCTTTCAATAATCTCACCCCAACCTAGTTACTTTGTGCTAACTAGGTTGGTTTAGACAAACAGGTGCTGTTGAACTTGGGCGTGTGTGCCTGTGAATAACCTCGGCTCCTGTCATTACTGAATGTCCTCACATTGCTCAAAACAAATCCAGAAACCGAAACAAACCTTGGATCACCATTGTTGATTCTAAGAAGAAAGTAGAACAGTTATTTGTAAGGCAAGTGAGCCTTCTGTGCAGCATAAATTCAACATTTGCATCACAAATGCAACTGAAACAAGAACTTCAGCGGAAACAAGAGCAATCTGGAACGAGGAGGAGGAGGAGGAGGAGGAGGAGGAGGAGGAGGAGGAGGAGGAGAAGAAGAAGAAGAAGAAGAAGAAGAAGAAGAAGAAGAAGAAGAAGAAGAAGAAGAAGAAGAAGAAGAAGAAGAAGAAGAAGAAGAAGAAGAAGAAGAAGAAGAAACTCCCCTCGGAGCAGCTTATGTGTGGTTAATGTCATACCAATTATTCTTTGCTTTTCAGAACAACGGGGAAAGTAATTTAGTTTTGGAAAGTCCATTGACTCACATGTAATTATAACTGTCTATGGAATAAGCATATTGTAAGCTATAATTTTTGCTTGCGCCACATAGCTCTTGAAAACAATGCCAAGGTCAGTGTTAAAGATATAATTCAATCTCACAACCTTTAAAAGTAATTTCACAAAGCTTTTAAAAACACACCTCTGAATAGGAACGTCCTGCTAGGCCATTATGATAGGGCCACGGCCAGTTTAATTATTCCCCCCTATTCCCCTTGAGATGACAGCATTCAACTGTGCGCATTTCTCACCCTCGCCAGGATGAAATGTGCTATTTAACAGGAAACGTCGCTTTCAAAAGTTGTCCGTCCTATTTAAGTGGGGCGGATTTTATTGTGGTGTATGTGTTTAGGTAAATCGCTGCATATTGCGTGGACAGGCGGAGTCCCCCCCAACTCCAGACGCCCCCCGAACCGAATATTGACTCAAGACAACATGCTATGGGATTAAAATTGGCCACAACTTTATTAAGTTTCAGATATAGGGAGACCTTGGCTCAGGCATTGGGAGTTCATCCTTCCCAGTCCCCAGCCAGGGATCTGAGAGACTTCAGGGTTATCCAGAATGTGTGGGGATTGGCCTGGCACTGGAGAACATATGTTCAAGCAGAGAGCCCACCCCCCGTTTCACCGCCGTCGCAAGGGAGAGCAATGACAACCTCTCGGCGTATGGCCAATGCCTCCCCTCAAGACCCCTTTAACGGGGAACCCTGGCATCACCGCCACAAAGGGGGATGGGTCACCACTTCACGCCCCCCCCCCATTTAGGAAGATAGACTAAAGAATTCCACCCAAGGCCTGAAACCGCCAAAGTTGTGATGTTTTGCTACGGGAAAGGCAAAACCTGCCAATGCAGGAAAATTCCTTTCCAGCCCTTCAACAGCGACCCCGATGTAGCAGCACCTGTGTACCTGTGGAGAAGAGGTTAACCTGCAAAAGATGGCTTAACTGAGGGAGGCCAGGGTGGAAGAAGTTCTGGCGCCAACTGACGCTTCACAGGTAAGATTCACCTTCTGTTGTGTGGGCAGGGCAGTCCCTCCCCCTACCTGGCCGATCCCCTGGCAACGCCTCCCCAGGCGGGATTGGGCAATTGGCTGAGGTAGGCGGAGACCTCCAGGTATCCACTGGGGATCTGGGGGGCTGCGCGCAACCACGCAAAAGGCGCCCCCCATTTGATGTGGGGAGTGGTCATTCTCTAAGAGTTTTAGGATGGCCAATGACTATTCCCAGATAATTCTGATGGCCAAGTTAGATGTGATATCAAGCATGCCTTTGCACCTGATGTGCAGGTTTTGGATCGGTTCTTGTTAATGCACATTAGATCAGTGCAGTTGTCGAGTGTGAATTGTTGTTTCATTCCTCATGCAACAGGAGGGGGAGCTCCCACCATTCGTCCTCAGTGCAGCCCTCCTCAGCACAGTCCCTGACATTAGCTGGCTTTTGTGACAATCCGTGTTCTGTGTAGCCTGTCTCATTGCACCACTTGAGGTGATACAGAAATATGCCCCCCCCCACCTAAAACCACCACTGCTCCCTGCTCACCTCGCCACCTCTGCTGTGGCGGGCCAGGTAGGGTGCTACCTCTTGCACTTCTGATGCCCAAGGCGGCTGCTTCACTCCACCTCTTGGGTGGGCTGTGGAAAAGTAGGAAGATAGTGGCTCCATGACCTTATGGTATGGGATTATTGTCTTCCAAAGCAAATGCTCTATTAAAAATGCAAAGCGTAATGCTGGTGGTCAACAAAAGAGGTTTAAAGACTCTCTCGAGGCAAATCTTTAAAAATGGAGGATAAACACCGACAACTGGGAAACAATGGCCTGCGGGTGCTCCACCTTTACCAAAGGTGTCATAGACTTTGAAGGCGCTCAAACTCAGGAACGAAAGGGAGAAATGAGCCAAGAGGAAGACCTGTTTGGCAAACCCTCATCATGGTCAACTCCCACCCAGAAACCTATGTCCCCACAGTGGAAGGATGTATGGATCCAGAATTGGCCTCCACAGTCATTTACGGACTCACTGTTAAGACCATGTTCATGGAAGACAATCTTACTCGGCTACGAGTGATCACCAAAGGAGAAGAAGACCTGAAGAAAAATGTCAAATTGACTTCTGAGTAAACATATAACAGCATTATGATATTGGCAGCTTTATTTTCAATTCCTTTCCTAATGATCCCTAGTACGGAATGTGCCTTTTCCACACATGCTGGGCACTGGATTGACACTTTCATCGAGCAATGGCCCTAAGGTCTCATTCCTGTTTGGGGCCTTTCCTATCTTTCTTCTAAAGCAGTCAAATAGCTGTTTAAAGTAACTGCAGTCCGTAATTTGATTATATCAATCTCTTATGTTGTGACCTGTTTTTTTTTATAAAACAAAAAAACAAAAACCAGGAACTTTGCAGAGGGTTAGCTGCTTCCAAGAGCTATTAACACATCTTTAAAGGAAAAGTCTCACATTTTGAAAACATTCAGCTTCATAGATCATCATGCTGTTTTAAGAGTAACTGAATACTAGAATAAGTGGTTGACTTTGTCCTCACAATTCCTGTTCTTAGTATTTTATTTTATATGTTGCTTTTTCCTTGCCTATTTTTAAATGAATGATAAAATATTAACACTTGGGAGGATTTCAAAATGCTAAGGGATTGATTTTGGCTAAGGGTTTTTATTTTAATCAATGGGGACTGAATTATTAAACAAAGAGATAATACCATTTCTCACTCTGTCTCTCTCACACACAGTGATACATTTTGAAATTCCGATCTGAAACAAGATGAAGGGGAAAGGCCCCTTTGACTTTCAGAAAACCTCAGTTTCCCTGTGAATGGGATATTCAGTATTCACTCAAAGATGGGCAGCGTTTTGTATAAATGCATGGCCAGGATCTGGAATGAATAACTTGAAATAAATCCTATCGGTGTCAACCAACTATATTGCTAGGGTGGAATGTTAGGACAGGAAAAACAAGCATGTCAGTTTTCTTCCCCCACTGTCATTGGGCAAGCAGGAGGGGCAAAGTAGGTTGTATTGAAATGGAGAAGGAGTACAGTATTCACTTTTGCAGCACTCCTGTACCACTTCTGGTGACACCTCCAGGTTTGAAGACTCGCCCGTGGTGTTAGAAATGCATGGAAATAAGCACCCAATACTCAACTGACGGAGCAACTGCTAAGTAAAATTGCTCTTAGTGTTTCTGAATTTGTTTGCTTGTTTTTGAGGATCATCCCCTCCAACATTTCTCTGCTGAAATTAGGGATGTCCTAGTCCGTATAGTTAAAGCTATGGTTTTCCCAGTAGTGATGTATGGAAGTGAGAGCTGGACCATAAAGACGGCTGATCCCCGAAGAATTGATGCTTTTGAATTATGGTGCTGGAGGAGACTCTTGAGAGTCCCATGGACTGCAAGAAGATCAAACCTATCCATTCTTAAGGAATGCAGCCCTGAGTGCTCACTGGAAGGACAGATCCTGAAGCTGAGGCTCCAATACTTTGGCCACCTCATGAGAAGAGAAGACTCCCTGGAAAAGACCCTGATGTTGGGAAAGATTGAGGGCACTAGGAGAAGGGGACAACAGAGGACGAGATGGTTGGACAGTGTTCTCGAAGCTACGAACATGAGTCTGACCAAACTGCGGGAGGCAGTGCAAGACAGGAGTGCCTGGCGTGCTCTGGTCCATGGGGTCACAAAGAGTCGGACACGACTAAATGACTAAACAACAACAATTCCATAACAGCAGCAACAGCAGCAACTACTACTACTACTACTGCTACTGCTGCTACTACTACTTTACTATTTATACCCCACCCAACTGACTGGGTTGGCCCAGCCACTCCGGGCGGCTTTCAAGATATAGAAAAACATAATTTAACATTAAACATTAAACAACTTCCCTATACAGGGCTGCCTTCAGATGTCTTCTAAAGGTTGTATAGTTATTTATCTCCTTGGTTCGGGGGGGGGGGTGCCACACCCTCCAACATTTCTCCAATGAAAGCAGGAACGTCCTAAGGAAAAGTGGAGCATTCCGGGTTCAAATCAGAAACTCATATGGTTTTTGTAAATCGAGGACTGTCCCTGGAAAATAGGGACACTTGGAGGGTCTGAGATTGCCCACATTGCTTTCCTTTGGCTTCCTTGCCTTTACTGCTGACTCCATTTGCTACCTTGACTCCATTTGCTACTGTTTATCTACAAGAAAAAGGCCATCAGTAGAGCTGTCTCTCCTGCTGCCCAGTTGCATTTTGCTCAGCTTGGACAAGAAAATGGACTAGTCAATTTCACTTTCTGGGAAGACAGCTTTGCCGCCCTCACTCCATTTTACCTTGTCTGCCACACGCACAAAACACTGCCATTCTGCCCAGTTCAATTTGCAAAAGACAACAACTTCCCTCCTAGTTTCCACACCAGCTGGCTTTCGGCCCCTTCTGTTTTGTTCAATAAAACAACTCTTTGCAGTGGAATAAAATACCCATGTTGTGGTCTCCACAGCTTTCATCGGCAAGGAGAACAGCTCAAAGATTTGAAGTTGGAAATAACAACCAAAGAAAAACAAATCAGCTGGGTGCAAGACGACTGGGCCAATGAAAACCCAGTTGTCTCCTTACTGTATGCCATCCTTTTACTGCTCCACTACCCAGGGTTTCACTCTGGTAGCAAAAGAGCCATGCTAAACAGGTTCTGCTATAAAATGCAGGACTATGAGATTATATCTGCCTCCATCAGGGTTTCATGGCAAGGGTCCTCCCGACGTCTCGCGATGCATTAAGGCAGAAAATCTTCTCGCATCAGGCTTAATATACTAATATTCTTCCCTATATCTATAAGAGCCTGGCTCTTTCTGCTTCCATGGGGATAACAGCTCCTCATTATAGCGAGTTAGTGAACTGTTTCGAGACATAATAAAGGCCCATTCGCAATGCCAAACGGAAATAAATTTGGGCGAAGTAATCTGGCCTACAGATATCTGGGCCCTAACAGCATCTTACTCTTCCGTGTCCATCTTGTGATGGTGCCTTGTGGTGGTTAAGCTTTTCATTTTTTTTACCAAAATGCCAAAAAAACATGATTTTTCGATTCCAAAGGGGAAGTAAAAAGGAAGTAAAGGGACCCCTGACCATTAGGTCCAGTCGCAGACAACTGGTACCACAATGCTAAAAAACCCATTTTTACATTGCATGGAGAAATGTTATCAGCAGGAGCTTCTCACCTGCAGAGCACAGTTATTGACAGGTATATATGTGTCATGGAAAGATCTGAAAAGGAGAGCTGGGAATTGCCCCCCCTTCCCCTCTGCTTCTTTCGGAGGGGGAGGGGGGAGATTCACCCCGCCCCCATTCTCCAGTAGTTAAAAAAGGAGACAGAGGCAGGATTGAATTACATTGAGTCACAGAACTGCCAAGATATGATGTATTGGGGGAAGGAGGGGGAGTTGGAGAACAGATAGCAGACACATCTTTAGAGAGCTGGGAACTCCCCCCCTCCCCTTTCCAAGGATGCGCCGATCCCTTGGAATCCAAGAGCAAAGAATGCACAGACATATGACTTCCAAGACCTCCCGTAGGGACACAGGGTGTTGTTGGGGAAGGAAAAGGAGGGGCTCAGAGTGAGCGACGTCATCATGGTTTGCAGTACTGAATTCGTTGTCTTGCTCCACGATTGCTGAATAAAACCATAAATATGAACTTTATTGTTTCTCTCTTGATCTTGGAGGCTACCGGGGGAGGAGAGAGTCCTGACAATAAGGGATGAGGCAATCTTTCCAGTATCTTGGTCCCAAGCCATTTCGGGCTTTACCCGTCAAACCCCTATGCAGCTTCCTCACCAATCTCAAGGGCAGCCCCACAAAGAGTGCATTGCAACAATCCACCCTGGGTGTCACTAGTGCATGGAAGGCAGTGGTCAGTCCAGAAATGACTTCAGCTATCTCATCAGGTGAAGCTGGTAAAAGGGACTCCTTGCCACTGAAGTCAGCTGGGCTTCCAGTGACAAAGATGGTTCCAGCAGCCTCCTCTGCCTACAAACCTGCTCCTTCAGGGGGAGTTCAGTTCCATCTAAAGCAGGCAACTGACCAATTATCCAGACTAGGGAGCTATTCACAGCACCTCAATTTTTCCAGGAGTCAGAATCAGTTTGTTGGCTCTCATCCATCCCACCACCAAGGCCAAGTGCCAGTCAATTCCCACTGCAGCACCCTATTGTCAGGCATCAGGATCCACCCCCCCTCCCCCAGTAGGTTGCCAGGAACAGATAAGACAAAGAAAGTTCTTACCAATGCCTTTTATTCAATATTCACAGAGAGAGGCTTAGAAATCCAGCCGTGTGGAGTATTAGCATTGCTCTGAGTGAGACTCCACCCCCTCCTTCTCTCCCTTCATGCATCATCACTACAGCTGTTGCTATGTGCCCTCTGCCTTTGAGCTCTCTGCTCTCCTACTTTCAATGCCTGCCGGGTTCTGGGAGAGGGGGGGGTCTGGAATGCTTTCTAAAGACACTGACTCCATCAGCTGTCACCCCCCTGGTGCTTCTTCCTCTTCCTCCTCCTCCTCCTCTCCCATTATTTCCCAGCTTTTCTCCTCATCTGCCTCTGAGCTGTGACCTCCCTCAAACCCCTGTTGTAATTCTGAACTGTCTCCTTCTTCTCCAGAAGGGCAAGGCTGGGGAGGCAGTCTCCACCATTCCTCCTCTGCCCGGTCCCTGACACCAATGTCCCCTGGAAATCTGATCCACGGGGTTGGGTAACATTTGTTTGGTATGCTCACTGTGCCATTTAGCTTCCTAAGATACAATGGGCTTCTAAGTACATTTGGATGAACGTGTTAGATACCTCCTCATTATAAGAAAACCCTGCAGAGAATGGTTGGGCACCTCCATCCCTCTCTCTGTGTGCAAGCGCTTTTCAAGGTCCTAGTCAAAGCTTATTCAGAAGTAAGCACTACAGGGTTCAGTGGGACTAGCTCTCAGGTAAATGTGTACAGGATTGCAGCCTAAGATGTGAAATGGAAAGCCAAACTTGCATCTCTTCTTGGGAGTGGTGACTTTGTACCTATGGTTCTAACCAATCCTAAGTTCTTTCCTATTGGTGGGATTTGACTAATGAATCCTGTCAGTGGAAGCCCTGCAAGCCACGCCCCCCTGGAGCGTCCAGATTGGACGTGCCAAGGGAGCGCCGTGTCCAGGAGCCAGCCAATGGGCTGGGAGGATGGCAGCCATCCCCCCAGCATGTGTGGGGGCTCAAGGCGCCCACAACCTCCCCTCCTCTTACAGCGGAAGGGACTTTGTGCAAAAACTCTCCTCTCCTCTGCCATGCATCCTGCACCCTCAACATTGGTTTGGGGAGGGGTTGAGAGAACCCCCAGTGCAGCATGTGGGTAGCGTTGTTGTTTTTCCAGCCAGAACTCAGTTCCAGCACCTCTCAGGTGGGCACCATTGCTATTCTGACAGAATGAGGGAGGTGTTCGTGGTGAGATGCAGCACCTCTTTTTCTACAAAAATAGCACTGGCTCAGGGGAGAGAGGATCATTCCATCGTTGCGCTGATTGAACGGTTGGGAAAACGTGACATTGTATTCACTTCAAACATGTCTAGGACAACCTTCAGTAAACGCTCCCAACAACTGAATGAAAGCAAGGATTTGAAGAATTCCGTACAGGTCCGAAAACAGCAATGTTAGCAAGTATAACCGAGAAGAGGCAATTCTGAGATGTCCTATTATTTGCTCCAAGTAACCTGAACCCTCTGTCATGTGACATCCTAAATCTTACACGCAAGAATGACACGTTGCCTCTCCTCCGAGGAATCTGCCATCCTTCCAGAATAATTTGACTTAATGTTCTAATGCATTTTGGCTTGGTTGGTCCCCTCATTCCCTGTAACAGTGGGAAAGGTAAACTCTTCTCCTGGAATTGTCTAAACACCATAAGGCCAATCATTCCAGGACAGTCTTGCAGAAAGGCATCTGTCATCTACTCTAAGTTAGCAGCATGAGATGGTTCACATTTTAGGCTCAGAGCATGAAATTACTCTCTGCAGGAACAGGAAGTGTTCTGAGTGCAGGGGCTGCTGTTATTCCATTATTAAAGCTAAGCAGTTCTCCACTTAATGAGGACCAATATAGGAGCCAGCCTGGAAGCAGACTGCAATTAACCTTCTTCAGGAGTCTCTGTGATATACAGGCATGCTCTGCACCAACATCCTTTTGTCAATTATAATGATGGCTACGCTGTGAATCTCTCTGTATAGGATAACCACTTCCCACCTTTTACATCAAGATAATAATAAAAGTGGAGCTGGGCTGACCAGATAGGGGCTAGCTCACGTAATGTGATCATAAGCTTATCAAGTTAACATAATAACCCTCTGTGTTCTCTCTCCTCAGAAGTATTATTAAAGGGGCACAGGTGTCTACTTTTTAACAAGACAAGTCGTGTAGGGAGGAGAGTTCTGTCGATGTCAGCAACTAACAGGCATGGGTCAACTCTCAGGACTCTTTTAGCAATAAAATAAGGCTCAAATGTTCCGTAAGGCAATGCAGGACCAGGACAATATTTGCCCCTAGCAGACCACCCCCCCCATCTCGATTTAGGCATGAAAGACCAAGAAAAGTCTCTGTTAATGTTCAGGCCAGGTCCCAATGGAATGCTTTTGCTGTTCCCTTAAAGCAGGCAGATGTTTTGGCCTACAACTCCCATGATCCCTAGCTAGCAGGACCAGTGGTTGGGGAAGATGGGAATTGTAGTCCAAAACATCTGGAGGGCCGCAGGTTTGACATGCCTGCCTTAAAGCAAGGGTGGAGTGCCTGTGGCCATGCAGATGTTTTTGGACTCCAACTCCCATCTGTAATTATCTCTAGCAAGCTCTTATAAGAAGTAATTGCAGTTTTCATGCAGGTTTATTTACAAAAAGACACATCCAGAGCCCGGCATCTCACCTGCTTGAAATTACATTTGTTGGTCAGTCTGACGTTTTGCTCCTCCCACAATGCCAGACTCCTGCCTTTCCCCTCCTGCCCTGCCCTTCCCTTACCTTTTGATTTTATCCAAATGCCTGGATTTGGGACTGAGAGGGTGATCTCCCTCCTCCTCACTCTCACTCAACCCAGACTCAGACCACTGATTATCTGCTGGTTGCCTAGCAATGCTTTGGCTGCCTTCCAACTCTTCCTCTCCTTGGGAGCTAATAAAGTCCTCTCCAAAAAGGGGAAACAAACTGTCCTTTCTCAATTCTGATAGGCAGTTCTCATCTGCAGAGTCAGTCCCTAGTTCAATTTCTGAGTCTAACACATCCCCTGTGCTCTGGGGGGGGGGCACGTTCCTGACACCATCATCCCCAGCCCACAGGATGATGGGAACTGAAGTTTACTTTACCCTAGTAAACGCCTTTCTGGACCTCTTACTCTGCTGGAGGATTGAATTGCAAAATTCAGAGAAGTGTGAATTTTGAAGGACAGCCGCATTTTGGTGTGTGCAAAGTGTGAATTAGGTAGCTCACCTTTCAATGAAAAATGAATCAAATGCTGCCCCACCCCTACCCTCAAGATTCTTCCTCTCTTTTGCCTTCGGGGGAGGGGGAAGCCCTCCTCCTTCACATAACTGAACCTGATAAATCTCCAACTCAGAATGAGGGTTCTGTTCAGTCTTTTCCTCGTGACCTTAGCTTTGATCCCAGATCCGATTCTTCTCCTGGTTTCCTTCCCAATCCTCCAAGCATCCAACATCTTGAGAGCCACAGGTTTCGCAGCCCTGCATTAGAGGCAAGCAAACAACAACAAAAGTGATCTGCTGAATCGTTGTTGATACCAACGTGGTATCAGAAGCAGGAGGACTTCCTAACAACTTTTTTTTATCATATCTGAAGAAGTGTGCAGGCACATGAAAGCTCATACCAATGACAAACTTAGTTGGTCTCTAAGGTTCTACTGGGAGGAATTTTTTTATTTTGTTTCGACTACGGCAGACCAACATGGCTACCTACCTGTAATTTTATTTATCAGAGAGACTGCTGGCTGAGATAAAAGCTCTTGCAAGAAATTGTAGGTGATCAGTGCTGTAAGGCAGTGAAACTTAATACAGTGGTACCTCAGGTTACAGACGCTTCAGGTTATAGACGCTTCAGGTTACAGGCTCCACTAACCCGGAAATAGTACCTCAGGTTAAGAACTTTACTTCAGGATGAGAACAGAAATCGTGCGGCTTTGGCGTGGTGGCAGCGGGAGGCCCCTTTAGCTAAAGTGGTACCTCAGGTTAAAACAGACCTCCAGAACGAATTAAGTTCTCAACCCGAGGTACCACTGTAGATAATTTAAGATAAGTATATTCGGTTTCACAAAAGCAGGAAATCGCAGAAATTGTTTTCACAGCAAAAGCAAAGAAGGAAGCTGTATTTGCTGAATTATTAGCTGAACTGTGATAGGGATAAGTGAACTGGGACTTCGGGGGCATACATCGCAAACGAGAAAGAAGTATAGGCTTTATGGCAAAGCTAGATCTTTGCCTCTCCAAATGACAACCTCCTGATTCTAACTCTGTCACATACTCAAAAAGAATCCTAGAGGCACAGAATAGAATGAAAGTGGCCCAGCTGCTGCAGCTGCAGAGATTTTCCTTGTAAATCAATGCGGAAATGCCTCTGGTATAAACAGTTTATATTGCATGGTAGAACAGTGTTGAAAACTAATCCCTTGATTGATCCTGAGCCCTGGGAGCACCTCCTGTGTTTACATGGAAGTAAATGGAGAAGGCTTTGCAGGTATGGGAGCTCATGAGAGCACTGAAGCCCCTCTGCTTACAAGAGACGTTTAGATCAGGGTGCAGAAGATAACAGGCTTGCTATAAGTCAGTAAAATTTCTGACATGTCCTGGTTTTGGGGTGGAAAAAATGGTGTCAGGGGGAATTTTGCCGAATTGGCTAAATGTCAGGGGGAACCCGGGCCGGGAAAAGCAGCGGACACAGCACCGAAAGCTTAAAATCACTAAAAAAAATTGGGGGGGGGGGAGGTCAACAATTTTGAAATATGGCAACCCTAAAAGATACTGTCTTGCCTTGAAGTTAATGGGGACATGCTTCTAGCCCTACAGCTAGAAAACTGACCATGTGTGAATGGGTTTAGGAGAAATTGGCTATGTGCCAATGGGTTAGGGAGATTACTAGTTCAAATTGCATTCTCCCCAGACTTCAGTTGACTATGAATCTGTGTTCATCATTCCTCAGGAATCATTGTTCAATAACTGTAAGTGAAACACAGGCTTAAAGCATTTCAGAGACCCAGAACTCTACACCTACACAGAACTGTGAGCACAGCCATTTGTGGCAGGTTCCTTTGACAAATTCCTTATGAGAATTGTAAAGCAATACCTTCCTTGTGAACAACAAAGTAATGTGCAAGCTTTGAAGTTCACTAGATTTATTTTTCAGGCTAGAAGCACGCCAATGCGGGGACGTTTTTGCTGGCTGCCTTCCCCAAGCCAAGGGGAAGGCAGCCAGAAAAACACCCCTGCAAAACCTATTCGTATAGCGGAAAATTCGTCTAACAGGGCATTAGTCTAGCGAGGCACCACTGTACATGCAAATGTCATATAGATGGTACCTAACATCTAGCAAAAATGTACATATCAAAATCAAATAAGAGAAATGTAAAGAGAAAGAAGGTACTCTTTTCCATATGTGATGGTCTTGCGATAAGGTTAACGCTTACTGGGAAATGATATATAATGAATTTTTAAAAGTTAGGGAGTCCCATACGGTCAGAGTATGTGCCATTGTGCCTTGGGTGAGGTAGAATCCACAGAACACATTCTACTGAGTTGTCCCTTTTCTAATGATTTAAGGCAATATATAGACCCGTATTTATCTCAGTTTAGTTCCCGACCAAGAGAACGGCAGGCAGCATATTTGCTAAACAAGCCCACTAGGAAAATAACCTTCTCAGTGGCTAAATTCCTCTTCCTGGGCTCAAATGTCGGAAACGTATAATCGAATGTCTTGATGTGGGTTATCTGTAGGAGGTTTAGTAGCGCGATCATACCACATTTATGTATCCCTCTGATGCCTTCAGTTTTATATGTTTATCTTTGTATTGAGAAATGTTTTTTGTTTCTGACTATCGGTCGAATAAAGTATATTGAATTGATTGAATTTTAAAAAGATGTTTAAGATAGCATTTGTAAAAAACAAAACAAAAAAACAAAACAGAAACTGTTCTTTTTGAGATTCTGGGATCAGAGCTACCTAAACAATATAAAAACTTATTTAAGTATGCAACTACAACCGCTAGGTGATATTTGCCCAAAAATGGAAAGAAGAAGAAATCCTGACCAGAGAAGAATGGCTACAGAAATTAATGAAATATGCAGAAATGGTGAAACTTACCAGAATCGAGACAACAAACTTTTCTTATTAAGGAATGGAAATGGTTTATTGAATATTTACAAATTGTCAACAGATTAAGATATTAGCAGGACTACTGTAAAAAACATGCAGTTTCTAAAACATATGATAACAGACGGTTTAAAGAATAACTTGAGACAATTGGGATATGCAGGGAAAGATGGAAATAACTTTAAGGATCTGCAGAAAGGGGAGTAGGGAAGTTGAGAATTAAAATTATTGTTAAATGATTGTTGAAATGTTTTCTTTCTTTGTTATAAAGGAAATTATAAAAATGAGTAGGCTTTTGAATACAGAAGTGGAAAGCTTTATATATGGAAAAAGACATCTTATAGTTTTCTTTTTCCTAAAGTGTAAGCCAAAGAATTGATGCTTTTGAATTATGGTGATGGGGGAGACTCTTGAGAGTCCCATGGACTGCAAGAAGATCAAACCTATCCATTCTGAAGGAAATCAGCCCTGAGTGCTCACTGGAAGGACAGATCCTGAAGCTGAGGCTCCAATACTTTGGCCACCTCATGAGAAGAGAAGACTCCCTGGAAAAGACCATGAAGTTGGGAAAGATTGAGGGCACAAGGAGAAGGGGACGACAGAGGACGAGATGGTTGTACAGTGTTTTCAAAGCTACCAACATGAGTTTGACCAAACTGTGGGAGGCAATAGAAGAAAGGAGTGCCTGGCGTGCTATGGTCCCTGGGGTCACGAAGAGTTGGACATGACTAAACAATTAAACAACAACAAAGGTGTAAGCAGAATCTACACTCACTTCCCTTCACTGTTACAAAACAGTGGATGGTGTCATAAAGATGCCCAGAAAGGCTGGCTGAAGCATTTAAATCATTATTGATCGTAATCTTTTAAATGTTCCCTAAGACTGTCAGGGAGCATTACCAGCTCATAGAATGCAGATGCTGATGAGAAAGTCTACTTACATCTCCATCCACTTTCTCTCTCACTCACTGAATGCTCCAACCAAAGGAAATCTCTAAGCCTCTAGAGCCCTAGGGACCAAGGAGTCAGCAGAGGGAGGTGTCACAATGAAGGGCGTGTCACAAGGACCTCCGCAACCTAGCAACCACCAGCACTGAACTGACACTACTCTCAACTGACACTACTAAGTTTGAAACAGCACAGAGTTCTTTTTAAAATGCTTTTTAAAGAATTTTTTATGTTTTTATCTTCTTTAGGGTGGTAGGGGGGTGGGATTTTTAGTTGGGTGTGGGAATCTGTTAAATTTTAGTGTATTTGTAATTTTTATTGTTTTTGGTTTTATTGTTTTATTGTGTTTGGGGTGGTAGGTGGGAGGGATTTTTAGTTGGGTGTGGGAATCTGTTAAATTTTAGTGTATTTGTAATTTTTATTGTTTTTGGTTTTATTGTTTTATTGTCTTTTTTGTACTCTTCTTTTGTTGAGTTCTTTGCTGTTTTTTACAGAGGTTTTATTTTGTTTTTAAGGGGAGGAGTCAGGGCTGCCCGGGAGGGGGTCCCAGCAAGCAAAATGGCTGGGGCAGATTCCACAGGGGTGTGTGCACTGGAACAACCGATTTCAGTGGTCACGGGTAGGAGGAGGAGTTACGCTAAGACCAGACCATGTCATTACCGAGGAGGCAGACTTAGTCGTTGTCTGAGGACTATCCCTGCCTCCAGGTCTGGTCCTGACCGGACGGATATTGGAATAGGCAAGGGATACCCACATGACCTGAAGGTGCTGCTGTGCAATGCCAGGTCGATGATGAATAAGACCACCGCCATTCACGACCTGATTGTGGAGGGAGGATTTGACCTGGCATGTGTGACAGAGACCTGGTTGGAGGAAGCCGATGGGCCCGTTCTTGGCGCTGCTTGCCCACCAGGTTTCTCTTATGCACAGCAACCCAGGCTTCCTTTAGGAAGTCATTAGTTTGCACCAGGCGTCCTATTGGGAAGACCCAGTTCTCTGAGTGCATGTTCTGGAAGTTGGGCAATAGGGGCAGTACAGGATTCCTTTTGGTGTACCGACCTCCCCGCTGCACCAAGGATTCCCTGCCCGAGCTGCTTCAGGTCGTGTCGGATGTGCTCCTGGAGACACCTAGCTTGGTTGTCTTAGGGGATTTTAACATCCATGCCGACACGACCTTACAAGGAGCCGCTCGGGACTTCGTGGAAAGCATGGCCACCATGGGGCTGTCCCTGAATAAGTCTGGCCCAACTCATAGCCGCGGACATGCCTTGGACTTGGTGTTTACCTCTATGGATGTTGGTGATCTGACATTAAGTAAAAGCGAAACAAAAGAAGTGCCATGGTCAGATCACTTTCTGGTGCAACTGGACTTCTCCGCAACCCTTCCCCTCTGCAGGGAGGTGGGACCGATTCGGATGGTCCGCCCCCGCTACTTAATGGATCCAATTGGCTTCCAAAGAGTGGTAGGGGATGTTTTATCCCATGTCGATGGCCTTTCAGCTGATTCCCTGGTGGCCCGCTGGAATGCGGAGTTAACCAGCGCTATTGACTGTCTGGCTCCGAAGCGCCCTCTCAGATTGCATGGAGCCCGGACAGCCCCGTGGTTTTCCCCGGCGCTGAGGGCAATGAAACAGTCATTGAGACGGCTAGAGCACCGGTGGCAGAAAACTCATTTTGAATCAGACCGGACACGGGCTAGAGCTCAACTTCGAGCCTACCAAGTGGCAATGGCGACGGCGAAGAGGACCTTCTTCACCGTCTCCATCGCATCTGCAGAAAACAGCAGCAGGAGACTCTTCCAGGTGGTTCGCAATTTAGCGGAACCACCTGCTCCATCCGGGCCCAGTACGGGCCACATGATCTCCTGCAATGATTTTGCAAAGTTTTTTGCAGATAAAGTCGCTCAGATTCGGGAAGAGGTAGACTCCACCGTGGGAGCAGGGCCGGGGCGGGGGAGTGCTAGAGTCCTGTCTAGTCAAGTTTTGTGGGATCAATTTCAATCTGTTACCTCCGAGGATGTGGACAGGCTGCTTAGATGAATGAAACCAACCACCTGTCTCCTTGATCCTTGCCCATCCTGGCTTATAAAAGCTAGCCAGGAAGGGCTGGGTGATGGGCTTCACGGGTTGGTAAATGCTTCTCTCCATGAGGGAGCCTTCCCAGACCCGCTGAAAGAGGCGGTTATTAAACCGCTTCTTAAAAAACCATCTTTAGATCCGGCCAATATGGCCAACTATCGCCCAGTCTCAAATCTTCCATTCTTGGGCAAGGTGATTGAGCGAGTGGTTGCGGAACAACTCCAGGCACGCCTGGAAGAAGCGGACCATTTGGATCCCTTCCAGTCAGGATTCAGGCCTCATCATGGGACTGAAACTGCCTTGGTCGCACTGGTCGATGATCTCCGGCGGGCTAGGGACAAAGGTAAGAGCTGTTTCCTTGTTCTGCTGGATCTCTCAGCGGCTTTTGACACCATCGACCATAACATCCTTCTGGACCGTCTAGAGGGCTTGGGAGCTGGGGGCACTGTCATGCAGTGGTTCCGCTCCTTCCTCCTGGGCCGTGTTCAGAAAGTGGTGGTGGGGGATGAGTGTTCAGACCCCTGGGCGCTCACTTGTGGGGTGCCTCAGGGTTCTGTCCTCTCCCCCATGTTTTTTAACATCTATATGCAGCCGCTGGGAGAGATCATCAGGGGGTTTGGGCTGGGTGTCCATCAGTATGCTGATGATACCCAGCTCTACCTCTCTTTTAAATCAGAACCAGTGAAGGCGGTGAAGGTCCTGTGTGAGTGCTTGGAGGCGGTTGGAGGATGGATGGCGGCTAACAGATTGAGATTGAATCCTGACAAGACAGAAGTACTGTTTGTGGGGGACAGGAGGCAGGTGGGTGTGGAGGACTCCCTGGTCCTGAATGGGGTAACTGTGCCCCTGAAAGACCAGGTGCGCAGCCTGGGAGTCATTTTAGACTCACAGCTGTCCATGGAGGCACAGGTCAACTCCGTGTCCAGGGCAGCTGTTTATCAGCTCCATCTGGTACGCAGGCTGAGTCCTTACCTGCCCAGTGACTGTCTCTCCAGAGTGGTGCATGCTCTAGTTATCTCTCGCTTGGACTACTGCAATGCGCTCTACGTGGGGCTACCTTTGAAGGTGACCCGGAAACTACAACTAATCCAGAATGCGGCAGCTAGACTGGTGACTGGGAGCGGCCGCCGAGATCACATAACACCGGTCCTAAAAGACCTACATTGGCTCCCAATTCAAAGTGTTGGTGTTGACCTTTAAAGCCCTAAACGGCCTCGGTCCGGTATACCTGAAGGAGCGTCTCCACCCCCATCGTTCTGCCCGGACACTGAGGTCCAGCTCCGAGGGCCTTCTGGCGGTTCCCTCATTACGAGAAGCCAAGTTACAGGGAACCAGGCAGAGGGCCTTCTCGGTAGTGGCACCCACCCTGTGGAATGCCCTCCCACTAGAGGTCAAAGAGAACAATTACCAGACCTTTAGAAGGCATCTCAAGGCAGCCCTGTTTAGGGAAGCTTTTAATGTTTGATGGATTTCTGTATTTTAGAATTTCTGTTTTTTTGGAAGCCGCCCAGAGTGGCTGGGGGAACCCGGCCAGCTGGGCGGGGTATAAATAATAAATTATTATTATTATTATTATTATTATTATTATTATTATTAGGCTTTTAATCCGTGTTCAGCTTTTTACAAGTATGTAAAATGAAATCTATCCCTTTATATTCAAGCTTCCATTGTTCCTGCACCTGCTGAGCATTTGCTATCTAATCTACCTCTCTGCCTCTCTGGTGCAACTGCCACACATCAAAAGGCTATGGAAAGGGCCCTGCGTCTTTGACATATCACAAAGTGATTCATTGCAGCTCAACAGCAGCCCTCTCCTTCTTTTCAGTGTCACCCTATATTGCTGAACAGTAGAAAACCAGAAATCACCCCTTGCGTTTTTATTCATTTTAGTACTCTCCTTCACCAGCAGGTCCCAGGGCAAGTTACAACCATCTAAAATTGTTGTTGTTGTTGTTGTTATTAATTAAATTTGCATACCGCCCTGTACCCACAGGTTTCAGGGCAGTTCACAGGATACGATCACAATATAAAAATACAAAATACACAATAAAAACAAAAACAACCCAATAACCCCCCCAAAAAAAAACACATTTTAGAAGGGCATTGGATGTCAATCCGATCAACCAAAGGCCTGGTTAAAAGGGAATGTTTTTGCCTGGCACCTAAATGTGTATAATGAAGGTGCCAGGCGAACTTCCCTGGTGAGAGCATTCCACAGACGGGGAGCCACAGCAGAGAAGGCCTGTTCTCATGTTGACACCCTACGGACCTCTTGAGGAGAGGGCATGCAAAGAAGGGTCTCAGAAGATGATCTCGGGATCTGGGTTGGTTCATATGGAAAGAGGAGATCCTTGAGGTATTGCGATCCTGAGGCATTTAAGGCTTTATAGGCTAAAACCAGCACTTTGAATTGGGCCCAGAAACTAATTGGCAGCCAGTGCAATTATTTCACACAAGTGAGTCATGTACCCTGCAGCTATTTGGTGGCAGCTAAGCACACGTAAACTTATTCCTCATTATTACGTTATTCTACTTCTATTGCTCCGCAATTATTGTTCCACTGTTAGATAAACTTTGTCAGATTTACGTGGTTTTATTTACATTGCGAACCGGAGCAAATCAATTCTAGCCATTTCCCCTTCAGAGTCGGTGATGGCAAAATCCTGCACTCAGAATCTGAACTCAGTAATGGAGATGTGCTTAGTGGGGGACCCTGATCGTGCAAACTCCCATGCTGATAAGTTAATAAGGAGGTTACCAAGCTGTTTTAATTGGTATTTATCTTATGTTCAGTATAATTTGTAAGCTATTAAAAGGATCCCCATTGTGTGCAAATGAAGCCACGTCTGTATAGATAATTTAAAGAGAGAGAATGTTATAGTACAAGTACTTGAAGCCTGCTCTAAGCACATCCTTTGATGTTGATCTACTTCCTTATCTCAGGAACAATAATAAGAACTGCATTTCGTAAATTATAGGCTATGAGAAAGGAAAAGAGGCAGCTTCTTTCAAAATAAGAAAATAAGTACACGGACATAATACGGAAACCATCAACGATGAGGAATTTTCCTCTGGAAATCGTCTGTTTACAATTCTACTAAACATTTCATCACACAGGGCTTTAAAAAAATCATCTGCAGGCCTGGCCATAGGAGAGAAAAGATAGATATTTGGCTTTAACTGTTGCCCATTTCCTAATACTAACAGAAGGGGGAACTGGGACAAGGGCAGGTTATAATGCAGTGCTGAGAAAAGCAGAGTAAGGCCTCAGTCCCGTACCCACTTATGGAGGAATGTCGCAATGAATTCACATCTACTTCTGGTGTGGATGTGTAAGAATGTCTAAACATCAGCTGCTGTGGTTTTCCACATGGAGATTAAATACACAATTACATACCCTCCAACATTTCTCCGATAAAAATAGGGGTGCCCCATTCCGTAAGGATAATTTTACAATTTATACCCCACACATCCTATTCTGATACAGCCCTGAGTGCTCCCTGGAAGGACAGATCATGAAGCTGAGGCTCCAATACTTTGGCCACCTCATGAGAAGAGAAGAATCCTTGGAAAAGACCCTGATGTTGGGAAAGATTGAGGGCACTAGGAGAAGGGGATGACAGAGGACGAGATGGTTGGACAGTGTTCTTGAAGCTACGAACATGAGTTTGACCAAACTGCGGGAGGCAGTGCAAGACAGGAGTGCCTGGCGTGCTATGGTCCATGGGGTCACGAAGAGTCGGACACGACTAAACGGCTAAACAACAACAACAACATCCTATTGGGTTGCCCCAGCCATTCTGGGCAGCTTCCAACACATATAAAAACATAATAGAACATTAAACATAGAGGGGGAAACCCTTCCCTATACAGTGGAACCTCGGTTTTCCAACGTAATCCATTCCGGAAGACCGTTCTACTTCTGAAACGTTAGAAAACTGAAGATCAATGGGCAGTCGGCAAAATCCATTGGAAAAATGGAGAAACGCGCCTCGGAAGCTGTTCGACTTCCGAGGCGCGTTCAAAAACGGAAGCAATTACTTCTGGATTTTCGGCGTTCAGGTTCTGAATCGTTCAGCTTCCAAGACGCTCAAAAACTGAGGTTCCACAGTATAGGATTGCCTTCAGACGGCTCGGGGGTTGGATAACTGCATACCCTCCAACATTTCTCCAATGAAAATAGGGACATCCTAAGGCAGGGGTTCCCAACAAAATTTTCTCGAGGACCCCTCATCGAGCTGCTATTGTGACGAGGACCCCCGTTAATTCCTAATCCTAAAATTAAAAAGTGAGAGCCAAATTAAGAGTCTTTTTATATTTTATATTTATACGTTTTTTACAGTTACAACAGAGTACTCCATCAGTATACAGTTAGTTTTAATTTTCAGTTCTTAATGAGATGAACCACTTTTTAACCAACGGTCCATTTTTAACTACGCGAACTGTAGCTTCCGCGAAAAACAACGCTTTGTTTACAAACACGACTGTTTTGCAAAGAGGCAGCGCGCGCCAGGGAGGAGGGAGGGGAATGGAGAAGACAGGGTACCTGCGCAGTAGCGCACAAATGAAGCTGACGCGCGCAAAGCATCTTGGGGAGGTGAGCGTTAGTAGAATGCGCACGCTGCCTCTTTGCAAAACAGTCGTGTTTGTAAAGCGCCACCTAACGGCATACAGCAGAACTACTGCCTCTATCTAATTCTAATTTTGCGCTAGACTCTGTTCATGCAGGAAGCGGCCAAAACAAAAAATCTGTTATCATACGAAATATATTTAATATATTTTTTATTCTAATAGCATCTTGCGGACCCCTCTGGCATAGCTCGCGGACCCCTGGGGGTCCGCGGACCACCTGTTGGGAACCACTGTCCTAAGGAAAAGTGGGACATTCCGGGATCAAATCAAAAACTGGGGCCGCTTCTCTAAATCAGTTTCCTTGGTACATCTATTTACCTCAAAGAGAGAATGGTAAATATTGCAATTAGTGTGTTAATTGACACACTTTTTAAAAAAACTTTTTTTAATTGACACAACTAGGTCTTTCCAAGTATGCACCACTCATTCATTCATTCATTCATTCATTTCCAATTCATATGTAAAATACTTTGGAATTAAATTGTCAAGGAATATCTCAGTTTCAGATCCAGAAAAACAACAACCCAGAGTCTTTCTTCTTCTTTTTTTAAGTAAGAAACTCGGTTACAAGACATTGAGAATCAAGGGGAAATGGCGTGACATTATGCTTCACAAGAATTGTCAAGCACTTAGTAATCAAGGTGATGGGTGTCTTTTTTAAAATATAAAAAAGCAAAGTAGAAAATCCTAGCAAGAGAAGGAAGTCATTTATCTAGAACTAGACAGGCCTGTATAATATAAATGCAGCCGTTTGAAAATCAGTTCCACAGTATGAAATAGACTTTTCTCATGGAAGGGGATCTTAACTTCTTTTGAAGTTGACTGTTGCTGTTAGCAACTTAACCGCAATTGGACTATGACAGTGACTGTTACAGAGGCGATAAATACAGAACTTAGCCCTCACAGGACATGGGAGAAATCATGGCACCTCTTGCACACTTACCACACTTTCAGTGGGCAAATGTGAACCGATGCTTCCCAGTTTAGACCATTTTACAGAGGTGGGATTGGCAGTCCTTGTGGTTCCTCTGACATTTAGGGACACGGGTGGCACTGTGGACTAAACTACTGAGCCTCTTGGGCTTGCCGATCAGAAGGTCAGTGGTTTGAATTCACATGACGGAGTGAGCTCCCGTTGCTCTGTCCCAGCTCCTGCCAACCTAGCAGTTCCAAAGCATGCCTGTGCAAGTAGATAAATAGGTACCACTGCGGTGAGAAGGTAAACAGCATTTTCGTGTGCTTTGGCTTCCGTCACAGTGTTCCGTTGTGCCAGAAGTGATTTAGTCATGCTGGCCACATGACCCAGAAAGCTGTCTGTGGACAAATACCAGCTCCCTCAGCCTGGAAGCAAGATGAGTGCCACAACCCCATAGTCGCCTTTGACTGGACTTAACCATTCGGGGTCCTTTACCGTCCCCCGCCCCCCTTATATCATTAAAATGGCATGTATGTCATGTGCTCGGTAAGAAACCCTGTTACAAAACACTGAGAATCAAGGGGAAATGGCATGACATTATGTGTCACAACAATTGTCCAGCACTTAGTAATCAAGGTGATGGGTGCTTTTAAAAAAAAGGCAAAGAAAAATTAAGCAAGACAGGGAAGTCATTTATCTAGAACTAGATAAACTTTGACATTTATTTTCTTCCATTTTCAAACATTGTGCATGATTCACAAGCAGCAGCTTCTCCAGAGGATCCCACCCTCCAGTACGACGTCCCATGACCTCCTCTGAATATTAAAGGGTCCACTCCCCCTAAAAAAAATATCCAGGGGCCTGAAATTGCCTCGACCTCTAGGAGTTGACGCCTATGGCATGATGCACTTAGGGTGGAGCAGTGTTTAAAGTCCCATTAGGACAGTTTCATTTATTCTTTTGGAAGAGTTATATGCATTTTTTTTGACACTCGGCAAAGAGGTTCTCCAACTTACTTATCAGGCAACTTACTCGTTTACAGTGGATTGGAGCCTGACATTTCATAGTTCAAAATCAATGGGACCCATTTTAGCCATGTCTAACTGCATATATTTCCATGGAGGTTCTATAAGGGTGACTAAGTCTGGATCCAACGCAGCCTCACCAGGGAGGGGTTTCCATCTAGATCTTCCATCTTGTAAAACAAAGAACCATATGTTGCGTTCACCCTATGCCTTTAATGCATATTAGAAGCATATTCTTTCCCTTGGGGGATTCTGGGCACTGTGGGTTACCCCCCCTCCCCCAAGATGTACAGTTCCCAGAAACCCTTTCCAAACTACAGCTCCCAGTATTCTCTGAGGGGAAAGAATGGGCTTCAAAAATATGCTGTGTACGTAGCAACACTTTGCTGAAGAGGAAGAAGTGGACAGAATCACAGATGTTTTGCAAACATCTGGCGATGGGAGGGGGGGATTGTTCTGTTTTATTATTTTCTGCCATGGCCCCTTCCTTGTACTTTCCTAAGGGAATCTTCAAGGGACTGAACATGGCCACCCAAGCTCAAACATGTGCATCTCCTGGTCATAAAGCAGCTGTCCGCTCTTATATCCCGTACAAATGAAAACAGGAACAAGCTTCCTTCCTACATGGATGGGTCAGACCTCAGAAAGGCTTCATCTGACCAAGAATCTAGATGTTTGCTTTCAGATAAACGGCTCAACTAAATCACATTTTATAGTTTTCCCAAAAAGAGAGAGAATATTGTATACATTCCTGGAACATCGGACATAAAAGTTTATTAAGGGTTTTTTTTATCCTTTATTTGATAGAAATCAGTTACACTCCTCTGTTATAGAGCATTAACCCCTATTTATAAGGAAGACTCCATAGAATGGATTCAGATATAACATCTCTTTCTCCCCTCCCCCTCTATATCGTGTTTCCCCGAAAACAAGGCTTACCCATAAAATAAGCTGTAGCAGGATTTCTGAGCATTTCCGCAATATAAGCCATACCCGCCAAAATAAGACACGGATGCGGCACCTCCCGCCAATAGATCGCTGCCCTCCGCCATGCCACGCCATATTTCCGCTGGAATAAGACACCCAAAAAATAAGCCATAGTGTATTTTCTTGAGGAAAATAAATATAAGACAGTGTCTTATTTTCAGGGAAATATGGTATAAGAACAACAATACACACATGGCCCTTACCTAGGACTCTGCTATACAGCTGGAAATAAAATATTTTAAATGTGTTGCAATGTCAACACGAATAGAAGTTATTAATATTGCAGTTGTTGTATTATTGCAGTTGGCTATTATTATGACTGGAATGTAATTGAAATTTATAAGATTTTGGAAAGCGGAAATAAAGAAAATCATCAAACTATCAAATTTAGCATGCGGTGGGCCACTTTTATATATTATATAATTCAACATTTGAACGATTAATTATTAATATAATATAATATAATAATAATGTATTAATAATTGTATTATAAATTGGTATTGTTTTAATGAGGCTATTCTTGGACTGTAATTGAAAACTAATTAAAAATTATTATTAATAAAACGTTTTATTTGTGGCTGTATAGCTATAGCCGAGTCCTTAAAGCAGGCTTCCTCAACCTCAGCCCTCCAGATGTTTTGAGACTACAATTCCCATCATCATTGCCACTGGTCCTGCTAGCTAGGGATCATGGGAGTTGTAGGCCAAAAACATCTGGAGGGCCGAGGTTGAGGAAGCCTGCCTTAAAGGCATCTTAAATTTTGCAGTACTTAAAAATGGAGACTGCTCTGGAAGCAATAGAATCCTGACAGCCAAAAGTGGAGTCCTTGAGTGGGCCCCTGAAAAAGAAATCCATTGCTTGCAATCCCCCCAAAAAACAAACAAATATATTTTAGAAACTTCCAATAGCAACTGGCTAGTTTTGAATAGCAGTGCAGTCGTCCACACCTTTAACAATAAGGCAAAATGAAGCAGTTCCATCATTTATGCTCACATAACTAAACCTGGCTTTTAAAAAAAGTTTATTAATAATCTTCATTTATAACAAATAAAACATTTCATTAAAAAAAATACATATTCACCCTCAACTTTCCTCCCCCTCTCTCTGCGGTTCCATAAATTTGCTCTCTCTTTTTTTGCATATCCCAATTAACTTTATTTATTCTTTTCTTCATCTGTTTCATATACGTTTCTTTAAATAAAAAATGCAAGTTTTTACAATAGTCTTCCTAATGTCTTAATTTGTTTACAGTTTGCTTGTAAATATTCCATCAGCGATTTCCATTCTTTACTATAAGGTTTATTGTCTTGATTTCTTATTCTTCCAATAAGTTTCGCCATTTCTGCATATTCCATTAATTTCTGTAGCCAATCTTCTCTCGTTGGGACTTCTTCTTCCCATTTTTGGGCAAATGTCATTCTTGCAGCAGCAGCATGCTGTACATAAATAAATTTCTATATTGTTTAGGTAGCTCTGATTCCATAATTCCCAAAAGAAAAGCTTCTGTTTTTGTGTGTGTGTTTTTACAAATGTTATCTTAAACATCTTTTTCAATTCATTATACATAACTAAATCTGGCTTTGGCCTGAACGAGGCTGGAGATGGACCCTCCTTTGGAGTTGTGGTGAGAGAGGAATTAGATAAAAAGTCAGCCTCAAAACTCTTCCAATCCCTTTCTCACACATTCCAAGCAAACGATGTAACTTCATGCTATATTATATTTCCTGTGTGTGGTATTAGCCCTTAGCACATCATGGAAGTGACATGGATTTAAAGTGAAGGAGACAAGAACCATGCTAATAATAGCTACAGAACATGAGCAATCCCAAACCTCAGCATTCAAAGTGTTTGCTAAACCCCCAGCACGGTTATTATATGGGGCTCAGATTTGGAGAGGTGCTCACCTTGGATCTACAGAAGCTGATCAGTTCCTAAGGCAAAAAACTTTCTGTTCCATCCTGTGTTCCAAATGCTTCATTGCACTTACTTGGGGGCTAATCTCCCCTCTGTTGAACTACAGATTTGGGTGTAGGACATTTCAATTATTGGCTTTGGCTAAATTTAAACCCTAGCAGTCTACTACCCTTAGTATTGCTAGATTGTAATGAGAGCGCTTGGACTGAAATTGTCAACCCAAAGCTTTACTTTTCTGGTTTATCACCACAACAGTTCTCAACACTGGGATTCAGTAAAGCAAATAATTAAATCAGGCATCACCTATAGGATATTGAGCAACAGAATAATTTGCCCACAGTAAGGACATTTTGTCCATGGTATGATTATTTTCCACCTAGTGGGCTTGCCGATCGGAAGGTCGGCGGTTCAAATCTGCATGACAGGGTGAGCTTCCTATTGCTCTGTGCCAGCTTCTGCCAACCTAGCAGTTCGAAAGCATGCCAATGGCAGGAAGCTAAATGGTGTTTCCATGCACTCTGGCTTCCAGCACGGTCCTCCATGCTCCAGTAGTAGTTTAGTCATGCTGGCCGCATGACCTGGAAAGATGTCTGTGGACAAATGCCGGATCCCTCAGCCTGAAAGCGAGATGAGCGCCGCAACCCCATAGTCGCCTTTGACTGGACTTAACTGTCCAGAGGTCCTTTAGCCTTACCTATTAGCTCCCAGGGACAGTAGCAAAGGCTTTGGTTTAAGGTGGGCACTGAAGAAAAATTGTTTTGTGCCTTTAGGAACTGTATGACAAGCACAAATGCAACAGGTTAAGCATTTTCTAGTATGGAAATACAATTATGGGGAAAGCTTCACCAAGACTCTTTCATGTTGTGTTACAGCAGCCTTGTAATGTTATGCTATGCCCTCATAGAAGCCATTTTTTAACCAGCACCCACAACACTTCCTCAAAATATGTGTTGTGCCCACTGGCTCAAAAAAGTTGGCGACCTAAGGATACATTTGTTCACTGGAAAGATTAAGGAAGGTTAAACAGGAACATATTGGAAATTATTTAAGTATATGAAGATCTTCATTCATTCCTGGCAGAAAGTTGGACTAGATGATCGAAGGTTTTCCCGTCTTGCTCGCTCATTTCAGCTTAACAACAGAATAATTGCAAGATGAGTGTGTCATTCCAAATAGAGACAGTGAGCCCAAGGAAACTCCGGCAGCCAAGGTCCTTGGCTAAAACACTGTACCATCTCAGTGCCATGCCAAATTAAAATACAAATTCGGCATCCAAGACATAGACATGCTTGATGCTTGCGAGCTCTTCCTTCACACCAATTTATTAATTTCCAATGCTGAGTATGTCACACCATTTTTCACGCTTTGGGAATATGCCAGACGCTGTAAGGAAAAGATCAAAGGAAGCTTTTAATATGAATAAGCATTAGCCGTACAATATTTTCCTTAATTTCAATTCCTAGCCTCGCAGGCTTATATGAACCTTCCTATAACGCAACCCATGATTTGGCTACAGGGGAAATTGTGTCCTCCTCCCTAGAAGAGGGCATGTGTTGCGGTGAGATCTGGAGACTGTGTTGTGGGTGGGTAAGATTGGTCAGCCACAACACCAGATTGGTAGGTCCCTCAATCTGGCCATGAATGGGGTGCAGTACAAACAGATCAAGGGACCTATATATACCCATGCACGTGACCCAGAGCTTCCTCTTTTGGCTCATGCATTTGGAACACCCGCCCACCTCTCCCTATTTTTAGGGCTTTTACGATTGACCTTGCTATGCTGTCGTGTGTCGTCTGTCGTTGGGACAGGGGCACAGCAGGAATTTTTCTCACTTGGCTCATTGGCTGTTGCCATTTCGGTTTCACCAGCCATGTAGCAAATCGTCACAACTTGTAAGGTTGCAGATAGGCATGGTTCAGGTGATAGGGATGCGAGAATGGTCTCACCATCCCTATGTGAAGGGCATTCCGTAAAAGGAATCCAAGGACTCAAATGGTTTGGTCAACCCCTGAGAGGGGGTTGTGTCCATGCCTGTGTCCAGGGGTACATCTGGGTGGCGAACAAGGTCTGTTCCCGGCTTTCCGCCTACCCAGGTGTTCACCCTTGGCTGACCTATGCTGGTGCCCTGGATCAGCACTGCCTGCAAGGGTGCAGGGAGCTAGACGAACCAGAGCCTATGCAACCACTCGCTTTCTGTAATCAATAAAGTTGTGGCCTAAATTCTGCCAAAAACCAAAACTAAAATTTGAGTCAAGTTTGAATTTATTTAGGGGGGAGGTCTCTGGGTCTGAACACACAAACAGGGGAAATGATGGGCGTTTTTAAACTCCGTAATGAGCGCTCCTAAACAGAGTCAGAGATACTCAGCGCCATCCTGTGCTATTCCTTCAGATCCGTCATTCTAGAATCCAACAGATGCGACTGTCGGATTGTTTTGAAATCTGTATTTGATAATTAAATAAAATAAAATTCCTTCTGAAGCATGATGAGCATCATGGCCTGATTTTGGGCTTCCCAAGAGGTGTCTGATTGGCCACAGTGAGAAAAGAATACTGGATTAAATGGACCTCTGGCCTCATCCAACAAGTCTTTTCTCATGTTTTTAATTATTTCTGAAACATGGAAAGTAACATTTGGCTCTCTCTTTTTTGGTCGGGGGGAGAAAAATGCTGTCGTCTTAATTGTGCCTAAAAACCAAAGGCGATATCCCCAACAATGACTGAATTGCCGGAAGTTTGCTGTTTTTGTTTTCCGAATGTCATGGATGCCGAATCTGCTGATCCAACAAGACTGACATTTCACCCCATCTGGGGATTGTGCCAATATCCATAAAGATCACTGCTGGGTTAAGTCAATTGGCAGAGCAGAGTAGGTAGGTACTGACCAAAACACAGACATAGCTAATTGATTGCTAGTTCTGCTTGGATGCAGATGGAACTAACAAACAGCTAGCGCTTTCCCCTTACTTGTGGATGAAATTTCACTCGCCTTTATGGTGCAGAAAAGGCAGCTCTCTTGCAGAGAGAAGCCATCCATTTGGAACGATTTGTCAGATGAAAAGGAAAATGTATCTGTTGTGAAACAACTCTGCTACCACAATAATGTATTTTAATCAGAAAAAAAAGGTGCCAGATAATCGAATGTCTGGTTATAAATGTGCACACGGATTTTATTTTTAGTGCAGGTATTGTTCGTTGTGCTTTGTTCTTTTTGTCCCTTTTTTTGATGAAAAAGTCAATTGGGTTTAATTTCTTGCTATCTGAGGTTGAACAGAAGATGTCATTCCTAGAGGTTCCGGGATCACTTTGCAGTTATATACCGTCTCTGATTTACTTGAACGATTTTCTGGCTTCAATTCTGTAGGCTTCCATGTACCGTGTCTTTGGAATATTTGTTCAGTGAAAGCATTCAGAGCTCTTAAAATAGCTTAAGCTGCGCCGCGGTCTCTGTTTAGAAGGCACGGGGAGGAGGAGACAAAGGGCAATTTCCAAAATCTAATTTTATAGTACACTAGTTAATGCTGGTTGCGCCTTCCCCTCTCTCTGCAGTCTGTTATTTTTCATGAACGAGTAAGCTGGGGATCTGCAATGCAGCAGGAGTTGCTTTCTCCTGCCTATAATTTCCCCAACAATGGTTTTAGAATTCTGGCACAGGCTTGTCGGGGCTGCACTGATTTTTTTTGTCAATGAAAATTGCCAGATCAAAATGGCTTTTCTATTTGCTAAGGCACAAGATTTTCATGAAACTTACCCCCCTTGGTTACTTTTCTTTCATGTTAAAATAGTACCTAATATGACAGAGCCCAATATAGATTTTGATCTTTCCCCCTTATGGGATAACAGGGCTATCTTTAGGGATTCTCTCTCTCTCTCTCTCTCTCTCTCTCTCTCTCTCTCTCTCTCTCTCTCTCTCTCTCCCTCCCTCCCTCCCTCCCTCCCTCCCTCTTGTTCACTTGCTTCTTTCCTGCATCTGTGCTTCAGCATAATTTTTGAAAACAGTATCGCTTTCTCCTTCTAACATAGGGGGGGGGGGGGCTAAACTGCATAGCTGCCAAGTTTTCCCTTTTCTCGCGAGGAAGCCTATTCAGCATAAGGGAAAATCCCTTTAAAAAAGGGATAACTTGGCAGCTATGCTAAACTGTGACCCTCCAGATGGTTGCTGGACAACAGATTCCATCATCCCTCACCATTGGGCATGATGGGAGTTGGAGTCCAAGAATATCTGGAAGGTCACACAGGTTAGTCACCCTGTCCTATGATGTACTCTGAAATCAGGGATCAAAGAGGCAGTGTGATGACGTCAGATGTTTAGGGGTACTCTCATTTTCCTACTTATATTGAAATACTGCCCCTCAATGAGGCCAAACTTAGTTTCACAAAATGTTTAGGGGTATGCCTACCTCTGTGCCTCCCCAGAAAAAAAACATGGTGATAACATAACACGAAAAATATAGGATGCATTGCCTGTACCCTGTATTTCCTGATAAAGGAACACAGCCTATCAGATCTAGCTTGATTTGTCTATTTAAATCATTTCTATGTACACTGCTTTACATTCCACAAAATTAATTCAAAGCAACTTACCTTAAAACATCAAATAGAACATTACATACTATACAAGTCAAATATTGCAAGTGAAGTGGAAGTATAAAATACACATTTAAAGCAGATTAATAAGAAGACACGAAAAGCATTAAAAATAAAAATCAGGTACAAAATTGCAGTGAAATTCCACATGTACAGCATCACTAGCAACTAAGCAAAATGACTGAAATAGAAACCGTATCTCACGGTGACGTCTCCCAAATACATCCTTCTCAGCCTTCCACATACAGACTTCACTCTCATGTTTCCCTACCAATCATGCAGATAACACAGCTAATCCCCAGCCAACCATTTCTCTCAAAGCAAGTGTCTGGTCTACAGAAAATTCCTGACAGCACTAAGCAGAATTTATGACCAGATCATTCATCATTCACTCCCAACCAAGTAGGTCTTACTCTGTACCAGCTCAGCTTCTCACACGGAGCAATATTCAGCAATTTTCACACACACACACACACATATATATATATATAATTATAATTATTTACTTGGTTTTTCAACTTAAAGTTTTACAGAGATATATCAAACATAAATCATAAAAACAAGATTCCAAGGAATCTCTTGGACTTCCATCCTCCCCTTCGTGGGTTTTATTATCATTTCCTCCTGCATCTTTTATGATAGTCCAAATCCTTTACCTCTTCCATTATGTCCAGAATTCACCTTAAACTACAAGTGATATTCCAATCCTTCTAATGATTTTAACTGCTTGCAATGGTCTTCAAGATAAGTTATAAATTTTCCCCATTCCTAATTAAAATGTTGGTCTTGCTGATTTCTAACACTTCCGGACATTTAAGCCATTTTGGCACAGTCTATTAACTTCATCTGCCATTCTTCTCTGGTCGGGACTTTATCTTCTTTCCATCTCTGGGCCAGTAACACCTGTGCAGCCGTAGTTGCATATAGAAATAGTCTTTTCTGCTCCCTTGGGATTTCGGCACCTAGAATTCCTAAAAGGAAGGCTTCAGGCTTTTAAACAAAAGCTATTTTAAACCTTTTTCCCCCAACTCATTGTATATCATTTCTCAAAATCCTTTTACTACCTTACAGTTCCACCACATATGATAAAAGGTGCCTTCTTTTTCCTTACATTTCCAGCATACATTTGAGCATGTTTTATACATTTTTTTTCTAATTTACTAGGAGTTAAATAGCATCGGTACTTCCTTTTCATATCATTTTCTTTCAGTGTATAACATGCTGTGAACTTTAAGTCCCAGATATTCAACAATTTTTAAATACACAAAAACACATTAGAACCCAGAGCATCACTCTGAGCAAACAAACCATTCTGGTTACCCCCAATCGCTTTCTCCTACAGGATAATAGGATAATAAACTCAACAGGTATTAAATTTAAGAGGCTGGAAACTCTGCAGAGCCAACCCTGAAGGAATTACTCTAAGGGACAATCTAGTTTGGAGTCAGCTATTTGGTGATGGCTCATAGTGGCCCTCTTTATCTAGTTGGCAGGCAAATCAATGAATCTCTGCTGTTTTCACTCTCCTCCTCTGGAATCAGCAAAAGCATTGTGTGGACAGGCGGAGTCCCTCCAACCCCAGGCAACCCCCTGAGCAGAATAATGACTCAAGACAATGTGCTATGGGATTAAAATTGGCCACAACTTTATTAAGTTTCAGGTGTAGGGAGACCTTGGCTCAGGCATTGGGCGTTTATCCTTCCCAGTCCCCAGCCGGGGAACTGGGAGACTTCAGGGTTATCCAGAATGTGTGGGGGTTGGGCTGGCTCTGGAGAACATATGTTCAAGCGGAGAGCCCGCCCCCCGTTTCGCCACCATTGGAGGGGAGAGCAATGACAACCTCTCGGCGTATGGCCAATGCCTCCCCTCAAGACCCCATTAACGGGGAACCCTGGGATCACCACCGCAAGGGGGCCGTGGGTCACTGCTTCATACCCCCCCCTTTGGAAGATAGGCTAAAGGATTGTGCCCAAGGCCTGAAACCGCCAAAGTTGTGACATTTTGCTACGGGAAAGGCAAAACCTGCCAATGCAGGAAAATTCCTTCCCGGCCCTTCAACAGTGACCTTGATGTAGCAGCGCCTGCGTACCTGTGAAGTGGTTTACCTGCAAAAGAAGAGTTAACTGAGCGAGGGGAGCGTGGGAGAAGATCTGGACCCGACTGTGCTTCGCAGGTAAGATTCACCTTCTGTTGTGTGAGCAGCTTACCTTCCAAGTCCCGGACTGCAGAATCCGGGACCGGCAGCCGTGTGACACTGGAAATTGCATCGACGTAACTTCCGGTGTCGAACTACCAGGAGTCGCATTGGGATCCAGGGGGTTGCATGCGACCACGCAAAAGGCGTCCTCCATTTGATGTGGGGACTCGGAGCGGTCATTCTGGCTGGTAAGGTCACAGGGAGTGGAGAGATAGGTAGAGTAGCCTCTCCCCTGATTTCAGACCCCACCCCTCTCCACTTGCAAGCAGCAGCATTCAGAAGCAAGCAAGTCACCAAGCCAGTTCAGAATATGATGATGATGCCACAAAGCCAAATAAGAAGGAGGGCAGTGATTCTTTTGTGAAGGGGGACTGACTCAGAACAACCGTTCATACCAAGTCCTAGATCACAGGTATTGCCAAAGAAAGTCATGCTTCACCAGGATAAGCGTCTTTGTGTGTTGTTGTTTGTTCATGCACATCCCAAAAGTTGTACGAGTAGCAGAAGAGCCCATTGGTTTTGCAGGGTGAGGTAGCTATGGGAGTATTAAGTGCATATGGATCTCTGGGTAGTGGGCAGGTAAGTTAAGCCAGAGCCTTCTGTATACTACAGTAAGATAAAAGGTAAAGGACCCCTGGATGGTTAAGGTGATTATGGGATTGCGGCACCCATCTGACTTTCAGGCAGAGGGAGCTGGTGTTTGTCCACAGACAGCTTTCCAGGTCATGTGGTTAGCATGACTAAACTGCTTCTGGCGCAGCAGAACACCATGACAGAAACCAGAGCACAGGGAGACACTGTTTACCTTCTCACCGCAGCAGTACCTATTTATCTACTTGCACTGGCATGCTTTCAAACTGCTAGGTTGGCAGGAGCTGGGACAAAGTGACAGGAGCTCACCCCATCGTGGGGATTTGAACCACCTACCTTCTGATCGGCAAGCCCAAGAGGCTCGGTGATTTAGGAGGACCCTACACTGTTGTTCTTCCCCATTCAATTTAATGGAAATGAGAGTTCCATGTAAGGAAAAGTGCTGTACATGGAACAGAATTTCCTATTCCATTGAAGTGAATGGAGAAGGCTTTGCATAGTGCACAACATCTAATATGAAGCTCCCAGGGTCACAAGAAACCAGAGGTAACTTTGTTTGCAAGTGAAACCTAGTTCATATTTATTTTGCTATAAAATACATCTTAATTTTATTCTATAGTCCTTTTGGAATTAAGGGAGCACATATAAAACTGCTTCTGTTTACATATGCCTTCATTGGTCTTTGCCTATTTCATTTTTTCATGGGCTTTCAGAGGGTAAGACTGCATCTTTGATTTTTTTT
Source organism: Zootoca vivipara (assembly GCF_965207765.1). Classification (NCBI taxonomy): domain Eukaryota; kingdom Metazoa; phylum Chordata; class Lepidosauria; order Squamata; family Lacertidae; genus Zootoca; species Zootoca vivipara. Next base: position 15,514,617 of record NC_142586.1, read on the forward strand.
TTTTTTAAGAGCACAATAGATCTCGTAAATATCAAAAGCCAGACCATGGCTGAACAATACAATGGTTGTAAAATTAAGATTTGCCTTTCAATTTGAAAAGGAAATTTCTTTGACATTTAAATGCACTGGAGACAGATACAGAAAGTAGACAAATGTCACCTAGTGAGGCGGGGGGGGGGCGGGAATTATGCAAGAGACCGTTGAGATTTACAGCCCCCTTGAATTTATTTTCTAACGAAGTACTCACAGAAATCTCCAGTTAGCTCAGCACAAGATCATTCATTCTAAGTCAGCAGAAACAGATTTATTCCATATTCCAGAAGACAGAGGGTTGGATCCAGATGTACTGATCCACAGGTGGAAAGGCTCCTTCCAGTCATGAAAGTGAGTGGATTCAGCGGAGGTATTTGAAAGCGATGGGGAAATGTCAGGTAACAATCGCTTGACGCAGCATCGTATAACCTCACTGCAGAATGAACGCTCGATAAACAGTGGGCATTGTGTAGGATTGCCATATGCCCTCTTTTTCCAGGACATGTCCTCTTTTTCATCTAAAACGAGTCATCATAGAGATCCATAATTAACAGTAGATGTCGGCAAATGTGTCCTCTTTCTTGCCCTTCAAAATATGGCTACCCTAACGCTGTATAACCTCCCTGCAAACTTCGTGTGAACAAATCAGGAAGAATAATGAATAAACAGGTCATCTTGAAAACAATCGTAGATGTACTTTCTGCACATTGCTATTGTTTCATATGCATGTCACAAGTTTACTTGCTTCTAGGGACGCAGGTGGCACTGTGGTTAAACCACTGAGCCTAGGGCTTGCTGATCAGAAGGTCGGCAGTTCGAATCCCTGTGACGGGATGAGCTCCCGTTGCTTGGTCCCAGCTCCTGCCAACCTAGCAGTTCGAAAGCGGGAAGGTAAACAGCGTTTCCATGTGCTGCTCTGGTTTGCCAGAAGCGGCTTTGTCATGCTGGCCACATGACCTGGAAGCTATACGCCGGCTCCCTCGGCCAATAATGCGAGATGAGCATGCAACCCCAGAGACGGTCACGACTGGACCTAATAGTCAGGGGTCCCTTTACCTTTACTCTGAGTAGTCCCCATGTCCAGTTCTTCCACTCCTGTACTTGATTCTGAAATTTCCACACACAACATGTGGCTGGTGAGCTATTTTCACCTTGTGAATCCCTCGTGTAAATCACCATGTCTCTATTACTATCTTCCTCCATGGAGCACAGTCTCTTCCCAGCCACCCTTATCTGCTAAAAAACACACTGGCTTTAATGTGCAAATTAATGATCACCACTATTAAGAAATAACATAGGGTGGAATGATAGCACGATGCAGTCATTTACTGGCAGAAAGACAATACATTTTGAAGTCCTGGATATGAAAGTAAAAAAAATAAATCATCTGAAGGGTTTAAAAAAACATAATCACATGAGAACAGCAAAGCAGTCTAATTTAGGTTTCTAGCTAAGCCTGTTTAGTGCTTGGAGGCAAACTCTCAACACTGCCAAGGGATGCTTTTCAGGCCTTGATGGTGGTGTTGGAGGAAGGGCTCAGTTTGCTAGACTCCAAGGAACATTTTTGGACAAGGTGATCTTGTATGAAACATCCAGGTTCTATCTGAACTGCAATGAAACCAGACTGCTGGCACATAATATGCACAAGATTAAAATTGACTTTGTAGGGGAAAGCCAACAGAAGCTGAGGAACATCCTGTTCAGTGGTGACCAGCAATAAAAATATTCCGGATGGTTGAAGCAGAGTGCAGGTAGAATTAGGGAAGGAGTGTATCAAAACACCCAGTGGCCATTTAAAGAGGTCAAAGTCTCCTAGGAAAACTTGTACACATGATGCGCTGTACAGGACCAATTCAAAGGGAGTGACAACCTGGCCATTATCCACTAGCAACTTGCAGACTCTGCCTCCTAGGATGAACAACCTAGAAAGCGGAGGGCCAAACCTTGGGCAGAGAATGAGTCGCAAGGATGGGGAACCTGTGGCTCACCAGATGTTTAGTTATGCATTGCATTTATAGCCCACCAGGGACGCAGGTGGCACTGTGGTTTAAACCACTTGAGCCTCTTGGGCTTGCCGATCAGAAGGACAGCAGTTCGAATCCTCACAATGGAGTGAGCTCCCATTGCTCTGTCTTAGCTCCTGCCAACCTAACAGTTCGAAAGCACACCAGTGCAAGTAGATAAATGGGTACAGCTGTGGCGGGAAGGTAAACAGTGTTTCCGTGCGATCTGGTTTCCATCACAGTGTTCTGTCGCACCAGAAGTGGTTTAGTCATGCTGGCCACATGACCCGGAAAGCTGTCTGTGGACAAATGACGGTTCCCTCAGCCTGAAAGCAAGATGAGCACCGCACCCCATAGTCGCCTTCGACTATGGGGTCCTTTACCTTTACCTTTAGAGCCAACCTTTTTTATCCAAGGAGCTAAAGATGGTGTGCCTACTCAATTAATCCCCTGAACAACCCTGCAAGGTAGGTTAGACTAAGAGGCAGTGACTGGCCCAAGATCACCCAGTGAGCTTCATAGCCAAGTTGGAGATTTGATCCCTCATCTGCTAAGTCTCAACCCAGCACTCTAACCACTGCACCACACAGGCTCTCCTGCCCAATGTTTTTGGACTAAAACTCCTATCATCCCCAATCATTGGCCATGCCCTATTGATTGATGACAGTCGGAGTCCTCCAACATCTTTAGGTCAGAGTCTCTCCATACAACTTGCTTATTATATTGTCCATGTTAATTTTTCCATGTTCAAACTGTACCTGAAAGTCTAATTTAAAAGGCCTGTTTTGTTGATATTCAGAAAAGTATTTCATCCTTGGCTGAATGGTTTTACAATTTTGCATTCAGGAATTAAAGCAGTGGTACCGTATGTGTGTATATCTGTGTGAGAATAATTTGAAAGGTCATTGACTGAGATTTCTAAGCAAATCAATAACTCTGGAAACCCAAATCCTTGAGGGGAATCGCAATTTAATTCCTGATATTGATCAAAAGCTGAGCCAAAATTAAAGTAAATAAAGCATTGACCCAGAAGGTCAGAATTTATTTAAGAGAATCCTGCCTTATGAAAAATCTTTCCCCTAAGATAAGTGATATGTTGTTGCAGTCAAGAGAACATGGTCAAAAAAACTTTGCTGAAGCTCAAAAAGTAAGACACAAGCTTCACAAACTCAAAGGAACTTTATAAATAAAAATAAAAATACTCTGGATCCATTACATGTCCCTAGTCTGAGTTTAGTCAGCTTTGATCTGATGATTTACAACAGATAATTGAATTTACGTTATTTCCATGATACCATTCCTTGGCTGAAACTCATTATCACACATTGCCAAAGTGAAATAATGAAGCATAATGCAGATGCTAGGGGAATTCGAGTTGACATTTTCACTTCAAGCTTTTGGATTAAATCAAACTTGGAGACAGGCACAATTTGGTGCTGCAAACTCAGAAGATATCAAAGGGACAGCTGGAACTCACCAGAACTCAGGTGGGCACAATTGACATTAGAAGAAAAAAAGGAGAGAGTCCATGGTGAGTTCTAGCACCTCTTTTTCTAGGAAAATAGCACTGAGTGTTTAAGTTTCATTCTGCTCTGTTTTTCTTCTCTCCTTGTGTCACATTTATCCCGACACTGCAAAAACCAAAGGAAGTTCTTCAAAAACAAAAGTCAGTCCTAGTACCTTTCTTTTTATTTGCCTTCCCCCCACTCTGCCCCTCAAAATTATCAAACACAAATCAGTTTTCATCTTTTGAAATTTTCTATTAAATGGCAAAAACAGGTTGTTGTTTTTTGGGGACAGAGCCACTTTTGCAGCTGTTGTTAAAGTTGCAAAACAACAAAGCGTGGGATGGAGCGCCGGATAAATTTCTGGAACAACAATGGGATATCAGCTCCACCCAAGGCAAGATGGAGAACAGCAACAACTGGTAAATGATAGGCATAATATTTTACAAGGACCGGAAGAAACACCACGGACAGAATAATTGCCACACGCAGGAAGAACAAGGTGATTGTCTGAGCACCTCACTTGTAGATTTATAAATCATTTAATGTGTCAACACGAATAGAAGTTATCAATATTGCAGTTATTGTATAGTGGGATTATTATTATGACTGGAATGTAATTGAAATTAATAAGATTTTGGAATGCAGAAATAAAGAAATTCATCAACCATCAACTGTAGCATGCGAGCGGCCACGTTATCTAAATTACATGATTTGGTATTTGAACAATTGGTATTAGCGATTGTATTATAAATAGGTATTGTTATAATGAGGCTACTATTGGATTGCAATTGAAAACTAATAAAAATTATTATTAAAATAAAAAATGAAAATTTTCTATTAAATGAGAAACAGTTCTAAAATGTTACTGGGCTGCCATGTTTTAAAACATCTATTTCATACCTTCCAACACTCCTCGGATGAAAATAGGGACATTTCTCACTCCCCCACAACTGACCCTTCTCGACCCCCCTCCCCATGTTTTTTATCGCTGTCACCCCACAGAGCATTTCCACCACCATGACAGCAGCAAGACAGAGCACACACGCACACACATCTGATGTCCTGAGAAGACCTTGGGTTTGAAGGAAGAGAGAGGCTGGTCTGATTTGCACAGCTCTCTTGCAGATGTCAATCTTAACTCCACAGCGATGGCTCTCTGCTGGTTACATAAAGAACATTGGATAGGACCCAAGACAGATTTTGTTATGCTGCTGCAGTGCAGTACAGCTATATCGAGGTAGGCATAAATCTCACCCAAAGAGCGACTCGGAAAGAATTGTGAAGCTGAAGAAGCAAGCCGAATGCAACTGAAACAAATCTCCCAGTAGGACTCCTCAGTGATCCGATGTTGAAACTTAAGGCTGAAATATTGTAATCCTGTTCATGACCAGTGAATTTGGGGGTGATGTCACCAATTGTGTTTTTTTTGGGGGGGGGGAAACGTGCTCGGAAAATCACCTCATTGGCATGGTGGGTTGCTTGGTGTCTTCTTCTTTTAATTACTTTGTTTGTTTGTTTGTTTGTTTGTTTGTTTGTTTGTTTATAACTTTTATTAAATTTTCTGTTTTACAAGTTAGAATACTCATTTTACATCCATAATGACTTCCCTTCTTATTACATATAATAAATCCCTTCATATTTTACATATTTCTACTATTCAGTATTAGGGAAGCTTTTAATGTTTGATGGATTTCTGTATTTTAATATTTTGTTGGAAGCCGCCCAGAGTGGCTGGGGGAACCCGGCCAGATGGGTGGGGTATAAATAATAAATTATATTATTATTATTATTATTATTATTATTATTCCATTATTGCATCCATCAAAACTTATTTACACTGTTGAATTGATCTTAATGCTGCCAGCGTTTTCAGCTGTACACAATTATTTCCCATATATCCAATAAATGTTTTCTAATCTTCTTTAAACACATGTTCTTCTAGTTCTCTTATTCTGTGCATATTCTGCCAGCTTAAGTTGCCATTCTTCTTTCATTGGGACCTCACCCGTTTTCCATTTGGGGGCTAGCAAAACACAGGCCGCAGTAGTGGCATACATAAATAACCCTTTTGGACACCTGGGAATTTCAGTCTGAATTCTCCCAAACAGAAAGTACTCTGGTTGTTTTTTGGGGGGGGGGAGTACTTTTAAACATTTTTGTCAGTTCATTATGGATCATTTCCCAATCCTCTTTTACACTTTTACAAATCCACCACATATGAAAGGATGTTCTCTCCACCTCTTTGCATCTCCAGCACTTACAGTATCTGATTCAGTCATATACATCCTTAGCAAGCCTATTTGCAGTTAAATACCATCTGTGAATCATTTTCATGTAGCTCTCCTTCAAAGAATAACATTACTTTATTCCTTGTGTTACAGGTGGCAGTGGCAGCAATGCAGCTTCACTCTAGGATGGCGCTGTGGGTTAAACCACAGAGCCTAGGGCTTGCCGATCAGAAGGTCGGTGGTTCGAATCCCCGTGACGGGGTGAGCTCCCGTTGCTCGGTCCCAGCTCCTGCCAACCTAGCAGTTCGAAAGCATGTCAAAAATGCAAGTAGATAAATAGGAACCGCTACAGCGGGAAGGTAAACGGCGTTTCCGTGTGCTGCTCTGATTCGCCAGAAGTGGCTTTGTCATGCTGGCCACATGACCTGGAAGCTGCACGCCGGCTCCCTTGGCCAATAATGCGAGATGAGCGTGCAACCCCAGAGTCGGTCACGACTGGTCCTTATGGTCAGGGGTCCCTTTACCTTTACCACCTGTGAATCATTTTCATGTAGCTCTCCTTCAAAGAATAACATTACTTTATTCCTTGTGTCACAGGTGGCAGCGGCAGCAACGCAGCTCCACTCTAGGCAGGCCAGGAGCCAATTCCTTAACATTAAAGTTACCCATATGCATCAGCTTCCCAGGGTATTTGGGGTGGAAGTTACACGTGGCTACCACAAACACACTGCAATCTCCACTGGTGGCCAAGCATGATGCTTTTTGTGAGAACCACCATTTCTTCCTCAGCCAAAAATAACCCAGAATAATGTTTTGATTAAGTCATTTAAGGCATTAAGAAAAATGAGGCTAAGCCACAAAGGTGGAACTCAATTGCCGAGGATCTGAACCGAATATTCATACTGGTGTACATCTTTTAGCCTTCATTACAACCCAGCGATCTATATTTCTACAATTAATGTATTACTTTATGCCACACGTCAGTCTCCCCGTAGGCCCTGCTTAATCCATTCATGATCTGCAATTATTCTCGTATGGTTTTCTTTTCCAGTTAAAGGTTAACTCCTTTCTTTCGTCGAATGCATGGAAATCTAGTTCTACCCTAATCAATGAGACTAGTTAATTAATTTGAAATGGGGGCTTTTCACCCAGAGCATTTCTCCCCATCCATACAATTCACAAAATAAAAAAGACAGGATTCTGTTTCATTAAATTATCCGTGCTTGATAGCTTGCTGGAGAAAGAACTGGAGAAGAATTGAAGTGGCCTTGGTAGCAAGCAGCCCACCCAGTTTGATTTTGACGTTCTCCTTTGAATCCTCAGTGCATGAAGAAAATACTGCCCCTCTTACAGGGGAGATGTTAGAATTCCATGTCCTCTGGCAACAAATTCAGGAGTTTGATAGAATCATCCAAGAACAAGGATGATGGTTTCTTCAAAGCCGCTGGAGGAGGAGGAGAGGACAGAGAGCGAAGGACAAGCTGTGAGTGAAAGGGGACCCTCTTCCCTTCCTTTGAACCCTCTGGGAAGCTCAACAAACCTGCTACATTGGTGGAGAATGCAGCTGAATGGGACACAGCTGTGGGAAGCCTGAGAAAGTACCACCCACCTTGGGCCTGCCTGTAAAAGCAAGTCTAGAGTGAAGCTGTGATAGCTCAGTTGGTAGAGCATGAGGCTCTTAATCTCAAGGTTGTGGGTTCGAGCCCCACATTGTGCAGGCGATTCCTGCATTGCAGGGGGTTGGACTAGATTAGATGTCCCTTTGTGATCCCTTCCAACTCTACAATTCTATGAGAGACTAGGGTGATGTCCCCTGTTTCCAGGAACTGTTCTGGTTGTGAGACTTTTGGGGGTGAGCTGAGAGTTTTGTTTGGACCCTGGGTGAGAACCCAGAGGCTGAGGAGGGTGTGTCAGAAGAAAAATGATTATATTTTAGATGATAGATAGATAGATGATAGATAGATAGATAGATAGATAGATAGATAGATAGATAGATGATAGATAGATAGATAGAGTGATACCTCAACTTCCGAAGCATAGCTGCCAAGTCTCCCATTTTCCCCGGGAAATCCTCGTTTTCCCAGCTGTTCCTAGCTGAAAAAACAGATTTTTTTGTTTTTTTCTGGCGCGGCGGCCATTTTAGAACTGGGCGGAGCATGCTCAGAAGCGACTTTTGATGCTGCTCTGCCCAGTTCCAAAATGGCTGCAGTGCGACTTCTGGCGCGGTGGCCATTTTAGAACTGGGCAAAGCAGCATCAAAAGTCACTTCTGAGCATGCTCCGCCCAGTTCCAAAATGGCGGCAGCGCTACTTCCGGTCTGCTATTTCCAGCCCGGTCCCTTATTTCTCTGACAGCAACTTGGCAGGTATGTTCCGAAGGCGATCCGTTCCACGGCGCTCTTTGGAAGTCGAAACCTTTGGAAGTCGAAGCGTCCATTTTGCGCATGCGCAAAGCGCGACTTTGCACTTTGCACATGCGCAGAACGCGCGCAGGGCAAAAATACTTCCAGGTTAATGGGCTTCAGAAGTCGAAACCTTCGGAAGTCGAGGCACTCATAAGTCGAGGTACCACTGTATGTAACTTTGATTTAATGTAACCTTTCTATATGTAACTTCATCAGTTTCATAGTAGATCCCCCTCTGAGTCAGGGTATTGTCAAAAGTTCTAAATCACATCAACTCCCATCTACACTCCCATCATCTCTAACCAGCCTGTGGAAGCTGGGGCTGATGCACAGGCCTCACTTTGGAGGGGCACAGTAGTCTCACAAAACTGGTCACAATTCATTTTAGATTATTTAATCAGTTGCCACGGTCTAGTCTGACTCTCTACTAGGTTTTATATAATTTATGCCTGAAGCTGGATTCTGCTATTTACGCTTACTGTTGTTTTCTGTTTTCTTGAAATCAATAAGAAATTATTTGTTTTTTAAGAAAAGAAATTCTCCAACAAGATTTGAGAGGGAGCAATTGTTCCATCAGATTAGAAGGGCTGGTTTTGTTCGCCCTTAAGCAGGTCCTGTAAGTTACCCACTTGGCTCAAGGGACTTTGTTGTCTCTTTCTGAAAAGCATCACATGTTGCAAGAAGTTCCTCTTTGAGGTCTTTTCCCAGAGTTGCCTCAATAAAAGCAATCTGTAGTCCATACATATAAATAAACCTGACACACAGAAGCAAATTCAGCTGATCTTTCTTTCTTTCTTTTATTTTAAAGCATATATATATATATATATATATATATATATATATATATATATATATATATATAAATTAAAGCACACTGCTGGCAATTCAGATATCATCAGCATTTTTTCTATATCTGTCTGAAATAATAGCCTTCTGTTTCCCTTCTCGCCACAATTTCCCTATAATAAATCAGCACTAAAAAGAAGAAGAGGGGCATAACCATTTCTCGAAGGACGTTTCTCTGAGAAACTTTCTGAGATTTCCCCTTTGTTCACCCCCAATTTCTTTCTCTCTTTTCCACACAAAGGTGTCTTTTCGAGAGTTGCTGTTGTGGCTCCTACAAGTGGCAGCAATCGCAACAGTGCTAGTAGTCTGGCCACCATTTTGCATTCTCCACAGTGCCCTCTGCCTGGGACTTCATACCCTCCAACATTTCTCCAATGAAGATATGGACATCCTATTCAATAATAATAATAATAATAATAATAATAATAATAATAATAATAATATTTATACCCCACCCATCAGACTGGGTTGCCCCAGCCACTCTGGGCAGCTTCCCACATATATAGAAACAAAGAAGATTATTTATGTATGCCACTACTGCAACCCGTGTTCTGTTAGCCCCAAAATGGAAAACGGGTCCCAACTAAAGAAGAATGACAACTTAAACTGATGGAATATGTGCAGCTTGCGGACCTAACATACAGAATAAGAGAACAGGAAGAACATACGTTTAAAGAAGATTGGAAAAATGTTTATTGAATATATGAGGGGAAATTCTGGACACTTGAAAACGTGGGCAGCATTAAGATAAATTCAACAGTGTAAACAAGTTTTGATGGATGTAGTAATGGATTACTGAACGGTTTAGTTTATGTAAAATATGCAGGGAATTATGATATGCAAAATGAACCATGGAAAGAGAAGAAGGGAAGTCATTGACATTTTAAGGTTGAAGCGAAAGAAAAGTCCGATGCTGTAAAGAAAAATATTGCATAGGAACCTGGAATGTAAGATCCATGAATGGAGGTGAGCTGGATGTGGTCAAAAATGAGATGACAAGAATAAATATCGACATCCTGGGCATCAGTGAACTAAAATGGAAGGGAATGGGCGAATTCAGTTTGGGTGACTATCATATCTACTACTGTGGGCAAGAATCCTGTAGAAGAAATGGAGTGGCCCTCATAGTCAACAAAAGAGTGGCAAAAGCTGTAATGGGATGCAATCTCAAAAATGACAGAATGATCTCGATACGAATCCAAGGCAGACCTTTTAACACCACAGTAATCCAAGTTTATGCACCAACTACCGGTGCTGAAGAAAGTGAAATTGACCAATTTTATGAAGACCTACAACACCTTCTAGAAATGACACCAAAGAAGGATGTTCTTCTCATTACAGGGGATTGGAATGCTAAAGTAGGGAATCAAGAGATAAAAGGAACAACTGGCAAGTTTGGCCTTGGAGTTCAAAATGAAGCAGGGCAAAGGCTAATAGAGTTCTGTCAAGAGAACAAGCTGGTCATCACAAACACTCTCTTCCAACAACACAAGAGACGACTCTACACATGGATATCACCAAATGGGCAGCATTGAAATCAGATTGATTATATTCTCTGCAGCCAAAGATGGAGAAGCTCTATACAGTCAGCAAAAACAAGACCTGGAGCTGACTGTAACTCAGATCATCAGCTTCTTATAGCAAAATTCCAGCTTAAACTGAAGAAAGTAGGAAAAACCACTGGGCCAGTAAGATACAATCTGAATCAAATCCCTTATGAATACACAGTGGAAGTGAGGAACAGGTTTAAGGATTTAGATTTGGTGGACAGAGTGCCTGAAGAACTATGGATCCATCACAAGGAAAAGGAAATGCAAGAAAGCAAAATGGCTGTCCAACGAGGCCTTACAAATAGTGGAGGAAAGATACAGGAAACTGAATGCAGATTTCCAAAAAACAGCAAGGAGAGACAAGAGGGTCTTCTTAAATGAGCAATGCAAAGAAATAGAGGAAAACAATAGAATGGGGAAAACCAGAGATCTGTTCAAGAAAATTGGAGATATGAAAGGAACATTTCGTACAAAGATTACCATAATCAAGGACAAAAGTGGTAAGGACCTAACAGAAGCAGAAGACATCAAGAAGAGGTGGCAAGAATACACAGAGGAATTATACCAGAAAGATATGGAGGTCTCGTACACCCCAGGTAGTGTGGTTGCTGACCTTGAGCCAGACATCCTGGAGAGTGAAGTCAAATGGGCCTTAGAAAGCACTGCTAATAACAAGGCCAGTGGAAGTGATGATATTCCAGCTGAACTATTTAAAATTTTAAAAGATGATGCTGTTAAGGTGCTACACCCAATATGCCAGCAAGTTTGGAAAACTCAGCAATGGCCAGAGGATTGGAGAAGATCAGTCTACATCCCAATTCCAAAGAAGGGCAGTGCCAAAGAATGCTCCAACTACCGCACAATTGCGCTCAGCAAGAAGATCAAACCTATCCATTCTTAAGGAAATCAGCCCTGAGTGCTCCCTGGAAGGACAGATCGTGAAGCTGAGGCTCCAATACTTTGGCCACCTCATGAGAAGAGGAGAATCCTTGGAAAAGACCCTGATGTTGGGAAAGATTGAGGGCACTAGGAGAAGGGGACGACAGAGGTCAAGATGGTTGGACAGTGTTCTCGAAGCTACGAACATGAGTTTGACCAAACTGCGGGAGGCAGTGCAAGACCAGTGTGCTCTGGTCCATGGGGTCATGAAGAGTCGGACACGACTAAACGACTAAACAACAACAACAACAAAAATTAATATTCTGAATTGTAAAACAGAAAATTTAATAAAACTTATATACAACATAGTTGTTGTTGTTGTTGTTGTTGTTGTTGTTGTTTAGTCGTTTAGTCGTGTCCGACTTCGTGACTCCATGGACCAGAGCACGCCAGGAACTCCTGTCTTCCACTGCCTCCCGCAGTTTGGTCAGACTCATGTTCATAGCTTTGAGAACACTGTGTCCAACCATCTCATCCTCTGTCGTCCCCTTCTCCTAGTGCCCTCAATCTTTCCTAACATCAGGGTCTTTTGATCTTCTTCCAGTCCATGGGACTCTCAAGAGTCCCCTCCAGCACCATAATTCAAAAGCATCAATTCTTCGGCAATCAGTCTTCTTTATGGTCCAGCTCTCACTTCCATACATCACTACTGGGAAAACCATAGCTTTAACTATACGGACCTTTGTCGGCAAGGTGATGTCTCTGCTTTTTAAGATGCTGTCTAGGTTTGTCATTGCTTTTCTCCCAAGAAGCAGGCGTCTTTTAATTTTGTGACTGCTGTCACCATCTGCATTGATCATGGAACCCAAGAAAGTAAAATCTCTCACTGCCTCCATTTCTTCCCCTTCTATTTGCCAGAAAGTGATGGGGCCAGTGGCCGTGATCTTGGTTTTTTTGATGTTGAGCTTCAGACCATATGTTGTGCTCTCCTCTTTCACCCTCATTAAAAGGTTCTTTAATTCCTCCTCACTTTCTGCCATCAAGGTTGTTTCATCAGCATATCTGAGGTTGTCGATATTTCTTCCAGCAATCTTAATTCCGGTTTATATAGAAACATAATAAAACATTAAACATTTTTTTAAAAAAAACTTCCCTGTACAGGACCACTTTCAAATGTCTTCTAAAGGTTGTATAGTTACTTATTGCCTTGGCTCAGGGTTCACATAACTCCATATCCTCCAACATTTCTCCAGTGAAAATAGGGGCATTCTAAGGATCAGTGGGGCACTCTGGGATCAAATTGGAAACCAGGGTGGCTTCTGTAAATCTGGGACTGTCCCTGGAAAATAGGGACACTCGGAGGGTCTGTGATTTGCCTTTCTCCCTCTCAGGAACTTGAAGCAATCCTCAGTGTTCAGAAGGCAAGGGAGCAAGGCTGTCCTGTCTCTGCCACCCCAAGGACTGCTAGGGGCTGTTGGGGTATTGCGCTGCAATTGATGTGTGTTGGTAGCGCCACCATAGACTTTGTGCAAGTGTCTTCCGGCACTACTGTGTAGTTTGAAATTATATAATTTTACTTGCAATCTTCCTGCTGGAAATACCCAGTAAACCAATGACAGTGCTTTGTCATTGTCAGGCTGCCAACACAGCAGAGCCAAAGGATCACACTGACACACAATTGTTACCTCCAGTGGAACTCACCCAGATATTCTTGGATTGCGTTACTGCCGTTCTGGAGTTAGACCAAAACTGCAAGCCTTTCGCTGGCAATTCTGCCCATGTCTTCATGGCAAAAACTCGAGTGTGACCTCTCATATTGTGATTTTATTCTGGGCTTGTTGTCGCTATGCTCTACCTTGAATCCTTAAGGGTTGGCACACCCCGTCCAAAGACTGGGCTGTCAGTCATGCGGTTTCTGCATTATTTCGTCGTATGAAGTTCCGCTTCTGGGATTCTGTCAGATGAGATCATGGTACAAATCCCAGATGGATCCAATCTGTTCTGGTTCCTCATCCAAGAAAAGATATAATTGGCTAAAATCCCCGCTCCGATAATGAGACTATTAGGCATTTTTGCGAGCATAGCCAATGGGGATTTCACAGTTCTGTTGTTCGGGTTTGTTGTTCTACTTCCGCTCAAAATGCAAATGAAGGCAGATGTTTGTTGTGTTGTGTCCACATGAATGTGTTCAACTGTTACTGTAAAGTTCCCATTTGAAAATGGATGACTACAGTATAACATTGTTGTTGCTGTTTAGTCGTTTAGTCATTTCCAACTCTTCGTGACCCCATGGACCAGAGCACACTCCTGTCTTCCACTGCCTCCCACAGTTTGGTCAGACTCATGTTGGTAGCTTCGAGAACACTGTCCAACCATCTCGTCCTCTGTCGTCCCCTTCTCCTTTTGCCCTCAAACTTTCCCAACATCAGGGTCTTTTCCAGGGAGTCTTCTCTTCTCATGAGGTGGCCAAAGTATTGGAGCCACAGCCTCAGGATCTGTCCTTCCAGTGAGCACTCAGGGCTGATTTCCTTCAGGATGGATAGGTTTGATCTTCTTGCAGTCCATGGGACTCTCAAGAGTCTCCTCCAGCACCATAATTCAAAAGCATCAATTATTTGGCAATCAGCCTTCTATATCATACACCCTTTCTAAACACGAGCAGGGGCTGTCTGGCAGGAACCACAAGGTAGTAACACCTTGAGGAGACAGAGGAAACAAGCAAGCAAGCATGCAGGTGTAAACAGATGTAGGATTAAAGGAACGATACTTTGCCAGGGGCAGGTGGTGTCCGTTTCAGCTCGTGAGGTGTTGGGCAAGGCATTGCACTGGATGGGACATACACACACAACATTGAACATTCTTCACACAAACCCAGACATACACAGAAGTATGGGAGGAATTGGGAGGAATTCAATGTGACACTAAGTGGGTATCCACATGGGGAAACATAGAATCATAAACTGTAGAATTGGAAAGAAACCTGAGGGTCATCTGGTCCAATAATAATAATAATATTATAATAATAATTTATTATTTATACCCCGCCCATCTGACTGGGTTTCCCCAGCCACTCTGGGAGGCTCCCAACATAATATTAAAAACACAGATATCGAACATTAAAAACTTCCCTAAACAGGGCTGCCTTCAGATGTCTTCTAAAAGTCAGAGAGTTGTTTATTTCCTTGACATCTGATGGAAGGGCATTCCACAGGGTGGGCGCCACTACTGAGAAGGCCCTCTTCTGCCTGGTTCCCTGTAACCTCAGTTCTCGCAGGGAGGGAACCACCAGAAGGCCCTCGAAGGAGGACCTCAGTGTCCGGGCTGAACGATGGGGGTGGAGATGCTCCTTCAGGTATACTCCTGCAGGAGGTGGGCTCGAACCACCAGCCTCCTGGTTAACAAACAGAGTAGCAGAATCATAGAATCATAAAATTGGGAGAGACCCAAAGGACCATCTAGTCCAACCCCCTGCAATGCAGGAATATGCAGCGGTCCCATATGGGGACGAAACCTGCAACCTTGGTGTTATCAGCACCACGCTCTCACCAATGGAGCTATCCAACAGGAATGAGGTCCGCTTGTGTAGTGTGACTTCCCCTCACCTCTCGTCCGCTTGCATGCCCAAAGTCACTTTTGTTATCCATTAAATATCAGCTCCCAGTCAGCATTCCCAAGGATGATAACACTTTGCAAATAAAAGCAACAAAGGTCACCTGATGGTCATTCCTTCCATGGGCTCATTGTTTCATTAGGGCATGAATGTAAAGTCTAAAGGGGTTTTTCTTAACTGCTAACTTACATTAACTGTTGTAAATAATATATTGTCACACAGGTAGGTAGGTAGGTAGGTAGGTAGGTAGGTAGGTAGATGATAGATCTGAAAGGTCCTTTGTGCTTCTGAGGCCACCTGGTGTGAAAAAAAATCTCAGGAAAGTTTGCCTTCAGAGTTGTTCTCCTAAGATTGTGATAATATATTGTGGAATTATATTGATTCTGTTAAGGATGAATCACCTTATCAAATCACCACATTGGTCCGAGTTTCCATTGAGATATATCCCTAAAGTTTGGGGGCAGATTATTCCACACAACTCAGTATATATCTTTGCAATGCTTATTTTGAATAGCGTAGGAAGGGTAGAGGAAATGGTAGCACGATCAGTCACTTCCCCACTTTTTGATGTGCAAAAAGCTCAACATAGCTTCCAGCTGTGCTCAAGATCTCTCAAACAGATAATAAGTGAAGTTCAAATCGGTGGCACTTTCAGGCTTTGAAATGGTACTAATATGTAGAAAACGCTTACCAGTTCTGCAAACTTCACTTCTCCATGTGGATAGATTTATTCCCAGGAAAATATTCTGTGTTCTAAGGAAATCTTACTACGAGTGTGTAAATACATGTAATGGGTGTATAAATACATATAATTATGGTGTTATGGCCAGTACCAAACATTACAGGTCATAATGCCGTAATTATATTTATTTATGCATATAAACCATTTGCTGTTTACTTTCCACATAATACTCAACACGAGAGCACAAAAGATAAAACCATAATCAAAACCATTTACAACTTACATTAAAGCGAGCTATTTAAACTGTGCAAAACCAGAGCAATTGAAAAACAGCAACAATCCCAAGCAGAGATGAACTGGATTAGATCAGAGCTCTGCATGGCTGTTTCCCCTTCAAAATGAAAGTCATCAACCTAAGAGAACTTTTAAAAAGCTTTTTCAAAAACTTTTAAAAAGCTTTTTAAAAGCTTGTTTAATGTGATGGCACATAGGGTTGCCATACGTCTGGAATTTCCAGGACATATACAGAATACTGCAGTCGGCAGCAGTGACTGGTCAGAAAACAAGAAAATCTCAGGGGAAATCCAGACGTATGGCAGCCCATGTTGGCAGTGCCAATTTCCCATAAAAATAGCTCAAAAACGGCATTTTAGGGGGTGATTTTGCCAAGAAAGCCAGAGAGAGAGAGAGAGAGAGAGAGAGAGAGAGAGAGAGAGAGAGAGAGAGAGAGAGAGAGAGAGAGAGATGGGCATACCCAGCGAGGGGCCGGGGGGCAGCTGGAAAATAGGGACACTTGGAGGGTCTGTAATCTTGGGGCAGGTTTTATGGAGCAAATAATTGCCTTCTCACCAGCAAGTTCTTGCTTCATCAAAACAAAACCACTGGAGATAGACTCAATATCAGCCATTTGTCAGATCCTCCCTCCCAGTTTAAATGTTGTTTTACGGGCTGTAAGCGTTCAGTGGAAGATGTTTGTGGCAATGAAATGTTCCATTGAGAGAAACGGGCACTTTTAGTGGTTGTTTTTCTGCTCGTTTTGCTTCTTCTTCCAGTTTGCTAGAATGCAAAGGAAAACGAGTGCCTGCATTTGGCACTAGCAGTGACAAATGAACCTTTTTACAAAAGAATGTTTTCAGATGGCTTTTTGAATGGTGAGCATTGTGTTTATTTGTCCCTCTGCACCTTCGGGAGGGTAGCGCAGTCGGCGTGCTACTTTCTCTTCCTTTCCCCAAGATGGTGCATTGTTTCTCATCAGCTCCCGCTTCACAAATGTAATTCAATCATATCCCACAGGGACCCTGACAAACTTAACCAACAAATATTCTGGAGCTAGTCCCCCATCGCATAAGGCAAGATGAAAGGCACTTGCTTCATATCCATCAGGATAAAGATGTGTGCAAGTCAATAAATTCTCTCTAGAGTTCCATCAGTGCGGCAAATTAAAATCACAGGGGAAAGATTTGGAAGGAGGGGAAATTTGATTTCCTTTTACGCTGCATGAATTTTCAGTATACAATTTTCAGTTTGTTCTTGGAAAAGTGACTGGTAGCAAGATGACCCCCTAAAAGTGACTGGTAGCAATATGACTTCCTTCCTTCCTTCCTTCCTTCCTTCCTTCCTTCCTTCCTTCCTTCCTTCCTTCCTTCCTTACTTTTCTCTCTTTCTCTCTTGCTTTCTTTTAAACAAACACTGGCAATTTGTTGTCAGCAATTGGATCTTCCCATTGAAAGAAAGAGAGTAAAAGAGAGAGCTGGTGACCCCACCCACTTTTGTCTCTGGTCTCCCACTACTGCCAGGCCACCCCCAACACATTACTCTCCAAAGGCATGTGGCTTTCAACGCACACACAAACACAGAGAGAGAGATTCCTCACCCATTTCAGGTTATATGCAAAGACAACTGAAGGAGCTGTATGAATGAGCGAGCGGGTGGCACTGTGGTCTAAACCACTGAACCTCTTGGGCTTGCCGATCAGAAGGTCAGCAGTTCAAATCCGCATGACGGGGTGAGCTCCTGTTGCTCTGTCCCAGCTCCTGCCAACCTAGCAGTTCGAAAGCATGCCAGTGCAAGTAGATAAATAGGTACCACTGTGGCAGGAAGGTAAGTGGCATTTCTGTGCGCTCTGGTTTCTGTCGTGGTGTTCCATTGCGCCAGAAGCAGTTTAGTCATGCTGGTCACATGACCCGGAAAGCTGTCTGTGGACAAACGCTGGCTCCCTCAGCCTGAAAGCAAGATGAGCACTGCAACCCCATAGTCGCCTTTGACTGGACTTAACCATCCAGGGGTCCTTTACCTTTACCCATATAAAAATTTTCTGTAGCACCCTTCACACTATTCAGGTTTCAGCGCAGTGTGTGCAATTTTAAATCATTTCACAATAAAATAATAAATTAGTAATTAAGCATTAAAACCCTTAAACAAAGCTAAAAGCAACCATAGATCGGTCAATCAATCAATGTTTATTATGGAAAACAGCCAGCATTTAAACCAGAATTTCTACATAATTCTCTGCACAAACAATAAAAATGATTGATCTGGGATTTAACCACCAATATACCGATTAATCATACTTAAAATACTTATCCAGAGGAATAAAACACCATAAAAATTTAAAAGATTAAGATATTTAGCTAAGAACTTGAGCCGTTTATGACACTTTGTGCAGCTGTGTAATCTTGTGTGTGACTCCGCTGGTATGAAAAGTGCCAGGGAGGACAGAAGAATACTACTTAAACTAGCTCTTGTCTGACTGGAAACCATAGATTAAAACCACAGATGAAAGATGCATATACTCATCAAAATAATATTTTAAAAAAATCATTACAGTAGCACCTTGGGTTACGTTACCCTTCGATAACGTAAACTTCAGGTTGAGAAAGTGGGCAAACCCAGAAGCGCACATGCGCAGAAACGGTCTACAACTGCACACATGTGTACAACAGTGATCCTCAGGTTGCGAAAACCTTGGGATCTGGCCAGACCTCCGGAACGGATCCCATTCACAACCGGAGGTGCCATTGTATATGGGGGGGGGGGAGAAGCTTGGAAAAATGCATATATTAGAGGAAATTGGAGAAAAAGATGTATTTGGAAATTCATGCTGAAATGCGTAGTGAAGTTTAATGCACAAGAACACTTCTCTTTGGCTTATAGAAGTGCTATTTTTCGAGAAAAAGAGGTCCCGGAACTCACCATGAAGATCTCCCTTGTTCTCTTAGAATGGCAATGGTGCCCACCTGAGAGATTCCGGAACTCAGTGAGTTCCAGATGAACTCCCCACACACAAAAAGGAAAAAGAGAGAGAAATGCTTGTCTCTATTACAGCGACATTATTACAGCAGAGACATCACCTTGCCTACAAAGGTCCGTATAGTTAAAGCTATGGTTTTCCCAGTAGTGATGTATGGAAGTGAGAGCTGGACCATAAAGAAGGCTGATTGCCGAAGAATTGATGCTTTTGAATTATGGTGCTGGAGGAGACTCTTGAGAGTCCCATGGATTGCAAGAAGATCAAACCTCTCCATTCTTAAGGAAATCAGCCCTGAGTGCTCACTGGAAGAACAGATCGTGAAGCTGAGGCTCCAATACTTTGGCCACCTCATGAGAAGAGAAGACTCTCTGGAAAAGACCCTGATGTTGGGAAAGATTGAGGGCACAAGGAGAAGGGGACGACAGAGGATGAGATGGTTGGACAGTGTTCTCGAAGCTACGAACATGAGTTTGGCTAAACTGCGGGAGGCAGTGGAAGACAGGAGTGCCTGGCGTGCTATGGTCCATGGGGTCACGAAGAGTCAGACACGACTAAACGACTAAACAACAACATTACAGCAACAAGAAGTAAAAGTGTATTTGAGAAGCAATTTGCATTCTCCGTGGTGATTTTTATTATGCACAGCTTAATGTTTACTGAAATAGCCAGAGTTTTACACAAAGCTGACACATCAATATTAAGTACAAATGTGCGTCTATGAGAAACTCTCATCAGAAGGCTCACACTTGTTTAATGAAACGCTGAGATGGAACATGAGATGGCTGTTATCTTCCGTTCGCCCTTCTTTTGATGAATTGCAGTGTCATTTGCTGGCATATGGATTTATGAAATGTTGTTTGGCTTGGAAAAATGGTGCCATTAATTTTTTACCCATAAAGTTAGATTCTTGCATGCTGCTCACAAGGCTTGGAAAGACGGAAACCTTGACGGGATAATGATACAGAAGGCTACAATTTCATCGTTGCGCAGATGGCTCCATCCATAGCTCTTCATTCTTCCTGACTGGAACTGAATACATATATTGCAGAATATAAAATTATATTATGCCATTCAGCAGTAGCTCCCACATTGCCTGCAAGGTAAGCAATGACAGCCTGGTTTCAAACGTTTTTGGTCCAAAATGAGCTGAAAAGGGAAGTTGGACATCCTTTGTTGTGCTAACTCTGCACACGCTGGTAGCACTGTGGTCTAAACCACTGAGCTTCTTGGGCTTGTCGATCGGAAGGTCAGCAGTTCAAATCCCCACGACGGGGTGAGCTCCCATTGCTCTGTCCCAGCTCCTGCCAACCTAGCAGTTCGAAAGCATGCCAGTGCGAGTAGATAACTAGGTACCACTGCGGCAGGAAGGTAAACAGCATTTCCATGCACTCTGGTTTCTGTCATGGTGTTCCAGAAGCAGTTTAGTCATGCTGGTCACATGAACCGGAAAGCTGTCTGTGGACAAACACCGGCTCCCTCGGCCTGAAAGCGAGGTGAGCACCGCAACCCCCTAGTTCCCTTTGTCTGGACTTAACTGTCCAGGGGTCCTTTACCTTCTGCAACACTATAAGATACTTCAGAAATCTCGTAAATTAGAAGATCCTGGAGTCTAGTTAGATGCCGGTTATGGAATATTCAAGGAGCACACGCATTATGGCATGATGCTCTTACATAATCCATCCATGGGAATCACTCTGAAAGCTACCTTAAAGGTCAGAAATGGGGAAAGTGTAGCCCTCCATATGTTGCTGGACCCCAACTCCTATTAGCCCCAAGCAAGAATAGCCATTGTTCAGGAATGCTGGGAGTCAAGCAACAACTGGAAGACCACAGGTTCACCATCCCTAATGTAGACAATGGCACCAGCAGAAATATACAGTGATGGCCCATACTGGGTGACATGAGGGGACAAATTTAACATGTACTGCGGTGTTTAATGAATGTTTGGAAATGGGTCGGAAGCACTAGCTTCATAAGGAGTAAAACGAAAACGATAAACTCCACATGTGAATGCAACTTTTATGATGCATCCAGGGCCATAGCTGCCAAGTTTTCGCTTTTCTCGCGAGGAAGCCTATTCAGCATAAGGGAAAATCCCTGTAAAAAAGGGATAACTTGGCAGCTATGTCCAGGGCTATTAACACAACCAAACAAAAAATGGATGTTTTCCCCATCTTTGAGAATATCAAATCCAGTAGTTAAACAGTTATGTCTCAGTTCAATCCTTAATTTGAACACACAGCCCAGGTCCCTTAGGAAATGCAGAGCAAAAATGAAATGCAATGTAATAATATTTATATTAGAAAACCTGCAACTTAATTTTTAGCTGGCATTCTGGTCTAAAAGTCAGTAGGAGTCAAATTGGGTGGAGCTGCCTAGTGGTTGTAGGGCATACAAATGAGAGAGAGAGAGAGAGAGAGAGAGAGAGAGAGAGAGAGAGAGAGAGAGATCCCATTTTCAAGTGGTATAAAGCCATCTTCCTCAGGTTTCAGAATCCTTTTCCTAGATAGCTTGCGTTTCCACCTTTCCACACCCTTTTCTGGAGAGGTGGGCCTTCACTAGAACTCCGATTCCATCCTGGGATTTTCATGTACTTTATTGTACTCCCAATCAGTCCTTCATCTCCTTGGGAAAGTTTATGAAAAATGTATCGCGCAACTAAACAAGTACTTCGCCATGAATTTTTATAAAGTTGATTACATAAGGAATGAGTCACCCAACGTTCATATCTAATGAGCCATACAGAAACTTCATTTTATATGCCAGTCTTATTACCAAACAGACACCCCAGTGTGCTGCTTATAAGGAGGCCTAGTTCACAGCATGGTGCATTGTTGCGTATTCTAGAGTCATTCTGAAAGAAAAGTCTATGACAAGACGTTTAAAAGAAGGATGAATCATGAAGGCAGGGAGAGTGAAGCCAAAACAAGGACCTCTGCATGCTCTTGAGGTTTCAACAACTCACAAACATTTTCAAATTTGTACCCTATCACGAGTGTTTAAATAAGCTATTTTGAATGAAAACTGCAGTTCTTTAGATTTCTGTCATTTACATGCACATGATGAGGAAGGGTGTGTAGAATATTACGCAACATTGGGAGAAGCAAACGGTATATATTCAGCAGCAGAGATTGTTGTTGTTGTTGTTTAGTCATTTAGTTCTGTCCGACTCTTCGTGACCTCATGGACCAGAGCACGTCAGGCACTCCTGTCTTCCACTATCCCCCGCAATTTGGTCAGACTCATGTTGGTAGCTTCAAGAACACTGTCCAACCATCTCGTCCTCTGTCGTCCCCTTCTCCTTGTGCCCTCAATCTTTCCCAACTTCAGGGTCTTTTCCAGGGAGTCTTCTCATGAGGTGGCCAAAGTATTGGAGCCTCAGTTTCAGGATCTGTCCTTCCAGTGAGCACTCAGGGCTGATTTCCTTCAGGATGGATAGGTTTGATCTTCTTGCAATCCATGGGACTCTCAAGAGTCTCCTTCAGCACCATAATTCAAAAGCATCAATTCTTTGGCGATCAGCCTTCTTTATGGTGCAGCTCTCACTTCTATACATCATTACTGGGAAAACCATAGCTTTAACTATATGGACCTTTGTCGGCAAGGTGATGTCTCTGCTTTTTAAGATGCTGTCTAGGTTTGTCATTGCTTTTCTCCCAAGAAGCAGGCATCTTCTAATTTCGTGACTGCTGTCACCATCTGCAGTGATCATGGAACCCAAGAAAGTAAAATCTCTCACTGCCTCCATTTCTTCCCCTTCTATTTGCCAGGAAGTGATGGGACCAGTGGCCATGATCTTAGTTTTTTTGATGTTGAGCTTCAGACCATATTTTGCACTCTCCTCTTTCACCCTCATTAAAAGGTTCTTTAATTCCAACTCACTTTCTGCCATCAAGGTTGTGTCATCAGCATAACTGAGATTGTTTATATTTAATAATTTATAATAATAATAATTTATTATTTATACCCCGCCCATCTGGCTGGGTGATCTTAATTCTGGCTTGGGATTCATCCAGTCCAGCCTTTCACATGATGAATTCTGCAAATAAATTAAATAAGCAGGGAGACAATATACAGCCTTGTCGTACTCCTTTCCCAATTTTGAACCAGTCATTTATTCCATATCCAGTTCTAACTGTGGCTTCTTGTCCCACATAGAGATTTCTCAGGAGACAGATAGGGATGATCAGGCACTCCCATTTCTTTAAGAACTTGCCATAGTTTTCTGTGGCTGACACAATCAAAGGCTTTTGCATAGTCAATGAAGCAGAATTATGTTTTTCTGGAACTCTCTAGCTTTCTCCATAATCCAGCGCATGTTTGCTATTTGGTCTCTGGTTCCTCTGCCCTTTCGAAATCCAGCTTGCACTTCTGGGAGTTCTCGGTCCACATACTGCCTAAGCCTGCCTTGTAGAATTTTAAGCATAACCTTGCTAGCGTGTGAAATGAGTGCAATTGTGCGGTAGTTGGAGCATTCTTTGGCACTGCCCTTCTTTGGGTTTGGGATGTAGACTGATCTTCTCCAATCCTCTGGCCACTGCTGAGTTTTCCAAACTTGCTGGGACATTGATCGTAGCACCTTAACAGCATCATCTTATAAAATTTTAAATAGTTCAGTTGGAATATCATCACTTCCACTGGCCTTGTTATTAGCAGTGCTTTCTAAGGCCCATTTGACTTCACTCTCCAGGATGTCTGGCTCAAGGTCAGCAACCACACTACCTGGGGTGTACGAGACCTCCATATCTTTCTGGTATAATTCCTCTGTGTATTCTTGCCACCTCTTCTTGATGTCTTCTGCTTCTGTTAGGTCCTTTCCACTTTTGTCCTTTATTATGCGAAATGTTCCTTTCATATCTCCAATTTTCTTGAACAGATCTCTGGTTTTTCCCCATTCTGTTGTTTTCCTCTATTTCTTTGCATTGAGCTTGTTTTTTTGTTGTTTAGTCGTTTAGTCGTGTCCGACTCTTCGTGACCCCATGGACCATAGCACGCCAGGCACTCCTGTCTTCCACTGCCTCCCTCTATTTTTTTGGAAATCTGCATTCAATTTCCTGTATCTTTCACTATCTCCCTCGCATTTCCTTCTCTCCCCCGCTATTTGTAAGACCTCGTTGGATAGAGATAGTTCCTCTCATCAGGAGTTGAAATGCTTGGATTCATATGTTGCTCTGCTTTCAACATTAGAGTTGGTGGTGTGCAATCTCATACATGTCTACTCACATGTAAGTCCCACTGAATTAATGAAATGGCAATGTTTACTAACCAAGAACCGTACCCAAAGTATATTTGTAAATGAAATTTAAGTGGTCTTCAGGGAGCTTGTCTGCCCTGGAGGAGAACCTGGGCCATGGTTTCTTTCGGTTTTTCTGGCTCTCATCCAAATCAGGGATTCTGCTTTATCCCTAACTATGGTCCATTCATACAAACCAGCTTCGTAATCCATGGTTTGAAGTTGGCTTGTTTGTTTGATTTATTGATGACTGCTGTTTATAGAACAGGATCCAGGGACAGTCCCTGATTTAGAGAAGCCATCCTGGTTTCTGATTTGATCCCAAAATGTCCCACTTTTCCTAGATGTCCCTATTTTCATTGGAGAAACGTTGGAGGGTATGGAGTTACCCGACCCCCCCCAAGCCATCTGAAGGGAAGGTTTTTTAAAAAATGTTTCATGTTTTCTTATATTTTTATATATGTTGGAAGCTGCCCAGAGTGACCGGGGCAGTAAGATGTGTGAAGTATAAATAGTAAAATTATCATTATAGAAAGGGATGTCCCTATTTTCATCAGAGAAATGTTGGAGTGTATGGGAGGCATAGCTGTCAAGTTCTCCCTTTTTTAAAGGGAAATTCCATTATGCTGAATAGGTTTCCTCGCTAGAAAAGGGGACCAGTCAAAAACATTCCTCTTCAACCAGACCTTTGGCTGATTAACATCTTATATCCTTTTAAATGTAATGTATTTGTGGGATGAGGGGGTTATTGGTTTGGGGGGGTATTCTTCTCTCTCTCTCTCTCTCTCTCTCTCTCTCTCTCTCTCTCTCTCTCTCTCTCTCTCATCTCCAACCTCCATCCAGATGTTAAACTTCTAAAAACCAGTGCTTTTTTCTAGAAAAAATAGGTGCTGGTACTCACCATGAAGTTTTTTACAACACTTTTTAACAACAGAAAAAGAGGTGCCATTACTGCGTACCCTTGAGGACCCCCTGAAAAAAAGCACGGCTCAAAACCCAGCGAAGTTGTCAACAACATCTCCCTGAAAGACGCAAGAAGGACGATGTTGTACCAGTGACAGGTGCTAGAAAACAAGCCCTGTCCCTGTTACCCGGAGACAGTCGAAGAGTAAGATCGCACACGTCAACCGGATGGCAAGACAATGCTGCCTCATCAAAGTGTGCTTGATGTGGAGCTCACATTGTGTGTCAGGATCTCCCTGTGACAGAATAGTGACACCACAAAAAAAAAAAAGGTTGCCTACCAGCACTGCAAATTTCTGTAGCCAGGAAAGGCAGACACCTTAATACAAAGCAGCCTTTCTGTACTTAGAACACATTAAAACTGTTTCTACGGTATATCTGTACACCTTCTTTGTGTTGCCATATTTCAACAAGTGAAAATCAAGTTGTTGAGCTTTTTTTTTTAGGAAGACCCCAAAGCATAGCTGCCAAGTTCTCCCTTTTTTTAAGGGAAATTCCCTTATGCTGAATAGGCTTCCTCGTGAGAAAAGGGTAAACTTGGCAGCTATGCCCCAAAGTTGTTCAGCTTTTTTTTTAACAAACCCCAAACTTGTTCAGCTTTTTTTTTATAGCCAGAAAACAGAGCACAAAGAGGTACCAAAATTATTGGTATTTCATATTTCAAGCTTTTTTAGGAAACCCCCCCAAAATTGCTGAGCTTTTTCTTAGACAAACCCCAAAGTTGTTGAGCTTTGACACCAATAATATGTGATTTTTTAAATTGACTCGCCTAAGATCCAGGACATCACTTCTGCCTTTGAAATCCCGGACGTATGGCAGGCCTATTTTTGTGCTCTCCTGATCGGTGAATGTATGTGTACATGAGAGAGTATGCATGGGTGTCTTCAAGTTTCAAATAATTATGTAGAATAAAATTAATCATTTGGAGGGGAAAATGCGGTGAGGAAGGTATGCTGTGCATTTCAGTTCCTCTGCATGTACATAGTTGAAGATGAAAGGAAAAAGTTGAATCTTAACTGCAGCTCCTTTAGAGGGCTAGCATTTTACATATCATGCTGATAAGCCTCCCTCTGTTCTTTATTCATTGTTGCACCCATCACTCAAGCCAGTCCTTGGCTGAGTTTCTGTACTGCAGTATTACTGCAAGTATTAACCATACTGCTGACACTTTCCTATAGACCTTTAAGCCTCTTTAGCATGGCTTCCTAGTTCCTAGCGGTTATGTAGAATATGTCCTAAATTGCACTTACTAAAAATGACCATGCTGTTTGGAGAGACCATTAAGTTGCATGCTCTGGAAAATCTGCACACTGAAGACAAAAACAGAGTAAGATATCAATGCATTTGGAATCAAACTGAAATGCATTTGACATGAAACGGATACTTTGATGTAAAAGGAAAGCCTTTTAATTAAGCGGCAATAAGGAGGAATATCTTATCTTACTAGGCTCTTATAAACAGATCGAGGCAATTCCAGCAGATTATGTCTTTCTATAAAAAGTAGCAGGGTTATTGTGGGTTTGTTTGTTTGTTTGTTTTTTAGCTTAAAGATATTTTGGGTGCATTTTTGCATCTCTAGGACAAAGGCCACTAGGGTCAAACGAAAGAGTTGCACCAAGGACTCAGCTCTCCTTCCATGTGATTTATAATTGACTCAATTAGTGGCTGTTTCGCCCTGGGACACATCATTGCTCCTGTCAGCACTTGAGTAGAAGGGCCAGTGGCATAAATAAAGGGAATAGGTCTACAGCAGTGCTATTTTTCCAGAAAAAGAGGTGCAGTTGTCCTCTTATTCTCAGATCCTCCAAGTGTCCCTAATTCCCAGGGACAGTCCCAGATTTAGAGAAGCCATCCCGGTTTCTGATTTGATCCTGGAATGTCCTGCTATTTCTTAGGACGTCCCTATTTCTGTTGGAAAAATGTTATTTGGAGTTATTTGACCCCCCCCCCCCCAAGCCAAGGAGAAAAGTAGCTATACAACCTTTAGAAAACAACCAAAGACAGCCCTGTATAGGGAAGCTTTTAGAAGTTTAATGTTTTATTATGTGTTTATATAGGTGGAAGGCTGCCCAGTGCATGGCTGGGCAACCTAATCAGATGGGTGAGGTATAAAAAAATTAAGTTGTTGTTGTCGTTATGAAATAGGACATCCCTGTTTTCATCTGAGAAATGTTGGAGGCTTTTTTTTTAACTCCATCTCTTTTCCCAGGAGAGAAAGTTTCAGTAAGGGGCAGTTGTGGATGAAGGTCTCAACCCTGCCTCTTATTGCATATGTAATTAGGATTCCAGGAGAGGGGAACCAAATTGAGGTGTCATGTCTGAACAGAGAATGGGAACATAATTATTATTATTATTATTATTATTATTATTATTATTATTATTATTATTATTTATACCCTGCCCATCTGGCTGGGTTTCCCCAGCCACTCTGGGTGGCTTCCAGCAGAATATTAAAATACAATGATTCATCCAGTAGTAAAAGCTTCCCTAAATGCAAGGAGATACAAATTTAGCCAGTTACAGGTAGGTAGCCGTGTTGGTCTGAGTTGAAGCAAAATAAATAAAATAAATAAAATTCCTTCAGTAGCACCTTAAAGACCAACTAAGTTTTTATTTATTTTTATTTATTTAGCTTTCGTGTGCATGCACACTTCTTCAGATATACTTGAAACAGAAGCCAGACCCTTAATATCTTTAAGCTAAAAAAGGGTCTGGCTTCTGTTTCAAGTGTATCTGAAGAAGTGTGCATGCACACGAAAGCTCATACCAAAATAAAAACTTAGTTGGTCTTTAAGGTGCTACTGAAGGAATTTAGCCAGTGTTAGAGAGGGATGAGCTTCACGGGGTTCAGTTTGAAACGGGCTCACCTAAAGCAATCTAATGTGCTGAGCTCAGATTAGACCCAAACCAGCTCCTTTTTAAGCTTCAGACTATTTTGCGTTCCAGGTCTCTTTTGCCCCGGAAGATGTGAAGGGCTAAGATTTCCACAACCCCATACTGCGTTGGACAGAATAAGGCACACAGAGAGGAAAGCTTTCTCCTGGCAGTCTATGTTCACATTTATCTAAACATGTGCTTCTAGACAACAGTCATTTTTATTATCAGTTTATTTATATTTTGTAGAACTCTATTGCACTCGAAGCAGGTAAGAGTATGGATAATTTAAACACATATGCATAACAAATAACAAATAATATACCACCAACATTTCAACAATTGCATTCCGTTGCCTCGATTAGCAATATCCAATATCAATAATATATCAATATTGTACCCACATTAAGCGATCTATTCAGCAGTAAATATGAATTCTTAGCTGAAGCCTCTATCCAGCCATGCCATTGAACAGCCAATAAACACAGCCAACACATCACGGCTTGGATTGGAATTACTTTCAATATCCTGGTCCATTTTGGGCGGCACTCAACTTTCTCTAGCCCTTAATTAAGAAGTAAAAAAAAAGAAATCTATTCTGTTATTATATTTCAGCTTTACAAGGTGACGTGGTTTCCTAAAGAATATTGGTAGCAATGGAGTATTTTATGTTTCCTTTACCAGGGGTCAGCAAACTTTTTCAACAGGAGGCCAGTCCACTGTCCCTCAGACCTTGTGGGGGGCCGGACTATATTTTGAAAGAAAAATATGAACGAATTCCTATGCCCCACAAATAACCCAGAGATGCATTTTAAATAAAAGGACACATTCTATTCATGTAAAAACACCAGGCAGGTCCCACAAAAAACCCAGAGATGCATTTTAAATAAAAGGACACATTCTACTCATGTAAAAACGTGCTGATTCCTGGACCTTCCGTGGGCCGGATTGAGAAGACGATTGGGCTGCATCCGGCCCCCGGGCCTTAGTTTTGGGACCCCTGCATTATACTATATTATGACTGGGGCGGGGGGCTGACATTATGGGCATTATAGGAACAATTCTTTGCATGGATACAAGAATCTTCAGATGAATGCTTGAGATTCTCTTTCATGGTAAACCGAACAGGCAGTTGCTTTGAATTTGTCTGAACAAAACTTGGGATCCCAGTGGATCAAAGTGCAAAAATATATGGAATTTATTCAGCACAAAAAGTAGAGAAAACTCGGTTCATCATATAGCGAACGGACACTTTTGACCTTAAGCTGCCTCGTAAAGACTATTCATTTTAGTTATGCAACAGCTCTGGTCTTTCGATATGTGGGGTATTATTGCTCCCTTAAGCAAAAAGAGCAGATCTATGGCTCCGAATTAAGATGAAATGTGCTCACTTGGTGGGTTACGTAAGAGCTAGTTGGAAACTTAAGGTGACAGGCCTGCCTTCCTTAGAATGAGGAATTGTACCAGAAGGGAACAACAAATGAACCAATTTTAACCAAAAACGGAGGGTGGGGATGGAAATCATTGTGGCATTGCTTTTGTCTGCAGGCTTCATGTTTTGACTTATTTCTAATCTACAGGCTGCTTTGAACCTGACAGCTGCCTTAAAGGTTTGTTTATTGATTGGGGAGTGAGTAAAACGGCCACACTGAGTACAGCAAACTGATTATTATAATTTATTTTTCTTTAACGTGGACACGATGCACCTTTAACACCGTAATTGAGATTTATAAAGGCACTTACAGGGGGACAGGGCATGCAACCCGATTGGCATGTGAATTAAGTGCAGTCTTTTAAGGTAAGGTGGGGTATTTTGTTGTAGTAGTTTTTTGGAGGGTTCCATTGTGACACAGAATTTGCTTAAATGGTTGTAACAGGCTATTTTCAAGCGCTGCTCGCCAAGCTAGACATGACACCATTCGGGCAGTTAGTCATGTTGTTAAAGGTTCTTTTTTTGGGGGGGGGGGAGAGACAGCAGACACAGAGCCCTTTGATCCAGATCAAGAACTTGGCAAAAAGTATGGGGGGGCTTTAACCCTTTACCTCTACCGTGGTCCCGATACTTGCTATTTGCACTGGAAGGAGAGCTCCCATTGACACCAATGGCAACTGTTCTTTCAAGGCAAGTATCAGGTACAAGGACCCAATCTGGATCAAGAATGTAGATCAGGTAGAAGTTTTATTTTTAAAACTGATATTTTATTGGGGGTGGGAATCAATTGCAGTGGTACGTCAGTTTTCAAACATAATCCGTTCCGAAAAATTGCTCAAGTTCCAAAACGTTTGAAAACCGAAAACTCAATACTGAAGCCTCAATATGGAAAACTCAATACAGAAAACTCAATATGGAAGCCACGTGGCATGTTCAACTTCCAAGGCGCGTTTGAAAACTGAAGCAGTTACTTCTGGGTTTACAGCATTCGAAAACCGAAATGTTCGTAAACGGAGACGTTCGAAAACCGAGGTACCACTGTATAAAGCAGTACAGTGGTACCTTGGGTTAAGAACTTAATTCATTCCAGAGGTCCGTTCATAACCTGAAACTGTTCTTAACCTGAGGTACCACTTTAGCTAACGGGGCCTCCCGCTGCTACCACGCTGCCGTCATGCGATTTCTGTTCTCACCCTGAAGCAAAGTTCTTAACCCAAGGTACTATTTCTGGGTTAGCGGAGTCTGTAACCTGAAGCGTCTGTAATCTGAAGCGTCTGTAACCCGAGGTGCCACTGTAAAGTGATACAAAAAAGGAAAAGGAAAGAAAAAGCAAAACACACAACTGTGTAAATTGAGAGGAAATTATATGAATAAATACAAAAATACCCTAACCCATGCATTCTTTTATAAATTTGAAATTATTATCCTAATGTAAATATTCATAGCCTACTACATTTTGTATAAATTTGTTCCAAATATTGTCACATTTATCCAAGCAAAGTCTACGTCTGTAAGTAGTCCATTCGTAGGTTGCAGGCGTTATCTTATTATCAACCCACTGATCAAAGGAGATTATGTCTTTATTCTTCCAGTTCATCAATATCAGCCTCTCGGCAACCATTAGAGAACATACAATCCATTTTTGTTGTCTAGTTGTTAACTTCCACATAGTAGGTATATAGTTCAGAAGAGTATTCTCTGCTGAAAATGTTGGGTTGTTTTTCCCCCCTGAATAGTCATAGTTATACAATCCAGCACATTCTCCCAAAATTCAGTAAACATAGAACACTGTATAAACATAAGTTTCAAGGAAGAGCAGACAAAAGTACTGATGTTGATCACAGCCTTTGCAACCGTTAGTTAGTATGCTTTTTATTATGGTTTTTATCATCATTGATGTTCTGAAATGTGTTTTTAATGTTGTACACCGCCCTGGATATTGAAATAATAATAATAATAATAATAATAATAATAATAATAATAATAATAATAGCTTCCACACACCACGCTGCCCATCTTCTTCTGAAGGCACCCGGGGGGGGGGGAAGCATAGCTGTAATTGTTTTTTAGAAAGGCTGAATCTGTGGCCGGAGTTACCAATTTGACAGCTCTTTGAGAAGTCCTCTCAACAAGAAAAGTCTCTCGCCAGAAGATAAGAAAAGACAACTGTGTTGAAATATGCCTCAAGCTTTTTATTTTGCACTCTGGTGCTGCAAAGTAATATATTGATTGATGCTTGTGACAGATAAGACTGCACTGTGCAAGTACAATTCCTCCCCCCCCTCCACCCCGCAGAATATCTAATATTGGTGTTAGTGGGTATGTAGCAGTTGTGATTAAGGGTAACGCCCAGTGCTGATTCCACTCCCAGGTATGCCTCACTCAGTTTTGATTCTGGGTGGAACCAATTCATCCCCCCCCCACCAGGACAAACTCACAGGAACTAAGTTCCAGCACTTCTCAGGTGGGTGCCATTGCCATTCTAAAAGAACATGGTAAGTTCTGGCACCTGTTTTTTTTCTAGAAAAATAGCACTGGGTGGAACTATGTGGATGGCATCAACGCCAGATCTAGGGGGCCATAGGTGTGAGGGAACCCACAACATGGGGCTCCAACATGACTTCTGGTTACTGAAAGTCACGTTGGAGCCCCTACGCCTGGCACCCCCAAACTTCGGCCCTCCAGATGTTTTGGACTACAATTCCCATCATCCCTGACCACTGGTCCTGTTAGCTAGGGATCATGGGAGTTGTAGGCCAAAACATCTGGAGGGTGGCAGTTTGGGGGTGCCTGCCCTACGTGGCCTCCCAGACAACATCAGAGGCCCTGCTAGGCCCCCAAATGCAACTTCCGGTGGGAACCGGAAGTCACATTCGGAGGTCTCACGAGGTCTCAGACGCAATCTCTGAGAACCCGCTAGGCCTCGGAAGAACCACTGCCGCAATGTGACATCCCTGGACCCCTGGATGGTGAAGTCCAGTCAATGCCGACTATGGGGTGCAGTGCTCAACTCGCTTTTCAGGCTGAGGGAGCTGGCATTTGTCCACAGACAGCTCTCCCGGTCATGTGGCTAGCATGACTAAACCGTTTCTGGTGCAACGGGACACCATGAGTGCCAGAGCACATGGAAACTCTGTTTACCTTCCCACCACAGCGGTACCTATTTATCTACTTGCACCGTCATGCTTTTGAACTGCTAGGTTGGCAGAAGCTGGGTTGGAGCAACAGGAGCTCACTCTGTTGCATGGATTCAAACCGCCAACCTTCTGATCGGCAAGCCCAAGAGGCTCAGTGGTTTAGACCACAGCGCCACCCGTGTCCCTTTAATGACATACAACGCCCCTGAGGGGCAATCAGGGAAGTTTCCACGGTACTTTCCCAATGGACCCCCCCACCAATGCCCTCAAAACAACACTACATTGGGGGGCATTGTGTGAGAGTGGGTGAATTGCAGCTTCCCACTTTAGCTTCTGCACTGCCCCTAAGCACCATGGCCAGCAGCTAAGGAGCCACTGTTTCCTTAGGGTGCCCATCAGCGGGCATTTTGAAGTTCGAGTCATCCTATGATGAGCAATCATGCCAGCATGAATGCTCCTCGGGTAATCAAGCGATACTTGTGTATTTGTAAAACAGTTCCCAAAGTTCCCAATCAAGTTGACGGGAGATCTGTCAGTTTGCATTACTTAGTGCAGAAAGTATTGATCTGATGTGTAGATATTTTTCCTATTCTAATTAATTCAAGAGGGTTCTGGAAGCTTATAGAATCTTCTCTGTGTGAAACAAACAAACAAACAGAAGAAGTGTGCATGCACACGAAAGCTCATACCAAAATAAAAACTTAGTTGGTCTTTAAGGTGCTACTGAAGGAATTTTTTTTATTAAACAAACAGAAGGTTCCTGATGATTGGGTTATTCCTTCAGAGAAGCTGAGAACAGTTGGTTTACGCTGGTTCTGTTATCTCTTCGTCAAGTTCATGCTGTTATCTCTTCATCAAGTTCATAAGAGGCCAGAAGGAGCCTGAGTTTCACACTTTCTCTTCCTATCTCTCTTCATCTCTCTTCCTTCTGGTGTGGTGTTCTGTACATTGTAAGTTTAAGTTAAGTCTGCTGCAACTGGATTTCTTATGGACGGTGCCAATCCTCTGCTGGTTGAAATATAATTGCCTCCGGTCTATTTTTTGGGAATCCTGCAATGTGTTTAAGTTGTTACTCTGCTAACTATACATTGGAATCTACTCTGAATCAATATTGAGTAGAGTTTGAGTGAGAAGATCAAGTGATATTCACCCATATGTGAAACAGCACAGTATCCATTTCTATGCGGATTACATCTTTCTCAAATAGTATCAGAATGCTGAGTTTAATCCATGGAACCATAAGTGTTAGGAAGTCATAAGAAATCATAGGAGCCAGCTCCTAGGGGCCAAGGTCCCTTTGTGTGTGTCCCCACAAAATATTTGAGGGGGCCAGGCCCCCCAGGTTGATTGGCATTGTCATTCAAATGGTGTGTGTGTGTGCGTTGCATCATGTGATTGATTATGTGGGGTGGGGCTTACCTGCCCCCCTCCCAATATTTTTTCAAGTTGACATCCCTGTAAGGAACGTTTGCAAGTGTGGTACAAAGACATACAAGAGAGTTGACTGCCATAGAAGAGTTTGGATTTTGATATCCCGCTTTATCACTACCCGAAGGAGTCTCAAAGCGACTTACAATCTCCTTTCCCCTCCCCCCCACAACAGACACCCTGTGAGGTGGGTGGGGCTGAGAGACTTCAGAGAAGTGTGACTAGACCATGGGTGTCAAACACAAGGCCCGGGGGCCAAATCCGGCCCGCCAGACCTCATCATGTGGCCCGCCGAGCGCCCCAGCCAGCGGGACCTTGCTGCTGAAGCGCTGCGCTGACAAAGCGCCGACAAACAGCTGGGGCCGGGGGGGGGGGTCCCTTCGCACTCTTTTCTGCCGCTGAATCAAGGCGGCGACCCCCCTTCCCTTTCTTTCTTCCTCTCTCTCGTTCTTATTCTTTCTTTCCCTCTCCTTCCTTCCTTCTTTATCTCTGTCTTCTCTCCCTCTTTCTTTTTCTTTCCTTCTTTATTCCTTCTTTCCTACTCTTCTTTCTCTCACCTCTTTCCTTCCTCTCTCCCTCCTGCTCCCTCTTTTCTTCCTTCCTTCCTTCCTTCCTTCCTTCCTTCCGTCCTTCCGTCCGTCCTTCCCATCTTTCTTTCTTCCTCTCCCTCATTCTTATTCTTTCTTTCCCTCTACTTCCTTCCTTCTTTCTCCCTTTCCGTCTTCTCTCCCTCTTTCTTTTTCTTTCCTTCTTTATTCCCTTCCTTATTTCCTACTCTTCTTTCTCTCCCCTCTTTCCTTCCTTCCTCTCTCCCTCCCACTCCCTCTTTTCTTCCTTCCTTCCTTCCTCCCTCCCCTCCCCTCCCCTCCCTCTCCCTCTCCCTCTCCTCAGAAACATAGGATGCTGCTTTATACTTCTGGCCCTTAAACCCTGGAACCAGGAGAGCAGCTCCAGTGAGTCAACCTCAGCCAGTCCCTTTGGTGAAGGGTGGTGGCTCACTGGCAGAACATCTGTTCTGCATGCAGAAGGACCCCAGCATCTCCAGGTACTAGTAGCTCTGCAAAGGTCCTGCATGAAACCCTAGCGAGCCTCCACCACCCAGTGCAGTTACCAAAAATCATTTTTCAATAAATTGTACAATAATTGTACATTTGAATATCTACTTGCCATTATTCTGACTATGTTTCTGCTTTCAGAGCTAGTTATTACTTACATTATTACAAAAAACAGTAATAATTGAATGCAGTGACAATAATTTATGATAATAAAGAGTGGACACATAGTCCTACAGATACAACCGGCCCTTTGAGGGTGACCAAACTGCTGATGCGGCCCCCGATGAATTTGAGTTTGACACCCCTGGACTAGACCAAGGTCACCCAGCAGCTGCATGTGGAGGAGCGGAGACATGAACCCAGTTCCCCAGATTACGAGTCTACCGCTCTTAACCACTACACCACACATAGGAAGCTCTTGTAGCAGTTCTCACGCTTCCCTTTCTGCAAAAGCTTGCACGAGTTCTTGGATAAACTCCGGTGCAATAAAAGGAACCTGGGCTGCATATAGCTTTACTTTTCCCTACATCTGCTGCCCTCCAGATGTTTTAGATGTGCTGCTTGTAGCTGAGGGAAATTGTAGTCCTAAACACATTGAGTGGGGATGCTGCTTGCAAAGCAGAAAAGAGAATACACCTAAGAAACTTCTCTATATATTGAAATGAAATACATATCTAACTTATGCATGGCTTCTGAATGTCTATGTCTTTTCATATTGCTTTTCTAAAGGGAAAATAACCAAAAGCTGGCTGGGAAGCGTATTTTTGTTATCAGTTATCAGTTTGTTACATCCTAGAGTGTGCCACATTGTTTGAGTCGAGATCTTTGTGGCTTGCCCGTTCATTTCTCCCAGCTTTCGGCCTCATTCATAAACATGAATTTCAGTGGCTAATAGATGCTGGGAATATTATCTCTACTGCTGCAGTGCTGATGATCCTCTCGGGAGAGGCTATCAAAACCATTTCATATGCAACTGCAGTTACGTAACAGAGCCGTTTCCTTTGGCGAGGCAGTTAAAATTGATCAAGGTGTTGTGCCACGTGCTGATGAAATATACATGAGAGCTAAACACTGCAAACATTTTCATTTCTACAGCAAAACATCAATCACAGCAGTCAACCTAAAAAAATAGAAGTAGAATATTTAGCTAGAAAGAACCTTTTTGAAAAATACAACCAAATACATTCCAGTCTTCCACCACTGAAGCTGAACTTCCTGGTGCCCTGAAGTGCCAAAGAAATTAGCCCACTTCTAGAGATCCTGGTATCCTGCAAGGAGAGAGGAAGATTTAGCAAGGTGTTTTGCATCAGTTGTGCCCACAAGACAAGTTAAGTAAAAACATTCCAGACATGCATACTATGACACATGGTACAAAGTAAATATTCCTTGTATGTTGGCTCAGGTCACCTGAGTCCTGCGGTAAGGAAGAGGACATCCAAATGCGTAATTTTATCCAAGGGTATAAATGGAAGTGAGAGCTGGACCATAAAGAAGGCTGATTGCCAAATAATTGATGCTTTTGAATTATGGTGCTGGAGGAGACTCTTGAGAGTCCCAGGGACTGCAAGAAGATCACACCTATCCATTCTTAAGGAAATCAGCCCTGAGTGCTCACTGGAAGGACAGATCCTGAAGCTGAGGCTCCAATACTTTGGCCACCTCGTGAGAGGAGAAGACTCCCTAGAAAAGACCCTGATGTTGGGAAAGTTTGAGGGCACAAGGAGAAGGGGACGACAGAGGACGAGATGGTTGGACAGTGTTCTCGAAGCTACCAACCCGAGTCTGACCAAACTGTGGGAGACAGTGGAAGACAGGAGTGCCTGGCGTGCTCTGGTCCATGGAGTCACGAAGAGTCGGACATGACTAAATGACTAAACAACAACAACAAAGCTAATATGGTGCCCACCAGATGTTCTTGGACTCCCAACTCCTATCATCACAGTGGGCCGTCCTGACTGGGTCTGGTGGTATTTGGAGTCCAAGAACAGTAGTTCCTGCTGGAAATGCAAAGAGAAGGAAAGTACCTTTTTTACATGTGGTGGCTGTGTAAGATGTCAAAAGCATTCTGGGAAATGATTTATAATGAATTGGGGGGGGGTGTTGAAAATAACTTTGAATGGGGGAAATCTCCTGGATCTTAGGCTAGTCTTTGTTTAAAACATATGGCAAGCCTAGTTTGGCCAGGCTTGAATTGGAGCCTGACTCAAAATGAAACAGGGTTGATCTGTTTAAGTTGGGGAGACCTTGCATTGCCACACATATCTTTGGGAAGCGGGGGCATGGCTTTCATTACAGAAAAAGAAAGAAGTTGCTTTTGCTATAAAGTGATACAATATTTAATATTTCAGAGAACTATACAGAGCAAATATTTGGTTCCAAAAATTCCCCCATTAGTTTCCATTATAGTTAGCAGCGGTTCTCAGTGGGCTGGGAATTAAGGGAATTAAAATTAGTATTTTAAGATGTGTGGTAATGTTGTTACATGTACATATTTGGAGTTTTTTAAGGGATGGTAAGAAATGTATTGAAATGAAATAAAAAGCTGCCAATGAGTTTTTCCTTTTTCAAAATTTGCAGATCAGACAAAGACTCTACGTTATGTAAGTTCTAATCTTTACAGGCAGCTAACTAATTTTGTAGAAGGGACCCAGGTGGCGCTGTGGGTTAAACCACAGAGTCTAGGGCTTGCTGATCAGAAGGTTGGCAGTTCGATTCCCTGCAACGGGGTGAGCTCCCGTTGCTTGGTCCCAGCTCCTGCCCACCTAGCAGTTCGAAAGCACATCAAAGTGCAAGTAGATAAATAGGAACCGCTCCGTCGGGAAGGTAAACAGCGTTTCCGTGTGCTGCTCTGGTTCGCCAGAAGCAGCTTTGTCATGCTGGCCACATGACCCGGAAGCTGTCTGCGGACAAACGCCGGCTCCCTCGGCCTATAGAGCGAGATGAGCGCCGCAACCCCAGAGTCGGACACGACTGGACCTGATGGTCAGGGGCCCCTTTACCTTTACTTAACTAATTTTGTACATCTTCAAACACACCTTCTTACAACGGGGAGCTATTCTATGTACAGTGGTACCTTGGTTCTCAAACTTAATCCTTTCCAGAAGTCTTGTTGGGATTTTAGACAGGACAGAATTAAACACTCCTGTGGGCGTTCTTATTCTCTGGGTGACTGCCCATATTATCCGGGCATTTTCTCCTTTGTTCTCCGTGTTTGTTCTGTCTCAGTCTGTCTGAGTACTGTATGTAGGAGTATGAGTCTGAGAGAGTTAGTTTTTGCTTCTGTAAGAGAGATAAGAGATGCAGACATGCAGCTAGCTTCAGTTGGTTTTTCTGTTACTTTATGCTTCTAAATAAAGACTTATTAGAATAGAAGCATTGGTGTCAGTTGTTATTTGAGACACCACAACTGAGACACAGACAACTGCCAGCGTCCTTGCTGTGCTGCAACTCTGCTACGTTTGAAGAGAATTGAAGTGTGGCTGAGCGCATTTGGAAGAGTGCTGGGCAGCCATAAACATCAGACAAGGTAGATGGCACTTGACTCCAGAAAAATTGTCAAAAATTTATAAAACAAAATCCAATAAATGTGGGAAGTGCCAAGATAAAATATGAGATTATTTTCATTGTTGGTGGAGGTGTATAAAAATTCAAACGTTCTGGAATGAGGTATACAAAAAATTTAAAAAGATGCTAAAAATCGCGTTTGAAAAAAGACCGGAAATATAATATAATATCTGGAAATATACCCGGAGATAGAATAAATGTTTTGTTATATGCTTGTGCAGTGGCCCAAACACTTATAGCCCAGAATTGGAAGGGGGGGAAGCCCCAATGGTACAAGAATGGTTGATTATATTAGTTGAGTATATGAATTTAGCAAAAATGACAGCTGCAATTAGAAATATAAGTAAACAGAATTTGAAGGAAGAGTGGAAATATGTCGAAGATTATCTGAATAAGCAAGGAATGAAAACGGAGTTGGTGATATGCTTAGATTGAGATGCATACAGAGATAGATTATTTGAAAAAATATTCAAATGTGGGATAGATTATTTGAAAGATAATTTCAGATGTAATTTTTTTTATTGAAGGTTCTAATAGATGATAAGGTTAAAAATAACAAGGAATGAGAAATTAAATTAAATTAAAAGCAATGTATGAATAACCGGAAGCAAATTTTAAATTTTAACTAGCAATCTTAAATTTATTTTTTTCTCAAGTAGTAATTTGTATTCTATATTTTGTAGTTTTATTGGTATTTGTTTAAAATGTTTTGTAAATTTTGTGAAAGAATTCAAATAAAGTTTATATTTTAAAAAAATAGTCATTGTTTGGATGGGAGGCTTTTATCCATTTCCACAGTCATACAGTCAATCAATCAATCAATCATAAAATGAAGAACAAGCCACAGTCACAAAAACGAAAAAGCCACACAAACAAAAACTCAAAAAATAGCAGAAACAAAAGCACCAAATATAAGCTCCAAACATATCACCTCAGAACACTGCAATTCGAAACGGAAGGGGGGGGGGTGTACAGAATTATAATGGGTTTCTATTGGAGATGGAAATGAATAGTTGGAACCTTTTTGCATGCATATGCAGAAATGTTGCCATGTTTCTGTCTCGTGAGACAATGGAGTGTGCCTCTGGGGGCGAAGTCATACAACGAACCGCCCAATTGTCTTAGGGACTCCCCTCAGGATTTGTGTAGGGTTTACTCCTTAGCCTTTCCATCTCCCGAAGATATCCCACAAGGCAGTGGAGGTTTAAGTTTATACTACTTTTTTAAAAAAGATTTGCCTTGAGAGAGTACAGTGGAACCTCGGTTTATGAACACCTCGGTTTACGAATTTTCGGTTTACGAACGCCGCGGACCCATCTGGAACGGATTAATTCACTTTCCATTACTTTCCATGGGAAAGTTCGCTTCAGTTTATGAACAGACTTCCGGAACCAATTACACCCATGCTTTGGGTTAAGTACGCTTCAGGTTGAGTACTCCGCGGACCCGTCTGGAACGGATTAATCCACTTTCCATTACTTTCAATGAGAAAGTTCGCTTCAGTTTATGAACGCTTCAGTTTAAGTACTCCGCGGACCGTCTGGAACAGATTAATCCACTTTCCATTACTTTCAATGAGAAAGTTCGCTTCAGTTTATGAACGCTTCAGTTTAAGTACTCCGCGGACCGTCTGGAACAGATTAATCCACTTTCCATTACTTTCAATGGGAAGGTTTGCTTCAGTTTATGAATGCTTCAGTTTATGAACAGACTTCCGGAACTAATTGTGTTCATAAACCGAGGTCCCACTGTATTTAAACCTCTTTTTCTGGCCAGCAACATTACGCTTTCCATTTTTAGGTTTGGAATATAGTACAGTAGTTGCTTTGGAAGACGATAATCAGGCATCTGCACAACATGACCAGTCCAACCAAGTTGATGTTGAAGAATCATTGCTTCGACACTGGTTATCTTTGCTTCTTCCAGCACACAGGCATTAGTTCGCCTGTCTTCCCATGTGATGTGTAACATTTTCCCCTCTACAGCATGTGCAGAAGCCGCCTTCTTGACCATTGGACCTGCTATAAGGAACAAGAATGGAGGAACTTATATTTTCAGGCTTTCCCAACATGGTACTTTCCAGATGTTTTGGACTGCATGGACAAGATGGCTGGGGCTAAGGAAAGATGTAATCCAAATACAGTATCTGGAGGACAGCAGGCTGGGAAAGTTGTTTTCTATTTGTTCTGGTCTCACCCCAAAGAAAACTATTCTAGTAAGAAATGCCCAATAAAATTCAAGATATATCTGGTTATTATATCCCCTTGGCACTCAAAAATGGTCTACTTACTGGTATTTGAAAGGAATTGTTAATGAATAAGATTTAGAACTCACTACATTCTTGTTACTAAAAGTCAGACAGGTAATCTCTGTGAACAGGAAATCTTTCAAACCTTTATTAAGTCTGCAACAGTGTCTGGGAGACAGCTTTTATATATCTCCTAAACCACCTTCTTATTAAAGGTGTAAGGAAGGATGTGTACCTAATAAATTTATTGGGAAATGCAGTATATAAGTCACTGGAATACAAAGTACCAAGATAAGGTTTGTTTTCACTAATATAATTCCAGCAGCAAGACATGAGTTTTCCTTTGGGGTTTTGTTCTGGTTTGTATATCCCTATGTGTTTTGGTGACGTCCTTCTTGCTTCCTGTATGGTTTTGTCAATATTCAAATGTTTGGCATAGGTATGTATGTTTTTTTTTGTTTCCTCCCCCTTTTTGTAGTGCCAATGTGTATACGGACATCAGATCCACTTAAGCAAAGGTCCTACACAGGACATTCCCATCAGCAGAAACACGGAGAGGTGATTTTTGCCAATGTCCCTTTCCCCCTGCAGCTCCCGGAGCTCCCACATTATCCCAGAGTGTTCCCCAAACCTGCAAAGCAGATTTTCAGGAGACGTAGAGAGGGAACAGAATGAAAATGGCCTCCTTCCTCACCCCACGAGCAGAATTCATCCATTGGATCAGAAGACTTCCGCAGACGGAAGGAGCCCTTCCATATTTCTTGAGAGGCAACGTCTGGATTCAATGGATGCTACCCAAATTTTAGTGCAATTGCACTTATATGACTGCACTGAGATTGCTTTTTTGTGGTGTTTTATCCATACCAACGGGTACACATGCAATGTAGACATAGAGGAGCACAAAGAAATGAAAAGACATGGCAATCTGCACATAATCCAATCCTAGAATTCTTTTTAGAATATATAATCCCAGTTAAACCTTGTTAACTGCGGGGCCAAGTAAACCTATTGAACAATAAAAGAAGAGAGTCTGCACCTGTAATTAACTGGATTTATCCAAAGTAAATAGACACCTGTTCACTTTCAAGGCAGACAGATACCTCCTTTTGAGTTCAGTGCCTACGTATTTATCCCATTTTCTTCTTTGTCTGTCTTCTCCCCATCCTGTAAGACTCACTTGCTAGAGGTAGGCATATTCTATTATGCCCAAAACATCACTGTGTATGATTTAGTGTTTATGATGGATTCCATCTGTTAACTGAAATTGTGTACCATCCGAATGCTCCTTGAAATCTGTTTACCATCTACAAACAGAATTTATGAAAGATTTCCCACTCTGACATTGTAAATGAGAACTTGAATAAACTAGCCAATATATTGCTTGTAGGGAGAAAAATAACAACAGCATATATGTGCAATATTCTGATATAGAATCAGGCTGCAGGTGTTGAAGGACTATATATGTATAGAATTGAGGGACTATATATGTGCTGTTATGAATTTGTGGGTGCAAGACACACTAAATTCCAAATCAAGTTAGTGTCAGGATTTAATTAAGGCTTGGTGCATCAAAAGCATATTAAGATAGGCTAGTCTCTGGTGGGAAGTGATAGCCACACCCATGTATGTATTTGAGCTGTGATCAGACCCCCTAGTGTTAGAATATAGGTAAAAGAAATAAGGTAAAGGTCCCCTGGACGGTTAAGTCCAGTCAAAGGCGACTATGGGGTTGCAGCGTTCATCTCGCTTTCAGGCCAAGGGAGCCAGCGTTTGTCCTCAGACACCTTTCCGGGTCATGTGGCCAGCAGGACTAAATCGCTTCTGGCGCAACGGGACACCGTGACGGAAACCAAATCACATGGAAATGCCATTTACCCTCCCACTGCAGTGGTACCCGTTTATCTACTTGCACTGACGTGCTTTCGAAATGCCAGGTTGGCAGGAGCTGGGACAGAGCAACAGGAGCTCACTCCATCGTGGGGATTCAAACCGCCAACCTTCTGATCGGCAAGCCCAGGAGGCTCAGTGGTTTAGACCACAGCACCACCCACATCCCATTGTTAGAATATAAATCAAGCCCAATCTGCATTTGAACCTTGTCGATTAAGACAGGACTAGCCTCATGCATGAGGTGTCAGCCTAGAGGCAACAAACAATTAGCAAGACAGAGAATGAAAGGGCAAATCTCATTTGCAAATGGATGGGTTTCCTCCCTCCCTCAACTGGGAGCTTAGTTTAAAAAGACAATGCC
This sequence comes from Zootoca vivipara, assembly GCF_965207765.1. Taxonomy (NCBI): domain Eukaryota; kingdom Metazoa; phylum Chordata; class Lepidosauria; order Squamata; family Lacertidae; genus Zootoca; species Zootoca vivipara. Next base: position 15,557,795 of record NC_142586.1, read on the forward strand.
AATGTTTTAGGCATGGCTCTAGATTTAGAAGGGCAGTTAGAGGGAAGCTGGAATGCGACCTAGGATGTGAGGCAAGCTGCAAGGCAGCAGAGGAAGAATGCCAGGGTGCCTAAGAGAGAAATAGGACCCCCTTGGAATGCAGATGTTCTGAACCCCTCCATGGCAGGTTGCATATATATGTGAAAATAAACCATATATCATAAAGACACCACAGTCTCTGCTGTGCCTCATTCTCCAAAAGAAAACACGGACCTTGGGTAAGCGCCTAGAAGTCCCTGGAATCTCACCCTGCTGTGGAGATTGGGGCTGGATCTACACTGATCTGTAAAAATGTCATTAAAGGCTAGTTTTTAAAAAGTTACATAGCTCTCAATGTGATTTCCCATTGCTCTGCAGCGCCCTCTAGTGTCACATTTTTATAACGCATTTTATCGCTATAACCAACCAGTAGGTAGATTCGTCCTGGGAATGACACGTAATGGTACGTCGTTTTAATTCTAACCATGTTTAATTGTTTTTAATGGGGGTTTTCCTGTGATGATGTGCAACAACAATGATGATTTACCTGGGTTGTTCCCGCCACTCTGGGCAGCTTCCCATAAAGACGGGGTACAAATAAATATATAACAACAACATTTTAATACTACAACTGCCCTCATTCCTGACCATTGGCCATGTTGGCTGATGCTGATGAGAGTTTTAGTCCAACAACATCAGGATGGCTGGATTAATGAGTTTGCTCTCCCCCTCTTCCTTTAGGGATCCCCATTTTTTCCTCCCACTTCTTTTGGGCCCATATCTCCAGCCCCTTTTCTTTCTACCGTAGCAGAAAACAACGGACACTTTATGGAAATCTGTTATAACGCATATGCTGCAGAAGGCAGAGATTTCCTGTGGACCAGGTTGAAAAAGGCGAATGAAGCAAAACAGCAGCCTCAGTGAGCAAAACCTCTGAAGTATGGTTAGGTTGAAGTTGGCTTTGCTTGAGGGGGAAAGATCCATAGTATTCAACAGTGCTTTGAGTTCCTGTGTCTCTTTGTGTGTCGAGGCTTACCAGAAATTCCCTTAAAATAACTCACAACAGACACGGAAATTTAGGTTTGGTTTTTGGCATTAATTTAGGCCACAACTTTATTTAATTACAAATTTTAATCCGAGTGTTGGCTTAGGCTTTTGGTTAACCATTCATCCTTCCCTAAGAAGGACCATCTTCATCTGTTCACTCTGGACAGGACTCAACCCATCTGTCCCCTTGGGGCAGGACTCAATCATCTGTCCTCTTAGGACAGGACTCACATCATCTGTCCACTTGGGACAGGACTCACCACTGTCCGCTTGGACAGTACCAGCTCCGACTTCCTAAAGGGAAGTAAAGTGAACACCCCTGGGAGAGGAGGTAGCTGGGGCCAGGCATTCACTCCTCTCTTTTTCCAAGAATGTTGCCCAAGGCTCTTACTCTTATAATTGGCCCCTCCATCCCCGCCTATGGCGGGGATATAAGGACAAGAGTGTAAGCCCTGGGATTCCTTTAACGGAATACTTCTATGTGGAGCAACAAAGGTGGGGGGGGGTAGGCATCTGGATGCCACACCCCTCTTCCAACCGATTCAACAAACCAAAAGCCTAACCGCCAACCTAACAAGTTGTGACAATTTGCTAAGCAGTAGGCGAAAACCAAGAGGCCAAGCCAATCAGCCAATTGGAAAAATTCCTATTGGACCCCTGAATACAGGCGGCCCCTAGACAGGCACAGCAATGTCAGGCTAAAACCTGCAAAAGAAAGCAGCGGATGGGAGGGGATTCAAAACGCCAAGGCAAAAGTGAGCATAAAATGGTGGACACAAGCTTAAATGGGGGCCCCCTCCATCAATCCCAATACATGGATTTAAATAACCATGCCCCCATTACTCAGCATGACCTGTGGCCTAGGCCCCAGCTCCAAACCCTATATTAAATTTCTTAACAGCCCTACCACAACCCGCTTTATATTGGATGATATAAAGCGCTTTCCCACATCTTCAGACTGGCGCCATGCAAACTTGAATCTTCCTCCCATTCTAATTCTACACCGGAAATAATAAGGCAAAATACAGATTGTCCCCAGTGTGTCCTTCAGGTACAGAATGTACCTCTGAAAAGTTGAAACCTTGGGCACCCTGGGAGGGACACCGGAATAATGTTGCACAACACTGTCAAAGAAAAGAGACGGTTCATTAACATGAATTATCCATCTCCTTCACTATCTGTTCAGCGTGACCTAGCAGGAGGGGGGGGAAACACCATAAACACTGTAAGTCTAGCCAGACCACAGGATAAATAAAACTGCATAGCTGTTTGAACTGAATAACAATGACCCGAGAGGTAAGCCGGATATTAAATATTAAAAATGTGCTTTTAAAGCTCAGCCTCACAAGCAACATTTAAGTGGTTTATTAAATCCAAATTTATTAGATTTAAACGGGAGGGAAATCAAAACACAAAGATAGTCATCGGTTTTCCCACGCTGATAAGAAATCAAATTAATGGCACCACATGAGGCAAGTGAAATTCTCCTCTGAGCTGCATAATCTGACAGAATTCCACGCAGCTGAGCTGCCCTAGGATTTAGACATGTCGCCTTATCTTCAGTGCCAGGCCCTGAGTCAAGTACATCCAGAACTCATAGAATCTTTTCCAGAGATTCTGAAGAAGAGCATTTTTTGTTGTGGCGGTTTGGGTTTGGTGATGAGCAAACTCCCGCAGGGCTGGGCCTACCATTTGGCTTATACATCAGAAAAGGGCAAATATTTGATAGTCTTTCTAGTTTATGATTGTCGTTTAAAAAAATACATTGAATTTTCCAGAAGGCTCGCCATCGCCGTCTAGTGTCACATTGCATATTCCACTTAAAACATACTTCAAATGTTTTATTTGCAGCTGTATAGCCGAGTTCCAGCTTTGCAGATTCCCAGGTTATAGAACCCGGTAGTAGAAAGGGGGATTTTATTTCAAAGGACAATGGAGAATTTAAGGTGTTGAGTAATATTGTGAGGGCAGTATATCTTATTCAATAGTTTTTTGGCTTCTTCCTCTGCCCTTGCTTGGGAATAAACATCGTAGGCAGAGGCCCTTCTCGGTAGTGGCACCCGCCCTGTGGAACGCCTTTCCATCAGATGTCAAGGAAATAAACAACTATCTGACTTTTAGAAGATATCCCTATTTAGGGAATTTTTTAAATGTTTGGTGTTTTGTCGTGTTTTTAATATTCTGTTGGAAGCCACCCAGAGTGCGGGGTATAGATATTATTATTATTATTAATTATTATTATTATTATCATCATCATCATCAACAACACCAACAACAACATCTCATAGAATCATAGAGTTGGAAGAGACCACAAGGGTCATCCAGTCCAACCCCCTGCCAAGCAGGAAACACCATCAAAGCATTCTTGACGTATGCCTGTCAAGCCTCCGCTTAAAGACCTCCAAAGAAGGAGACTCCACCACACTCCTTGGCAGCAAATTCCACTGTCAAACAGCTTTTAGGACAGCTCTTCCTAATGTTTAGGTGGAATCTTCTTTCTTGTAGCTTGAATCCATTGCTCTGTGTCCACTTCTCTGGAGCAGCAGAAAACAACCTTTCACCCTCTTCCATATGACATCCTTTTATATATTTGAACATGGCTATCATATCACCCCTTAACCTTCTCTTCTCCAGGCTAAACATACCCAGCTCCCTAAGTCGTTCCTCATAAGGCATTGTTTCCAGGCCTTTGACCATTTTGGTTGCCCTCCTCTGGACATGTTCCAGCTTGTCAGTATCCTTCTTGAACTGTGGTGCCCAGGAGAGTGGCAACTGTGCAGCTCTGTATCGGGGAGAGAGATATCCATCTTTCTCTCTGTGGCTGGACCAACTATGGAGAAGTCTCGCCTGTACTTAGCAGGGAAGCCTCTATTTTTCAGTCAGCTGCTCAATGCTGCATTTCCACTTATTTGATAGAGGCTTGCGTCACTGGAGAACGAGACACGCCAGCTCTTCTGCTCACCCCCATAATATAGCAAAATAAGATGCTTGCAGTGTGGTGGCAACTGCCAAAAGTGTGCCACTAAATAAAACTCCACTGATCTCCGGTTGTTTTAAAGCAAAGTGCATCAGAGTGCAAGCTCTTCTGCTCCTTCGGGGGAAAGGGAGCAAGCACCACCATCTCTTCGTATTTAACAGCAATCACTGCCAATCTAACAGAGACCACACACTTCAGGGTGACAAAGCTCTTGCACCTTTAATAGCGGTGCAGGGAAGGGAATTTCAGCCAGCGAAAAATCCCCTGAAATCCCGTCTTCTGCACAACTATTAAAGGTGTGTAATTGGTTTTCATCCAGACTCCCTACACACAGCAGGCAAGGCTGAATGTAATCCTGGCCATATAGTTTGCTAGCGGGTTACTAGGCTACCAGCTCTTCCACTATATATTTGGAAAAGCTGTTTGTTTGCGATGCCTTTGAATACATTTAAAGATATCGCAAGCATATTTTGCAGGACGGCTCCTGAGATCAAGGAGTGTGTTTCTGCCCATGCTTCTTGAGGTAATATAATTTTTTATTTAATTTTTTTGAACATTTTCACAATAATCTTCATATCAAATAGTTACATTGTTTCAAAAACTGACTTCCCACTCCCACTTTTGCAGTGTTTTTATTCAAACCTTTTGTACTGCGTTGTATCTGCTACACAGAGTTTCTCTACTGCAATTATTTTAACATTTTTCTTCCACTGTTTTTATCTCGATTCCTGCCAGCCATTTCATCGACTATCGCGTTTTTTAAAATAGTCCACAAAAGACCTCCATTCTTCTATGAAAAGTTCATCCTTTTGATCTCTTCGACTTTGCTGTTTCTACATAGCCCACGCTTTGCGTAGTCAAAAGCCACTCTTCCTTCATTGGAACTTGCTCTTCTTTCATTAATAATAATAATAATAATAATAATAATAATAATAATAATATACCGCCCTATACTCACAGGTCTCAGGGCGGCTCACAAAATTTCTGTGCATATATTAACCTAGCCGCTGTTGTCATGTGCGTCCCCTTTCAATTATTATTATTATTATTATTATTATTATTATTATTATTATTATTATTATTAGAATTTATATACTGCCCTATACCCGGATGTCTCAATAGGTTATCACTGAAATTTGAAGCTAACCAAATTTATTTCCCATCCCTAATTATTTCCTACTCCTCCGAGATCCAGTTGCTGACCAAAGCTTTAGTCTCTATTTCCGATATACGTAACATGGGCTCCATTCACAGAACAAGAATGAATTTTCCGTTCCTTCCTTGCCACTAGCACTGCTCACCGGCCCGCTTTTGCTAAACCAATATTTTGCTCTCCAGCTGCACGGTGCCTCACGTTCCACAGGGTCAAGAAGATGACATCAGTTTTTTCTCCTAACAGCCATAAAGAAATCCCCGGCTATCGTTTGTGAGCTGCGGAAACATAAAAGCCAGGAGCTGGGAGGCGGGGAGAGAAATGACACGAAAGAGGCTGCCGTCGAATGCTGCAAGAGCCCCAGCAGGCAAGCCACTAATCGAGACTGACAGGGGAAGGAAAGATGAAGGAGGAAAGATAAAAGCAGTCGGAGCAGGCAGCTGCAGGAAGAGGCTTTGAAAGAGAGCAATGCTTGCAATGAAAGAGAGAGACAAAGGCCACATTCATACCCCACATTCAAAGCACTACGATACCAGTCATGCCTTCCCCTCAGAGAATTCTGGGAGCATACCCTCCAACATTTATCCGATGAAAGTTGGGACGTCCTATTCCAATTATTTTATTTTATTTTATTTTAACAGCCAGGCATAGGGCCTTCTCAGTAGTGGCACCCGCCCTGTGGAACGCCCTCCCATCAGATGTCAAGGAAATAAACTTTTAGAAGACATCTGAAGGCAGCCCTGCTAAGGGAAGTTTTTAATGTCTGATGTTTTATTGTGTTTCTAATATTCTGTTGGGAGCCGCCCAGAGTGGGTGGGGTATAAATAATGAATTATCATTATCATTATCATTATCATCATTACTTTACTTTACTAATTTATTTTAGCTTAGTTTATTTATGCCCCACCCATCTGACTGGGTCGCCCCAGGCATTGTGAGCAGCTATCGACATATTATATATATATAAAACACACATAATGAAACATTAATTTTTTTAAAAGAAAACCTGCCCTATACAGGTCTGCCGTAAGCTGTCTCATAAACATCGTATAGTAAATAAAATAATAATAATAATAATAATAATAATAATAATAATAATAATATCCCGCCCCTCGGGCTGGGTTTCCCCAGCCACTCTGGGCAGCTCCCAACAGCATTAAAAGTACAATAAAACATTGAACATTTAAAAACGTCCCTAAACAGGGCTGCCATGTGCTGGCTTGATAGCAAACATTCCCATATTTAACAGGGAGGGGTTATTTAAGTGGACTTAAGTAAACCACTTCTTAGAATCTTCCCTTTGCTTGGGACTCCACTGTAATGATTATTTATTTATTTATTTATACCCCACCTTTTATCAAGAGTTGATTTTATTTATTTATCTCCTAGGCTCGGGGGGGGGGGATGACTTCATCCCCTCCACCATTTCCCCAATGAAGCATTTAAATGATTCCTGATCTTAATCTTTTAAATGTTCCCCAAGACTGTCAGGGAGCATTACCAGCTCACAGAATGCAGACGCTGATGAGAAAGTCTACTTACATCTCCATCCACTTTCTCTCTCACTCACTGAATGATCAAACCAAAGGAGATCCCTATGTCTCTAGAGTCCTAGTGACCAAGGAGCCAGCAGAGGGAGGTGTCACAATGAAGGGCGTGTCACAAGGACCTCCGCAACCTAGCAACCACCAGCACTGAACTGACACTGCTCTCAACTGACACTACTAAGTTTGCTTATATGGCTTTTAATCCACGTCCAGCTTTTTACAAGTATGTAAAATGAAATCTATCCCTTTATATTCAAACTTCTGTTGTTCCTGCACCTACTGAGCATTAGCTACCGGTATCTAATCTACCTCTCTGCCTCTCTGGTGCAAAAGGCTATGGAAAGGGCCCTGTGTCTTTGACAGTTCACAAAGTGATTCATTGCAGCTCCACAGCAGCCCTCTCCTTCTTTTCAGTGTCATCCTATATTGCAGAACAGTGGAAAACCAGAGATCACCCCTTGCGTGTTTATTCATTTTATTACCCTCCTTCACTAGCAGGTCCCAGGGAAGGTTACAACCACCTAAAATTATTGTTGTTGTTGTTATCAATTAAATTTTATACCGCCCTATACCCACAGGTTTCAGGGCAGTTCACAGGATAAGATCACAATATAAAAATACAAAATACAGTGGTGCCTCGCTTAACAAACGCCCCGTAAGACAAAATTTTCGCTTAAAGAAAGGATTTTTTTAGTGGAGGTTGCCTCGCTAGACAAATTCGTTTTACGAAAAATTCGTCTAGCGAATCGCAGTTTCCCATAGGAATGCATTGAAATTCAATTAATGCGTTCCTATGGGCAATTTTTTTTAAAAAAAAATCAATGCATTCCTATGGGATTCGCTAGACAAATTTTTTCATTATAAGAATAGACCCGTGGAACGAATTAAATTCGTCTAGTGAGGCACCACTGTACATAATAAAAACAAAAACAGCCCAATAACACACACACCCCAACACAAAAGGGCATTAGATGTCAACAGGGAGAGTCTTGAAAATACAACTTTCTGATATCAAAGGCCAGATAGCAGACCCTCCAAGTGTCCCTATTTCCCAGGGACAGTCCCAGATTTACAGAAGCTGCCCCAGTTCCTGATGTGATCCTGAGAAATTCCTTAGGACCTCCCTAATGTTCTCTAAGACTGTCATAAGGGACCCAGGTGGCGTTGTGGGCTAAACCACTGAGCCTAGGGCTTGCTGATCAGAAGGTCGGCGGTTCGAATCCCTGTGACGGGGTGAGCTCCCGTTGCTTGGTCCCAGCTCCTGCCAACCTAGCAGTTCGAAAGCACATTAAAATGCAAGTAGATAAATAGGAACCGCTATAGCGGGAAGGTAAACGGCGTTTCCATGTGCTGCTCTGGTTTGCCAGAAGCGGCTTTGTCATGCTGGCCACATGACCTGGAAGCTATACGCCGGATCCCTCGGCCAATAATGCAAGATGAGCGCGCAACCCCAGAGTCGGTCACGACTGGACCTAATGGTCAGGGGTCCCTTTACCTTTACAATAGGGACCCTCGGAGGGTCTGTGGGAGATGTAGTTTGCTGAGGGTGCTGAGAGTTGTTAGCAGGGGCCTGTTCCCCTCATAGAGGTACAGTTCTCAGAGTTTCCTGAGACGTTCTTTGTTCAACCATGATGCTCCGTGAGGTCTCCTCATGACTCTCAGTGCGCTTAACAAACTAGAGCTCCCAGTCTTATTTGGGAGAAACCGTGACTGTCTAAAGTGGGGTCACAGAGTTTTTAAACGTATGGTGAGGGCACATGCAAAAATACAGAGTGCCAAGCCGACAACAGGCAGCCAACAGATTGTAGAAACCTTTATGAACTTTCCTTATCCCATACCATAAGTATGCATGCCATCCATATCTGTTATCATGCCCTTCCAAATCCAATGCTTCTTCGTTTTCCAGTTTTATCCATTCCCTGATCCAAACCAAGCATGCAGCCTCATAATACAGTTTGAGGTCTGGGAGGGCAAAGCCTCCTCTTTCTTTAGTATCTGTAAGTATCTTGTGTTTAATCCTTGGCCTCCCCCCCCCCCGACAAACTTGGAGGTGTCCTTTTGCCATTTTTTAAGGGAATCATCCTTAACCAAGAAAGAACATCTTCAGTAAAACATTCATTTTTACTGTGGCAATTCTTCCTATTAGGCAACCCTAGGAGCTTCATCCTTCATTCCTTTGTGTACAGCGGAGGAAATTGTGTCCACCCTCCCCATTTCCCCCTCTTTGCGACTCAAAAGCATTTCAACTCCCTCTTTTTGACTTTTGGTATCTTCCTGATAAGTCACTAACAGTTCTTTTCAGGTCTGCAAATTTGTTTTCTGACCAATTTCCAGAGTCAGCATTTCTGTGCCTATGTCCACCGCCACCATTCCACCAGGGAAAAGGCTCTTTCTTGTTTTTCGGCCTTGGAATCATCTGTGGCAATTTGTCTCCTGTACTGCTTTTCTGAGAAAAAAGTGTGTGCGTGTGTGTTTTGCTGGGTTTGACAAAGCTTTTACCATATGTGTTCTCTCACCCATCTGCAGCTTTGCTCTGGTTGTACCTGAGATGTTCTTGCAAAGCATTTTTATTTTATTTTTTTACTTTATACTTCACAAACAACAGAAAGGGATCCACGTTAAAGGGGTGCAGAAGTGTGGGTACACAGAGGGTAAATTGTAAGCTGGCACAATTATGGCCCCCCCCTTATTTATTAAATTTTCACAACTTTAACCAATTAATTTCAAATTTCAAATCAGTTATACATTTCTCTTAGAATTTGACTTCCCACCTTTCCTCCCACGCTGTTTTTATACCCATCCCTTCCAGATACTGCATAATGTCACACATTTCATCTAATACATATTCCTCTGTTTCATATGTTATCATTTGCTTCCTGTTTCTCAAATTTCAAATTCTGCCTGTCAGGGCCCTTTTTTTTTTAGCCAGAACTCAGTTCTGGCACCTCTCAGGTCGGCGCCATTGACATTATAAGAGAACAGGGGTGATTTATGGCACCCCTTTTCCTAGAAAAATAGTACTGCTGCCTGTGATTTCATTTGGTTGTGCTCCCCCCCCCCAAAAAAAAATAATCCAAAAGAGGCCTCCATTCTTCCACAAACTGTCCATCATTTTGATCTCTTATAAGCTAGCACAATTTGTTGACATTGCACAATGTCATTGCTGATCATGAGACACGTCTTGTTAAGGAATCGGCCTTAGCATCCAGTTTTCCAGCTTTGTAGAGTGTGAGCCTATATGGGAGCACCTTAACCTTGGTCTTAAAACGACAAAAGGAAGGGGTTATCATTAAACCAAATAAATTATTTCAGATTATTTCCATGGGATAAACGAGAAACTTGACCGAGAGGATAGAAATAGTAACAAATATGAGCTAGGGCAGGCTTCCTCAACTTCGGCCCTCCAGATGTTTTGAAACTACAATTCCCATCATCCCTGACCACTGGTCCTGCTAGCTAGGGATCATGGGAGTTGTGGGCCAAAAACATCTGGAGGGCCGAGGTTGAGGAAGCCTGAGCCGGGGGTTCATCATTTTTGCGATGCTCCCATCCTGCAAGGAGGCCACAACAACCTTGTAAGGTGCTTAATGTTAAGAGATATAAACTTACCCAAGGCTTATCGGTGAGGTTCATACCTGAGTAGAGATTTGAATTTTGCATCCCCCACACTCAAACCAACAGTGTAACCCTAAGCATACAATTTTGGTGGTTTCCTTTTTTAAAAAAAGCTTTTACTTTTTGAAATATGGCAACCCGATGCTACGTGCTGCAGTAAACAAAAGGGAAATCTACGCTTCTCAAAACACCTGCCTTGCATCATTCAAAGGTAATACACTGAAATAGGTATGCCTGACTCTGCTACACACACAACCTGAGTTAGCAGTATAGGCCTGTTGGTGTCACATGCCCACGCACACATCTTTGATTGCCTCTGGGTTTTTCTATTGTGTCGTAGATCATTTATTTATTCATTCCCGCAGAATAATTCATTTTCTAACATGCAAAATTTATTCACTAAAAGACTACATTGGCATAGCTCCCTGCTCCAGCTTCATTTAGTCTCTTTTCTTCAGTGTTCAGCACACAGGTTTATATCTTGTTTTGAGCAGGTTATCTGAGGTTATTGTGGGGACATAGAAGAAGCCTGGATTGCAATACGGTCGACTCAAAGCTTGGTTACCATGATGCTCTTTAGAAGGGGGGGTGGTGGGGGTATCCTGTAACTAAGCCCTCAATTCAGATAAGGTTGCCATATTTCAAAAAGTGAAAATCTGGACACAAAAAGGTGTTGAGCTTTCCCCTAAAAAAAAGAGTTCTTGAGCAATTTTGTATGACATTCGCCAAAATCTACACTACCAACATGGGCTTCCATATGCTGCTTATTAGGTCTGAATACTGGCTATGTCTGGGAAATTCCAGATGTATGGCAACCCTACAACCCTACTTAGCCTAATTCACATTTTTTAAGAATACATAATAATAATACATAAACCAAAACACAGTTCTCCAAAATCCCTGTTTCTCCAAATTTCCTCCAAATTTTGCAATGCTATGCAACCTTTACAAAAAAAAAAGCATATACTGTACTAAAATGTGCGTATGAGTGCATATATTGGTGAAAACAACATATATAAATGCATTATATTGGGATTGTCTTGCAAAATAGTGCATAAATCTGCATGATAAAATGGCAATTGCTTCTCCGGAGGACTTAAAAGAAAATTGTGAGCTGCTGCAGAAATGTGGAGAGCTAAGCTGAGGATGTGGGGGAGGGGGGAATGAGAGCAAAATTGCCCACATTTACCCTTGGCTAAACGGCAACATGTTTAAACGGCAACATGTTTAACATCTGAATAATACGCAGGGAAGTTGCTTAATGTGGACAGGGAAGGAATTCCATAAATTGGTGCTGCCACACTAAATGCTCTCCTCCTGGTGGTTGTAGAGTGAACATTGTTTGCCTTCCATTGACAGGCAAAGTGTTCAAGTTGGGTTCATGGAACAAGACAATATTCTAACACTTCCCAATGACATCTGGCTTTCTAGATTTAATTGGGCATTGTCTTGTTCCCTGAACCCTGCTTGAAAAGAAATCAACTGGATATCACTAAACAAGGAGACTTGAGACTGGAGCTGACTAAATTGGTGCCTAATATAAAATCTCTCTGCAGCAGGCATGAAGCACAAAGGACCTCACTAACGTTAATCGACTTATCTGAGCTCAAATTGTATTTTGAATTTGTTAGGTACTGTAGCTTTATTTTATAGTATAGCAATTAAAATGATCAAAGTATTACAGAAAAAGCTTTCTGAAATATACTCGGAGTCGAGAATGAAGTTCATGCTCTTTATTCGGCTTGTAGTTGCAAAGGAGAAGAAGAGAAGAATGGCTCTTCCCCCAAAACGTCTGCTTATATGCATTATGTACACAATGGTCCTTGCGTGATTGGCTACTTCAGGGCTGCACCTGTAGGCCAATCAGGTTGTAGATTGACTTCTGCCAGCAGCCTGATTGGCTGTTCCTGCAGGCCAATCAGGTTGTGGATTGACTTCTGCCAGCAGCCTGATTGGCTGCTCCTGCAGGCCAATCAGGTTGCTGATTCACTTCCACCTGGAGCTGGATTGGGTGGCTCCTGCGGACCAATCAGACTGCTGCATTATGGATCCTATTGTTCTAGGATTCAGCTCAGTACATAACACTTTCATTAAAATTATTTTATATTTATGTATTTCAGTTCTCTATTATATGTTTTGAAACTTTATTTGCTATTTTTTCATATCACTTCATATTGCAATTATTTTTTTTAACAATTTCTCAGCGATTTCTTCCTCAGTACTCCAACTGTCCTTTCGTTCTTTTATTTTTCTCTTTCGTGGATGCCATGTTCTTTGGACTGGACTTAACTGTCAAGGGTCCTTTACCTTTAATGGCCTTTTAGGCTTCCTCCATGTGAACAGTAGTTCACCTTTTGAATCATAAGAATTTTATGTCACGGGGGGAGGGGAGCATCAGGATTTTAGAGATGCTCAGGTGGGGCATGGCCCCAAAAAAGGTTGGGAACCACTGTTCTAACCTCTTCCTATCTTGCTTGTTTTCCATTGAAATGGGTGCTCGTTGTATCGAAGGACATTCAACAAGATGTGTCCAATCCTGTTGCCTGAAGTGACAGAGCCAAGGCATGTGTTTACCACCTCAGTAAGAACCAGGACTGAGAATCACAACAAGGACCTTCTTCCCCTCAACTGCCTGGTAACGATGTTAAGATGAATTAGTGGAACCCAATTAGTTTTGCCATAGCCTGATTCTTGGCTCATGGCAAGAGGGGCTTTTCACCAGTATTTTGGAATGCTCTCCCTACTGATCTGAAATGCCTATATTTTAAATTAGTTTTACATAAAAGCTGGGCACAACAAAACGTAACATTTTCAACATTAAAAAGGGGGTTCTTTCAAACCTTCAGACCTCCTTCCTCCCCTCCATGGGTTCCATTTCTAAATTTTATTCCTACATCTTTTACTGTAATCTAGTATATTATCTTAGAATCCAAAATTCATGTTACTTTACGAGTGTCATTATATTCCTGCCAATGATTTCAACTGTTTACAGTGGTCTCTCAAATATGTTGGAAAGTTATTCCAGTCTTTTGAGAATACTTGGTGTTTCTGGTTTTTGATCTTTCCCGTCAATCTTGACATTTCTGCATATTCCATCAGTTTGGTCTGCCACCCTACTGAAATGCCTTTCAGGGAAAAAAAACCCTCCTGTTTTTAATTGTTATTTTGAGCATTCTAGCTGTGGCGCTATTTAAACGGCCATGTTTATTATACGGTCTTAATCTGAGAACAGAAATGTGGCGTTTGGAAAGGGTTGATTCCTAGAGTGGTGGGGTTTTGTTTTTTTTGTAGGAAGAAAGTTCATAGAATCACAGAATCGTAGAGTTGGAAGGGAGTTTGAGGGTCATCTAGCCCAACCTCCCTGCAATGCCAGAATTTCAACTAAAGCAGTGATGGCGAACCTATGACATGTGTGTCAGAAGTGACACGCAGAGCCCTTACAGCTGGCAAACACCCCATCAGCCCATTCGCGCAGTTGTTGTTGTTTTTTCCCCATTTGTTCTCCCGCTCCTCCTCACGCTACAGCTTGTCTCCGCTGTTAAAACCCGTTGTCTCCGCTGTTAAAACCCGGATCCTTTTGTTATTGTTGTTGTTGCTTGTAGCCAGAGATTGGTTTTTTTAACCCTTTTTTCTGGCACTTTGGCAGACGATGAGTGGGTGTAACAGCGTTCATTTTTTAACCCGTTCTGTGCTGGGTTTTTGGGTGCTTCGGCAGACTATGTCGGTGCTGCATGTTAGTTCCAGCGAAGGTATTATTCGTCATTTATGTTCTCTTTCCTCCAAAAAAAGTGCAGCAGCTGTGGGGCATCCCCCCCCCAAGAAAGCAAAGCAACTTTTGCACCCCCCAAAAACACACTCCAAAACTTTGGTCAGCAGCTCCCCCAAAAAAGCTCAACAACTCTGGGCACTTTGTGTTAAATAAGGGTTTTTTGGTTTGGTTTGGTTAAATAATTAGTTTTTGGTTTATTAAATACAGTTATATATTACAATTATACATTTTTGTTATTTAAACTATAAATATTGCGAAATTATGGTTTTTTTCTCGAAGTGACACACTACCCGAGCTATGCTCGGTTTTTTTGGCGAATTTGGACACACCAAGCTCAAAAAGTTGCCCATCACTGAACTAAAGCACCCATGACAGATATAGCCATCCAGCCACTGTGGAGAAGCTCTAACTTTCAGAAAGTTTTTCTGATGTTTAGTTGGAATCTCCTTTCTTGTAACTTGAATCCATTTGGTTAAGGTCCTATCCTACCCTCCGGAGCAGGAGAAAACATCGCGGCCCTTTGGTGTGGGATCTGAACCCTTGGGACATGTCCTGGACAGAACACTGCATTTTGGGGAGTGATGTAGTTCTTCCTCTCCCATCTTCTCTGGAATCCAACTTCCTACGTATCAGCAGGATTTCTCTTCTCTCGCAAAAAGTCTGCTGCAATCATACTTTAAAATCTGGTCACATAATTACTAGAATGTTAATTTCTTTGGAAGGAGTGCAAAAAAAAACAGAGGCTAGACGGTTGGTGGCGACAGACTGTTGCTAGCACATAACTCCAGTGCGTAAAAGCTCATTGGTAACCCTACCCAGCATTGCCTGCATAGGTTTTATTTTTTAATTTACTCTTTATTTTTACATAAACACAGAAAGAGAAATAAACACATCTGTTCTTTTATTATAATGCAGATATAGAGGCTGTGTGCACTCCATTAATAAAGCATATGCCTTCCCCTACAGAATCCTGGGAACTGTAATTTACCCCTCACAGAGCTACAATTCCCAGCACCCTTAACAAACTACAGTTCCCAGAAGGACAATTGCAAGCAACAAGATTACAAAGGCTAATGATCCGCTCTTGCAAATGTGGCAGCTTCGCGCTTTCAGATATTGGCTTGAACCCTTGAACTGCATAGGTCTTTCCCTCCGGATATTTGCCCAGCAAAAGGAAGAACGGCAACAATCCAGATTTTCTTCAGCAAAATGGTTCATACCTGCCAAGTTCCTGTGGGAGAAATAAGGGACCGGACCTGAAGTAGCAGACCGGAAGTAGCGTTGCCGCCATTTTGGAACTGGGCGGAGCATGCTCAGAAGCGACTTTTGATGCTGCTCTGCCCAGTTCCAAAATGGCTGCCACGCCAGAAGTCACACCGCAGCCATTTTGGAACTGGGCAGAGCTGCATCAAAAGTCGCTTCTGAGCATGCTCCGCCCAGTTCCAAAATGGCCGTCGCGCCAGAATAAACCGGAAAAAACAAAAAAAATCATTTTTTCAGCTGGGAACAGCTAGAAAAACGGGGGTTTCCCGTGGAATATGGGAGACTTGGCAGCTATGAAATGGTTCTGGTGGGCATCCTGCAGCCCAAAGGGATCTTCCCAAGAGAAAGGGCTCTCTTGGCACCCTGCTGCAGATACAGTGGAACCTTGGTTCTCGATTTTAATCCCTTCCAGAAGTCCATTCAACTCCCGAAACGTTCGAAAACCAAGGCATGGCTTCCAATTGGTGCAGGCACCCCAGAAACAATAGCCGACAGCCACATCGGACATTTGGCTTCAAAAAAACATTTGACAACTGGAACACTTACTTCTGGGTTTTCAGTATGCGGGAACCAATTTGTTCATCAACTAAGCCATTCGAGAACCAAGGTTCCACTGTATTAAGGAAGTGGGTCACACATCACACACAGCAAGTCGTTGCAGCCTGAAATATACTCAGAGTCGAGAGTGAATTTCATGCTCTTTATTCAGCTCATAGTCATCAAGGAGAAGAAGAGAAGAATGCCCTTTCCCCAAAACCATCTGCTTATATACATTATTTACACAATGGGCTTTGCGTGATTGGCTACTTCAGGGCTACACCTGTGAGCCAATCAGTTTGTGGATTGACTTCTGCCAGCAGCCTGATTGGCTGCTCCTGCAGGCCAATCAGGTTGCGGATTCACTTCTGCCAGCCGCCTGATTGGCTGCTCCTGCACGCCAATCAGGTTGCGGATTCACTTCCACCTGGAGTTGGATTGGGTGGCTCCTGCAGACCAATCAGACTGCTGATTCTGGATCCTATTGTTCTATGATTCAGCTCAGTACATAACACAGCCCAACATCAGATATTTGATCCCAAAACAGTCTGGTTCAGACACTTGAAAATATATTACCTTGTCTGTACTGTCTGGATGGTTAAAGAGTCTCTGGGGTAATAGAAAACATAAATGGACTTGAATTCATAACAGAATAAAAGAACTGTGCCAACTATTTAGTCACACCGAAGTAGCAATCTTTTCTAAGAACTGTGAGCTTTCTTTGTAGCACAAAGCTTATTTGTTTTGTTTTTCCATATTTGCCCCCCCCCCCAATATGAAACTCTGGAACCTTATCAATCTTTTTATGGTTTACTTCCAAACCCATTCCAGCCTTCACATTCTCAACCAAAGTCCACAAGAGAAACGTTCTGCAGTTCTTTACCCAAGTTAGGGCAGGCTGGGCATTACAGCATATTACCAGTAGTTTTTCTTCTGCACTACAGCATACATGTCTGAAGCCTGGGTGGTCTGATAGCAGTTCTTTTTAGAAATAATTTTTATTAGATTTTTCATTTTTAACATTTCCAAGTAATCATTTTACAAACTTTAAAATATCCAATCTTCCCTTCTTCTCCTTCCATGGTTCATTTTGTACATCTTCTACTCCTGCATAATCATTCAGATCAGTTTCCACTTTTACAACAATCAATTATTACTTACACTGTTGAATTTATCTTAATGCTGCCAAGGTTTTCAGCTGAGTTCAGTTGCTATCCATATATTCAATGAATATTTTCCACTCCTCTTTAAATATACATTCTTCTTGCTCTCTTATTCTATCTGTTAAACCTGCAAGTTCTGCATATTCTAACATCTTAAGTTGCCAATCCTCTTTAAGAGGAACCTCACTCATTTTCCATTTTGGGGCTAGAAAAACACGGGCTGCTGCCGTTAAATACATAAATAAGCTTTTCAGACACCTAGGGATTTCTGTCTGGATTATTCACAGTAGAAAGGACTCTGGTCTTTTGGGGAAAGTAGATTTAAACTTTTTTTAAATTCATTATAAATCATTTCCCAATCATAGCTGCCCAGTCCCGGTTAGAAAAATATGGGATCAGCAGTGCCGGCACCGGAAGTCACTTCTACGCATGTCCAGACATGCGTAGAAGCAACGTCCGGTGCCGGCGCTGCCCGATTTCCGGTGCCCAGACACGGGCAGAGCGGCACCGGAAGAAATTCGAGGGAATTACGGGATATTTCGCCATTCGGGATGACAGCAGGAAATGGCTTTAAAAACAGGGGTTTCCTGGGGAAAACAGGAGAGTTGGCAGCTATGTTCCCAATATTATTGTACCTTTTTTTACATATCCAGGACTGATAGCAATTCTACCCATATCTGGAAAGTTTGGATCTCATTGTTTGGGAGATGCAGGAGACCGTCCCCTTCAAATATGACACACGCCCAAAGAAGCAGGTGAATAGGGGCTTCTTTTTATTCCACTCGAAACTAGAAACAAGTTCATAAAAAACCCAATAATAATAATCCCCCCTGTAGCAAAGGGTATATAAGGAAGTAAATTGTGCATCTCTGTTTTGTGCAATACCATAAATCCATTAACCTTGAGGTTATTTTCATCTGTCTTCACAAATCACATAATAAACAGCATATCCCCCACCCCCCACCCCGTGCTCAAAACATTTGCTCTATGAGTGACATTTGTCACTCATGTCTTAATATATGCCCATGCCATCCTGCCGTGTCTGTTTATACATAAAAAAACCCAAGGTAACCAGAAATGGAAGGGGTTTAAAGGAAGGAAACAAAAGTACTCCGACCAAACCACAGAAAGGAAAGGGATTGTGGAGGGAAGAAGGCTGTTTTGGGTTTCTGTTGGGCAGATGGACACTGCTGACTTCAGCCATGGGGGTCGACAGAGTTGGTTTAGCCCCTAATCCTGAGTGGCTCTCCATGTGGAGGTTGTTCCATAGCATAATCTCACTGCAGTCCATAACATCACCCTTGGAATGCAACCAAATGAAATCAATAGGATGACGGCATCTTCCTTTCCAATATGTTTGATTAGCTGCTGTTTCTGGGAGAAGATTCCCATGGCAGTGACCCTCCTTCAACAAAGATTTATAGGTGTTAGGTAAGCAAACTTTCCTGTCGTGTTACGTCTGCCTAATTCTTTATCCCCAACCCATTAATATGTATGCTGCAATGATTGACTTTTCTCCTTTCCTTTCGAGGCCGCCCTTTAGCTTATTTCCTTAGAACTGAGACAGTAAACAGAATGCTGCAATGCAGCAAACCAAGTGTACTAAAAAAGAGTCACAGAGCAGGGCAGATAGTACGATCAGGGAAACTTCACTTTATTTACTTTTGAGCAAAAAAAAAAAAACTTAAGAGAAACCAAATTGTCCCAGTGTGTTCACCCCAAATGCAATCACCACTTCTGTTTTCTGTTTTCACCACTTCTGTTAGCCTCTCATAGTTATATGTTACAGACACCTCTTAAAGTGTTCCTATTTTCTTTAAAACTTTTTCTTAGGTGAAAAATGTGCAGTGTTTCTCCTTTTGCAAGGGAGAAGTAAAAGTTGGATAGGCAGCAGCCCACTCTGTTCATTCTCTGAGGACTCTATGAGTGTTGGCTTCAAGGGCATTTCCCCTATTTTGATGGAACCCCCAAGCCATCTGGTGAACGCTATCTCATTGGACAAAGCACATTGAGGGATGCAGAGAGATGCATTCTCAGGAAGATTCAATAAGAGTCTGCGAGCGTTTCCTAAAATAGCAGTGGAGCTGGAAGAACGGAGGCAGACGACAGAATGAAATCAGTCCCGAGGGAGATGTTGCAAACATAAAGGACTCCTCCTTGGATGTACAATTTGGAACGGGCAACCGAGAACACAGGGGAAAACATGCATTCAAAGTATAGCCTGGGGAACCGAAGTCCGTAGGTCATTTCATAATACTTCGGCTCAGTCCTCAGGCAGGAAGGAGGTGCCAGTACTCAGACCTTGATAGAAGTGCCATGAACACTAGCACAAAATGGCTACAATGGGGAGTCATGATGTCAACACAAAATTAGAAAGCGTACACTCATTGCTGCTTCTCCCCTCCCTCCTGGCAGCTTCATGCTAAGCGTGGGAAGTCATCTTGTCCTGATGATGGAGAACACACTATTGATCTCTCCCCCCCCCCATATACAATGATACTGTTGTTGCAAGGGTCATTCCCGCCGCACCCCCCCCCCCCCCGCGACTCCAATCCGCGTGCCTCCAACTACAAACTCCAGGTAGAAAGCCCGCTCGGTGCGGCGGGGTATGTGTGTGCCACTTGGATGCTTGAAGGCATCTGACAATAATCATTGGCTTTCTATATTTTATTCCCTTGCACAATTAAACTTGCCTGAAAGGTTCATCAAGCGGATTCACGTTAATATTGTGTGTGTCTCCCCAAATCCAAAAGTCACTGGATTTGTGTCAGAGGCTTTCCTTTCCTCGTTGACCTTGCTTTGGAGTCATTAGCGTGTGCAATCAGGGCTAATGAGACAACTGATTCAAGGATAGAGGATAATAAATATAAGGGTGATGTTTTGCAGAGACGGCATGATGCCTATTCTTGCCTCATCCTCTGTAATCTACATGTGAACTGTGGCAGCTCAAAACACATTTGGGTTGCTTTGCTGGTTACTGAGGTAGAAGAGAATTAGAGTTAGCTGGCTTGGGAACTCAGCCAGGCTTCTCCAACCTGGTGCCCTCCAAGTGTGGCGGGATTACAGCTCCTGTCAGCATGGCCAATGGTCAGGGAAGGAGAGAGGTGTAGTTCAAAACAACTGAAGGATGCCAGGTTGGAGAAGTCAGAGCCAAATGCTCCCTGAGACCTTTTATTTATTTATTTGAAATCATTTTTATTTGATTTTACAGATATAAATTTATAACAATGCCAAATGCATGTTTGAGAGCCAGTGTGGTTAAGAGCGGTGGACTCGTAATCTGGTGAACCGGGTTCGCGTCCCCGTTCCTCCACATGCAGCTGCTGGGTGAAGTCTGAAGTCTCTCAGCATTACTCACCTCACAGAGTGTTTGTTGTGGGGGAGGAAGGGAAAGGAGATTGTTAGCCACTTTGAGACTCCTTAGGGTAGTGATAAAGCGGGATATCAAATCCAAACTACTACTCCTCCTCCTCCTCCTCCACCACCACCTCCTCCTCCTCCTCTTCTTCTTCTTCTTCTTCTTCTTCTTCTTCTTCTTCTTCTTCTTCTTCTTCTTCTTCTTCTTCTATATCTGTGTATAGAGAATTCTCTGAATCTCGAGACTTCCCCCAACCCCTCCATGAGCCCCATTGTCAACATTTTCAACTCCATATTATTCCATACTCTATATTTCATATCCATCCATATTATCCATAATATTTGTACATTACAAGTGAAATTAAAATCCTGCTATTTTTTCCATCTGCTTACAGTGGTCTCCTAAGTAAATTCTTTTTTACTTCTCTGTTAAACTTTTTGTCCTCTTGGTTTCTGAGCTTTCCAGTCAGCTTTGCCATTTCGGCATAGTCCAGCAGCTTAGTTTGCCATTCCTCTCTGGCAGGGTCCCCAAGACCTTTTCGATAGCTCAAAGATAAATTTAAATGTTTAGACATTTGGATCCCAAAACAAATTAACAAAAATTGATCAGGTTAGTATAGGCATGCAGTTACCCAGTATAACCTTGGATTTGAAATGCTGGCAAGCATTTTCTTATTGCTGGGGGTTTTTTTAATTAAAAAAAGTATTCTGTTTGTTTCTTAGAGTTCAACATGCAATTGTTTAACAGTGCAGTCCTATACTTGAAGTTCAATGGGACTTACTCCCAGGTAAGTTAAAATGGGACCATTATTCAACTGTGTTTTTTTTTATTAAATAAATCCCACGCTCCACAACAAGCTATGAGGTGATAAATGGCCAGAAATCTCAATTTCAAAACTATAGTTGTCAGATGGATGGGAAAGTTTCTGCTCTCCTGAACTTGCCAATTACAAGATGGTCCTTTTACTTGCACAAACTTTCGGGTAACAGCTCAATGACTCTTCGAAGCAAGTGAGATGGACGAGTTCTGAAATGACCTATCCATGACTACTGCAGAGCTGCTGCTGCTGCTGCTGCTGCTGCTGCTGCTTCTTCCTCCTCCTCCTCCTCCTTCTCCTCCTCTTCCTCTTTCCCTTCTTCTTCTGCGATCACTCATAGCCGGGTAAGATTGTCTTCCATGAACACAGTCTTATTGATGTGTCTGTAAGTGACTATGGAGGCCAATTCTGGATCCACACGTCCTTCCACAGTGGGGACAAAGGTTTCCTGGCGGGAGTTGATCATGGTGAGGGTTTGCCAAACATACCTTCCTCTTAGCTTGTTTCTCCCTTTTGTCCTGAGTCCGTGCTTCTTCAAAGTCCATGATGCCTTTGGTATAGAAACTATTCTCCAGGATTTGGTACAAGATTTGTAACTAAGATTAAAAAAACAAAGTTACCTTGTGTGTCCCGTATTGGCCTTTCAATCGTTAATTAATGTTTATAGTAATTCAAAGCACTGGAGATGCACTGAAAGGGAAGTTTATTTCACTCTACTTTTATGAACTTGCAGAGTCCTAGAAAATTTGGGTTTATAAATGCCTATGCAAATTCCATTTATAATTTGCTCTTCTCATCCCTTGGAAATCAACTTTTGGCTTATACCTAGTACTCTGCATTTATTCCTAGACATCAGGTAGTACAACTTTGGAAAGCCAGAATTTCAGATCTAGGGGGTGGAAATTGTATATTCAGCTTCTCTCTAAGAAGCAAATTGCTTTTCTAAAAAAAGGGACAAGTGTTACAAACTTCTTCTTTTTAAAAGGCATCCTGTTCATGTTCTAATGTTGTTGATGATAACTCACATTTTCATTTCAGTTCCTGTGCCTTTGTCTTTAGGGACCCTGTCCTCTGTTTTGGGTGGAAACTTGCTAAGCCACCAAGATTTTCACCTGCTGTTTTGGAAGCACCTGTCTTTACCCTTGCCCATGGGTAGGCAAATTAAGGCCTGGGGTCCGGATCAGGCCCAATCACCTTCTAAATCCGGCCCACGGGCAGTCCGGGAATCAGTGTGTTTTTACATGAGTAGAATGTGTCCTTTTATTTAAAATGCATCTCTGGGTTATTTGTGGGGCCTGCCTGGGGTTTTTACATGAGTAGAATGTGTACTTTCATTAAAAATGCATCTTTGGGTTATTTGTGGGGCATAGGACTTCATTCATCCCCCACAATACATACATATATATATATATAGTCCGGTCCCCCACAAGGTCTGAGGGACAGTGGACCAGCCCCCTGCTGAAAAAGGTTTGCTGACCTTTGCCCTTGCCTGTGTTAATGTGTGTGTAGATTTCTGCCCTCTGCCCTTTTATGTATATGGAATTCCCCCCCCCCCCGGTGTGGTGCTGTGAGTTAAACCACAGGGCCTAGGGCTTGCCGATCAGAAGGTTGGCAGTTCGAATCCCCACGACGGGGTGAGCTCCCGTTGCTCGGTCCTAGCTCCTGCCAACCTACCGTAGCAGTTCGAAAGCACGTCAAAGTGCAGGTAGATAAATAGGTACCACTACAGCAGGAAGGTGAACAGCATTTTCGTGTGTCTGGTTCGCCAGAAGCGGCTTTGTCATGCTGGCCACATGACCTGGAAACTGTACGCCGGCTCCCTCGGCCAATAACGCGAGATGAGCGCCGCAACCCCAGAGTTGGTCACGACTGGACCCAATGATCAGGGGTCCCTTTACCTTTATCCCCCCCCCCTTTTAATGGTAGCAAGACTTTTTCCTTAAGTGTAAAAGGGAAAGGGAAAGAAAGCCTTATATTAATAGTAAGACAGCCCTCTCCAAAAGAATTTTCACATTCCCAGGGATATTGATTCAATCTGAACTAGTCGCTTTATTCAGAAGACAGGTAGCAGATATCCATATGTTAAAAGTTATAATCTGGAAGAAGAGCAGAGTGCATGTTTGGACTGCAGAATGGCTGTGGTTCAACCAGTCGCATAAGTTAGCAACAACATAGGCATGCGTGTGCATTTTTTCCTTATGACACTTTCAGCCCTCGTCATATTTTGCCACTAAGATTAAAGAAAGATTTTTTTAAAAATCATTTTATGTGCAGGGGATTGGGGGGGGGAGGTGATGCAGAACTTCACACCACCCATAGAGTTGTTTGGGGAGTAACTGAAAGAGGGGTAAGTTAGAATACACTGTGCACATGGGTCGTAGCCTCTGCAGGCACCCTGCTATAGCACGATAATTGATTTTTCCTTTTTGAAGAATACTTATGAAAATTGCTGCAGAGCACTTAGAGAGAGGATTAACATTTTTCCAGGTGGGTACAATTGGCAAGGTGACATTTCAGATAATGGCTTTTTAACCCTGTGGTGCTGCAGCCAGAATTGACTTCTGCCATTTCACCCCGCACGTCTGGGATTTGCTCTGAAATTCAAGCACACTGACATGGTCTTTGCTCCAATATTGTGCCTTGAAAACCTGAAAGAATGAGAGATTGAATTTAAGCTTGTAGATGCCTGCAAACACTACTGCCTGAAAAATGTGGAAGAACAAAAGCCTTCTTATAGACTCAATGCAGCCATCAGGAGGGGTTTTGTTTTAATCTTAAATGTGGCCGGGGGGGGGGCATTTCCAGTGGGACTGTTACAGTCACACAAATGCTCCAAATTTATACTTCAAAACCCATTCTGCTGGAATCAATAGATGAGATATTTGAAGACTAAACATGGTGAAGGAGGGGGCCCAGTGAAAACAGCTGCAAATGTGCCACAGTTAGGCTTCAGAAAAACCTCTTAATGACTCAAATAAGTTGGTGTTTTTTTTTAAGTTTTGCGTGGAGACAGGGAAATATGAGTATCCACAGATGAGGAAGTCCAGATGAGCCGGACCTGGTCTGTGATAAAATGATGCACGGCTGTGGATAGAGAGAACTATTTCCCTTCTTCTTCCATAATCCAAGAATTTGGAAATAGGTCAATGAAAGAGATTGGCAGCACCTCGCTCGATTCGACCCAAAAGGACTTCTATCCACACACACAATTAATTTGTAGCCTTGGCTGCCACAAGAGGCAACAATGCCACTGGATTAGATGGTTTCAGATGGGCACTAGATAACTCATAGAGGGCAAATGGTTATTCAGAGGCAGTTGCTAAGTGGAAGCTCCATGTTAGGAGGAAGAGGGACACTGCATATCACTAGTCAGAGAGAAACGGCGCAGGGTGGTGTGACCTACCCAAGATTGGATACTGTGGGGGGAAAGGGTGTTAGACTAGGGTGGTGGACCTTTGTCTGACCCAATAGGGCTCTTCCTTTATTCTTAAAAAATATCCATCCAGCAATCACACGAAGAAGCAGGACTCATTAGGGCTGGGGAATATTTTGATATATCATCCAAAACCGGTTTAAAGTCCATATTATGATGTCGGTTTCATAATTTTTGACCTGGAAATACACTGCAAATCATGATGTGCATGCGTGCTATGCAAAAAAAATCACGATGCAGGGAAAATGGAGACGTCAGCCAATGCCTCTACATAGCCCCATCCTTATTTCAGACATTGTGATATGTCGGTATATTGTGATGTTTAAAGGTAAAGGGACCCCTGACCATTAGGTCCAGTCACGGACGACTCTGGGGTTGCGGCTTTCATCTCGCTTTACTGGCCGAGGGAGCCGACGTACAGCTTCCGGGTCATGTGGCCAGCATGACTAAGCCGCTTCTAGCGAACCAGAGCAGCGCACGGAAACGCCGTTTACCTTTCCGCCAGAGCAGTACCTATTTATCTACTTGCACTGTGTGCTTTTGAACTGCTAGGTTGGCAGGAGCTGGGACGGAACAACGGGAGCTCACCCCGTCACAGGGATTCGACTCGCCAACCTTTTAATCGGCTATGTGGTTTAACCCACAGCACCACCTGTGCCCCATATTGTGATGTTTAGCTGGTGATATATTACAATGTTGAAAGCCAGGTATCACCCAGCCCTAGGGCTCATAGCCCAGGTTTATCACACCACCTGATGTATCACAAACAGGCTTGCACGGCCTTTTAAACAGGATCCCATAACAAACAAGAGATCTTTCCTAATCTCCATCTCTACTGGAATTGTTTTTAAGATGTTCTTATTGTTCCACCATTTATGTATTTGCCGCCCTGGACT
Organism: Zootoca vivipara; assembly: GCF_965207765.1. Taxonomy (NCBI): domain Eukaryota; kingdom Metazoa; phylum Chordata; class Lepidosauria; order Squamata; family Lacertidae; genus Zootoca; species Zootoca vivipara. The sequence continues at coordinate 15,583,388 of NC_142586.1, forward strand.
CCTCTGGGAGGAGGGGTGGGATATAAATTTAATAAAATGAAAATTTGCCAATGAAACCATCTATAACAAGAGCCCACCGGCAGGGTCTGCCTTTTGGAAAAGCACTTCGGTTCCAAGGGATCACCTGATTTCCAGGAGTGGATTCTGGGGGTGTTCAAAGGACATGTGCACTTTCCACACTAAGGACCTGCAAAACGCAGTTGGGATTTGTAAGGCCTTGTTCATTCAAAGAAAAACAGCAGGGCTTTCCATTGTCCAGGTTGCTTCGCTGGATATAAACAAGGGGAAAGTCTGCATGCTTTACCTACATAAGAGTTGCTTGATTTATCTGTAGTGTACAGTAATCTTCAGTGTTGTGTTAGGGCTAAATCTAGCTGTGCTTAATAACATATTCCATCATAAAGATTAATAAAGACAACGCTGGAAAAGAGGGCATACTACATTAACCTCAGATGCACTGCTTTGGAGAGACTAAATTGTATTTGTTTACCCAAAGAGCTTTTTTCCCCACCAGGCATCATACCAGCAGAATAGCTTTCCTTTATTTCTTAGTATTTGTGTCTTCGGTATCTACCCTCATTTTGCACTCTGTGTACACATTTGTCTTTAAGGATTGGGTGAAATGCATAGTTTTAATTTCAACGCTATACAAACAGTCAATTCTAGCATGCGGTGGGCCACCTAAATTACATAATTTGGCATCTGAATGATTGGTACAGTGGAACCTCAGTTTTTGAGCATTTCGGAAGCTGAACACCGAAAACCCGCAAGTAATCGCTTCCATTTTCGAACACGCCTCGGAAGTCAAATGGCATTTCTCCATTTTCTCAATTGAGTTAGAGACTGACTGGACTATAGGAATTGCAGTCCATAAAAAGTGAGTAGGTACGTAGATTCCCGCAGGGACTGACAGCGAACTGAACAATGCAGAATGGGGAGGTGCCCCTGCTCTTTTTCAGCATGCCCAGTTGATTCCCGTCAGTACCACAGCTGAATATTAAGCACCTTTGGGAATAGCAGGCAGCCATGCATCCTCTCTGATAAAGCTCCAAGAGCCCTTGACGGAACAATGGCCCAAAATCTCCTTCAACCTGACCTTGTCAGACAACGACGCGTTGACAATGAGCTCACCACCTGCTAACTGCATTTTGTATGGATCTTGGTTCATGTTAACATCAATCTTCTGATGTCCTCCTCCTGTAGGGTTGCTGTATTTCAGAACACTCTGAAAGTTGTTGAGCTTTTATATATATATATATATATATATATATATATATATATATATATATATTAAATTTTCTGTTTTACAATTTATAATACTCATTTAAACATCCTTAATGACTTCCCTTCTTCTCTTTCCATGGTTCATTTTGCATATCATAAATCTCTGCATATTTTACAAGAACTAACCCATTCAGTATTCCATTATTACATCCAACAAAACTTATTTACACTGTTGAATTTATCTTAATGCTGGCAACGTTTTCAGGTGCACACAATTTTTTCCCATATACAGTCCTACCTTGGTTGTCAAATGCCTTGGTACTCGTACGTTTTGGCTCCCGAATGACTCCCGAATGACTGGAAGCCGATCGTCCAATGTGGCTTCTGCTATTATTTCCGGCGTGCCTGCACAATCGGAAGCTAATCAGAAGCTGTGCCTTAGTTTCCAAATATTTTGGAAGTCAAACGAACTGCCGGAACACATTCTGTTTGAAAACCAAGGTATGACTGTATTCAATAAACATTTTCCAATCTTCTTTAATTTGTTGTTGAGCTTTTTTAAGACAAACCCCAAAGTTGTGGGGTGGAAAAAGCGCCGCCTTTCAGAAATCCCTTCCCAGACATCAATTAAGTAAGTCGTAAGTCTTTTCGTGTTTAACGAAGCTTACTCGCAGGTATATGATGACAGGATAGCAGCCAAGGCTTTGATTTAGAGTTGGCATTGGAGAAAAACAGGGATCTTGGGCAGACGCTCTAAGTGTCCCTATTTTCCACGGATGTCGCTGATTTAGAGAAGCTGCCCCAATTTCTGATTTGATCCCTGAATGTCTCACTTCTCAGAATATTCCTATTTTCATTGGAGAAACGTTGGAGGGTATGGAGTTATCCAACCCCTGAGCTGTCTGAAGGCCATTCTGTCTAAGGACTTTTAAAAAAATGTTTAGTGTTTTATTATGTTTTTATATATGTTGGAAGCTGCCCAGAGTGGCAGGGGCAGCCCAGTAAGATGTGTGCGGTATAAATAGTAAAAATATCATTATGGAATGGTACGTCCCTATTTTCATCAGAGAAATGTTGGAGGGTATGTCTTGTGCCTTTAACAGCTGTATAGCAGGCAGGAATTTGATAGGTTAGGCCTTTTCTTGTGTGGATCTACAACTAAGAGAAAAGCATCACTATGAGTGTGCTTCCTCCAATTTCATGTTATGCCTTGCCCAGCATGGCAGCCATTTTGTATCATGCCATGCCGCCATGGCAACTATATTGTGAGTGGTGCCCACAGCACTCTCTCAAAATTTGAAATGTGCCCATTTGTCCATAAAGGCTGGCAACTGCTGGTCTATGGTTTTAATGACTCTTGTTTTGATGCTATGTTTAAATTATTATGATTTTTGACAGAGTTGTTTTCTACTTTGTAGCCCACCTGGGACCTTTTGGTGAAATGTAGGTAAATAATAATGATGCAGTAGTAGTAGTAGTAGTAGTAGTAGTAGAAATTAAATTTGGGGATGGGAAAATCTTTTCTAGCTGCTGTAGGAATATGTTGAAATGTTTCATTGTGTGCTGTGCATATGTTCTTCCAGGTATCTTACAGCTTTCCTTCCTTAAAATCATTTAAAAGGAAGCACTCACAAAATATTTTGCTTCCACGTGACATACCTACCATCAGAGAAAGATCTAAAATGGTGTGCTTCTCTGCCACTTTCCCAAAGATTAGCATTTCAAATGATGTTTGCATGATACAAAAAGTCCTGCTAATGGCTTAAAACTCATCTATATGTAAATTGAATAACCTTCCAAAGATGAGAAAAGAGGGCGGCGGGGTGTGTGCGTGAGTGAATGATCAAACCTTAAACTCAGTTTTGGCAAAGCCGCAACTTCTTGTGATGTGCTGAGTCACATGAGAACTTCTTGTGATGTGCTGAGTCACAGCTATTTTCTCAAACTGTTGGTTGACTCTTGATTTAATGGTTCCTTATCCTGTATTAGTTTTGTTGACTGTTTTTGTATTTCAGTGCTCAATGGTGTTTTGTTTTAATTGAGATTTTTGATCTTGTGCTTTACATTATGGAAACTATAAGCTGCTTTGAATATTGTCTGTTTCATCAAATTAAAATGACCCGGTGACTTTGGAAGCTACCTAAGTCTTCTGGAAAGGATGGGATGAAATTCCCTGTGGATTAATAATAAAGAAGATCTAGTGTATGCCCGCAACCCCCGCTACACTTTATGAGTGTAATGGGCTTTCTCACTCCTCAACTCAATATATTTTCTCCAGTACCAATAATGAAGTTCCACTCAACTCAGTTGCCCACATTCTGGGTAAAATCCAGTTCACTTCAGTCTGGCCACAGGACTGAAACTGCCTCCTGTCTTAGAGTTTATAATGAGAAGTTGCTACAGGGTGACACAATTGTCTTTTTCTCCTCCTTGTAGTCTCTCCTTGATTTATAAAGAGCAGAAATCTTTGGACACAGAATTCTCGCTCCCACAAAGATTTGCACAATGACTTATTCCTGGGTAGAATTGAACGGGGGGGGGGGGGTTTCTCATTGCCTTTGGTAGCTATGAATCAAATACCAGGGTCCCAATTCATCGGGATAGCGCAGAGAACAAGCATGATGAATTGTGAGCTAATTACACGAGAAATCGTGATTTACATTGTAAAATGTCAATTTGTTATTTTGAGGCTATAATTCAATTAAGATGTCTAACAAATCCTATTTCCTGAAGAGTCTGGTTTAATGGTATCTAGGAAACAGTTGCTTTTAGATGCAAATCATTTGCAAATCGCCTCTTTTCAATTCTCCGGATGGGACTTTTCACATTCAAATCTGATTAACCTAGGTGTTATCAGTCCCATTCCGAAAGCTGAAATGCCACCAGGTTTAATTACAATTTTCATCCCCGCAAAAATAAATATATGGTGAATTACAGTTCAGTGACAAAATGTTTTGCCCACAAAATTTCAGCGGCTCTCTGATTATCGTACAGAGAAAATAGTATGTGTGTGTGTGCACAGAGGCAGCAATCTACGAACCATTTTCAGTAGCCTACCACTAACTGAATTGGTCTATAGCCTAGTCCTAATCATATTTGCGTATACCACTGATCTCAATGGATTTCTGGGATAGCTCAGTTGGTAGAGGCTGATACTCATAATCTCAGGGCCATGAGTTTGAGCCCCACATTGGGCAGAAGATTCCTGCATTGCAGAGGGTTGGACTAGTGCAGTGTTTCCCAACCTTGGGTCTCCAGCTGTTTTTGAACTACAACTTCCATCATCCCGAGCTAGCAAGACTAGTGGTCAGGGATGATGGGAACTGGAGTCTGAAAACAGCTGGAGACCCTGGGTTGGGAAACACTGGACCAGATGACTCTCGTAGTCCCTTCCAACTTTACAGTTCTATTATTCTAGTACAGTCGTACCTTGGATCCTGAACGCCTTGCGAGTCCAATGTTTTGGCTCCCAAACACCCCAAACCTGGAAGTGGGTGTTTCGGTTTGCAAACATTCTTTGAAACCCAAAAGTCCGACATGGCTTCCGTGGCTTCCAATTGGCTGCAGGAGCTTCCTGCAGCCAATCAGAAGCCGCATCTTGGTTTCCGATCGTTTTGGAAGACGTGGTAGTTTAGGTGCCTGCAGGTTCCGCGCTGCCTGAAACGGCAGTGTGGGACTTCCGCCTGCCCACCGCCTCTCCCTCAGCTGCCCTACAGCTGAGGGGGACGCAGCGGAAAGGCTCCAAGTGTCAGAGAGGCTTGCCCCGCCCCCATGGGTGGATTGCCCCACCTCCATGGGTGTGAATCGCCCTGCCCCCCGCTGCAGGACACGCCCCCGCACCAGGCACCCGAGTGGCTAGCTATGCCGCTGGCCATGCCCACCTTAAAGCCTCCACCTTAGGATTGGGGGACTCTGCAGAACATTATGGGATAGGGGAATGGAACTGCAGTGACTAGGAAGGATTGCCCCCCCTCGCCACCCCACCCACCCCACCGTCCATGAGAGCAGAACTCTTTTCCATTCATATAAAAGCAGATTTGGCATCAAGGCACTGGGAGCAAGTACTGTGTATTTTCAAAAGCAACCAGGGTGAGAGGCAGATCTTAGATATAATATTTCAGCAAAAAACATTTTACATCAGCCAAAGGGACAAGCTTTCATCGTGTCGGAAAGGTGAGATATGCAACAGGGAACGTCCTTTGGGAATTCTATAGGTCTCACCTGACCTTTGTAACATGATAACATTTTGATCTCCCCCCCCCAATGGTTTTGCACTATCCCCCACCCCCACCCCCCAAAAATCTTGCCCTGAGCAATGTAGACTTTTGTAGAATCCATAACGGAGACATGCATAGTTTTTCATCATGCGTGGTCCATGCTCCAGGCTGTTTGTTTCTCTCTCTCTCTCTCTCTCTCTCTCTCTCTCTCTCTCTCTCTCTCTCTCTCTCTGTGTGTGTGTGTGTTTTTGTTTGTTTGTATGTTTTCTAGCACTATAAGCCGGGAATTTGTTTCTCCTGTTCTTTGAATGTGTTCTCTTCAGAGACTGCTACAAACTCTAGGATATCTGTGCAGTGCCAACATCTTTTTTTTTCCCAAGCTGGGGGAATCGCACCTTGCAGCTATGTAATGTTTTCAAATTAATGATTATTTCACATAAGCTTAACGTGCGCAAATTTATGTTGTTTTGAAGTGGTGTGTGTGTGTGTGTGTGTGTGTGTGTGTGTGTGTGTGTGTGTGTGTTCAGTACAGCGTTTCCCCCTAATGCATTTTGTCCTGCAATTTTTATCCTGTCTTCACTCACAAGAAGATTTGCTCAAAAGCAGTTTGCTCTGCATCAGCCAGCTTTTTCTCCCTTTTTTCTGCTTTGCTTTTATAATTCTCAGCCTCATTAACTCTCCGTTGCTTCTCCTCTAATCTCCTGGAAATGTAGCTGCTCTCCCTAGTCTAAATACTTCCTTTTAAAAAAAAATACTTTATTCTATAAAGTAACCTAACCCTACAAGTGCCTGGGAACATGAGCTTTTGCTATATATTTTTGCAGGCCAACTGCAAGGGATATGGTTGAGGGCATAAAAGCATGAACAAGTCCTTCTGTATCATCACCCCCCTCCACCCCCAAACACACATACTTCCAAGAGAAATGGATGGAAAATAGAATGTGTTTTCTGTTCGGAGAAGGGAAACACACCCACCGCCTGAATGAACCCAGGTCAACTTCTGAAGAAGAACAATAGCATGGACACCTTTTTTTCCTGAAACTCAGAACTTGTGAACACCATTAATGTGAATCACAAGGTGTGGGGGGGGAGTCATTTTTACAATTAAATCTATGTGCTTTCTTTAAAGCCGTTTTCATCTGTTTTACAGATGTCAGAGAGATGGAAGTGGTGGGCTGCAGAAGGACTGTTTCATTTTACATCTCCGGGTTTGGCTTAGAAAATACATTTACAGGTATTTATTTTCTCAAACTACACCATTTGTGAGAGTGTATGGCTATCAGAGGGTCAGCTGGTGGGTTTGGGAAGGGTAGCTGTGGTAGCAGTGGGAGAATGCTACTGTCACATTTTATACCCTGCAAAATTATTCTGGTCAGAGGGAGAGGCAAAGGGCAGCCTTCTATTTTCTGATTTATTTTACCTTCCATGGAGACCAGAGAATCAGAGAACCATAGAGCTGGAAGGGACCCTGAGGATCATCTAGTCCAATCCCCTGCAATGCAGGAATTTTAGCCATAGCCCCATGACTGATGGTCATCCAACCTCTGCTTATAAACCTCCGATGAAGAAGAGCCCAAAACCTCTCAAGGGAGTCTGTTCCACTATCAAACAGCTCTTACTGTCAGAAAGTTCTTGCTGGTGTTTAGTTGCAATCTCCTTTCTTGCAACTTGTAGCCATTGGTTCAAGTCTAACCCTCTGGAGCAGGAGAAAACAAGCTTGCTCCATCATCCATGTGACAGCCCTTGAGATATTTGAAGATGGCTGTCAGATCTCCTCTCAGTCTCCTCTTTCCCAGGCTAAACACATCCAGCTCCCTCAACCGTTCCTCATAAGTCTTGGTTTCCAGACACTTGGTCAGGCATAGGCAAACTCCGGCCCTCCAGATGTTTGGGACAACAATTCCCATAATCCATGACCACTGGGCCTGTTAGCTAGGGATGATGGGAATTGTAGTCCCAAACATCTGAAGGCCCGGAGTTTGCCTATGACTGCCCTTGGTCATCTTGGTCGTCCTCCTCTGCACACGTTCCAGCTTGTCAACATCCTTCTTAAACTGTGGTGCTCAGAATGGGACACAGTATTCCAGTTTGGGGGGGGGGAATTAACTACACCAGCTTCAGGACTGGTGTTGTTGTGGCCCATCCCCCTTTTGGTATTTTGTGAGAGTAAGGTGGGCTTTGGATCCTCCAGATCACGGGTAGGCAAACTAAGGCCCAGGGCCTGGATCCGACCCAATCGCCTTCTAAATCCAGCCCGCAGACGGTTCGGGAATCAGCGTGTTTTTACATGAGTAGAATGTGCCCTTTTATTTAAAATGCATCTCTGGGTTATTTGTGGGGCATAGGAATTTGTTCATTTTTTCCCTCCAAAATATAGCCCGGCCCCCCACAGGGTCTGAGGGACAGTGGACCGGCCCCCTGCTGAAAAAGGTTGCTGACCCCTGCTCCAGACACACCACTTGCTGCCGCCATCATCATTTGCACCTGCAAAGCTTTCATTGGGCGAATGGGAGGCTCCTCCAGAAATATGGGTGTTGTTCCATGGATGGAGTTTCTCTCCACCAGCAGAGGATATGTTCCTCAGCTGGCTTCTGGCTAGCTGTCAGCTTTCAGCCTCTGTCCATTGCAGCAAAACCCACAGAGATTCTTGTGGCATATTAAATGTTTTTTTAACATAAGCATTTGTGAACCAGAGCCCACTTCATCAGAGGCAAGAGACTGTGTGTTTCAAATACCTGAGCAGCTGGGCCTTACCCGGTTTCCCTCAGAAACCAACCAAAGATAAAATACTAAAACTGAATTACAATAAAAAATTAGGATGCCGAATCTTATTCTGTTTTCTTTTCAGTTTTCGATGGAGAAAGCAGAAAGATAATCTTCCACAAAATGGGCCAATTTCAGAAATATGTTTTCTCGGGCTTTAACTAAAATAGGATTCTATCCTTGGCCTGAGGCACTATCCAGCTCGTTGCAGCTGTCAGGATGAGGAAAGTTGCCTAGGAACCAAAATTAAAATGAAGCACATATATTTTTAAGCTCAAAGCTTCTATTTTTCACATAGCAAACCTCATCAAGATTTTCTTTAGAGTTGCTGTCATTAGTGGCCAAAAGACAACAGTTGGATGAATCAGTCAGAACCTCATTAGGCCCTCTCTTTGATGTAATGGGTAAAATGAATACTAGGGTGGAAAATAAGATGAAAGCGCCACAAATGAAAGCATTAACTAAAGCCTTGGGAGATTGGAATGAACAGAACAGACCCACATGACCTACACTGGTCTGTTCCAGAAACATCAGTTCATAAATCTGAAGGGGGAAATGTAAATAGCCGAGTCAAGGGATGAGATAAAAAATATTTGTCAAACCTCCTGCCAACCTCAATGGGAAGAATGAATGCGACTCTTGTTTTCTTTAGCAAAAGCGCACTGAAAAAATGAAACTATGGGGGCAGGATTCCCCTACTGAGCCCCTTCAGTGGAAGCTCTGAGCAAGTACTACTGCTTGCATAGTGGAGCTTTCCTCCCCTCACATGCCCCTTGCAATTGGGTCTGGAGAGGATCCGCAGAACCCCCGGAATAATGCATGGAGAGAGGAGAGGGGCGGTCATTTCATCCGGCAAGCTGAAATGCTTGTGCAGTTGGAACACCCATCATCGTTCAACACTGAATTCCACCCAGGGCTTTGTTGTTTCTTTAAGAAGAAAATGCAAGTTATACAGGAGTCGCCACCTCATTCAGAAGAGACTACAGAGGGGGGAAAGTTATGTAATAGGTGACTGATTCGAGGAGCTCCTTATTTAATGCACAAATGCCACTGAAGTACATTTTCTGTGGCTATGCTGCAAAAATCTGTACTCGCTAAACAGCCTCTGTCCTTCTTGAAGAAACGCAATGGTTCACATGGCAACTTGTCTTTGTTCAGCACCCTGGACAAGGACATTGTGTTAAAGGGACTCTAGAATCTGCTTCGGGAGTTTTGTTTACTGCAAAAGGGTGATTTCAGAGGTCTTTCCGCTCAGAATTGTTACCTGAATAGATGTGTTGAGGAATTCCGGCCTACAATTTCTTTGAAAACCTAACTGATGCCATAAAAGGTATGCTTTTATTCACCTGCCTTTGTTGTTCTGCAAGTACCAGGGCAAGTACTTTACAGCTATCTCTCAATGAATATTGCCAACCAGAGGGATAATTCTGCAGCAGTAGAGAGCGCCAACGCAGCCAAGCAGCTGCTTCAGGATGCAGGAACTGAAGACATGGCACCCCCGCCATCTTAAACTGGCTGGTTTTATATATCAAAAAGGGGCAGCAAATTGTTAACTATTGATTTCATTATTGTATTATTATTAAAGGAAATGAGATTTAAACGTGATCCTACCTGACTCACACCTTCAGACACAACACACAAGTCGAAACAGAACCATCCTTTGCAATTCACACTCTTCTGAGTTTTGCAATGCCAAGTAATGTGTGCAAAAATCTATGTCCTAAAGTGCGTATAAACATGTACAGATTAGTGAAAAGAATACAAATATGCATTTTACTGAGGGAAATTGCTTTGTGCAAATGTGCTTAATAGACAGTGTTGCATACAAAGATATGTAGATTAGGAGAAATCCACTGATGAGTTTTCACCAGGGTTTGTTTGTTTGTTTGTTTTTAATGCAAACTGATGCAAACATGGAGAACCAAACTTAAGATTAAAAAAATGGGAAACTAACATTGACATATTGCACCTGTTTGCATTCAGCTCCCATTCAGGTCCCATAGGTTTCCTCACCACCAACACCCCCTTATGTCCATGTGGATATTACCTGTCAACTTTGGATTACATTGCATGTATCCAATGAAATACATTCTTGTCCATGAAAGCTTATGCCATAATACATTTTTAAAATGCCACAAGGCCCTTTCTTGCTTTGGCTGCCGCTACCGTTCTGGAAATTATAACAAAATATACATAAAGCACTAACATGGATGCAAGCTAGGCACTTCAAGCCCTCAATAATTATATAAATGTCTAATTTTGAAAACGAGCACTTGCCATAGAAGTTCTTTGGTGCATGAATATATCTGAAGGTTATATTCAAACCTGTTATCACATTAATCATAAATAATCAGCATCCAATTAAAATGGCATTTTCGTTAAGGGGGATGGAAGGCTAAATGGCCTGGAGTATGATATCGCAGAGTATCGCAGTTTCAAAAGGCATCTGTATGACAGCCAGATTATTAACATTCCTTGGAGGCACAGCTGAAATGCAAGGACCAGAGCAGATGCCATTTGCACAGGGGCAAAGCAAAGCAGACACATATCTGGGTCTGGAGCCTCTAGCAAAACAATAGAATAAGGAGTTAATGCAGCTCTCTGCCACTCCACTGTCTCCAGCCTTTGCCATTTGTGCTGCAAAGCAGGATTACATGGGTGATGCCAAAAGTACAATGCAGCTAGGAATGTATTAATAATTATAACAATATGTTCAAACTCTTGTTTCGACTGGATTTGTAAACTTGCATTTAACGGAGCAGATATAGCTCTGGCTATCACCCGTTTCTTCTTAAACAGAGGGAAACAGTTCGCCCCGGGTCTTTAACACCAAAGTAGCCCCCAAACTCCTGTGTGTCATTCCGTTATGGACTGGTGCAGTTAACCAACCACTGGAAGGCATCCGGTCCAAATTTCTGCGCAAAATCCTGGGGCTGCCAAATTGTGTGCCATATGCAGCAATGTGTCTGGAAACTGGACAAAGGCTGCAGGAAACTAAAGCGTGGCTCACCACTTTAAAATTCTGGGTCCGCCTACATTTCATGCCCGATCCATCTTCTTTGACTTGCCACATGCTGACAGAATCCCACCACTCCAAATGGCTAGCTTGCATTGAGAGCAGAATCATTCAGAACCTGTGGCCTATCACTCGAGTCGTTCCTTATGCTCCCACAGTTGGAAGCGTTCCAGACAATCAAGTGCAGAATCCTTGAGATTGAATTCCAAACCCTTTGCAGTGCTGCCAATAAAACTTTTCCCATTTGGGTTGGAAATTCCACTCTCGTTTGGCCAGGACACTCCATATTTACACCAGCTTTACGATCCCCACCTACACAGAGCTCTTTCCCTTTCAAGATTTAACTTCTTACCGTCTGCAGTTTTGCAAGGTAGATTAGAAAAGAGGTTAGCAACCAGTTTGGGATGTGGGTGCGCTGTGGTCTAAACCACTGAGCCTCTAGGGCTTACCGGTCAGAAGGCCGGCAGTTCAAATCCCCATGATGGAGTGGGCTCCCATTGCTCCTGCCAATCTAGAAAATTGAAAGCATGTCAGTGCAAGTAGATAAATAGGTACGACTGTGGCGGGAAGGTTTCCGTGCACTCTTGTTTCCGTCACAGTGTTACGTTGCACCAGAAGTGGTTTAGTGATGCTGGCCACATGAGCAGGAAAGCTGTCTGTGGACAAACGCCGGCTCCCTCAGCCTGAAAGCGAGATGAGTGCCGCAACCCCATAGTCGCCTTTGACTGGACTTAACCGTCTGGGGTCCTTTACCTTTACCTTTTAGTAACGCGTTTCCCTCACATCAGCAGAAAATCTTTTTTAAAAAAAATGTTAATTAACTTTATTGTTTAAAAAGAAATTTACATAGCATAGAATAGATACCGTGTTTCCCCTTTTTTAATACGTAGTCAAAAAGTAAGGCATGGCAGGGTTTTTAACCGTTTGAGAAATGTAAGTCATACCCCGAAAATAAGCCATACTTCCGCGACGTGCAGAGCAAGACCACTGAGCGCCCCAGCCAACTAGCGGGACCCAGCACGGCGGCCGCAGCAGGAGGAGGAAGCCTGCCAGGTTGGGTCGGTGCCCGGAAGCGGCGGCGGCTGCTGCAGCGCCAATGAAGCGTGCAGCAGTACCGCACGGAGCACGGAGGGCACAAGCCAGCAGGACCCAGCTCCTGCAATGCCGGCCATGGCAGGAGGAGGAAGCCTGCCAGGTCGGGTTGGTGGTCGGAAGCGGCGGCGGCTGCAGCGCTGACAAAGCGCGAAGCAGCACCGCTCTCTCTCTCTCTGTGGGTGTCAGTCTCTTTCTCTCTGTGTGCGCGCGCGTCTCTCTCTCCCCCCCCCCGTGCGTCTTTCTCTCTCTCTCCCCCTGTGTCTCTCCGTTTGTGATCGCGTCTCTGTTTGTGCCGCGCAGGTTCCTCTTCGGCTCGTCATTCAGCTGCTCCGGCCTCCTCGCCGAGAGCTGACGCCGCTCCTCTCCCCCTCCTTCCCTTTCCCCCCTCCCTTCCCTTCCTTCCGTCGGTCGGTCCGTCAGTTGGGGTTGCGCGCGCCAGAGGCGCAGGCCCTAACCTGGTCCCCCTCGCGCTTCCCTCACTAGCGTCTTGGAGCGGGACGGGTCCCAGCCTCCCTCCCATTCCCCGGCCAGCATGAGAGAGCCCGGGGAGCAGCCTCTATACCTCCGCGCGCACACACACCCGGCCGCCGCTGCCTTTGAAGCCATGGCGGCGAGCGCCAAGCCGAAGCAGGAGGAGAAGCACCTAAAGCTGCTGAGGGAGATGGGCAGCTTCGTGTATACCTCCTGCTCTGGCATCCTATGAGGTTTAAATCCACCTCACAGAGTGAAGCCCCCCCCCCTGTGCACGTCTGTCTCCTAGGCAGGTGGACATCCAGCCTCTGCTTAGAAGCCTCCAAGGAAGGAGAGCCCTTGACTCAGGATGGGGAGGAGGGGAAACGGAGAGAATAGAGGAGGCAGAAAATGCACGCGGAAGAGAGCGCCAAGCGTCCTGAGCCAGTGGGACCCAGTTGTACTGGCACTTTAAAATTAAAAAAAAGACACCCCCTGAAAATAAGCCACCGTGTGTTTTTTTGAAAGAAAAAAGTTGTAAGACGGTGTCTTAAAAAGGGGGAAACACGGTATATCATCGGTATACAAAGATATTTCGATTTCACAAATACATAACAAAAACAAAAGTTACAAAAATGATGTGTAAATGATATATAATCAAAGACAAAAAGATTTGTTCGTAACGTGAATGGCTTATAACTGATATATATCTTCCTGTTCTGTCTTAGATACTTCGAGACCTCCTTATTATACAGTATCAAATTCTTTCTGTTCCACAGGCTAATATTATAAATTTCCTGTTTCCTTCTCCTTCTTTGTCTATTCTCCTCACTTTTCTATTTCTCAAACGTTACTCTATTTCTGCTAGTAAAGAATTGTTTGGATTTTTAAGTACTCTTTATATGCACTCCATTCTTTTGATATTTTTTGTGATGATATTTCTCTTATCGAGTTAGTTAATTTTGCCAGCTGCAGATATTCAAGCATAAGCGCTTGCCATTCTGTTATTATGGGCAAGCTCTCACTTTTCCACTTTCTTGCAACCAAAGTCCTGGCTGCACATCAGCAGAAAATCTTAATGCTTGGACCATGGAAGGAAGTGCATGTGGGGAGATCAGATACCTTTTTTTTTTAAAAAAAAGAGTTACTGTCTGACTCAGACATATTGCTACAATTCTTCAGCCCCAAGCTGGAGGCAGAAAATATCTCCGCAAGAAAATATTTCGTCTAGGGAAGAAATTGCAAGCCAGCTTTTCCTCAGGCTAGGCTCCTTCCAAGACTTCTCGCTGCTGGAGAATTTCTGTCTCTAAATAGTCTAGTCTGTGATCCTGGAGGCTGATTATCACACCTGCCAACCTGAATCAGCATGAAATGCAGCGTATTTTCCAGCAGGGCGCTAACATCTGCTAAAAGTAAGTCAGCCATGCTGCCTGTTATGTAAGGGAAAGGTGTGCTTCCTGGAAATGGTCAGTGTGAACAACGCTGTATAACTAACATCAGATTAATAGGTTGATGGAGTGACACGTAACAGCTGTAAAGAGGAATCATGTAAGGAAGGTAGACTGTTTCTTGTGGTTCACTCTCACATCATCAGGGGCAGCAAAAGTGTGTGAAGGAATGGCAATACCTTAGCTTCATTTTTTTTAAAAAAGGCTGAACAATTCTACTTATTGCAGCCCTTCATTGGATGAGTGCACAGAGTATAGGCTTTGGTGAAGAAGGTTTCCTTGGGTAAAATGCAGAGCAGGCATCCCCAAACTCGGCCCTCCAGATGTTTTGGGACTACAACTCCCATCATCCCTAGCTAGCAGAACCAGTGGTCAGGGATTATGGGAATTGTAGTCCCAAAACATCTGGAGTTTGGGGGTGCCTGATACAGAGGAATGAAGGAAGGTATGGAGGGGAAGAATGAATTGATTTGGGGGCATTTCCAAATGGACATGAGGAGAAAGATATTTTTCAGGGAGAACCACTACAGAACCCATGAGTGAAGGCAGATGTCAAAATCGGAAGTACTCCAAATGCACATTCATTGCTTCTAAATATGCAATCCAGAAACTGAAAGCACTTTTAATGGGGTACGAACTATACAGTGATAGATTTATTATTATTTTTCAGTGAAATTTGGTTACAATGCGCTCTACGTGGGGCTACCTTTGAAGGTGACCCGGAAACTACAACTAATCCAGAATGCGGCCGCTAGAGTGGTGACTGGGAGTGGCCGCCGAGACAACATAACACTGGTCTTGGAAGATCTACATTGGCTCCCAGTACGTTTCCGAGCACAGTTCAAAGTGTTGGTGCTGACCTTTAAAGCCCTAAACGGCCTTGGTCCAGTATACCTAAAGGAGCGTCTCCACTCCCATCATTCTGCCCGGACACTGAGGTCCAGCTCCGAGGGCCTTCTGGTGGTTCCTTCATTGCGAGAAGCCAAGTTTGCGAGAAGCCAAGTTTGCGAGAAGCCAAGTTTGCGAGAACCAGGCAGAGGGCCTTCTCGGTGGTGGCGCCTGCCCTGTGGAACACCCTCCCATCAGATGTCAAAAAGGAAAACAGCTACCAGATTTTTAGAAGACATCTGAATGCAGCCCTGTTTAGGGAGGCTTATATGTTTAAGAAATTAGTGTATTTTAATGTTTCTGTTGGAAGCCGCCCAGAGTGGCTGGGGAAACCCAGCCAGATGGACGGGGTATAAATATATTATTATTATTATTATTATTATTATTATTATTATTATTATTATTATTATTACAAGGTTCAGCTGGAACTCTGCACGTGCCCCAAGACTGCGTGTGTGATTTGCCGTTGCTCCGAGCCATGAGAGAGTTTTCTTGCCATGGCCGGGGGAAGACCCTAGTGTGCTTGGTGGTGATAATCCCAGCACATCCCTGGTGGCTAATTAATTTCAGAACCCAACGCCATCTCAAAATACAAGTAACAGCCTTAAATCGGCAGGTGACCACTCATTAGGAACAAATGATTATCCACTGAGAAGCATGCCCCACTGTAATTAAATACCCTTTTTCATTTCTCGAGAAAGGGAAGTTCATTCCCTGTCGGCATGGATGCGACCACGTTGCCACTAGATTGTGTTAATTAGGTCAGGTATATTCTTCTTTGTATTTCTGAGAACTTCTAAAGAGCTTTCTTTCCAGCAAAAGGCAAGAGTACCCAGCTAGAAATAGATTGAATAAATGGGGCTGCCCACGTGGCCAGGCTTTCACCCTGCGGCATGACAGTTAATTAACTCAACTCTGCAAGGCCCACATCCACCCATGGCTTTTGTTATGAAACGTTACTTAGGTACAAGCCTGGATCCTTTGTGGAGAGGCTCCCATCACATTCAAGGTGAAGCAGTAAGATACGTTTCAGTGCACAATGCATTCCGCACAACCGGACCTCCTCAGCACTCTGCTCAGCCTCAGGAACCCATCAGCACAGGAAAAAAGAAGAAGAAAAAACATTCTGGGCGCATGACCTGTCATGAAAATTCTTCTCAATATCGATCCAGAGTAGATTCCAATGTATAGTTAGCAGTGTAAAAACTTAAACACGTTGCAGGATTAAAATAAAAATAAAAAATAGACCAGAGGCAATTGTATTTCATCCAGCAGAGCTTTACTGCTGTTGAAGGCAAATGAGCATAATGGTCACAAATCCAATACATTCAGGATTGGCCCTGTCCATAAGAAATCCAGTTGCAGCAGACTTAAATTAAACTTACAATAACTTATAATAAGTCTAAACCTTAACACTATATACCAGCCATGTCCAAAGTCCATTTTGGGGGCCTAATCCAGCCCACCAGTCAATTTAATCTGTCCCCTGTGGCAGTATATGTCCTGGGGTAAAATCCTAAGAAAGCTCAACAGCTTTGTTCACTTCATCAAATCTGGCCCTCTTTGAAAAACGTTTGGGCACCCCTGCTATATACTGAACACCACACCAGATGGAAAAGAGATAGAAAGAGAAAGTGTAAAACTCAGGTTCCTTCTGGCCTTACTTTTATAGTCAGCATGACCTTGACAGAAGAGATAACAGAACCAGTTTAAACCAGCTGTACACAGCTTCTCTGAAGGAATAACCCAAACATCATAAAGCCTTCTGCTTGCTTCTTTCACACAAAGAAGCTCCCAGAACCCTCTTGAATTAAGTAGAATAGGAAAGATCTCTACACATCAGATCAATACTTTCTATACTAAGAAATGCTAAATGAAAGTTCAGACTGGGTGGCATATAAATTATTATTATTATTATTATTATTATTATTAGTCAGATGCATGGCATTACATTGTGAGACATAAAACATGGTGATTGCCTGACACCAAGTGCAGCCAAGCAGCCACACAATTCCCATTCCACTGTAGTGAAGACAACAGGGCTGGATCTACACTGATCTGTAAAAACGCTATTAAAGGCTATTTTAGAAAAAGGTTATATAGCTCTCAATGCAATTTCCCATTGTCAACGGATTGCTGCTCTGCATCGCCCTCTGGTGTCACGTTTTTATAATGCGTTTTCACGTTATAACCAACCAGGTTTGCCTATCCAGCAGGAGTGGGGTCCCACCAGCATGCCAAAGTGGTGGCAGGTGACCAATCCAATAGCAACGCCAGAGTGGTAGCGGGGATCACCCAGTGTTTGGGTGACAACCAGGATAGCTCGAGACGGTAGAGCACAAGACTCTTCGTCTCAGGGTCGTGGGTTTAAACCCCACATTGTGCAAAAGATTCCTGCATTGCAGGGGGTTGGGCTACATGACCCTCGTAGTCCCTTCCAACTTTACAATTCTGTGACTCTGTGATTGGTAGCATTAAGCCAAGGGCACCAGATCAATCACAACCCAAAAAACTGTATTTCAGGTTTATTATTTTTGTTGAGTGTTCCAGTCACAGATTTGTTTAGACCCAGAGACCCCCCCCCAAAAAAAAATTTAAATTCACACTTGACTCAAATTTTAGTTTTCGTTTTTGGCAAAATTTAGGCCACAACTTTATAGATTACAGCATGTGAGTGGCTGCATAGGCTCTGGTTCAACTAGCTCCCTGCACCCTTGCAGGTAGCGCTGACCCAGGGCACCAGCATAGATCAGCCAAGGGTGAACACCTGGATAGGCGAAAAGCCGGAAACAGACTATGTTCACCACCCAGATGTCCCCCTGGACTCAGGCACGGGCACAACCCCCTCTCAGGAGTTGACCAAACCATTTGAGTCCCTGGATTCCTTTAACGGAATACCCTTCACATAGGGATGGTGAGAGTGTTCTCCCACCCCTATCACCTGAACCAGTGCCTATCCACAACCTTTCAAGTTGTGACAATTTGCTACGTGGCAGGCGAAACCCAAATGGCAACAGCCAATCAGCCAAGTGGGGAAAATTCCTGCCGTGCCCCTGTCCCAACGACAGACGACACACAACGGCATAGCAAGGTCAAGCGCAACAAAGCCCTAAAAGTAGGGAGAGTGTTCCGAATGCACACACCGAAAGGGGAAGCTTTGGGTCATGTGCATGGGTAAATATATGTCCCTCGATCCGTTTGGACTGTGCCCCATTGGCCAGATTGAACCCAACATCGAGGGACCTACCAATCGGGTGTTGTGGCTGACCAATCCTACCCACCCACAACACAGGAGGTCGGTCTCCAGGTCTCACCGCAACACATGCGCTCTTTTAGGGAGGACATGATTTCCCACATAATGTGTCATTTGAGCTTGAGCTCAAGAAGCAGTTATGAGGTTTGTGCAGCAATTGGTGTATTTATTTGCAGGGAGAATGGTTTCTGTTATTTCTCCTCACTTACCCAATTTTCAGGCTGTTTGTGGTGTTTTTGCTAAAGAGATCAATGTGGGTAGGGTGTGTTGAATTTTTCAGTTTTCAAATTCCCCAAATGAGGGGTGCTAAAAAGTTGTAACATGACTTGGGAATACAAAATATATTTTGGTTAAATTAATATAATTTAGTTTTGCTTGGTAGGTAAAATGTTCATAAAATTGCATAAAAACGATTGCCAGGTACTTGCAGTTATATTATTTGTCTATTTATTTAGCATTACCTGATATTTTCAGAAGGTGACATTAACATTCTTTGGTTTTCCAAAGGCAGTTTATGTGCTTCTTCATCAAATGTAGACCTGCCAAGCTAAATGTTGTCCCACCCCAAAATAATAGTAGATTTGAATTCCTCGTACCCAAAAAACGTACTTTTATGGCCCCTCACTGAAGAAATGTACACACAAAAAAGTTGCACCCCACAAAAATGGCATGCCGTAGTGGGAGGGGGTTGGAGAATGAAAGTGAACCGTGAAGACACTTTCTGAGAACAAATATATATATCCTTAAGAGCTCTGTTTCATAATGAATCCAAGGAAGAAAAAGCTAACAAGCAATGACATTCCTTGGGGTAGTTGTGGGGATTGGTTGATGGGGCAGTGTTTCACTCATACTAATGGACCAGCCTCCTCTGGATAAATACCAAATTAGATAGTACAGTGGTCCTGCTTATGAACGCTTCGGGTTACAAACTCCACAAACCCAGAAGTAGGTGTCCCGGGTTGCGAACTTTGCCCCAGGATATTAATGCAATCTGCTTCCGAGGGCACGGGAGGCCTATGCAGGGAATGCACGCCTCTGGTTAGGAACGGACTTCCGGAACGAATTAAGTTCGTACCCCGAAGTTCCACTGTAAACTGGATCTATCCAGAACTATAATCTCCCTTGTTGGCCTCAATCTACCCAAAGACAAGTCCCATTAATTCCAATGGATGAAAGTTAAGACTGATATCAATGGGAAGTGATGAATATGATGTGTGTTGTGTGTGTGTGTTTTTTTTTCATTTGATATGTCTAAATAAGCACATGTATGACAAAGTGAATTGCAGGGCGCTATTAGGGTATCATCAGTACACAGTAAGCATTATGACGCACTCTCGGCTTTGAATAATCTAACTTCGCAGTTCAGCTCCACTTGGTTAGGCAAATTAAAATATGTATGAGTAAATAGCTTTGTGGTTTGTGAATAATGCAGGAACAGTGAGACAAAAGCAGTTTCGAGAACTCTACCAAATGCCACTTAGGATGTAAACCAAAGGACAATGTAGTCAATGGAGTGTCTCTCTTGAGTTCAGGGGGAGCTGGCCTGCATTTCTTCATGTTTTACATAAAGGTTGATTACTCAGGCTTTGGGCAAGATTAGTAGGGATGAACTGGAGAGTTTTGCCATTTAATTAAACATCTTCACCCTCAATGCATTTGTTGTTCATTACGCTGTGAAATTGCTTTTCTAGTGGCTTGATATATTTTTGATCTTCTAGCGTGACAAGTTGTTTGTTCGAAGCATCTGTAATTCCAGTAGAGGCTAGTATTTGCTCTCTGTCCTTTATGCATTATTTTTCCAAACACTTGCTTTCTTATCTACTGTTAATTTTCATTATATCCCATAGCTAAAACGTAGTCCTCCACCTTCGGGGAACACATTTAACATTGTTTGATTCATACATAACACTATTCAAGAGGCCCAGCTTATAATATTATTCATGAGTTGAATATTTTCAACTTTTATTCTCCCTCAAATTAGCCCAGGGAGGTATAATAATCCAAATAAATTTCTTACAGTTGTATTCTTCACTTCTTCCAATGAGCTCACAACAGTGCACAGACAATCCCCTTAATTCTCAAAACAATCCCGTGATGTATGCTAGCCTAACAATTGGTTAGTTAACCAAAGGTTCTTCAGTGAAATTCACAGCTGGGTAGAGAACTTACCCTCCCTGATCCTAGTCTCTCACTTTAAGTCATGCTACACATTTGAGTAAGGCTAAAGCAGGGGTTCCCAACATGGTACCCTTCCGGTATTGTAGGCTACAAGTCCCTCTCAGCACGGTCAATTTCTAGGAATGATGGGAATTGTAGTCAAGCAAATTCTTGAAGGCATCACGTTGGGCTTCATGCTTTAATCAGTAGGCTTGTCAACTGGCTGTCTGGCCTGAACCATAAAGTCGGAAGGGGCTCTCCCAAACTTTGACTAGAGATGCCGACTTTCCTTGGCTATCTCCACCACTGTAGTCCTTTGTAGCTGCTCCTCTCTGAGCTACTGTTTTTCAGCTACTTCCCCCCCCCCCTTAATGTATATGTTATTTTATGTAAGCATCCATTTCAAACCAGTACTACCCTGCTTCCCCGAAAAATAAGACATACCCATAAAATAAGCCATAGCAGGATTTCTAAGCATTTGCGCAATGTAAGCCATACCCCGAAAATAAGACATAGTGATAGGTGCAGTTCTGGAGGGCGCCAATAATAATAAGAGGGCGCGTAATAAAAATAAGACATTCCCTGAAAATAAGCCATAGTGTGTCTTCTTGAGGAAAAATAAATATAAGACAGTGTCTTATTTTCGGGGAAACACAGTATGTATTCCGAGATTGAAACATTGGTGGTCGTCAGGCAGGAGTGCTAAAGGCAGCAGCCTGTGTGAAGACAAGGTGCTGTATGGTTTTAACTATTCAATTTGTTATTGCTTTCACCCAATTTCAAATTATCGAGGAGGACAGTTATAGCAGCAGCAGCAGAGAGGGCAGTGCAGGATCTTGCCCTAGCAAGACAAGTTGTTTAAAAGGATGAGGCTGGGTTGGTCCCAACACTGATGTCATGTATCATACACAACATGCACCTAACTGCATGAGGTATAGCTATTTTACCTTAGTGTCTGGCATTCTGTGTATCAAGGAATGTTATTTTCACAGTACTGTACTACTGGTTATGGGTCAATGAGAAAACACGATTATCCTACCTTCCTCACTTAAACTTCATTCAAACAGATTGATTATGCTTCTAATATACAATCACCATGCTTTTGCTTTAAAGGCTAGCACTACAAGCTTACAATTACCACTCTGCACTGATAAAAAAAATACCTAGCTGGAAAAGCCTTATTGATTTGCTTCTGGATTCTTAAACCAGCTCTTCAGATCTTTCAATGGGATCCTCCAAAAGGATCTTCCAAAAGAAATTAAAAGGGATCATACACCCTAACCCCTGCCGCCACCTGCCCCTGGCAACTTACAACAATATGTTCTCTCCTGGGGGTTTCAATCAGGTGGTGAGCAGCTGTATTTATTCTCCCCATATACTGACAAATTCCCATTTATTTCACCGAAATTCCACTGGCCAAAAGCCTAGTGTAGTAGATAAGAGAATAAAGCTTATCACTGATTGCTTCTGAACAGAAAAGCAGAGAACTTTTGAAAGGTGCATTACACACAGCATCCAAGAAGTTCTACCATAAACAACTTGGCTTTTAAGAAGCTTCCTGATGTTTATTATTATTATTTATTAAATTTGTACACCAGCCTTCCTCCATACATCTCAGGACAGTTCATAACATAAAAATACAAGATAAAAATACAAAATCAATAATAAAAGCGAAACAAACCAGTAACCCCCTTCACCCACACCCATTCCTACAAACAAATTTAAAAGGATATAGGATGTTAGTCAGCCAAAAGCCTGGTTGAAGAGGAATGTTTTTGCCTGGCACCTAAAGCTGAATAATAAAGGCACCAGGACAGTGCCTTAATTATGATTTAGTAAGATCGTGGCAAGTGCATTATAATAATTATATACATGTTTGGCGAAATAACTCTTTTCACTTTTACAGCAGCAAAAATGGATATCAATAAGCATTTTTGTGTTGGCCTCGTTTTAGATGCATGTCTACTTTGCTAATCCTATACCAAGACATGCTGATTTTTAAACCCTATAGTCAATTTATAAGCTCCTGAACAAGAACTAGTTGATAGGATTGCATGGTGATATTTTATGCATCTCAGTGCTAACCATTCTGGTGCACGTGAGCAGGCACAGTGTTCATGTTGGCATAACTCCAGTGCTCAGCAACACAGACAAAATGAACTGCCTTTACATCTTTTTTAAATATTGGCATCATGAACCCAATTTCATTTTCACTGCAGAAATCCCCTTTAGGATTTCCTTTCTATACACTTTCAATAAAAAGAGCTCCTGGAGGTTCAGTTCGAAAATTCTGACTATTAAGAGCTACAAAATATCTCCTCCTTAACTTTGGCGTAGGGGAAAAAATACGTGTGAATAAAAAGATCTGTGTAAATCTTTCGGGAACAGTATGTGCAGTATGCAGGCGGGAATCAAGATTAGTCAGGAATTTGCATTATGTAGTTTTTTCCTGCCTTAAATAAACCTCTTAACCAATAGCCTTAAACTGATAAGATAGCAGTCTGGACCAGGTCACAAACTTACCAAAGATGGATCACATCATACTCATTTCAGTGATTTCCATTCCTGACCACAGACAAGCATGTGAACTGAAGTAATTTCCTCTTCCTTTGCTACCTGAATTCTCCAACATCCTTAATTTGGGATGCAAGGTTAAGTACAGAACTGATCTTGTTGTCTCATGTGCGGAATTGTATTCTCCTGGGGACTTGCCAGCCATGCCCTGAATCTAAGAACGGATGCATATAATATAGTTGCTACCAAGAGAAGGCTACTTCAGATTTTCCTTTTTTAAATGTGGTGGCATAGAGAGAAAAATGATGTATTCATGAAAGAGTTGACTTTGTTCACCAACACTAAGGCATCAGGATGTAGAAAGCCACAACTAAACACTACCTGTTAATGGGTTTGTGCTTATGCTGAGGAGAGCAAACTTGAAGTTTGCTTTGCAGAAGCAAATGTGAATGTCAAGGGTTTTTTAAATTCAACATATCCCCAAATGAAAAGCTTTGATGAGTCAAACTCTATCAGTGCCAGGAAGATAAAGGAAATTGAATGCATGAGCCGCTTTTTTAAATAGAAAAACTATTTTGTTTTATTTTCTTGTTTGATCGGAGATACATCTTGTCATTCACCATGTTGTATGTTACTGTTCTGACATCAGGGCAAGATAACTATGACAACAAAACACAGACATCATGATCCAATCCACAATTTTGCACTCTTAAATCTCACTGAAATCAATGTGGATTTAACAGGGTCAGAGCTCTCTGATGGATTGTAGCTAACAATATATAACCAATTCGTCAATGGGAATATAAGGCTTTTTTAAAAAATGGATTAATTTCTTTTCCATTGTTTTCATCCTGAATGCATTTCTAATCTCAGACAAAAACCTGGCTATTACCTGTGGTTATAATAATTTATGAAACACCATCCATGTAGATTTCAGGTTAATTTACAACTGTCCGTTGGCCTGCATTTTTACAGAATGAAAAATTCCCCTTCTGAACATGGATTAAAAGCCATATAAGCAAACTTAGTAGTGTCAGTTGAGAGTAGTGTCAGTTCAGTGCTGGTGGTTGCTAGGTTGCGGAGGTCCTTGTGACACGCCCTTCATTGTGACACCTCCCTCTGCTAGCTCCTTGGTCACTAGGGCTCTAGAGGCATAGCAATCTCCATTGGTTACATCATTCAGTGAGTGAGAGAGAAAGTGGATGGAGATGTAAGTAGACTTTCTCATCAGCATCTGCATTCTGTGCTGATAATGCTCCCTGACAGTCTTAGAGAGAACATTTAAAAGATTAAGATCAGGAATGATTTAAATGCTTCAGCTAGCCCTTCTGGGCATCTTTATGACTCCACCCACTGTTTTGTAACAGTGAAGGGAAGTGACTGTGGATTCTGCTTACACTTTAGGAAAAGGAAAACTATAAGATGCCTTGGAAAAGGGTATTCTTTTTAGGCACTTGGTAACTCGCCATGGGAGCATTAAGCATGCCCTCTGGAGAGGGCGATATCTTGCATTGTCTTCCTCCCCTTCCTGCCTCCCAGGGCCCATCTTTCAAAGGACAGCCAAGGTACAAAACCCTTCAGCATGCTGATGTTTCTTCTATAGTAATATTAGTATGTGGTATTTGATGTTTCCCTTTTAAACATCCCTTCTCCACACTAAGCAAACCCACTTCTTTCAATGAGATGATGAGAATTGTCTTATAATATCCAGAGGGTGCTATTCTGGCTACAGAATTCAAACACTCTCTTCACAGGATGCCCATTATGATATGCCTAGGAAACTGAATTCATCTTGAGCTTTGAGTTGTGAATGCCCAAACCGTTTTAGGGATGTAGATAAGGAGAGTGCTGTGAGTCCCCATTTCTCACCTTTTGACAGGCCTTCTCTGCAGTGACTCCCCATCTGTGGAATGCTCCCCCCCAGGGAAGTTCACCTGGCGCCGTCATTGTACACCTTTAGGCGCCAGGCAAAAACATTCCTTTTTAACCAGGCCTTTGGGTGATTTGATTTACATCCTATGCCCTTTTAAAATGTGTTGGGGCTGAACATGGATTAAAAGCCATATAAGCAAACTTAGTAGTGTCAGTTGAGAGTAGTGTCAGTTCAAGTGCTTGTTGTTGCTAGCTTGCAGAAGTCCTTGTATCACGCCCCTCATTGTGACCACTGGCGTAGGAAGCCGCTCAGGCACCCGGAGCAGCAAACATGAGGCGCACCCGGGGGTGGGGAGTCACTACGTAGCACGCATGTGCAGCGCCGCTACATACGATGTATGTGATGCTACGTGCAAGTATGCGACGCTATGTAGCGATGCTGCACATACGCGCTACATAGTGGGGGGCCAGCGGCACCACTCACGCTGCCCCCAAAACACGGAGCTGGGAGCGGGCCGCCCCCCCCACTCCCCCCTTGCTACGCCCCTGATTGTGACACCTCCCTCTGCTGGCTCCTTGGTCACTAGGGCTCTAGAGGCATAGCCATCTCCTTTGGTTTGATCATTCAGGGAGTGAGAGAGAAAGTGGATGGAGATGTAAGTAGACTTTCTCATCAGCATCTGCGTTCTGTGTTGGTCTTGCTCAATGACAGTCTCAGGGAACATTTAAAATAGGGAGGTCCTAAGGAACAGCAGGACATTCCAGGATCAAATCAGAAACTGGGACAGCTTCTGTAAATCTGGGCAAAACATTCCTTTTTAACCAGGACAAACTCTCTCCATATGAACTGATCATCATCTGAGGCCCTTCTTCATCTGCCTCCTACACAAGAGATCTGGATGGTGGCAGCATGAGAATGGGACTTTTCTGTAATGGCTCCCCATTTGTGGAATGCTCTCCCTAAGCAGCTTCAGCTGACACCTTCATTATACACCTTTAGGTGCCAGAAGAAAACGTTCCTCTTCAACCGGGCCTTGGGCTGATTGACATCTGATGCCCTTTTAAATGTGTTGTGGGAGGGGGTTGTTGGTTTGTTCTTCTTGTTTTTATTATGCATTTTGTCTTTTTTTATTATCTTGTATTCTTATGTTGAGAACCACTCTGAGGTCTATGGTATGCAAATTTAATCCATTAATAATAATTATGTATGTTAGTACAATTTTAGAGAAATACACTGTTTGTACTCATCTAAATATTTCCATGCCATGTAGCCTTGTAACCTATTCTCATTCTTTTCTATTGAAACATAAAAAGTCTGTCGCTATGTAGTTAGAAAGGTGGGAAACAGTGGCAAGGTAGATCTTCCAATTTTATATTGTTGCTTGATGGAGATCTAAATGAGAAGCAGAAAACTGAAGATAAAATTTTCAGTATATTTTCTGCCTGCCACTTATAAAATGTTCCCATTGAAATTGTAGTAGCTAGGAGGCCAATATTCACTCAGGGCTTGTCCATAGTTGAGTATTACTTAGCTGTTAATTCACTATTTCGGCTTGCATTAGAATTTGTGTTTGAGGAGGTGGTTTAGTCCTCCCCTTTTATTGCAAGTAGGTGTTCCGTTTTGTTCATCCCCACTTTTCTAATTTGTTCATTATCTAATGCGGTGCCATTTTTAGAAAAAGAGGTGCTGGAATTCACCATGAACGCTTCCCTCGTTCTTTTAGAATGGCAATGGCGCCCGCCTGAGAGGTGCTGGAACTGAGTTCCGGCAAGTTCTGGCTGAAAAAACTCTGATTTCATGCTAGCTAAGTACCATCAGGGCACATGCACAGATAGTTTAAATGCACTTTTTTAAAACAACAACAGCCTTTCTGTGCAATGTATAGCAGCAGTCACAGCTTGAACAGGCAGAGATCAAATAATGGACTCCCTGACAAACATGACATTGGCTGCCACTGGTGTGGATGAAGAAACTCGCCCTGTAATGGGTCACAAGCACATAGTGAGGGCTGCTATTGTTTCAACTGAGCGGTTGATAATGGATGTAGAAAACTCACCATTCTGACACCTGTTGTGAACATACCACATAGTGCAGGCTCAGTTCTGACCATGGAGCTTGTGGACTCTCCTTCCTTGGAGGTTTTTCAGCAGAGGTCGGGGGGGCCATCTGTCATGGATGCTTTGGCTGAGGTTCCTGCATTGCAGGGGGTTGGACTAGATGGCCCTGGGGTCCCTTGCTCCTAAGATCCTAAGGATCCTAAGGAAGGGGATAAAACGTATCAACTTTTGTTGTTTAAAACAACTAGACTTGCAGCACGCACAGGGTTTGATCAGCGAGTCAGATTTCAGCTGGAAAGGCTTCTGTGCACAGAGCATTGATGAGGCCTTGAAACATCTGCCGTAAGAGCTGGAAATCAGAAAGTGTCCCCTTGCAGAGGTTACCAATGGCCTACTCTAGAATCTGCTTTAGTGGATGAATTTTTTTGACTGCTGTGATACATTACAAGGTCAGACACAAAGGATAGTCCAAAACTTTCACTGCTTAATCAGAATGTGCACTACAGTACTGAAAAATAAGCTTCCAGGGTAGAAGATTAATCACTTTTCTAGTCAGCATTCAAGCACTCCTAGCAACTCTTAGCCTGTATTCATTACCTGCATTTCAGTGGGTATATTAAAGCCAATGGTCTTATTCTTCCATATATTTAGTGAGTTCCCTTCACTGGCACAGATTTTCTTCCTTTCTTTTTCTTCCCGTTTGGCTTCTAGTCTTCTATCAGGAACAACAACACTCCTGCTTTCTGATAATCTATTTCTGCCCTTATCTGAAAAGCTTCCTTCTGTCTTTTTCATAAGAAAATGTGACGTCTTGTAAATTATGTTGTTCAGCCATCCTGACACATTATTTTAATGCTGACCTTTGTAAAAATCCAGTGAATGAATATTAACAAGCCTCCCTCTACCAGAAAATTAATTTAACAGCATGCATAGTTATTGTGAGCATCCCTTGGCAGCGGTGATAAAATGTTTAGAGTGAGAACAGAAATGAAAACATGGTATGAGGATGCTACATAGCAGCAGCTGGAAATGTTTGCCTTATGCTGTTGCTTTTGGTAGCTTGTCGTGTTTCTGGGAAGTGCCCCTATAATCAATATCACCACCATGAAAGAAAGGACTTAAGATCTGATCTGGAAGCATGCATAATTACTTGACACCATTCTAGAATGTTTCCACAAGGAAATAAGGTACAGTAGTTTGAAATTCAGGAGATACAGGGCATGAAAACACACAAGGTGGTCTAAATGTTGTTGTTGTTTAGTCGTTTAGTCGTGTCCGACTCTTCGTGACCCCATGGACCATAGCACGCCAGGCACTCCTGTCTTGCACTGCCTCCCGTAG
This sequence comes from Zootoca vivipara, assembly GCF_965207765.1. Taxonomy (NCBI): domain Eukaryota; kingdom Metazoa; phylum Chordata; class Lepidosauria; order Squamata; family Lacertidae; genus Zootoca; species Zootoca vivipara. The sequence continues at coordinate 15,611,684 of NC_142586.1, forward strand.
TTTTGTCAAACTCATGTTCGTAGCTTCGAGAACACTGTCCAACCATCTTGTCCTCTGTCGTCCCCTTCTCCTAGTGCCCTCAATCTTTCCCAACATCAGGGTCTTTTCCAAGGATTCTTCTCTTCTCATGAGGTGGCCAAAGTATTGGAGCCTCAGCTTCACGATCTGTCCTTCCAGGGAGCACTCAGGGCTGATTTCCTTAAGAATGGATAGGTTTGATCTTCTAGCAGTCCATGGGACTCTCAAGAGTCTCCTCCAGCACCATAATTCAAAAGCATCAATTCTTCGGCGATCAGCCTTCTTTATGGTCCAGCTCTCACTTCCATACATCACTACTGGGAAAACCATAGCTTTAACTATACGGACCTTTGTCGGCAAGGTGATGTCTCTGCTTTTTAAGATGCTGTCTAGGTTTGTCATTGCTTTTCTCCCAAGAAGCAGGCGTCTTTTAATTTCGTGACTGCTGTCACCATCTGCAGTGATCAAGGAGCCCAAGAAAGTAAAATCTCTCACTGCCTCCATTTCTTCCCCTTCTATTTGCCAGGAGGTGATGGGACCAGTGGCCATGATCTTGGTTTTTTTGATGTTGAGCTTCAGACCATATTTTGCGCTCTCCTCTTTCACCCTCATTAAAAGGTTCTTTAATTCCTCCTCGCTTTCTGCCATCAAGGTTGTGTCATCTGCATATCTGAGGTTGTTGATATTTCTTCCGGCAATCTTAATTCCGGCTTGGGATTCATCTAGTCCAGCCTTTCGCATGATGAATTCTGCATATAAGTTAAATAAGCAGGGAGACAATATACAACCTTGTCGTACTCCTTTCCCAATTTTGAACCAATCAGTTGTTCCATATCCAGTTCTAACTGTAGCTTCTTGTCCCACATAGAGATTTCTCAGGAGACAGATGAGGTGATCAGGCACTCCCATTTCTTTAAGAACTTGCCATAGTTTGCTGTGGTCGACACAGTCAAAGGCTTTTGCATAGTCAATGAAGCAGAAGTAGACGTTTTTCTGGAACTCTCTAGCTTTCTCCATAATCCAGCGCATGTTTGCTATTTGGTCTCTGGTTCCTCTGCCCTTTCGAAATCCAGCTTGCACTTCTGGGAGTTCTCGGTCCACATACTGCCTAAGCCTGCCTTGTAGAATTTTGAGCATAACCTTGCTAGCGTGTGAAATGAGCGCAATTGTGCGGTAGTTGGAGCATTCTTTGGCACTGCCCTTCTTTGGAATTGGGATGTAGACTGATCTTCTCCAATCCTCTGGCCATTGCTGAGTTTTCCAAACTTGCTGGCATATTGGGTGTAGCACCTTAACAGCATCATCTTTTAAAATTTTAAATAGTTCAGCTGGAATATCATCACTTCCACTGGCCTTGTTATTAGCAGTGCTTTCTAAGGCCCATTTGACTTCACTCTCCAAGATGTCTGGCTCAAGGTCAGCAACCACACTACCTGGGGTGTACGAGACCTCCATATCTTTCTGGTATAATTCCTCTGTGTATTCTTGCCACCTCTTCTTGATGTCTTCTGCTTCTGTTAGGTCCTTACCACTTTTGTCCTTGATTATGGTAATCTTTGTACGAAATGTTCCTTTCATATCTCCAATTTTCTTGAACAGATCTCTGGTTTTCCCCATTCTATTGTTTTCCTCTATTTCTTTGCATTGCTCATTTAAGAAGACCCTCTTATCTCTCCTTGCTGTTTTTTGGAAATCTGCATTCAGTTTCCTGTATCTTTCCCTATCTCCCTTGCATTTTGCTTGCCTCCTCTCCTCCGCTATTCGTAAGGCCTCGTTGGACAGCCATTTTGCCTTCTTGCATTTCCTTTTCCTTGGGATGGTTTTCGTTGCTGCCTCCTGTATAATGTTACGAGCCTCCATCCATAGTTCTTCAGGCACTCTGTCCACCAAATCTAAATCCTTAAACCTGTTCCTCACTTCCACTGTGTATTCATAAGGGATTTGATTCAGATTGTATCTTACTGGCCCAGTGGTTTTTCCTACTTTCTTCAGTTTAAGCCGGAATTTTGCTATAAGAAGCTGATGATCTGAGTTACAGTCAGCTCCAGGTCTTGTTTTTGCTGACTGTATAGAGCTTCTCCATCTTTGGCTGCAGAGAATATAATCAATCTGATTTCGATGCTGCCCATTTGGTGATATCCATGTGTAGAGTCGTCTCTTGTGTTGTTGGAAGAGAGTGTTTGTGATGACCAGCTTGTTCTCTTGACAGAACTCTATTAGCCTTTGCCCTGCTTCATTTTGAACTCCAAGGCCAAACTTGCCAGTTGTTCCTTTTATCTCTTGATTCCCTACTTTAGCATTCCAATCCCCTGTAATGAGAAGAACATCCTTCTTTGGTGTCATTTCTAGAAGGTGTTGTAGGTCTTCATAGAATTGGTCAATTTCACTTTCTTCAGCACCGGTAGTTGGTGCATAAACTTGGATTACTGTGATGTTAAAAGGTCTGCCTTGGATTCGTATCGAGATCATTCTGTCATTTTTGAGATTGCATCCCATTACAGCTTTTGCCACTCTTTTGTTGACTATGAGGGCCACTCCATTTCTTCTACAGGATTCTTGCCCACAGTAGTAGATATGATAGTCACCCGAACTGAATTCACCCATTCCCTTCCATTTTAGTTCACTGATGCCCAGGATGTCGATATTTATTCTTGTCATCTCATTTTTGACCACATCCAGCTTACCTCTATTCATGAATAGAGGTCTAAATGTAGGCTGTCCAAATATGGCATCTCCTGTTACAATGGGTTAGTTTGGAAAATAGCATCTGGAGAACTTGCCAACAACAGTCCTTGAGACATATACGGGTAACTTACATTTAAGGCTCTAAACCCCATCGTAGAAACTAATGTCTACAAATACCAGCATAGCCTTGCAACTGCTTTGATTTATTCACTGGGGAAATCACTTACATTACTTTTTAATTTTAATTTGGAAACTCGTTGAAAGGCTGTATTAGTAAACTCCTTTAATATAGAGCGATAGACCAATTCAGAAAGTTTCTTATTTCACAACCTTTTTTTAAACAAAGTTTTACAGTCATACCTTTGTATACGAATGCTGCGGGTTGCGTACAACATGGGTTACGAATGCGCCGAACCCGGAAGTAACGGAATGAGTTACTTCTGGGTTCAGCGGTTCGCGCATTCGCCATAGCTTCCAAGTCTCCCGTATTCCCCGGGAAACCCCGTTTTTCCAGCTGTTCCCAGCTGAAAAAAATGGATTTTTTTGTTTTTCCCCGGTTTATTCTGGCGCAGAGGCCATTTTGGAACTGGGCGGAGCATGCTCAAAAGTGACTTTTGATGCTGCTTTGCCCAGTTCCAAAATGGCTGCAGTGCGACTTCTGGCGCAGTGGTGATTTTGGAACTGGGCAGAGCAGCATCAAAAGTCACTTCTGAGCATGCTCTGCCCAGTTCCAAAATGGCGGCAGCGCTACTTCCGGTCTGCTACTTCCGGTCCGATCCCTTATTTCTCTGACAGGAACTTGGCAGGTATGGCATTCGCAGTAGCGTCGAATGACATCCTGTGCATGCGCAGAAGTGCTTAATTGCGATCCACACGTGTGCAGAAGCGCTGACGTGGGATGCGTACTGCTCTGGATGCAAACGGGGCTCCGAAATGGATCCTGTTCACATCCTGTCCTTTAAAAAGCCCACCCCATTGCCAAATAGCTAAGAAAGTTAATACAATTTTTTTTCACTTGACACAATTACAGGGGCAGATAATGGAATGATTTGCTTCCGTCTATGATCTTGCTCTTTATCAAAAAAAAGCTCTCCTGCAATTTTTGCAGTTTCTTCTACATTACAGTGGGGTGAGAACTTGGCTTTACACACACATGGGCTAGGATTATTTAATCTTAATAACTAACCCTGATTATTTGCCTCCTTCCTGCAATTACATGGACAGATTTCCTTGGTAACATATTCTGGCCTGGCGGAGCTCAAGTGGATCCATTATCTATCCCAGTCTCATTTCTCATTGCAGACATTTGTTACAATTTATTGCTTGTTAAATCTTAAAGCTGCATTTTTATCACTCTCTTATGAAAAATTTGCAACAATTTATTAATTACTATCATTCATACAAAATGAATCCAGAATTACTGCTGCTAGCTATTCAAATCGCATAACTCGATAACTCATAAATTTTAAACAGTCCCATTAAAAAATTATTGGTGAAAATATTGTGTGTGTGTGTGTGTCAGTATACATAATACGACAGAAGGATTTTAAATTCTCATTCATATATTTCTTTATATGAGATAAGGAAATGTACAGAATTATTATATATGAATATTTAATATAACTACCCATGCAACACTGAGAATGTTTAATATAAGCATCATTCATTTTAATTTATGTTGATCATTTTGCTTTCAGCAGTGGCAATGCTGCAAATGCACTCTTTCATCTAAAACTAGGATGAAATCTTCAGGTGTATTCATACTAATAATTAGGGAGCCACATTGAACCAAAACCTGGGGGGGGGGGGGCTGTATTTTATTCCCCCTAAGCTGGAACAGAATCTGAACTATTACTGTATCTGAAAGTCTCTGGCCCAGAACAGACCTGCCAAATGCTCCGTTTCCAATAAGATATATCCCACAATATGTAGTCATGACCAATGGTTTTAAAAGAGAATCAGAAAAATTCATGGAGGATAAGGCTATCGATGCCTGATCACAGTGACTATGCTCTTGTCAAAGGCAATATGCCTCTCATTGCCAGTTGCTGGGAACTGCAAGAGGGAGAAATGCTGTTGTGCTTTGGTCCTGCATGCAGACTTCCCATTGGCATCTGGCTGACTGCTATAAGAACAGGATCCTGGCCTAGATGCGCCTTTTCCCAGATCCAGTAAGGCTCTTCTTCTGTTCTTCCACCCTCCTGAACGTTGCTGTGTATGTTCTGGCTGAAGTCATATGCTTCCTCCAAGCTCTCCCTGGTGCCCCTTGAGTTCAGTACATTTGGAAAGAGGCAGTGAGGAGGGATCAGGGCAGAGGAGGGTTCAAAATGTATGAGTCGGTGATAGGGAAGCTTCCTGTTTCATATTCCCAGTGGATTCAATCAGGAATAATACAATCAGATTTAATTGTCAAGATCAGTCAGAACTGATCCAATTTTAATTCTGATTACTTTTGGATCTCTAGCAGATGCCTGGAAAATGAATCCAGTTCGATGGACCTTTTCGTTGGAACGGGGGAAACCTTCCATCATTAGTCACAAAATGTGAATGGTGTTTTGTAATTATATGTTGAGGGGTTTTTTTTAAAAAAAAATGGTTCGCAAAACAGAATACCTAGCATTCAGAGAGGAGCAACATGGTGCAACATCAGTGGCTCTTTCATGTAGGAAAAACAACCTCATGAGAAGCCGATTTGGAGCTAAAATGCAGCTGAGGGTGGCAGGGGTCAGCAACCTTTTCAGCAGGGGGCGGTCCACTGTCCCTCAAACCATGTGGTAGGCCGGACTATTTGGGGGGGGGAGGGGAATGAACGAATTCCTATGCCCCACAAATAACCCAGAAATGCATTTTAAATAAAAACACACATTCTACTCATGTAAAAAAAAAACCCCAGGCAGGCCACACAAATAACCCAGAGATGTGTTTTAAATAAAAGGATACATTCTACTCATGTATAAACACACTGATTCCCAGACCGTCCGCGGGCCACATTGAGAAGGCGATTGGGCCGCATCCGGCCCCTGGGCCTTAGGTTAGCCCTTCCTCCTGCCACTTTGCCAATGAAAATGTCCCCATTGTATCCCCCCCCATGAAAGTACCAGGTGTATGTTTGCAAGAATTAAATATATGCCTGGAACCCAGAAAGGAAGTTGTTTAAGGAAGATTTTGTTGTGGCAAAGTGGTCTGTAGGAACAGATTAAACATACTCCCTTTCTGCTGTCCCCACCCTGTTCCAAAGCTGTTTTTCCCTAAATGCAGTTGGGCTTGTGCTCCACCTGTTTGTCTGTAATGTGTAGCTCCACCTTCAGCCTTTTTTTCCACAAAGTGAATGAGCATAATGTTCTCTTGTGTCTCTCTTCCCACTGATGCCAGCAGTTTACACCCACAATTTACTGGCATAAAATCTAATGAGCAGACACCCCCAAACTGCGGCTCTCCAGATGTTTTGGCCTACAACTCCCATGATCCCTAGCTAAGAGGACCAGTGGTCAGGGATGATGGGAACTGTAGTCCAAAACATCTGGAGGGCCGAAGTTTGGGGATGCCTCCTAATGAGGAACAGAAGATATAATAGATGCTTTATATAGAGGGTTGCTATATTCTTCTGTTTCAGATGCCATTGTTGAAATCAAAAGGAAACATCCTGCCAAGGTCCAGAGATTCAAAAATACCTTGTTGTTGCATAATTTGTCTAATGCAGCTGGTATATTTTTGCACAATCCAATTCTCCTTTATCTAAAATTGATATTCAATCTGCAATTAAAGAGATGTCTCTAGTACTACATTCCAGTCCTGTTACATAGCTTAGGACTTACTCTTTGTTAAATTACAAGTACCCAGATATCTGAAAACACTGAAGAAATAGAAAATAATAGTTTAGATTGTTAAAATCCTTTATTTCACACTCAAATCTTAATTAGCTGTCTTATTTGGTGTTACCATTTTTTGCCATTGTGTTTTATTTTGGTTTTTGCTAATGTTTTATTTAAAAGATAAGTCAATCTACTGAAAAAGAGAGTTAGGTAATATGAACAATTGCAGGCTCAGTTTCAACGTAACGTGCTTATGTAAATAGGAAATTTCAATATCAACTTAGTGCAATAACTACTAAAATGCTTATAAAATTGCTTAATAACAAACATGTTTACTTTGAATCATCCATAACTCCAGAAAACATGTGAACATAGACACCATTAATCAACTGTTTATCATAATTCCCAGTGCTAACAGTTGGAAGTTACATAACATGCTCTAGCTTTGACCCAGTGTTGAGGAATCACTCAGTAAACTGATCTTAAACACAAAGCAATGTAAAGTAAGACTATTTAGCTCCTATGTTTCAATGAGAGAAACAACTTGATTGTTTTGGAACTGGGTTTGAAGTTATTGGTTCCCATCCAGTTAAAGTCACCTGTGCCTAATAGTACAGTCCTAATCATGTCTACTCAGAAGTAAGTCTCATTTAGTTTAATGCAGCTTACTTCTGAATAGACATTTATGGGATTGCACTGCCTCACTAAAAACAATGGAATAAGTTACTCATTCATAACTAACTATGGTTCCAATTGCCTTTAGAATTTGATCACAGATAATACAGTTGTTGACAGAACTAGGGTGGCATGGTGTGGCAGGGAAAAGACTATCTATTAAGTTTCTGAGATTGGCAGCAGCTGGGAAGGGGAATGGGGTTGCCCATTATGTGAATGTTAATTGTTAATAGGAAGCAATTCTCTTTATTTGTCATTGCCTTTGAATATTCATGAATTGTCAGCTTAGCCACATAAGCAACTAAATGTGTGATCCTTATACTAATGGCATGTGCAGTAAAACAATTTTATAGCACCCTGTTACCCCAAATTGAGATATTCTATTTGCCAGTATTTGGATTATAATAGCTCATGTAATGCCCAAAGGTGATCAGGCAACAATTTTTATGAGAATTCTTATAAAATGGGGAGAAACCCTCACTATGAATACACTGCTAAAATATTTGCCAGAATATGAAAAGTGGGAAAAGTGAATACAATCTTTTTCCTCCCATCCTCAACTCTGTGAAAGGTAGTAGTTCCAAACAACTACAGTATTAGGTTGTGCAGAGATTCTAATACGCAGTAGCCATGCATATAACCTAGTGTGGTGCATGGCTGATTAAGACACAAATTCTCTCAAGAATATATGAATATAATAAATAAGAAAGGCTATGGGTTCTTATCCAATGAAGTCACTACATTCTCACAAGGATGTTTGCTTATGCAACAAAGCTTCTTCCCCCTCTCCTCCTCCCATGTACCCCCAAAACCTGTTCTGGGGGTTCTCCAACCCTCCACATCAGATAATGCGGAGCTGTGGGGATAAAAGACAAAGTTATGTTGAGCAACAGGAAGTCCTTGTGTGAATGACATGACTTTAGATCATTATTGACCAGTGATAATCTATAATGCATTAAAGCTGATCTACATCATTAAAAATGGCTGATTATAATAAAATGCTATAAGCTGCTACATTTTGTTAGTGTAAGAAATGAGAATAGCTTAACCAAAGATAATGCATTTATCCAATGTATTTGCATCATATTAAATATGAAAGTTTGGAAATTTCACAGAATCCTTATATAAATAAATGCTGTAAAACTACATTATGAAGCACTCATATCTTAGTATATCATCGTACAGGACTTTTATTATTAAAACCTTTTAAACCAAAAATATTTATAACATATATAATGTACTAAAAACTGTAAATGGTTTTGGTTCAAAAAGTGCTTTTAAAAACATGGTATGTTGAACTATTTCAAATACGGATGAAGTTGCTTTGGCTTAGCTTTCTTTGATAATCCAACTCTTAAAGGACCACGGCATGTTTTAAGAGGCTGTACTCTTACAATTCCATCCAATAAAAAATCTCCTGTATAAAAAGATATGAAACTGCATCATGAAAACTGAAAACACTTTGTATGTGTATCCCTGTCTCACCATAGTTTCTCATTATAAAAGTTTGAAGTTTTTCTTAGTCCAAGCCAAATCAAGGCTGCAGAATTGTGAATACCACCACAACAATAAATTTTTAAAAATTCCTTCCAGTAGCACCTTAGAGACCAACTAAGTTTGTCATTGGTATGAGCTTTCGTGTGCATGCATACTTCTTCAGATACAATAAATGTACATTTTGGTGTGCATCATGGGCATCTATTGTATAGTATCCAAGAGAAATAATACAATCTTCTTCTGAAATCTGTACTTTCAGCAAGTCCTATTTTGATTGGTTGCACTAAGAAATCTCCTAGCCTAGTGCAGCTAAGAGGGCTCACTGTCAGTGCCAATCAACCAATTGATGCTGTCAGAGAGACCTGCTTTCTCTGTTTGCCGATGCAGTTTGAATCCAAACCATGGCTGCAAAAGGGTTCGCTGAAATCGCCAATCAGGGAACTGAATCTGGGCAGAGGAGCCCTCAGGCAGGGCTGCCCAATTATGAATAATGCTGATTACTTGATTATGTAGGGTAATTTTTCTCCTGAAAAGTTTGTACTTTGGTTCATATTGTAATAAATATCTAATGGAGGAGCAAATACAGTTGACTGAAATGTAGCAAAATAGAGAAGACATAAACTATTTTTATATTCACTCCATATATTTCGTACCTTTTTTGCCATTTCAGTGAGCAAAATATGCTTCATTTTCTGCTATTGAATGCAAACAAGACGAATAATCCCATATTGAAAAATGTCTACTTGCTGTGATTTACATTGAAAAATAAATATAAGGTAACAACGTTTCTATGGTAAATAACTAAAATCAGAATAATTTACCTCTTTCATTTCTTAAACCGTAGCTTTTTTCTTCCATAAATGTATGAGGCACAAATGCTGGGCTCCAAGTGAAAGGCTGTTTACAAGGAGAATCGCCAGGTTCTTAAATGGAAAAAATAAACTCATAATTAGTATTATATTTATTTTTTAAAAGTTGAACTGGTGTTTTGCTCTAGAAAATGCACACTGCACATTACCCAGCAAACTATGATGCCCTGCAAGATAACTTTTTGATGCCTTTAACTGGTTATCAAGACCAGAAACAGCACATTGAACCCTGAACCAGTCCACTCCTGATGCCTACACTTCGTTCCCCTATATTTACCATAAGGACTACTGAATTACTCCCAAGTAAGTGGGGATGGGAATGCAACCTTAGTGTCATTCTGTGACACTGTTGAAATTTTAAATGGTGTCCTTCAGCCACCTGACACTGCTGGTAGCTGTCACTTCTGCCAGGTAAGTTGGCTTGGACAAATAGAGAATGGGTCCCACCAGAGCCCCTCAAGCCTGAAACCAGCCCTACTAGTTACCTTGAAAATGTAATCTGTATTAGCACATTCAGAAAGTTCTGACACATCCTTTTCGTCTTTTCCTCTTGATTCACATGCAACAGAAGGCCAATTCAACTACAGTGGTGCCTCGACTTACGAATTTAATCCGTTCCGAAGGCACCTTCGTAAGTCAAAAAATTCGTAAGTCGAAAAACGCCATTGGAAACATGATTTCCCATAGGAATGCATTGGAAATGGAAAAATTCACCGCAGTATTTTCTGGATGTCAAGACATTCGTAAGCACGCGGCCATTACCCCCATTTGTAAGTTGGAAAATTTGGTTGTCGAGTCGTTCGTAAGTCGAGGTACCACTGTATGTGATCATACTGCATAATAATATAGTTACCTTGAGAGGGTGCATAGAACATTTCTTCATCTGTTACACTCGAAGGACAATGGTCATGTGGTACTTCTTGCTCTCCAGGACTTTTTATCACTGTGTTCTTAAATAAACTTTGTTCATTCTTAGTTGGCTTCATCCCAGTTGTATGCTTTACAACAGTACTGTTCCCAGTACTACCAGTAGTGGTAAAGGTCACATTCACCTTATTTTCAAAAATATTTCTGGAGTCTTCATCTAGTATGCTGTCAGAATGATTAAATACAAGGGGATCTTTCTCAAAAAAATTTCTTTTTCCACATTCCCACATTTCTTTTTCCACATTTTCCTTACTGATTTCATTAAACATGAAAAGTTCTTTCAGTACCAGATCAAATTGATTTTTCAGTTCAAACTCGTGCCTGCTTTTAATTTCAGACGATAAATGCTTTTCTATGGCATCTTCAAAATGGCCTTGTTTCATTGTGCATGAAGTCATTGTTAATTTGTCTTTAGAACTAGCACTTTCCCCACATCCATAATTGAAACATAGCATAGTTATATTCTGAGGTTGATTTCTTTTGCTTATATAACTCTGTTCAAAAGTTGAATTTTCTTTCTTATCCACTTCTTTGGCATTTTGTTTCACAGACGCTAGCTCTGGATTATGCGTGCTGTTTAAGAAAATACTTTTCTGAAGCAATAAATTCAGATTTTCTCCTTTTTTAACTATAGGATGTTTCAAGGTCTTAGGGATTCTAGAACTACAAACAGGGTAGTATGGTAAAACACTATTATTATTTTCAAATATAAAGCCACTTGGTTTTCTTCTTTTTCCATGCCGGGAAATCTTGTAACGCTGAGCTTTGACGCTCACTGGCCTATTTTGATCTATACAAAGATCATAAGAAACAGTTGAAGTAAAATACTGGTCACCATTATATTTAAGTACATTTCCAGAATTAAGGCCATTAATAGGGAAGTGCATGTTGTTGTCTTCACATGTGTGCCTTTGACTATTGTTGTTTATATCTTTGGGATACTGAGACTTTTTACTTTTGCTTTTCTGTTCCAAAAAAGGATTGCAAATTGTATATAACTGAGGGAGAACACAATTATAAGTCAATGTATCACAGCCACTGCAAGTTATTCTTCTATCAGGAACAAAATATCCTTTGCTATATTTTTTTTTATTTTCAACATTAAAGATCACATTTCCTATAAATGAAATTTCCTCTGAATCAGTACTGAGGCAAATTTGTTTATATGTGTCAAACGGATACAAATTGACTTTCATTTCAGTAGAACCACAGTCTTCACAATTACCATTCCTTGTTTTGTTCATCATTGATCTGCTACAAGTTCTTATTCTGGGACATAAATTGCTTTTGCTTGCTTGTGCTTTGCTATGTGCTCTTAGAATAAAATGAGAAGCTTTAAATTTTTTAACAGGAAAAGCATTGTTTTCATTGAAGAATTCTCCAGTTCTCTTTTGTATATTTGGTTCCATTGTACTCACCATTGGAAGATTTGATTGTTGAATACTGCACTTCCCAAATTTGAGTGGAGCTGAAGTCAAATAGTTAAACAGTCTGAAGTTTGCTGTCAGGTTGTGCACTGTAGGACTACACAACCTTTCCCCCCATAAAGTAGAGCTGTGAAAATAATTCTCTGGAAAAATGTGTTTGTTAGAAATTATAAGTTGCCTTGCCATTTGTTCTTTTTCATTACCAACTACTGAAAAGCTACCATCTTCTATAGTATATCTGGAAAATTCGAAGTGTTCCATGGTACTGGTGCCATTGGACATTTCCCTTTGTTGGGTATTGAGCAGAAAAAAATGGCTGAATATTGAGGCATTCTTTTTAACTGCAGTGCTGCAATCATGTAAAAATAACTCAAAAGCAGCACATTTTACTAATTTGGTATTTACAACTCCACAGCTTCTTGAATAAGATATATACATGTGCTTATATACTTTGTTCCTTCTTAGGTTATTCTTTGCCAAGGGATTTGTTTGCTTTGTGCGGAATAAAATATTTTCATCCTCACCCACAACATGTTTATATTCATATAAGAACGATCCAATGTTCGATTTTCTTCCTTTCATGAAATTGCCAGCTAGCAAACATAGCAGTGGGGTTTTGCCACTGATTCTTCCACCATCTGCAACTGGTTTGGGAATATGGTTTTGTTCTCCATGTACATGATGACAACCTGTGCCATTTTCATTAGTTTGAAATGCTGGCACATCTGTAAGTAAATATTCTATTCTTACAACAATGTTTTCTGCCAAGATGTCATAAGAAAGTATATTTACTGATGGTAACTCAGTCTTCTTTGAAATGTTGCCACTATCTATTGATTTTTCTTTTTCTTTAGCAAAAATGGTCCAGGGTTTTGAATTATAATTTTCATTAAATTCAGAACCAGAATCTTTTAAATTGCTACAGTAATCATTTTCAAGTGCCCATTTTTCTATGAATGGTATATTTCCTAACAATCTGGAATGCAAATTGGCATTCATACAAAGTCTAAAATATAGATACTGTCTTAAGTTGTTTTTTGTGCTGTTTTTCTCTTGCAATTCCAAATTGTTTTGACTGAAATCCGAAGATCCTTCAGGAAAACCTAGATGCATGTTTGGTGATTTCTTATCTGCATAGCATAAACTTTTTAGCAACTGCCTCTGCTCATTTGAGCTCACTTGACTATCTGTTTTCAGTTTCTTTGGCCAGGGTTCTTCCATCTCTTCTGATATGGATAGAAGTGCTTGTAAACTTGAACTTTCCATGTTCAGCTCTGAGTAATAAAACTTGATGAGACCTGTTCTGAAATTTAAACCAACTTATAATTAAAATTATGCAAACTATTTGTGTATTATAAGCATTAGCAACATACATTTAACAAAATGCATTTTGAATAACATGGTGCTCTCTTATTCATGTTTATCATTTTTTCCATATGAGACAATAGCAATGACATCATTTTCATTTGATCTATAGTTACCATAGGAGTATGTTAAAAGATGAAAAAATAATTACAGAGCTTTTAAAGAAAAGTACTAAACATAGTTACTTGGAATAAGAGGCCATACATTTAAAGTAAACTTATTTCCCCATAAATTTGCTTAGGATCACAGCACTAGGTGTGATTCATTTCTTTTTTTGAAAAAAGGAGTGATCAGTATTTCAGTATTTCTGTTTACTTTATTATTCTGCTTATTTCAATGACCAGTATTTCAGTAGTTCTGTTTACTTTTTTACATTTTAAGAACAGTAGTTCTGGTGCTTTTTTTCAGGGGGTAACAAAGGGTATGCAGTAACAGCAAATTTTTTTATGTTAAAAAGTGTGACACTTACTGTAACAACTTCATGGTGAGTACTGGCACCTATTTTTCTAGGGAAAAAGCCCCGAGTGGTTCCACCACTACTCATGAAAATCTTGTTAATTTAAATTTGGAGTGAGGGATATCCCAGAGTACTCTCTAATGTGGATAAAGCCATAGTTTGGGCAATAAACAGAGGACACAGCTGCAAATAAAACATCTTAAATGTGTTGTAAAGTGCAATATACAAATGTGACACTAGATGGCGACAGTGAGCTACACAAAATTCAATGTGTTTTTAAAGCATTTTCACGGCTTGTGTGTGTGTGTGTGGATTCCACCAGAGAAGGCAACACATAGTTCCCATATTGCAATAAAAATGGAAGAGAGTCTTCCCATTACTGGTCGGTATAACTACTACAGTAACATGGAGTGGGCTAGAACTGCATACCACATGTAAATGGTAGCTAATAGCTCTTGGTCAATGTGGGTTGAGAACATCACCAGCATACAATGGGCACTGTTAACCACTTTCCGAAAGCAGCCCCAAGTATATTTGCTTAATTCAAATGGGCCCTCTGGCTGACAGCGCTTTTAGCCATTCCCTGCATACTCTCCATCATGTGTCCCTACTTATGTAAACTCAAAGAGTGCTTCTTCCCAGGCTAATCTAACCCACATTTTGAGCCTAACAGAATGTCTCTGTTTCAGATACCTTCGGAAAGTCTTGTTTCAGATACTTCCTCTATCAGAGGTGCAGTTCTCAGCAATGGGACTTTTTAGCTGGCTTTGGAACATCCTAGAGTAGCTTTTGTGGCACTCATGTTGAAATCCTTTCAGTGGCATGTACAGATGTTTTTTCTACACACAATCATTTTAATCTGCTGCAAGCTTATTGATTGTTTTATTTAGTTCTAAACAGATGAAGAGCAGTATAAAAAATGTTTTAAATACGTAACCTTTCACACAAATCAAGAGTTCAGGAATGACGGTGCTAATTGCAAACTTCCGATCCTTCCTCTCTGCAGTTTTGTTTTGCTTTTAAAAAAAGAGACATTAAAAACATTTAATTACATTGACTGAGGCCTGCATTCTACAATGAAATGAAATGTTCTTGTACTGTAATAACTTCAAGCAAGACATATTAAAACCACACTGGGCTGGATTCAGGGCGAGTGTGTTGCACTTAGTTCCTGTTCAATTCAATCAGGCAAGTTAGCAGCGACTAATTTTTCACATCGATTGCACATAGGCGCAACTGATTTGAAGCACAATCTTATTGTGTGTTTAGGTCTACTGCCTCAATCCTGACCTAGCTCATTGGTTATAAATGAAATTAATTAATTAATTAATTAATTAAGCATTAATATTCAGATAGCATTTTAAGAAGCGGTTTCTGTGAAATTATTTGACCCTGATTTCTGGTTCTTCTGATAACATTTTAAAAGTAAACTGCTTCTCTGAAAAACCAGGGTGTCCTGGTTTTTACTTTTTGAAATAGGGCAACCCTAGAACATCCACATTGTTATGTTACTGTGCTGAGGTAAAAAAAATAAGAGAGAAAGGAACAAGGAGGAAGGAATTCCCCTATGGGGCATTCGTTGTAACACTTTCACTGTTCTCTGGGCTCCGCAGATTCTTGTTGTTACCAAATGCTACTTGTTGCATAGGGTGGCCATATTTCAGTAAAACTCCTGACACCTGCTAAGTTATTGAGCTTTTTATTTTATTTTTTAGGAAGGCCGCAAAACATCTGGGTTTCCCCTGACATTATGGCGGTTTGGCAAAATTCCCCCCCCCACGCCATTTTTACACCGAAAACCAGGACATGTCAGGAATTTTCCTGAGGTATGGCAAGCCTCTTGTTTCAGGACCTGGGACAATTTAAACCAGCTGCCTCCACAGCCAGCTCCTTCACCGCCTCAGAGCTGAGAAATTCAGCTTCACCATGTACTACTTCTATGAGGGCAATGGTGCAGCCTCTGAAGCAAGAAGGACAGACCATGAATGAAACTCAATCCCCCTCAAAAAACCCCAAACCCAGTGTACAGATTGTGAGGAGGAACCTGCAAAAAACAACCTTTTCAGGCATCATAGCAATTTATTGTGATCACTTCTTGGCAGATGAGGCGAAGAGACTTGGAGCATGATCCCCCCCCCTTTCTAATTGTGATAGTTCTTGAGTAATACAAAAAATAAATAAATTCCTGAGTAATATAAATGTACCATGAAGATGTCTCCTACCCCACACACATATTAGTTTGTGAACTAATCTTCCCCCCCCCATGTAATATGATTCCTTTTGCATATTTGTGCACGTTGAAATTGAGATTGTATTATTTTGGAACTAGACTTATTCCTTCCCTTTTTATACACAAAAGTTTGCATGCCAGTGGTTCAAAATGGAGATGCTATTATTATAATGTCAGGTTTGCTTGGTTATTTATATAGTCTCTGAGAGCATACTTATACAAGCAGAGTTGGTTTGGGAAGTTTTTAATGTTTGATGTTTTATCATGTTGTTGTTGTTGTTCTGTTGGAAGCCCCCCCCCCAGAGTGGCTGGGGAAACCCAGCCAGATGGGTGTGGTATAAATAAGTAAGTAAGTAAGTAAGTAAGTAAGTAAGTAAGTAAGTAAGTAATATCCAGAAGAGTGTGCACAGGAATTGTGGGTTTTAGAAGTCGTGTGTACTCTGAGGCAGCGGTGCCCTTTCTGGACACGTCAAACTTTTTTAAAAAAAGCTTCCATCTTTTATGTTCCTTCAGACCCTTGACCTCCATCCTCACCAAGACTGAAAGTTATGACCTTTCATAGAAAACAATAGCCAGAAATGCAGGATGGCACTGCTAGCTGTGGCTGAGAAACACATCACCCACCCCCGGGGGGGGGGGTCAGTAAAAAGAAGGATTTTATTATTTCCTAAGTGGAAGCCAAAATAAAAAAGGAAAGGGGGGACATAAAAGCACCTGGAAGATCCACCTACAAGCAATGACTGCTCGGATTATTATTTCTCTGCGTCTCTACTGCCTCCAGCATGAGGACTCATTTAGGCGGGAAAACGCCGTGAGGCGTTTGGCAACACAGGAGGAGGGGCAGAAAATGGGGACTTTGCCCTAAAATGCAATCCTGTACACGGTTACATGGGAGTTAATCCTATTTAACTCAGTGGGGCTCAAATTCAGATTAACATGCGAAACGAAGGCTCTCGTCCCCACCCCACCCTTCTGTTCGGGGGGGGGGGGAATAAGTGCAAGCACCATCATGGGGTGTGTGTGGAGGGTAATCTTCCCTCTTTCCTCACAAAAAGAAAAGTTGTGACAATTAAGCATCTGGTTTCTATGTAGTTGTTTTTAAACACAAATTTTATTTTTCTATTACGAAAAAACCCCACACACACATAAACCATAAAACCTGACAGGAATAACAAAACAAAAATGTCGGTATTTCCCCCCAATAGTGACCCATTTTTCCTTCATGTTTTTAGCATCTTTTACTTGGGATTAATTCTCAGTGGGACTTCCCCCCCCCCACAAAAAAAAGTGGGTAGAAGATGGCCGTTGCAGTTGAGGAGTTTCTCCTCTAATATTCCCCACCTAGAAGAATCAGCTTAAAAGATAGGCAGGCCTTTCGCTTTTCTTCAATCATCTCTGTCAGAAGATTTGTTGAAGGGAAACATGGCTTAGGCTGTGTTACTTGAGAGTAAACCACATTGGACCTCTGTGAGACTTACACCTAAGTAAACATTTATAGGATGAGGCTGACTGGGGATTTTGACTATGTTACTATTGCTCACAGCTCCAAAATATAAAGCTTCCCTGTTCTATTCTCTGCTCCCGTTTTATTTATCTTTCTACTTTTGTGCTTCACGTCACATTTGAAAAGGGGGTGGGGGTCGAGCAGAGAGAACATGTTCATTTCTTTAAATTTAGTTTGGGACTCCCAAATCCTGAATTCAGCTGGTCCAGTATGTAATGTTTATTCACTTAAAACCAAAGATCATTGCATTAATCCTGAACAAATGGCATTCTGCTAAAATAAGTGCCCCCTGAATTTCATTAACAGTAAAAGCCATATCTAGCGCATGCCTGATCCTTTAGTGGCTCTCAGCAAAATGCTGTTTGTGGCCGCATTTTTAATTTATAATGTACTAATAATGAATACGTGGGTGTTCCCCCCCCCATATACATATAATACTATTCTGCATTTTGCTATTACCAAAGGTATTGTACAAAGCAAGTGGTTAAGGAAATTATGGGCTGTGAGTGAGCTCCTCTTAATTTTCAGATCTCATGGCCAATAGTCATGGTCAGGTGGAAACTGGGAATCCAACATTTGGTGGATCATATTAGACGGGGCAGGATAGGAATTTTTAAAATAAATTATACAGGGCAGGATAGAAATGTTTTAATAAATTAATAAAGCTGGATCAAGGAATACCCTCAAGCTGCGTACATGCCGCTCCCATCAACAGCACTCTGTCTTTATTGTTGTATGAATTTTTTGATTTTTCATAAAACACTCTTAGATTGGGATCATTTCTCTGCAAAACAAATTATGTGCCACTTTGGAAGGCAAGGAGGGATATAAATCCAACAAATAAATATCACAGGGATTCTAGAAAGAAATAAAACCTGCATGAAACAGCGTTCTACGTAGCAGTGCAAATTAAACTAAGCAGGATTTAAAAAATATTTTAACTGAAGAAAAACAGAAAATGTAACACACCCAACAAAAAAAATTGTTGCACAGCTTAGTCCTTCTTGAACAATTTTAGGTCCTGTTGTTCTAGACAGGGAGGCACAGTATTTTCATGGTGTTTATTCTGTGCTTAAAAGTAATTTCTTCAATCAAAGTACATCACAATCTTTCGTTGCGCTGCTTTAGAAAGACCAACCTGCACTGGTGAAAAGTATTTAGTCCGCAAAGTGCTTTTGGTTTGACGTCGTTTCTCTCAATGGCCTATGTTTGTACTTGCTTATCTTTGGATATGAGAATAAATTTGAAGTATATCCTCTGCCCTGAACCCACAAGATCATGGGGCATTCAATGTGCTGCTCCCCCAAGATGGGCTCACAATACCTATTGTACTTTTGCAAGGTTATTTTATTTTATTTTATTTATTGAATTTATATACCACCCTATACCCGGGGGTCTCAGAGCGGTTCACAGAATAAGATCAAGATATAAAACCACAAAATACATAATAAAAATAAAAACAACAACCCAATAGGTCCCCCCCCTGGAATGTCACATGTAGTTCCTTAGTAATAAAAGAACGTCCAACTGAATACCTTGCCAGGATTGGGCACATACCTAAGTACAGTAGTTAGTTTTTTTTTTTACAAAATATTTAGTAAGTATGTTAGCTCTCTTCTGGCCAAATTACTTAATAAAAGAAAAGAAGGGGGATCGTTCTTGGAAACAAACTAGGATTATAGTCTTAGTGAAAGCCAATAAAGATAATTAAGTAGTTGAATTTTATCGCCCTATCTCCCTAGTAACAACTTCACTTCCATGTTTTACTACCCTCCTAGTGGAACAATTGGTAAATATAGCCTCTAATTACGTGCACAAAGATCATGTATGGTGTGTAAGGAAAAGATAAACAGCCTATTTGAAGACAACTTAATACAACTGGATTCCACAGAAATATACAAACAACCATTAGCAATACTCCCTTGGGATGCTATTAAGGTGCTTGATAAATTGGAAGGGAAATCTTAATTTGAATTGTTGAAAGAGCGGATATCAGCAATTAGTTTGTGTATCTTATGAGTGCTTGCATCAGAATGGAAAGCGGTTTGAAGATTAGAGGAACTGAATGTGTTGAATGGGGTAGCAAAAAAGGCTCCCCCCTCATTATTTGTCCTGGCTAAAGAACCACTAGCAAAGGGGTTAGAATAAGCCTGACAAATAAAAAGGTTGGTATCCCTGAGGAAACAATAGGTATACAACAAGGTTAGCAAATTAATTTTAAAATATCCAGAGTTCTTCACTTTAATATGAATCCCAATGGTAAAAATTTACAGGAATCATTGGGTTTTTTAATGGGCACATTCCCTAAAATGTATTGGAGTGATCATTCCTAAAATCTGAAAATTACAAACGTCTAACAAGCAACAAAATAAAAGCTGCATAAATGGTCAAAGGGAATCATGCCATGATTAAAATTCATTTTGTATTATTAAACAAGATTGTAATAGATTGGCAGCCCTAACAAGCAGAAACACTAGGGACAACATATGTATTTGACAACCTGGTGTATTAGTGTTTCGTAGATACATTTATTCATTCTTTATTATACAGGCATTTCCCCCCCCCCCTTACTTACACGCAAGCAACCCACTTGCGACCATGTACACATATGGTGCTAGGAAATAAATAAATATTTTAATTCAAATCCGGAAATGGCAGGAGGGAGCTGGAGAGTCCTTGTGACACATAAAGTTTTGAACCTTCATTTCCGGTCTGGTTGTTTATCCTGGTATTCTAGCATTCCTTTATCGTAAAGAAAAGTTCCAATGCTTTGTGTCTCGGCCCTTATCCAAATGGGCAAGCACAGCAATGCTGTTATTTAAAATTTACAACCCAGTTCTGCCTCAGAATTTGTAAAAAAAAAAAAAAAAATGGTTGTGAAGGATCACCGTAGTGAAAATGGCTATACTGTATCTCTATGGTTCCCCGCAAAACAATATACTTTAGAGAATTGCCTAAATAGCAAAGAAGAAGAATAAATGATGTCATAGGGCAAGAAATCAAGAATTAGAAATAGGGAATCAATTCATGGGAGCCTAGAATCTCAGGTTTGAAACATTGCCATAATGCTTGCAAGCACTAATATACTGGCCAGTATACAAGATGATAAAAACAAATCTTGACTCTCAGCTGGATATCCTATGAAGATAGGCCATACATACAATTAGGAGTTTACATTTTCTGGTACATTGTCTCATGGAAAGCATGATATAAAATTTTTCATTAATGAATAACTGTGCTGTTAATACAAACATGGACAGGGGTTACATTTTCAGTGCGGTGAAATATCTGCAGTTTGACCCACAGCAAGCAGTTGTACTTACTTTAGGAGAGGATGTGAGCAATACACAATGCAAGATAATTATTTTTTGAATCCTTGGCCTTCCATCAAAGGCATCCAAAAGTCTATGGTATTTGCAAAAACACCTATTAGGCATGAATAAATTAGCCAGTGACACAGTATTGCTGAACTAGATTAAACAATTTGCAAAATGTTTTTTTTCCTTCAATGGTTTTCTTGTATCAGTTTTGCAAAACCCCAAAGACAAACATGGCTTTTTACGTAGGTAGTTTTCTTTAATTTTTCTCTTAATTAATCCACAACAGCGAAGCAGCAGTTTACCATATCATTTCTCACAGCAGGAATTGATAACACAGTTCCCAGGCCAACATTAACCACCAGCAACTCAAAAAAAAGGCACATTAATTTGTATTGCATTATTTTTGGAACTAGACTATTCCTTCCATTTTCATACACAAAAGTTTGCATGCAAATGGTTCAAATCCACTGACATTTGCGGTTAACTGAAAACCAAGTGGATTCTACCAAAGGAAAAATCCTATGGGAAAAAGTGTAGCTGGTATAGAACAGGGCAGTTTGTGTCTTGATTATAATTTTTCATTGTGAACACCATGCATCTGTCATGGCTATTGTTTTCCAGACAAAGTTTTTTTTTAAAAAAAAAAAATATTGTATATTTCTTATTTTCATTTTTTAAACAGTCTTCTTATACATTCACATAATTTTCAAGCTTTGCACTCCTGGGATTACTTAAATCCCTCAGACTTCCTCCAACACCCCCCCCCCTTTAATATCTAATTACATTTTTCTAATCCATTTTATCTCCTTTTTTTACCTTGACTCATACTACTTTATAAGTGTTACAACAATCCTGCTAACGTTTTTAAGCATACACAGTGGTCTTTCAGATATTCTATAAACTTTTCCCACTCTTGACTGAATTTCTTGTCATCTTGGTGCCTGATCCTCACGGTCATCTTTGCCATTTCAGCATAGTCCATCATCTTGGTTATCCACTCTTCTTTAGTTGGGACTTTCTCTTCCTTCCACTTCTGGGCAAGTAGCATTCTTGCGGCTGTTGTCACATACATAAATCTTTTGGTATTTCATCTACTGCTAACCCTAGTAAGAAGGCTTCTGGTTTTTTGATAAAAGTTATCTTAAATATTTTTTTCAATTCGTTATATATCATTTCCCAGAAGTCTTTTACTATTTTACATGTCCACCACATGTGGTAAAAAGTACCTTCTTTATCTTTACACTTCCAACATGTTGGAGGTGTATTTATACATATTTGCTAATTCTACTGGAGTCAAATACCAACGGTACATTATTTTCATGTAGTTTTCTTTCAATGACAACAAGCTGTACATTGGTTTTCCAGACAAAGTTATGGTTTTGATGCAGTGGTGGTTTTGACTCTAAAGTCCCCAATGATTTAGGCTTTATATATGGTACTTAAATAAATCCTCTTCTCTAATTACAATCTCTAGGGTCAACTGAGGATGCATTCTTATACCCACATAGCTGGAAGTAAGTCACATTGAACTTCCATTGCTGTAAGTCCTTATAACAAAAGTTTGCAAGGATGTGTGTAGGGAAAAAGACACACACACAAAGAACCATTCTCTTCTAAAGGAAAAGGTAAAGGGGCCCCTGACCATCAGGTCCAGTCGTGTCCGACTCTGGGGTTGCGGCGCTCATCTCGTTCTATAGGCCGAGGGAGCCAGTGTTTGTCCACAGACAGCTTCCGGGTCATGTGGCCAGCATGACAAAGCTGCTTCTGGCGAACCAGAGCAGCGCACGGAAACGCCGTTTACCTTCCCGCCAGAGTGGTCCTTATTTATCTACTTGCACTTTGATGTGCTTTCGAACTGCTAGGTGGGCAGGAGCTGGGACCGAGCAACGGGAGCTCACCCCGTTGCAGGGATTCGAACCACCGACCTTCTGATCAGCAAGTCCTAGACTCTGTGCTTTAACCCACAGTGCCACCTGGGTCTCTTCTATTGGTCCATAATTATGGAATTCTCTCCTATTGGAAAATCAAGGATTTGTTTGCCCTAGCTGTCAGCATGTGGTAGAAGAGCCATTGTGCTGTAGCATTTAGATTTGCGTTATTTACTTATACCATTTGTTAAGAAGCTCTAAAAGCATTTAGATCAATTTAAAGGCATGTTCTGTCCCTTGGAAACATTAATATACATTGGTACATTAATATAACAAAGGTTTGAAAACTACTATTATAGTAAGCTAGTTCTAGTTACTCGGTGCATTATAGATTTAAAGCTGTGTCATATTACTTTAAAAGAGTAATGGCTTTGTTCAAAGA
Source organism: Zootoca vivipara (assembly GCF_965207765.1). NCBI lineage: Eukaryota > Metazoa > Chordata > Lepidosauria > Squamata > Lacertidae > Zootoca > Zootoca vivipara. Next base: position 15,634,780 of record NC_142586.1, read on the forward strand.
ATCCTGGGAAATTTAGTTTGGTAAAGGTGCTGAGAATTGTTAGGATCCTCCTATTCCCTGCACACAGCTGCAATTCACAAAGTGGTTTAACAATCCATCTTCCCAGGAACTATGGGGAGTGTAGCTCTGTAAGGGAAATATATTAAAAAGTAGTCCAGCTAATGCATTAAGCACACACTCTTTTTTTGCCACTTAATTTTGAACATCTCCGAGAATTTTGAACCTTGCTGTGAATCCAAGCAAGTACCCTGAACTTGCTTCCTGATGCAGCAACCACCTTTCATATTATTTATCAAATTTGTATACCGCCTTTCATCTGAAGATCACAGGGCAGTTCACAACATAAAAATACTAAATGGGAACACAAAAGGCATACTAAAACAAAAACAATGCACTTGATACCTGCTTTGTTCCTGAAATGCTATTCCATTGTCAAAATATGCATATCTTAAAACATCTTTTATGATTTCCACTAGCAGTCACTGAAGGAGACATCAGATTTTTCAGACATATATTTTAATTTTCTCCATGGGGATAGCAGATAAGAAGCAGCTAATTCTAAGAGAAACATTAGGGTTGAGTAAATTAACCTATCCCTTTAGGGAAAACTCAAAATAATTCCACTCTATACACATCACTTTAGATTAACTTTGATTAAAGCTTAAATAATTCCCTTCCACCGCAGAGTCATGCCAAACCTCAGTTGCTTCCTACTCTGGCATTATAACTCCTAAGTAACATAATTGTAGGGATTGGAAGGGTGTCTTATTTAATGTTTGTATTACACCTGGGAATTCAGGAGTCGGGAAGTGTTTTACTCTCCAAAAGCAACTTGAGTGACCAGGCAGAGCCACCTGCAGAAAATCACACTAGTATACTGCCTTGTTAGCAGCAAGCAGGGCTTAGGCAGAGTTTGTCTCCAAGTTCCAATAGAATAAAATAAAACTAGGACTCCAGTAATGAACTTGTCTTGCCGTGTTTGGACTTGGAGCCAAATGCAGGGGGGATGAAATAAAGACATCCTGCAGCACAAGAGGGGCAGTTTCTCTGTATGGAGTTGAGAAGGAGAGAGAGTTTAAGGGAAACACATTTCTTCTTCATCCTACCCTTTCCCCTTTCCTCAAAGTAATTAATTTTCCAACACTAATTTTATTAATTAAGAACCATTATTGATTTCAAACAATTACACTCTTTATTGTCATAATCTGGAAATTTATGAATAATCTTACTCCTTTTTTTTTAAAGTAGTAGTAAAATAGCATGGTATCTTTGTTCGACAATGTATTTCTTTGTGAGGAACCAGGAAATATATCCTTTATATACCTTTCTTCTGGTAACCTCAATAGGGATTTAAAAAAATCTCCAAAGCAGCCTGCTGAATTTGATCAGCTTAGATCCTATTTTCCTGTATTTAATCTCCTAGGGAATAAGGGAAACCAAACAATAACAGTGAGGAGGAACTGGAAAGCTTCCCAACTAACATAAGGTTATTGGCTGTGAACACAAATGCAGGTTCCCTGAGGCATAGATAAGATCGCTAAAGCTTTTCTAGCTGGTTCATCTTTTCCGGTGGGGAGAATAGCAGTTATGCAGCAATTCCCTGGTGCTCATGCTACCCAAAAGCTGTGGAAGAACCCTCAGGGGGAACCATATGTCCCAGGTTGGGTTTGTTAAATTCAATTCCCATTTTCCCAGTTACCACCACAATACGAAGTGCTATTGCATCTGACACTTCTGAATTATGATCTTGCAGTGTCTGTCTATCGTTTTCAAAAATTACTGGAGAATGAGCGAAGTGCAGGGAGATTGAAAGTGGAGGTGGATAAATGTTGTCCTGTGGGAGTTTAGCAGCCAAACCTAACAAACACATATTCTTACTAGTTACCATGAGAAGGGGATAAGTCCGCAGAGCTGAATTGTTGATAGGCAGATACTCAAACCATAGAAATGCAACGGGTAGAGAGGGCTCTGTGTGATGTCATTTCCCATCCTTTCTTGAAGAGAAAGGAGCATATAGTACTTCCTGTTCCTCTCTTTCTTCCTTTGATCTGTGATGGATGCAGACATGTCCCTGCTTGCTCCAGGCTTTAGGTACATGCCTGAAGCTGGTTATCCTGTAAATAGAAGTATTTTGCCTGCATAGTTTTTACTGATCCCATTGCTGTGAACTAATGCAACATTAGAAATAAATTATGTTTCTAAGCTTACTTCCCAGGTTGTTGCCTGATTGTTTATTAAGCGGGGTAAGAAAGGGGCACCAGTTTATTTCATAGCTGCAGTTACTCAAAACAAGGCTTTGCATCCTAATTCCTATGCTTTTTAACTTTACTGCCAAGGGTGGGATTCTGAAACTGTTCAACCCTCACACACAGGCACTTGGAGGGATAAATTGAAATTAATATATTCTCTCGTACCCATTAAAACCCATCCCATAATCCTGACCTCCGAAAGGTAGAAGAACCAGGAGCCAGGTAAGTATCAACCAGTCAGCTTAACATCAATACCTGGAATTTTTTTATATATAGAATAGATCATTAAGCAGTGAGTCTCTACTTATTTAGGGGAGAAGCCCTCTATGGTTACAAGGAGCCCACATGTGTTTCTTAAGAATAAGTCATGCTAGACTAACCTTTTCTCCCTTTTGATGGAATTACTAGCAAGTTTTTTGACAATATCCCGTGTGATACCCTTCATGGGAAGATGGTAGGGTGTGGGCTATATGATGCAACTAATCTGGCACACTACTGGTAGTAGAAGCCAGCACAAGGGCCTCTCATAGTGCAATGGCTCTCTCTGCCACTATGCCTCCCCTAAATCCACTCTGGAGGGTCAGGAGAACCCCCCAAATGGTATGTTCTCCTGTTTACACTGACAGAGCAATCTGAAGTGCATGACGTCGAATTCCTCCCTGCATCCTTCTGGGTTCTGCTATTTTAGAGGGATATCGAGAAATTGGAATGTGGTCAGAAGCGTGCAATGGAGATGGTGAGGGGTCTGTAAACCAGCCTCTGAGGAAAGGTTGAATAAGTTGGATGTGTAGTATATTTTCCTCTACAGTTCATGTTCCTCCTTTCATCATCTTTGCTGACAGGAAAAGAGACAGCATTCGGGTGTAATGTCAACTGAATTTCTGTGGTCCTGGCTAGAAAATGAATGCTACCATTTAGCTGAAAGACTAGAAGTAATATTCTCTTTTATGACCCTTTTCGTTTCTCTGTCAGGAAGAAATTAGGTTCTCTTCCCATGTTCTCTGTATATTTGACACCTGTCACTTTGAGCCAAATATATTCTTGATTGAATCTGGCATCTTTGACAACTGGTTCTTCCATCACCTGGTACAGAATTTGATCATACCACTCCGCTGTCTGTGTTGCTGCAATAGAATCATACTGCGCTTTATTTAAAGGTAAAGGTAAAGGGACCCCTGACCATTAGGTCCAGTCGTGACCGACTCTGGGGTTGCGCGCTCATCTCGCATTATTGGCCGAGGGAGCCGGCGTATAGCTTCCAGGTCATGTGGCCAGCATGACAAAGCCGCTTCTGGCAAACCAGAGCAGCACATGGAAACGCCGTTTACCTTCCCGCTGTAGCGGTTCCTATTTATCTACTTGCATTTTGACGTGCTTTCGAACTGCTAGGTTGGCAGGAGCTGGGACCAAGCAACGGGAGCTCACCCCGTCACAGGGATTCGAACCGCCGACCTTTTGATCAGCAAGCCCTAGGCTCAGTGGTTTAACCACAGCGCCACCTGGGTCCCTATTAAAGGGAGAATTTTTTATGCAGCACATTGCACTCCCATGTAGACACCCATCCAGATACAGACCGGGGCTGTTTCTGCTTAACAAATGGACAACTACACGCGCATTGCAACGAAGCTACAATGTATTTATTTAGTCCTCTGCAAAGACCTCTTCATCTTATTATTGGATGTTTGTTTCTAAAAAAAAAACCCCAACCATCAATAGAAGAAAAATCTTTGCAGGAAGATGTTGGGTTGGATCTAGACTTGGATCACACTGAAATTTAAGGGACTTCAGTTAGTCATGACTAATTCGAATCCCAATGATTTCAATAGGTCTGCACTAGGGGTGGCGAGGTCTAGAATGTTGAATGCTCAGAGAAATTTCATTTGCTGCCTTTCATTTTCCTCATAAAGGATCAGTGCTTTTTTTCTTTTAAAAAAGGGTTTAGGAGCACTCCTATTTTGACTCAAGAAAATCACCATTTTATAGTTCAAATTGGGAAAAATAAATACAGTAAATGGACAAAAGTACAAAGATTCACAAAATGTTTAGGGGTGTGCGTACCCCTGTGTCCCCTCAGACACTGTAAAAGATCATGAATACAGTATTGCCTGCCAAACTATTCGCTATTTTTTATGGTAAATATAGAATGGCATGCTTCAAGAACTGGGATGTGTTTTGTTAGTCTGTTATAGCAAAAGCAACAAAGTGCCGCAGGGCACCTTAATGACTAAAGCAAAAATTGTTAACTTTTGTAAGGTACCACAAGACTCTTTGTAATGTTTAAATATAATGCAACATTCTTTCTATGATATGGTCCGCAAGTCTACATGAAAACATGTGCCATATATCAGAAGTACAAAGAACTGTGGTTTCAAGTTTGTTTGTTTCAAACAAACTATAGTTCATGTATTCTTAACCACAGTTTGCTGGTTCAGATTCAGACACAAGCTACAGTTAAACAAAAGCAGAAATGAAAGTTTCCAGACTCCCACTTGACCTCATAGGTAGGACGAGTGGAGGGGTAGCATGTGAACCCAATGTTCACTGCAACTTATTCACACTGCACCATGCATGGCATTCAAATGTAGTCAACTGTGAATAATTAGGCCTGCAAATTTTGATCAATAGACTCGTGGATTAACAGAGCAAATTTATACATGGTTATTCAGAAGTAAATCTCATTAAAATCAATGGGCTTCCTTCTAACTCAGTGCGTCTTTTAGGTTTTTGTTATCCAATCCAATGGACGAATTTTAATCTGCAAGGTTGCAGGGTTGTGATTTAAGAGCTCACTTGTTTATGATTGTTTTAGATTATTTTGGTTCTGGTTTCTGTTTGAGGTATTGGCATACATACATACATAATTTTTTTTGTATGCCACCTTTCCTTAGTTCAAACCATGCTCAAGGCAGTTTGCAGCATGAAATAAATACATAACTACAACGTGACAAAAGTAGTCATAAACAATAAATAGAGCATTAAAAACACAAAACCAAACTGAACTATTTCCACATAAATCACAACAAGATCTAAAATAGAGATACAAAAGCCCCAGCATCAGCGAACCCCGACAACAAAAGGTCCCAAACAACACTCCAGCCCAAGAGTGACAAACAAAGTATTAAAGATTCCCCCGCCCCACAACTGCTTTGTAGCATGGAGTATTCTAAGTTATGGTCATTCTTGCTTCTTCAGTAGCCCTAAAGGTGCTTTCATTGAGGTTTGGTTAATATACAGATTTAGTTAAATATAATGATTTGATCAACTGATGAATCACTTTATTGGCATGCAAAATGATCAATAGCAAATTCTTTAATAGTTTATAGCCCTACTTATCTATTAAGATTAATTCAAATATATCTCTTTCAGAGTGGAAAACACAACATGCTTTCTTGGATTTATGTAATTGCTATTATATAAAATTTTCCTATTCCCTCATGGACTGAGCAATGTTTTGGTTGTGGAAGTAGGATTCATTTAGTGAGACATTTTTAAAAATATCAATCATTGGCAGATGATGGCCTGGCACAGGAGTAGGGAACCTGCGGCACTCCGGATGTTGTTGAACTTCAACTCGGATCAGCCCCAGCCAGCATGGCAAGGATCAGGAGTGATGAGAGTTCTACTCCAACAACATCTAAAGCCCAATAATTAGCCGAAACATATTGATCAGCAACACATGTGCAAATTGTTTGTAGGTATTTGTAGTCAGCTTTGTAACTTGCATGGGTGTCATTGGTATGTGGTCACTGAAGATGCCTGTTTTAATTAGTTATTTGTATACACATTGGAGAAACCGATCCTCCCCTGCAACATGTTTTTAATCAAAACAAAGCATTCATAGGTATTGTTGTAACAAGATGATGGACAGACCATGATGACTGACACATGTTAGAGAAGAGAGCTTTTGACCATGTAGGACAGAGGGGGCTTCTGCAGCACCCAGTATTGCCGTTGCCTCTCTTTTCAGCCTTTTAAAATATCTTATTCCATTGCTGCTGCCTCCTTTACTCTTTTTAGTCATGAATTTAAATTTGTTTATTTTGATTTAGAAGTGCTTTTTGTTAGGTACTTATTATGAGATTGTTTTGTTTTGTCTCTTATAGGGAGACAATATGAATGATAAATGTAGTGTTTCTGTATTTGTATTTTGTATATTTCTGTTGGATTTTTTTCATGCTTTGTTGCGAACTGCTTCCACTGTAGTGTATACAGAAAAGCTGTATACAAATAAAGTGACCAACTGCTGGTGGGCAATAACTACAAAAAGTGCAGATTGAGCAAGTAATTAGATCCAGTTCTAGTCATAGAATCATAGAATCGTAGAGTTGGAAGAGACCACAAGGGCCATCCAGTCCAAACCCCTGCCGAGCAGGAAACACCATCAAAGCATTCTTGACATATGCCTGTCAAGCCTCTGCTTAAAGACCTCCAAAGAAGGAGACTCCACCACACTCCTTGGTAGCAAATTCCACTGCTGAAGGAGGCAGTAGTCATTTTACAGAAGTGATGTTCATGGCACCCCCTTACCCCATGCTCATTACAGGGAAGACATCCAGCAAAGAGCAATTAGCAGAGTGCTGATTCAGGAGTTGGTTACTCTCCACTTTATAAGATTGCTTGCAAGGCTGGACATTTCTAAAAGTGCCTTTTAATATATTTAACGTGGGTCCAACTGGAGTTTATTTTCCCTGTAATGTATATAAATTGCACCCTGAAGACAAAATGATGACTGTTAGCAAACCTGAAACTTGTTTGGGCCAAGTCACTGAGCCATAAACACCCTTGCCAGAACAATAAATAGTAAAAAAAACAAAAACAAAAAACACCCCCAAACCCCAAGGTTTTACAATAGCATATACTGCCAAGGCTTCAGATATTTTGTCTTGCAAGGCACGATGACACATTATAAAGTAAGGTTGTCATAGAACAAACAATAATAATTGATTTTATGGATTGGTTCTAACCTTGTAGGTGTAAGGCAGTCATTTCTTAATAAGAGACGCATCTTTTACAACAAAATGCTCTTGTCAGTGGATCTGTTAGATCTGTCTGTGGGAAAGATACCCAATTGGATTAATTTGCTATACAGTATTTTTATTTATGTCTGCATTCCATTTATATCTGCCTTTTGTTTTTTGAACTTGGTGTGGTATAGTGAGTTGGAAGGGAACTCTGCAGCTCATTTAGTCCAACCCCCTGCAATGCAGGAATATGTAGGTGGCCAATACGGAGATCGAGCCCATGTAACCAACTTCTAGGCGGTTTACTACAGAGTAGGGCTGCCTAAGCTAAACAACTTTAAAAAACAAACAAACACCAGGAGTGTCCTGGTTTGTATACTTTTTGAAATATGGCAACCCTACTACAGGGGTACTGACCAGACCCAAAATTAGTATCAAGAAAGTTCCTGTAGCAGAGTGAACTCAGTTGTTTGAATGGGTTCTTTGGGGAGATAAGAATGGGGGAAACAGCCATCAGGGCTCTGCTGAAAGACCAGCAACGTCTGGCAGCTCCTCTCCAAATTTCTCCTTTCCATATTGTAAGAACTAATGCTCCCTCACCCAACCCATACGCCTCACTTTTATGGGGTGCCATTTAGGTTGTAAGCCTGAGAGCATGGGCTGTCTTATCACTGAGATGTCTGAGCCCCTTTCAGCAGAAAGAGCAGAATAGGAAGGCTTTAAATAACTATATATTAAATGCCACCTTCGTTTTCCAGAGTATCCCCATAGATACGAACATCTGTTCCTCAACTTACTTTAACCCTTACTTAACGGAAGGGTTTTATTTTGGCAGAATCAAGGCAGCTAAAATCTCACAAAATAGCTTTCTTTGGCTAAGTTAGTAACGTGTACCTGAAATGTGCATGCACACAAAAGCTCACACCAATGACAAACTTAGTTGGTTTAATAAGGTGCCACTGGAAGCAATTTTTTTATTTAGTAACGTGTGATAGCTTTTGCGAATAAGCACCTTTTCTGCACAGAAAAAGTGCAGAAGGAAATTGAAACTTGCAGCGCTGGACTTAAGGTTGAGATTAAAGTTCAGAAGTTGCTCTTGTTAATAAATTAACTGAGCAGCTGGGAAATTCAGATAAAAAAAAGGTGCTGTAAATCTCTTGTCTTTTGCTTGTTGCAATGAAGTCTCTCAATTAACAATCCAGTAGGTCAGAGAGGGCCATGTTATATGCGGGCACCTCAGGGTGGGGTCACTGAGAGGGTGCACTGCCTCTCCTTTCCTGCATCATCTGCCTGCTTTGCATCTCTTCAGAGACTGAGATAAGAGAGTCCAGGGTGCAAAGGACAGGGAAGAAAGAGGAAGCCAGAAGTTGTGTGGGAAGCAGGCAGGGCTTTTGTGGTCACTCCCAGGGCTTGCAGCAATTGCAGGGCCTTTGCACATCTTCCTGTTAATCATTCATTCACTCCACACTTTTCGTTGCAATTCCCTGTCACTTTCCAAACTGCAAACGGTCCAGTTTTATTTGAAGCAAATTTGTTGCACCAGGGGCAACAGAGCACTTTAGTACATTTTAATTCACAAAGCCATATTTCTCAGTTTGTGCTTGACTACCTCCCGCAAAATGCTAACAGTCTGAAAGTACCCAGAATATAAGGGAGCACTCTGAAGCTAAGGATAAGTAGGCCAGACCCTAAAGGGGAAGAATTTCAGGTATTGAATGGAACTTCCCAGCCAAATCTTTTGCATCAGTTCACTAGTAAGCTTATGATTTAGAGAGTCTGCAGTCATCATCACTGTAATAAGAACAACCTCACATTTCTTCTGGGAAACGATTTCTCAGATATGAGTAATATTTTTAACCATTTTATAGGTTGCATTTTTGCAATTCTGTTATGGACTGTGGCTAGTATAGTAATAAAGCTGAACTATTAGGGGAGTGCCTGAAGGGGTAGAAAGGAAACTGTTAATATCATGTATTAATATATTAACTTCACTTTAGAGATGGGGCACAGAACAAACTGGGGCTGAACAATGCATTTAGGCTTCAGGCGGTCAGATTCAGATAAAAAGCCCAAAGGGATGGTTTGGTAAGTTTATAAAATGGTGATCTTTTATTTCAGAAATAAGGAACTGTGATCCCATCAATTTTTAACTTAGCTTTCATTTGAAGTTTCTCAGTGACCCAAATAAACAAAGATCATTAAAATTTGTGATCCCCAGAACTAATGACTTTTTCCAGGGAATCCCCATTTCCATTATTTTTAAAGGCCAATCTGTATTCAAAATTTTGTTGAATATAAGTGTCACGGTGGGTGGAGAATAAGGTATTCATTATGCACTTAGGCTTGTAAGAGACTCGACCCTCCACCCTTTCCAGGATAATTCTGGATAATTTCGTGAGAATTTGTTGAGGGGTTTATGCATGTTTGATTGGTATTGTTATGCTGTTGTTTTATTCTCCATCTCAGATAAACTGATTTGATAGTTGGGATTTAGGACGCGTATTTTACATGTTATGTATCCTTGCCTGTTCAGATTCGATAGAAAATGTTAAAATATTTTTGTTTTGAGAATTCACAAATGCATTGGATAACAAAGATGATACATTTTTCTATTCTTCTGAATAAGTTATCCACCTGAACAAGGATAAAGGCTGCTGGCTGGCATGGCTAAGGTTTTGTTTAAAGTTTTGTTGTTCTCAGATGAGATCCAGGAGGTTGGTTGGTTAATAAAAATATATTTTTCTCCGAGATTGCCTGATAACCAACATGTGGCGGGAGTAAAGGGTGGCATTGACGTTCTTTGTAATCTTGACATATAAGGTCTGATTGAAACATATATCCAGCTTGCCAAGGTGATTAATGCCAAATGCTTTTTGTGCTAGATCTAAGCAACTGTGCACTTAAAGAAATGCAGTTTGTGCACCCTAAGCCTCTACAAGGTATTGATCTAGATCTGTAACAAGCGCTGTGGCAGTCAGATCACTGCAGCAGTCATTGAGCAAGTTAAGGGCCATGATTTAGGAGGACTGTCCTTTTCTGATGTCGAGTAATGCTTTAGATTGATGTGTCAATATGTTATGGGGCCATTGCGCTGCACGTATTTGCCAACTGGAATGGCTTTTGTATAGAAAACAAAGATGAGGGTGGGGGATGGCAGCTGCAAGATATAAGGGATTCAGTACTCCAGCCTAGGTAACCAACACACAGGAAAACAACCACAATGTGTTTAGCATTTATTTGATAAGCAAGCACTGGTCACGATAAGCTGATTTGATATGAGCGGAACACAAAGCATAATCGAGTGCTTGCAAATGTCATGGGTATCAGGGGAAGAGATTTCAACGAAGTCCCTCAACTTAAATTCAAAGTTTTTAACTTTGGTTGGGTCGTACTCATAGAGTCCATTAAGTAGTAATGAGTGCAGGTGACCGAATGAATACATGAAGTTCCCTGGACCTCCTGTATGAACCTTCAAGCTCATTTAAACTGAAGGAGCTGAGCTGCACATACCAGTACCTTCCTTTGCAGATGCATGCACACCCTTCACTGAAATGAACGGGCATACAAAACTGAGAAGACAACCTAATGGCTGCAGGTATGTATAGTGGGATCTAGAATCAATCTAGATTGAAAGCAGAACCTTGGGGACAAGTGTGAATGACTCCAGGTAAGGAAAAATTATTGTTTTTTTCTGCTATAAACGGGTACATAGCCTAAGAATAGGCGCCCACATGTTTTTTCTCCTCTGGAACATCAGGTTTCCTAGCTGCCGTTTGTTGCATTTCCCTTTCCTTACAGATCTGATGCCAAGATGGCATGGGAAATACACAGGGAATGGTTTGCCTATGGATGCTGCCTTCTGTTTAGGAAATCTGCATTAGAAAGTGTTTTTATTTAACATGCAATGCAATCAATTTCCCCTCCAGCTATCGATCGTATGTTTTGTTCCTTGGAATGCATCATGTTATATATAGACTGAAAATATGCTACTAGGAAAATTTAGCATGTTTTCATGCAGTGAAATTAATTCCACCCTCCGAAACAAGCAATCTGCAATTATAGCCGCGTTTCCTAAAAATAGCAGTTTAGAGTAAAAACTAACAAATTAGCTGGAACAAATCCTCAGAGAAAGAATCCCTGAATATTTTGGGGGAAGAAGGGGAGAGAGTTGTGTATGCAGCCTTTAACTAAGAACAGAATAGTACATACAGACTGGGGAGGAGATGGGAAATAAATGCCAAAAATTAGGAATCCTGGTCATGGAGGAAGGAGCTGGGCTGCAATTGCTGCTGCTGCAGGCAGGATGGGCTCTTGGGGTTTTATAAGCAGCTTCCATATGAGATTTATTTATTAAACTTAGGTGAGTATCCATATGGGCTTTAACCGATTAATCCAGTGGTTCCCAACAGGTGGTCCGGGGACCCCCAGGGGTCCGCGAGCTATGCCAGAGGGGTCCGCAAGATGCTATTAGAATAAAAAAAATATTAAATATATTTCGTATGATAACAGATTTTTTGTTTTGGTCGCTTCCTGCATGAGCAGAGTCTAGCGCAAAACTAGAATTAGATAGAGGCAGTAGTTCTGCTGTATGCCGTTAGGTGGCACTTTACAAAGACTACTGTTTTGCAAAGAGGCAGCGCGCGCATTCTACTAACGCTCACCTCCCCAAGATGCTTTGCGCGCGTCGGCTTCATTTGTGCGCTACTGCGCAGGTACCCTGTCTTCTCCATTCCCCTCCCTCCTCCCTGGCGCGCGCTGCCTCTTTGCAAAACAGTACTGTTTGTAAACAAAGCGTTGTTTTTCGCAGAAGCTACAGTTCGCGTAGTTAAAAATGGACCATTGGTTAAAAAGTGGTTCGTTAAAACGACAAAGGCCTACAGATGAAGAGGAAGAACTGTAAAAAACGTATAAATATAAAATATAAAAAGACCCTTAATTTGGCTCTCACTTTTTAATTTTAGGATTAGGAATTAATGGGGGTCCTTGTCACAATAGCAGCTCGATGAGGGGTCCTCGAGAAAATTTTGTTGGGAACCCCTGGTCAGTACATTAACTTCCTTGAACTTCCTGTATGAATTTCCCCATTCCTTTAAACTCATTTGAATATGGACTTCTGCGGACTTATAGGGATGAGAGTTCTACAACTGAAATAGCCACCAAGAACACACAAAATGTGTGTTCCAGCTCTTCAAACTGGGTACATGTGAAAAGGACTCTCTGAGCTTATCTCAATAGCTGTGGCTGGAGGTTTGTGTGTGTGTGTGTGTGTGTGTGTGTTTTAATGTGAAGTGGTCCCCACTGCCTTGTCCTCCATAGTAGATCAGAACCTTACCAGCTTGGGACACACAGATGTCTAAAAGCCAAACCTCTTGGTCTTATATTATGCCTTCATTGAAGTCGGCATAGACTTACCACAATCCTAAAAAATGTGTATCGTACCTGATTAGATAAGCGACAGAATACTGACTTCCTCCCAACCACGGTACTTTTAGAAAGCTTCATTCTGCCATGGGAGCCATTATACTCTGAGCCCATTTCAAGAATCACCCTCTCCCCTGGGATATTCGAAACCAAATATAATATTACTGACACACAGCTTCCTGCTATGTCTCAGAAAGTGGCTGAGCAAGAGAAAACAAGCCCCCACTTGAGAATGTAAAACCTTAATGAGAATAAGGGGGTGCCACATTGTACTGCGATACCTGATAACAGTTAATATGTCCCTGGTTTGTAGAAGTGATAAGGAGTACAAAAACAAAAGCAGCTGGTTGCATAAAATAATTCAGAGCATTATCATCACCGAGGTGGAGTGTGAGTACCATAAAGATATATTTAGCACTGAAGCATAAGAAGGTGGAATCGTTGGGTTAATAAAAATCCAGATGCAACAATCCCCTCTCCGTTGTCTGCGTTTTGTAAATTTTGTGTATGAAAAGACAGTGATTCAGCACCTTTTGTAGTCCAGGTGTTTAGCAGAGTGGAAATCTAATTGCTCATCTTTGGGTACCAAGTTATTTTATGTTAGCTAAAGTAAGTGTTCTGGCAAGTCCTGGCTGTATTGCGGCACTGCGTTTAAGGTTTGTGTTAACAGAGCCTGTTATAAGCAAGGCTCTCTAAAACTCATCATCATAGCAAAGCTTTAACATTTCTCGCAAATTGTTAATTATTGATGAAAATCTCTTGTAGCGTTAAACCATTATAACTAAGACAGAAGATGGGGGGAAAAGATGAACTGGGGAAAAAGATAAGACAGGAAATTGCATTTGTGCCCCTGCTGGTTTTATTTTTTTGTGTGTAGAAAAAAATCTTAGAAAAGTGGTTTTTTAAATCCTGGACTAGAGAATTCTATGTTTTAAACTCCCTTCTTAACTCTCTTTCCACTTGTCCTATTTGAGAGGGTTTGGAGGTTGTCCCCCCCACACACACACTTTAACGTTCACACTCATTTTGATAATACTCCTTTATCAGTTTTGCTACTTTCCAGGATGGATAAGCAGACAGAAGGTTGAACTCTGAGCTGGAAGACTTCTGTTCACATCCCAGTTCAGCCGCCATGGGATCTTGGCAAGTGTACCTGATTCTTGCTATAATATGACTGCAGCAGGTGGATGGAAAACATCCTTAAGACTGTCTATACTCACTTCCGTGGAACACAGTGAAACTTACTTCTGAGCACGCACACATAGTACTGTGCTGCTACTGTCATGTAAGCAGTGTAGCCTTTACAAATCCAAGTAAATAAATAATCAATCCCTTGATCTTTGTTCTCTTGTTCTATTTTGTGTTAGTCAGCTAATATTTATATTTGCTGTAACCAAAGGTCATCAATTTTTGAAAATGCAAAATTGAACCCATGAAGGTAAAATCATAGTGGGTATTTATAGTCTAATACAAATTACGCCATAAAACAACAAATGCAGCCTTCAGGTAGCCAGACCACCTTGACAGGATATAACATATTGTATCTCTTTTTAGGTTCTCCACCATTTTTCTGTTCCCTCAAACATGATTCACTGGGTGGGTCCTGGCAACTCTCCCTTTCTTACCCTTGGACTTCCTTCATCTGAAAAACTAGGACAGAAACAAGGAGTTTGAAGAATACAAAGTGCTTTGCAAACTTTAAAAGTTCAAATCCCAATAAATACATCATCGTAGCAATGCATCTTGACAAAATGCATTTGCTATGTCAATAACAGTACAGTAGCCCACAAAATGCAATTGGACTTACTACAAAGAAAATGTGTATAGGAATGCAGCCTAAAGCTTACCTTTAAGCTCCCAGTTACTTGGGAATAAGTTCCACTGAACTTTATTGGACCAAAATCTTAGGAAAATAGTATAGGATTGCACCATAGTCAAAACAAACAATAACATTATTAACTCTAGAAGCAGCCTGGGGTGTATTTTTGGGCCCAGTCTAGAGAAAGTTACTCTACAATCCTATTATTATTATTATTATTATTATTATTATTATTATTATTATTAAATTTGTATCCCACCTTTTCCCCTAACAGAAACTCAAGGTATACTCTATGTATACTCATGTGAGAGTAAGCCCTGGTGAACTCAGTGGACTTCACTTCTAAGTAAATTTGCAAAGATTTGTTACTGTTAGTCACATTTTAGTCCTGATGAAAACAATGGCATTTAAATTAGCTTTTTAAAAGTGTCACTTTTAACTTTCTGATGATTGCCAACATTTACTTAAAACATTTGCCCTACTTAAAAGTACTCAGTTGGAAGATCAATCCATGTCTACTCAGAAGTATGACCCATAGAGTTCAAAGGGATTTACTCCCAGGTAAGTATTAAAGGATTGAAGCTTTAGGGTGTTATTAGAAAACAGAACTGTGGAAGGAATCAATATCTGAAATGTTATTGATACCGCAAACCTATTGAAATCCAGTCCACTGGTTTCAGCACATCTATTCTGAGTATTCCTTAGTTGGGTATTGCCCAGGAAGTCTAAAATCTGGGCTCCTGATTTCCAGTTCTTGTACTATATCACACAAGCACAAAGAATTTGAATTGGCAGAAACTTTCCATGCAATAGTTGGATATAAAGTGAATGGGTACAATTGAAACTAATGGGATCTAAGCATACATTCAATGTTGGTTTCAAGGGTACTGAAGTGTATTTAAGATTATCTGGATTGCCCCCCTGTATATTTTAAAACAACTTTGTGAAATGCCTCTGAGAGAGAAACAGATTTAATAAAGTGTAGCTGAGAGAATAGTTGCAGACCAATTCTGACATAAGTATGAAAGAACACAAGGTTAGGAGGAGACCTGAAATGGTAATTCCCACTGCAGGATCAAAGGTAATTGAAAACATTTGGACACCACCGGAGGACATCAGTCATCTCTAAAGTCATATATAATAACCCCAATCTTAAAATAAGTCAGGAAATGTTTGGACTAAGTGGGAGAGTCAAAAGTGATGAGAACTCAGCCTGTCATTTACCTGGATATAACTGTGTCAGGAATCAAGTTTGCCTTAACCACTGCTCACCAATGCTTAAGTTGCTACTTTTAGCTTTTACTTAGTCATAAAAAGTGTGCTGCAATAAAGAGGCTGCTGTGAAACCAGAGCTCTTGCCATAGGCTCAGAGCATAGACCCTTTTATTGCTGTCTCCTTGACGTTAATATGTGCCAACAACATGGTGAAATTCTTCCGTCCGGCCAACTCTTGGGGATGATCTGCACACAGTTTATTGTGTAACAAATGCAGCATGTTGGTCGCACATGATCTGAACATACATAACTCCTCCTGATGCAGTTACGAAAACACCAAATTCCCCCAGTATTCAGGACACAAATGGGAGATTATGATATTGGAACCGGGGGGGGGGGGGGAGGAAGTGAACATATGAAATCACGGGATCAGCCAGTAATTGTGGGTTAAATGAGTACATATCAACTTGTAGCCCGTCTCTCTCCACATATTGGCTGCATTCAGATGTAACATTAAATCATAATTTAGTACTATGTGAATGAGTTTCAAGGTTTAAGTTAAAAAAATATATATTAAATGCCCTTCTTGAATAAAATTGGCTTAAATACCCATCTCAAAAGTATGATTTAACATTACATCCAAACCAGGTCATTGTCACGCCTAGGTAGGTCTGGAGCCAAGTCTCTCCCTTTTCTTCTTTGATTAGTGGCTTTGCAGTATAGACATAAAGGAATCTTTGCCATTTCAAAGAACAAGCAAGAACTGTGCTCCCGTCTTCAGTCTTGTTTGGCAGTAAAGAAGTGGACGGGATTCCCTTAGTATGGCCAGGAAATACATTTGGCATGATGCATATTGAATTGGATTTGTTCCCGAGGGCAACTCACCTCCTTCCATATGAGCCTTCATGAGATCTGTGCTCTGTTTCGGAAGGCATGGTCCCCTCGCCACAGCAAATATGGGGGATTTGAGCAAGAGTATTTTCCATCGGGGCACCCAAACTGTAGAACAGCCAACAATGAGAGTTTTTAAAATCTGTTTTGAAATGGCATCTGGATACAGTAAGGCCAAAATTGCATATAGTCAGAACATATTGGGTTCAATGGTGGGCAGAATGGTGAAAGTCTTTTCCCCTGGACACCTGCTGCAGCCCTTTTTTCTCTTTTTAAAAAATTTGCCAAGCACATAAGGCTGAATGCACACAAGTTAAATGCACATAAGTTGTGGGTTTACTGTACTTATTTTTTTTCCAGCCAGGCGCCTTTTCCTTCAAAGGTTTTTTTCTTTTTTTTTTGCTGTGCACTGTGATATTTTAAGGGATGCAGGTGGCACTGTGGGTTAAACCCCCGCGACGGGGTGAGCTCCCGTTGCTCGGTCCCTGCTCCTGTCAACTTAGCAGTTCGAAAGCACATCAAAGTGCAAGTAGATAAATAGGTACCACTCTGGCGGTAAGGTAAACGGCTTTTCCGTGCGCTGCTCTAGTTCACCGGAAACGGATTAGTCATGCTGGCCACATGACCCGGAAGCTGTCTGCGGACAAACACCGGCTCCCTCGGCCAGTAAAGCGAGATGAGCGCCGCAACCCCAGAGTAATCCGCAACTGGGGTCCCTTTACCTTTACCTATGATGTTTTATAGAGTACGTTGCTGTTCTCTTATGGCTTTGACCACATTTCGACCCATTTTTTGATCGGTGATTTTCGCACTGTAAACTGCCTTGCAGAAAGGCAGGGTAAAAATGGCAAAACAAGTAAACAAACGGACAGACGTACGATTAAGCCAAAGGTAAATAAGGTTGAAGCCTGGCAGGAGAAGGATAGAAAGGGGTAGAAAACATGCCAGGAAAGCTCTGAAATAAGTATACTAGGCATACCATTGAAGAAAAAATGCAAGGAAGAAGAAGAAGAAGAAGAAGAAGAAGAAGAAGAAGAAGAAGAAGAAGAAGAAGAAGAAGAAGAAGAAGCAATTGACTTGTAAAACATTTTTGCATTTTATCCCTTCTATCCAGTATGCTTTTACTGTTACCTTTCCATGATCTGACACATATGCAAAATTTACCAGCAACCCCATAACTGACAGGAGGCAAGGAACAGCCGCAAGACTATAGCTGGCTGGGAGGCGGATACTATCTTTCCTGCTTCACCTGCAGAACAGCAGTCTGCTGGAGGTGTCAGGTTTGGCCAGCTAGCTGTACCCATGAAGACAAGCAAGCACTTTGAAATATCGGTGGTGGTTTCCGGGGTGTGTGGGGAGCTTATTGGTTTATTTCATAGCATTTATACATACACTGCTTGATTGCAAAAAAATAAAATAAAAATGAAACCACCTACCCCGTCAAAGCTGTTTATTTGGGGGTGCTGTTAGTGGCAGGTCAGCCGTTGTGGGTTGATGCCAAGTTCCTCCCTTGGGCTTCGATTAGGCACCCCCCATGGGTGATCAGGTGAGTGAGAGAGATGGGTTCCTGCTCTGAGTTAACCTGGCTTCCAAATGAGAAGGGAGAGCAGGAGTTGCAGGTCACCAAGAGGATTCTGGGCATTAGGCGATTGCGCCGTTTTGTCTCATTTTGATTGTACCTGGGATGCGGGGGGCCCTGTGGTCTAAACCGCTGAGCCTCTTGTGCTTGCCGTTGCTCTGTCCCAGCTCCTGCCAACCTAGCAGTTCGAAAGCACGCCAGTGCAAATAGATAAATAGGTACTGCTGCGGCAGGAAGGTAAATTGCACTTCCATGTGCACTGGTTTCCGTCATGGTGTTCCCTTGTGGCAGAAATAGTTGAGTCATGCTGGCCACATGACCTGGAAAGTTGTCTGTGGACACACGCCAGCTTCCTCGGCCTGAAAGCGAGATGAGCACTGCAACCCCATAGTCACCTTTGACTGGACTTAACTGTCCAGGGGTCCTTTACCTTTTACCTTTTGATTGCATTTACCATAAATGCAATCAGAAGACATCAAGAAGAGGTGGCAGGAATACACAGAGGAATTATACCAGAAAGATATGGAGGTCTCGTACACCCCAGGTAGTGTGGTTGCTGACCTTGAGCCAGACATCTTGGAGAGTGAAGTCAAATGGGCCTTAGAAAGCACTGCTAATAACAAGGCCAGTGGAAGTGATGATATTCCAGCTGAACTATTTAAAATTTTAAAAGATGATGCTGTTAAGGTGCTACACCCAATATGCCAGCAAGTTTGGAAAACTCAGCAATGGCCAGAGGATTGGAGAAGATCAGTCTACATCCCAATTCCAAAGAAGGGCAGTGCCAAAGAATGCTCCAACTACCGCACAATTGCGCTCATTTCACACGCTAGCAAGGTTATGCTTAAAATTCTACAAGGCAGGCTTAGGCAGTATGTGGACCGAGAACTCCCAGAAGTGCAAGCTGGATTTCGAAAGGGCAGAGGAACCAGAGACCAAATAGCAAACATGCGCTGGATTATGGAGAAAGCTAGAGAGTTCCAGAAAAACGTCTACTTCTGCTTCATTGACTATGCAAAAGCCTTCGACTGTGTCGACCACAGCAAACTATGGCAAGTTCTTAAAGAAATGGGAGTGCCTGATCACCTCATCTGTCTCCTGAGAAATCTCTATGTGGGACAAGAAGCTACAGTTAGAACTGGATATGGAACAACTGATTGGTTCAAAATTGGGAAAGGAGTACGACAAGGTTGTATATTGTCTCCCTGCTTATTTAACTTATATGCAGAATTCATCATGCGAAAGGCTGGACTAGATGAATCCCAAGCCGGAATTAAGATTGCCGGAAGAAATATCAACAACCTCAGATATGCAGATGACACAACCTTGATGGCAGAAAGCGAGGAGGAATTAAAGAACCTTTTAATGAGGGTGAAAGAGGAGAGCGCAAAATATGGTCTGAAGCTCAACATCATGCGACAACATCAAAAAAACCAAGATCATGGCCACTGGTCCCATCACCTCCTGGCAAATAGAAGGGGAAGAAATGGAGGCAGTGAGAGATTTTACTTTCTTGGGCTCCTTGATCACTGCAGATGGTGACAGCAGTCACGAAATTAAAAGACGCCTGCTTCTTGGGAGAAAAGCAATGACAAACCTAGACAGCATCTTAAAAAGCAGAGACATCACTTTGCCGACAAAGGTCCGTATAGTTAAAGCTATGGTTTTCCCAGTAGTGATGTATGGAAGTGAGAGCTGGACCATAAAGAAGGCTGATCGTCGAAGAATTGATGCTTTTGAATTATGGTGCTGGAGGAGACTCTTGAGAGTCCCATGGACTGCAAGAAGATCAAACCTATCCATTCTGAAGGAAATCAGCCCTGAGTGCTCCCTGGAAGGACAGATCGTGAAGCTGAGGCTCCAATACTTTGGCCACCTCATGAGAAGAGAAGAATCCTTGGAAAAGACCCTGATGTTGGGAAAGATGGAGGGCACTAGGAGAAGGGGACGACAGAGGACGAGATGGTTGGACAGTGTTCTCGAAGCTACGAACATGAGTTTGACCAAACTGCGGGAGGCAGTGCAAGACAGGAGTGCCTGGCGTGCTATGGTCCATGGGGTCACGAAGAGTCGGACACGACTAAACGACTAAACAACAACAACAACCATACTTTGATTGCATCTTTCTTTCATACGGCCACTGTTTTGGGGACAAAAGAAAGCGGAATATAAATAAAAACCATAGCATAACATTGGCTTCGCCCCCGAAGGCTCCTTCTTCCATTGTCTCCTAAGACAGATGGGTCAGCCTGAGACCAAGGCACATTTTTACAGTGAATTGAAAGCAGTCGCCATTGCCACATACTTCTCTCATGATTTCAATTGCCTCTGGTCAAATGTTTGGTGCAGGTTTTTAAAACCTGTTTGACCAGAGGCAAAACTATCATGAGTGTTTGCACTATGGACAGCAGTGTTTTTTCCTTCAAATTACCTTAAATTCCACAGGGGTGTGTGTGTGTGTGTGTGTGTGTGTGTGTGTGTGTGGAGGGGTGTATTATGGTCTATCTCCATCCTGAGTGAGTGCAAGCTGCACTGTGAGAATAGCTCAATTGCTAGAGCAGTAGACCCCCTATTTTCGCTGCAGCCCGTTCTGGCAACTCAGGCTCAGTCCATGGGTGTGGGCAGCAAGGGGCAGTTGCCCCACATTAAATCAATAAAAATTAAAACAAAATATTGCTAACTGAGGTTTTGGCCACCCTAGCAACAACAATAATTTTATTATTTATACCCCGCCATCTGGGTGGCTTACAACACACAAAAATTTCCCTGTACAGGGCTGCCTTCAGATGTCTTCCGGATACGTTTATTTCCTTGACATCTGATAGGAGGGCGTTCCACAGGGCAGGCGCCACTACCGAAAAGGCCCGAAAAGGCCCTCTGCCTCTGCCCAGTGGCGAAGCTTCATGCTCCGGCACCGGGGGAGGGGTGCACCTCCCGGAGGGGCGTGACACGCGTTTTGGGGGCGTGACACGCGTTCCGGGGGGCGCGTTTTGGGGACAGAGCAGGCACCCGCGACGGCGCCCCTTGGAGCCCACCGCTCGGGGCGGCCCGCTCCTACTGCCCCTATCTTCCTACGCCCCTGCCTCTGCCTGCCCCTGCACAACAACAAAATCCTGGTTACACCCATGGCTCAGGCTTTTGATAGGGAGGGGCAGAATCCCAGATTTGTATTGATTTCCATTGGTTTTTGCGGAGCAGCTGCTCCCCACCCCTGACTATGCCCATGCTCCATCTTCAGGAATTTCCCCTCCACTTTATTATTATTTGAAATTATTATTATTATTTGAAATTATATATGTGGGTGGCGCTATGGGTTAAACCACAGAGCCTAGGGCTTGCAGATCAGAAGGTTGGCGGTTCAAATCCCTGCAACGGGGTGAGCTCCCGTTGCTCGGTTCCAGCTCCTGCCAACCTAGCAGTTTGAAAGCACGTCAAAGTGCAAGTACTGTAGATAAATAGGTACCGCTACAGCGGGAAGGTAAACAGCGTTTCCGTGTACTGCTCTGGTTTGCCAGAAGCGGCTTTGTCATGCTGGCCACATGACCTGGAAGCTGTACGCCGGCTCCCTCGGCCAATAACACAAGATGAGTGCCGCAACCCCAGAGTCGGTCACGAATGGACCTAATGGTCAGGGGTCCCTTTACCCTTTACCGCCCTATACCTGGAGGGCCCAGGGCGGTTCACAGAAAAGATCACAATATATAAAATAAAAATAAAAACAATAACCCAATAAACCCCCCCAAAAGAACCACATTTAAAAGGGTATAGGATGGTAATCAGGTCAACCAAAGGCCTTGTTAAAAAGGAATGTTTTTGCCTGGCACCTAAAGGTGTATAATGAAGGTGCCAGGCGAACTTCCCTGGGGAGAGCATTCCACAGACGGGGGGGGGGCACTGCAGAGAAGGCCCGTTCCCGTGTTGCCACCCTCCGAACCTCTTGAGAAGGAGACAATGAAGAAGAGCCTCAGAAGATGATCTCAGGGTCAAGTTCATATAGAAAGAGGTGGTCCTTGAGGTATTGCAGTCCTGAGCCGTTTAAGGCTTTGTAGGTCAAAACCAGTACTTTGAATTGGGCCCGGGAACTAATTGGTAGCCAGTGCAGTCGGACCAGGATTGGTGTAATAGGCTCAAACCGTCTTTTTCTGGTGAGCAACCTGGCTGCTGAATTCTGCACCAGCTGAAGTTTTCGAACCGTCTTCAGAGGCAGCCTACAAACACATTGCAGTAATCTAACCTGGTGGTTAGGGACCCAGGTGGCGCTGTGGTTAAACCACTGAGCCTAGGGCTTGCTGATCAGAAGGTCGGCTTTTCGAATTCCTGTGACGGGGTGAGCTCCCGTTGCTTGGTCCCAGCTCCTGCCAGCCTAGCAGTTTGAAAGCACGTCAAAATGCAAGTAGATAAATAGGAACCGCTACAGCGGGAAGGTAAACGGCGTTTCCATGTGCTGCTCTGGTTTGCCAGAAGCGGCTTTGTCATGCTGGCCACATGACCTGGAAGCTATACGCCGGCTCCCTCGGCCAATAATGCGAGATGAGCGCGCAACCCCAGAGTCGGTCACGACTGGACCTAATGGTCAGGGGTCCCTTTACCTTTACCTTTACCCTGGTGGTTACCAGAGCATAGACAACAGTAGTTGGCTATCCCTTTCCAGATAGGAGCATAGTTGGGCCACCAGCCAAAGCTGATGGAAGACTCTCCGGACCACTGAGGCCACCTGAGCCTTGAGTGACAGCAAAGGATCCAGGAGGACCCCCAAGCTAGGAACCTGCAGTGTAACCCCACCAAGAGCAGGTGATCTCCCACCCATCTGGTCTAGGGAACCACCCACTAACAGTGTCTCAGTTTTACCTGGATTGAGCTTCAGTTTGTTGGCGCTCATCCAGTCCATTACAAAGGCAAGACACTATAAC
The DNA here is from genome assembly GCF_965207765.1 of Zootoca vivipara. Classification (NCBI taxonomy): domain Eukaryota; kingdom Metazoa; phylum Chordata; class Lepidosauria; order Squamata; family Lacertidae; genus Zootoca; species Zootoca vivipara. The sequence goes on from NC_142586.1 coordinate 15,657,825, forward strand.
TGGAAACATGGGGGTTGGAAGGGACCCCGAGGGTCCTCTAGTCGAACCCGCTGCGATGCAGGCAATCTTTGGGCCCCACGCAGTGCTCGAACCCTCGCACCCTGTCTCAGGCTCTAGCAGCGGAGCTATTCGGGCACCCGAGGCAGCAGGACCCCCCCCCACGTCCCCCTTGGAGGAGATGCTTCCCCTCCCGCCGCGTGGGCAAAGCTTTCGCAGATCGGGAGCAAGTGCGGGCAGCGGCGGCGTCAGCGGCAGCCACCGCGCCTGCTCGGTTCAGAGCGAGCATGCCCAGTAGCTGCCGAGCCGCGGCTGCGACGGGCAGCAGGATCCCCAGCCGGCCAGGGTTGCCGGCGAGCGCGTGCGCACGGCGGCTCCCTCCAGCCAAAGGAACCTTGAATTTCTCCGGGATTTGCTGATCTGCAGTGCAGAGCAAAAAGCGCAGGAACGTGTTGCAGCTGCTACCTACCGGCTTCGCAGAAGCGAAACGGGATTTTAAACGGGAGAGGCAAAAGCACGGATCCATTCCTTCCTTGAGACCCTTAAGCAGACCTTAATTATTAGCAATTTTTAATTGTTTTTTATTATTTTTAAAAAACCCTGCACCGTTCCGTCTCGGTCTTCAGAGGACATCGCAAACTGTAAGTGGTCCAGGTACTCGAATATTTAGGCTTTTCCTTTGCGCATCACATTGTTGGCTTGGGCGGCAAGCAGCTTGGAAACGGTGACCCAAAAGGGAGTTTTGAGGTTTGCTTTATTTATTTTTGTTCTTGCGAAGAGTGCGCGGGAGGGAGAGAGGAAGAAATAGAGAACAGGCGGGAGGTAATTGCCAGTGGCTTCTAAATCCCTATAAATAGGAGCTTAGACCCCCATATAGACACCGATCTCTAGAAGAAGATGCAGATCTAGCAAAGTTGTTTAGAATCGCATCGATGCAACCCCGGGGTGTGAAAGAAGGCTGTCGAATGGATGTCAAAGCTGTTGGTCCCTTCCTCGTCTTCCTTATCTCTGCCCCCCCCCCAAATGGTCAGAGGCATTTGGATGAGAAGGGAGAGATTGAGACACGTATCTAGATACTGGGCTTGTGTGCCATATGTTGGGACTTAGAAGCTTAAAGCAGCGTGTTTCGGTTATCTCTCCTCTGCCCCCACTCCTTTTTTTGTGGAGTGCTTAGAAATAATCTTTGCAAAGTTTTTCCCCCTTCTGTGTGCTGTGTTTTTGGGTGGTTTGTAGTTTTCGTGTGTGTGTGTGTGTGTGTGTGTGTGTGTGTGTGTCTGTGTGTGTGTGTGTGTCTGTGTCAAATTGAGAGGGGGGGGGGAGGTAACCACAACAAATCGCCCTGAGCTTGTTTTAAGATGTGCCACCCAAATGATCTGGCATTTCGAAACAGCTACCAAAACACCCTCTCACACCCTGAAGAAAGACATCAAAAGAGTGTAGGTTAATAATTTGCATTTTTGCAATTTTTTTAAAAAAAGGAACTGATGTCAGATGAAAGCCTCTGACAATCCCAGGCGCTTTCCCCCAAGAAGCATCCAAAGAAATTGTCAATGCTGTGTTGTTTTGCAGTAGACAGAGTTTGCATGAAAAGATCATTCTCCGCAAGGTCACCCAACTCGTTGTGATTATTTGTTTAAACACACACACTGCTTAGTGAGGTTGCTTCCTTGGCATTCTTGCTTTGGAGTGATCGATCACCTCTTCCTAGCGGCACGCGACTGCTGCACGTGCAGCATATTTTAAGGAACCGAGGCTGGCTTTGTAGATCTATATATTCAATGTGTGTGAGAGACCGTGCGCTTGTTTGTGCGTGAACAGAGGTGTGAGAGACGGGGAGCCCTTCACCAGCGCTGCAACTGCTTGGTGGGTGGGTGGGGGGAGGGAGGGAGATCTTCATGAAGCGCCATATGGGAGACAGGAGAGGGAAGGGGCTTTTGGAGGGGAAGTGAGGCTGGTTTTGAGAGAGGAGGGAATCAAAACAACAGGGAGAAGCAGGTTGAGGCAGATTTGAAGCACACACACACACACAGAGCCCAGCTCACCGCAGTGTTACACCTGATGGAGACTGCGGCGGCGTTCTTTCCTTGGAATCTTGTGGCTTCCCTTGGAATTTCCTTCAAGGGATCTGTGAATTTCTGGCTTGTTTGACTTCAGTGCCAATGCCTAGCTCCTTGAGGCAGTGCTGTTAACATGGGAGTGCTTATTGAGGAAAGAAGCAGTAAAGAGTCTTTTAAAAAATAAAAATACATGGATACATATAGTGCATTGTGGATGCACCTCTGCTGTCATCATTGGGAAGATGCACGTTTTTATTAGGGATTTTCTCCACTGCAAGGCATTTCTTTTTAGCGAGTTTGGCTTGAGCAAGAACAATCTGAGGCAGCGCTGAGGTCGCTGCATGTGATGTTTGGCCCGGAACATCCGAAACCAAAGGCTGCGTCTAGGAATCTATTTGACCCATATCTGTAAGGTTAAAGATAGGTGGGGCGGGGAGAAGGTGTCACTTCAGGAAAGCCCACACACTTCCTGACAGTAGGATATGGTGTGATGTTTGTGGGAAGATCCATTGGCAGAGGGATTCGCAGCTGAATTAAGTCACTGGGTGCATTTGAGTAAAATCAAGTCCTTTGCTGTCGCTCCCAAACGAGGCTGGTTCTCCACCATCCAAAAGCATAACGAACAAAAATGTATACACACTGTTCCATGCTTCCTTTGTATCCCTTTCTGAAGTGCCGTATTTTTTCCGTGTATAAGACGTCCCCATGTATCAGACGCCCCCTATTTTTGGGAACTCCAAATTAAGAAAACACCCCTTAGCACTACCTGCGTACAAGACGGGCCCCAATTTCAAACAGATTTTTTTGGTTTTTTTTTAAAAAACCCTAGTCTTATACACGGAAAAATACGGTATTCGTTTTTGTTATTTACACTAGCCGGATTCTATAGCCTATATTTCTCCTTGCATACAGTGTTTCTTTTTAACCCTACGTCAACCTTGAGACCATCTGCATGCACATACCTAGCTGTTCTTAAAGCTGCTCTTAAAGTTTGCTCTTTGCTCATACTGCTGTATAAAAACAAAAAACCATGCAACTCCCCCTTTTCCTTGATGAATGCTAGATCCCCTTGGAGTTTTCTTGTATGTTCAGATAAAATACCCTGCTTTTCACTTTTTGGCTACGTCAAAGCTGTCTTTGTGCAAGCTGACCTGAAACACCTTGGCTGGGAGGTCCCCTGCTCCCACCTTGATTCCTTTTTTTTTTTTTTTTTGCTGGCTAACATGAATCATCTCCTTCCTCTAACAGAACTCAGTCCTAACCTATTTCCCCCTCCCCCCATCTTATACCCATGACGTTTCTCCCTCCATGTTTGTTTGTGACATCGTGAGCATTCTCATTCTGCAAAAGCATGCTGCTAAATTTCTATATAGCCTGTGAACTCCTTTTAATTAATGGCCTTTTAATCCCAGGACATCCCACCCTAAGGAGCAGGTTTGAGGAACAGAAAGTGGCAGGGAACGCACAATGCTAACCTTACATAACTGCAATAAGGGAGCTGTAGGAAAGGCTCCTCCTGGAGTTAAAGTGATGGGAACAAGAAGATGGGCAAGCAGGTTATGGGGCTGGCGAGCACAACAATTTTTGGTGGCTGCAAAGATTTTGGATATGAAACTACCAAAGCAGCAATAATTGCTATTAAATGTGCCTTTTCAATTAGATCATGTCAAGCTTCTGCGCACCCAGTCAACTAGAATACTTTCTTCGCCGTTGACCTCAGTGACCTTGCTTTTATCTGCTGCTTTGCCTTCTCTTAAGAGCATCGCTATCAAGTCGTCAATCCCTCTGTTGGGGTTGTTCCCATCAGGTAACAGATTTGGGGGACAGGGAGAGCAGCATTTACATGGCATGCAGTTCATCCCTCCCCTAGAGACAGAGGCCGCCCCTCAACGTGAAGCAGTGGGGAGACTGGTGCTTTGAATAGGGTTGCTTCCAGTCTGTCCCTTTCATATAGTCAAAGCAAACAAAAAACAAGTTCCAGACTAGAATGTCGAGGGCGTGGCTAGGAAGTGTTTTTTACTTTTTCAGGTGTGAAAATGTCTATAGCTTGCGTTGCTTTGAGATGAAACCAAATACAGGGCTTGCACAGGCATGGCACAGAGTAATTTCTTCACAGCATCTGCAAGGAGTGGCGAACAACCCTTTTTAGTTTGGAAGCACCAAAGTCGTCTCCTGCAGCCACCGCAGCAGCAGCGATCCAGGCAGCCGCTCTGTTCTTTTGGCAGCCACTGCAGAGCAATGGTGTGTGAACACACCAGGCTGCATTTCAGTGTTGCTGCTGCTGCTGCTGCTGCACCAGGGATTGACTCACTCTGCAGCATTCCCCCCTCCCAACCGACAAAGTAATTTCCCTTTTGTGATGCTCCAGTTTGTTGGGCATACGCTGTTACAGTATCTGAATTAACACGTCTTCACACAGCAAACGTGCCAAGCGTTGCTTTGCATGAAGATGCGGTAAAAGAGTTGCAATATTTAACCCCCCCTCCTTCTGCCATTCTCACAGGGGAAGGGAAGCCTGTCCATTTTTAGTAGTATTCTCTGATAGTCTCTCTCTCCCCCCCCCCACCTAATCTCCAGTTCAAAGGGAGAAACATTTAGGAAACCTTTCAGATAAGGTGTTTGGATTACGAGGCACTTTTCTAGATGATACATTTAGCCAAAGCAGCATTTCATTGCATGCCATTTTCAGATGGGGTAGCATCAATTCTTCACTATAGTCTTTTGATATTTAAGGGAACACAAACGGCTGTCCTTCATACAAAGGAACGATAAGTGAAAACAGCATCGGCGTGTTAAAGCAGCGCTATTACAAAGCCTTAACAACAAGGGCGTACCCACCATGCGGCAAGTTAGGGCAGCTGCCCTACTCTAGAAGCAGAGCTGGTGGGCAGAGGCGGAGCACAGCCCGGCGGAGCGCGAGTTTGCCATTCCCGCCGCACCGCGCCGCACCCTCCCTCCAGCTCCCCGGCGCGCCCTCAGGCAAGGCCAAGCGCGGCGGGGAACCAGGGAGCGCGGCGCGGTGGGCGGGAACGCCGAACTCGCGCTCCGCTGGGCTGGGCTCCGCCTCCGCCCACCAGCCCTGCTGCTAGGGAGGGGCACAGCCCGGCGGAGCGCGAGTTCGCTGTTCCCGCCCACTTTGTGGCCCCTCCCCTTCCGTGCCTTGGCCCCTCCCCTTGCCCCCCCCTAGTTTTGATCCTGGGTACGCCCATGCTTAACAACAGAAAGCAATCTAAAAGGCGAGAAGCTGGACTGCATCAGTATCAAATGAATCGTGACCGAAATTGCTGTGGTTTGTAGCACAGCCGTTTTTCTAACTTTAGAGTTACATAACCGTCTTTACGGTCTTAATATGCGCTTGCAAAGATGAAATGAACTCTGCAGTGTCGGTTCAACTGAGGAAGAAAAGGCATTAACCAAGAAATCATTTATTAGTTTACCCTAATGGAATAAGATTTCATTGGACACCATCATATCTAGGAAGCGATCCTAAAACATCTTAAGTCACTAGCGAGAGAAAAAGAGGGAGAGCAAAACATCACTTTAATAAGTTTAACCATTTTCACAATGAGGCCTGCCTGCCTGGTTTGAGTAAATGTGGCAATAGTTTGTGAAAAGGACTTGGGGTGTGTGTGTGTGCCTGAGGGACATATGTAGACTGCTGGGTCTTTTACTGTTCGATTAAAAATATGCTGCTCTAGGAACGTATCGTACGCTTTGACCTCTTAAAAATATGTGATTTATGAATTACGTTGTGTGTGTGTTTTTAGGCTATATGCATTGAAACCACTGGCAACTATTTGACAGGGCTGTGTGCAGCAGTGATATATCTGTGGGGACCTTTATGAGACATCAAATGGTTGAGGAAACTTCAGAACATTTGGACAGCTCAGTGCCACATTGCTTTTTTTTTTTAAAGGAGTTAGGAAGTTTTCTAATACACAAGACATAAACTCAGCCACATTTTTTTCAGGGCACTCAGCTTTTCCTCTGCTCTGAAGCGTTGTGTAATCTCATCGCTGCTGAAGCAAATGCCAGAGATGTCCGTTAATATAAACCTACAGAAATCATGCTGCATTGTCTCACGGATGCTCACGGTTATTTGGCCCACGGTTACTAGTGCCACCTCTTGTACATAATTGACATGTGGGCTTAGGCACATGAAGCAATGTTCGCAGTAACATAGTCCTTGTTTTAGAATCATTTTATCCTTGCAGTTTGCCTTCCTGACTGGGCGACCTTATTATCTCCGTTTTCCAATTGTTTCTTGTAGGTTGGGCAGTTGCAATGAATTCTTTTTCTTATTATTGACACACACACACCCTCCACATCACCTTGATGGTGATGGGAGACTGAAATACAGAATTACACACACACACACACACACACACACACACACACACACACCCCTCATTGCATACTTGGCTTTCTGGATCACAGTGGCTAAAGCTGGCCAATGTCACACCAACCCCCCCCCCTTCACTTTATTACCGGTAGAAATCCTGTTGCAGTTTATTTTATGGGTATATCTTATTTTCGGGGAAACAGGGTAGCTGCTCCCTCCCCTCAGTCCCATGATGCTTATCACCCATCTTTTGCTCAGGACCCTCATTTTCAACCTACTTTGTTCCTTTTCCCAGTCCGGCCAGCACTCTTGCCTTTTTTTTTGACAAGTGTTTGCAGCTTTTTCTGGCACTGGGCCCTGTGAAGTTTTGCCGCAGTCACTTTTCTCATCCCTAAACTCCCTCTCCCACACCACCCATTTATGTATGGAACTGCTCCCTCTCCCTCCCATTTTTTTTTTTTGGTGTGTGTGTCTAAATTTAAATTGTAAGTTCATTGGGGCAGAGACCTGTGGTTTTTGCTTGTGTTACTCAGGAAAAGGCCATATACCTGGGTGGTGCTATATAAATTAATTGAAATAATTGAAGCCCTCCATGTCAAGATAGCTATTTTACCATGACACGACTGATCAGCAGTCCTGTCAAGAGCCCTGCAATTAAATGACTTGTGGTGGCAGAACATGAGCTTCCTCTAGGACTCCTAAGGGCATCATGGTGCCGGTCACCGTTATTGTTGCAGCTAACATAATATAAAATCCCAAGGAGTCGTAATAAACCAGGAATGCTTACGAATCATTCGGTGAGCTAAGGTGCGCCGTGAACTCAATACGCAACTCCAGGCAAACGATGCCGCTTGAAGAAAACTCTCCAGTTCTCCTGCTTATTAGTACTCTGCTCCAAATACTAAACCAGAGCTCACTGGACACATGAAGGGAGGGTTTGGGCTTAACTTCAGAGGCTGGACTATTGTACAATGGAACCATTTGGTAAGACTTGTCCCGGTTAGCACCATTTGAGACTATGAGAATTGTAGCCCTGTGAGGGTCCTTAACAGCTCTCAGCACCCTTAACAAACTACAGCTCCCAGAATTCTTTGGGGGAAGCCACAACTGCTTAAAGCAATAGGATGCCTGCTTTAAAAGTACAGTGGAACTTCGGTTTATCACATCGGGGCCCAGAGCAGACTCAACTGATGACTGCACCTCAGGAACCTGCACAGGTGAGGACCCTTTAAGCTCATGCCCTAGACCCAGCTCAGCTGGTTCTGGAGGTGGGGAACCCTGTGCATATGGGGATACCTCAGGTTCAGCATCTGAGTCCGAATCCCAGGCCATCACACAGAAAATACAGTGGAAGCTCGGTTTACGAACACCTGGTTTACGAATTTTCGGTTTACGAACGCCGCGGACCCACCTGGAACGGATTGATTCACTTTCCATTACTTTCAATGGGAAAGTTCGCTTCAGTTTATGAACGCTTCAGTTTATGAACAGACTTCCGGAACCAATTGTGTTCATAAACCGAGGTACCACTGTATGCTACAAATGTAGCCAAGCTTTTTGCTACCTGCAGCATAAAGTAATACAGTACTGTACAGGAAAAAATGTACCATTATTTTCTGCTTCTGAACTGGCACAGTTTGCATGTAATATAACATTATTATAATTAATTTATTATTATTATTATTATTATTATTATTATTATTATTAGAATTTATATACTGCCTTATACTCGGAGGTCTCAGGTCGGTTCACAGAGATATGTCCCTTGAACAAATGTCCCTTGAACATTAAAAACATGGCTAGGGTTGCCAGACTCAATAGAGGACAGGACTTCTGTGCCTTTAATTGCCCTGTCTCTTTTGAGTCTGGAAACCTTAAAGAGAAACCAGCAGACCCTTTGCTTGGAAATTTCTCTTTAAGGTTTCCAGACTCAAAAGAGAGCAGGGCAATTAAAGGCACAGAAGTCCTGTCCTCTATTGAGTCTGGCAACCCTAAACATGGCCCAAACAATTGATCTACCCGTTCATAACATAATTGTAGACTGCAGACCTAGGCCTTTCCCCCACTAAATTACACTATGATCAGAAGTGAATCATATCCCTTTAAACAGTTATGGCTTCTCCCAAAGAATCCTGGGAGCTGTAGTCAACAAACTATTAGGAGACTCCTATTCTAGGGTTGCCATACGTCCGGAATTTCTCAGACACAGATATCCTCTGATCCCGGACATAACTGGAATACTGCAGTCTGAAACAGTATCTGGGTGGAAGTAGCTGAAATGACTGGGAAAATCCGGATGTATGGTAACCAACCCATGTCGGGGGTGTAGGTTTTGGCGACTTTTACTCCCTGCCCCCCCCCCCCCAAATAGCTCAGAAACACCACCCAAAAAAAGCTCGACTCTTTGAAATATGGCAACCCTCCCTATTCCCTTGCAGAGACTCAGTTCTCAGAGAGAATTGGGATCAATGACGTGGGTTTACTCCACCCATCTCACCACTGTCAGGAAGTTGAAAAAACTTTTTGGGGGTACTTCAGGGGAGAGACAACCCCCCCCCCCCCGCGGCTCCAGTTCCAGTTCCTGCTTCGCCACCGGTAGGATGTTTCTTGCCTGCTCTAGGTATGGCAAAAGGAAAAGGTGGTAACACTATACAGTGGTACCTCTACTTAAGAATCTAATGCGTTCCGAACGCAAATTCGTAAGTCGAAAAAAATTGTAAGTTGAATCCCATAGGAATGCATTGGGAGAAAAAATTCGTAAGTCAAAGCAACCCTATCTAAAAATTTGTAAGTAGAAAAAATCCTATCTAAACCGCATCCAAGATGGCGGACGGAGCTCTGTTCGTAAGTAGAAACATTCGTAAGTAGAGTTATTCGTAAGTAGAGGTACCACTGTATTGGAAGGGATTCCTTCATCTTTGTTTCCTGGAACCCCCTTTTTCCAGCTCTCTGTAGGAGGTTCCCATTCCCTCCCTCCTCTTGGATCTATTTTTCTAGACCTCTTTTCAGGCCCACTGCCTTTTGGAGACTTCTGGACTTGGGAGGGAAGCCAAGAAAAGGGCTGGAACACCGAAGAAGGGGTTTCCCTTCTCAGGTGGAGAGTTCGTTTTCTGGGAGACGGAGCTTTCTCCAGACTCATCAGAGGAATCCGTGGGAACCCCAATTGCCTGGGAATCCCTTGTTCTACATCTGGATTTCCCCGGACATTAACGGGATTGCAAAGGTGGTATTGTCGTCCGGTGGGGGGTGGGGAGAGAGAGAGATTTCTGAAAGGTGGCGCATTGTCCATCAAATTCTTTTTGGCATTTTTGTAAAAAAAAAAAAAAAAAAACTTTGGGTCTTCCTAAAAAAAAAAAAAAACACTCAACAACTTTTGGAGTTTTAAAATATGGCAGCCCTATCCTTCAATTTAGCAGCAGCCCAATTGCAGAATCTCCAGCACTTCTGGAGGTCCTGGTAAGCCGTGAATGTGGGGAAAGACCATGCCTACCCACCCCTGTAGGATGCCTCCAGTTGTCCCTGGTTGGATTGCCTGGCTTGGACAGACTTTGGGCCTCCACTCCCCCATCCTACTTGCCACAGATCCATGGCAGCGGCAGCAGGGGGCTTCAGGAAAAGCATGGTTCAAGCTGGGCTGGGAAGCGGCACAATGGCAGGATGCCAGGAAGGAGGAGGAGGAGGAGGAAGCGAGCTGATCCCCTTGAGATCTCACCCCTCCTTCTTCAACAGGTCTTCATCCACCCATGGAGGAGGGTGAGCTGTCCCCGGACGAGGAGGAAGGGGAGAATAAATCATGAAAAATCAAAAGTAGGGTGGGAAAAGCAACGGCGGCACTCCTGAAAGCATGGAGCACGTTGTCATGCTCGACTCAGGAGGGAAGAGCAACAATAGAATCACAGGGCAAGGCTCGAACCCACAACCCCGAGATTAAGAGGTCACGAGTGTCTGGGAACAACTGGGGGTTTTGTGGCTAGGTAAGGGAGAGGAGGTGTTTCGTTAGGATGCTACACCCTGAGAAGAGATAGGAGAGAAAATCTGGATATAATAGTCTCCCCGCCCCCCTCCTTTCTTTCTTTCTTTTTGAAGTTTTAAAAATTCAATTTTATTTTATTAAAATAATTTTAATAAATTCATCTTTGCCATTCTGTATTTCTTTATGACACCCCAGCCCCCCTGCTGTAGTCTTAACAGTGTCACAACATTTTTTGCTGTGGTCCTCAATGGCTTGTTATAGCGGGTCATTTAAAAATATAATAGCAAACATACCCTTAATATACACACGATTTCCTCAGTGTGCTTCCTCCCAAGTGATGTTCCTCAGTAATTTGTTCCAGCGCTTGATTATCTTTTCTGATAAAAATGTACTTAACTTCTGTTTCATTAACGATCGTGGAGCCAGCTGGTCCCCAAAGTGCTGTTTTAATTAAACTTAAGCAAATAGTTCTTAAGCAGAATTCCTGTTAAGGATCTATAGCTCAGTTTCCAATATTTTGCAACATAATTTTTTCCACGGCAGCATGTTATTGGCAGCGAAGATGTCTTATAGCGACGCCGGAGCAAAACGTTTCTTGGAAAAAGAAACAAAAAGCTCTATATTAAATGTTATACCTGAAAGGCTATTTCCTCTGAGTAATAGGACCGAGAGAATATCTTTTCATTTGAGGAACATTTTTATCCAGGCCAAATTAATTTAAAACAAGAACATCTCGTTCATAAAAGCTCATAATTAAGAATATGGGTTGCTTGCAATCTGTCGAGCTTTTCTTGAAAATAATGGCCTCTGTCTGACTCTTAAAAACTGTCTGCACTCAAGTAGACAATATTGGCTAAATGTGAGGTAACTCGTTACACCCGTGTCTACTTGATCTCACCACACATACTATTACAACTTATATTTTACAATTAAAAACAACAATAAGGCAGTCATTTAATTGATATCTGAGGTGGGAGGCACCAATTATATTTGTAACGAAATGTATTTTGCTGCTGATGTAACTGGGAAAACTGGCCCAATTAAGAAATGAATTTAGGCATCACAGATCACGTAAATCGCCTGTCAAGAGCACTTCTGTACACTTCTATTGGTGCAAAATAACCTTAGGATCTGAATAGATAAGGACTCAGAACAGTACTGTATTAGTCAAACTGCCTCCCACTGAATATATTGGACTACAGTTATGCAACAAAATGTGCCGGTACCTTAAGTGCCATAGACAGGGTGGGTACACACACACACACACACTGGTACCTCGGACTAGAGACACTTCAGGTTACAGACTCCGCTAACCCAGAAATAGTACCTTGGGTTAAGAACTTTGCCCCAGGATGAGAACGGAAATTGCGTGGCGGCAGCAGGAGGCCTCATTAGCTAAAGTGGTATCTCAGGTTAAAAACAGTTTCAGGTTAAGAACGGGCCTCCAGAATGAATTAAGTTCTTAACCCGAGGTACCGCTGTACACATGGTTGTACAGTGGAACCTCGGTTTACGAACGCAATCCGTTCCATGGAGGCGTTCGTAAACGGAGGCGTTCGCTCCCCGAAGGGACGCTTTTGCGCGAAGCGCCAATAGAGTGCTTCTGCGCGCGTGCTGTGCAGATCGCTTCTGCGCATGTGTGAGCTGCGCAGAAGCGATCTGTGCATCCGACGCTGCGGAACCCGGATGTAAACACTTCCGGGTCCGCAGCGTTCATAAACAGAGGTAGTTGTAAACCGAGGTTCCACTGTACCTTGGGTTACGAACTTAATTCGTTCCGGAGGTCCATTTTTAACCCGAAACCATTCTTAACCCGAGTCACGCTTTTGCCAATGGGGCCTTCCGCTGGGACAAAGTTCTCAACCTGAGGTACTACCTCCGGGTTAGCGGAGTTTGTAACCCAAAGCGTTTGTAACCCGAGGTACCACTGTATATCAAATCTATTGGACAATTCTGCAGAAAGTTAAGAGCCCAAAACTCAGAGGCAGCTGTAATGCTTTAGTACTCAGCAGACAGCTGAGGGAGGCTGATCACTTCCATTTGGGAGGGGAGCTTTCCCACAGCAGCAGAAAAAGCAGGAGAAGCTGGATGGAGGAGAAGGCTGAGGTATGTGTGAATGAGCACGTTATTTGTGCCCACATTATTTCATTCAGTCCCTTTACAGAATTGCTGGCTTTGGTATGTTTTATTCTGAAGTAGCTTGCTTGAAATAAATGAGATTTCCTTCCTGCTGAGCAAAAAAATTGTGACATTGCACAATTGCACTCCCTGCCCCACCTGTTTTTCCATGTTCCCCACTTACTGATCTGCTTGTCATCACTGGCATGCTCTTTTATTAATATACAGTAACCATAAAACAAAAATATAAAATGCAAAATGAATCAGGAAATACAACCGTAAAATACTTAGACACCTTGTAGTGGCAGCAAGTTAACCTTCTTTATACACTGTAACGTAAGGATATCTTTGTTATCAAGGTTGGCAAAAGGTTTTGTATGTATATATGTTTTATTGAGAGTTGTGAATCTGCAGATAATTGTTGCATATCCTGGGGTCCTAAAGAGCTGTTGTTTTCCCTTTCGTTTCGTCTTCTTTTTTAGTGCTTGGTATCACTGTAGTCTGCATTTCCTTTTCCCCTAGCAACTAAGATTCTATTTTTTTTTCCTGTGGTGGATTCATCTGATATCAAGTAGTCATTAGAAGTTACTTTCTGCAAAAATCCCTTCTTCAAATGGTTAGTGCAGAATGTGAGAACTTTGCAAAGATGGTTAAGTATGTCTGTCTCCTGCAGTACAGGAGCTAAAAACCAAGCAATCACTAAGAATCCACTGTATAGTTAACTTACAGTAAAAAGGTAAAGGTAAAGGGACCCCTGACCATTAGGTCCAGTCGTGACCGACTCTGGGGTTGCGCGCTCATCTCGCATTATTGGCCGAGGGAGCCGGCGTATAGCTTCCAGGTCATGTGGCCAGCATGACAAAGCCGCTTCTGGCAAACCAGAGCAGCACATGGAAACGCCGTTTACCTTCCCGCTGTAGCGGTTCCTATTTATCTACTTGCATTTTGACGTGCTTTCGAACTGCTAGGTTGGCAGGAGCTGGGACCAAGCAACGGGAGCTCACCCCGTCACAGGGATTCGAACCGCTGACCTTCTGATCAGCAAGCCCTAGGCTCAGTGGTTTAACCACAGCGCCACCTGCAGAGCATAAATGTCGATTCAGTAGTAATTCTATTTGTGTTTAAAAGGCTTTACTGCCTGCTAAGTGGGCACAGAATAGCAACATAGTCTTTGGTTTAGGGTTGGCATTGAGGGAGAACAGGTTTGTTGTCTCTTTGATAGCTGTGAGGCAGGCAGAAATTCAACAGTTTAATCCAATTCCTGTATGGAAATACAATATTGGAAAGATCTGCAGGATCCACCTTCCTGTTTCTCTGGGTAATTGGTTTGCTGCCTGCCGGGCACTTGGAGCAGGCAGCTACTTGAGAGGCTTTTAAAAATATGTGTGTGTTTGGGGTAGAGCAATGAGTGCAGGCATTGCATGCCTCTTATTTTGCTGTCTGCCGGCCATGTAGAACTTTTTTTTTAGAAATGTGGGGATCTTACTATTGCTGCTGTGTTTGTTTTCCTCCCTGCAGGCATTGGAGCAAACAACTGCTTGAGAGAGGGTGCAAGGCAATCTTTTCTCGTTTCTGCAGTATGCTCTATAACATGATTGTTCCAAAGTTGCTGGGGAGAAGCCCAGTGCTGAGGCATCATCATTATTCTCACCATCATAATAATTATCACCTTTTCCCTGCTTGTTCCCAAGATGTTTAGGAGAGGACACTGCAGAGATATCATCACCACCCTTTCTCTTATTACTCCAGGTTATTTTTTTGGGGGGGGGGTGGCATTTCAGAGGCATCACTAATATCCAGTGCTTTTTCTGGTGGTACACAGGGGTACACATACCCCTAAACATTTTGTGAATCTAAGTTTGGCCTCATTGAGGGGCAGTATTTCAAGATGAGTAGGAAAATGAGAGTATCCCTAAAAAAAATTTTTAAGGAAAAAAAGCACTGTTCACGGTGTCTGAACTAGCAGTAACTGACCAGGAATGAGACCTTGAGGGCATCGCTCGATGAAAGTGTCAATCCAGTGCACAGCATGTGTGGACAAGGCACATTCCGTGCTAGGGATCATTAGGAAGGGAATTGAGAATAAAGCTGCCAATATCATAATGCTCTTATAGACATCCATGGTTTGACTGCAGTCATCCAATGGATGCTTACTCGGAAGTCAATGCCCCTTAGTTCAATTTGACTTTTTTTCTCCAGGTCGTCTTCTTCTTCGATCACACTTAGCCGAGTAAGATTGTCTTTCATAAGCACGGTCTTAACAGTGAGTCCATAAGTAACACAGTCCGTAAGTGACTGTGGAAGCCAATTCTGGATCCACACGTCCTTCCACAGTGGAGACATAGGTTTCCGGGCGGGAGTTGATCACGGTGAGGGTTTGCCACACGTGCATTTCTCCCTTTTGTCCTGAGTTCAAGCGTCTTCAAAGTCCATGACACCTTTGGTAAAAGCTGTTCTCCAATTTGAGCGCTCGCAGGCCAGTGTTTCTTAATTGTCGGTGCTTATACTGCATTTTAAAAGATTTGACTTCAGAGAGTCTTTAAACCTCTTATGTTGACCACCAGCCTTACGCTTTCCTTTCTTGAGTTGGGAATAGAGTAGTTGCTTTGGAAGATGATAATCAGGCATCTGAACAACTTGACCAGTCCAACAAAGTTGATGTTGAAGAATCATTCCTTTGACCATAGCTGCCAAGTCTCTCGTTTTTCGCGGGAAACCCCCGGATTTTAATCCGTTTCCCGCTGTTATCCCGAATAGGAAAAAATCCTGGAAATCCCCCAGATTTCCTACCTGCCAGGGAGGCTCAATTTCGGGTGCCGCTCTGCCCATGCCTGGGCACCGGAAATCGGGCAGAGTGGCACAGGAAGTTGCTTCTACGCATGTAGAAGCAACTTCCGGTGCCGCTCTGTCCATGTCTGGGCACTGATTTCCGGTGCCCAGACATGGGCAGAGCGGCACCGGAAGTCGCTTCTACGCAGGTCCAGACATGCGTAGAAGCGACTTCTGGTGCCGCGTCGCTGCTGATCCCGCATTTTTCAGCAGGAGACTTTTCAGCAGCTATGGCTTTGACACTGGTGATTTTTCTTCTTCCAGTACACTGGCATTAGTTCGCTTGTCTTCCTAAGTGATATGTAAAATTTTTCAGAGGCAAGGTTGATTGAATCTTTTGAGGCACATGGAGGATTGCAGACTCAGAAATAAGTTGTCTGCATACTTGAATGGGTTTAATCAGTAGATCAAGCCATCAAATGTAATAAATAAATCTAAGAAATTTCTATTAAAATACCGGTAATAAAAAAAGTATACAAAACAGTTCTTATGCTGAGCTGTGCTTCAAAATAACAGCTTGAATGCTGCAAGAAGAGCCATGGTGGTTTAGCTAGTAAATTTCCGCAGTCCCTCTTGTTACATATGCATGCCATCTTCCTAGGGGTTTTCAGGCTAAGCCGGCCACTTCTGTGAGGCTCTACGACAATCCTTTCTAACTCTGAATAAATTTGTTTAGCAAAATCAAAAGCCATTTCAGACTCCCTATGTCTCTCTCTACATGCATATATTTTTAACGTGCTTCTGTACGTTCTGAAAATACGTCCACCAATTTGCCTAGTACTTTAAGATGTCAACTTGTAGGTGGTGTCAAATGCTTGCTAGGCTACAGCTGAGAAAAGCACTGATCTGAATTAGGCGCTGAATCTCTTGGTTTTCTATGTTATGATTTAAAAGGACCAGCTGAGTCTGGGAGTATCCCCTTTTACCTGAATTGATTAGTTTGAAATAAATGCCATCCCCGTGGGTCACATTAGTCATTGCACATTTGATCTGTGGTCCAGAGTGGAAAATCCTTCAGGGATCTAGGGAAAGCCAAAGAGGCCTAAGGCAAAACATTGTTTTATTAAAATGATTATTGTAGGAACTGGAAGAGTGAGACCTACCAGTATCTTTCATAGCTGCTTAAACAGGTCATGGGGGTAAAAAAAACACCCTGAGTCCTGAGTCAAACCTGGATTGGAACTATTCATAGTTCTCTTATGTAAGGAATACTTGGGAAAACATGAGAGTAATTCTTTAAACACTGCAAGGATCTCTCATATTTTTTGTTTTTTTATAAAAATGAGCAACTGCCCTGGGTGGGATAAGGGGTACAAAATTATGATTAGGACTGCTGTGGGATCAGGAAGATTAATCTTCCTTTCCTGGGCAAATGTCCTCCGTCTACTCTACACTGTCCTCCCTGGGCTGCTATTGCCCCGTGGGACGAAGACAAACTTTGGGTAATGGGAGTGATTTTAATTCACAAGTAACTTCTAAATACAGCCATACCTTGGTTTAGGAACAAACGTTTTGGCTTCTGAACGTCGCAAACCCAGAAATGACTGTTCTGGTTTGCGAACTATTTTAGGAAGCTGAACGTCCAACGTTCCACGGCTTCCAATTGGCTGCAGGAGCTTCTTGCAGCCAATCAGAAGCTGCGCTTTGGCGTTTTGAACATTTTGGACGTTAAACGGACTTCTGGAATGGATTCTGTTCGACTTCCAATATATGACTGTATATGAGATTATGATTGATGAGAGGTGGTGATGAGGGAGGCTTGGGTTCCTTCACCTTCTGCTTTAGAAACATTCACCAAGGACCAGTTGAAAAAGCAGCCCCAGGTCCAACTTTCATCATTCCTTAGGAATTCTGGTTGTGAGCATGACGGTTTGGTTGGCAGCCCAGAGCATGCTTTGGTTAGCAGGCCAACCAGATGCTCATGGGAAGCCCAAAGGCAGGACTCGAGCATAAGATCACTCCTCCCCTCTTGCGATTCCTAGCAGCGTTCAAAACGAACTGGACGCCAGTCGCATTTTAACAGGCAAGCAGCCTTTTGGGAGGAAGTGGAGATGTCAGGTTGCCGGGTTTTGCAACTAACATCTCCATCTGGCTAGCTGGCACTGCTGTCATGCTCTGCCAGTCAGGCAGGGCACCAAAAGAAATGCCTCTTTTGGTGCTGCGGTGCCTGGCAAATCAGCTGATCTGCGGGGCACGTGGGCATTCCATTGTGGCATCCGAAGAATAGGATTAAGGTGATATTTGGCGCCTAGCTTTTATATCTCAGTTTCTTTCTTTCGTTCTTTCTTTCTTTCTTTCTTTCTTTAAGATTTTATTGACTTTCCATTTTCAAAACAAATATCCAATATCAATACTAAACATTAGTTTTTCATCCCCCCCCCCCGTTGACTTCCCTCATAGTATTTGATGTAATATCCCAATTTCTAACACTGATTCCTAGTAACTGGCATTCAGAGGCATGCTAATAGAATAGGTCAGGGGTCAGCTAACTTTTCAGCAGGGGGCTGGTCCACTGTCTCTCAGACCTTGTGGGGGGCTGGACTATATTTTGGAAAAAATATATGACTGAATTCCCATGCCCCACAAATAACCCAAAGATGCATTTGAAATAAAAGGACACAATCTATTCATGTAAAAACACCAAGCAGGCCCCACGAATAACCCAGAGATGCATCTATATATATATAAATGTAAAAAAAGGTGAAACTGTGGGCTCCACTTTTCTCCGAAACCGCTTGACCGATTCTCCTGGAATTGGACACAACGGTCCATGCCACTACCCGAGTGTTTGCACAACCTTGGATTGCTCACATCTCATACCTGTGCAGGTAAAAACCTGCTTTTCCACAAACTAAAACAGCGCCCTCAAGTGGCGTTATTCCCATAGCTCCTCCTCCACCTCCTCCCCCCTCCCATTGGAGTCTAGCCCACACCCGCAAACCCTGCCTCCGCCACGAGATCCTGTAAAACAGGGGGACTCTGAGACTCAGGGGGATCTGAAGGGGGCTATTACCCTCCATTTGACAGACTAACGCACAGCAAGGTGTGCAGGGCCAGCTAGTTTTAAATAAAAGGACACATTCTACTTATGTAAAAGCATGCTGATCCATTGGGCTGGATCCAGCCCACGGGCCTTAGGTTGCCTACTTATGGGTTAAATTATATTTGAGAGGAAATTATAGATGGGCAAAGCAACCTGATGTGTTGGGTATGATTTTGTAGGCTCACATATGTACCTGTGAGCTAAGTAAAAGATGATATTTAGCAACCTTGCTGTGTTTCAAGGGGGGGGGGCGGGGACAAATGCAAGGGATTTTGCCAAGTATCCTATGCAGTCCACTGTCATGATGCTC
Source organism: Zootoca vivipara (assembly GCF_965207765.1). NCBI lineage: Eukaryota > Metazoa > Chordata > Lepidosauria > Squamata > Lacertidae > Zootoca > Zootoca vivipara. The sequence goes on from NC_142586.1 coordinate 15,676,494, forward strand.
TGCACAGACTTAGATTCACAGTTGTTTATTAAATTGTAAATGCTTGCGGTTATACGTGGCTTGAACATGTTTCATAGAATCACAGAACTGTAGATTTGTAGGACACTCCTATATGAAATAGCTGATTGGTATCATCCGCTACATATTGAAATGTTTTTTTCAACATGCTTAGGCTAATCTGCACTGAAGTGACACTCGGCATGGTTACAGGGAACCAGGCAGAGGGCCTTCTAAGTAGTGTCTTGCTGGGTTTCCCCAGCCACTCGAGATAAATAACTACATGACCTTTGTAGACATTTGAAGGCAGCCCTGTATTGGGAAACGAGAGAGAGAGAGAGAGAGAGAGAGAGAGATTTTATTAAGTTTTCAATTTTATGTCTCAAAATAAAAATCTTATATAGTACCATACATTCAGTGGTTTCCTTCCTTCCCCTTCCATGGTTCATTTAGTTTATCCACCATTCCTGCATATTTTACTATAACCATTTTATTCAGTTCTCCTACCTTACATCACTCGAGTGTTTATCGTACTGTTGAATTTACCTTAATTCTGCCAGCGTTTTCAGCTGTGTGCAATTATTTTCCATATACAGTACTTAGCAAAAAAAACACCACTCTTTAAATGCATGTTCTTCTTGCTCTCTTATTCTGTGCATTACACCAGCTACTTCCACATATTCTATCATCTTAAGTTGCCAATCCTCCTTACCTGGGACCTCCCTCACTTTCCATTTTTGGGCTTACAAAACTCAGGCTGCTGTTGTTGCATACATAAAAATCCCCCCCCCCCGGTCACCTGGGGACCTCTGTCTGAAAGATTCCTAGCAAAAATGCCGCCGGTCTTTTTTGGGAAAGTTGTATTAAACATTTTTTTTATCTCGTAATCCATTTCCCAGTATTCTTTAACCTTTTTACATGCCTACCACATATGAAAAAAGTTCCCTCCCTGTATTGGGAAGCTTTTAATGTGTGATGTTCTGTTGTGTTTTGGTATATTCTATTGGAAGACACCCAGAGTGACTGGGACTACTCAGTCATATGTGTGGGGTACAATAAACAAATTATTAGTAACCTAATAACATATATTAGACTGTGGGTGTTAGCACATAGCATTTTTAAAAAATGCTATCGTTGTTTCCCTGGCTTTAAAGTTTGATAGCTATCTTGATTTATATGAACTGCTAGAGTAGCAGGAGGGTATTGATTTCTCTGCGGTGCTGCCCTTGATTTCTTCGGTCAGAAGTCAAACAAGAGCACTGATTTTCCCCAAAACAGCTCTCTATTGAGAAATACAGTGGTACCTCGGTTTAAGTACACAATTGGTTCCGGAAGTCTGTACTTAACCTGAAGCGTACTTAACCTGAAGCGAACTATCACATTGAAAGTAATCGATAGTGGATTAATCCGTTCCAGACGGTCCACGGAGTACTCAACCTGAAGCGTACTTAACCCGAAGTATGAGTGTAATTGGTTCTGGAAGTCCATACTTAACCTGAAGTGTACTTAACCTGAAGTGAACTTTCTCATTGAAAGTAATGGAAAGTGGATTAATTCATTCCAGACGGGTCTGCGGGGTACTTAAACTGAAAGTACTCAAACCGAGGTGCACTTAAACCGAGATATCACTCTAACAACTTTATGTGTGCTCTCCCATTTTTCTCTGTGGAGGCATAGGGGGAATGTGCTTCTGGTTCCCAAAAGGCAAGGCTTCTTTCAAGAACAAGGTAATACCGTAACTACTCTGGAAAGTGCTGCACTAAAGGGGAGACTGTACAGGAATGCCTAAACTACAACGGAGTTTCTTGGGTAGCAGATCACAGACACAGATCTGGGAACCACTCTCTGTTTGTCTAGAATCATAGAATCGTAGAGTTGGAAGAGACCACAAGGGCCATCCAGTCCAACCCCCTGCCGAGCAGGAAACACCACCAAAACATTCTTGACATATGCCTGTCAAGCCTCTGCTTAAAGACCTCCAAAGAAGGAGACTCCACCACACTCCTTGGTAGCAAATTCCACTGCCAAACAGCTGTTACTCTCAGGAAGTTCTTCCTAATGTTTAGGTGGAATCTTCTTTCTTGTAGTTTGAATCCATTGCTCCGTGTCCGCTTCTCTGGAGCAGCAGAAAACAACCTTTCTCCCTCCTCCATATGACATCCTTTCATATATTTGAACATGGCTATCATATCACCCCTTAACCTTCTCTTCTCCAGGCTAAACATAGCCAAATATTCTATAAGTCTACCTAGCCAAATATTCTCCATGTTGGCTGCCAGTGACTTTCCAGGGCTTCTCAGACAGAGAGTCCATACCGGCTATCAGATCCTTTTAATTGGAGGTGGCAGGAATTGAACCTGGGACATGCAGAGCATGTGCTTTGTCATTGAGCTATATTGCCTCTCCATATGGTCTACCGTATGCAGTTCTACCCACACGATTGCTTTCTAGTGGCTTTGCGGGTGGCGCTGTGGTCTAAACCACTGAGCCTCATGGGCTTGCCAATCGGAAGGTTGGTGGTTCATATCCCTGCAACGGGGTGAGCTCCCGTTGCTCTGTCCCAGCTCCTGCCAACCTAGCAGTTCGGAAGCACACCAAAGTGCAAGTAGATAAATAGGTACCACTGTGGTGGGAAGGTAAACGGCATTTTTGTGTGCTCTGGCTTCCATCATGGTCCTCTGTGCGCCAGTAGCGGTTTAGTCATGCTGGCCGCATGACCTGGAAAGCTGTCTGTAGACAATCGCCGCCTTTCTCGGCCAGAAAGCGAGATGAGCGCTGCACTCCATAGTCGCCTTTGACTGGACTTAACCGCCCAAGGGTCCTTTAGCTTTTGTTTGTTTACCTTTATTCTGCACAGAAAGGGACTCATTACCATTCCCAATAACACGTTGTTCTGAGCAATGATGGAGCAATTCAAATAAGTCAATAAGGGCAGCAGGAGGGTGGCTCAGTGTAGCCAAAGTTTGTACGGCTTCATGGTTAGCAAGGGCAGAGTTTAACCACGAGTCCTGGTTCGAACAACACACTTAAGGGCTTATCCAGATTTCCTTTTGCACCACACTTTTTGTGTGGTTCTTTCCCCAGGAAACTGAATTGGAGCAAATGGTATTCCATTGAAAACTTGGATTGCCATTTGCAGTCAAACATGAGTTTCCCTCAGGAAAGTGCCAGGACAAAAATAAAAACCCCAACAACCCCAAAAACCAAAACGCTCAGACATGGAGGCTTAAAACCCAGACCTGTACCACGAAATGTGGTACAAAATTGGGTCAGGCACAAAAAGGGCCAAGAGGGAAGAAAGGAGGCCAATATCTTTTACTGGCACGAGCTCCTGTAAGCTGTCGTTAATCAAGTGCTACATGACTTCCTTAAAGCTTTTAAAAAAGGAGAGTAGCAGCCAGCAAATCGTCAGCTCCAACAGACCATTCTGCACTAGTAATTAATGCTGCAGACGAGAAAAGCGATGGCCACGATCCAGACGACAGCACAACCTGTGCCACCCACTCATTGAAGCTTTGGGTTTCTGTACAGCAGGCCTTCAGCCAGAGCTGTGTTTGGAATTTGGACTTTTGCAAGCAGTTTGTGATATAGCAGAGGGGATGATGCCCAGCAGAAAGAAAGAAAGAAAGAAAGAAAGAAAGAAAGAAAGAAAGAAAGAAAGAAAGAAAGAGAAAGAAAGAAAGAAATCAGTCCAAAGCTCTTGGGGTCCTGTAAAGCAGCATCCTGGATTATTGGAACTGGCGTTAAAATAAATAAAATATTACCGTATATCGCTAGACAACTGCAATCTGCATTTTACTCCAAAAAGCATTCCAGAGGATTTAAAAAGCCAAATCAATTGCATCACGTAAATTAATTCCAAAGGAACTGTTCCAATCATATAAACGTCCCATAATGTTTGATTTTCAGACATGGATATGTGATTATTATTATTATTATTTTACAAGATATGGGACATGCGAGGCTGAAATTATTTTAAACGGTGAAGAGTTTGATCTACTGCTGGAAGAAACCACTTGCATGTCTTATGCTGAGAGTGAGAACCCAAGGAATTTTAATACAAACCTTTTGCACCGTAAAACCCCATAATCTAACCTCTTATTTTTGAGAAATGAGGATTGTCCGATATGCTTAGCTTACTCCTTTTGCAGCTGCTGCAGACACTCCAAGGTTTTGTCAATATCCCTGCTTCTTGCCTCATCGTTGTCCTCGCCTAATCTTCCAGGTTGTGCTGTAGATTAGAGGAAGAGATCTGGAAGAAATTTGATTCTGTTGGCATTTTAAAGGCAAATCTACCCAATTCTCACTTTCTGAAACAACATGAGAACCGAAACACAGCTATCTCTGAATTTTGAAATGCAGTTCTCCATCAGTGTGTGCAAAAATGCATATACTGGAATAGTGGGAATAAAGTGCATGTATTAGTAAAAATAACATGCAAGAATATATTATATTTGGGGAAATTGCTTTGCAAAAGCATCCTTTTTAGTGGCAACCACATACACACATGTCTATATCAGGAGAAATTGCTAGTGCATTTTCATGAGGATTAAAAAATAATACCGTAATTCTCAATCTCTTGTGGAAGTGTGGAGAACATAATTTAAAACATGGTAACAGAGAAACTGAAATTAACTGTTGTGGTTTACATCTTTGATTCTTTGTATTCTTTCTTTTTGTTCTGTTTGTGTTTCTCTAAAACCAATAGAAAATATTTTGGAAAAGAAACTGAAATGGAAAGTTTTCAATTAGGTTGGGGTCATATGAGCCAACCCCTAGGGGCTGAGGTCCTTTCTGTCCCCTCCCTAAAATATTTGAGGAGTCTTCCCCCCCCCCAAGTTGATGGGCATTGCCATTCTCCCCGCCCCTTTAACATGTTGAGTAATTGTTTAATGGTGCTAGATATATATATACCGTGTTTCTCCAAAAATAAGACGCCGTCTTATATTTATTTTTCCTCAAAAAAACAACAACAACACGGTGGCTTATTTTCAGGGGATGTCTTTGTTTTTAATTAAGTATCACAATTTTCGGGGTATGGCTTATTTTCGGGGAAACACCACACACACACACACACACACACACACACACACACACATATATATATATATATATATATATATATTGATTTTACAAATATAAAAGTATAACAATGCAAATTACATATCCATATTTAGAGATTTCTCCAAATTTCTGGACTTTCCACCTTCCCCTCCATGGGTCCTATTGTACACCTTCTCAATTGCATATTACTTCATAACCCATATTATTGGATTATTAGAATCCTGCTAATGTTTTCATCTGCTTACAGTAGTCTCCTAGATAAATTATAATTTTTTTTCCGTTCTGAAGTTTTGACCTTCTTGGTTCCTGAGCTTTTTGGTCGGTTTTGCCATTTTGGCATAGTCATTCTTCTCTGGTAGGGCCTTTGTCTTCTTTCCATCTCTGGGCTAGTAACATCCGTGTTCCATGTGGCTGTTGTCACATACAGTGGTGCCTCGACTTACAAAGGCGATCCGTTCCGCGGCGCTCTTCGTAAGTCGAAACCTTCGGTTGTCGAAGCGTCCATTTTGCACATACACGAAGCGCGATTTTGCACTTTGCACATGCGCGGACTGCACACGCCGCTTTTACGCAGGCGCAGAACGTGTGCGCGGCGAAAAGACTTCCGGGTTTGCCAACTTCGTAGGTCGAAACCTTCGGAAGTCAAGGCATTCGGAAGTCGAGGTACCACTGTACATAAAAAGTCTTTTATGTTCCTTTGGGATATTGGCACCTACAATTCCTAATTAAAAAGTTTCTGTGTTTTTTTTTACAAAAGCTATTTTTTAAAAAAGAATCCGGTTCATTATACCTTGGTTTACAAACTTAATCCGTTCCAGAAGTCCGTTCTTAAACCGAATCCGTTCTTAAACCGAGGCACGCTTTCCCTAATGAGGCCTCCTGCCGCCGGTGCGCTTCCACTGTTCGGTTTCCGTTTGTAGACTGAGGTAAAGTTTGCAAACTGGAACACTGCTTCCGGTTTTGCGGAGTTCGTAAACCAAATCGTTCGTAAACAGGACTGTTCTTAAACCGAGGTACCACTGTATATCATTTCCAATAACACTTTTATTACCTTACGCGTCCACCACATATGGTAGAAGATGCCTTCTTTCCCCTTACATTTCCAGCAGGTACATGTCTTATAAATTGGCATTGCCATTCAAATGATATGTGTGCCTTGTGTCTCGTGATCAATTGTGCAGGACAGGGCTTTCCTGGGCCCCTCAATATTATATTCAAGTTGGCACCCCTGGTCAGGATCTACTAGTAGATCTCTGAGTGATTTGCAAGTATTTCTACCTCCCAATTGTCAGACAACAGCAACAACTTACCCTCACCCCCCCCCCAAAAAAAAGTTTTCTGGAAAAGGACACATTAGAGCAGTTTTTCCCCAAGCTTGGGTCTCCAACTGCTTTTGAACTACAGTTCCCATCATTCCCTGACCACTGCTCTTGCTAGCTAGGGATCGTGGAAGTACAGTCGGACCAGGATCGCTTGCTTCGGTGAGCAACCTGGCCTCTGAATTCTGCACCAGCTGAAGTTTCCGAACTGTCTTCAGAGGCAGCCCTACGCATTGCAGTAAACTAACCTTGAGGTTACCAGAGCATAGACAACAGTAATTCGCCTACCCCTGTCAAGATAGGGGCGTAGCTGGGCCACCAGCCGAAGCTGATAGAAGGCACTTCGGGCCCCTGTGGCCACCTGATCCTCGAGCAACAGCAAAGGATCCAAAAGCACCCCCAAGCTATGAACCTGCTCCTTCAGAGGAAGTATAACCCCATCAAGAGCAGGTGATCTCTGACCTGTCCGGTCTAGGGAACCACCCACTAACAGTGTCTTATCTTGATCGAGCTTCAGTTTGTTGGCTTTCATCCAGTCTGTTATCGAGGCAAGGCACTGGTCCAGCACTTCCACTGCCTACAAGGCTGAAGTCTGCCCATCTCTGCTGTAGCTATGACCTTTGCTTCTTGAATTCCTTCCCTAGCACAAGAGAAGGTCAAAGCAGGCTGGACTAGGAGAGCTGCGTCTTGATTTTCACCGGCAGCGTCTGGCTGCCACCTGTTCGCTCTCTCCTTAATATCTCTGGGATTTGGCCAGTTCTGGGCTTCCTGACACCATCAGATGGAGAGCCTAAAACTCCAGATACAATTTTAGATAGAAATAATGTGTAGGCTGCTGGCATTGCCAATTCACTGGGCACTGGTGCCCCTGGGTGGGCTAGAAATGTTTTGTCTAGTAAGTGTATATTGCTTTCTTTTCCTGCATTCTGTGGCTTCCTGGCTAGAGGACACAATGGGTTGGATCCAATACTAGTCCGACACAGAGTAGACACATTGAATTTAGTAGACATGGCTAACTTAGGCCCATTAACTGCAGTAAGTCTACTCTAAGTAGGACTAGCATTGGCTACATACATACATACAGAGAGAGAGAGATTACTGTTCAAAAGGGAAACCTTGATTCAGTCATCCATGAATTACCCATGTCTTCTTCAGCAAGCCCCATAAGGAATGAGATGGTTCATAAGGACACAGATGTGCTAAAGATATTCCCTTCTCCTGCTCTCCACATGCCCCCTGGCAGATTTTTGTAGCTTTGGCAATCAGACAGGCTGTCATGGTAAAATCAAAAACTACCATTTCAGTCAAGATAATATTCTGCACCGGCTCTATACTTTAGACCTGAGACAAGGATGCAAAGCCATCTCCCCCCCCCCTTTTTTTTTGCCAGGAGGGGAGAATCTGTCTGAATAACACTTGCATGCTGTCCATGAAACCCTGACCCATTGAAATCAATGGGAGGTTCTGCTTGATTGGGGCTGCTTCCACTTATATAGCTAGTTCCCATTCATTTCAATGGAAATTGAGCACAGCTAATGTGACCTGGCTCTGGGCCCTTCTAGGAAATGTTTAATTGTGCACTCTTTCATAATTGCGCAGTATAATTGCACGGTTTCAGCCCATCTGTTTGTTCTTTCCAGTAAAAGCAAAATGGTAGCAAGGATAGTTAGAAACATACAGAAAGCTACACCAAGTCAGAGCCTGGGGTCCATCAGCCTCAGGGTTATCAACGCTGATGGGCAGCAGGGTTTCTGGTGGGTTCCCCCCCCCCAGACCATCCTGGAGACATGAATGATGGAACCTCAGATCTTCTGCATGGGCTCTGCCCTTCAGGAGGCCTACAAACGGAACAGGAGATGCATGGATTCCTATTTCCTATGGAAATGGTGACTCAAAATGATATTTCTTCGTGGCATCAAATAAATTTGTTTTGATTTGGCACTCACTTATTTTTTATGTTAGCAATAAGGGCCACAGTAAAAATCCACCATCCTATTATGCTAGAATTTGGAATGCATGGCACTGTATTGTTTTTTTATTTACACACACAATTTTATTGCGGTCCATAGACCCAAAATACACTATATTAAAATTTACATTGGCCCTGTTGGGCGGGGTATAAATAAATAAATAAATAAATAAATATTATTCATTTTTGTATTATTCCTTTGCATTCGTGGATGCATATTTGTACTTACCTTCACATTGATTTGAAGCCATTTTGTGCCCTTCCTAAAAGGCTCCTGGGAGGCCGGAAGGAAATTGCTGGAATAGCTCTTGGGTTGCAACAACTGGCTAAAATGTTTTAAAATGTTCAAATTTTTGGTTCCTCTGTTTTGTTTTTGTTGGGTTGGTGTTGGTTAAATGTTTAGTTGGGGTTGGCGGTTATTTTAATTTGGGTATAAGTGTAAACTGTTTATTATTGCTACAGTATTACTGTTATTGTTGGTTTCTGTTGATTTATTGGTTTGTTTGTTGTTGTTTTAATGTTTGAGGCTTTGTTGTGGTATAAGCCATCCAGAGTGGCTGGGGAAACCCAGCAAGATGGGAGGGATATAAATTAAACATTATTATTATTGTATTATATACGGCATCTGCTCAGTTCCTGTCTCTTTCGAATTCCTGTGCTCCACAAATAACCCAGAGATGAATTTTAAATAAAAAGCACACATTCTACTCATGTAAAAACACACTGATTCCCGGACCGTCCGCAGGCCAGATTTAGAAATCAATTGGGCCGGATCCAGCCCCCAGGCCTTAGTTTGCCTACCCATGGCATAGTCCAACAGCTTGATTTGCCATTCCTCTCTGGTAGAGACTTTGTCTTCTTTCTATCTCTCAGCTAGTAACATCTGTGTGACTGTTGTCGCATACATAAAAAGTCTTTTCTACTCCTTTGGAATATTTGTACCTACAATTCCTAATAAAAAACCTTCTGGTTATTTTAAACATTTTTTTCAATTCATTTTATATCATTTCCCAGAATGATTTACATGTCCACCACATATGATAAAAATTGCCTTCTTTTTCTTTAGATTCCAGCAGATAAATGGATGTTGTTGGTCTGTAATAATAGTACTTATCCTATACATTTTTACTAACTTATTAGGAGTCAAATACCACCGGTACATCATTTTCATATAATTTTCTTTCAGCGTACATGCACGACAGTCAGCTTTTTCAGTAGATGTGCCAGTGTTGTGAACAGCCTCCATGCTGAAATACTAGAGGCCACATCGATATTGTCATTCTGCTAACTCTTGAAGACACGCTTGTTTTGACAAGCGTTCCCCTGAACTTGAGCTTTCTGATCTAATTGTTTTGATTGCTCCTCCGTTTTAATTGCTGTGCTTTGGAACGGGCTAGTTTTATTGTCTATTTTAATCGTGGGCGCTTTGGATATTCTGATGGAGTTGTTTTTCATTGTGTGCTTTAATTATGTGTCAATATTTTATAATTGATGGTAAAATAATGCCATTTGGGCATGTAAGCCGTACGCAGGTAAATCAATGATAACCATGATTCTGGTAGCAGTAAAGTTCCAAGTAAAAGTAAAAGAGCGGAGAGCTTGCTTCCTTTGTGTCCATTTCTAGAGTATCAGCAGTTTGGATTTAGGAACCTCTCCTTGTATTCCTCATAAAGTTAAATGTACAAGGATAGAACTGCATAAATAGTAATGGTGGATGTGAGAGAGAATCAGAATTTAATTTTTCTCTGTTTTGTTTAATGGTGGTTTTAATGCATGTGTTGTTTATTTATTGATGTAAGTTGCTTTGAGTTACTTTTGTAAAAGAAAGCAACTATTAAGTCATTAACTAACACCGTCACCATCTACCACAGCAAGGATGACCCAGCCAAACTGGAAGAACTCTGAAGCCCCATTTATTTCAGGGGAAGAGATTTAAACGTTCTTAATTCTCTAAACACTGCCATACCCACACAGCACTTGATTGTTTAAAAGAACCCCTCAATGTGGTTTTGCAAAGAGAATAACACAATAAAATTATAAGTAAAAAAGGAGATAAAACAGCTCTTTAAATCATTTGAAACATAAAATCAAGCATAAACAAAAAAATGGATTAAAACAATATATCCAAATTCTACACATCCAGGTTGGCTTGTATCAGTGGAACTGCTTTGAATATGACAAATTGAACCACTGAAGCTATATTTATAAAGAGAAACATGGCCTGTAAGATATTATGTCACAACCCAGCACAGAATAGTGCCATGTAATTGTTGTATTTAAAATGTCTTTGCATGTCTTGTGTCATTTCTTGAAAGGCCATCTATGCCAACGACAAAAAGGCTCACAATACCTATTTATCCAGGCCTAGAAAGCTGCAGAAGATTTCTGTCGTCCAAAGATGTATCTATTTCGTCACTTATTCAACTTCTATTTCAACAAGTAGATTAACCAGAAGAACAATTTTATTTTATTTTTGCATGGTGTGCTTGGTTCAAGATATGTTATTAACGCCTACTGCAGCAGTGAGAAAGGAACCCCATCCGTCTAATTTCAGTCTTTTTATTCATGAGACTGGCCCTTCCATCACAGCTATTTTTCCATGTAGTACAACGTGCTCCTTTTTCCTTTCTCTTTTTGAAAAAAGGCATTTCAGAGAGCTCCAGGGAGAAAGAAAGCAAGGACAATGGGAGCGTGGCTCATTGCTGAGGGGAAATCAAAGGAACAAGTTAAAATAAATCCTCACCAAGGGGCTCCTGTGTACCATTTTCATTTTGATACAAACAGTTTTCTAGGTGAATAAGGAAGCCGTTCCTGAGAAAACAAATGGGGGGCTAGTACATTGAGAAGCACAAAACCCTTGAGTTGATTTGCTCACTACCGATTAGCAGGTACATGTGAACCCACGGCTTGCCCCATGATTCACATAATGTTTCGATACTTGCGGGCACCATAGGAAGCCATATTTGGCCCAGGCAGCCCTCACTTAACTGGCAATTATCCCTCTAAGAGACCAAATCAGATTTAAGCTTTGACAGATCTATATTGGGTAGGGTTAGTATGATAGAATTGGAAAGGGCATGAGATGCAACCACTGCCAGCAGATGTGTGGTCATCAAGAATGGTGTGGCCACCCATTCTTGGCTTAGAAAAACCGCCTAGGATGGGATTCAACTGTGCAAGGACTTCTTGCTTGCACAATGGGTCTTTTCCCCTACTCCTTCCCCTGTGTTTCCCCAAAATTGGCTGCAGAGGAGGTCAGGAGAACCCCTGTAACAGCAAACAGGTGGGGAAGAGAGGAGGAATCGTTCCATCTGGCAAGCCAAGTGGCTTTCACTGATGGGAACTATCAGAAGAGCACAAAGTTGAATTCTTGCCCCAATGAAGGAAAGTCCTCTGCCTCTTGAGGTAGCCTGTTCTGCTGTTGAACAGCTTGTGCTATTGAGTTCTTTCTAAAACTTGGGAGTCTCCTTTCTTGAAATTTGAACCTATCAATCCCCAGCATCTCTCAGTAGGCCTGGGAGAGAACTTTGTCTGAAATCTTGGAGTGTGTCTACTAGTCAGCATAGACCGTACAGTATTGATGGATCCATAGTCTCTACTCTCCTTTGCAAGCTCCTCTCCATATATTCACAAAGATGGAAGGATCCTTTGTCACCAACAATGGAAGAATGGTTGTTAAAACTAACAGACTTAGCAGAGATAGAGAAATTGACATGTCTAATCACAGAAAAGTCATTGTTAAAATTTGATAAAGATTGGAAATCTCCCATAGACTTTTTGCATGGAAAAAAGGGAAAGAAATAATGATATCTGGATTTGAGGATTGAAGATAATTTTTGTTTATATAAAATGGCTTTTTTTGGTGTAATATTGGATTAAGCGGACAGATGATGTTTTTTTCTGAATCTAATTTTTCTACCTTTCTCTTTTAACCTCTTTTCTACTCTTTTTAATTTCTTTCTTTTTCTTTCTCTCTCCCCTCCCCCCTTGTGCTTTTATTGTACCTAGATAAAAGTCTAGGTTTGGTTTTAAAATGGGCTAATATGTTAAGTTTTATATTATTCTCTATAAACCTAAATGAAAGTTATTTTAATTTAAAAAAAAAAAAAACCAACAAATTCCAGGAGAGCCCACGCTCCTGGTAACCCATTGTTTAGCTTGATGTGGTGTGAGAACCAGGCCTTTGAGAACCAAGGTGATCTTGCAGATAGCACATCTCACCTAGGACTGGTCCCCATTTATCAAAGAGGGATAATGATTAGGAGCAGTTTTGTAATTAGGACAAAACGATCGCAGAAAGCCTAAGTCACTTAGAAAGCTCATTAAAAAAACCTGCTGTATGGATGCTAGCTTAGTAATTACAAGGACAATGTTAAGTCATGAGTGGAAAATGTTGGCTGCCTTATAAGGTAAAAGGTAAAGGACCCCTGGACGGTTAAGCCCAGTCAAAGGCAGCTATGGGGTTGCTGCGCTCAACTGGCTTTCAGGCCAAGGGAGCCAGCGTTTGTCCACAGACAGCTTTCCTGGTCATGTGGCCAGCATGACTAAACCGCTTCTGGTGCCTCCTCCTCCTCTCCTCCTCCTCCCATTATTTCCCAGCATTCCCCCCTCATCTGCCTCTGTGACCTCCCTCAATCCCCTGTTGTAATTCTAAACTGTCTCCTTCTCTGGAAGGGTCAGGCTGGGGAAGCGGTCTCCACCATTCCTCCTCCCTGACATTGACAGCCACCCCAAGGCTACTCAGTATGTTTGCTCTAGGGAAAGGACTGTAGCTCAGTAGTAGAGTATCTGCTTTGCTTTCTCAGGTTCAATCCCCAGCATTTTCAGGTAGAGCTGAAATCCCAGAGAGCTGTTGTAAACAATAATGAACCAGATGGACCAATGGCTTGCCATAATAATAATAATAATAAGGCAGTTTCTATATTTTCCTATACTGTATTCTTATTCCCTGGACTGTTTTGGGAGCCTCCTTCCACTTTACTTAGTCCCCCCCCCCCAGCCCTACTTTTTCAAAAGTATTTCAAACCTTGGGGTTCCCTTGATCTTGATGATACCTCCCTCTAGCACATAAATGGGGATGTTTCGGTAAGGATCAGCATAGTAGCAGATGGGGCAGATGGTTGGTGGGGAGGGATTACTCACCTTGCTTCCTGATGCCAAGCATCGCTGCTGGATCCTGGGAAGGGTGAGGCAGCAAGGCGCTCGGTGTAGGGGCGGGTGGATGGTCCAATCACTCCTGGCACTCAGAAAACTGAGAGCTGCAACAAAATGTCGCAGTATGAACTGTTTCTGGTTCACTGTTCTAGTCAGTCACCCCTGCCCCTTCCAGTAGTTTTCCATCCCAGCAGCAATTGGACAGCATTCTGTGCTACTGAATATCTCCTATCCTCATTGGGTTGTTTGGGGATTCCCCCTCCTGGATTTAAAGAAGCCCCCCCCCTAAAGAGTTGGGTGCTTCTTCAAACCTTGGGGTCTCCCAAGCTTGTTCCCAGTATACCTGAAGGAGCATCTCCACTCCCACACTGATGTCCAGCTCTGGGGGCCTTCGGGCAGTTCCCTCACTGCGAGAAATGAAGCTACAGGGAACCAGGCAGAGGGCCTTCTCGGTAGTGGCACCCGCCCTGTGGAATGCCTTCCCATCAGATGTCAAGGAAATAAACAACTATCTGACTTCTAGAAGACATCTGAAGGCAGCCCTGTTTAGGGAAGATTTCGAAGTTTGTTGTTTTATCGTGTTTTTAATATTCTGTTGGGAGCCGCCCAGAGTGGCTGGCGAAACCCAACCAGATAGATGGGGTATAAATAAATTTATTATTATTATTACTATTATTATTACTAGCTGGCCCGGCCACGCATTGCTGTGGCTCATCCCTGTGACTGCCCCCACCCTGTCCCGACCCATGACCTACCCCGCCCCCTCGGCCCAGTCTGCAAAGCTGAGCCAAGATGCTGTGGAGAGGGAAGCTTTCCTAGGTGCAGTATCAGTGTAGCCGTTGCTAGAGGGCACTGTTTTGCAACCTCTCCTGTGCTCCCAGCATCCCTGGCTGTCTGAGTTCTGTGTTCGGGGAAAATGGGTTTTACCTGCTTTACCTGCCAGAGGTGTGACATCTATCTATGCAAACTGCATTAGCTTCCCCACGTATTCGCATGTGACGTTGTATCCAAATTTGAACACAATCCGTCAAGCGGTTTTGGCGAAAAGTGGAGACAAACAAACATGCCCCTTTTACATTTATATATATATAGATTATTATTATTGCTGTTGTCTCCTCCTCGTCCATGAGTGATGGTGGTTTGGCTAGAAACAGAAGGAACAATTAGGTGTAGAGAAAACAACAAGGATCTCTGAGCCAACCATCGTTCTTTGTCATATGAAGTTGTAAGAGTTGGGAGCCAATTTATATATTGCCAAGGAATATGAAAATATGCTGTGAAAGTGTACGTTGATACGTCATATTTTTTGTGTCAGCCTCCTTTAAGAGAGAGGAGAATCAAATACCCCATACTGGAGAGTCAGAAGGCCAACAATATAGTCTGCTGGGACCCACGGATTCAACCTTGTGGGGTCTTTAATATTCCTTTAACGTCTGCCTTCTTTAGCCTCTAATGAGCCTAGTACACACAGAGTGCCATGGAATTTGCTTGGTCATTGATGCAAAGACCCAGCCTGTCCCCTGAGGAGCCCACAACATAAATAGTGTGGAGCAACGCAGGCCCTTGTGGGTTGAGGAAACATACAGACCAAGAGAAAGAGGTTACTTGCCAGGCCCTACAAGCACCCTTCTCGTCTTAATGTTTTAATTTCAGTTTTGACCAGCTTTTTAATTGCAGGGTTTTCGAGAAAAAGGTGGGTCTTGAAGGCTTGCCATGTGGGTCCCGTGTTGCTAAGCACTTGAGGCTGACTGGGCCCTGAAGCATAATTTGGACTTGCTGTCTCCTTGGATACCATTTTTTTCCTGCCCCTCTTTCTTCACAAATGAAATATGCACTTCAGCTGAGGAGAGTTCTTGATCCTTTCCCCCTGCAGCTATTTCTCGAATGTTGTGAGTTTATCTCTCACTTGCTTGACTGCCTATGCTAAATTCTACTTGGCGCTATTTCCCCATCGTTGTTGAATCGTCTTTCTCCGAACATTTAAAGTCTGTCATTTGCCCACCCTCACTGGACCTGAGGAAGGGGAATTTGGCAAAGAGATGCTTCTCGTGGATGGAAGTAAACATAAAGTTGACTAAGTCATGTTCATGGTTGACTCATTGAAATCAGTGGACTTCTTAATCATAAACTAACTCATGTCCCCTGATCTACTCTAAAAATGAACCAGATGAAACAGATTCTTGCCTGCTGGCACTCCCTGGCTGTCTTGGGCTTCACCCTCTAACCTGATGTGCCAGTTTTTCTTGTTTCAGATTCATCGAACTAATGGCTCTTAGGATTTGTTTTGGATTTTTTTTCTTTGAATCACCACTATTTGGGTTTTGCTGTTTGTGCCACTTTTCCTTAGGACGTCTCTATTTTCGTTGGAGAAATGTTGGAGGGGGTGGAATAGGATGTCCATATTTCTATCGTAGAAATGTTGGAGGTTATGATAGGATGTCCCTATTTTCATCAGAGAAGTGTTGGAGGAGATGGAATAGGATGTCTCCATTTTCATCGGAGAAATGTTGGAGGGTATGAGTTCCCCATTGCAGGCAGTTGCCCTCCAACTCAAGGAGGGCAGCAGAGATAGCAACCCTGGGAGTGAGCTAGCCTGCCCATACTCATGTGTTCTGCTTACTCATGAGTATAATACTTGAGTAGGGCTTTTTTTCATTGTGTCATGAAAAATAATTTGGAATGGTTATAGCCTCATTGGTGGGTAGGCACTGAAAGTACATATTTTTGCGTGCTTCGTGAAACCCTAGAGTGTTATATCAGGTAATCCTGGCCTCAGATCCCATTTAATCATGAAAGTCACCATAGCCTCTGGCATAAATACCCTACATTTAAAGTGTGCAGCTTCTCCTCACCCATGGGCGTACCCAAGGGGGGCAGGGAGGGGCAACTGCTCCCCTAAATCAATAAAAATCAATAAAAAATACATAGCAAACTGAGTTTCTGCCTCCCCCCCCCCAACAAAAATCCTGGTTACGCCCATGTCCCCACCCCGCCAAAGAATCCTATGAACTGTAGTTTGTTAAGGATGCTGAAAATTGTAGATCTGTGTGGGTTAAACTATCTAATCCTGGATCCTAGGATTATTTGGGGGAAGAACTTTAAATGGGTGGTGTGCTTTCAGATCCCTGTCCTTGAGTTCCCCCATCTCTGTTCTATAGCATGAATTTTGAGTTCTGAGTCACGTTTTCTGCAGAAAGGTCCTGTAATTTATCTAACGGAGAAAATGACTCCCTTCCATTGCATATCCTACCATTTCCAGCTTGTGGCCACACGGTGCTTTTAGTTTTGCAGAGAATATGCCAAGTCGTATAAGATTATAGAGTAGCTATGAAATAATAATGAACTTCTTTTATTGGGAACACAGAGTATTTTTGCTTTGTTTCTGCAGAGATAGATCACTTTGAATTGGACACTTTCTGATCTCTCAGCATTCTTCATTGTCAACAGTTTCTTGTTAGAAAACTTGCTTTTCCTAAGAATTTTACTCTCCCATACACAGTTTTAAAGTAACGTGGTGTCTTAGGAGTTATATTAGTGTTAGGGACACAGGTGGTGCTGTGGTCTAAACCAGAGCCTCTTCGGCTTGCCGATCTGAAGGTCAGTGGCTCAAATCCCTGTGACGGGGTGAGCTCCTGTTGCTCTGTCCCAGCTCTTGCCAACCTAGCAGTTCAAAAGCACGCCAGTGCAAGTAGATAAATTGGTACTGCTGCAGCGGGAAGGTAAACAGAATTTCCGTGCACTCTGGTTTCCGTCACGGTTTTCTGTTGTGCCAGAAGTGGTTTAGTCATGCTGGCCACATGACCCTGAAAGCTGTCTGTGGACAAACGCTGGCTCCCTCGGCCTGAATGTGACATGAGCGCCACAGCCCCATAGTCGCTTTTGACTGGATTTAGCCGTCCATGGGTCCTTTACCTTTACCTTAATTCAGCATCCCCAAATAGTGGCACCAATTGATTGGTACCCAACAAGGAAAATGCTGTTTTGTACTGACCAGGATACCTATCAACATGGTCCAATGGAGCCTTGAGGGCCCTGAAGCTGTGATGTACAGAAAGCCAAGGCTCCTCCATTCACTTTGATACTGTCTGCAACAGAAAAAAATGTTCTGGGGAGTCCCCTGCCCCAATTCCATTAAAGTGAATGGGAAAGTCAATTGCTGTGTGTATGTATAGGACTGCATAGGGACCTTAGCACTGGGAATCAAAGAATCATAGAGTTGTAGAGTTTGAAGGGGCCCTAGGGTCATCTAGTCCAACCCCCTGCAATGCAGGAATCTCCGCTCAACCATCCATGACAGATGGCTATCCAACCTCTGCTTAACAACCTCCAAGGAAGGAGAGTCCACAACCTCCTGAGGGAGACTGTTCCACTGTCAAACAGCTCTTCCTGACGTTTAGTCAGAGTTTCCTTTCTTGTAATTTGAAGCCGTTGGTTTGAGTCCTAACCTCCAGAGCAGGAGAAAACATGCTTGCTCCATCTTCCATGTGAAAGCCCTTGAGATATTTGAAGATGGCTATCATATCTCCTCTCAGTCTCCTCTTTTCCAGGCTAAACGTACCCAGCTCCTTCAACCGTTCCTCATAAGGCTTGGCTTCCAGACCCTTGATCATCTTGGTTGCCCTCCTCTGCACATGTTCCATCTTGTCAACATTCTTCTTAAATTGTGGTGTCCAGAATTGGATACAGTACTCCAGATGTGGTCTGACTAAGGCAGAATAGAGTGGTACTATTACTTCCCTTGATCCGGACACTATACATTTGTTGATGCACCCTAAAATAGCATTAGCTTTTTTGGTGCTGCATCACACTGTTGACTCATGTTAAGCTTGTGGTCCACCAAGACCTCTAGATCCTTTTCAGGTGTACTGCTAGTAAGCCAGGTGTCCCTCCCATCTTATACTGGTGTATCTGATTCTTCCTGCCTAAGTGCAGAACCTTACATTTCTCCCTATTGAACAAAATTTAAATTGCAGAGTTGGAAGGGACCATGAGGGTCATCTTGTCCAACCCCTGCAATGCAGGAATCTCTTTTGCCCAACCTGGGGATCGAACCTACAACCCTGAGATTAAGATTCTTGTGCTCTACTGACTGAGCTATGCCAGCTGTGCATGCTGTAATTGTCTCCTGCATTTCAGAATCTGTAAAGCAATCACATTTGACATACCCTATAGCTGTGAAGGGGAACCTATAGCCCTCTAGAATAGTGGTTCCCAATTTGGGGTTTGGGGACCCCTGCGGGTCTGCAGGTCTATGGCGCCATTTCCTTGTCTCCCCTCAACTATTTTTTTGTCATTTATGCATGGTGATACCGCAAATTTTATGGTCTGTTGTGTGTGCGTGTGTTTTAAGCATACTTAAAATCCTTTGCTTATTAGGCGCTACCGCACATTTGGTTCAAAAAATTGCTCCGCAGAGATGACTACCATAGAGTTATCAGAATTTTCAAAAGTTAGGGGGTCTGTGGCTTGACTTTTGAAAAATGGGGGTTTCTCAGTAATTAGCTAATTGGGAAGACTTTCCATTCCATCATCCCTGATCCCTAATCATGCTGGGTGAGGGAGATGGGAGCAGAGCCAGATTTAGAGTGGTTCAGACTGTTCTCACGCACAGGGCATCGAGCTGAGAGGGTGCATGATAGGATTATATGGGTATCCACCCCAAAAGCAACTGTACCAAAGGAATGATTGTGAAAATAAATTTTTTTTTAGCAGGGGCCCACCAAATTATGTCCTTGTTCAGGACACCATGCTACCAAAGTGATGGGAGTTTCGACCTTATTTATAGGTCCCACATTCCTGCCCTGTAAGGCATTTCCCCTTTGGCTCAATAGCAGTGTCCAAATCAGGCTCTCTTTGCATGATAGCACCCTGAATCGTGGTTTGTGCCCATGAAAGAGAGTACAGGGCTGGATTTAGCTTCGATGAGGCCCATAGCTACTGAAGGTAATGGGAAGAAGAAGAAGGGGAGGAGGAGGAGGAGGAGGAGGAGGAGGAGGAGGAGGAGGAGGAGGAGGAGGAGTTTGGACTTGATATCCCGCCTTTCACTCCCTTTAAGGAGTCTCAAATCGGCTAACAATCTCCTTTCCCTTCCTCCCCCACAACAAACACTCTGTGAGGTGAGTGAGGCTGAGAGACTTCAGAGAAGTGTGACTGGCCCAAGGTCACCCAGCAGCTGCATGTGGAGGAGCAGAAATGTGAACCCGGTTCACCAGATCACGAGTCCAGCTGCCAGTGTGATTGGCTTCTGCCCATGGACTGGAAGGGGCACCAGCAGCAACATGTGGAATAGCGGGGAAGCGAACCCAGTTCACCAAATTATGAGTCCACCTCTCTTAACCACACCATGCTGGTTCCCTTTATATGGGGCCCTTTATATGTCCAATTGTCCCTTGTCAACAACATATTGTCGCTGTTTTTTTGTGTTGAATGTATGGTAATTTATGGACCTAATAGGTATCTAAAGCCATTTGCACATAACAAGTAGGAGCCTACACAACAAAACAGTGTTGCTGTATGTAGGGTTTTATTTTATTTGTTTTATATCATATTTTGGAAATGTACATCCAGGTTTTTTTGGGGGGGGGGGCAAGAGAGTGGGACCCTAAGCTATAGCTTGTTTAGCTTATATGTAAAACTGGCACTGCTCGGACCCAGGCTGAAACGAAAGCATCAGCCCCTGTAGGATATAAGCAGTTGGCTTTTCTCCCAGAGTTGTGTGAATCAGCCTCTTTAGTGAGAGTACAGTGTGGGTGGAAAGGCAGGAAGTAACAATGCCTTCTATTTACGAGGTAAAGTGACAGGTAAAATGACAGGTGATATCCCCCCATAGAGATCTGACCTTCACTTCTGCTACCTGCCTCTGCCCACTGCTTCTTAGAGAGGAGGGGAAAATATTTTGAAGGGAATCCTGCAACTGCCAGCTAATTTCCTTACTGGACCCCACTGTTAATTCATTTTTTAAAAAAGTGTGGGCAATGAGTCGTTCCCCCCCATGTTTGATCATACTTTCTTTTCCCCACAAGTCAGTTGGCCCCCTTTTCTAGCGGCCTTTTTGGGGGGGAAGGCATCTCCATAACTAGAATATTAATCTGCCTGTGATTTTCTCTCTCTTCGAGTTATTGTAGCTAGTTTTTCTGTATGAATCATATGTTGACTCGCCTAGCTGACTAACCATCCTGACCACCGTTGACGTCTTAAGTCGAAAGCATAAATCCACTCATTTTGTTCTGCCGGTGCATGATTCATTTAAAAATAAAGGACATTATTAATCTGATATGACTGGTGATTAATGAATGGCTTAAAAGGCAAATGTACCTGGGGAGCAATAGCTATAATAACTACTGAAGCTTTTGTTTTAACATTTGAATGGGGTTTTCCGGAAGATGGTGGGAGCAGATATAAAAAGCTTTAAACTACATTTGTGCCATCTATTTCCATTGCTATCTGCTGCAATAGATTTCAATCATTACAAGTAGTGCAAGTGACAAGATTGATCTTTTCCCGTAGGCTCAAGTTGTATACTTGCGAATGGATCTGCCTAGTATCTATATGCAAATTGTTGGTTTATTTCTGCAAACGGCCACCAGGATTGTGCCGGGCTGCATCTGATCAGGCTTCAGTGCCTTGACATTGGCACAAGAGCAAAATGGAAGTTTTCACACCATCTGTAAACCCAGACCTGTAAGTGCTGATGTGCTGATGGAGCAGTGCCACTCCTTGGGCATAAATGTGACATGCGAGATACTATAGGAAGGTAAAAAGGTATAGGACCCCTGGATGGATAGGTCCAATCAAAGGCAACTATGGGGTTGCAGCACTCATTTCACTTTCAGGCAGAGGGAGGCGGCGTTTCCGGGTCATGACCAGCATGCCTAAACCACTTCTGGTGCAACAGAACACCGTGGACAGAAGCCAGAGTGCATGGAAACACCGTTTACCTTCCCGCCACAGCAGTACCTATTTATCTACTTGCACTGGCGTGCTTTCGAACTGCTAGGTTGGCAGAAGCTGGGACAGAGCAACAGGAGCTCACCCCATTGCAGGGATTCGAACCGGTGACCTTCTGATCAGCACGCCCAAGAGGCTCAGTGGTTTAGACCACAGCACCACCTACATCCTGGCTTAGGAAGAGGAGGCATGGGTAGCACATTACTTGAAGATGGCACCCATAGGGTCAAATGACACATTTTATACTAAATGTGCAGCTAGGTCTATTTTTTTCTTTGCTTAACTCAGGCATAGGCAACCTTCAGCCCTCCTGGTGTTTTGGCCTACAACTCCCATGTTCCTTAGCTAACAGGACCAGTGCTCAGGGATGATGGGAATTGTAGTCCAAAACATCTGGAGGGCCGAAGGTTGACTATGCCTGGCTTAACTACAGGAGTTGGGGAATGTCAGGGGCTGGGCAGAGGAGGAGGAGTGGTGGCGACTGCCTCACCATTCTGACCCTTCCAGGGGGGAGGAAGAGGAAGACAGTATAGATTTACAACAGGGGTTTGAGGGAGGTCACAGCTCAGAGGCAGACGAGGGGGAAAGTTGGGAAATCATGGGAGAGGAGGAGCAGGCAAAGCCAGAGCAGCAGCTGGCTGACATGTTGTCACTAGAAAGCATTCCAGACCCTCCATCTCCCAAAACCTGGCAAGCCTTAAAAGTAGGAGAGCTAAGAGCTCAAAGACAGAGGGCACATAGGAGCACCCATAGAGGAGATGATGATGATGATGATGGTGATGATGATGATGATGAGGATGAGGATGAATGAGGAAGTGGGAGGGGGGGTGGAGATTCACTCAGGGCAACACCATTATCCAAGAGGCTGGGCTCTATAGTTTCTCTCTGTAAAGTTTAGAATAAATAAAGAACCGTAAGAAACTTTTCCTTGTCTTTATACTTTCCTGGGCAACCAGCTGGGATACAGGGGGTCATGATTGTCCCTGGATCTTCAGTCCACGGAGAGGTTCATCCAGCCTTCCCCAAGCATGATCCGGACAAAGATCACCCCTTCCTGCCTTGCGCCCAAGGTTGTGAGGATTGGACAAATGGGTGCTGTTAAGTGTTTTGAGTCCTATAGTTGCCGCAGATGTTGTGCAACTGGACTTTACCCTGCGGAAAGGTGAACTGGGAAGCAAGGAGGGGAGTGTTTTCGTTGAGAAGCGCTGGCTACCTCCTTCCTGCGTGGAAGTTATAAGAGAGACCACACTCTCCGCCATTCCTGCTGCAGCTAAGGTGGTTGTGTGTGGCTCAGATTGCCTGCCACTGTTACATTTTTAAAAGCTGCACAAGGGTGTCAAGGGCCAGGAGTTGGCTTCACCTGCTGCGCAGCAGCCTGAAGGAGCAGAAGGTGAAGTGACCTCACCTGCTGCTGTTCAGCCTTTTTGCTGCTGATGAGAACCAGCTGGCTCCAGCTTTCTTAAGCAGGGTTTCCAGCCTCAGTCAGTTGTAGAGAAGGCCTGTTCTCGTGTTGCCACCCTCTGGACCTATCTAGAAGGAGGCACATGAAGGAGGGCATCAGAAGATGATCTCAGGGTCCAGGTAGGTTCATATGGAAAGAGGTGGTCCTAGAGGTGTATTGCAGTCCCAAGCTGTTTAAATACTATAAATACTGTGCTACAGATTCTGTTTATTGTATTATCGTGGTAGTCTGTCCTGTATTTTCTTCTAAGGATCACCATATCAATGCTGTCTGGAAAACAATCTGTATTGACGTAAACAGGGATGCGGGTGGTGCTGTGATCTAAACCACTGAGCCTCTTGGGCTTGCCGATCCAAAGGTCAGTGTTTTGAATTCGTGCGATGGGGTGAGCTCCCATTGCTCTCTCCTGGCTCCTGCCAACCTAGCAGTTCGAAAGCATATCAGCGCAAGTAGATAAGTAGGTACTGCTGTGGCGGGAAGGTAAATGGTGTTTCCCGTGCGCTCTTTTTTTTCATCACGGTGTCCCGTTGTACCAGAAGTGGTTGAATCATGCTGGCCACATGACCCTGAAAGCTGCCTGTGGACAAACGCCGGTTCCCTCAGCCTTAAAGCGAGACGAGTGCCGCAACCCCTTGGTTGCCTTTGACTGGACTTAACTGTCCAGGGGTCCTTTACCTTAACCTTTTATCTATTATCCCACCTTGAATGCTCTTTCTGGTGTAAACACACAATCTGTGCCATGCCATATCCAGGCGAGCGCCACTATAGGAAACTAGTTTGTGACAAATAAATACTGTGCCTAAACTCTGCATGCTGGTACAGTACAGGGTTTACATTTTTGCTTTGGGTGTGTCTCCATACTGGTGCTACTCAGGGTGCTGAAAACCTGACAGATCTGTAACTCCTGACACTGTCACAAATGTCGCCTTCTCGCCAGAATATTCTGCTCAGAGTGCCAGCCAAAAAGCTATGGAGGCGCAGGTTAATCTGGTGTCCAGGGCGGCTGTCTACCAGCTCCATCTGGTATGCGGCTGAGACCCTACCTGCTTGCGCACTCTCTCGCCCGAGTAGTACATGCCCTGGTGAACTCCTGTCATGTAATTGATCTTGATGAATTAAGTAACTGAATACAGAAGAAATCTCATCTGTTTAGGGCCTTGGTTTTTGAGCAACCGAGGCATTGAACAAACTGGAAACTGCTGGTGCAGTGGCACCAACCATTGGCACCCTCCATACAATCCAAAAGGCATAAACTGTGGTGTGTTTTTGATTAAAAATATACTGGTTTGTTCAGGCATTCCTTGGCTATTTATATTTAGGTTGCTCTGCTCCGTATTTTGTTTTAGTATTCTGATTCTGTCTTTTTGTCGGTGGTGGTTTTTTTCATTTGCTTTACATTCTAGACTTGCGATTTTAAGGTTTTCACTCTGTCTGCGTCAGTCTATAACAGGGATTCGAAAACTTGGGTCTCCAGCTGCTGTTGTACTACAATTCCCATCATCCCTGACCACTGATCCTGCAAGCTGGGGATAATGGGAGTTGTAGTCCAACTGGAGACCCAAATTTGGGAAACTTGGGTGTATAAGTTGATTAAATTAACTAATTTCTTCTCATTGATGAGAAAGAAGGAAACAGTAGATTTATTTCCAATTAATAATTGTGTGGGTGTGTTACTTTGTAGTTTGTTGTACGGACGTTCTCTAAATATGTGCTAAAGTTCTTTACATCCCCTGTGAATAGCATAACCTTGCAAGGAGTTCCTGATGATAGCTTTGGTTGGAGCGCCATGTAATATTTCTGTTGCTTTCTCCGGTTGGGAGCCTGTTAACGCTCAATCTTCGTGGAACTTTCTGGCAACTGTTCTATTCAGCCATTTTATTTTATTTTATTTTGCGGGTGAGATTTTGCTCCGTCAGCGTGAGGGCGAGGATGAAGTTTTACATTAATCTCTCCCCCTACTGTGAACCAAGAATTATATATGAAAGGGTGAAACACGTGACAGGGATTTGACAGCTTTGTGCTGCTTCCCTCTGCTTTTCCTGCTGGCATGACTAAGACGAAAGGCAGTGTCAAAAGAAGCCCGAGAAGAAAGGAACAATGCAGAGGTTTGTCAGGAGTTGCAGCTATTACCAGGGCGCAGCAGGGGATTTGTTTAAACTTACTCCTGAAAAAATAACACGGAAATTGGCCTATTATCGCCCTGCACAGGATTCTGCACATATCTGGCCCATTTCCTCTCTGTTTATGTTGCAAAACGCAGGGTCAACTGGTTGGGTAGTTCCATCCAGTTACAATGCAGGCAGGTTTTTATGGCTGGCTCTCTATGACTAATATAGGGTGGGTAACCTCTCAGATACACAACTTGAAAAGATGGTGCCAGAAACAATACAAAACAATGCAAGGCGGTTTATCTCCGCTGCTATGATCCACATCTCTAAGCAGATGTGCTCAGCTGGGATGTTCTCAGCAGGATGCTCAATTTCGTTTAGAAAGTTGGTGTAAGACAACAGGTCCATGCAATGTCAACAAAGTGGGGCTCTTAAGTTGCAAAACCTAACTCTATTGAAACCAATTCCAAGATTCCTGTTGGTTGGAATGACCTTGGATTGAACTCCTTTGTTTTATTATCAGGTTTGGGGCTGAAGCTAAACACACTGGCCTAATATAAATGAGGATGTCACTAATTGGTAGGGCTGCCATCCGTCCCGATTTTCTTGGACACATCCGGGAAATGGGCAGCATTTTGGCATCTGGGTGGATTTTCATGAAATTGTCAAAATGCCCTGGAAAACCTGGATGTATGGCAAGGGGGGTAAACATACATACATACATACATACATACATACATACATACATACATACACACACACACACTGCTTTAAAAAAATTTTTAGGGGTACTCTCATTTTCCTACTCATGTTGAAATACTGCCCCTCAATGATGCCAAACATGGATTCACAAAATGTTTAAGGGTATGTGTCCACCTGCGTTCCCCCAGAAAAAAAAGCACTGTATATATATAAATTCTCTCCGAAAAAGCTCAACAACTCTGTCCAGATTTTCACTTTGGGGAATATGGCAACCCTATATTTGGCCTCATATCTGTAATGATATTAAAGTTAGGCTTTATCAGATTTTCTTACGGTTTTTTATAACTCCTCAGATTTAGGTTCCATTGTGGTCAGTGTGGCTTACTCTCGAAGTAATTATGTATAGAATTGCAGGCGCAGAGCACTAAGGACTATGCTGTGATATTGCTTCACCTATTTGTGGCTTTCCCCAAAGAATTATGGAAATTGTAATTTAAGGGTGCTGAGAGTTTGTTAGAAGACCCCTGTCCCTCTCACAGAGCTACAATTTCCAGAGTAGTTTAACAGTCGGTCCCTCTTCCCTAGGAACTCTAGGAATTGTAACTCTGGGAGGAGAATAATAACTCTCAGCACCCTTAACAAACTACAGCTCCCAGAATTCTTTGGGCAGAAGCCATGACTGAAGTGGTGTCACAGTACTTTCTCTTCACTCGTAGCCAAGTAAGATTGTCTTCCATGAACACGGTCTTAACAGTGAGTCCGTAAATGACTGTGGAGTCCAATTCTGGATCCTCACGTCCTTCCACAGTGGGGACGTTGGTTTCTGGGTGGGAGTTGATCACAGTGAGGGTTTGCCAAGCGTGCCTTCCACTTAGGACATTTCTCCCTTTTGTCCTGAGTTCAAGCGTCTTCACAGCCCATGGCACCTTTGGTAAAGGCTGTTCTCCAAGTTGAGCACTCGCAGGCCAGTGTTTCACAATTGTTGGCATTTATACTACATTTTTTTAAAATAGATTTGCCTTGAGAGAGTCTTTAAATCTCTTTTGTTGACCACCAGCGTTACGCTTTCCATTTTTAAGTTCGGAATAGCTTTGGGAGACGATAACCAGGCATCCTAACAACATGACCAGTCCAGCAAAGTTGATGTTGAAGAATCATTGCTTTGACACTGGTGATCTTTGCTTCTTCCAGTACACTGGCATTTGTTCGCCTGTCTTCCCAAGTGATGCATGGCATGAAAGTGGCCCAATGGTATTTTGGTAATATCTGTTCTTTTTACACTATGACTGGCAAAATACAGTGGAAGCAAATAGTCCCCTAGATGGGCAGCAAAACTGCTGATCCCACAACAAATTCTCAAAGAGCAGCTGCGCCCCAATGATTATGTTCTCTATCCCAGTGATTGTGTATGTGTGGCTGTGTTCTCCTAATGTATAATGCTGGGTATTATCTGGGAGAGAGACATGTTTAGCAAACCATTATTACAGTATATCATAGTTGTTGTTTTTCTTTAAAAAAAATGAAAATGTATGGTTATCAGGAACAGGGTTAGTTAGTGAGTACACGTCCTGAAACTGAATGTATCCATTGCAGTAATAAAGAACAGCAAAGCCTTGGAAGGTGTTAGGATCCGTTTTGTGGCAAACTAGATACCGTAATCCAAGAATTACAGTTTTCTTTACTCTTCTTAATTAGATCTACAGCCAGAAGCCCTTGATTTACACTTGATAGCTGTTCAGAAATGTTGTGCGTAGTTTGGATTGTAATTAACAATGTAGTTTTGCTAATCAAAGAAGTAGCTTTTGGGAAGAAGATGAAGGCTGAAGGGGTATAATTAGGATAAAGGGTTATTACAGAATTCTCTGCATCAAGTAGAACAAGGCAGATAATAGCTCAGTTTTACTGAACCAACAAATACAAGGGAATGAGTCCAGAAGATTACAGCTCCCTCCCCATTTTAAGGATTTTTAAGGAAGGCTTGTATATGAAATACTACTGTAAATTTCAAGAGATTCTTGGCTTATATACATACATAAAAGTCTACTTGAACATGCCAGACCATTTGGAATGGGTCAAGCTGGAGGAAGTAGCTGCCTCATTAATATGATTGTTTTGATGGAGGAGTGAGTCAACCCATATGATGATGATAATAATGATAATGATAATAATAATAATAGTTATAATAATAATAATTTTATTATTTATACCCCGCCCATCTGGCTGGGTTTCCCCAGCCACTCTGGGCGGCTTCCAACAGAAAAATGAAATAAAATAATCTATTAAACATTAAAAGCCTCCGTAAACCTTCAGATGTCTTCTAAAAATCTGGTAGCTGTTTTTCTCTTTGACATCTGGTGGGAGGGCGTTCCACAGGGCGGGCGCCACTACTGAGAAGGCCCTCTGCCTGGTTCCCTATAACTTGGCTTCTCGCAACGAGGGAACCGCCAGAAGGCCCTCGGTACTGGAACTCAGTGTCCGGGCAGAACGATGGGGGTGGAGACGCTCCTTCAGGTATACTGGACCGAGGCCATTTAGGGCTTTAAAGGTCAGCACCAACACTTTGAACTGTGCTCGGAAACGTACTGGGAGCCAATGTAGATCTTTCAAGACCGGTGTTATGTGGTCTCGACGGCCGCTCCCAGTCACCAGTCCAGCTGCCTCATTCTGGATTAATTGTAGTTTCCGGGTCACCTTCAAAGGTAGCCCCACGTAGAGCGCATTGCAGTAGTCCAAGCGGGAGATAACCAGAGCATGCACCACTCTGGCGAGACAGTCTGCAGGGAGGTAGAGTCTCAGCCTGCGTACCAGATGGAGCTGATAAACAACTGCCCTGGACACAGAATTGACCTGCGCCTCCATGGACAGCTGTGAGTCCAGAATGACTCCCAGGCTGTGCACCTGGTCCTTCAGGGGCACAGTTACCCCATTTAGGACCAGGGAGTCCTCCACACCTGCCCGCCTCCTGTCTCCCAGTACTTCTGTCTTGTCAGGATTCAACCTCAATCTGTTAGACGCCTGTTAAAGGCACTTTGGTATTATATATTATAACTAAACGTTTGCAACTGTTCAAGGCAAACTATGTATGTAGTCAGAATCAGATAGCAGCACAACGGTATCTCTGACCACCGTGCACAACAACTGACCGCAAAAGTGACAGGAAAGTGTTGGTGCCAGGATCTCGCCCACTGTGCTGATTTTCCTCAGCATGACACAGATTTCCTTTTCCAAGGAGTGGGAGGCATTTGTATGCCTGCCCATCACCACATGTGGAGATAAAAACAACCGTGGGATTGATTCCAAAGGTAGCTTGGAGAAAAGGTATTCCAATTCCGTTCAGTTGTACTGAACTCCAAAACAATGCCGATGACTTAATGTGAACCATCTTGGGCAGCCCTTGGGATGGAGAACTGATCATCTTTTTTGCTTTCGCATTTTCCTTTTGCAGGCATAATGGGGAAACAGAATAGCAAACTGGCTCCTGAAGTAATGGAGGATCTGGTGAAAAGCACAGAGTTTAATGAGCATGAACTCAAACAGTGGTACAAAGGGTTTCTAAAGGATTGCCCTAGTGGGAGACTGAACCTTGAGGAGTTCCAGCAGCTTTATGTAAAGGTAAGTTGGTTTCTTCTTTCTTCCTTTCTTTCTGCGTGGATACTCTCAAAGTGACACTGCAAGGTGTGACTGAATACCTTGCCGATCAGAAGGTCAGCGGTTCGAATCCCTGCGACGGGGTGAGCTCCCGTTGCTCCGTCTCAGCTCCTGCCAACCTAGCAGTTTGAAAGCACGCCAGTGCCAGTGGCGGAGCTTCATGCTCCGGCACCGGGGCGCGGAGAGCAGGCGGGGCGGGGCTGGTGCGCATTCTGGGGTGGGGCACGTCGCCTGCAGGGGCGGGGCACCCAGCGCGGGCAGGAGGGCAGCCACAATGGCTCCCCCCGCACTCCTCTTCCTCTGCCACTGGCCAGTGCAAGTAGATAAATAGGTACTGCTGTTGTGGGAAGGTAAATGGCGTTTCTGTGCGCTCTGGTTTCCGTCACGGTGTTCCGTTGTGCCAGAAGCAGTTTAGTCATGCTGGCCACATGACCTGGAAAGTTGTCTGTGGACAAACGCTGGCTCCCTTGGCCTGAAAGCGAGATGAGCACTGCACCCCATTGCCGCCTTTGACTGGACTTAACCACCCAGGGGTCCTTCATTTTTATTTATTTATTTATCTATCTATTTTAAAGTAACCATTTTCCATCCCCGGAAGGAGTGTGGCAAGCGTTCATACACTGCAGCTGACACACTAACGTGTTTGGAAACACACAGTTTGGAAAGCTCTGCCCTCGCAACATTTGGCTTTCCGGAAGGGAATTGTCTTCCTGTGGTTCTACTGCCTGTTGCCCTCTTGTTCCTAAGAGTTAACACGGTGAACTCTTCAGCCAATGTGCCCAGCTGACATTAGCACTTCTTCAATAGCACCTTGGACATCATTCGTGATGAGTGACAAAAGTTGGCGTCTGCACGCGCCGTGCCGTTTTGTGACCTTTGTGTGTTGGATTTCAAATTCTTTAGCAGCTGTGCCACTCGAGTGCCCAACAACTTGTGTTGTGCCCTTTTTTACATGGTGACAGTACACACACAACACACCTTCCCCCATTTTGGGAATGCTTTGTTGCCTCCCTACCCCTCAAGTTTGTTCACTCTCCTGCCATTATTGAAATGCACATCTCCACTTATTTTATTTTTTAAAATGGGAAGCGCAAACCTATCAATTCTCTACATCGAGGCTATCTCCTGTTAAGTCTTGTTTGAGCTATGATATCCTGCCGTCGTATTGAGGCTCACGAGCATATGGCGCTAGGTGGAAAATCCAGGTTTTATAATGATCTATTTCACTGTTTCCCAAACTTGGGTCTCCAGCTGTTTTTGGACTCCAATTCCCACCATCCCTGACTGCTGGTCGTGCTAGCTAGGGATGATGGCAGTTGAAGTCCCAAAACAGCTGGTGACCCAAGTGTGGGAAGCACTGAAATAGAGAACCCTTAAACCTGTTTTGGAGGCCTCAATTTCCCATAAGCCCCAACCAGCATGACCAAGTCATGGTAGCAAACTCCGCAGAGTTAGTCTGTTGCATCAGATACAAAGAGCTTTGTGGCATCTTAAAGACAAAGCGACTTGTTGAAGAATGAGCTGCTGATGTGCCTCGGTCCAGTATACCTGAAGGAGCGTCTCCACCCCCATCATTCTGCCCGGACACTGAGGTCCGGTACCGAGGGCCTTCTGGCGGTTCCCTCGTTGCAAGAAGCCAAGTTGCAGGGAACCAGGCAGAGGGCCTTCTTGGTGGTGGCGCCCGTCCTGTGGAACACCCTCCCATCAGATGTCAAAGAAAAAAACAGCTACCAGATTTTTAGAAGACATCTGAAGGCAGCCCTGTTTAGGGAGGCTTTTAATGTTTAATATATTATTTTATTTTATTTTTCTGTTGTAAGCCGCCCAGAGTGGCTGGGGAATCCCAGCCAGATGGGCAGGGTATAAATAATATATTATTATTATTATTATTATTATTATTATTATTATTATTATTATTATTTGGGCTCTAACTGGCAAAATCTTATGTGGTAATAAAATGGGTTCATCTTCTTTATTATTTACATATACATTTACATATACATATTATTTACATTTATTTATTTATAACATAAGAATAATAACAAATGTGGCATAAAATAAAAGCAGATACTGTTTAGTTCTGTCCGTCTTTAGGTTGCCAGCAGACTCTTTGTAGCTTTGCCGCAACAGATTTAACACTGACCATCACGGAAGACCGATAAGACTATTTGGTTACACTTAATTCCAACCAAAGATCATGGTTGGAGTTGGGACATTTGACTGCAGTGTGGAAGAAAACCTGAGCAAATGCTAGGAGCAAAGTTGAAGTTAGACTAGAGTTTTGCAGTGAAGTGCGTTATGACAGGGCAATCAAGGATAGCTTGGCTGAAATAAGGTTCCCCTAGGAGACTCTAAATAAGATTAGCCTCAGAAAGCTACTGTACTCCTGAGAGGGTGGTAATATTGCAGCTTATGGAGAACCATGTTCCTGAATTTTTTGGTAGGCCCCTGAAGACCACAGAGAAGAGACCAAGCTTAGCTGCCAATCTAACCATTTCCCCCTGACTGCTTTGAGAGCTGGAAATGAGAGCTACGCTAAACGCTTGGTTCTGTATCATGGATTAGAGATATAGTTGGGACTGTTTTTCTGAGGTTCATGATAACGTTTGATAGACTGTCAGCAATTAAAGCTTGCAAACGTCTCAGGGGGAGGTTGATCTGAACGTATCTTTAGACACTTGCTTAAACATTTCATAAACTCTATTTAATGTTAACAACTTCTCCTGGGGGTATGTAGGATCTGACCTTTCTACACATGTGTCTTATCACTTGTTGTGTCTTCTCTTCAAATATCCCTGAAGCTGCACTCCATAGAGCTCCCTTTATGAATCTTTATGCCATCCTTTTAAACAGTTTGCTGAAGGCCACTCAGTGTCCTCTTGGGCTTGTTTTTCACATTGTTTGATAGCAATCCATGTCCTTGCCTTTTCCTGGCCTGCCTTTTTTGAATGGCATAGACTAAACCAGACCAACAAGCATTTTGTCTGTCTTCAAAATATTTCCGTGATGCAAGTAGGTAGGTGTTTCATAATTCCAATAACTTGTCCCCCTCCTCAAATGCCACGTTGGATGTGTGGGATGTGCAAAATCCCTTGTAAGCTTTTTAAAAATATACTTATCTATCCACTGGCTGATTGACAGTGTTTCAAACGAATAGTTTTTAAAATGAATCAATAAACAAACAAACAAATGACACATTAAATTTATGACCTTTGTGCAAGTTGCCCTTTCAGTAGGTAATAGGAACTCAGAAGAGGACTGGAGTTCCAGACCAAGAATAGACCTATGTCCCTCCCAGATGTGTCCATTATTCCTGATGATGGGTGGATCTACAGCTATAAATAAGTCAGAAATTAAATTGTTATAACAAAAGAAAAACCCGCTAGGGAAAACAGCTTATAAATTTCCTTTTGCTCTCTGGTGCCACCTGGTGTTGCATGTTTATAACACATTCACAACACTGTTTCATCTTGACTAATGTAGCTGAGTCCCACAAATAGGTACCTCTGCAGTGTGAAAGTAAATGGCGTTTCTGTGCGCTCTAGTTTCCATCATGGCGTTTCGTTGCGCCAAAAGCGGTTTAGTCACGCTGGCCACATGACTTGGAAAGCTGTCTGTGGACAAACGCCAGCTCCCTCGGCTTAAAAGAGAGATGAGCACCACAACCCCCTAGTCACCTTTGACTGGCCTTAACTGTCCAAGGGTCCTTTACCTTTACCTCTGCCCATATACTGTTGCAATTGTGTACATGGTATGCATGAGAACGATGTACTTACTCATCCAATATGAAGCTGGAGAGATGAAGGGGTTGGGAGCATTGAAAGCCTGCTCCCCATAATACGTGCTTTCATAATAAAAATTATGCCAGTTTTGTTAAGGGATAAGTTAAACTGACAACACCCACAATCACCCTGTGAGCTTCATAGCAAATGGGGATTTTAATCTGGGTTTCCTTTGGCCCCAATCCGACAACTAAAAGACAGCACATGTGAAAAAACAAAAAACAAAAAACCAAGCAATCCTTCAAAACTAAAGTCAGGGTGAAGATTGTGCTTTCCTGTTCAACTCAACACAACTTAAATGTGCCTCACACTGGTTCGGTTACACCCAAAGGGAACACAAAGTTAATCAAGCCGTGAGCCTTTTCACTGGGAGTTTGCTACTGAATCTCTGAGAGTGCTGTTATGTAGCAAAAAAAGGTAATTTGAGTTCTTACAACCCAGCATTTTCTCATAAAGGATGCATTGTTGGCAATGCAACATTTTGTATTGCCTTTACTCAGCTTCCTGTAACGCTTCTGTTGTCACTATGAATACACCTCCTCCACACTTGCACTATGAAAAGAGGGTGTTGCGCCAAACACTCCCTTGCATAGTAGGCAACAACCGTTGCTTGTGACCTCGCGACTCTTACGGGAGCCAGGAATGTGTTGTGCCTCCTGCCACGCTTGCTAAAATGATTCATATCTAGGCCCAAATCTTCCCACGGGGCAAGAACTGCGGGCAGGCCCTCCAACATCTCATATCTTCATTTCCTAACAGTTCAGATTTTTTGTATGGGTTAGAGGTGTTCGCAAAGGGGGGCAGAATATTCGCAGACAGTGATACTTCCTCCCGTGTCAGGATTATTACATCTGGGTGGGTTTCCCCAGCCACACTGGGCAGCTCCCAACAGAATATAAAAAACACGATGAAACATCAAACATTAAAAACTTCCCTAAACAGGGTTGCCTTCAGTTGTCTTCTACAAATATGGTAACTGTTTTTCTCTTTGACATCTGATGGGAGGGTGTTCCACAGGGAGGCTGCCACTACTTAGAAGGCTCTCTGCCTAGTTCCCTGTAACTTCACTTCTCACAGCGAGGGAACCACCAGAACGGCCCTCGGCACTGGACCTCAGTGTCCGGGCAGAACGATGGGGGTGGAGATGCTCCTTCAGGTATACTCGGTCGAGGCCATTTAGGGCTTTAAAGGTCAGCACCAACACTTTGAATTGTGCTCAGAAACGTGCTGAGCCTCTTGGGCTTGCCGATCAGAAGGTCAGCAGTTTGAATCCCCATGATGGGGTGAACTCCCATTGCTCCTCACGTACCATAATGAATGGGTCAGAATTTTGCAGAGTTCGCCAAACATTCGCAGTCACCGGCTGTTTTCACTAGTCAGTTTCACACATTACAATGGAGCTGTCTTTTTTCATTCTTCTGGAGTCGTCCCATCCACCCGACAGTGTCTGGTTCAGATTCAGTGTGCCACTGAATGCCAGTTGATGGGAGCAATATTAAGAGAGGACTGTGGCCTCAGTCTCCTACATGACTTGTGGGATTCCCAGAGATGCTAGGTTTGCCCCAGGCTTTAAAGGTTTCACAACGTTGACCTAGAGTGTGCTTCAATAAAGAGGCTGTGTAGCATTCAGCAGCATAGGAGAACCACTTCCTACATTGCGCCAGTACATCCGAATCAGTGCCTTTTTTCTAGAAAAAGAGGTGCCAGAACTCACCATCAACACCTCCCTTGTTCTCTTACAATGGCAATGGCACCGACCTGAGAAGGTGCCGGAACTCAGTTCCAGAGAGTTCCAGCTGAAAAAAAACCTGGTCAGAACTTCCTGCCTCAGTTAATGTGGGAGGCATTCCTGAGCCATTTTCTCCCCACACAAACACAAGACTGGTTCCTCGAAGGACCTCCTTGGGGTGGCCCTGGGTTTTTCTAAGAGTTACTTGACCGGCATGTGGAGGCATGTCATGGTGGCTTCTCCCGCACTTGAGGCAACTTTGGAAGAAGCGCTTTTCTAATGTTTTCTATCCATGGCATGCATATCCCACTGTCATTAGCCCAGGCAGATCAACAATGAGCAATTATGCACCGTCACGACCGATTTCTGCCACGCTGTATGCAGTGGTTTTGGTGTGGCATCAAACTGTAGCCAAACACCTTGTGAGTCATCAGTCTAGATACCTTGTGTAATTGCGAAAGGCAGCCGTTGAGATTCAGGTCATGTTTCTGCTAATCCTAGATTGAACATTTCCAGCACCTTGGGACATCAGCCTTATTTTTTTCCTTCCAACCTGAAGGAAAGCAAATTTCTCCCTTTGTGTTCCATTAGGGTTTGCACGAATTGCCGTCTTTTTGCCAACAGAACCGCAGAGCTCTTCCAACGAACTTGCTGTGCAAATTTGCTCTCTTAATTATATATTTCAAGCGTGACAAAACAACAGTGAGGGAAACATTCGTGCTGGAAAATTAAGTTGCTCAAGCTACAAGTGAGAGAACAAAGGGAGTGAATGTGCTGTTTTTCTGGTTAGTGCTAGTGAATTAGGTTGGGTTGTTTCATATGTTTTTATAGAATCCTTCCTGCTTAGGGGGTTTCTAGCTATTTCCATGGCAGACGCAGGTCTATTTA
The DNA here is from genome assembly GCF_965207765.1 of Zootoca vivipara. NCBI lineage: Eukaryota > Metazoa > Chordata > Lepidosauria > Squamata > Lacertidae > Zootoca > Zootoca vivipara. Next base: position 15,712,263 of record NC_142586.1, read on the forward strand.
TGAAAAGTACAGAATATTATTCAGCCTATCTTCTAAAAATATTTATTTAAAAGCCCAAATAGCTATATGGAGGTGTTAACACTAAGGGTCTAACTTGAGCGTATTGCTGAACTGTTACATCAGTGAAAGAAACAGAGTCCATTATTCCTAATGCTTTTATTCCTGTAAGACAACATATTGAACCTCATAATAACAGTTCCTTATGTGCGGATCCGTTCACATACCCTAAATGTAGCTTGGCATGATCACCATCTTCTGTGGTCAGGATAAGGATAATTGTTTATCCTCCTGGCCAGACTTAAGTTTGTCAGAATGGAGCAAGTTGGTTTTCTGAACCTCTGGTAAGTTGCCTTTGACTGGACTTAACTGTCCAGGGGTCCTTTACCTTTTTACCTTTATTATTTGATCCCCTCATGTTCAGAATGTGGCAGCTAGACTGGTAACTGGGAGTAGCCGCCAAGACCATATAACAAGACTGGTCCTGAAATACCTACATTGGCTCCCAGTACGTTTCTGAGCACAATTCAAAGTGTTGGTGCTGACCTTTAAAGCCCCAAACGGCCTCGGCCCAGTCTACCTGAAGGAGCGTCCCTACTCCCATCATTCAGCCAGGACACAGGTCCAGCTCTGAGGGCCTTCTGGCGGTTCCCTCACTGTGAGAAGTGAAGTTACAGGAAACCAGGCAGAGGGCCTTCTCAGTAGTGGCACCAGCCCTGTGGAATACCCTCCCATCAAGGAAATAAGCTATCTGACTATTTACAATTCGTAAGTAGAAAAAATCCTATCTAAACTGCATCCAAGATGGCGGACGGAGCTCCATTCGTAAGTAGAAACATTCGTAAGTAGAGTTACACGCATACACATCTAGGGCTGGGCAATATCTGCTAAACATATTATATCACTTACTAATTTATCAGTCTTATAAATCTCTTATAATTATCTCAAAATACAATTCTATTCTAATTAAATCTTAAAACTCAATACAGTAACAACACTTAACTAAATCTTAATATATAATAATAACTCAACTAAAACTCTTCTACAACCTCTTTATACTTCCAAATCTTTTAAAAAATCTTAGAATTTTGAAGTGTCAGGCATAGCTCTAGTGGCGTTAGCCCAAATGTAGCAGAGTTTTCCTGCACAGCGCAGAAGCTAGTTGAAGTGGAAATGACTAGTCGGCTAGACGCAGAATAACTATTTACAGGATTTATTAAAAGAAAATAAAACCAGCAGAGTTTCTGCATACAAAGCAAAGCAAAATAAATCCTTACTCTCTCTCCAACCATACGCAGCACTCCTACTCCTAACACCCACAAGAAACAACTGTGCGAGCATTCCTAGATAACAGAGTTCAGTGCTGGTTATTAACCAATGAGAGAGTTGTTGCCAGGCCAGGCAGACCTTGGCTTTCTGCCAAGAGTAAATTGACACTTCCTTGAGTTAATTGTGTGAAGCAAGAATCTGTAAGTTTCCCATGAGAACCAATGATCAGAAACCGAACAATAAAGACTACTAATCTTATCATGATTTTAACTTTAAACCAGTTTCAGGCAATGTATCGCTACATCGCCCAGGCCTATACACACCCACACACGTGATCCAGGAAGACCATTCATTTCCCAGTGTACTAGGAGAGCTGTGTGCAGACAGGGCCCTTGTGGAGGTAATGGGCAGGGCCAAGAGTTGCCAGTCCTGCTCCCCATGTTCATTGAATCCCTGAAAAGGACTCCTTATTCCTCCGAAGCTACGGTACTGAGAGCAGTTTGCCGAGCGGCTCATTCCTGGAGCCAGGAGGACTATTCCCCATTCCGTTCCTGCTGCCACTACTGTGCCGGAGTGTGCTTCAACATAGTCAAGCAATTTAGCTGCTTTTGGCAGAGGCCTTCCCGCATCTTACATTGCGTTATTTGTCAGCCACTCTCCCCCAGGCTGTGCACAGGGCCCCATTTCTACTTCTGCTGAAAAGAACCTGCATGCGGGAGGACTGGGGAAGAGCAGTGCTGCCTGATCTTGCAATGTGACGCACATTGGAGGGCCAGTAGTTTGAAGAAATTTGCCTGGCCTGAATTGGAACATTGGGGCAGCATGGGAGGTTCTTCTTGAATCTCTGTGTGAGCAGATGTGGTTATGGGTGGCATCAGAGCCCAGCTATCCTGCCCCTCGCAGCTAAGTTGCGCAGAAGTGATGCTTGACTGATCCAATTTATCTGAGATTTGATTATCCCACCTTGCTTGGTGGCCCATAGAATTCTGCAGTAAAGGGTTCTCTTCTAGCAGCTGCTTAAATGACTTGTAGGACAGTAGCACTCTTAGGGAACAAACCACAATCTCTGCTTTAGTCCAAATCGAGGATTTCCGTTTGTTTCCTTATCAATAAACATTGGTATATAACCAAGGTTTGTTCCTGACTTACTGATGGCTTGGATGTGGCCCTAAGCCGGGGTCATGATTTCTTCCAATCCAAACCATGACTTCCCGTGATGTAGAAACAGGGCCAGCTTGTTCATGAGTTTGAGCCTTGGATTGCTTGACCAACCTTGTCTTTGTGTCTGTGTTTTTTATTTCATTTCACCAGTTGTTTGGGTCTCTTGGATGGTACAAGTTGTGGCTGGGCTTGGTAGCCAAGTGTTTGTTTATGGTTGCCGGTTGTGAAGTCCATGCTAGCGCAACAATCTGATTTATTTATATACAGAGGGAGACTTTTATTCCTGCATGCTACTTGAGAGTAGCATACAGCAATTTAAAATCAAAATGTCATAAAATACAGCAAATTCGTGACATGCATTATTGTATACGTTTATCAGCACTGGTGTTGTCTGGTAAAGTTACGTAACTCCAGTTTACATAGGGTGAATTTCTTTTCTTCTCTCTTTATTTATTTTATTGATTTTCCAAATTATTACAAATCAGTCCAAATCATTTTAATTTAATACAATTTCTTTTTTTAAAAAAAAAATCAGGTTCCCCGCTCCTGTTACAAACATATGTCCATTTCTTCCTCATGTTGCCACTTCATTTTTCTTAAATCTCCTCTTAATCCTTAATTTCTTTTCTTCTTTTACTGTACTGGGAGATTCATTTGACAGCTTCTGACAGTTCCCCCTCCCCATCTGCTTTCAAACTTTTCAAGCACTTGTTCCTCGCTCTGCCACATATCTTGTATATAAGTTCATATATCAAACAATGTTTACATTGCTGTTTTCTGGTGCAGCCACAAATTGAGCGAGAGCTTGGGATTTGGCCAGCAGAGTGCTTATTTTAATTTTCCCACTGAGAACTATAATTACAAAATGAAGGAGGAAGAAGCAGTTTTTCAATAAGATGTCTAGTTGTAACTTAAAGGCTAAATTCCTTTGTAGCATGAGTTTTCATGTGCTAGAGCCCTGTTCCTAAGCTGGATCACTGAAACTTTCTGCCTGTGGGGTTTAGCAAAGCTACACTGGAGCTTATCAGAAACAAATTCTTTTTGTACTTGATCTCCTTTATTTAAGACCCCCAGAATAGTAATTTGCTTCCTTCTTCAGTAGCCTGCATGACAAATTATATGCTACAATCACGCTATCAGAAGCAGACACAATTTTGCTCTTGTGCCTGGTGAGAAATGCAAAATTTGGCAGATAAAAAAACTTATTTACATGGATTGTCAGAGTTTCTTGATACTTCCATAATCCCAGAAAACACTGAGTAAAGGTCAGTTCAAAATTTAAGAGTAAATTGGAATAATCTACTAAATTCCAGTTATAAAGCACTGCCAAAATTCCCTCTGCACCCTTCTTCTTTAATTCAGAGTGCGGTCCTATGCAAACTGGGAGTGTGCCTCGCATAGGTTTTGGCTTTTAAAATACATTTGTTTAACAAAGGCAGCCGATATGCAAGCTTTGGCTTTTAATTAGAAATGCAAACAATCTTGCAAAGAAGTTTTGTGAAGTCTGAATTAGGAATCCCATCGAAGAAAAAGAGGGAGGTAACTTTCTCCTTGCTTGATTCCTTGCTCCCTTTTATTTCTTCATTTTTTGTGTTTTGAAATGATAGAACTAACTGATTGACTGCAAAAAGGCTGGAGATAAAAGAGAGGATCCAGCCTCTCTTCCCTAACATAGGTGCCAAGTTCCGGATTGAAAAATCTGGGATCAGCAGTGCCGCGGCACCGGAAGTCGCTTCTACGCATTTCCGGACATGCATAGAATGATGCTGTGCCTATTTCTAAAATGTCTGCAACGCCAGAAGTCGCTTTTACGCATGTCCGGAAGTGTGTAGAAGCGACTTCCGGTGCCGGCGCGGCACCAGAAGAACATGGCCGCTGGCAGGAGCTCCGTAATCCGGGGGAATACGGGGTATTTTGCCATTCGGGACACCTGCGGGAAGCGGTAAGAAAATACGGGGGTTTCCCGGGGAAAACAGGGTACTTGGCAGCTATGTTCCCTAACCTCATTAAAAAGAAAAAAGAAAAAGCTGCATTCCCATCTTGCTACAGTTAAATAATGGAACAAGACTGATTAGTCTTGCATTTCTGTGCCTTTTGAATGGAGCTAATAGCTATCACAAGCAATAGTAAAATTTCCCAAGACTAGTTGTTATTGTTGTTGTTTATTAGATTCAAATACCGCCCAAAGATCACAGGTTGACAACTTATCCCCCCATCCACTCCTCAGAGCACGGAGGACTTTTCACCAGAATGACCCTGGCAGGAAGAATGTCAAAACCTGTCAGTCATGTGGACCTGTAAGCTCCCTAGAAATCACCTTTAACAGGTTTTGAATTGGAATGCAAACTTTTCTAAGCTCGCCCCCGAGATTGCAATAGATAGTAAAACAAAGATTTTGTCTTGGCATGTGATGCTAAGTAGAAGACAAATATTATTTAGCATTCCTTGGACTGTGTTAACCAGGAACAAAAAGTCAACAGGTATATCATTCAAAAAGTTTCACCTGTTTCGCTTTCCAATTGTACCTGCATCGAAATAAATAAATCAATAAAAATATCCATTGCACATCCTAGAAGACGAGCCCCTTATGAGTAGGCCACATCTAGGGATAATGCTGTGATCTAAATAACTAACATTTATCAGATATTATAGCAGAAAACTCTTCCCCAAGCAGGCATGTTTTTTCCACGGCTGTGGAGAGATTGAATAATATCACCTGTTTGCTCAGGAATAAATCCAAATCCAGTGTTTTTCTTTGGTTTTTTTTTTGTTAATACAGCTGGTGATATAAGTGAAATATTAGGGTAACTGGAAGTTCTATTGTTGGCATCCGTCTTGTCTCAAGAGACAATGGAGTGCACCTCCGGGGGTGAAGCCAAACCGCTGGAGAATCACAGTGCCTTTTGTGGCTGCAGAGACCAGTAACTCGTAACTGCTGCCTCCTGCATTGTTTTTGCTGAGTTACCAGCACGATAATGACCTCTCTAGGGCACAAGCCTGAGCAGTGAGGTCCTGGGCTGCCCAGGCGACAAGATCCCCCTCTCAGCTATAAAACTGCAAGAGAATACAAGATGTTGCCTCATCTCTTCAGTGTGTTGTTCCACGTCCTACCAGATATCGAATTGACTGAGAAAAGATTTATCCCCATAGAGTCTATACATAATACGGCTTTAAACAGGGCAGCGCTCAAAATTTGAGGCCTGATAACAACATTTGAATCCTCCTGTCAAAACTGTGGTTAGTTTAAAGCTTCAACCATGACTTATAGGAACAAGCCAAAATCAAAATATGTTTACAGAGCTTGGTTTGTTTCAGTATACCATGGTTTAAACCAGCTTTTCCCCCAAGCTGGTGCCCTCCAGGTATTTGTACCAAAACGCTCACCATCCCTGACCACTGGCTGTTGCTGAAGTTTAAATCTTCTCTGATGGAAAATAGCTCAGTACAAAACATCATGTTATAATCTCCATCAAAACTTATTTACACTGTTGAATTTATTTTAATGCTGCCAGCGTTTTCAGCTGCACGCAATTATTTCCCATATATCCAATAAACGTTTTCCAGTCTTCTCTAAATGTATGTTCTTGATCTCTTATTCTTTGTGTTAAGTTGTGCATATTCTGTCAAATTGAGTTGCCATTCTTCTTTAGCTGGGACCTCACTCGTTTTCTATTTTTGGGCTAACAAAACACAGGCCGCAGTAGTAGCATACATAAATAGTCTTTTTTTGACACCTGGGCATTTCAATCTGAATTATCCCCAACAGAAAGGACTCTGGTTTTTTTGGGGGGGGGGAAGTACTTTTAAACTTGTTTGTCATTATGTTCATTATGGCTCATTTCTCAATACTCTTTTACCCTTTTACAAGTCTATTCTAACATCTATTGTCTGTGCTCTGGTAACCTCTAGGTTAGAGGATTGCAGTGTGTTATATGGGCGGCTGCCTCTGAAGACAGTTCAGAAACATCAGCTGGTGCAAAATTCAGTGGCAAAATATGGTTTGAGCATATAACACCGATCCTGGGCCAACTTACTCCCAGTTAGTTTCCCAGCCCAATGGGAAGTGCTGGTTTTAACCGGACTTTGTATTAAGAACAAAGCCACATGCATAAGTTAGAACAAATGCATATGGGATAATTTGCATTCTGGTTTGAACATGGCTGTTTTTGACCTCCCCCTCCCCCCAAAAGTGACGTGCTGGGAAACAATCAGAGCAAATGCCCCGTTGAACAGCATGCATCAAGGCTGACTGTAATAGTCACAGAGGGTTTGGCATCTTGCATAGCTAAACACGCAGTAGTCTCATGGTTGGTGTCAAATGCATCAAAACTACTTTGTGGGGGCTGAAGTTATTTCTGAAATACCTCTGCAGCACAAAAAGCAATCTCCAGGGTGGCCGTTCTCTCTAGCTGAGCAATGTTGAGTCATCCTGGTTTGGAGGAAGAGAGATAAACAGAGAAATTATCGCTGTTCACATGATCACCACCAAAAACTATTTACATGGTATCAGTTGTCTGTGTTTTGCTGACAAAAAAGGAGGGGTCAAAGTATTTGCTGGATTATGCACCAATTAACAGCAAATGGGCAGATTCACATTTTTGTAGCATACTTTTGTGTATTAGAATTGCTTAAAAAAAACTACTTCCCCACTTTAAAAAATTGTCATCTTATTTTGCCAGTTTTCCACATTTCTTTCCAATTGCTAGTAATGCCTGTCTAGAAGAAAAACAGCTAGGGAGAAGCTGTTTGTGGAGGGGAAAGAAAGAAGGGTTCTTTGCAAGCACCCCCATCCACTTAGCACATGCTCCAGTTCAAGTGCACACCTCCAATCATTGGCATGACCCACACTGTAATACACAGCTTGCGCCGCCATTACCTCTGGTATGAGCTGGGCTTTTTTCTAGCCAGAACTCACTGGAACTCAGTTCTGGCCCCTCTCAAGTGGGCGCCATTGCCATTATTAGAGAACAAGGAGGGCATTCATGGTGAGTTGTGGCACCTCTTTTTCTAGAAAAACAGAAGTGGGTATGAGCCATTACACCAGGCACCCCCAACCTGTGGCCCTCCAGATGCTTTGGCCTACAACTCCCATGGTCCCTAGCTAACAGGACCAGGGGTCATGGATGATGGGAATTGTAGTCCAAAACATCTGGAGGGCCGAAGGTTGGAGATGCCTGCAAGAATATTGGTTTCACTATGCTATTTTTAAAAATTTGAATCCCACATACAAAACACACTTGTGGTTTCATTGATGCATGCCTATCGGCTAATCTGTTGTTGGTTTTTAACAAAGGCTTTGTGCATTTTGACTCTCAGCTGAAGCAGTCAAAGCACCTCTGTTTTCTTATCTTTTGCAAAATAATTTAGATGAGCCCTCGAAATTGGTAGTTGCACACTCAGATTAAATGCCCCCCTCCTCCACCGGATGATTTCAGTTACGCCTTCTGCAGTGCAATCTGCATGTTGTACATGGGTGGGAGAGATGATTGTCTGGGCCAGCCTTTCTCAACCTTGGTTCCCCAGATGTTTTGAGACTACAATTCCCATCATCCCTGACCACGGGTCCTGCTAGCGAGGGATGATGGGAGTTGTAGGCCAAGAACATCTGGGGAACCGAGGATGCAAAAGTCTGATCTGGGCTGCTGCATGGAGATTCCCGCCACATCCCCAGCTGCAAAGCTTGGAGAAACACTGGCTATAACCTTTCCTCTCTGCATCTTTAAAGTGCCACTCTTGGTGCTCAACGACTCATTGATTTAGCACTGCTTCCCCCAACTTGGGACACCCCAAATATTGTTGGGAGTACAACTCCCATCATCCCTCCGCATTGGGCATTCTGACTGGGGCTGATGCGAGTTAAAGAACCTGCAGAATTGCAAGTTTCCCACACCTGGCATGGAGAATATGAAGACGAAGAGATGCTTTCTTTGGGACCAATTGCCTTTAAAGAACATCCATACACTTTCAAGCAACACAGAGCTCATTTTAAGGCAGAAGGAGCAGTTGACTGTCTCATCCCTGGGTAGCACACTCTTGTCAAGCTCAATGAAGCTGTTAAAACTGTTATATTTTAGCGGAAGGAATGGTGTTAATCTAATATTCCCACTTAGTGGGTTCCTAGCTGATTTGTAACTCTGTGCTTTTTTTTTTTTACCAACAAGAGATTTCCACTTTTGCAACTGTTAAGAATCTTCGTGATTGCCTGTTCCATGTGCATAAGGCAGCTGCTTAGCAACCGGAGTGAATTGCTTTCCGGAGCCGGGATTTAAATCTTGATTCTCTTAAGAGGGAGAGGGGAAGATGGATTGATGATTACATAGACAGGCAAATTACCGTGTGCAATGTGCTCTCACAAATGCCTGTGTTTCTGAATCTCTGAATAGAAATGTGTGTGTGTGTGTGATGAATTAATATAGCAAGGCTCTAGAAAACGGTGTATTAGCAATATAATCATTATTCTGAAAAAATGAAAAGCCCTATTTATTACTTTTAAGCTCCTTGTGATAGCTATCATAATGCTTCTAATGTGTTTTGCCTCAACTCCACGAGGCACGCTAGTATTATGTCTGTATTACAGATGGTAATATTGAGACACACACAAAGTGATTAAGATAGTCATCCGGGGTCCTTTTCATTGTCCCACGAGTTTCCAGAAATGTGACCTGTGGAGTGATTCACTTGACATAGCCTGGCATCTTTGGGGTGTTTTTAATGCGCCCAACCCTTCCAATCTGTTGCACTGTTTTCATGTTGACTTTGCTGCTGGTGGTATTATTATTTTGTGGTGATTTTAGCATTGAGCTTCCGTGCTCTATTTTTGCTCTTTTAAATCATTGCGAGCCACTCCAGGAGCCTTCAGGCCAACGAGTGGCCTATTAAAACCTTGGTAATAGTCATGATCTTGCTCTTGATGAGGTTACGCTTCCTCTGAAGGAGCAGGTTCGTAGCTTGGGGGTACTTCTGGATCCTTTGCTGTCACTCAAGGCTCAGGTGACGTCAGTGGCCCGGAGTGCCTTCCATCAGCTTCGGCTGGTGGCCCAGCTGCGCCCCTATCTGGACAGGGATAGTCTAACTACTGTTGTCTGGTAACCTCAGATTACTGCAATGCATTATACGTAGGGCTGCCTCTGAAGACAGCTCGGAAACTTTAGCTGGTGCAGAGTTCAACGGCCAGGTTGCTCACTGGAGAAATATGGTTTGAACATACTACACTGATCCTGGTCCGACTGGACTGGCTACCAATTAGTTTTGGGGCCCAATTAAAAGTGCTGGTTTTGACCTATAAAGCTTTAAACAGCTCAGGACCGCAATACCTCAAGGATTGCCTCTTTCCATATGAACCTACCCAGACCCTGAGATCATCTTCTGAGGCCCTTCTCAAGAGGTCCAGAGGGTGGCAACACAAGAATGGGCCTTTTCTGCAGTGGCTCCCCATCTGTGGGATGCTCTCCCCAGGGAAGTTCGCCTGGCACCTTCATTATACACCTTTAGGCACCAGGCAAAAATGTTCCTTTTTAACCAGGCCTTTGGTCGATCTGATTGACATCTAATGCCCTTTTAAAATGTGTTGGGGCTGAACATGGAATAAAAGCCATATAAGGAAACTTAGTAGTGTCAGTTGAGAGCAGTGTCAGTTCAGTGCTGGTGGTTGCTAGGTTGCGGAGGTCCTTGTGACACGTCCTTCATTGTGACACCTCCCTCTGCTGGCTCCTTGGTCACTAGGGCTCTAGAGGCATAGTGATCTCCTTTGGTTTGATCATTCAGCAGGTGAGAGAGAAAGTGGATGGAGATGTAAGTAGACTTTCTCATCAGCAGCTGCATTCTGTGTTGGTATTGCTCCCTGACAGTCTTAGGGAACATTTAAAAGATTAAGATTGGGAATGATTTAAATGCTTCAGCCAGCCCTTCTGGGCATCTTTATGACTCCCACCCACTGTTTTGTAACAGTGAAGGGAAGTGACTGTGGATTCTGCTTACACTTTAGGAAAAGGAAAACTAAAGGCATTCTTTTTAGGCAGCTGATAACTCGCCATGGGAGCATTAAGCATGCCCTCTGGAGAGGGCAATATCTTGCATTGTCTTCCTCCCCTTCCTGCCTCCCAGGGCCCACCTTTCAAAGGACAGCCAAGGTACAAAACTGGAGTCGTGAATGCCCAAACCAGTAAGTAATGGTTTCCTCCAGGCAGCAGATGATGTACATTCCCCTTTGCCCTCCCTCTGGTATGCTTATAGTAAATTTGAATGGACTTCCAGAACAGATTCCGTTTGAGAAACAAGGTACCACTGTACGCTGAATATCAAAGGTCCCATAATGAGATGCTGGAGCAGCAATCTCTGTGCTTATAATATCCTCGGAATTGCTGCAGCGTGGCTTCTTCCTGTGCCTCTTAGATTGTTGCAGGTCCAAGCTCAAGTGTCTCTACACCTCCCATCTCATGCCAAGGATGCATGGAGTTGGGTCAAGGGTTATCAAGGACTGCAGGAAGATGCTACTTGAAGTGGTTTCCATGCTGTTCAAGGTAACATTGGTAGGACCAAGGGGGTATTTCAGCCGCAACTCATTGGCACCCATTTCTGGCACCTTTGAGGTGGGCGCCATTCCCATTATAAAAAGAACAAGGGAGGTGTTTGTGATGAGTTCCGGCACCTCATTTTCTAGAAAAATAGTTGTGGAATACAGAGATCAATCTGTAGGAGTCTATTGGCTGGGTGCTGTTGCTTTGTCACACACCAAACTGGCCCCGTCCCAACTCTATGGTAGCTCTTTTGCCCCCTTCAGTCTTACCTTGGCCTAATTAAAAATAGATCTTCAGCTAAATTAAGGTTGCCATTTATCCGGAATTTCCCAGACATAGCCGGGATTGAGCTGTCTGTAACAGCGCCCAGGCAGAAATCGCTTAAATGTCCAGGAAAATCCAGAAATATGGCAACCCATGTCGGAAGCGTAGATTTTGGTGAATTTCCTTAAAAATAGCTCAAAAACTTCATTTTTAAAAAGAGAGGATTTTTAAAACTTCCTTTTTAAAAGAGAATTTTTAAAAAGCTCAACAACTTTTGTGTCCGGATTTTCACTTTTTGAAATATGGCAGCCCTAGCTAAATATTTATCTTAATAACATTATCATTTGCTGCATATCAGTGAGTTTGGAGCCATGCTGTTTTCTCCAAATATTTTCTTTCTCTCCATAGACAGGTAATTCTATTTATTGATTCAACCTACTGCTTTGAATTTTTGATGCTATGCCTACTTACCTTGGAAGAATATCCATGATTTTCATCACTTGACTGCCGCTGTGATAATAGCCACTGTAGTTCACGTACAAGGGGCAATATTTAAATGCAGTCCCAAACACAGTGGGAAGAATTCAGCATCGTGCTACAGTTCTGTCAGGGCAAGCATTTTGACTTGGCAGACAGAAGGATCCCCCCCCCCGTCTTGTGTGCTTTTCCAGGTGTTCCCCAACCCCCCACCCAAGCCAAGTTGGGGGTGGTGTGTGAGGCAAGGAGTGGCTGGAGAAGCCCCGTCGCACAAGGAAGAGTCCTTGCTCAGGGCTTACACCGATGGGACTCCCTAAAAGTTCAGTGGTGGCCATTTACACACTTGACTTTAAACCATCAAGGGAAGTACTATCAAGTGATGTTAGCGGCATATTCTCCAGTGACTTCCGTAGAGCTTCCTGTTCACATCTGTGATGCTAAAGTTGGAGAGATTGGTAAAGATTATTCGTAGTAGCTAGTTAGAAAGAACTGTTAATTTACTGAGCTGGACAAGATTTGCCTGGCAAACTTGTTAATTTTCCTATTTAATTCCTCCCAGTAAATGATAGTCATAATTTTGACACTTGGAGCAGAGGAAGATGCCCGATATCAAGTCGAATGACTGATCCATCTAACACAGGTGTTGTCTATACCACGACAGGCAGTGACTTTCAAACAGGAGTCATATTCAGTCCTACCTGGAGGGAGGCGGGTGGCGCTGTGGTCTAAACCATTGAGCCTCTTGGGCTTACCGATCAGTTCGGCGGTTCGAATCCTTGCAACGGAGTGCGCTCTCGTTGCTCTGTCTTAGCTCCTGCCAACCTAGCAGTTTGAAAGCACGCCAGTGCAAGTAGATAAATACCACTGCGGCAGGAAGGTAGTGAGGCAGGGCCAGCCCTACATATAGACCGAACGCCAACCTAGCAGTTCGAAAGCACGCCAGTGCAAGTGGATAAATAGGTACCGCTTTGGCGGGAAGGTAAATGGCATTTCCATGTGTTCTGGTTTCCGTCACGGTGTCCTATTGCTCCAGAAGCAGTTTAGTCAAGCTGGCCACATGACCCGGAAAGCTGTCTGTGGACAAACGCCAGCTCCCTCGGCCTGAAAACAGAGATGCGTGCCGCAACCCCATAGTCGCCTTTAACTTGCCTTAACCATCCAGGGGTCCTTTCCCTTTCCCTTTTACCTGGAGGTATCGGTGGGAGACTGAACCTGAATTATTCTACATGCAATATTTTTTCAGGAAAATATTGCAAAGTTTATTGAGCAATCCCAGCTAGCTGCTGAGGTTCATCAGATGTAGTTCATCACTACATCTGCAGCCCAACCTCTCCCAAAAGTGGCACAGAATGGTTTTGGGGGTAGATTGGAGAATAGAATAGAATAGAATAATTTGTTGGCCCAAGTATCAACCATACTTGGAATTTTGCTTCGACTACATTGCAATGTAAAGAAAAAACTGGCAGAGAAATGAGGTGCAGCCTCTTGCTGAGGTCATGTAACCAGCGCCAGCATGAGAACAGCTTGCCATCCAACAATTCAGTCCTGCCCTCAGAGCACCCTGTTTGGGCGCCTTCCGCCAGGCTGCACAGGCAAGCGTACTGCTTGTGGTTTTTCAGAAGTCTGTGCCAGCCGAGTGACCCGAGTGGCCAAGGGATGCTTCCACAAAATCCAAATCCCACAGAGCTTGGCATAAGGGGCGCAGGGGGTTGGATTTCACCTCGTCGGTACTTAGTTTCCTTCCAGGATCGACAGCACGTAGCCTCCCTTTACTGGAATCCTGATATCACAGAATCAGAGGGGCCCCAAGAGCCATCTAGTCCAACCCCCTGCAATGCAGGAATCTCAATGAAAGTGTCCGTGGCAGATGGCTTTCCAACATCTGCTTAAAAGCCTCCAAGGAAGGAGAGCCCACCCCCTTCTGAGGGAGTCCATTCCACTGTCAGAAGGGTTTTCCGTGATGTTTAGCCAGAATCTCCTTTCTGGTAACTTGAAGCCATTGGTTCGTGTCCTACCCTGCAGAGCAGGAGAAAACAAACTTGCTCCATCTTCCCTGTAACAGCCCTTTAGATATCTGAAGATGGCTGTCATATGATCTAACTAATCAAAGCAACCTACGCCCAAGTATTTGCATTTAAGGACCTTAAACGCTCTTCATATCCATGTAACAAAATAGGCCTAAATCTAGATATCTACGGTATATTTAGCTGAGTTATAGGTAATGCTGAACTTTTCTAGTCCAAAACAAACTTTGGTTGTGGTTTTTGTTATAGCACAGAGCAACATTATGAGCAAAATAACGTTTACTTGAAATGCTTAAACAATGGATATTCTCTCTAAGCCATTTGTTTTGCATTATTCTTAGCCTTGTGATTTCAAAGGCTTCAATTTTATCTCTACTCTTACAAACTCTTCCAAACGCATAAATTCTTTTGAGGGAGGCCATAAAGCTGGCAGGTAGCAACAGAGTTTTCCGCAGTGCTGAAACAGAAAGAATCGGCATCTTACTAAATACACCATTATTAACCCAGGATGTTTAAAATAATTTTGTGTTTTTTTAATACTGTTAGTTAGAAATTCTAACAGGCATTTTGCAGAAGGAGAAATCATGTGGTGATCAAATGAAAGAAAAGCTTCCATTTAATTGGAATCAGTTCCGCCTCTTTAGCAGAGACCCAATATTCAATGTGAATGCTCTCCCTTTGTGATAACCTTCCATGCTAAGATAGTGCCTGGCAGTGAGAGTGACTTGACTCATTAAATCTACTAATGGGTCTCTTTTAATACACCTCCTGATTGGGTTCATATCGACCTGCCCCCTACAGAGTCGGATCCCATATCCAGACCATGGAAACTGATTGCCGTGGTTCATATGATAAGGTTTATATTTGGTTTTTCTCTGCAGAGGAGTAGGGAAGAGGAAGATACGCCATTTCAAAAACTCTATCCAGGCTGCATTCCCCAATATTTATTGTCACAATGTGCTGAACAGCTGAGGCTGCTAGATGCTGATTAACAGGCCCATCAGATTCAGAAATTGACCTGAAAATCACACCCTCCTGCAAGACATGGTTATAATGGTAGGTTCCAACATGATGATGAAGATAATATATTTTGCTGGCTGCTGTTTTATAGATTGTGAATTATTTTATCTTCCATAATAGCCCCTTTGAATGACGTGAAAGCAAATGACCAAACCATTGACCTGACCTCAAACTTACCCAGAGTATGTCCCATTGAACGCAATGGAGCTACTTTCTGAGTAGGGATATATTGGATTGCACTCCAAGGGAGTTCTGGAACAAAGCAATTAGATTTTGCTGGCCACTGATGTTGCTGCTATGTTGGATCTGCCCGACTGCTTCTTGTGGCACTACCTATAAAACCTGCTCCATCTCCCTATGAAAACCCTTAGTGGTGTCCCCAAGCAACAGCCTCAGACTTTGAGCTTTCTTTCTTTCTTTCTTTCTTTCTTTCTTTCTTTCTTTCTTTCTTTCTTTCTTTCTTTCTTTCTTTCTTTAAAAAAGGCATGTCTCTAACCTCCACCCCCGAAAGAAAATTCAGTAGCACAATGTACAAGTACTCTTCTAAGTGATTTCTGTGGAATGAGGCAGTCTGGCTGCTTCTGCCCATCAGTGTTTTTAGCTACTGAGTGAGGTCAGAGCTGTGATTGATCATAGAATCGTCGAGTTGGAAGGTACCCAAGGGTCATCCAGTCCACCCCCTGCAAGGCAGGAATGTCAGCTAAAGCATCCATGATAAGTGAGGTGTTTGGACGGTAGGCCATAGAAATCCCTGTGGTTCTAAAGAGCTGCTCCTTTTTCTCCCCCAAATGCACTTTTTCCTGTGTCTGTCCTATTTTCTAGTCATCTCTGGAATCTCTGTAGTTTGTCCTTCTGTTTTCCCCTAGAAACCATGATGCATCTTTCCTGTGGTGGATTAATCTGAGATGAGGTACTCCCTAATAATTTTTTTCTGCAAATACCACGACACAGTTCAGTCGTACCTTGGTTTTCGAACAGCTTAGTTCTCAAACATTTTGGCTCCCGAATGCCGCAAACCCGGAAGTGACTGTTCCAGTTTGCGAACTATTTTTAGAAACCGAACGTCCGACGGGGCTTCCGGTTGGCTGCAGGAGCTTCCTGCAGCCAATCGGAAGTCGCGCTTTGGTTTTCAAATGTATTGGAAGTCAAGCAGACTTCCAGAACGGATTCCGTTCGACTTCCAAGGTACGACTGTAAGTAGATGTTAAAGAATCCCCTCCCCGTATGGTAAATGCAAAATGTGAGAACTTTGCAAACAGGTTAAGCATTTATCCAAAGTCACTGTCTAGTTAACTTACAATAAAACTGAATTCATACCTCTTTGCATAGAAGTCTCTTTGCATATGGGCATATTCACAGGTAAGCCTAGGCTTTGCTATAGGGTTGGCATTGGAGAAAAGTAGGGGTTTGTGCCTTTAGCAGCTGTATGGCAGGCAGAAATTCAATAGGTTAATCCTTTCCAGTATGGAAATTCAATTATGGGAAGATGTGCATTTGGTGCCAGGCATTTGGAGCAGCCAGAGGCAAGTCTTCGTTTTAGAAAGAGCCCAGCCCTAAAATGTTTTGCAGTGTCTGAACATGTGCAGAGTACGTTTTGTCAGCCACTTGCGTAATCAGACCTTGCTCTCCCCATACTTCTGAAACTATGGTAGAATGCTCCCATCCAAGCTATGGCTTCCGAAGAGGCTCTTTTCAAGCATTAACCCCTAGATGTAGACTTCCCCTCTTAGCATTTTATCCCAGCACTGAATTTAATGCAAAGCAGATGGGTAGCCAAATGCAATTAGCCTCCTTGACACTTGCACAATATAATAATAGATAATAAAATTGCACTAACCTATTAAAACAGATTTTAAAAGACAAAGGGAAGAGTTAGGTTCACTGAACAGGAAAACAAGAGTGGAACCCATAACAACAACAACATCATTGAAGCATTTGTATAAAATGAAAGGGATAAGCAAATGCAAATAGGCAACAAATTATTAGTATTATTATTTACTAAGGAACAAAGAGAACCTATTTCACCAAATTGGATAATTTCTGCAAGCCATGTCTGGCAATCTAGGATGAGAAAGGTCTGGGTTATTATTTGTTCTCCAAGCACCCTGAAGTGCTCTCAAGGCTGTTGCTGTTTTAATTTAAAGTCGATTGAAGCATTTTTGTTGTTTTCAAACTCCTAGGCAAATCTTTTTACCAGTTGCCTTAGTATCTCACCCCATCCCATAAATCCCAGCTATTGGAGAGGAAATGATAGCAAGTGTTTGTGTGTTCGTGTTCAGACCAGATATCACTATCATCAGGGCTGACATTGTGTCTCTTAAATCCTAGTCCTTTGCCACCTCTAAATGTTCCTCGATCAAGGTTTCCCTTATTTGTTTATTTCTTCTTCTTCATTTAGATAGGGGAATGAATAATGTGACTGTTTCCTTCCCTTCAGAAGGGCTTTAGCCCTTTGTGACCATCCTATCAATGAAGCAACAAATAATTTCCAGGGACCTTGCAGTATGACAGATTCACACACAGCATCACCGGGGACGGCAATCGCAGATTTAAGACCTGGCAAACTTTACAGATGGCAGCAGGCTATAATTGCTACGAAGCCTGGCACAATCATTATGTGCATGACGTTGCTAAATGAATCCTGTTAAAATCATAGCTGAGAGGGGTGTGTGTGTGCCTGGATATAATAATAGCTGGCTTTTATTTGACAAAGAGGTAGCACGGTGGGTTAAACCACAGAGCCTAGAGCTTGCGGATTGGAAGGTTGGCGGTTCGAATGCCCGTGACGGGGTGAGCTCCCATTGCTCTGTCCCAGCTCCTGCCAACCTAGCAGTTCGAAAGCACGCAGTGCAAGTAGATAAATAGGTACCGCTCTGGCGGGAAGGTAAACGGCGTTTCCGTAGGCTGCGGTGGTTCGCCAGAAGCGGCTTAGTCATGCTGGCCACATGACCTGGAAACTGTATGCCGGCTCCCTCGGCCAGTAAAGCGAGATGAGCACCACAACCCCAAAGTCGTCTGCGACTGGACCTAATGGTCAGGGGTCCATTTACCTTTATATTTGACGAAGAACTTGGCAGCCTCAGGGCTGATCACCATCCCTGCAAGTCTCCTGTTAAATGGAGGAGTCTGGAACTTTTCTGCAAATGACAGGGTTTGCCCAGCACTGGTACATTAAAAACCTGTAAAATCCATGGCTTTTTTTCAGCCAGGAATTGGCAGAACTCAGTTCCTGGACTTATAAAGTGGGTTCCGGCACCTTTCAGGTGGGCACAATTGTCATTGCTCTCCCCAAGGAATTTGCCTGGCATCTTTATTGTACACCTTCAGGCGCCTGACAAAAAATGTTCCTTTTTAACCAGGCCTTTGGTTGACTTGATTGGCATCATATGCCCTTTTTAAATGCTTTTTTTGGGGGGGGGGTGTTACTGGGTTGTTCTTTTTATTTTGATTATATATTTCATGGTTTTATATTTTGATTTTGTTTTGTGAACTGTTCCGAGACCTCTGGATATAGGGCGGTGTCGCGGTCACTCTGATCTGCACATCACCCCCGGACGTTTGACGGTCTATTGGTGATGTGCCAACGACAAACAAATACTCTCAATCACTCACACACCTCAGACCAGGATATAGTAAAATAAAACAAGATGGTTTATTGAATGTGGTTATGCGTATTGGTTACTGTACAAAGCTTAAACGGTTTCAAAATCACAGATGGTTCCTATACCGGCCTAATACCTCTAAATATGAATTACCGGCCTATTACCTCTAAATATAACTAATAATAATTAACACTAAACTCATAACACTATATCCTGTCTATCTCACTATTTAACTGCCACCACAATAATAACCAGCTCTTATCTTCACACCCGCTCCTCTCAACTATCTCACTCTCCTCACATCTAACTCTCCCAACTCTCTCCTCATCTGCCTGCCTGCTTCACTCTATATACACCCTGCTTCTGGCTGGAGAGCTCCCATTGGTCGTTTCCCTCCCTGGCAACTTAACCCCTTCTAGGCCCTCTAGAGGTGAAACGCCACAGGCGGTATATAAATTTGGTATATAAATTCAATAAATAATAATAAGAGAACAAGGTTCATTCCGGCACTTCTTTTTCTGGAAAAATAGCTCTGGTAAAATCCAACTCTTTTTAATCTTGGGTGTTCTGCTTGAAATAAGAAAAGAAAGACCACTTTGCATTGGTCTGCTGTCATCAGCCATTGGTGCTTATATGAGGTCCATTCTTAACCTGAAAGTGTTCTTAACCTGAGGTACCACTTTAGCTAATGGGGCCTCCTGCTGCTGCCGAACCGCCGGAGCACGGTTTCTGTTCTCATCCTGAGGTAAAGTTCTTAACTCCAGGTACTACTTCCGGGTTAGCGGAGTCTGTAACCTGAAGCATCTGTAACCCGAGGTACCACTGTAATCCATCTCCAGAGCCAGCCCAAGGCATTTTGCTAATTTTCAGTGGGTTGCACTAGTTACAAGATACCGGTAGTGATGTGCGGAGCGAAACCTGCACCAGGCTCCTCATATTCAGAACTCAGATTACTGACATTCACAGTTACGATCTGTCAGCTGGTCTCGCGTCCACTAATCTGTGCTGCATATTTTATTCTGAAAGCATAGAGTCGTGAAGCACTAGCCCAGGGTTGTAGAGAGCAGGATGCTGGTGAAGTTTCCTTTGTTCCGGAATCAAGATCTCTTAAGTGTAGGTTACGGAAGCAGGTTTAATTATTTTCCTAACTGTACCAATTTTTCACTGAAGCGTGGCTTGAACTATATGCACCCTACACTTCTCCTCAAATAATGGTTTTCCTTTCAAAAGCTCACCCCAGGGTAATTCGGTCACATGCATTAGGTCTCTATGGAGATAGGTTTTTTTACTTTTCCTTTTTTGTATAATTAAGCCTAGCACAGCTTTGCATTTTCCTGCTTTCTCTTGCTTTATGCTAAATTAATACCTTGACTCTGCCTTTCAGCACGAGGCTGTGGTAAAGTTAAAGGGACCCCTGATCATTAGGTCCAGTCGTGACCGACTCTGGGGTTGCGGCGCTCATCTCGCGTTATTGGCCGAGGGAGCCGGCGTACAGCTTCCAGGTCATGTGGCCAGCATGACTAAGCCACTTCTGGCGAACCAGAACAGCGCACAGAAACACTGTTTACCTTCCTCCTGGAGCGGTACCTATTTATCTACTTGCATTTTGACGTGCTTTCGAACTGCTAGGTTGGCAGGAGCTGGGACCGAGCAATGGGAGCTCACCCCATTGCGGGGATTCAAACTGCCGACCTGCTGATCAGCAAGCCCTAGGCTTTGTGGTTTAACCCACAGCGCCACCCGTGGTAGTGCACTGTTAATTGAAAACACCTTTATCAATGGAAAGTATTAAGGAGTAATGTCTGCCACCCTAAAAGAGGCAGGGTACACCCTGTTCTGAAGAGGCCCTGTATTAGGTGGCCAGGGGGGCCTGTCTGAACTCAAGTTAAGCCTCTGACATTCTAGCAAAACCTTGGGTCTGTGCAGCGAAGTAATTCCTATTTACTACCGTGTTTCTCATATTATAAGACATGTCTTATATTTATTTTTTCCTCAAAAAAACACACTATGGCTTATTTTCAAGGGATGTCTTATTTTTTCTTCCTTCTCCTGCTGTGGCCGGCATTGCTGCTGCACCTATCACTATGTCTTATTTTCGGGGTATGTCTTATATTCCTTGAATGCTTAAAAATCCTGCTATGGCTTATTTTATGCGTATGTCTTAAAATATGAGAAACAGGGTAAAGTTTATCTTGAAAGGACTGCAAGATAGCGAAGGTCTTGCAAAAAGCTTTGCAGCTCAGCTTCTGCACAACTGATTCAACTTTTGAGCAAAGTACAGTATCGTCTAGTTACCTTATCTCGGAGCTTAACAGTGGCTAGGTGCTGAAGGCTTTGGACATGGCAGGAAATGAGTAGGAATTTTTGTCCATAGCGAGCCAAAGAAAATGCCACAGTCCCTGCAGTGTTGCACAAGAAACAGCAGGCTTGACAGGACAGAGAGTGAACTACAAAGTCGGGTGTAGGAAGAAACACATAGAAGGAAAGTAGGCAGAAAACAGAAGTATAGAAGAGAGGTTTGGCAGATCCTGGGTAAAGGATGGTTTTTATCAACCTACACTAGTGGCCAAAATTGTGGAAACCTTATGGGGAAAGTGTATTTCCAAGGTTAATGGCTCATAACACCTGATTGGCTCTCTAAACCAGGCACCTCCAAACTGTGGCCCTCCAGATGTTTTGGCCTACAACTCCCATGATCCCTAGCTAACAGGACCAGTGGTCAGGGATGATGGGAATTGTAGTCCAAAACGTCTGGAGGGCCGAAGTTTGTGGATGCCTGCTCTAAACCAGGCTTCCCCAAACTAAGGCCCGGGAGCCGGATGCGGCCCGCAAGGCTCTTTTATGCGGCCCCGCCACCCACTGCTGCCGCCTGCTCTTAACAGTGTGGCTGCCCACTTCCAGGTTGCTGGAGCGTCGGAAATAGCTTGCGCGCATGCACAAGCGTCATTTCCGGCGCGCTTCTGGGTCGGAGGAGGCCCATGTGCATGCGCACAAGCTATTTCTGGTGTTCCAGTGACCTGGAAGTGTGCTGGAAATTGTGAGTGCACACACGTATGGGTGCACGCTCCCACGTGCTTCGGCCCACAGCGCAATTGGTGCTGGCGGCACTGGCCCTCGGCGACGTAAGTTTGGGGACCCCTGCTCTAAACCCTTATGCTCATTGGCTACATTCAAATGAAGGAAAGCTACTGCATACCGACCTAAGCAAGTTGTGCTTGCTTTTTCTGGTTATTTGGTTATACCTTTTGATAGAATACAGATAACTGAACAAACTTTGTTGCATTACATTCTAAATTAGATTGTCTTTCCATTGATATATAATTTCATGATATTACTCCAAAAAAGTGGTGTTTTGAGCCATCAAACTCAAAACTTTTCCCCAAAAGGTTTCCACAATTTTGGCCACTTGTGTATGCAGCACCCCATTTCCCATGGTGTCTAAGCCACTAAAAGGGAAGCCCAAAAACAGGTTCTCAGCCCCTTCTCCTTGTATCTTCAGCTACTTGATTTTTTAAAAGACAGAAAGATACGTTGTTCCTTGTCTTAAAAGATACACACACAGGGCCAGTGGGCTTTCAGAAATTCCCTAGTCCACAAAGAACCCACAACAGATATCATAAGGGAACCACTGTTTTATCACCTGCGTTTTATGGAGGCTTGTTCAATGGCAACACAGATGGAATCAGTATTTATTGCTTGTAGCCAAAAAGGTAAAGGGACCCCTGACAGTTAAGTCCAGTCGCGGACGACTCTGGGGTTGCGGCGCTCATCTTGCTTTACTGGCCAAAGGAGCCGACGTTTGTCCGCAGTTTTTCTGGGTCATGTGGCCAGCAGCGCACGGAAACACCGTTTACCTTCCCGCCGGAGCGGTACCTATTTATCTACTTGCACTTTGACGTGCTTTCGAACTGCTAGGTTGGCAGGAGCTGGAACCGAGCAGCGGGAGCTCACCCCGTCACGGAGATTCGAACCACTGACCTTCCGATCGGCAAGCCCTAGGCTCTGTGGTTTAGACCACAGCGCCACCCACGTCCCTGTTAGCGGGTTGTAGTCATATGCCACTGCAAACGGTACAAATAAGCCAAGACAAAGCACGAGTATTTGAACTCCCCAATTCTCACTTTACATAAAGTACACCTAAAATAATGGCACCCATAGAGTAGCTTCTTGAAAAAAAAATTAATGGTGGTTGAAAATTTTAGCAGTATTTTAAAGCTTTGGAGAACCATTGTGATTTTGTATTTGAACCTTTATGGGGGCTATTCTGCTTTGCACATTGCCTCAAGCCATTTTAAAGAAAGGATTTAGGTATTGTAGAAATAAATGATAATGACTGAGAGGTGAAATTCTGGATCCATTGCTGTCTCATCTGTAAAAAAATAGGGCTATTTTGGGGCTAGCCCTCCTAATCTCATGTTTGCTGTTGCGTGTCTCTACAAATAGCGCTAGCTGAAATCCCCCAAAAACCTAATTTTGGTGTGTTCTGGGATCATCTATGCTGTCTTGTTGACCTTCAGAGTTCTGGGAACTGATAGCCTCGGATTAATTCAATGCAAAGTCTTTTACATCTTCATCTTTAGTTTTAAACCAGGCCAGTTAGGAATGAGGCATGAATTACCATTATCATGTTTGGCATGTTAATCAGCTTGACTGCATAGGATTGCGGGCTTAAGGATTAGGTAATCAATCACTGCATTGTGAGGGGGCGCAAAATGTTCAGTATCATTAATCAGATAAGAGCCGTCTGGAAATACAGTAACTCATGTAAAGTGCAAGCCTATACAGTGTCTACTCAGAAGTAAGTGCCATTGAGTTCAGTGAAGCTTCCTCCCATATAAGGATTGCAGGTTTAGTTATCTAGAGAAAACCCATTCTGCAGTTTACACTGTCACTGACTGACTTAGATATGTCAATATCTGAATTTAAAGACAGGCATAGGCCACAGGGTTTAAAGTTCAGGCTACAAGGGGAAAGTTGGCCAGTTTGACACTTTTTAACTTCCACAGTTGGTAGACTTAGCTGTATATTTGCAATATTCAGTGTTTAAACTTCGACACTGTTTCAGATTGGCTCCGGGCAACATGTTATTCAATATTACCAATTTATTCATGACTGCCTATTTATTATACCGAATAAAATTATTCGGCAGATGCTAAGAGATGTGAGGAAGAATGAGAGCCCTTCAAAGGGTTATTGGAATTTGAAACAGAGTATTATAGTTGGTTATGCTTTCAATTTCTATAAGTTATGATTATTGCTTGTAAATTTATTCATGATGATCTGATAATGGGAATTTTTGTACATTCAGAGGCAATATTTATATTGTATCATATGTAAGGACATGGTTAGTTTTAATAGTGAATGTTGAAATGCTGTGGATTTATTTGTCTATCGAAGAGATAGGTTTATATTTTTAATTTAGTTAAAAAGGAAAGAAAATCTAGTCACCAGTAATATAATACCTTCACCACAAAATCCTTGTTTATTTATAATATTTATGTGTTATAAATAACACATTTATGTGTTGCCCTTTCAAATAAAGTTTGCTGAAGGCATCTTACATATTTGTTTGTTTCCCCCACTTTTCCTCCAAAGAGCTCAAGGCATCGTACATGGTTCTGTCTTTCCAACTTTTATTTTATCTTCACAACAACTCTGCAAGGCAGGCTAGAATGAGATTAATCAACTAGTGCTATTGTTAAACCAACAATGGCACTAGTTGATTAATCTCATTCTAGCCTGCCTTGCAGAGTTGTTGTGAAGATAAAATAGGGATAGGGATAATTTCAATTGGTGGAGTCAAATCTTAATGAGTGGAGGCTGAAAGTCAAGGTCACACAGTTGCTTCGTTTTTTGTAAAAAAAAAGATGAATAGGTTATTCATGGGTTTCTGCGATAGGGATCTGAAAAGGAAATATTAATGATTGCCTGTCCATCTAAGCCCATGTGTGCTGGTTTATTCAGAGTCAGAGAGCCTGACCGCATCCTTTTACACCCCCAAACATTGATCCTCTATATTATCATGTGAATATTGAAATATTGTAGGGATGCTCGCTGTCTGTTCCCGTCTAAAAATAAGCTGAAATGTTTGTTGCAAGCCTGCCGGGAGAACTATGTTAAACCAATATTCATTATTTGCTGTGGAAAAGCATCAATAACATCCCTGGTGTAAGCACATTAATTAGCTGGTTGGGTGGCTCACATTGCGTCAGGGTGAATTTTCCAGTGCCTCCCTGAGATACTGTTTATGAAAAGAAACAAATAATATCGAAGCCTCTCCTCATCTGCACATTGTGATGTCTATAAATAGTTGTTTTTAGCTTCTTCTTGACAAGAGTTTAAATATTCACAATAAGCTTGGAAATATTTTTCAATGAAAAGCAGCCGGGGGGGGGGAGAGAGTCGGAGGATAGTTTAAAATTAGAAATAAAAATGTGTTTCCCCTTTCAGTAAGGAAACTATATATTTATTATATGTGTTGATCATTACAAGTGCACAAGACCGTGCCCAGGCAATGGTGGTTGAGCCCACAATGTTTTCTCCTAATGAGGATGGGGCTAAAGTTGCCAACTCTTTTCTGGCAGCGCCTTCATGCGTTTAAGGTTTGCGTAACTAGGCACACACAGAGAGAGACACAAATCGGCACAAATCTAAATAATAACAGAAGTAAATTCTATTTTGAGAGAAAGGTTCAGATGTTGAATTCATGCCTTCCATCAAAGGTGCAGGAGCCATTGCAGGGGCAGAGGAGAAAAAGCAGACAGCACTAAGTTGTATGACTTGGAAAAAAGGGGCAGCATTATGCAACGTTATTGTGCCCCTTCCCTCTACCCCACTAGGGCCAATAGCCACCTGCCACGAAAATTAGAGCCACTGTTAGATTACTTCCTGGGTGGCTCACATGGCCAATCTGCTGTCTTTTTTAATGCATACTGCTATTAGAATTACACTGGGTGGGGTATTGGATTGTTGCTTTTGGTTTGATTTTGTATGTTGTGGTCTTGTTGTGAACCGCCCCAAGACCTCCGGGTATAGGGCAGTGTATAAGTTAAATAAATAATAATAACTGTTTGCTTTGCCAGTAAAGAGCAAGGCACATTGTTGTTTGGTTAGGCATCTTACGCTTTTATTTGCTGCCAGGTCCCGAATTTGTTTAAAAGAATTGTGTTTTAATGTTGTAACCCACCATGGGACCTTGGGGTAAAGGGCAGGTTAATAATAATAATAATAATAATAATAATAATAATAATAATAATTTGTTGTTGTTTAGTCGTTCAGTTGTGTCTGACTTTTCGTGACTCCATAGACCATAGCACGCCAGGCACTCCTGTCTTGCACTGCCTCCCGCAGTTTGGTCAAACTCATGTTTGTAGCTTCGAGAACACTGTCCAACCATCTCGTCCTCTGTCGTCCCCTTCTCCTAGTGCCCTCAATCTTTCCCAACATCAGGGTCTTTTCCAAGGATTCTTCTCTTCTCATGAGGTGGCCAAAGTATTGGAGCCTCAGCTTCACGATCTGTCCTTCCAGTGAATAATAATAATAATAATAATAATAATAATAATAATAATAATAGGAATCAATGTACTGTGCGTAGACGCAACTTCCGGTGTTGCTTTGCCCATCTATGGGCACTGAAAATGGCCGACTCCGGAAGTTGCGTCTACGCACTTCCGAACATGTGTAGACGCGACTTCCGGTGCCAGCGCCGGCCATTTTCAGTGCCCATAGATGGGCAAAGCAACACCGGAAGTTGCGTCTACGCAACCTCTGGTGTCGCGCAGCTGCCGATCCCGGATTTCTCCGCCGGGTACTTGGCAGCTATGGCAGGACTATAGCCCTACAGATATAAATCTTAAATACTCACAATATACCTCTTGTAAGCAAGCGAACAGATAGCCTCGCACAGTCCTAAAACGGAGGGCGGGGGCTGGCTGGCAGCTGTAGGGTGGCACACGGTATTTCCCTCCCCCCAAATAATACTGAGATGGCTATGTCTGAGGGTGGATCAGGTCGAAAGTATCCTCAAGTGTTCAATACAGTTCTGTTGAAACTGACATCAAAATTATTTCCTCAGGATACGAAAAAAACCGAGCTTTTCCTTCTTCATCGGTCTCTTGGGGCAGCTACCAAGAGGCTTTATTGAATTTCAGAAGCTAAACGTGAAACCAGCTCTTTAACATTTGGCAGATTACAAGAACCGCTGTGCATTGTTGCTCCACTGTTTCTGTCTGGGACATGCATTTATACGAAAAGGATTGAACATTTCAGGCAGAACACTCAAATTGTAAATATCTCAAAAAAAAAATGTTTTAATGAATGTTCTGCTTTCTTGCCCTTACAAGTTATGTACTGTAAAAGTCTCACTGTACCTGTATGTTCATAAATGGAAACCATGTTGGCTTGTTGCCCTTTCTTTCTTGGTCCATGGCACATTGGGTTGGGGAGGATTTTATGGCTTCAGCTTAGGCCAGGCATCCCCAAACTGCGGCCCTCCAGATGTTTTGGCCTACAGCTCCCATGATCCCTAGCTAACAGGACCAGTGGTCAGGGATGATGGGAATTGTAGTCCAAAACATCTGGAGGGCCGAAGTTTGGGGATGCCTGGCTTAGACACTTGTAAGTTGAATTCCCAGGAACTGAAGTCTTAAAAGCTGCGTCTCCTACAGTACAGCCCTGTGCATGTTTGCCTACAAAACTCTCTGGGCTTGCTCCCAGATAAGTGTGCCTAGGATTGTATTGACAACATAGGCAGTTTAAGTCCATTTTTTTGCATTTACTCATGTCTATAATTTGAACGGACTAGTTGAGTATGTAATCAATGTACAATGGGTATTTTGAAGTTTTTGTCCGCTATTAACAATGTTCAGATAGGGGATCACACTGAAAGCACAAAGGGTCCATGAGATGAATATTATCCCTTTCATCCAGCATTTATTTTTTGGCAAATTTCCTGATGAAAGACAGGGTTTCATAAAACCTACATGCCTGCTCCCTGCCTTCCCGTCTGCATTTATCATTCCCCTTATTTGATCGAGTCTCTGATCCTGGATTTGTCTGCATTCGCCTTTATCAAAAGTGTAAGGAATCTTCAATAAGAAGACAATCAGCTCTTTCCCTGCCCTTGCCTTTCATAGTTTTTTTTGTATCATGATTAGATTAGAAGACATAACACCACATTCACCCTCCAG
The DNA here is from genome assembly GCF_965207765.1 of Zootoca vivipara. Taxonomy (NCBI): domain Eukaryota; kingdom Metazoa; phylum Chordata; class Lepidosauria; order Squamata; family Lacertidae; genus Zootoca; species Zootoca vivipara. The sequence goes on from NC_142586.1 coordinate 15,739,781, forward strand.
TCCTTACCAGTTGAGGAGAGATGTAGACTGTGACTAGCATCTATTACACTGGATGCTTTGTGATGCTGCAGGCTACTGAAATGATACATTCTTTCCCCCAGAGAATTCTGGGTACTGTAGCTTACCCCACCCCCACAGGGTGAAAATTCCCAGCAACCCTTAGCACACTACAGTACCCAGAATTCTTTGAGACGGGAAATGTACATTGTATGTACTTTAAAGATATAGTGTAGATGCAGCCCAACGATAATGATGCAAGTGTTAAGTCTAATTGAGAACAATGGGTACAATTCAGCCAATTCACTGGTTTCCATGGGATGGTTGTCCAATGCAATCCTAGGCATAGAAGTATAATTCACATTTCCTACAATATTCAGTGGGACATGCTCTCAGACAGTAAGCGAGGGTAAGATATCCGGCTGCAGTAGCTTTCTTACGGAAATTAAATTTCTCTCTCTCTCTCTCTCTCTCTCTCTCTCTCTCTCTCTCTCTCACACACACACACACACACACACACACACACACACACACACCACTTAGCCTGTATACACACAATGCTTTATACTGAATTTCTGTGTTTTTCTTATCTTTTCCTGTTCATAGCTTTCAGTGATAGCTGGCCCTGAGAAGTGACAAATAAATAACTGTGTATCTGAAGAAGTGTGCATGCACACGAAAGCTCATACCAAAATAAAAATTTAGTTGGTCTTTAAGGTGCTGCTGGAAGGAATTTTTTTTATTTTGTTTGGAATAACAACAATTTCGGATTCTAATATATTTCACATCTCAGTTTGATTTTAAGGTGCTATATTGTCTTCAGCAGAGTTTCAAACACGGATATTCAGTGCAGTTAGTGTGTTGGAGGAAAATCAACAACAAAGTCGCACATACCTAGCCCCAACCATTGACGTCATTCTCAGAGTAATTGTTTCAGCCATAATGCCCAATGGGACTGCTGGTGAGCCTTGCATAAGGGCAAGGCTGCCAGTGCGCTAGCCTATGGCACTGTTTGAGTGCCCTCGGCTTCTCATTGTTCAGATCTAATTAGAGGGCACTGTAATTCAAAATCAATTCATTTCCTGCTGGTTAGTAACTAATTCTCCCATCAGTGTGAGTCAAGAGATTATTTTTGCAGGTTAGAACTTTATTTAAGCTATGATTGCACCTGAGACCAGCCGTGTGTGCAGGCAATAAACAACAGGCAAGAAGCAGGCATCTTTCTCAGCCATTCGTGTTAGTTAAAAGAAAGGTGCTTTATTGGAGAGGGAAGGGTCTCACACAGGTGATGCTCGGTACCTGAACCCTGCGAAGGCAAAACCTACTGCAGCAATGGCGCAGAATAGGGCTATTTAACTTAGGTTACAAAATGGTGTTTCTAAATTGCTTGTATGTAAGAACAAAGATGGCTTGCTTAAGCTATACAGTCTAAGCCTGGATCACCCATCCTAGACCTTCTTACTGGTAGGGTTTGCATGGTGGAAGAGAGAGGGCAAAAACCCTCCCAAGGTGAAAGGTATGTGACCTAGCTAAGCCTGGCAGCTTATTCTTTGGTCTTAACTTCTTCCTACATCAATTAGAGTTAAACATCTTGGTTATATGAGGCTGGAGATATCCCCCAGAGAGGGCAAAGACAACTTCTCCCAGGAAACATATCATAACCCCCTTTCTTTTGAGTACAGTGGTATCTTGGTTCTCGAACTTAATCCGTTCTGGGAGTCCATTCGACTCACGAAACCATTCAAAAACCAAGACGTAGTTTCCAATTGGCTGCAGGAGCTTCCTGCACTCAAGCAGAAGCCGTGTTGGAAGTTCAACTTGCGAAAAACGTTCACAAAGAGGAACACTTCCAGATTTGCGGCGTTCAGGAGCCGATTTGTTTGACGACTAAGCCATTCAAAAACCAAGGTACCACTCTACATGCTTCACTTAATCTAGTGCAGGCCATCAAGTCGAAAGGGGGGCAGGGAATTAGCTCCCTTTTTTATAATGGGTTGTACAAGCCATGCTTAGTAGAAGGGAATGCCTTAGAAGAGGCATGAGCAAAGGGAATGATTCTTCTCAGATTTATTCTATTTATTACATTTTCCTATGTTCCACAAAACATAGGAAATGCAAGAAAGCAAAATGGCTGTCCAACGAGGCCTTACAAATAGCGGAGGAGAGGAGGCAAGCAAAATGCAAGGGAGATAGGGAAAGATACAGGAAACTGAATGCAGATTTCCAAAAAACAGCAAGGAGAGACAAGAGGGTCTTCTTAAATGAGCAATGCAAAGAAATAGAGGAAAACAATAGAATGGGGAAAACCAGAGATCTGTTCAAGAAAATTGGAGATATGAAAGGAACATTTCGTACAAAGATTACCATAATCAAGGACAAAACTGGTAAGGACCTAACAGAAGCAGAAGACATCAAGAAGAGGTGGCAAGAATACACAGAGGAATTATACCAGAAAGACATGGAGGTTTCGTACACCCCAGGTAGTGTGGTTGCTGACCTTGAGCCAGACATCTTGGAGCGTGAAGTCAAATGGGCCTTAGAAAGCACTGCTAATAACAAGGCCAGTGGAAGTGATGATATTCCAGCTGAACTATTTAAAATTTTAAAAGATGATGCTGTTAAGGTGCTACACCCAATATGCCAGCAAGTTTGGAAAACTCAGCAATGGCCAGAGGATTGGAGAAGATCAGTCTACATCCCAATTCCAAAGAAGGGCAGTGCCAAAGAATGCTCCAACTACCGCACTATTGCGCTCATTTCACACGCTAGCAAGGTTATGCTTAAAATTCTACAAGGCAGGCTTAGGCAGTATGTGGACCGAGAACTCCCAGAAGTGCAAGCTGGATTTCGAAAGGGCAGAGGAACCAGAGACCAAATAGCAAACATGCGCTGGATTATGGAGAAAGCTAGAGAGTTCCAGAAAAACATCTACTTCTGCTTCATTGACTATGCAAAAGCCTTTGACTGTGTCGACCACAGCAAACTATGGCAAGTTCTTAAAGAAATGGGAGTGCCTGATCACCTCATCTGTCTCCTGAGAAATCTCTATGTGGGACAAGAAGCTACAGTTAGAACTGGATATGGAACAACTGATTGGTTCAAAATTGGGAAAGGAGTACGACAAGGTTGTATATTGTCTCCCTGCTTATTTAACTTATATGCAGAATTCATCATGCGAAAGGCTGGACTAGATGAATCCCAAGCCGGAATTAAGATTGCCGGAAGAAATATCAACAACCTCAGATATGCAGATGACACAACCTTGATGGCAGAAAGCGAGGAGGAATTAAAGAACCTTTTAATGAGGGTGAAAGAGGAGAGCGCAAAATATGGTCTGAAGCTCAACATCAAAAAAACCAAGATCATGGCCACTGGTCCCATCACCTCCTGGCAAATAGAAGGGGAAGAAATGGAGGCAGTGAGAGATTTTACTTTCTTGGGCTCCTTGATTACTGCAGATGGTGACAGCAGTCACGAAATTAAAAGACGCCTGCTTCTTGGGAGAAAAGCAATGACAAACCTAGACAGCATCTTAAAAAGCAGAGACATCACCTTGCCGACAAAGGTCCGTATAGTTAAAGCTATGGTTTTCCCAGTAGTGATGTATGGAAGTGAGAGCTGGACCATAAAGAAGGCTGATCGCCGAAGAATTGATGCTTTTGAATTATGGTGCTGGAGGAGACTCTTGAGAGTCCCATGGACTGCAAGAAGATCAAACCTATCCATTCTTAAGGAAATCAGCCCTGAGTGCTCCCTGGAAGGACAGATCGTGAAGCTGAGGCTCCAATACTTTGGCCACCTCATGAGAAGAGAAGAATCCTTGGAAAAGACCCTGATGTTGGGAAAGATGGAGGGCACTAGGAGAAGGGGACGTCAGAGGACAAGATGGTTGGACAGTGTTCTCGAAGCTACGAACATGAGTTTGACCAAACTGCGGGAGGCAGTGCAAGACAGGAGTGCCTGGCGTGCTATGGTCCATGGGGTCACGAAGAGTCGGACACGACTAAACGACTAAACAACAACAAAATGTTCCACAATTCTTTTAATTATCTCAAAACATTCTACACTGCTATTTCTCATTTATTCTCACGATAGCCCTGTGAATTTTCTCACATTTTGGAGAATGTGACTGACCCAAAGTGAGTGCCATGGCTGAATAAGTACTTGAATGAACCTGGATTTTCCCAGCCCAACTCCAATTCTCTTAACTCAGGGGTAGCCAACATGGAAATCTCCAGATGTTATTGGTAAGGTGAAACTGATAAGACAGAGACCTGGTGGGTGGTTTCTGGACACGTGTCACCTGCTAACATTTTGCATGTCCTAAAAATAGAGAACGTGCACAGAAATACGTTTGCAATCCATGGTTCGTTTAGGGCACCCACTTTTTCCTGGCAAAAGAGGCCTGTGCAGTAAGATAGAAATACAACAGATGCAGCTTCTTTAATATGACAATGAAGGGCAACTGGTGGAAACTTAACCTGTTGAATTTGCATCATTTGTGTGGCTCTTTAAAAGTTTGGCAATAATCCAGAAACAGAAAGCTGCACCCAATCCACACCTAACACAAGAGAAAAATATTGTAAGGGGTGGAAGGTGGGGTCTTAAGTTTAGCTAGACAGCATTTTCTGAGCTTAACACATCTTCACAAGTATTCTCTTTCTGTAGCTCTTTCCAGGAATGATAGAGAAGTTTTCCTCTCTCTTCAGAAGTTCAAAAAAAGTCTCGCCATTTTCTAAAAATGAAACGTATGGGTCGCCCCCCCTCAGCACCTTGTTTTTGCTGTGAACCAGTTCTGGAAAAAAGGACCTAATTCTCAGGGAAAATATTTACTTCTTGTTTGAATACTGGAATGATTATAGTCGGGGTGGTCTCAGAAATTTAACTTCTGCAACTTGGTACTGTATGATCATTCTTCAGAAGGATAGAATTTCAAACCTAGTTTATTCAAAATATTGCACAAACAAGCCCAACAGATTTAGAAGAGTCTCTGCAACTTGAATTTATAGAGTGTAATCATTAGCATGTTAGTGGTTTCTGCAGACAATCTAATTCATTAAAGCATTTTCTGAAGAAAAAAGCCAATAGCTTTTTCTTCTCCCAGTAGAAATTTTAAAAGTGTGACTTTAAGCACGACAGGTAGTAGTTTAATCATGTCGGCATTATTTAAACGCATTGCTTTTGTTCATTAATTAGTGCAGCTCCAGCTTTGCTTAGTTTTACTGTGTAGTTTGGCTGCTTGTGATTTATTTTTTTAAATATGTGGCATCACATGCTGCTAGATGGTGAGCCCAGTCCGATAATCCTCAATCTGCTCATCTTGTTTGTGGGGTGGCCTGAGCTGGATCTGCCCAATAGAAAAGCAGTGCAACAAACAGTAAACTGTGGACAGCCAATGTTTACAGATGCAAACTCCATGTACTTCATTCAGCATCTGAGATCCCACTTTGAGTCTCTTCCCTTCCCTAACCAAGGTTTTTTTGTAGTGGGACTCCAAATTCCAGCACTCCCAGTCGGCATGGCCAATGATCAGGGAAGATGGAACTCATCTGAAGGGCCAGCGTTTCCCAACCCCAGCTCAACTCTGTTGAGCTCTTTGAATTCCCTAATAAAAGAATAGCAGGATTGACACTTTAAAACAAATTCATCTCTTTTATACCCATGTTTAAGACATTAGGAATCCCCAGGCTAATTGGACTCCTAGGCGCACGCACTGTTTGGATACGAGCATGATATATTCCATGTATAGTATGGGACCATCCTCCGAGGCAGTCTCAGCTGGTAGTGAAATCACCAATTTCCACTTTGCCGAAAGATAGCAAGATACAAAATCATTTCCAGCTCACTTGGAAATATTTCCAAGTTGATTGAGAGAATTATCTCAGTTGGCAGTTTGTTTGTTTGTTTTAAGAAGGGTAGTGAAAGTACCTACCTATTGATTTTTCTTGTGGAAACTTAATCACAGGTATCGGTGTGTGAATACAGATGTGAATATGTTATTTATAAGAGTGAGCAAAAAAATAATTAGAAGAATATTTTTTATACAATCCCAGTATTTGGGGGGGGGGGGCAGTGACCCGTTGTTACTTGCTCATTCAATTGTTTCCTTTGCCCACTTAACTGTAAGCACAGCTCAGCTCTTCGGCTTCCGTTTTCTGCTCTCTCTCTCTCCAGAAGTGAGGGAAAGCTGCAGGCAGGAGAGATTAGAACAGGAATGGGGAACCTGTACCCCTTCAGGTGTGTCTCTTTTGTAGGAACTCTTTTTAGGCGTTCTGCATTTTTCAATTTTTGGACTACAGCTTCTCATTGCCCATGCTGACTGGGGCTGAAGGGAAGGTTAGTCTGGGAACATCTGGAGGGCCACAGGGCCACTATCCTTGAGTTAGAGAATACTTGAAAGGCAGGCAACATAGTTGCCATGTCTCTTCCTGACAGGGGCCCCGGTGACTTGAACAGCTGCATGGCGGGCAGAAAATGGAAACTGGGACAGCACTTCCTCTCATGAGGATGCCGCGGCAGAAAAAAGGCTACATCTGTTGATTTTCTGCCTGCCATATGGTTCTTCATAGCACACAACTTTGGGGGAATTGTGGTAACTGCACGACAATCTTCTGCCTATTTCACTGGATTCACATATTCCATTTACAGCTCTCTGCAAAGAGTTGCGAAGGAAACCTTCAAAAGCGTAAGAAGTAGTATCTCGTATCAGTTTGAGCCTATGCACACGGGCGGCAACAGAGCCCGAGGTGTTATTTTATTTCAGCAAGTACTCCTCCTGGTGTTAATACTATACATGTCAACATGCCTTGGATTTTCATTATCAGCTTGAATGGCGCTAGCAGCAAACTACTCTAAAGCACACTCCCCGCCCCAAAGAATTAAAAGTTGGGGTAAGAATTACCCGTCCCTAGAAGGGCTCCCAGGCCATTTCCCCATATGAGCCTATTCATTAAAACAAGGCAATGCCCAGGTCTGTTAACTCATTCAGAGATTTAACAGGACAGTGTCTTCCGAGTCTGTGTGCTGGGAATTGTTCAATCACATCTGCAGCAGAAATGGGACAGACATACCCATCCTCCAAACTGGGAGGAAAGATGACAAGAGCAGTGGGTAGCGGCATTCTGCTCAGAGCAGCTTTGCCTTATTTACCCTGTTTTCCCCAAAAGAGACACACCCATAAAATAAGCCGTAGCAGGATTTCTAAGCACTTGCACAATACTGTATGAGTCGTACACCGAAAATAAGACATGGCTGCCCTCCGCCATGCGGTGCCGCGCCCGGAGCCTCCTTCCCGCTGGAATAAGACACCTCCCGAAAATAAGCCATAGTGTGTCTTCTTGAGGAAAAATAAATATAAGACAGTGTCTTATTTTCGGGAAAATACAGTATTTAGCTCACTTATGTTCCACTTTTCCTCCAGTCCAGGTTGTTCAGAGCAACCTTTCCTTTCCCGCCCCTTTTTATCTCCCTCATAGATTTGAGCCGATAGGTACTGACTGGCTCAAAGCAAGGGCCCATCTGCACTAGACATTAAAAGCAGCATTATGCATGGGCGTACCCAGCGAGGGGCAGGGGGGCAGCTGCCCCCTAGAAGCAGGGCTGGTGCAGCCGTGGGCGAGAGCGGTGCTGCCAGTGGGCAGAGGCGGAGCGTGAATTTGGCGTTCCCGCCCACTGCGCCCTCCCTCCAGCTCCCCATCGCGCCCTCCGGCAAGGCCAAGCGCGGCGGGGAACCAGAGAGCGCGACGGGAAGCTGGAGGGCACGGCAGGCGGGAACACCGAACTCGCGCTCAGTCGGGCTGTGTTCCGCCTCCGCCTCTACCCACCAGCCCCGCCGGCAGCACCGCTCTCGCCCACGGCTGCGCACTCTGCCGGGGTCCTGGCCATAGTGCACCGGGGGCGGCCCGGCAGGCCAGAGCGAGCGCCCTGGCTGCGTGCTGTCAGTGGAGCCCCGCCGCCTCCGACTGCAAAAAGCTTCACGGCGCCTAGGTGAGGTCTGTTTCACCTGGGCTCCGTAGCCCTGCCCACATTCCCACTTTGTGGCCCCTCCCCTCCCGTGCCTTGCCCCCCCCTGCCCCCCCTAGTTTTGATCCTGGGTACACCCCTGGCATTATACCACATTAAACAGTCATGGCTTCCCCTCCAGAAAAGAACTGGAACCATAGTTGGTTAAGGGTTCTGAGAGTATTGCCCCCATGGAACTACAACTCCCAGAGTTCCATGAATATAAACTGTTAGACCATTCTTGAGAACTGTAGGGAAATAGGGGTTGCCTAGCTTTCACTACCCTTAACCAACCACAGTTCCCAGAATTCTTTGAGGGAAGCCACGGCTGATACCGCTTTAAATGTGTACAGCAGATGGGATCCCAGGGAGGTGCACAGTTGAAACATGGACTCCCAAGTCCTACCCCAATGCTCTAACCACTAGCCCACAGTCACCAACACACAGGAAGAATTGCACATATTTTTAACAGCTCCCATTGCTACATTACATAGCGAGTTACACAATGAGTTGCCCTCTTTTTCCTGCCCCCCTCCACAACAGGAGAACGACCTAATTATATCCCCCCTGGGCTGGACCTACAATGCATGCACATTCACTCTCTGATGCAGGATTAACTAGTTCTAGGTAAACCTACGCAGTAACTATAATGCATCATGCGCTACTTTGGTGACAATTTTTATGAATGTTCTTAGTCCTGGAATCCCTGTCTGCTTTTCCTCATCCCATCACAGCTAATTTTGGTGTACAAGAGAACGTCTTAATACGGGGCATCGTAATAAAGCTGGCATTTGGGGCCACGACGTGACTGAATCAAAAGTTTTGCTTTTGCCAGGTTGCCTCCTCTTGTCCCCAATTTTGTCTCTTGGTCTGTCATCTTCTCCAAATGCCTAGCTTACAAGGGTTGGCAATCAAGGACAGGGAAAGGTCAAAGTCACCTTTTCACTCTCTCTCTCGTCTGGTCTTTTGGCTTACTCTCTTACATCCTGAGTTCCTCCTGTGTCTTGTTCCAGCTTGGATTCAGCCTTGGCTCACTGCTATTCAAACACATAATCTCCCTCCCTTTTAGAATAGCCTTTTATTTGCTCTATTAATAAAGCACCCTTTTCTGGCAACGCATTGATCTCTGCTGTGTTTTCCTCCAAGGAACTCTGCAAGGCCAATCCACTGTCCAAACCAAAGAGCCTAATGCTACACACACTGCTAATTTATAAATCTTTCTAGCTTTTAGGTCGGCTCTGCTGGACTGTCTTTTCAGCAGAAACAGAGCCAAAAAGGCCACAGAGCAAGGTGGTTTTCCTAGCAGCAGGTCTAACTTCCTTCTGTCAGTCTTGTTCCTGAAGGGTTTACTTCCTGAACAGAAATAGGTTTCAGAAGTGGAAAGTCACGTGTCGTGAGCATTGTTGCGTAGTATGATTTTTTTTAATGTGCTGTGTGTGTGTGTGTGTGTGTGTGTGTGTGTGTGTAAGGAGAAGAGACAGCAACCCCAAGGAAATTGACACTACTCTTTCCCCTCATAATTAGAATTTCCATCATGGCAAAGTGCATCCTTGTTGGAAACATTGTGCACCCGTAAGGTGTTTGCTTTAAATGAAAATCACAAATATGGGAGTGGCTTTCATTTTCAAGTAATTAAAAGATGTGTAAAGAGGAAGGAGTTGGACCATGTCATGATGGCCAAACCATGCCTTTGTGCAGATGTGTTGGGATCCTGTGCTCCTCTCCCAGTCCTCCTGCGCTACCAAGGCTAAGCAATATCTTGATTGCTCCAGGTCGCCATAATGTAAGGAATGGACAAAATGAGACCGGACAGGCAGAAATGGCAAAGGAGAATAAATATAACGTTCTGTTCTCCCTTTGGATAGCCAATATGTAGGCACCCATGAAATTCAATGCTACAGAAGGTCAGACAGATACACTTTGTCTTCATTTCATAAATGGACAATTTCATGGTTATTAGAATTCATAACTAAGGCCAAAAGGAAAGGGGGAAAAGAGAAATGCAGCCCTGATGAAAGCCAATAAGTCTCATGCTTCTTGGCATAAGATGACAGCAGCTGGAAATAGCTAATTCTGTTTGATTTATAATATTATAAATTCTGCAGGCATTTTATAGAATTAAGAGCCAAGATGTCATCTTCAAAGGGACCCAAGGCCACAGACTCAGAAATAGTTTCATTGAAGTCAGCTGAGTTACAATGGTGTCTGATGGGCAAGAGAGTGAAGCACGGAAAAAACCAAATATTCCAGGAGGGGTTAGGGGTGCTTAAGGCCTGGCTCTTACCATGCATTTTATACTTCAATACACAAAGGTAAATAATACAGAGGTTTACATTGCCTCCTAATACTTTCATTTGTGTTTAATTTTGCAGTTTTTCCCCTACGGAGATGCTTCCAAGTTTGCCCAACATGCCTTTAGAACCTTTGATAAGAACGGCGACGGGACCATTGACTTCAGAGAATTTATTTGTGCACTATCTATCACCTCAAGGGGCAGTTTTGAACAGAAACTAAACTGGGCCTTCAATATGTATGACTTAGATGGAGATGGAAAAATCACAAGAGTGGAGATGCTGGAAATTATAGAGGTGAGATTTTTACACGCATCATCATAGAATTGTAGAGGGACCCCGAGGATCATGTAGCCCAACCCCTTGCAATGCAGGACTGTGCAGCTGTCCCATACCGGGGATTGTACCTGCAACCTTGCCGTTATCAGCGCTAAGCAACTGAACTCTCCAGGCTGAATGAACATTGAAAGCCAGTTTCCAGTATTCTGTCACATGTGACTAAGAAACAGCTTTTAAAAAAGAAAAACGTTCTGCGATTAGTTTTATAGTTATGATTATAATGTCAATTCCCTTGGGGCCTTTGTGGGTAAACTGTCAATCCTAAGCATATGTACTCCAAAGTAGAGTAGACATTCAATTCAGTGACCTTCCTTCTAGTTGATGAGTAGAGAGTTGTAGCCTAAATAAATTTAACACAGGATGGGGGTAAGAAGATAAAGAGCAGGTCCGAACGCCCAGTAACAGGCAATGCCAAATGCAGGGCATAGTCTTATTGGTGTCACTGAGTGCACTTCTTAATTTTGTCCTATATACCAGATATCATTAAGTCCCATGAGAAATAGTAAAATGCTTCTGCAATAACTGCAAAACTTGCTCTCCATTCCCGGCCCTCTCTGGCAGATGCACCCCCAGTAGTTCTCTCACTGTAGCCTTCCCAATTCCAAAAGCCAAATGTCGAGCATCCCCCTAGACATTATCTCTAGTGGTTTGTGAACTTCGCTGCAGAATAGCAGATGCTCATGCAAGATTCTCACTAGCTTATGAACACTATGTAGCAAACATGAAAACACTCTTGTTGGTATAGCAGTTCAGCCTCACATAATGCATTTCATGTTTCCTGCTTAACTCTCTAGTTTAAATCCTTTAAATTTAAAAGTGCAAAGACCGTGCAATTACAAGTTAAGTTGCAATACCCCTTTACTTGTAAATAAGTACTACTGAACTCAACAGGACTTGCCTCTGAGTGGACATGGTTTCAAAGGCCAGGCTAATCGTGCTGGACCTTCTGAACTTTTCTTTCTTTCTCTCTCTCCTCAAGGCCATTTATAAAATGGTGGGCACTGTGATAATGATGAAAATGAACGAAGATGGCCTCACACCGGAGCAAAGAGTGGATAAGATTTTCAGCAAGATGGATAAGAACCATGATGACCAGATCACACTGGATGAATTCAAAGAAGCTGCAAAGAGTGACCCTTCCATTGTATTACTCCTGCAGTGTGACATTCAGAAATGAGCTCATGTAAAAATGCTTTCATGGACTGCACAGAAATTTAAATGTTCCATTCAGTTTGCAGCTATTTCCACACATACACATACACACACACAGACACAAAACAAACAAACAAACAAAATTGCTTGGACTACCTATCAATGGACTTGCTTCTTGTGTTTGAAACACTTGTGTGCATGAGAATGTCAATTGCTACAGAATTTTAAAAGTATATATTATAAGAAAAAAAATGCCACGATGTGATGTGTGCAATGTCATTTCATGAGTCTTATTCCTCCGATGCCTGTGCAGTATTTCCATGCTGCAATGAACTATATACTATTTATTGTTCATGTTTTACTGATGCTAGTTGTATGTCTCCTAAACTGGGTAATGTTAGTGACACTGAAAACCCCATGGTAGTATAAACTGTTCATTAGCAAACATGACACCCTTCTGCTGTATGTAGTGGACAGACAGAGGGAAGCTCCTCAGTTCTTGAGTCTGGTCCAGACATGTGCTTGTACTGTCAGTGAATATTAATGTATTCATTTGCATGACTTTTAGGTTTGCCTTAATTCTTACCTCATTTGCATCCTTTCGACCAGACAAAAAAGAGAGAGCTATGTCAGAGGAATGAAGTATATGATGAAACCTTCAAAAAAGCTAACCCTGCTAAAGTGTTCCCTAAATTGAAAGATAACATATAAATATATATATAAATATATATAAAAAACACATTTAAAATACTGTTTTACTGGAAGTTTTAAAAAGTTTTGTTGGGAGTGTATTAATTTCTGCTTGAAGTTTTCATAAGCTTCCAAAGAGGTTGAAATCAATGTCCCGAAATAAATTTATAACATTTGACTTCTCCTTTGTTTTCTTTTACATGAATAACTTGTCCGTCTTGGGCGGAGGGCACAACTGCGGCTTGCTGTGATTTATAGACTAGTCCACAAAGAAGCCTGTAGAACATTTGGACTTTGAGGCATTTGGGTCCCACGGAAGAAAGCAGAAGTATGGCTGCAAGCTTCAGCATTTATGTTCCAATAAAATCACTGAGTTACTTCCAAGGTGTATGAGTAACTTTTAACAACCCTGTGCATTTCTGCTGAGAAATCAATCCACTAAGATTTACTCCCAGGAAAGTGCTATAGGATTGCAACCTAGATAACTTAGATAAATCCCAAGTATATCAGTGTAGCTGAACTGTGGACCAGGTAAGGACTATCACACACACAAAGAATCAGTTAAGTTTTTGTATGATTCTGCAGCATTAGAAAAATGTATCTGAGAAAACCAAAGATTTCATCGTGGATGCTTTGATGTTTTGTGATTTACTTATTATGGCAAGACCCAAAATTTCAATAGAGATCACTAACACAGTTTCATTTCACACTGAAGCAAATGGGAGAGTCACCATTGCTAGCACAGGCAGCCCAATTCCAGCCCTCTTACCCAGACCCTGCCACCACACTAAGATTTTGACCCCAACAAGAATCTCTTACATTAGCCATTTTTGTTTTAAAAGCTATACAGTGTAGTTAAAGGGTTCTGGAAAAGAACCTGGAAAACTAGGGTTCACATCCTCAGTCATGAAGCTTAATAGGTCAGGCTGACCTATCTCACAGAGCTGTTAGGATTTTAAAAAATGGAATGGGGGGGGAAGAGATGCACACAAAGAACAATGTATGCCTCCTTAAGTTCCTTGAAGGAAAGGTGGAATATTGGGACTTCCGCCCGAGCACCGTAGAAGATAGTCGAAAATTCCATCTCTCCGACACCCACAGGGTAATTTATGAGGCTGTAATGGGAGTAGCAGCTTCCCGAAATCTTCCCGGGGGTACGGGAAGATGCAGTCTCATCCGCAGATGCCCATCACCAGCTTCGACTTCGGAAGGAGGGGCTGGGGGCACTGGATAGAAAGCCCCCATGGGAGCCTGGATCTCCCGGACGCTGATTTTACGAGTGATTTTGGGCTCCATGACTTAAGAGAGAAATTAGATATGAGTCGTGGATATGCTTCAGACAAAGAAGGAGATTTATACTGCAAAGTACAGTCACTGAGAAAACAAAAGACACTGAGGAATGTCTTTCATCAGATTAAGAAGGTATGCGACGGGAAGCGGGTAGGCTGGAGTTCTATAATTGTGCTTTACTATCTACTTAACCTCCCTCCGGATGAGCCGTTTATAAAGCAAGCGAAACTGGAACGTTGGAAATTAATTGAGATAATATGGTTATTAAGTATATAGACTGTGTGAATGGAAAAATATAAATAATTAAAGTTTGTAATTGGGGATTTGCTTAGAATGTGGTCAAAGTCTCCCTAAATTTATGGACATCAGAGAGAAGCAAGCTTGTTAGCAGTTGGAAACCTGTCAAGAAACTTCTGAGATATGACGCAGTTATAAAAAACAGGCTCCGCCATCTTAAGAGCCGGAGCCGGCCTGTAACAGCAGTCAAAGGGGGAGGGAGCCATAAATAATGACATTAGATTTGTGTATACGGTTGCGACCTGGCAAAACCTTCCCTGGTAAGGCTGCTGTTGAGAAAGGCTTGGCAAATATGGCTTGATTAAATTTGCTTGCTGGAAGGAACTCAGTGACTTGGAAAAAAAGAATGATAATTGGAATAAGATCTGGACAATGTGGGAAAGAATTGCAGTGTTATAAGAGGGCTAGGCCTTCTGAGTCCAAAGCATGGGGAGTCGATAAATTTGTATAATTTGGCAGAAGATTTGGATAAAATATTTAATTGATATTTGTATAATTGGAAAATGGATTAGATATTTAAATTGGAAAATCTAAAAAAAATGTTTATTAAAAAAAAGACAGGTGGAATATAAATGCAAGAAGCAAACCCCACACTCAAGGTCACAGGGAACCAACTTATCATTAATTTGGCCAATGTGAGAAAGCTAGCTCCAGACAGCCAACACAATCTAACAAATGAAATCTTCCTCACCAGGTACTGTCAGAAGGGTACATTTTATCATTTGTGGTGGTCTTGTAAGAAAGTCAAAAGACTTCTGGGAAATGATTTATAATGAACTGGGGGTGGGGAGTTAAAGGTAACTTTTACCAAAGAACCAGAAGCCTTTCTATTAGGAATAATAGAGCAGGAGACCGAAAAACCACAAAAAACTCTATGTATGCAACCATGGCTGCCAGAATGCTTTTTGCACAGAGATGGAAAGAAGGAAACGTCCCAACCAAGGAAGAATGACAGATAAAGTTAACAGACTATGCAGAAATGGCAAAATTAATGGGAAGACTAAGGAATCAAGAATGAATTTTCAACGAAGAATGGGGGACATTTGTGGACTATCTCAAAGACTATCGTAAACAACTAAACACATTGGCAGCATTAATCTAAAAACAAGCAGTTAAAAGGTTAATTTAAAAGTAGAGAGTAATTAAGTAAAAGTGGGAGATGCAGTTTTGGAAATGATTTTATATGAAATCACAGAATGGAAGTCAAATTGAGTATGTTCTGATTTACATGTGATTATTGTTAAACTGAAAATTGGAAAATAAAATTTACCAGTTATTGTCAGATGAGATGTCAGGTGGGTGGGCAGAAGAAGCTGCAATTACCTTCTCTCCCGGCTGAAGATTTAAAGCTGTAAAAAGGAACCTGTGAGTTACAACCAGGCAATTTTAGGGAAGGGATCCTCTGCCCACCCCAAATCCATTCCAGGAAGTGATTTAACAAAGTACAACTATTTTGAAGTAAAACATATTTCTGTTGGAAGCCGCCCAGAGTGGCTGGGGAAACCCAGCCAGATGGGCGGGGTATAAATAACAAAAAAATTTTTTAAAAAAAACTTGTCTGCAATTCTTTCCAGAGAGTGTACCTGTCAAAATTCCCCTAAATAAAACAGTGTGCAGGAACTATGCCATGCACTTAATATTATCAACAAATGCCTTCAAATTGCTACCAATAGAACAAATCCTTCTGAATTAAAATAGACCACGCTTCTAGAGTTTCAAGCAGGGTTCACAATGGCTGCCAGCAGCAGATAATTTAAAGATGTGGCCTGCGGCAGTAGATAATTTAAATCCTTAAAATGCCATGGGAATAATTTCACACCATGAAGAAAAAAAAGTCAGAATAATCAGCAAACGAACACAACCTTCAATAGACTCAGACGTTTGCTATTACAACAAATGCCACTTGCCCATACTGTCATGGCAAAAATACTGTCAACCTTCATGTTAGAGCCTTATCCTGGCAGAAAGGAACAGAAAGCTTGAGGAAGATTCTGCCTACAGCAGCAAAGGGGGACTTTTGCTGCTTTATTGTGGAAATTAGCAGGAGCTTGTGTCAATAAAGCAAGTTTTCTGGAAAACTCAAAAGTGGAGCATCAGGGAGGAAACTTTTTGATTAAACAGCTGGTTCATATGAAGTAAGTTATCCCTGAGCCACAAAAACATCAAAGGGCTTAGGAGACTGGATTTTTAGCTGGCAGATTGTACACATTCAAGTTCCCATGCAGCTAGAGTCTCAGCACTTCACCACAGCCTATTTTTGAAGTGTCACCACAGCCTTTAGCAACATGTTCAGCCATCATCATCCTCTCACATCACCCAGCAGAAACATTGCCATCGTCACATTACCCAACAAAAACAGCAGCCCTCCATATGCTGTTGGAATACAACTCCCATTTTATTTCATAAAATTTATACACCACTCGACTGAGTTTTGCTTTTTTTTACATAGCGGTTTACAAAAAGATTTCATTTAGCCGTGACAGCTGATACCCATGTGGTCATAGCTGCGATTTATTCCAGATATGGCTACACCATGGATTTATCCAAAAGCATTACGGTATACTGGCAGTTTTGTCCCATTCCTTTCTTAATCCCCAGCATAAAATTTGTGCTTTTGGTCAGCTTGGAGCTTCTGGCAATCTGCTTGGATTCTTAACATCCTGAATAATTGGTTGCTTTCTGCAAACTGGGCCACACTGCTGCTCACTTGCTTCCAGATTATTTGTGACTAAATTGAATGCCGTAACATTACTCAGAGGACAGATGAGCTTTCATGATTTAGGAATTCTTCCATCAATCAGTCTTAAACACAGCTAAATTTTATAATACTCGGCTGACAACCCATTGAGATCTGGTGACCTGCTTGCCCCCATTTCTTCTCTCAGAATCTGTTAAGCATATCATGTTGTCAATTCGAGACTTTTAAGATATATAATCCTCTTCAAAACTGGGTTTTAAGCTAAAAATCCTATTTATAGGTAGTGCAAAACTTTTGTGGGGGTAGGGCAGAGTACACCAGATTATAAATTTCATCAAGTTTAAAAGTGAGAAATTAAAATCAGCTTTCCTTAATGCAGAAAAAAAGAAAAAGAATTTGATAGCATCAAAACGCTATTTTTTAGTAATGAAAATTTTAGACATGGGTGAAATATTCATAAAATGTATTGTTTTATGAAGCCCCCCCAAAAATAGCATTGGTTAAGAAATCTATGCTGCAAAATTTGACAAAGAACCAGATGGCTAAGGCAACTGAACTAGAAATTGGACAAAACATTCAGTTCTTCTGTGTTCAAGAAGCTGTCTAATCCAGAAGTCACCAAGACAACCTCTCTGGACATTTTGAATTTTCAGAGTGCTGGGGGCATCAATCACAAATTATCTGCTATTTGGGGGAAGGGACGTGTTTCAGAGTGCACAAAATTACAGAGGCAGCCACCCCTGACCACCATATGCTTATCATGTCTTGCTGGTCCCGATTGTTTAAAATCAGCATTGTGGGATCTCCACAGCATAGATGGTGCTGTCTAATCAACAGGGAACACTCCTTAGTGCCAGGAAAAATATACAAGGTGTTCACACTGCACTCGCTCTCAAACTTTTATTTTGTAAAATAGAGCAAAAATAGTACCATGGCTGTCATTCCCCAAGTAATCCATTTCTATTCTAACAAAAAGTGACTGCAATGCAGAGGAGCCACTTGTACAAGAGATGCATGTATATTGCAACATTTCCATCACCAAAATGCCTTTTGATGCTCCCAAGTATAAACTCCAGTTTTGATGTTGAGCACTGCAAGCTGCAGTAAGGACAAAAGGCCCAAGTCCACAAATGCATCTTACAGACATAATTAAAGGTGCAAGTCTCATTGATTTCAGCAGGGCATGAGCACATGCTGAACTGAGATGTTAAATCCCTACAAATGTTGCATAAAGCAAGCTGATAAAGAGCAATGTACATGATTAAGGCACTCATTCTTCATCCTCATCTTCATCTCCTCTATGACGGAAAGTCAGTTTGTTCTGTCCCCTCTCGGGGTCTTGCATTCGAAGGATTCGAATGAGACGACTCGTGGGCAAGGTGCTAAATACAAAACATAAGGGCAAGTTAATAGCAGCGCACTCAAGCATGATTCTTTCACTTGTATCATGGAAATTCTTAGTTTTGCATATGCCATTTAATGAAGGAGATTTTATGTCAGAAGACAAACATCTGTGAGAGATACTTTAGAGGCAGCGCTTGGTAATTTGCTGTTCCTCTATATGGGTGGCATTTGAAAATGCAACAAACTCTAACAGGCAGGCCAAACAAGTAGATTTCGACCTACTGGTAGATCACTGGACATCTGTGGTAGATCACTTGCCCTGAACCCCCCAAAAGGGGCGTAGATCACTGCCAGTCTTTTGGGAGGTGGCCACCCCCAAAGAGCCAGCCAATTTTGTAACCCAAAAAGGGATTGCCAGCCCCATGGAATGGAGAGTTCGTAACAGCGGGAGAGCAGACAAAGGCAGCTCAGCTGAGCATATGCTGATTGCAATATGATGTCTGAAGAAGCAGAAATTTGCTCTGGTTAGTGCCCTTGACAGAACTTGTTTCAGAGGAATTTATCCTTGAGTTTGTTTGGAGGTTCTAGCAGGGGAGCGCAGCTATTGTATACCCTTGACCGAAGAACGGTACACTTCTTCTAGCTGGGATGGTTGTCCTCTTCCACTGAGCGTGCAGCTCCGGGAGGGACGCACATGGAGCGGTGAGGGAGGAAGGGGACACCCGGCTAGTCAGCCAGATCAGCCGAATCAACCCTGGCGATCAATGGAGTGACAGATGTCACAGCCAGATCACCCTCACATCTGGTGTCTGATCTCCCTGGAGACCTAGAGATGTGACAATAGACTGCTCTGCCTCCTTTCTTTTAGCTAATGTTTTGTGCCACTGGGGAAGTGGTAATTCTGTATTGATTTGTTTTGAATGTTTGTATGTGATGCCAATAAAAGGTTTGATGATGATGAATTTATCCAGTGGATCTTAAGTGATCCACCCCACTCCACCATCCACCATTAAGGAGAAATGAAGACCAATGTTTCTGTTCCAGAGAGTTTAGCACCTACACTGGTTTACTGCAGAAGCCTTAGATATTGCAATTAGGCGATTTCCTGTGATCTCGCAATCAGGCTGGATAATAGTTTTTGGCTCCTTCCCAGACTTAATGGTGGGGAGAAAAGGATCCTCATTAATTCCTGCGGCCTCTGATGCAATGGCCTTGTTTGGGAGAAGAAATTCAGAAACTGGGGCTTGAGTACCAGCTAGCTTCTGATGAGCACCCTGCAAACCCAGAGAACCTCTTTACTACTGCTGCTAAGCAAGATATATTTTAGAAGCAGAAGGGAGGAATAGGAGAGTTTGATTTCCTGTTTTGGGGAAAGAGTCCAGACTAGCTCCAAACAGGAGAAGTTGCAGCCAGGTGTCAACAGCTCAACCAACAGACAATCTGCCATATTCTCTGAACTCTCATAGCTTCTGGGTATTTCTCTTTAAAACTTACACAGCTGATGGAAGCTTCAGGGAAAGCAGCATGTTGCAATTCACTGCCACTTTTATTTACATATGCATCTCATTTTACACCTCACTTTCCTAGTCTGTCTTTTGGCTTCCTTATATTTTCTGATGAAAGCCATTTCCATCATAGAAGTATCTAAAGCAGGCATCCCCAAACTTTGGCCCTCCAGATGTTTTAGACTACAATTCCCATCTTCCCCGACCACTGGTCCTGTTAGCTAGGGATCATGGGAATTGTAGGCCAAAACATCTGGAGGGCCGCAGTTTGGGGATGCCTGATCTAAAGTATCAATGTAGCTGTTTTCTATCTTTTCATTTCCTGTTGACAACACAGCTCATTCAATAAGCCTTTGAGATGCAAATTTAAATGAACCAGAAATGTGCATTTGACTGTTGAAGTAGCAAGGCAGAAAAATGGGTCGGGATGGGGAGGAGGGAAGACTTATTAAAAATCCAAACAGTAAATATAAAAATGACTGCCGCCGACATTCTAAAAACTCAACAACCTTAATGGATACTGAATATGAAAAGCAGATCACCTCATATTCTGTGGGGTGAGCAAAACAAACTGCCGGTAACGTTGAGAATCTGCCATCTTAAGCATCATATCCATTGCAATTCGCCTGTTAACCATGTCCTAAAAACAAAAATGGCAATGTATCAATATATTTTAATATATAAATTTTATTCAAATTTAATAATACAATGTTGCATCTTAAACCAGGGTCCACACAGTAAAATCATGATGGTTTTGAAGCCAATTCCAATATCACCCATTTCACAGATAAATTAATTTAAAGTGTTAGGTATCTTGGTTCAAAAATCCACTCAGCCATGAAGCAAACTAGATCGCCTTGGACAAGTCACTGTCACAACTTAATCTATCCCCAGTGTTTCTGTGAGACTAATATGCAATAATGAAGAAACCCGCCATCCTTAAAATAGCTTTCTTCTTGGAATTACTCCCCATTTCAAATTGCATCAGGGCTATACCGTCTTTTCCTCTGATAAATCTCTCAAAAAGAGCAACATGAACATTTCATGGCTTTATTTTTTAATTTATGCTTAAAACGTTCAGTTTAAGGATTCATTTTTTTGCAAAAGGAATTAGATATAAGATACTGAACCATTAAGAGAATATTATACACCTAAAATCACAAGAAAAAGAAACACAATATATTCTCTTTCATGTTCCCAATAAAAACTGATAACTGATTTAACAGCTATGGAGATCTATCTAATGAGTATCTGCATAAGTAAACTCAGCCAACTGTACCATAAAGACATCAAATTCGTCCAAGCATCTGAAAGGAGATTCAGCAATAGACCACAGAGAAAGGATGAAACAAACTGTTGAAAAGGAACGTTCACCTCCAGATAAAGATTTCATGTCATCTAAAGCAGCCTTGTTTCCCTCCCCAGGCTGGACCTTCAAATAAAGAGAGAAAAGTGTAACTGAAAAATAAAGTTAACTAAAGAAAAGAGTTCCTTAATATTAGTGTATACTTACGCAAAGTAAAAAAAAAACAATACACTTAACCATGAAGGTTCTATCTACAGTATTTGTGAAAAGGATGGCATTCTGCAATGGGTGAATTCCTCCCATCCGTTTTTGGAATCGGAACTTCTGTCTGTCGCTCGCCGAAGGCATGCTTCTGCGCTTATAGAATCATAGAGTTGGAAGAGACCACGAGGGCCATCCAGTCCAACCCCCTGCCAAGCAGGAAACACCATCAAAGCATTCTTGCACGAAGCGCAGATAGAGCGCTTCTGCACATGCGCAAGCTGCGCAGATAACTTCTGTGCATCCACGTGCGTGGAACCTGGATGTAAATACTTCCAGGTCCGCGGCGGTCGCTCTCCGAGTTCGTCGTAAATGGAGGCGGTCTCAAACCGAGGTTCCACTGTACACCAATGACACAGTGATTTTACCTACATTTTATCGTTATTGGTGGATGCTTCCAGTCACATGCTTCTTCACCACCCATTTATTCTGGACAGGAACTCTCAGTGGTGCAATATGTTATGGGGCACTGGGGTTTATCTCTTCCTGTCAATACTTAGCAGTAATATGAAGAAGAAAACTTGACAGGAGATTTCTGTTCCTGAGAATGCTGGTGTGGAAGCTGCATGCAACAATGTTTAGTGACTAGGGCTCGGCAACACCTGGTTTTCAACTTTGTTATACATTACCAGCCAAACAGCGAGATATACTAAATATATATAAAATTAGATCTTCCTCTCTACAGCAAGTGTGAGGATCTCCAGATGTTGCTACAACTCTCATAATCTCTGGCTTTTGGGCATGCTTACTGGGGCTAATGAGTTATAGTTCAGCAACATCTGGAGGGCCAAAGATTCCCCATACCTGCTGTACGGCATCAGAAAATTACCTTAATTTACACAGAAAACATTTCCAGAAAAAGTGAATCACTGATTACAACCTATCTCACAGAAGTCTCCCCCACTGTGAAGAAAACTACAAATAGCCAGCAATACCAAATCAATTTGAAGCAAGAAGTTCAATTTTAAAAATTGCGTAAACGGAGTATTCAGACCCAATTTCAACGTAGCTTAAAACGAAAAGACCATTCATGAAACAAACATGCAAGTAGTTGCAGTGACTAAACAAGCTAGTAATAGGCCAACACTGTTACAAGTCCACAAAAATAAACAAGTTTTCATTGACAATGCTTCATAAATTGCATCCAAACTTGTAGCACTGGGTAACCACATAAAAATGATCCTGTGCTAAGGATTAAACAACAATGAAATACAAGCATGCTAAGGAAGTGAAATACATGCCATTTTCTGCCTCTCTTCTGTAAAATTAATTCAGTATAGCCAGTCATTCTCGGAATTACGAGGACACCTTGAGGTTATAACTGTCACAACTATTTTCTATGTCAAGTGACGCTACTGTGTTTATCTATAAATACACCATGTTGAATTCAAGCTAGATTCAGCTGAAGAATGGTCTGCATGACAGACTAATGGAAATCATTAGGTAAAAAAAATGTTAATGAAGATAAAATAATGCACAAGCCACTGCCTTTAAAATATGTTTAAGCTTAGCAAAAGAGTGGCAGCAGAGCTTATTTTAGGCTTGTTGATTTTGATCGGACTAAGCTAACCAATCTAAAACACTTAAAATATAAATAGTACATGCACTGTAATATACCATCTATACATTTGAGAAATGTGCCTGAAAAGAACAAACCTCTTTCCTCCCTGTAATACCTCTGAGGGGGAAGTATGCTACAGTGCCCAAGACAGCTTTACAAGGAATTTCCATTAGCTTTGTGTGGAACCAGAGAGATATGCATGTTAAACTATATAAAGCAGGCACAGGCAAACTCCGGCCCTCCAGATGTTTGGGACTACAATTCCCATCATCCCTGACCACTGGTCCTGTTAGCTAGGGATTGTGGGAATTGTAGTCCCAAACATCTGGAGGGCTGGAGTTTGCCTATCCCTGATATAGAGTGTCTTGCTTATAGGGCTGGGACAGCACAGGAAATTCTGCAATTGTGGAAATGTTTCTGGAAAGTCCTCAGCAGCTGAGAGTGTTTGGCAGCGAGGCAAGGAGGCTGAGCTCCCAAGGAAAATAACTCAGATATGTAGATAGAAAGTCAGCTTAGATATAGAGGCTATCCACTGTAGAATGTCACATGTCATGACCAGGGCTTTTTTTCATCTAGAACTCAGTTCCGGCACCTCTCAGGTGGGCGCCATTGCCATTGTAAGAGAACAAGGGAAGCGCTCATGGTGAGTTCCGGCAGCTCTTTTTCTAGAAAAATAGCACCGTATATGACTATATTTTTAGATAACTGCTGAGAATTTTTCTGTTGAGTGATTTGAGCAAACTCAAATTTAAAAGTATGGAGTCCTGTTGTAAATGGATGAGGGCAAAAATATAGAAAATGTTTGACCTTTAGACACAGAATTCTGTGAATTAAGGGCCCCCATGCAAATAGGTCCGTTATTCTTCTAAATTTCTGCCTTTTGGGTTACATAATTATTAAGTCACTTCCCCTACTCTTCCCCACTTTTAGGTTTCCCCCTTTTAAGATCTGTGATCCAAGAACAACTGTATTGTTTTAAACAGTATTTTGTAAAAACTGGGATTAAAGGGTCAACCCTCCTCCCCTAAACCAAGAAAGTGGTTTCGAAATATTGGCTGGTAAGTAACTTGTATGAGCCGCTGATGAGATAAGCCTTTGACCAACTATCAAATAGCACACAGCAATGAATAAGGAAATGCAAAATGACTTACAGTAATTGAAAGCTTTTCATTCTTGTGGTCAAACTCAATTTTTCCAGAGTATGATCGCTGACTTAACAAACAGTTGAAGTAGTATTTGCATCTCACTGTAACTAACCTTTAGATTGAAGAAATGAAAAAAATATAGATATATGAGAGAGGGGGGGGGTAATATACCCAAGCATGCTCCTGAATCCAGCATTGTCACTAGAAGCCCAGGTATAAACTGCTTTCTTCCAGCTCCAGCTGGCTCATCAGTTGCAACCAGTCCTGAACAGCAGGTGATGTTCAAGTACCAAGAGGAAAACCGTAATTTGGAATTTTAGTTTTGCTACTCTGGTTCTTTTCAACATCTATTAACACTGTCTCTCCCCACCCCCCACCCCCGCAGTATGTCAGTAAATGTATAACATCACACCAACCTTCTAAACCTCTGGTATGTTTTATATCTCTCAACCATCATCTCATCCAACAGTTTAATAAATTTCTTCAAATTCTTGACTTCGCTCCCTGCTGTCTGATATTTTTCTTTTGCTTCCTGAAGCTCTCTGCAGGTCAATAGAAGGTGTCCAAAATAAAGATCAATTAGTTGAAGACTGTGGCTTGGATGCTAAGTTAAATTAACAAAATTCACAACATGAAAATCTCTGACCTCTTCCTTCCCCATGCGGCAGGCACCTATGTCCCACCAAACTTTTCTAGGGGAGGCCGTGAGGGTCTCTTCTGAGCAATGTGGCATGGGATGCAAGGGGCCTGCTCAAAAGGGGAAACTTGCCTCACATTGGGCAGGGGCCTGCCCAGTTTCTCTCATAATGGTGGAATCTGTGCACACCAATAACATTGATTGTTGGTAGATTCACAACAGAAAAAAAGAAGGGAAAAGCTATTACTGTCAGAAAATTGGTTAGGAGTTTGCTTGCATGGCTCTAAAATGGGATTAGGTCTTATGGAAAGAGCAGGAAGTATATCCCACCTCAAAAAGAACAGCCAAAGGAACCATTACATTTACCTGATTATTTCTTCTCTATCTCCAGTACGTTTTCTTTCTGAATTGATCTTTTCTCTTAATCGGTTTATTTCTGTATCAAGACTCTTATATGTTCTATTTACTTCTATTCGCTCGGGATGGATTTCTGAAGCCTTTGCAATCATTTCCTAAAGTGTTAAAATGCAACAAGAACAACAAGAAGAAGAGATTTAAACTCTGTGTATTTTGCTTAGAAACAGGGTTAATAAAATCCCCCTCCATTTTAATCTGACAAGCAAATTGGGCTTTTTTCTTCCAATTCTTTTTTTAAAAAAATGTGTAGATCTCTCTAGTGTAATAGGAAATGATACCCAACGTTTTACGTAATGTTTTGCAGTGTTCAAAATGCTTTGCATGCTGTGTATCAGCAATCAATGTAGCCTTGTAGAGAATATCCCAGAATCATCCCCAAAGGATGGGGAACCTTCCATTCCTTGAGGGCCACATTAGCTTTCAGAAAACAAACATGGCCTCCCCTCCCTCAAAAAAGCCCAACAACTTTGGCGTCCGCCCTCAAAAAAAGCCCAACAACTATGACTTCTCCCCCTAAAAAAAGCTCAACTCTGGCCTCTCCCCCCTCTAATGACAATGGGTAAATCACTGCCAGTTTTTTTTAATACTGGGAGTAGATCGCAATCTCTTGGGAGTTGGACATGCCTGGTGTATAAGGTATATGTCTTCCTTTCTGACACAGCAATTAAGCTAACCTCTCCCCCCCCCCCACCCCCAGATTCTGCTGTCACCAGTGCAGGCTGAAGAAAGCCCTCAAAAAGTTGTTAACCCCAGAGACTGCAGTGGAGAAAAGGACAGGGCTGTTTCAACACAAAGGCT
Source organism: Zootoca vivipara (assembly GCF_965207765.1). NCBI lineage: Eukaryota > Metazoa > Chordata > Lepidosauria > Squamata > Lacertidae > Zootoca > Zootoca vivipara. Next base: position 15,765,510 of record NC_142586.1, read on the forward strand.
TCAGAGCCTCTGTGACAGCAATAATCAGCAGACCAATACTCTATTTCATAGCACACCTAACTGAAAAACAACTAGCTCCCAGTCAGCAACTCCATACCACCAATGCAAAACACTGCCTAGCAACTGACTGGCCACATCTCTACTTACATCAGTGGGGACCGAAGGCCAACGCTGAAGCACTCAGGGAGCCACAAACCTGACATTTGAAAGGGGAAATGCCTAGAGCAGGCATCCCCAAACTTCAACCCTCCAGATGTTTTGGACTACAATTCCCATCATCCCTGACCACTGGTCCTCTTAGCTAGGGATCATGGGAGTTGTAGGCCAAAACACCTGGAGGGCCGCAGTTTGGGGATGCCTGGCCTAGAGAGCATGCAGGAAATGTATTCTGCAAAACACGTGTACCATGTTTCATTAGCGTATTCTAATGAAAATTAGCTCCACAGAAATACAGAGATGAGTAAATGAAAGGGTGCATAAGAGAATGTATCCTCAAACATTTCCAACATTTATTTCACTAGCAAAAAAGAAGGAAAGGCTTAAATCAGATTAAACTAAATACACACCATTAATTCTTTCTCTCTTGTAGCTAGATTATTTTTATGTGTTTTTATAGTTCCTAAATGGGATTTTTCCTTTTCCTCATAATGCTGCAAATGGCTTTTACTTTGCTCCAGTTCTTCATCCACCTCATGTAGTCCATCCTGTTAACATATCAACATGAAATGTAAACTAGTTCTAGTAAGATGAAAGTGGTGTACAAAGTGCTAATTTATCAACTTCAATTTAAGACAGCGTACTTGTGCACCTAATATGGCAAAGTATAATGAAACTGGCTAACATATAAACAAAACTATATTATTGTACTTATTTTGTAGCTAATTATAATTGTAAGATAATTATTATCAGTTAAGAACAATTGTTTTCAGTATCATACATAAAGTCAAACTAAATCAGATACCACCAGTTTGGTATCAACTCAGTTTAATGCGTAGCAAGCTTTTAAATTACACAGGAGTCAGAAAGAAAATGTTATATGTGGTGCATTTTATGGTCTTAAAGCAGTAAAATGTTTGATAAGAAATGTATTTCATATATTTTGATTTTGTGGGTTATTTTTTACAGCTTCACAACTTCTAGAAATGCCATCTCTTTAATCTCAATTGAAAAATGTAGCCATGTTTTTCTATTCACTTTTTGTTAAAATTCCTTGAGTCTGATGCCATGTATTTGTCACACGTTGTATCCAAGTGTTACTCAGCTGGTGGTAATTGTGTACCTGATATGGAATCAGGAAAGAAGCAATTTTCACCGACACCCCCTCCCTATGTAGTCCCCTGTGTTGCCCCCCCTAAATCTCAACCCAATGGTTGCTTCCTCTCCCATTCTGCTGAAGGAACCCTTACTATTGGGCTGAGCAACACCACTTGATGTAACCCAGTATCTGCAGATTCTCCACAGGATTTTTAAAATGAATATATTAAGTGCTTTTTTACCCGGACTGGGCCAGCTTCTTCTTCTACTTGATGGATTTTGTTTCTAATCACTTCTAATTTTTGTTCTGCCTCTTTTAGAATACATTTCTCATCTTCCATTTTCTTTTTCTGCTGACGCATGTGCTCCTCCACAGTTTCCATCTTCCTCTTGTTATCTTGAGCTTCTTCTTCCTGTTAGAAATATTTCCAGGTTACAGTTAAGCTAATTTCAATTCCTAATAATTAAAGTGGGCCCCAATCAATTTTATTTATTTATTTAAGGACACTTAGAAATCATTTTGTATTTTAAAACATTCAAAGCAAAACCCTGAGAGTAAGATTATAAAGCAGCGAAACAGTATAAAAACACATTACAAGAAATTTGAGCAATACAGTATCTATTTAGGCAGTAGTACAAACAGAGGTCATAGAATGCCTGTGTGAACTAAGGTTATTAGCATGTGACTTGGGGGGGGGTAGTTATTGATGCACACCATATGTATTAGGGGAGACTATTTCACATGGTATTTGCTATCACTGTCAAGGCTCTCTCCCAGGTGGCTGCAAGATGCATTTCTGATGGCTGTGAGAACCTCACCTGGCAATGTTGGCAAGTAGACATTTGTATATGAGAGGAGGAGCTCTCTCAGGTAAGCTGGTCCTAAACTGCTTTAAAGTTTAACAACAAAACCTCAACTCTTGACACTGCATTCTGCCTTAGTTGTAGCTTCTGAACCACCATAATAATGGAGCACTCTGGGGTAATCCAGAGTTACTAATGCACAGTTCCCTGTGACCAAACTACCCCGTGTCCAGGAATGATCATATCTAGGAAACCAGCAGAAGTTGGAGAAAGACACTCCTAATCACTACAGCTACCTGAGCCTCCAGTGACAACAATGGATACAGGAGCACCTTCTGACAAGTACCTGTTCCTTCATGGGGAGGGCAATCCTATGCAGGAGAGGCTGTTCACCAGTTTCCCAGATCTCAGAATCACTTACCTACAGGGACTCTGCCTTACTAGGATTTAGCTTCAGTTTATTGGCATTGGCCCTCATCCAGCCCACCTCTGCATCCAGGCACACTGGTCCAAGATCATAATTGATTTAGATGTTATAGAGAAGCAGAGATGGACAGCATCAGCATACTGATGACACCATGCCCCAAATGGAAGAGGGAGGAGATGGGTCCCTGTTAAGAAACTTGTAACTGAGACTCCTGTTCAATCAGTGAGGAGTTCCTCAAAAGAAAAAGCTCACTCCTTCTCTCTGCACTGGGTCGGAAATGGGAGCTGTAACTATGCATAGGATTATACTACTAGAGTCTTAAACACTGATAGGTTTATTGTGGTATATGCTTGTGCTACAACAAAGCTGTTAGTCTTTAAGCTACCCAGCACCCCTCTTTTGTTGAATTATAATATAAACACTTTAAATTAACCCATTTCTTGCTCATCTTAAAAAAAGAAGTTGGATCCTTAAAATTCTTATTGATCAGTATAACAAAAAATGCTCTCTGCCACTAGCACAAACAACTCTATGATATATAAATAAGTACTTAGAAAGGTAGAAAGTGAGCAATTCTTACTAATGTAGAGATGATATCTGACTGCTGTTCCTCTACGTTCTCGAGATCCATAATAGCTAGCTTTATTTGTTTCACTTTTATCTGCAATGACAATAAAAATAAATGGTATGGGGGGAAATCACACTAGATTTAATACAGACATTTAAGCTGCACCCAATATACCCTTACTCCAGAGCTTGCCATCCCAGGACCCACAAAGCCCATCAATGGTACCCCCTGGCAGAAGCCCCTGATTCTGAGCTTTCATTGTTTTAAAATATGTTAAATCTCAAGTCCCTTCAAGAAAAAGTTTTGAAGCAAAATGTGCAGATAACCTCTAGGAGGCATTATACAGACTCTGCACTGCACAGCTGTTCCAGCAGTTGGAAGGGCCCACCTGCTTCTACTTTAACTAGCTGAAATCCAATCTGATTTCACTCACTCGCCCCAAGTAAACCACTTTGCAAACGAGCAGTAAAGCAATTTAACTACAAAATATTTAAGAGGCATAGATAACTCATGCCGAAGGTGAGCACTTGTAAAATTTTGTAGAGCACCCAGTGGATGTTTGCTGAACCCAAGGGTTCTTTTGAACCCTGAAGACACAGCCCTAAATACTGTTTAAAAGCCCACTGCAAATTAAAATTTACAAAAGCATTTGTTTTCCCTATACTGGTGTGCAATGCAATGCTAGGTATTTCACAACAGCAGCAGCACACTTTAATGCTTTTGAAACAATGAATGCCATGAAATTAGGAAAAACAAGGATTACTCATATTCTAAAAAGATCCGGCATGTCAACATCAAACTCTAACAATAATTAAGAAAAATAATCCAATATGGGAGCTTCTTCGTACGTATTTCTTACTTTTAATTGTTCTTGGTCCAGACGATGAGTTTTAAGGAAATGTTCATTTTCTCTTATAGAATTCTCAGTAGAACGTATACGTTGTTGAAATACTGACAGATGGGTTTTTTTGTTTCCAACTTCTTTCTCCAAGTGACTTAAAGAAACAAAGTATTGTTAACAAATGTATTCTGATTTGTTTTGTTCAGAATTCTGATTTGTTTTGTTCAGAAAGCTGGCAAGTAACCGATGCTCACCTTATGTCTGCCTCCACATCTTTGCTGAGGATGCGGGGCCTTTTATTTTCACAAGAATAATATTGTCTCGGCAACACCTGATCACCATCACCAGTGAAAGCTTCTTTACAATTTTTCGGAAGATTGTTTCGCTGCATAATTCTACGAGCTTCCTCATTATTCTAGTGGGGGAAACATGGACAACAAAAATTTTCTCCTCTGAGAATGGAGTATTCAGAGCTGAGTAAAAAGGAGCTTGATGTCTCAACTTTTAAATATACTAATTAATTGTGACCATTAAGCTACTTCCTGTCAGTCACAGAGCAACTGCCCTTTAAAATATCCAGTAGACAACTATAACACAGCACGGGAGTGGTGTCATGTCTGCATGCATCTTTTAGGAGATGAGACATATTTCCCAGCAGAATTTTCCCTCTCTCAGAATCATGGGTATTTCTTCCCTGCAGAGAGAGAACAGTGGGGCTAACTACATTCTACCTGCCTTAAATAAAATCAGCTGCCAATCTCTCTTGAAACTGTAGACAGAAACCAACAAGCTTTCCCCATGCACTGCAAGTGTCTCACATCTTGTTAAACTCCACTTTGAGAAACACCTGCCATTTAAAATTATTTCTTTGTTACATGTGATAGCATGCAGTGAAAGGTTTAAGTCAGTGGTTTTCAACCAGTGTGCCGTGGCACCCTGGGTTGCCTTGAACGATGGTCAGGGGTGCCACAGGCAACACTGGCCTCTGTCCCTCTTTCCTTCCCTCCCTCCTCTGATGTCCTCTCATGTCTCTGCCTCCCAATGGCTTGGACAACTGTTTGTTGCAGCTGCCCTAGCTACAAACTCCGCAGGTGAATGGTGCCTCCGGGGCTGGTCAGGGGGTGCTGGTTGCCAGGAGCTGAGGTGGCCTCAGAGTAAGCAAGCAAGCAGACCAGGGAGTCCAGCCAGCCAGTCCACCAGCCCTTGCTGTTGGGAATGGACAGAAAGATCTAGGTAACTGTGGGGCAGAGTAAGGAGTCACCTCTCTTTGGGGTAGGGGGGCAGCTCAGAGATCAGGGGCAGCGGCAGCAGCAGTGGCTGCCCAAAGGACTCCCAAGGAGAAGGGAGAGGAGAGGAGGCTGAGGAAACACTCCACAAGGGATGGTGTTCGAGAAAGGAGAGACTGCCGGCTCTACAGGCAAGGGGTGACATAACTGGGCTCCTGAGCCCTACAAGGGTGCCCCGCAGAAAGAATGTAGTCGGTCAAGGGAGCTGTGGACTCAAAAAGGTTGAAAATCTTTGGCCCAAGTTAATACAGAGTTATCTGAACTGTTATAGAAACATCAAGGCTTTCTATGCACTACAGGTAGGAGAATTAAATCTTACTTTGATTAACAGGACTGTTTCTATACGCCGCATGTCAATTAAGCAATTGGATATTACTGCATTATCGATGTCTAATGCAGCCAAGACTGTTGGGAATTCAGGATGAACAACGGTCCTATTACAAAAAACAACAGTAGCATTTGTATTTTATTTTATGTTCTTACAATGCAGTCACTTCACTTGCAGTCTTACAAAAGATGGCATAACTATAGAGCATTTCAGTTACATTTTCAGAAGCTTAAATGTATTGACCATATTTGAAAAATTTATCTAAAATGATGTCCCGTCCCTCCCAATGGATGAAGTTGTTCCATTTGCAAAGGGGTCTTTAAATCAGTGCAGAACTCTGGAAACGTTAACATGAAGTCAATAGTTCTATCAATGACCCTCAGCGGTAATGCAGCATAACTATAAACCCTTAATGAAAATTCAAAATTCCAGCTTACACAGACCAAGTGTCAGATACACTCACCTTTGGCTTACATCATAAACCTTATTTTGGAAAGAACTAACGATGATTTGAGGACGTAAACCAGGTTGACAGAATCTGGACATTAACACCTGTAAAGTTCTTTCATCTTTATGATTATCACAGCAAAATGCCCAGATCAAGCCTTTTAAACATGTCTCAATAGCCAGCGCAAAATCAGGATCTTTCAGATGAATAAAAGCACCTGAGTGCAAGAAGAAAGTATCAGCATTGTATGTAATGTCAATATTAAACCATTTGAACGCCGCAGCCTGAAGTTCTCACCCCCTCTTCTGTGAAAATGCCACAGTAATATAAAAAGCAGCTTGAAGTAACTCCATTTTCAGAAGTTCACCAAACTAGACATCAAAGCAATTCAAATGCTCATTAATGGGGAGTTTTAGTAGCCACTGCAGGAGTTTTGGAGCTCCACATCCAAAACTAATAGCAGCTTACGTGGGGAGGGTGAATCAGGGAGGGAGGGGGAGAGAGGTTGAATGTGCATATGAAATGGCTATTTAAAATGTAATGAATGTGCAGTTTACATATCTGCAAGCAATTAATGTCAAATTTAGTTTGGGCCTGTGACTATAGTTCTATCATGCAGGGGATTTAAATCCTTTGAAACCAAGAGTAGAGACAATGCTTATCTTGGCCTATGAATGGCACAGTTTAATTCTTGGAAAAAAAATACCTCAAAAGTTCAATAAACTTTCCAAATATTTTTTCTTATCCTTGCTTTTTCCATTTTTTATTCAGTGTAAAGTTCTTGCCTTTCTATAGAACACAACAAATATAAAAAAGGTTTGAACTTTTATTCTAAAAGCAACTTCCCAGAAGATTATTCCACTAAAATGAATGCAAATCCACAAGCTATAACCTCCTGGTAAGGCTGAAGACACTTTACAATGAAGCAAAGGTGGCCGGCCACTCCTAAGAACTCAAGTGCGTCCCTGTTAAATAAGACCAAAGGCTTACCTAGTACAAAATCTTTTTTTCACACAGTGGCCCAAAACGAAACAAGAGTAAGTATTCCCAATACTGAAACACGCAAAAAACCCAATACAGTCATTGTAGTCTGTTTTTAAAATGCAAATCCTCAATATATGCATGCTGCTTGGTGGTCAGTAAACTACTTATAGACCAACTATGGACTACTTGTACATTAACTTGCAGATTAACTGCAATGTGCAAAACTGGGGATGGGGGCAGGGGTATGCAGGCAATTCGTGCAAATATCTGAAGAGGGTTATAAAAGCACAGCTAAGACTGTGAAATAGTTGGGGAATAGGAACTTAAGAGTCTCCCCCTGTCACCAATTTTCTGAAGACCTAAAGAAAATTACTTCCTTATTCAGCAATACCAGGATGAAGAACACAGCCATGGAAGTACATATACACCAAAAAATCACAACGTTTACTACAGTATTTCTATTTCAGGATCAAATCTGAGAACAATTAAAATTGCAATGCAGTATCCACAGTCTACTTTTCAATGTGTTTAAAAAAATTTTAAAGGAGAATTATAAATTACCTATGGGTCCCAATGGTTTGTATTTAAACTGTCCCTGCTGGTGAGCCCTTTCAACTGCTTCACAAAGGTCTGGCATATAGTGTCCAAACCTTTTCAGTTGATTTGTTTTACTCTCCTTCAACTCTTTTAGCTGTCGTTGCTGAGAATCCAATATTTGCTTCAGTTCCAATTCTTCCTTCCTAAAACAAAGAAGCTACTGAAATATCATGCATTATTAAGGCCTAGTCCATTTTATAGAAATAGGTAGTCTTTTACACACCATCTGATTGCTTATAAGGTACAATTGATTTAGCAGGGCTTCCAAGTCAATCATTGATTCACTTTAAGCCACTTTTCCACACACAAAAACAAGCTCTAAGTCACTTGTAACAAAGAAACAGGGTTGCATTTCACACAAACACTACAAAAACAATTTCATAGTAACATAGTAAAACAAAAATATAGTAATATACAAACAAGCACATTTTAATACTATTAATATACAGTGATATCTTCATTCCTGAATGGCTGAACGCTGCAAACCCGGAAGTAAGTGTTTGTGTACAACGCTGCAAACCCAGAAGTAAGTAAATTTGTGAACATTTTTTGGAAGCTGAATGTCCAGTGTGGCTTCTGGTTTGAGTGCAGGAAGCTCCTGCAGCCAAACGGAAGCCACGCCTTAGTTTTCAAACAGTTTTGGGAGTCGAACCGACTCCCAGAACAGATTAATTCGAGAACCAACGTTTCACTGTAGCAAGATTAAGTAAACAACATGCCACATCAAATGACCAAAATAAGGGAGCTTCAGTTTCTGTATGTTTAGCCTGGAAAAGAAGTAACTGAGAGGAAATAGGCATCTTCAAATATCTGAAGGGCTGTCACAAGGAAGATGGAGCAAGCTTGTTTTCTCCTGCTCTTGGCAGTAGGTCCCAAACCAATGGCTTCAAGTTACAAGAAAGAAGATTCCAACTAAACATCATGAAGATGTTTGCAAAACTGCAAGCCATTTGTATTTAATAACACATTCTCTAAGTTGGTACCCTGGGTGCACTTCTCCAGAGGAAGCTTATAAAATAACTGCTTTTACTTGTTTTTCGTTTGTTTGTTTTTTAAAGATGTGTTTATTTTGCAAAGTGGGATGTCAGATGTCTTTACCAAAAAGGAAATCACCTCTCCCCTTGAAGAAAAACAACAGGGAACTGAAACTGAAATGATCCCTTGTTCTTTCCCAAAACTAACCAAGAAAGAGCTGAATGAAGGTGCTAGCTGTGGTCCAAGGAGCAAGAAAAATAAATGCTCAGAAGCCCAGCTTATAGCACAAAACACAAATCAAGTAATCACAGTTACATCTCAAAAACTTACTTAAGCCTTGCAGCCTCTTCCTTGTATGTTTTTATAGCCTCTTGAAACTGCTTTATTTGGTTATCATTTGATTCTTCTTGATCACGAAGTGTCCTTAACTGCTCTTCCTTAGCTGCTCGTTCAATTCTTGCTTGTTTTGCCAACGTTTCAGGCTCCGAAATTTGTTCAGCACTGTAACATCATGCAAACCAAACAGTATATTATATTATATTAAAGAGCTGCTCTGGAGGAATACTTCTGTGACATACACCTTTCCTTCGGGGCAGCTTTTATGCATGCAGTATTTGCATGCATGCAGTTTCACATTCACATTTTAAAATAAACACGAATACAGATTTTAAGGCTGCATTTATATATTTTTAAAATCCCACAAAGACTTATAACAGTTATTTACCATTCTCTGAACAAAAGGCAGCAGCATGTACTTTTCTACCTGCTTTTAGCAAAGCACTGTAGATTAATTATATAATTATTATTTATACATCACTCTTTGCATCTTAGAGACATCTTTCGGCCTGTAAGGAATATACACTCTAAATAGGAAATGGGAAAAACAGAGAGGAAACAGGGCAAGGGGGATAAAGTGGGCAGATTTGTATTTGATAAAGTCTAACACCAAAGGTTTCAGAGTACACTTAGCTGTCATACAAAATGACACATCTTCTTATGGATCAGCAAGTGATGTACAAGCAAGTAGCAGAAAGGAGGGGGAGACAGAAAATTATCACAAAGGAGGGAAGTAAGCAGCTAGGCCCCACACTCATCTTTATTAGGGATTAGCGCTATTTGAGATGTTTATACATTTATCTGGATTCCAGTGGAGTAACCAATTTTTAAAGATCTTTAAAACTCAAGCAGCAAAGGGCTCCAAAAGGGTATTTCCAAAGTAACTGAATGGGCAACAAAATAGCAAATGAGACTCTGTGCAAATAAAAGTAAGGTGCTGTTCATTGGGGGAGGGGGGAGCCTAGCTTCACATCTATGCTGATGGATCTGAGCAACTGAGAACTTGTGGTTCTGGTGGATAGTCCAGTAGCAGTTGAAAAATAATAATAATAATAATAATAATAATAATAATAATAATAATAATAATAATAATAATAATAAAGGGCTTCTCTGGAGATCTGTCCAATTGACAGAATCATAGTACCACTATGCAGAGACTAGTGTTGCTGCATTTGGAATAATGATAATGTAGTAGTTACTCAATATCAAAAAGGGTATTTTAAATCCAGAAAAGGAAAACCAAAATGGGCAATTGATTGTGGCACTTCTAAAAAGAAAAGCTGCATCTCCAACTTTTTAATTCAAAAAAAAAACCTCATAAGGGTTCTCTTTTTTCTTTTATGAAGCAAGGATGCAAAAAGCATTTAAGGAGGAGTTTCTGCATGATGCAGAAGTGGCATTAAAGGCTTCTGACAAAAAATAATTATCTCAAGATGGTCATTAATGATTTTGCAATAAAGTTACAAAAATAGAAAACAGCCAGATGGAAGACTGGAGTAGTCAAAGTGTGAGATAACCAGAGCATGAACCACAGTTTTATCTGAGTTTAATAAGTAGTTTAATAAATTTAATATAATTAAGTTTAATAAGCTGATATATACTCAAGAGGTAAAAAAGGTTGCTTACAATAAATTTCAATTTCTCTGTTTTCAAGTTGGTCAGTCTTGTTTAAACATAAAGTGAACTTTTAGGAAATTATCGATAACACAGAGGAGAGATGTTTCAACTTCTTGTTTGTCATTACATGTTTCTTACAGATAAAAAATATATATAATGGTTTTCGGTAACAAAATGCCCGTTTACTCCCTTCTCTTTTTGATACAACGTATTTAGAAAATGAAACATTACCTGGTCTTTAGTTCCTCAATTTTTTTGCAAAGCTGTTCATGGTCTTTCGCCAAGCGTTTCAATTCATTTTGAGACCGATTATATGCTGCCTTAAACAAGGAAAGCAAAACTCTGGTTAACAATTGACTGGAACAAACTTACAGCAGAGATTGACAAAAATATTATAGCTGAAGAGCAACTTCAATCTGTTATTTCTTCTGCCTTTTTTGAAATTATATCCATTTGACCCATTACTCTGCTTTCATGCCTTTTACAATCCAAGACACTCAACTCTGCTGATAAAAGAATCTGTGTGGCTGATTTCTGTGCAGCTCTGCACAAAATACAAAAGTATGCCTAGACCTTTAGTGTGTGGCAAATTCTTACAGAACTTCTAAGTCTGAACTTTACATCTACAAACCTCTGCATCATTCTTTGCTCTTCTTTTAGATATAACGTCTGCTTTCAAAGCAGCACATGTCGGTTCTAATGCCTGAGCTTCTTCCGTTATCTTCTCTAGCTTGTCTTGCATAGTTCTGTGTTTTGCTTCTGCATCTTTTACCTTAGTCTGAAAAGACAAAACAATCAGAAATCTCATTATACCAGGGAAATTAGGTGAATGTGCAGAGACTGATCCAAAGGAAGTTGAGACAAATCAGCCATGACTTGGAACGGGAGAAAGAGTCAACAGTTTGCAGATGAAGTATGATCACCTTTTACTTTCCAGATAACACTTAATTCTGAATTTCATTAACATAATGTCAGGCCTCTGGTTTTAACTGGGAACATTACAGCTGAGCCTAGTACAAACTGATGGGCAGCCTAGCACTGTGAGTACTTCAATCTTGGAGTCCTCTTCTAACACAAAAGAGGGCCAGGGTATCCATCCCAGCCCCCTTGGGCAAGATGAAGCCCCTGGCAAAAATACAAGGAAGCTGTTCTTGCTCTTTTTTGATCAACTAAGCAGCATCGTATCCAAGCTACACGGGCTCTGGCCAGGGATGGCAGCCAGGCAAAGGTGGTTTGGGCAGACCTATCGATGGCTTCGGCCTGGCCATGGCATCCACTCTTGGCCAAATGGTTGTCTCAACTTGGCTTCATTAGAGGACACATGTAAACAAAAAAATCAGCTTGAATGCCAAATGTTACAGCGCAGTAATAGGAACACTGAATTATTTTCTACAAAATCTTTGTTGATCATTTATTAGATTATATACAAAGTTGATCAAAGCTGACAAGTAACTCAAAGTAACTCAAAACTGAGATATTTGCTTCTCTAGTCTTCTAAATGCAATTCACTTACAGTATATGAGAAAGCTCACAAGTAGCACACATTTAATTAGATGGCCAAATAGCACATGAAGGGCATTCATGTGGACCTGTACAAGAAGCATCTGTTCTTTCTTCTTGTGATCCTTGCATGAAGGCAAAGGCTTTGATGAGAGGTGACAATAAAGCAGACTGCTTAACAGATCTGACATTTTGTGATGCAGTCTCAGAAGACACCAGTCACACTAATCTATTTTTTAAAGTGTACAGATAAGACTTTAAAATTGGTTGTGTTAGTCTCACTAAGTCATTAAAGAAACAAAAACAATGCTTCACTTGAACAAGAGAATCAAAGCAATTCAAGTCAGTATTTGCAATAAATCCATATATACCTGCCATTCTTTCACTTTCTCAACAAATTTTCCAGTTCTTGCTTCTAGAGCACCAACATCATCTCTGAGTGTTTTAACTTCTTTTTCAGTGTCTCTCACCTAAAATGTAAGATTAATGTAAGCATCACACAATAAATATTACAACTATCAATTTAAACCCATTGATAGGTACTGAAACAACAAATTACCATTGCCCAAGCTATTTGGTGCTGTAACTTATTCAGCTCATTCTGCATTTCACTCACAAAAGCAATACTTTTGTAACGATCCTCCTTCTCCAAATAACGCTCCCGAAGTTCTTCAAGAAACTAAAGAGACACACAAAATGTTGTTGGAGATGACAGCAGTACAGATACTAGGACCATTTCTTAGTGTTTACTAGGGACAGAAGAAACCCAGAGGAGCTGTCTAGGAAGCTCAGTATCAGATTATGTGTGTTACTAAATGTTTTATTATTGCTAAAAAGCGAGAGAAAGCTAGAGAGTACCAGAAAAACTACTACTTCTGTTTCATTAACTACGCAAAAGCATTTGACTGTGTCGACCACAGCAAACTATGGCAAGTTCTTAAAAGAAATGGGAGTTCCTGACACCTCATCTGTCTCCTGAGAAATCTCTATGTAGGACAAGAAGCTACAGTTAGAACTGGATATGGAACAACTGATTGGTTCAAAATTGGGAAAGGAGTATGACAAGCCTGTATATTGTCTACCTGCTTATTTAACTTATATGCAGAATTCATCATGCAAAAGGCTGGACTGGATGAATCCCAAACCGGAATTAAGATTGCTGGAAGAAATATCAACAATCTCAGATATGCAGATGACACATGGGGTCACGAAGAGTCAGACACGACTAAACGACTAGACAACAACAAATGTTTTATTGCATCTGTGCATTGTTTCTTTAAATTGCAGTTGTGTTTTTACAAAATCATTTGTATGAGATTCTGTTGTAACTGGCTTTGCTTGTTTGCACAAAATCTTTAACAAAATAGTATATATTTTTAAAAAGTGACTATGGTGCTTCATGAAGAATAAATCAGTGTTAGGAATTTATTTTGTAGGGCTAAAAGGTAAAGGTAAAGGACCCCTGACAGTAAAGTCCAGTCACGGACTACTCTAGGGTTGCGGAGCTCATTTTGCTTTACAGGCCGAGGGACCCGGTGTTTGTCTGCAGACAGTTTTTCTGCGTCATGTGGCCAGCATGACTAAGCCGCTTCTGGCGCAACGGAACACCGAAACAGAGCAGCACACAGAAACACCATTTACCTTCCCGCCAGAAAAACCTATTTATCTACTTGCACAATTTTTGGCGTGCTTTCGAACTGCTAGGTTGGCAGGAGCTGGGATCGAGCAACGGGAGCTCACCCCATCGCAGGGCTTCAAACTGCCAACCTTCTGATTGGCATGCCCAAGAGCCTTGGTGATTTGGACCACAGTGCCACCCACATCCCTTCTTTTTGTAGGGCTACTGGTCTTGTTTTAGCCCTTCTCAGTAAATCTAGAACCAATATGAAAGGCTGGGGGAGGTGGAGTTTCACAGTCCAGTATGTGGGCCTGGGACACATAAAATTACTGTTTATAATACCTTTGCTCCTTGTTCAATCTGATCATGAGTTCTTGCTTTGGTTTCCATAATGTACGCATAATCTTGTTTCATCTGCTCCAACTGTGTTGCCTTCATAAAGAACTAATGCAAGAAAACACAAGTTTATGTTCTATAACTGACTTTCTAAAAGACTAATTATGAATGCAGTCCATTTATACTTCAACATTTCCTTAAAACCCTAGTTACCCGCTCCACCCACCTCACTCAACATGTGCACAATAAGAACATATAGAAGCAGCACTACGGCTATCCACCGAAAGTAAAATTTGTGCATGCCTTCAATGTACCCATCAAGCCCTTCAAGCTGCTCAAGATCTGAATAAGAGCACACATGGACTTCCCATTCCTTAGTGGTGTGATGTGCTTCTCGAAACAAGGAAGAGTCATGTCCAATGGATTTGTTGGCATCTGTTTGTCTCGAGAGACAATGGAGTGTGCTTCCAATGGTGAAGTCATTAGCAGCACTGAAGTGACCTCCTTGGGGCACAAGCCTAGGCAGTGCGAATGGAGGTCCTGGGCTGCCCAGACAACAAGGCCCCCTTCCCTTAGCCGCGCTGATGTGGTCCAAAAGAAAAAAGAACAATATGTTTGGAACCAGCTGGGCATACTGACAGCTTCTAGGAGGGTGGAGACCAAAGGTGGACAAACTACCCCAGAAGGAGCACAACATGTCCCCCACCAGAGGTACCACCCCTCTCCTACACCCCATACACTCTCCGATGGATTACTGACAACATCATATGGTACTTTTCTTTACCTTGTATTTGTCACCTTCATTTTTAGACTGCAAGAACTGTTTGCTCATTTCCTGAGTGAGTATAGATACAGGATTATCCACCTGCAACAACAGAAGTCACTTACTATTTTGTTTATCTTTGGAAAATAGTCCTTATTTAAGTAAGCGGTCACTTGAAATTCAGAAATTCTCTTCAACATCCATTGTAAGACAAGATAAATTATTCTTATGGTTGCAACAGTATCTCAAGCGTAATGGCTTTTAATTAACTACATAAATGTTCATGAAGATTTTCCTTTACGGCACCTTTACTATTTTAAGAATTTGAGAAGTCACAACCAGCTCACTGAAACAGGATGTCAGAAGAGCTTTAATGGGCAACTTTGCTTTTTAACTGCAAACGCAAATTCCACATAACCACTGGCCACAATCCAGAGAACTGCACTGCAAACAGTATGCACAGAGGAACCTTTTGACAATACACTCAGTCACTACCACCCAAAACCAGTTTCTCATGACACACGAGAAGTTGCTTTAAGAGTTTGAGCATAGGGGCTTCAATTCAAGGAGGGGAGGAATCATAAGCTGCAGTAATTGTCTACACACCTTTAAGCAAAAAGCATCAAATCAATTTTTTAAAAATCATCCATAAGGTGTTATATGTAGAAGTAAACAAATTTAGACTTACCTGGATATTAAAGTGATCTAGGATGGCAATAAGTTCTTCCTTCTTGGACGAAATTATGGCACCTGATTATAAAAGTGAGAATAAACCACAGTGAGATTTTTAAAATTACTACGTAACACCAATTAAATTATACCTTTAGTGTAGAACAGAATATTGGTGCTTAGAATGAACACTTATTTTTATTTATTACATTTATATGCCCTCCATTCCCCCTGAAAATGTCCAGGATGTTGCTTTGTCTTGGTGCCCAAATGGACTATGATCCCTCCTACTGCTCAGACCGCAGGAACCATGCAACCAGATTTTTCCCCCTAGAAGGGGGAGGAGGGGAAAGGAGATTGTTAACCGCTTTGAGACTCCTTCAGGTAGTGATAAAGCGGGATATCAAATCCAAACTCTTCTTCTTCTACTACTGTTTCCTTTGTTCTGTTCTGTGGCTGGCCTTTTATAGAACTCCTTAGTAATCGGGAGGGGAGAACATCAGCAGGACCAAAATTTAAACAGAGGAAAAGGAAAAAGCCAGCATAGTCTGGGCCTACTGGTCAGCAAAGCTGAATGTTCGAGAAAGGCATCTTTAGGAGATGGGTGGGGGGTGTATGTGTGAAGTTGTGGCCTTAGACCTCCATGCACCCCGAGAAACAAACATTCACAGTGAGTACAAATGCTTTGTTCTCAAATGGCTGTGACAAATGTCCAAATGCATTGCATAACAGCTACTGTCATACGGATTGGTTCAGATGGCTGTGTGGCAAGGAAGAACATGCTGCAGCACATTTCTCCAGAAGGCAGTCTCTGCTGAGGTATTTACATCTAACCAAGTGGGTGTTTGGCAAATCTTGTGGAGTGGAGAACTAGGAGAGGACCACTGCTATAGAGGACCCCATGGAACAGAGAGAAGTGTTAGCAGATGTGGTGCCGCATAGGCTAGGGTGGAGTTAAGAGACTTTTTGTCCTAGTGTGGTTCACTGGAATGAGTCAAACAAGGAGATGTTTTGCCTAAAGGCCAATGTGCAATTAGTTTGGCCCCTGTAAAAGGCACCTAGGATAAACTGGTTCTGGAAGCAGTGTCTATATTCCAATGCTTTAACCAAATGCTTTTCCTAGCCACTGCCCCTGCTGCAATGGTCTTTTTTGAAAACTGTGTGGTGTCTAATGCTACATGAGGTGTGTGTTCCTCCATTTAGAAACTTTTTGGGTCACTATTTGGTTTGTCCACAAGTTCATCCAGCCACCAGAGAAAGGTGGATCTACAAAACAAAGATGTAAAGGAGGTCTATAGATTATGAAGGAGCAGGACTCTGGCGCTGGGTTGAAAACGGAACCAGGGGCGGGGGCATGACATGCTGCTGCTGCGCTACTGTATTTGTCAGCTGAGAGGCAGTAAAGCCACTTTGCAGGTCTCACCTGTGCGGCTTTTCCCAGCCTCTCTGGGGTCATGGTGCTCTGATGGGGGTGGGGACAGCCTCCCCTTGAAAGAATCCCTTCTATATCCACCAGATGAAGAAGAAGGTTCAAGGTAGAGGTTCAGAAGAAAAAATTTCAAAATGCTTTATTTTTTTTTTTTAAATACATTTTATTCCAATTTTCCAAATTCAACAAATTAACAAAACCAATCTTTTATACAAAATCTTATATTCACATCTTTTACCTTGCTCCGCCGAGCTATGACTTCCCCCCCTCCCTTCATGCGGGTTTCTTGTTAATTCCTTTTTTTTGCAGTTCCTTTTTTAACATATTGGTCAATTCGTAAGGTTTATTTTAGTCCTGCGAGAGTTTTTAATGATCTACAGTTTTTCTCCATATAGTCCACATATTTACTCCAGTCCTTTTGAAACCTTGTCTCCCCCTGGTCACGAATCCTGCATGTCAATCTAGCATATTCAGCATAGTCCATCATTTTTATCTGCCACTCCACAATTGTAGGTAATTCCTGTAATTTCCATTTTTGGGCTAACAAAGTCCTAGCCGCGGTTGTTGCATACATAAACAGTGTTTGATCTTCTTTTCTAATCTCTCCTCCTATTATTCCTAACAAAAATGCTTCTGGTTTTTTTGGAAAGGTATATCTAAACATCTTTTTCAATTCATTATATAAACTTTCCCAAAATCTTTTAACTTTTTCGCATGTCCACCACATATGATAAAATTCACCATCTTTCTCTTTACATTTCCAGCAACTTTTATCACCCATTCTATACATTTTAGCTAACTTAACTGGAGTTAAATACCATCTGTACATCATCTTATATACATTTTCTTTCAAGGCAGTACATGCTGTAAATCTTAAAGTTTGATTCCATAATTTCAACCACGCATCATATTCAATATTATGCCCCAAATCTTTTGCCCATTTAATCATCACTTCTTTTGTCAACTCATCTTTTGTATACCACTCCAACAACAGATCATACATCTTTGCCAAAAGCTTTGTTTTGCCTTCTAGCACTTCTATTTGAAATTTGGATCTTTTATCCTCAAAACCTATTTTTCTATCTTCTTTAAGCACATCATTTATTTGATGGTATTCTATCCATCCTGTTAACACTCCTTTAATGTCCTCAAAAGGTTTTAAACTCCATCCTTTTTCAGTTTTCGTCAAGATTTCCTCATACGTGGCCCGCCTCTTTTCCATATTTACTTTCTTAAATGTTAATACCTCTGCTGGTGAGACCCACCAGGGTGTTTTAGACTCTAACAGCCTTTTATTTCTTTCCCACACCTCGTACAGAGATCTTCTTATCACATGATTCGTAAACCCGGTATGTGATTTCTTTTTGTCATAACATAAATATGCATGCCATCCAAATCTATTGTTAAAACCTTCCAAATCTAACAAGTCCGTATTCTCTAGAGTTATCCATTCTTTTATCCAACAGATACAGGACGCTTCATAATAAAGTCTCAAGTCTGGCAGGGCGAATCCACCTCTTTCTTTCTTATCTACCAAAATCTTATGTTTTATTCTAGGTTTTCTCCCCTGCCAGACAAATCTTGATAAAATCTTTTGCCACTCTTGGAATTGCCTCGTACCTTTAACCACAGGTATAGTTTGAAATAGGAATAACATCTTAGGTAATACATTCATCTTTATTGTTGCAATTCTTCCTAAGAATGACATTTTCATATTAGTCCATCTTTCCAGGTCTTTCTTTATTTCCTTCCATACTTGTTCGTAATTATCACTGTAAAGATTAATATTCTTTGCTGTCATCCATATTCCCAAATATTTTACCTTTTTAGCCACGTCGAGTCCATGTTTTAACTGTAATTCCTGTTTTTCTTCTTTCGTCATATTCATTGCCATAACCTTGGTTTTTTGTCTATTTAATTTGAATCCTGCCAATTGACCAAATTTCTCCATTACTTCTATAGCTTCTGCAACACTTTCCTTTGGATTTTCCAATGTTAAAACCAAATCATCTGCGAAGGCTTTCACTTTAAATTGCTTTGCACCTACCTTAATACCTCTAATTGTAGATAGGTCTCTTAATCTGATCAATAATATTTCCAAAAATTTCAAAATGCTTTAAAAGGGCTGTAGGTTCCAAAACGGAGCCCGGGAGCTTCCTGCTGCTGTGCTACGCCACTCAACAGCTGATGGGCAGGAAGCTGTTACTTGCAGCGAGATTGAGGGTGAAGGAGGAAGGGGGTCTGCAGTCCCTTAGATTGCCTTTTCCCCATTCTTACCCTCCCAAACGAAAGGGCGGGCGGAATAGAAAATGAAGCGACTCAAGCTCCCCACTCACATGCATTTCGCTTATGCGTGCTGAGGGCCCAGAATGTAACCCCCACATGTATGTAATTTGGAAGCGGGGAGCGAACACTAGCAGAGGGAGGTTAGCAAAAGCCGGTTTCTTACTACAGACCAGTTCCATCAGAAGGATGTTCTGTGTTTGATGAGATAAAACTTGAGAGGAAAGATGCAGAAATCCAGCACTTAAAGAGTATAATCACTCAATGGGAGGCAAAGTATAAGGAAGTGAAAGCACGAAATGCACAGCTGTTGAAAATGCTGCAGGAAGGAGAGATGAAAGATAAAGCCGAAATACTGCTTCAGGTCAATGAATCTCAGAGTATTAAGAATGAGCTGACTTTACAGGTTACCAGCCTTCATGCTGCACTGGAACAAGAACGATCTAAAGTGACATTACTGCAAGCAGAGCTAACAAAATATCAGGCTGGAAGAAAAGGGAAAAGAAATACAGAGTCTGATCAGTGCAGGTGATCACATTTGTACCAAAATCAGAGCAAAAAATAAATTTGATCTTCAAAAAAAAAATTCTTTCCCTCCAACTGGCAGTACTCAACACATTCAATGGTGACTTGTGTCCTCTTCTGGGTTGCCCTATATCAGGCATGTCCAACTGGTCAATCGCAATCTACCAGTTGATCACGGGGCATCCCTGTTCGATCGTGCGATACTGAATGCAGCAAAATACTTCGGCAGTTCAGGTTTCGTGAGGCACAACCAGGCTATACCACTGAGGTTAGAGGGCTATGGCTACAGCCAGGACAACTAATGTACTGTGGAAAGCACTGCTGCTTTTTTATGAACTTGTACTGTAATAGCAGAGGAGGGGCCAGAGGAGCTTGCTCTGCAGCTACTACCAAGACTTTCTCTTGTTGCTTTATCACTTATTTATGTTTAGCAAGGCTGTGGATTTCTACACTTTCCCCTTCCTCTGTGAAAACATAACAAAGGGGGAGTAGGGCATGGCACCAGAGGGAGACATGCAAAGCAAGAAAACCTGAGTGGGACACAGAAGGTGACCTGGAGGAGGAACAAAATTGAAAGGCCTTTTTTATTTAAACAACAGAAAAAGTGCATGATAGGGGAGAGAATAAAGAAGACAACTTGCATCAAGGATGACAATCTGACAAAAAGAAGAAGAGAAACAATTCTGAGTTTTCCTAGTGTGCCCCTTTAAGAAATTGTTTGAGCTTCCCTATGTACAATTTAGATTTCAACTGTTGTACTACTAATGATCAGGCTGGGGCATGCAGATGGACTAGTAACATCGTCAGGGAAGCCTGAGGAGTGAAAAACCAGGCCAATCCTTCTGACTTATTATTATGTCTACAATGTTGTGGTAGACACCCGTATAATGCAGACACAAGCCTATCATTACTCTTGCTAATGCTGAAGCAAGCCAAAGCAGTCCAAAAATAAAATAAAATATTGAGCAGTATCTGCACCCTCATGATATACCAACATTTACAAGAGTATACAGTAGGCCCACAACTTATGTGGGGGTTACGTTCCAGGGATCATGCCTAAAATTGTGCAGTCAATGGGTTCAATGGCAGGTAGGATTGCCAATTTCATTTTTCCCAGAACCCCACCCCCTTTTCCATTTTGTTCAAAAAATTGCCATGCAGGTAAGCCTGAATGCATAGAAGTTAAATGCACACAAGCTGTGGGCTTATTGTATTTTAAAAAGAAGGCAGCTCACCTCACTTTTCTTCTAAAAATAAAGCTTCTTTGAATACTTTATAAAAATTAAAAGTACCTGTGCTGCTTTTCAGTTTGTAATTACGATGTCCTTCCAAGTTTATGCGTTGATTGATGGTGATAGAGTCACCATACTGTTGTGGTTTAAATGCATCTTCACCTCTGTTTCGCAGCGTGATTGAAACATCTGCAGAACTGAAGACAAAAAATGAGCTGATTCAAGAAATTATCTTTTTAACCAAGTTCAAGGTGTTGCCAGTAGCATATAAAGCCCTTAACAACTTGCAACCAGGTTACCTATGAGATTGCCTTACCCAACATGTGCCCACTAGACCGCTTCAATCGGCGGAATTGGCAATACTACAGGTGCCACATTAGACCCATTCCGCAGTTGGAAAGTGTGTTGATACCACAAATGGTTGGTTTAAGTAGGTAGCTAATATGCAGCACTCTTGCAGAGTTCTCACCACCAGACACTGGGCTCAAAGTTTTCAGAGTATTTCTGGAGGGACAGGAAATTCTTCCCTCCATCCCTGGTACTGTTCTTACTCGTTCTGCCTTAATACTGGATTTTGACTTACCTCTGTCCATCTTTCACAAATACTTTCAGAGATGTTCCTCGATTTGTCACTGTAGCTTTTCCTCCAAGACCAACCATAAGGGCCGTTAACACAGCACTCTTCCCACCTGAATAAAGCAACATTTATTCAGCTCTTAATAGTTGGCAAGCTATTTTTAAGGCAGCAAAAAATGGCTCTTATTTTTTTTATATATAAAAGACCATTCCTCCCCCCCCCTTATTTTTTTCTTAAAAAAAAAGACAATTCCTAAAGAAGCTACAAGGTTATAAAGCATGTGATCACATAACATAAAAACACTCTTGGGCAAAATAAAAACACTCAATGGCACTTTTTCTCATGAGACTAGGTCAGCAATAGTTTCAATACTTATTTGTTTCATATTTGCTGCTGTATTGTGAAAATGTGTTACATTACTGCGTTTTCAATGTACACTTTAATAATGTATTGATATTAATTGCACCATATAGCTTAATTTTTTTTACAAAAGTGGCCCATACATTTAATGAAATAAATACAAGAACTTTGTAGCTGGCATTCTCTTAAGTGTTACACAAACATATCGCCGCAAGCCATTGATGGTTCTTTCACATCTCATGGGTCAGGAGACCATGAACCAATTGAAAAAGCTCAACTGAGCAGCATGAGTACATAGTGCTAATGCTTTTTTTTGACAGTCACAAAGTGGGCTTTATGATCACTCAGTGTGTCAACATATTCACTGCAAAATTAGCAAGGTAAAGTTAGGAAATAGAGGATTCTTATTCTGTTCAATAATTCAATAGAAATAACTGCAAAATAATAGGTAAGATAGATTTCATTAGTGAAATTCATTTGGTTATAAGCTTTTGTAGAAAAGAGCCTAACTGATTGTATTGCCCTCTTCTGACACAGGCTCAAACTTATTTGCAGGGAGAGGAGGAAAATATGAACAGTAGGGCAAGAAGACCATGTAATGCAAGATAGTTTCTGATAGGCGATGATGTGAAAGAGCATGCCTGAGACCAGAGCTACTGTCAGCTGCAATGTACAACACTGGACATGACAGTCATGTCTGACCTGATAAAACACAGTTTCTGTGTTCCAAAGAAATGCTTAAATACATATAAGAATAATGACCATTCATAAGAGAGGCTTTTCCTTTTTGATTTGGGGGGTTTCTTTTCCCTCTTCCCCATAATCCTCTGCTGTTCCTCATCTCCAAGCATCTTATCTCTCATATGTATATTAGTTATTATTTGAGAGGTACTAAATTTGCTTCTTTATTTTTTGTAATCTTTTATATGTATTTTATTAGTGTTCTATTCTGCTTTTTGTGCAGAAAAACTGGTATATTAGAAATAAGAAATATGCTACAGAATGAAATGCCAATGCTATAATTTTCCATATGATTTAAAATAATAAATGAAAACTTACTTCCATTATTTCCAACTATAAAATTGACATTGGGTCCAAATTTGAAGGGGCCCAGCATTGAATGGCACATGAAATTCTTCAGCTGGATACTTTCAATTATTCCAACTTCTCCCGACACCTACAGATACATTACAAAGATGTTTAAAACTGATCACCCATCTTTTGTACACAAACAGAAAGTCACAGATCATCACAATGCTTGCATATTTTTAACAATACCATGGGGTGTCTGAATAATCCTTACTAGCAGAACATTCAGCTCTTATTTGCCATTTCCCTACACACTTAAAGTAGTAGCCTAAATAGCAGATCACAAACTGTGTCAAATGAGTCTCCCTAAAAAACGTGAGAGCAATGGTAAAAGCCCAAGTGCAACTAACAAAATATAAACAGAGATATTTTGCTTGAAAATATCAACTTTAGGCCCAGGGATAAGGAAGATGAGTGAGCAGGTAATAATGAACCCCTGTGTGCTTTTGTCACATGCAAGGCAGTTTCAGTCAAGCCACACTTAACATAATATCTGGTGTTCCATATACAGTACTTGAAAGACTACCTCCTTGCATACAGACGCTCTGGGGTGCAGACTGATCAATGACCAGACTCAGCATAAGGCATCATTCTTAATGGTTTTGAAGAGCTCATTGCACATAGTCTCAACTTGCGCCCTGCAAGCAGGTAGTCATACATATGACACCCTGTGCCATAGTACCCACACCCTTGCTAATATAACCTTTCATTATCTGTTTTTTTGTTTACTGGGCTTATTCGGTATGAAAGTTGAAGTAAGATAAAAGGGAGAGGGTTGGCTGGCATTGCCTCCTCTTCAAAGATACTTAACTTTTCTACCCATGGCTAAGTTCCACCAACTTCTGTCGCAGACAGGTGAGAGTTCAACTTTTAAAGCAGGCTCTCAAGTTAATGGAAACTTAAAGGGACCCTGGAAATGGCTATAACAAAAGCGGACAATAAGCAGTAATTAAGGAGATGTTGAAATTTGGCTCCCAGCATGCAATCCCCTATTGCAGCTTTAGTACTTGCTATCAGTAGATAGTACTTACCTTCTCCCCGCACAGGTTTTTAACGTACATCAGGCACGTCCAACAGGTAGATTGTGATCTACCAGTAGATCACTGGATGTCTGTGGTAGATCACTGCTAGATCACTGGCACCCCTAA
Organism: Zootoca vivipara; assembly: GCF_965207765.1. Lineage (NCBI taxonomy): Eukaryota > Metazoa > Chordata > Lepidosauria > Squamata > Lacertidae > Zootoca > Zootoca vivipara. Next base: position 15,789,504 of record NC_142586.1, read on the forward strand.
AAAAAAGCTCACCCAAAATTTTCCTCTTCCCTAAAAAAAGCTGAACTATGACCTGAAGCCCTAAACAAAAATGGGCCTCCCTCCCTCCTAAAAGAAGCTCAACAAGTTTGACCTAAATCCCAAAAACAGGGCTTCCCTTCCTTAAAAAAACTCAACAGCTTTGACCTGAACCCCCCAAAAGGGGGTAGATCATCACTGCCAGTTTTTAACTCTGTGAGTAGATCAGAGTCTCTTGGGAGGTGGCCACCCCTGACGTACATGTTCCACCCCACCCCGCCCTTCTGTGCTTGTCTGATCATCAATAGTTTCATTTTTCTCAGGCATAATATAAAACCACATTGTGAGACAAATTGCTTACCGACTGTGAATAGTAACTGCTGTCACTCTGTAGCTGTGACAACTCCTCTTCATTAGGGTCATCATCAGAATCAAGTGTTGCTTGCCTAGGTCTTTTTTGAGATGATGATGTTGAAAAGCTTCTCTCTTTTCTCTTTGACATATTGGCCTCTGTGCTTACAGAAATTCTTTTGGAAATATTTCATCAGAATTCTGGCAAATTTCTAGCGCTGTAATGTTGGGGAAGTGGAGGGAAAGTTAATGAAACTATATAATAAATGTTTCCTTATTCTATAGTATTCAGTTAGTCATACCTTGGGTTACGAACGCTGCGGGTTGCGCGTTTTCGGGTTGCTGACTGCGCCGAAACGCAAAATGACATCATGTGCATGCGCAGAAGCACCGAATTTTGTCATGCACATGCGCAGACCCAGCACTGCGGGTTGAGAACATGCCTCCTGCACGGATCACGTTCGCAACCCAAGGTATGACTGTACTGTAGTTGTTAAGTTTTATTCTGTTAAAGAGTATATGCCTGTTAGGCTAACCTCCCTCAACATTTTGTGGGGGTTAAATGAAAAGAACCATGTATGCCACCTTGTGCTCCTTGGAGAAAACGGTGAAATATAAATGCAAATAACAAATAATTTAAAAAGCAGATTTCAGAAGCTTGCACTTCCCAGCTTTAAACCAAAGGATTTTTCCCTTGATTGCCATATGGAAGTAACTGAACGTTACTTCTAAGTAAATATGCACAAAATTAGACTGCTCGTTTTTATTTTATTTTATGCTTTATAATGGAGATGCCAACAATTTAGAATTATCATTTTTTACCTGGCATATGTTCTTGCACTTTTTTTTTTTTTGTAATGCACACTCCGTGGTTCTCTTAAGGCTTTGGTTCTGTTGCATCACAACTTCCTTGGCACTGAAATAAGCAGTACAGTACCTTGTACTGAATATCTAGATAGGATTTTTAGATACTGAATATCTACAGCCAGAGCAACATGGACAGGTATAGTCCATGAGTACCCCACCACCTCTTACGTGGGCCAAAGAGTCAGCACTTCAGCTGTCTCGAGGAGGCTGACCATGTGAGGGTTTATCAACTAAACAGAAAATGAGCCCTGCATCCTGGTTTTGGGTGAGCAAGCAAAGGATGCTGTGAGTTAAATTTTTGTTGGAAGAAATGACTATGCACTCTACACTCCAGATTTGTGTAGTTTACTCCTTACGCCTTTTCTTCTCCTGAAGATATTCTGAAAGGCAGCAGAGCTTTAGGATATGAGTTTTCCTTCTCCTAGACGGCCTACATTCCCAGGTTGACAACACGCATCTGCCCCTCATGTCCCTCTACAACACATGCAGAAACCGCCTTTCCACGGGACCCACTACTGTATTGGTCTCGTCCACTCAATCTGCCAGAGCTTGTCTTTGCATGTAGGGACAGTCTCTGAGGGTATCATGGCATCGTGACCAATAGACATTGGCAACCTTATCCTCTCTGAATTTGCCTAACCCTCTTTTAAAAAATAAAACAAAAAAAAATTATTTCCCATTTATATACTGTACATTACAATTATTTTGCCAAATTGTAACATTTTCAATTTCGACTCCCTTCCCCCTTTCTGCGGTTCCTTACATTTATTTTCATCTTTTCCTGCATACTCCAAATTGTCTTAACTTACTTCTTTTATGTCTATTCTAAGATATCCCATACGTATATACATACATACACACATAAACATATACAGTACACATAAAAATATACATATATATGCATACATGTATACATACATACACATGTGTTTGTATATATATATATATATATATATATACCGTGTGTGTGTGTATGTGTCTATGTAGTAATATAATATATAATATTTTTAAAATTAAAAAAAACACTGCATGTTTTAATAATAATCCTGCCCATGTCTTAATGTTGTTGTTGTTTTTTGTAAATACTCAATAAACCATTTCCGTTCCTTTCTGAAGTCTGTTCTCTCGGTTTCTCATTCTTCCGGCAAGTTTCGCCATTTCCGCATAGGCCATTCGTTACTGTACCCTACCTTCTTTTTCTCCTGCCAACCGAGCAGTACATCAAAGTGCAAGTAGATAAATAGGTACTGCTCTGGCGGGAAAGTAAACAGCGTTTCCGTGCACTACTCTGGTTCGCCAGAAGCGGCTTAGTCATGCTGGCCACATGACCCAAAAGCTGTACACCGGCTCCCTCGGCCAGTAAAGCGAGATGAGCACCACAACCCCAGAGTTGTCCGTGACTGGACAGAATGGTCTCGGGTACCTTTACCCCTCTTTTTAAAAGCATCCCAGCTGGTAGCCATCACAGCCTCTTTCGGAAGCCGCTTCCGTAGTTATAGCTATGCCCTCCTTCTAGTCTGCCCTGAAAATACTTGGGAGCCACTTGCTCAAGATCAAGCTCCCTGTGTTATTAAAGACATTCTTTTTAATGTCTCTTCCCCCCCACACACAACCCCTCGCCTTGCTTTTAACTGAACGTTGAGAGGGTTGTTTTTGTAAAGACCAGGCATCCCCAAACTGTGGCCCTCCAGATGTTTTGGCCTACAACTCCCATGATCCCTAGCTAACAGGACCAGTGGTCAGGGATGATGGGAATTGTAGTCGAAAGCATCTGGAGGGCCGAAGTTTGGGGATGCCTGGTAAAGACGCTTAGCGGCAAGAAAATGAGTCCAATGAATTTCACTAGAAGAAGAAGAAGAAGAAGAAGAAGAAGAAGAAGAAGAAGAAGAAGAAGAAGAAGAAGAAGAAGAAGAAGAAGAAGAAGAAGAAGAAGAAGAAGAAGAAGAAGAAGAAGAAGAAGAAGAAGAAGTTAAGACTTGCCTCTTGAAACTCACAAAAATTAAAGAAAGCAGGCGACCCAATTCCCTCTTTTCCTTCTTCGCCACTCACCTCAATAACAGAAAGCGAAACCACACAGCTGGCGCTTCAGCGGGAAACCGTTGAAAGTCTTCGCGCCTGCGCACGACGCCCCGGGGCGCGAGAACGGCGAGTCTCCTCCCCGCGCCATCCAATCAGCAGCCGCCCCGCGCTGCGCAAGCGAGGACGACGCGCGTCTTTACGCTTTTTTCTTTTCTTTTTTTGGCCTCTCCCAACGGCAAAGCCCCTCGTCCCGTGGCCTTAGGGCGCGCGCGCAGTTCTGGCAAGGAGAGAGAAAAGAGGGTAAGTGTCGCTCTTCCTTCCTGTGGTCGCTTCCGGCTCCCATCCGAAAGGTGCCATGTACGGGGAACTGGCATAACGTGACGACGATAGATATAGAAATTATAAGAGAAGGAGATGGTAGAGATAGAGCCCCTGTGATATCACCCAAACCACTCGAGGGCGTCCAGACACCGCTTTCTTGGCACGGGTTTCGCCCACCCACCACCGATCTTCAACTGCGAACCAGAAATGTTAGGCATACCGCGTCCTTCCCCTCAGCGGCAGGCCGTCCGATTCCGGCGTTCTGGCCCCTCCCTCCCGTTTACGTCAGGATTTCGCGCACGCGCGCTTGGCGCCCGCGGAATTACGAACGTCGGCGCTTGGATGCTGTTATTCGCCTCGGCGCGGAAGGGCTCGCGACGCCGACGCCGCCGTGTCGTCCGAGGGACCCAGATGGGTCCGCAGCGCCCACAGATTCGGTCGGACCGAGTCTGCTTCACCAATGGCACACAAAGAGCCCTGCACTGCAAGGGGTCGGACTAGATGACCACGGGGACCCCTTCCAACTCTACAATTGTGTGATTCTCAAATGTTACCCTCTCTTGGCAGGTGCAGCAGGGAAACGGCGTTTTTTGGATCGCACTACTGGGCTGTGACCCAATGTGCACTTACTTGGGAGTAATAGTTACAGGTAGGTAGCCGTGTTGGTCTGCCGTAGTCGAAACAAAATATTAAAAAAAAAAATCCTTCCAGTAGCACCTTAGAGACCAACTAAGTTTGTCATTGGTATGAGCTTTCGTGTGCTTGCAAGTGAAAGGCATATCGTAGGATTATGCTGCCAATTATGGATCCTCAAAATTGCAGTCTCCACACTCGCATTTTACACAGTATTTCCAACTGGGATTCTCCAATGAAAACTAAATGGAGTTGACTCCCTGCTCTATGCAGTATCGCTCTTTACATTGATGTGGGTATCGTTGTTGTTTTCTTTTAAGAAGGGCTAGGCACTGATATTATTGTTATACGGTGGGGGGCTGCTCTAGATGTCATCTTAGGGTTCCTCCTTAAGCATGGTTTACTGTTTGTGAGGTGGGGCTCTAGAGAAAGAGAGAATATGAAAGTTGCCAAGTCAATCTCTTTGTCCAGTTAAGGGTTCTGGCCAAGACCACTGAGTAGAACTTGTCATGGCCACACTGAAAACTCTTGAGTAAGCAGTCAAGGAATAAGAGGAGAGATCCTCTTGGGAATCGCAGCTTGGTCAGGTTGAAAGGACTCTGTGAACTGAAAACAGATGTATGTACCTATGTTAACAATGAAAATCTGTTAATAAAAACAAATTTAATAGTTAAAGTTGCAGGAAGCAAAGAATAGGAATAAACGGATAGTTTTCCAAATGAATAATGAGAAGTAGAATCATAGAGTTGGAAGAGACCACAAGGGCCATCCAGTCCAACCCCCTGCCAAGGAGAAAACCCCATCAAAGCATTCTTGACGTATGCCTGTCAAGCCTCTGCTTAAAGACCTCCAAAGAAGGAGACTCCACCACACTCCTTGGTAGCAAATTCCACTGCCGAACAGCTCTTACTGTCAGGAAGTTCTTCCTAATGTTTAGGTGGAATCTTCTTTCTTGTAGTATGAATCCATTGCTCTGTGTCCGCTTCTCTGGAGCAGCAGAAAACAACCTTTCTCCCTCCTCTATATGACATCCTTTTATATATTTGAACATGGCTATCATATCACCCCTTAACCTTCTCTTCTCCAGGCTAAACATACCCAGCTCCCTAAGGCGTTCCTCATAAGGCATCATTTCCAGGCCTTTGACCATTTTGGTTGCCCTCTTCTGGACACGTTCCAGCTTGTCAGTATCCTTCTTGAACTGCGGTGCCCAGAACTGGACACAGTACTCCAGGTGAGGTCTGACCAGAGCAGAATACAGTGGTACTATTACTTCCCTTGATCTAGATGCTATACTCCTATTGATGCAGCCCAGAATTGCATTGGCTTTTTTAGCTGCTGCATCACACTGTTATGCAGCTAGAAAGTTGATTCCCACAAGGATTGGTATTGGCACTTACTTTGGGAAGTCAATACACACGGTTGAATCATGAGCAGGCTGGTCTAAAAGCATAGCACCCCAAAAGCACCCCAGCAGGCCATGCAAAAGGGATGCCAGTCAATTCCTATGCTTCAGCAACGGGTGCTTTTCTGTAGCTCTAATGCTGTACACATTTGCATCCATTAGATGGCACTGCTTCTATTTTTATTTTTGGTCAAAGGTGTTCTAGTGAATTCCTTTCCCACCAAATTTCAGTTGTTTCAGTGTACCAAAAGTTGGCCTCATGCTTAGACCCTGGGAGGTAAGCCCTCCCCCCAATACCAGTAAGGCTTGCTTGCAAGATTGTATTTAATGTTTAGGATGATTTCTCATATTATGTGTTTTACGCACATGCATCAAAATGTGGTTTATTCACACAACAAAACACATGGACTACATCTCCCATCACCCAAAGCCAGCAGTGCCAATAGTGAGGGATGATGGGAGTTGTAGTTCACAACATTTGAAGCGTTGGCCGCTCCTGATTTGTAGGCTTGGCAAGGTAATGCCGTGCTGATTTGTGACAATATCCTGTGAAGCCCAAAAGCCTGGCAAATGGGAAAGTTTTCATTTGAACACCTACACATCTTAACTGTATTGCTTTTTGACCAACACAGCTACCACAATCGGGAACCTCTGGACATAACAGTTTAGGGAATGAGCTGGAGGCTCCCAGTTCAAGATTCAGCTCAGCCACAAACTTCCATGGTGTGGTTTTAAGGCAGCTGTGGGAAACACTTGGCCCTCCAGATGTTGCTGAACTACAACTCCCACCATCCCTGGCCATTGGCCATGCTTGCTGGCAGTGGCGTCGCAACGGGGGGGCAGGGGGGTGCCCCGGGTGCCACGTCTAGGGAGCGACAAGAAGGCACCCCATGAGGTCTCGTGCCGCCGTGTGTGGTGGCAAACTGCTATATACAGCGCATGTGCAGCGTCACACACATGCGCTGTACGTAACGATGCCACACATGTGCTGTACTTAGAAGAAGAGTTTGGATTTGATATCCCACTTTATCACTACCCGAAGGAGTCTCAAAGCGGCTAACATTCTCCTTTCCCTTCCTCCCCCACAACAAACACTCTGTGAGGTGAACGAGGCTGAGAGAGTTCAAAGAAGTGTGACTAGCCCAAGGTCACCCAGCAGCTGCATGTGGAGGAGCGGAGACGCGAACCTGGTTCACCAGATTACGAGTCTACCGCTGTTAACCACTACACCACACTGGCTATCATAGCGGTTTGCCGGTGGCTGTGCTCCAGCACCGTACGGACAGCGGTGGGATCCCTCCGTTGCTGCTACAGCCTCAAGCAGAGGATACTGGCACCATCCATACGGCGCTGGAGTAGCAGCACTGGCAAACCGCTATGTACAGCGCATGTGTGGTGCCGCTACATAGGACGTATGCGTCGAACATAGTGACACTGCACATGCGCCCTACGTAGCGATGCCCCGCCCCGGGTGTCACAACACCTTCATTCGCCCCTGCCTCCTGGGGCTGATGGGAGTTGTAGTTCAGATGCATCTGGAGGTTCCAAAGATTCCCCACACCTTGCCTCTAAGAGATGGATGCGTCTCATCTTCCACTTGCCCCACTCAGGGTGCTGTAAGGATTACTGAGCTATGCTTTATCCTTCTGTTTTATGAGATCTCTCTCTGTACAGTTTGTCACAGTACTCAATTCATCTCATGGTAATCAAAAGTTTCTCAAAAGCAGCGATTTCTTGAAAAGCAAAGAGCTTGCCAGACCCACCGTTCTAACCATCTTCTGACATACTGTAGCTAGTCTCAACAGGATGCTAATTGTGTGTGAGAGTTTTGTCTGCGAAGCTGTAATATAAGAAGTAATCATTCAGACTGTTTGCCTAATAAGGTTGCTTGCAGTCTCAGGCTGCAGTCCTATACACACAGACTTCGCTTGAGAATAAGTTTGATTGAACTCAGGGGGGGCTTAACTTCGTGGTCCCATATAGAATTTCAGTTAGTTTCTTCCCATCCCCTTGACTCTTAAGATCCTGTGCATAAATACAAAGCTGTGTTAACTTAAAATATATATACAGTATTAACGATTTTCTTGGATTACAAAAGTGCATACATCGTCTCTGTTTCCATATCATAAAGTCATTTCTACAGGTCAGTTCTATTCAATGTGAGAGACTAATGTTGTAGACAGTATAAGGTTTGGGTGGTGGGGGAAGGAAGAGAGGTTGGGAGGGAGGGAAGAGGTGGGATACTAAATTTTCATCCTTTCACATAGCGTACATGCAAGGGTTTTGTGTGACATGCATAGGTTCTCTTGTTTTTAACTATATTATCTCTGGCACAGTGCAGAAGAATAGCCACACAATTTAATTTGCAGAAGAGTAACTGCAGAGAAGTTTAGAGCAAGGCAGAGGAAAAAGAGAGCCCTAAATTAGGCTACTAATAAATAGGCTGCTATAAGAGGGTGGGAAAGGGTGAAGTGAGAAAAATAACAAGGGGAAATGGCCATCATCAAAGGCAAAAGGTGAAAGAAAACGGGAAAGTGCCAGAAAGGGAAATCAGGAATAGAAAGGGACTATTGCAAGGAAGAGTCAGGAACAGATGAAGGCTGCAATCTTTTACATATCCCTGAATATAGTGGGACTTACTTCTAAGTAAGCATGCATAGGGTTGTGCTGTAAAATCAGTTGGTGAAAGCCAATTCAGATTGATTTCAAAAGTTATGCTTTAAAGTTTATTATACTACATTTAGAATGGGCTGGGTGACAAATGTGTAATACAAAAGAAAGGATGATATAGAGCAAGAAGCTCTGTTTAAGAAAAGCAGCTCAGAGATTGAAGGGAGGTGATGCCAAGAGTTTAAAGGGGCTGTAAATGGAGATTGCTAAAAGAATGCTGATAATTTTTTTAATATAATAATTTTTATTAATTTTCAATTGCAATAATCCAATAATAGCCTCATTAGAAAAACACCAAATTATAATACTAATACTAATCATTCAGATACCAATTTAGGTAATTTAAGTGCCACCCCCCCCCCCACGCGTGCTAGAATTGATGGTTTGATTATTTACTTCATTTCTGCATTCAAAAATCTTGTTAATTTCAATTACCTCCAGTCAAAATAGCAATCCCTTATACAACAACTGCAGTATTAACAAATTCAATTAGTAATGACCCATTAAATGATGTATAAATCTACAGGTGAAGCATTAAAACTATATCCTTGTTCTTCCTGTGTGTGGCCATTATTCTGTCCATGATGTTTCTTTCTTGTAAAATATTATGTCTATTCCCAGTTGTTGTTGCTGTTCTCCTTCATGCCTTGGGCGGAGCTAATGTCCCATTGTTGTTTCAGAAGTTTGCTTGTTTGGTGTTTGTTATTTTTTATCATCAAATGCTATTTGAATCATTGGTACTGAACAGAATAGGGATTTTCCCACCGTAGCAAAATGTGTTTTATCAATGTACTTTGGCACAATCCTGTACATGTGAGAGAGGTAGTGTGGGGTAGTGGTTAGAGTTTTGGACAAGGACCAGGGATCAAATCCCCACTTAGCCATGACCTTGGGCCAGGGTTCAAAGGGTTGTTGTGGGCATTGAGTGAGGAGGAGAACTTTGTATGCTGCCTTGAGCCCCTTCGAGAAAAAGGTCCGATACAAATGCAATCAGTCAATCGATAAGAATTCTGTGTGCTCATTGCGTTCAATGGGGCTGACTCTCATGCAAATGTGTTTAGGATTGCAGCTTTATAATTTTTATTTCCTTAAAAAGCCTTCTTTATTGTAATTTAAATTTGATCACAAGAGACCTCAATTATATTTCATGTTGATCTCTGCAGCTGATGTCCTCGTACTGCCAGAATATTTGTGACGATGGGAGTGACCAGCCTGTGGCAGATCTTAGAACCTGTAAAAGAACACGTCCCCCTCAGCAGCCTTAAAGGAAAGACCCTGGCTGTTGATTTAAGTCTCTGGGTGTGTGAAGCACAAACAGTTAAAAAGATGGTTGGGATAGTCAGAAAACCTCACCTTAGGTATGTACAATGCTGCTGTCTTACATTATTGTCAGCGGCATACAGATTATCTATTACACTCTTTGCTTACCCGCCAGTGTTTTCCCAAATCTAAGGAATAGCTTAAGTATTTTTCTAGAACTTGGAAGGAAGTTTATTTCCCTTGTTCTCCCCTCTCCTCACCCAGTTCTTGAGCAAAACTAAAGGAGAAAACAGTGAATGTAACCAATTCCATATTTATTTGCTTATCTTCATTGCTACCTAGCAAGGTAGACAGGATGATCTTGGACTCGGCCAGATTGGTTAAGAAAAAAATCAGTTTATATGCAATATAATGCTGTGACACCAGGTGGCGCAATGGAGGCCCATCTTTCCCTACCGGATTTCCCTGTATGAATTTACAGCACATTGAACTGACACACTTCTTGGGTGTATCTCGATCCATCCTTTGTTACTGGTGAAATTATTTTTATTGTGCAGAGAATCCATGACTGTCCTGACAATTGGTGATAAGGAGTAAACAAAGTATAGTCAAGGGTGGATCGCTCTCAGAAGCCTCTTCTCCAGTGAACTCCAAATAAGGCTCTCAAATTCTTGCTGCGTGCCTCCTTTCCCAGCCCACAATTTCCTATGAAGTTTCACATTTCCATATGTAGTGTTTGCTTCACCTGTTTGGGTGTATTTGATAGTCAACATAAAAAGTGGACACAGAGGGAGTGACTGTTGATCTTGCATGCGTATTGTACATCATGGTTTGTTTGTTTTAAAAAAGTTAAATATAATTTATCAGTCTTAACAAATATTTGGCCAACTTTCAATCCATAAGTGTTTCTAATGCTCATATCCTACCCTTCACCAAATGGGTCCAGGGTGAACTACAAAAAACACCCACAATTAAAAGCAAGCACGAACGATCTTAAAAAATCTCAAAAGAAAACCACAAAACTATCCAATAGTAAACTTTGTTAGCAGTAGGGAAGAGTGAGGCAGCAGGAGGCAAGACATCAACTCAGCCAAAGCCCTGGCGGGTCTTGACCAATAAGTAAACAGCACGTGAGGCTGGTGCAGGATGTACGTCGGAAGGGAAGCGATCCCACAGTTGGTACCCTTCCACAAAAGTGGCTCAACTCTCTTGCTGTTGCAGGAATCTTTATTTTCGAGTCTCTCTGTTAACGCTAATGGGAATCCATTTGGTGTTTGTCATGGAGGGAGAGCCCCCAGAGCTGAAAGAAGGCACAATGCGAAAGAGGACAGAAGCTCGCTTTGGCCCATCCAGCAAACCCAGGAGGGCAAGAACAGGGAGATCTCGTTTTAAATCTCTACTGAAAGAGGCAAGTGTCCATGGGTGGCTGAATTTCAGTGTTGGGGTACTGTGCACCCCGGGGTACAGTGTTCGGGGTATATAAAGGGGCCATTACCTTTATATAATCACAGGCATAAATGTATTTATAATAAATGTATTTATTAAATAATAATTTTATATAAAATAATATATTGTATTTGACCAAGTCTAGTTTGGTTTGTTAATGTTTGTGAACTGCAGAATAATTATGCTTAATTGACCGTGAAACATTTTTCGTTTTATTTTTTGGGAAGGCATTGTTTCAACGTTGCATGTCAATTTTATGGCTCCAGGCACGTGTTTGTAAGATTTAGGGTTTGTTCTGACTCTTGTCTATCATTTATGAGCTTCACCTCCTATTGATTTAATGACATGAGAGGATGTTCTCTGATTTTATAGCTCTATGCTTTCATATGGCGTGTCTCCTTTAAAGAACTTATGAATTATTGCAGAGCAGCGATCTGCACCTCAATGAAGTGTTTATGGAGCAGAGCACAGGGGAAAAGTTGGTTCTGAAGTTTGTGGCAATTCTCTTTACCATTTGATGGAAGCATGCATCATTTTGCAAAGCACCGAATTCCTGCTTGAGGTCTAACTGCATCTTCTCTTGGGATTTTTGCTTCCTTAGTGCCTCGAAATGTTGGAGTGCTTAGGGGTTCCTTGGGTTCAGGCAGCGGGTGAAGCAGAAGCCACATGTGCTTATCTGAACTTGAACGGCTACGTGGATGCCTGCATCACCAACGATGGTGATGCCTTCCTCTACGGTGCTCAAACAGTTTACCGGAACTTTACCATGAACATCAAGGTACTTTATTGGGGCTTTGTTTCAAAGAGCTTCTTTTTGTAAATAAGCTAAAAGATGAAAACCAAACCGGACCAGAATCATTCCATAGTCTGATTAAAATAAGATCCAAAGCCTGGGTAAACAATAATGTTTTTTGCTGGACGCTTAAAGGCTGATGCGACAAACCCAGGACGTTGCCACCAATTAAATGCGACAATCCCGGCGTTGTCACTAAAGTTTTCAATGATCCCACCTAATATGTGCGGATCCCACCAATGTGATGTGCCTCCCTTTCTATACCACTAGCAGAGTGTTGAAGGAAACTGGTTATTTCACAAACCACCCACCTATCCTTCTTGCTCCCAAATAAACTGCCTGTTTAGGTTTGGGGTCTGCTAGTAATCGAAGTGCAGTTCCAGTTCTCCCAATAACGTAGCTCTGTATCCCTTTTAACTCCCAGCAAGTGTATCAGGAACCACCTTGTGCTCACAGTCAGGATTCCCTTTTACCTAAGGTTCACCCCAGCAGCCTGTTGCTACTTTGTGGCACCTTCTTCCTGGCACTTGTCTTCCCTGGGCTTGACCTTGAGGTTTTAAACTATTTTCCTGCTCCTCAGGTTTAGTCTAACCTCCTCACTACCGTCCCCACCCTCTTGAGTTAGGATACTTCACTGGAAAAACTAGGCACATCCGTCTTTAAAGTAACATTTAAGAAAGCTTTATTAATCTAGAGGACATGTAAAATGCGTAATGGTTTCATGCGTATCAGCTCTTATATCATGTTCTTAGTTACAGATAACATTGGCTGAATAATATAGTTCTAATACTAGTAAACTTCTCCAAAAACACTCTAATATCTCCTACTACTATCCACACGCTCCCGCTCCCCCAAACCCCTCTCAACTCTCTCCACTCTAACCACTCTATCAACTGAAATAACCGCTCCCCATTCCTTTTAAACTCATGGCAGTCCCGCCCCTCAGGAATGGAATGTGTCACTCAACAAGGAGGTTGGGATTAACGCTTTCCACCCTGGGGTTCTATCGCAAGCCAGCCCTGTCCGTTACAGCTGACTGTGTTGGTACGTGGCAAAATTCTCTGGGGAAAGAGTTCTATAATTGGTGAGCCACCACTGAGAAAGCCCTTCTTTCATTGCCACCTTTTGCACATGGCGACGGTGACCCTGCAGCGAGGAAATAAATGCAAATAAATATATTTTATAGTTGGTACTCTTAGCAGTTATCCTGCCGTGCTTTCTCTTTTAAATAGGTTTATTTATATACATTATTTATTTCCCACTTTATATCCCACTTTTCTTCCATTGTGGAATTCAAGGGGCATGTGATTCTACCTATCTATATATCATTAATCTTTGATGTGTTAAGTCAGAGAGAAGTGCACTAACTTCAACAATCCTTGAGAAGTCTTAGTTTCTGCAACTCCCTCCTCTGATATGCTGTGATTTCCACCCCACCCTGGCTCTCAGCAAACCATAGTTTGCCAATTCATCCTTCTGCTTGGAGGTTCTCGGAGCCATCGGAGGAATGTTTCTTTCTTCTGGTATTAGCAGGAATGTTTCTCAGTGCTCATTGAAGAAACTATGTTCTTCCTACTTTGTGATCTTTCCCCTTCGGCAATCACTCATAGGCGAGTAAGATTGTTTTTTATGATTGTTGTAACAGTGTGTCCGTGAGTGCGGAGGCCAATTCTGGATCCACACATCCTTCCACAGTGGGGACATAGGTTTCCGGGCGGGAGTTGATCACGGTGAGGGTTTACCAAACGTGCCTTCCTCTTAGTTCATTTCTCCCTTTCGTCCTGAGTTCGTGCTTCTTCAGAGTCCATGACACCTTTGGTGAAGGCTGTTCTCCAAGTGGAGCGCTCACAGGCCAATGATTCCCAGTTGTCAGTCTTTATGCTACATTTTTAAAGATTTGCCTTGAGAGCGTCTTTAAACCTCTTTTGTTGTCTACTGGCATTACACTTTCCATTTTTAAGTTTGGAATAGAGTAGTTGCTTTGGAAGACGATAATCAGGCATCCGCACCAGTCCAGTGAAGTTGATGTTGAAGAATCACTGCTTTGACACTAATGATCTTTGCTTCTTTTCCGTACACTGGCATTAGTTCGCCTGTCTTCCCAATGCCAGAGGGTGTCGCCATTTAACTGTGTTCTTTTACAGGACCCGCACATCGACTGCTATTCAATATTAGCTATTGAGGAGACACTGGGCTGCAACAGAGAATCACTGATTGGATTAGGAGTTCTACTCGGTTGCGATTATCTTCCTAAGGTAACAAAACAAAACAAAAAAAATGTTGACGTTCTAGAGTGAACAGCTGATCTTTTTGCATTAGCTCGTAACCTTCCCTGGACATGGCATTGATCAGATTCTCCAGTTACAGTACAGATTGCTTCATGTTAACTGTCTTCTCATGCTAGTTCCTAGTCAGTGTTTCCTAACAGATTTATTTCCCTTCCCCCATGCTTTTCCAAGGCCCTGATCCTACGCTATTAGGCTCTGCTGAAATACTTGTGACTAGCATCCAAGTAAACGTGTGCGTAGTGTTGAGAAATGAGATTCCCAACCCATCTTTTGTTCTTAAAGGTGGGGAAATAGGGTTGGATTCTGAAGTATCCCTTTTGTGAATAAAATGACTCCTTCCATTCATGGAACAGACCGAGATGTATTGGAGCCTCTTGCTGGAGAGAGGAAAGAAGATGATTTTCTCTGATTTAACCTGCAGTCCACCATATCGTCTCCCATGCCCTCTGGGGCAACTTCTCAGTGGGCTGTAGGCAGAAGGAGGAATCCACGAGAAACTTTCCCCCTCCACTTCCTCCAGCTGGGGTATCCCAAGAGACATTCATGGGGACTCTTGATCCAGCCAACAGACGAGTGCTGGTCAATAAGAATATTTTCATAGAATCATAGACTTGTAATGCTGGAAAGGACCCCAAAAGTTGGGTAAAGCAATTCAAAGCTCTTCCATCTGCCACATGTTTGAAAGAGAAGAGAGATTGAGGGAGGGAGGGAGGGAGGGAGGGAGGGAGGGAGGGAGGGAGGGAGCATCCTGTAATGTATTGATTTTAGAAAAGCAAAACCAGAAAAATAAGCCTTTGCTTATAATAATACTTTGCACATTCTTATAATAGTCACCTTCCCTGACCCTGTCAGGCTGTAACTGTAACTGATTGCACTGTTTGTGAGCAATGTATCTCTCTAGTAATCAGTGTGCTTTTTGTGAGAGGATGTTTCCCTTTTGATTCTCTTTATTATTTGTTTCACATTTGACCTTCCACACACACCCCCATTTTAAGTTTGAGTAGCATCGGAGAGTTGGAAAGGGACATTGGGGGTCATCTGCTCCAACTTTACAACATCCCAAACAGGCAGAGGAGCTTCACTCATAATTTGCTACAGGTCAAAGTGAATGTTAGTCACTTCTTTTCAGGTTGACCACATTTTAGCTGCTGCCGCGGATAAATGTCAAAACCGCCCATTGCATTTTAAAAAATGTGTCCAGGCATTTTTTTTTATTCATTCATTTGTTGTTTTGACCATCACGGTCATTTCAACCACCTGCCGCGTTGATGATTTAACAGTTTGTATGAAAGATACTGCGGGAAAAGTTTCGTATTCGCACTGCAATGCTCAAAATGCTGCTGTAAATTGCTACATCAACGTGTGTGATGTTCTCTTGTCTCTTAAAGGGAGTTCCTGGAGTTGGAAAAGAACAGGCTTTAAAGTTGATTAAGACTGTGAGGGGAGAGAGCTTACTGCAAAGGTATATTTTATCTTGTCTTGTAGGCTAGAATTTACAAATTGTCAGCTGTATATCTGTGTGAGCAATGTGCGTCATACAGGCCTAATGCTGAGTTGCTTAGTGAAAATTAGCATCCTATAAACCCTGTATGAGTTTTCAGATACATTTCCCTGCTATGGATGACATCCAACATTAGTCATACTTCAAGCAGACGTATTGAAATCAGTGAACTAGCCCACTGATTTCAATGAGTGTACGCTTTTATACATCAGTCTTTGTCAACAGAGTTCACAGCAGTTTCTAGGTTGATCTCCCGACATACTGGAATAGACCTACTTGCTTCAGCAGCAGGAGCCTCTGAGCAAATGTTCTACATGTCTAGCATTGTTGTTTGTCCAGGCAGGTGCATTATGTGACCCATGAGAGCAGCAAAATAACCAGACTGTACAACGGCGATGGGATAAAATCAGGTCATATTGACAGAAACAGGGAGGGCAAGGGTTGGCATGGCATTGGGTCCCAGGGTCATTTCATCATTCCACAAGCTCCATGATGATGGAATGGATCTGCTAGGTTTGGATCGCTCCAAACCTGTACGTCAGGAGTCTGCCAGTGTGGCTCCTTGCCGTGGTACAAGCCAAGCAAGCAAGGCCTCGCTGGGAGACCCGGGTGCAGATTCCAAGCAGGCAGATACCGAACCTATGCTTGGGTTTGCCGTGGTCAATCCTCCCTTCAGGGCCCCCCCTCAATACTATGTTGATCCTGATCATTACGATTTCTGCCCTCATACAAACAAAGTTCTTCCGCTTAACAAAGGAAAACCAAAAAACCTGCAACCAAATGCCAATCAGTTTGAGGGGGGGGGGGGAATCCTTTCCGGTTTTGTCAACCAGTGACCCAAAATTGCTCAGTGAAGGCTCTAACCCAAGGATGGGTGGGCAGGATGCTCTCAAAGCAAAATGGCTGTGAGCTCCAGGGGAAGCAGCCTTATATAGTGTTCCCCACCCCTCTTCAGCAAGGGCTCATGGGACAGCTTTTTTCCCCATCAGCCCATTACACAGAGAGGATACTGGGCAAAACCTTACCTGTATTTTGCTGCAATCCATGGACCACAGTGCAGCCAGGCAAAGAAACAGGGCATATTCTCCCCCACCACCACCACCCACAGGATAAAAAATGTAGCTTCATATTGTACTCTTTAAGGACAATGGACAAGTTCCAATTGGTTTGGAATAATCTAGGTGCCACAACTAAAGCCCCAGAGATGCAAATTCTAATAGCTGAAATTCAATGGCATATTTGTAGGATGTGCATTGCCTTAACACGTAAGCAGCAGATCTTGCGAACAATGGTGATTGTGTGCCTCACCTTAAGTGCTCTGTGCTACTCTTATCCTTTAACAATTATTTTAGATTTGCGCACTGGAAAGACCACTTCCAAGATGATGACATCCCAGCCCTGGCAGTAAACAAGGTGATTCATTGCGCTGTGTGTCGTCATCCAGGTGAGTCGGCCTGTGACTTTAGAAGTGCAGTGCACAGGGGCCTCCCCTTAAACAGGTGTGCAGTAGCATTAAAAAGTTTCTTAAAAGGAGACTGGATTGAGCCAGCGCCAATCCGTGAAAAGTGAGTGATAACCAAATCCTTTTCTCTCTACAGAAAATTATAAGCCTCTCCCCAAAGGAACTTTGTGTAGCACGAGTGGCATGTTGTTGGTTATTATTGTAATAATAATCTATATTCTGCTTTCTCTCCCCATGGATAACTCAAAAGGTCTGATTCGCGTTACATGCTAAACCAAACCATAGTTTAGTGTGAGCATGCAGGCTATCAAGAGAGGGGTTCGGGGAAACTTAGCTTCTTCCTGGTCATTCTGCTGTTGTGGTGCCAGGAGGAAAAGCCATGGTTTTGTTTAGCGTGTTGTCCAAACCTGGGCTTGTCGTTTAACTCTTCCACAAGCTGCAGACGGTAGAACAGACCTTGGTTACACCTTGTGGTTTGCCTGGATAAAGCTAATAAACCATGAGTTTGGGTTTGAACAACAAGCTAAGCCAAGCCAGCACAGCAACCAAACAAACCCCTATACAGTACCTGGCATTTTATTTTATTTTTGTTTTGTTTTATTATTTTGTTTTGCTTTGTTTCATAAAATGTATATACCCTTGATTGTAAGAAAAACCCCTCAAAGCAGTTTACAGAAAGAATGAAGCCTACAGAAAGGCTTCATTCAGAACTTTATGGGACACACTTTAAGAAGCATTTTTAGCCTGCATTCCCCTTCCATTTTCTTTTCTTTTTTATAAATTTACAAACAGTCACCAAGCACCCAAAACACAAAGAGAATTCCATAAATTCCCATGGACCTCCCTCCTCCCTTTTGTGGGTCCTTCCTTGGGTTAACTTTTTTTTTCTCCCGCCTCTTCTCTGTTGATGCAATTCTATTAAATCTCCATTACAACCGCAGTCACCTTTTCCTTGCAGGAGCTTATAAAGATCATGAGCGCTCTGGATGCCGTCTCTGTGGCAGTGTGGCGTGCTGTGAACCCCACGATGCGGAATTCTGCTGCCCTTGTGACTGGCACTCCTCCGAGCAAGACCGGCAAGTCAGCGCAGTGGAGAATGGCATTAAAAAGTAGGTGTGCTTCGATGTGCCTTTCCCTGAATTGCTTCAGGAAAAGGATGCCAGTTCTCTGGGAGGGGGGGGGGTCTCACCTGTGTAGTCACACAGGTGGGTTCTGCACCTGTGCAGAGCTCTGTTTTGGAACTTTCCAGTGCTTTAGCAGGAAGCAAGGGTGCCAACTTGAATAAAATTTGTTGGGGGGGGGGTTAAGGAAAGTCCTGCCCCGCGTACGTGTGGCGCACGTTCACAAATTGATTGGCAATGCCCATCAACTTTGGGAGGGCCCCGGGAGTTGTCTCCTATGGCAGGAGGCCGCAAACATACACTCAGTGGTGTGACTCATGTTGAGAATTCCATCCCCCCCCCCCCCGCTACAGTTGTGTGGGATGGTTACATGTCACATGTCTATTTACATTCCAGCGCTGATTATTGTAGTCTTGTGAGAGGAAATCGAGATACGCTGTTTCCGCTCTGTATTGCTTTTGCTTTTGCAGCTCTCTCTCCAAGAAAGAAAGACAGAGAGAGAGGCCATGTTTTCTTTGTTCTGTTACGTTTGATTTAATTTGCAATAGATTAGGCTTAGAGTCCTTTCTTGTTGGGGATAACCAGAGTGAAATTCCCCTGTGTCAGAAAAGGTTATTTATGTATGCAACAACAACTATGGCCTATGCTTTGTTAGCCCCCAAATGGAAAGAGCTGCATTTTAAATAAAAGGACGCATTCTACTCATGTAAAAACACGCTGATTCCCAGACCATCCGCAGGCCGGATTAAAAGGCGATTGGGCCAGATCTGGCCCCCAGGCCTTAGTTTGCCTACCCATGTCCTAATGTGTGCTTTTTTATTCACAGGAAAGCTAAAGCATGCAAAGGATTTCCATTTCCTGAGGTAATTAGACCTGATTTGAAAATTTGAAAATGAATGCTTCCTAGAATCTTCTTATCCAGAAACCTTCTCCTTTTCACTTGTTCTTTTTTCCCCTACCTAGGTTATCCAAGAGTACCTAATCAGCAAAGATAAACCGATGAAGTTAAATGGGTGCCGGAGGCCAAATTTATTGTCCTTTCAGGTACAGATAGTAGGTTTTGATGGTTAAACTGATTGTATACATTAGCATTTAGCCCAGCTAGTAAGGATGTGTAGTTGCCATTTTGTTGGTTAGAGGAATCTTCATATAAATAGAAAAATTACGGAAAGTAAGCACCAAAAAATAGTAGGAATTATTGCAATGTCGGTTAATTGTGTCTGCATCTGAGCACTCAAGGAGAAACTTAAACAGTTTTAGAAAATGAAGTACTCTGGGTGACTTTAAACAGTTTCATGGAGGAACAGGCTATCAATGGGTGACTTTAAACAGTTTCATAGAGGAACAGGCTATCAATGGCCACAAGGGCTATATTCTACCTCCATTGTTGGAGGCAGTTGATGGAAATCACAAGCACGGCGCATTGGAGCATGCTCTTGTGCTCAGGACTTTCTTTCAGGATAATAGTGGGCTTTTGGTAATAATAATAATAATAATAATAATAATAATAATAATAATAAATAATTTATTATTTATACCCCGCCCATCTGGCTGGGTTTCCCCAGCCACTCTGGGTAGCTCCCAACAGAATATAAAAAACACAATAAAACATCAGACATTAAAAACTTCCCTAAACAGGGCAGCCTTCAGATGTCTTCTAAAAGTCAGATAGTTGCTTATTTCCCTTGACATCTGATGGGAGGGTGTTCCACAGGGCAGGCGCCACTATCGAAAAGGCCCTCTGCCTGGTTCCCTGTAGCTTCATTTCTCACAGTGAGGGAACCACCAGAAGGCCCCCAGAGCTGGACCTCAGTGTCTGGGCAGAATGATGGGGGTGGAGACATTCCTTCAGGAATACTGGGCCGAGGCCATTTAGGGCTTTAAAGGTTAGTACCAACACTTTGAATTGTGCTGGGAAACGTACTGGTTGTGACATTTGAAAGTGAAATGCACTGACCCTCCAAAAACAGACTCGTGTGCTAATGGCAAGTGAACTGTTTCATACACGGCACCTGAAAAGGTTTTCGCCAATAATACAGTAGCACCAGTTTTGGAGGACACATGTTTAAAGCTTTTCTCACACAGAAATTTGCTTTTGAGAAAATGGACTGGTCCAAGCATTACGCTTGTGAGAAATTGTGCATCCTCCTCACATACTATGACATGAACAGAAGGAAGTCTGGCCATTTTGACCCACAGCAACTGCAGGCACGACGGTAAGTTTATTTGGTAGTTGGAGGAATTCTCACCCCGTTTCTTTTCATATCTTGCTGGGGGAAAAAATCTGTATTCCTGATAGCCTCATGGAAGTGGAAAATATATGGGTTTTTTATACATTATACCGTGTTTCTCATATTTTAAGGCATCCCTACAAAATAAGGCATGGCAGGATTTTCCTGAGGTGGAAAAATATAAGGCATACCTCGAAAATAAGCCGTACCGGGTGGTGGAAGAAGGTCTGTGGCAAAGAAGGGTTGCTGCTGCCGCGTTAACCCCCGAGACCTGGCTGCAGCCTCAGCGCGCAGCGCGTGCAGCCCCAGAACCCGGCTGTAGCCTTTGCGCGCGGACACCCGGGACCCGGCTGCAGCCTCAGCGCGCAGCGCGCGCAGCCCCAAGACCCGGCTGCAGCCTCTGCCTGCCGCGCGCGCAGCCCCAGGACCCGGCTGCAGCCTCTGCCTGCCGCACGCGCAGCCCCAGGACCCGGCTGCAGCTTCTGCCTTCCGCGCGTGCAGCCCCAGGACCCGGCTGCAGCTTCTGCCTTCCGCGCGTGCAGCCCCAGGACCTGGCTGCAGCCTTTGCCTGCCGCGCGCGAAGACCCGGTGGGAGCAGGTCTGTGGTCTGTACAGATACCGGTACCGGTACTTAATTAAAAAATAAGACATCCCTTGAAAATAAGCCATGCTGTGTTTTTTTCAGGAAAAAATTAATATAAGACATGACTTATAATATGAGAAACCGGTATTTATACAAAGTTTAAATCAATACTGTATTTCTGATGTAGTGTAAAATCCCCAGAACGTAACCCCCACATAAATGGCGGAATTGTTGTGGGAGATTAGCCCCATATGTGGTGGGTTTTTTAAATTTTTATTTCTTTTAATGCCATTCTCATATTTCCTAAAGAATAGTCAGTGTTTTCTGTTCTTTTCTTAAATAAGCACTGGATTCACAGAAGATTGAACCCCCCCTTTTTTTTAGTAACTTAAATTCTGAATTTCATGCAAACTTTTAATTACCGTACCTGGGCATTTTTCTGTTTGCACGCTTCTATTTTAAAATGGTTTATGTTTTTGCTTTTTGTGGAATATTGCAGCCGAATATAACTAGCAAGCACAGTGCTAGTTAGTATATGAAGGAGTAAAGGACCACAAATACACTCAGCTAGGTCACGCCCCAAGAGGAAGTAAAGCCTTTCTATTTTATTTTCTTTCCTTCCTTCCTTTCTTTCTTTCTTTCTCTCTCTCTCTCTCTCTGTCTTTCTTTCTTTCTCTGTCTGTCTGTCTGTCTGTCTGTCTGTCTGTCTTCCTCTCTCCCTCCACATCATGTAATGAGATGGACATGTGTGACTTTGCTCACAAGGTTACAGCACATGTTTGGAATTATATTCTGTATTTTCTACCAAAGAGTATTTTCTTTTATTATTGTTGCTGCTGCATGGCACAATGCATGACTGAGACCTTGAATCTGTAAGTACAGTCATACCTCGTGTTGCATTCTACTCTTGTTACAAACTTTCAGCTTACGAACACGGCAAACCCGGAAGTGTTTACTTCATGCACGTGCAGAAGCCATCTGCGTGTTTCGCGCGCAGAAGCGCTCGATCGCGCCGCGTACATGCGCAGAAGAGGCGCTCTAGTTGTGGACTTTTCAGGGTGCGAATGGCACCCCGAAATGGATTAAGTCCACAACTAGAGGTACCACTGTAAAGCATTTTAAACTTACTTAACATTGTGCAGTCTGCTAATTGCAAGAGGGTTAGGAAGAGGTCAGTTGCTGTGTGTAGTTGGAACGGGATAAGAAAAGTCTAACAAACTATATTCCTAACGCTATACTGCCACTTAACTTTTGTGAGTTTCATGCTCTGCTACTGGGGCTCTCTTGTGCAAGCCCTGCGTTTTGAATCTAGGCAACCCAGCCAATTCTGTTCCTGTTCACCCACACATGTGGATCCACAGGGATTCCTATATTTTAATTCCCCCTCATTTTTATCTTTGTTTTACAGGATAATCAAGACCCGGACTAAAAATGGGATTCCTTGCTTTGAAATAGAGTGGCAAAAGCCAGGTTGGTGCTGTTTGTTTCTGCATTCTTTGGGCTTATCATACAATGCCGCTTTAAACACTGGTTTAATGAAAAGTTTCCTTGCCACCTTGAAGGAAAGAAGACCGGGATGATGTGATAAGAAACTAACTTTAGCAGTATTGGAATGTTAAAAATAAAAGACAGAATGGCCTTGTGTGTCTAGTGATCACTGGTTGGGAGAATGTTTTTAGATTTATTTTTAAAACATACACACAAATAATTAATATACGTGCTTGCCACCCTGGGACTCTTGGGAGGAAGGGCAGGATAGAAATTGAATAAATGAATAGTGTGAGTAAGCCAGAATTGAATTTTTTTATCTTTGTGTGCTGTTCAGACAAGTAGAGTGACACACATCAAATCCTGACTTTCTTTCTTTCTTGTGGCAGCCATTGCTCAGTTGCAGAGCCTCAGCTCGGCTTGCAGAAGGCTCCAGGTTGAACTCACAACATCTCCAAATAGGGTTGTGTTGGAGACCAGGAAAAAAAACACCTGGAAACAATCCCCCCCCCTCCTAAAAATTAAAAAAAAAAGCCACAGGGCTTAGGAAATGACAGGTCATTTGCCACTGCTCTCCCTTGGATTGCACAGTGCCTAAATAAGAACAGAGTTATCTTTTCTGCAGCTCTGAACCTGCCCATTTGTATTTGATAGTATTTTGTTTCCATGCTTTGGATTCATTGCTCCAGATCATTACGCTACAGCAGACGACCAGCCTGCAGAACCCTTTTTAATAACAACAGAAGAGGCATCACTATTTGAGGCTGCGTATCCAGAAGTGGTTGCCCGGTACCATATGGAGAAGTTGGAAATATGCAAGGGAAGGAACAAAGGTAAATCTGAAGCTTCGGGTTTTGCTGTTGATTAAATGGACACCGTGCTCATTTTGTTTTGTGAAATTGCCCATTATCCTCCCGAGAGGTATGCATCTTAGTCAGCCAAGCATTGTAATGTAAGCAGATTCTCAGTCACTTCCCCAGCCCTTGCTTAACTGCCCTTTAAATCACCGATTGCTTCTGTTAACTTCATCACAAGGAACAAAGCCTTCTTTTTACAAGGTGACTTTGTTTTGTCTGGTTATTTTAGGTAAGAAGAATAAACCTAAAGAGAGAGAATGCTTGGCTGGGGACAGTGAAATTGCAGATCTTCTTTCTCGGCTGAACATGCGATCTGGTGAGGAAACCTTTCCCGGCAAAGATCCTAAGCCCCCATTTACAACTGTTTCTGGTTTTCAAACAGTTCCAGAAAAGGGCTCTAAATTTCAGGGCCTACCTGTAACTGCACATTTTCCTACTGCAGTCACGCCAAGTCAAAAGCCACCATCTACCTTGCTCGTGACTACTTTGCAAAATACAGAGTATAATTGCATTCCTGGCGGTTCTCTGAGCTCGCAACCTGAAAACTTGTGTGCGTCTTCCCAAATTGCCCATCTGCAGTTGAGCGACATAGACTGGGAAGGAACATCCTTCAGCATTTCTCCAAAGCGGGTTAATATTGCTTGTTCAGAATCTGAGTCAGATGCGAGTAGTAATTTACCAAATCAACACTCTTCACTACACTGCAAAACAACTGAAATCATTACCCCGTCTTTGAATTCTGTGCAATATGATCCAAATCTACCAAGGAGTAAGGAGTGCTCTGTCTCCAAAACTGACCTTCATAAAGGTCAAAATGATTTATCTTCAGAAGAGCAGGCAATTCTGAAGCCTTCTGCTTTGGAGGCTTCTCACAGCATTTCAGATATGTCTCTGTTAAACTCTTTGCAAACGGTAGAAGAAATCAATGTTACATCTAGCTTTGAGGGGAAAGCTCCATCTCCTTCAACTCAGCTAAATGACAGTGCTCAGGAAGTTGAAAGTATATCGCCAGGAAAATATCTGCAGGGACTTGGCTTGCCAAACTTGCTCAAAAACTATGAAAACCCAGCCCGGGCGTCAGATAACCTCACTAGTCCACGAAAACCAACTTGCTTGGGAAACAAGTCACCAATATTGTCTCGCAAGTCAACGGAAGTCTTAGATAGCTGTCGGGTGAGGGGGAAGCCCACTCATAAAAGCTCGCTGAAGAAGAGCGTGTGCCAAAAGATTTCCTCCAGTGAAGACAGTGATGGTGAAAATGTGAAAGGTAGAAAGAAGGGCCACAGAAGCCCTAAGTGGCGACGGAAGGCTCGCGTGGTTCAGCTGAAGGACAAGTGTAGGGACAAAAGGAGCAGCCATGATTTGGTGTCTGAGGTTGTGCCAGGAGATAAATCTCTTAAAGGGCCTGCCATTAATTTGCCAGTGGAAGAGCTTCCTATTGCACACATTCACAATTCTCTGAAACTCTCAGAATCTAAGCTTTGTCAAACCTCTCCTCCTCTTCAGGCAAGTGAGACTGCCGCCTGGGCTGATAGCCCCCTTCCTCTGTCCGAACGGCTGAAACTAAGACTGCAGAGCAGTTGAGGATCCCTTGGCATTTTGTTCTTCTGGGCACTTCTTAAATTCTCATCTCCTTCCCCCTCTGTAACCTTTGTAAAAGCTCAACCGACAGATCTACGTAAAGAGACACAGCCTTAATGAGCGAGGACGCAGTGAGAGATCCGGAATGAGCAGAACTAAATGCTGGTGTGAAATTAACTAGTCTCTTCAGCCAGCCTTTATAGCTCTACCGTGGTTTCCTGTAGAACTGGCTGCGGATTGTGCTGATGGCTCATAAGCATATTCTTCTTTTGTCGAGGTGCACCGCATCTGCGGCAATGAATGAAAGCAACTTTTTTCCCGTCGATCCAGTCACCAAATGTGTAGCAAGTTGTTTCTATGAACCCGGATGGTGGTGCTGTTGATACCAGATATCTTCACACTTAAAAGGTTATGCAATATGACTGGGTCTTTTTTAGAGCTTTTCATGGACCAAATCACAGACCATACCCCTACGAGTCTGGGATCTTAGACTGGGTTTGCAAGCAAAACAAGAATGCTGCGGTGGGAGATACCACTCTTGAATTCTGCCCCATCTTAGAACCTCAATACTCAGTTATTGCAATGTGTTCTATTTGGGGTTATCCTTGGGCCTGGTCTGGAAGTGGCGCAAAAGGCTGTGACTAGACTTTTGATGGGGAAAGTCTATCACCAGCCCATAACCGTTCCTGAAAAGTTTGTACTGGCTGCCCATACACTTCCAAGCCAGATTCAAGGTCCTTGTATTAATTTACAAGTCCCTTAACGACTTGGGTCCATGATAACCCCAGGGACCGCCCGATCCCTTATATCCATGCCCAATCACTGGGATCTTTGGGGGAGTCACTGCTAGTGGTCCCCCGTGGCTCAGATGCACAGCTCGTAGATACCAGGAACCATGCATTTAATATTGTGGGCCCAGTTTTTATGGAGCTCCTTTCCATTTGTGATCAGACAGGCCCCCTACCTGCTGAACTTCCAGCCCCTACTGTGAAGACTTCCTTTCCAGCAGGGATTTTAAACTGAAATTTGATTTTATAGTTTTAACTGATTTTTACTTTTTGTATTGTATCCTTGTAAACCGCTCAGAGGTTGTTGTAGTTAAGCAGTATAGAAATTGTTTAAATAAATAAAGAAGAAGAAACTCCCTGCAAATAAAATTAAAAAAGCCCAAGACATCAAGGAGAATGAATCTTACCTACCCCTTTGCCTGTTATGTTGGTTTTATATTTGCAATGAGTTCTTAACTTAGGGAGAAGGGACATAGGTTGTACCGCTTCAGAATACATCACTGCATTCTTCCGCATGAGTAAACCGGATATAATGCCTTCAGTAATCCCAGTTGCTGCAAAGATGCAATCTACTCTGGTCAGTAGTTGGAAGCTGGGAGAGTGTTGGAAGAAAGTGAGATGTCAGTGTTCAGGCAGCTTTAATGCAAACAGACAGTGGCATCTTGGTTATTCTCTGCTTGTCCACTGTCACACCAGAGCACAAACAATCCCATCCCCGGAGTGCCTTTTCCCCCTTTCTCGTAGTTCAGCAAAATGCATCTGTAGCTACTCACTTATAGTCAACCCCTTTAGTCTCAGAGCATCCTGTAGCTCAGCTGAATTTACTGCTGTGCAGTATCTTTCCCTGGAAAGTGTATACTGTACTACAAGTAAATCAGCAGCAAGTCAATGGATCAGTGTCACATGTTGGCATTATATATTTACCACATCAATATTGTGCCCTTTCTTTTGATTTTTGTGAGCTCTGGAGCCAAAAGCTTTTGAATTAAACATCAAAAAGAATGGCAGTTCACCTCCGGCCATGGGGTTAAATCAAAGCCTAAATTAAATCTGGGCAGTATTATGTAATAGCCGAACACCTCAACCCTTTTGATGATTAAAGTATTTTACTTCTTTATACTGAAGTCCTAAGTGCATTTGCCGGGAATAGAATGGAATCCTATTGATTTCAGCTGAACGTACTTTTCATATTGGTGTCCCTAGGATTGCACGCCTTATCCTACACTGCAATTCTGTACACATCTACTCAAAATTAAGTCCCATTGTGTTTAATGGGGTTTGCTCCCAGGTAAGTGGGTGTAGGATTGTAGCCCAGAGAAGTGTCTGAAGCCCGTGACAATCTGTGGACATAACTGCCTGACTGCAGCCTTATTAGCATTATGTAATTGTATAAACCTTGTGTATAAATGCAGGGGTGGCTAATCTGTGGTTCAGCCCCAGCCAACCCAGTTGTCCCAAACAGAATTAATTAAATGGTGAAATGATGTGCAGAAGAATTTATAGTGCACTGTTACTCATGTTTACCTGGAACAAGTGTTGCTATGTCCAAATGTCCATTGTACTCTTCCCCCCAACAAAAAATTCTCTGGTTCCAGATATTGCATGTCTATCATGTCACATCTAGATGCAAACCACAGGTTATGGGAGCGAGCCGAGGCAATATATATTTCGGCATTCATATAAAGCAGGGGGATTGCTGTAAAGTTTGCTACCGGTACCTGATTAGTATTTTTTTTAAGGTGGGAGAATTGCATGGCGTTTTAACCTATAGATATCCACAAAAGTGATTTGTGGCATCCATAGGATAGTCGTTGAAAAAACTAGGAATTAAGGCGAAATCCATGTAAACTTAATTAAGGTACTTTGAAATTGCACTGGAAGAGACTTGCGTGCGTGTTTAACTCGCCCATTGAAAAAATGGGGCTTGGGCATGCACAGCTGTGGCTGGGACATGCCCTAAAACTGGTTTATAAGAAATTGGGAGGACTTGCTGTTTTAGATGTGAAACGCACCAACAACCTTGCAATGCAGGAATCTTTTGTCCAGTGTGGAGCTCAAACCCATGACCCTGAGATTAAGAATACAGTGGAACCTCGGTTTATGAACACCTCGGTTTACGAATTTTCGGTTTACGAACGCCGCAGACCCATCTGGAACGGATTAATTCACTTTCCATTACTTTCAATGGGAAAGTTTGCTTCAGTTTATGAACAGACTTCCGGAACCAATTACACCCATGAATCATAGAATCATAGAGTTGGAAGAGACCACAAGGGCCATCCAGTCCAACCCCCTGCCAAGCAGGAAACACCATCAAAGCATTCTTGACATATGGCTGTCAAGCCTCTGCTTAAAGACCTCCAAAGAAGGAGACTCCACCACACTTCTTGGCAGCAAATTCCACTGTTGAACAGCTCTTACTGTCAGGAAGTTCTTCCTAATGTTTAGGTGGAATCTTCTTTCTTGTAGTTTGAATCCATTGCTCCGTGTCCGCTTCTCTGGAGCAGCAGAAAACAACCTTTCACCCTCCTCTATATGACATCCTTTTATATATTTGAACATGGCTATCATATCACCCCTTAACCTTCTCTTCTCCAGGCTAAACATACCCAGCTCCCTAATGCTTCGGGTTAAGTACGCTTCAGGTTGAGTACTCCGCGGACCCGTCTGGAACAGATCAATCCACTTTACATTACTTTCAATGGGAAAGTTTGCTTCAGTTTATGAACGCTTCAGTTTAAGTACTCCGCAGACCGTCTGGAACAGATTAATCCACTTTCCATTACTTTCAATGGGAAAGTTCACTTCAGTTTATGAACGCTTCAGTTTATGAACAGACTTCCGGAACCAATTGTGTTCATAAACCGAGGTACCACTGTATCGTGCTCTACTGACTGAACTAGCTCAGAAACAGCTGTGGTTTGTGGGCTCTAGGCCCTCCAGAGAAGTCCCTTTTTAAGCTGCATGACCCAAGATTGGGAGAAACTGACGATCCATCGCACAAGGCAACAAGTAGCAATGCCACTACATCCCATCCTAAGTGCTCCTTTTCCAGCACAAAGTACCTCATGAGTGGAAGCATCTCAAGCCTTCCGCCACTTGTGCGTTATTGAGAAGAGTCTTGCCATGCAAAATTCTGCTCAGCTTAGAATAGTGAATTTTATCGCTGTGGCAAATCGCACTGCTGTTGGGCCAACAGACCTGCCATTAATGTTTGGCTGTGTAGCTCACAAGTTTCAAATAAAAATACATGTTATTTCAGATGCCTGTATCCAAGTTGTCTTCTGTTTCTGTCTTTTGCTATATGCACAAGTTATTTTGTCTTATTGATCAGAAAAGTGACAAAGCTGTGAAGGAAATTTAAGAACTTGGCACTTCTTAAATCTTCTCTCTAAACTTCTATTCATTACCCAGTTTTTTAAAAAAGAAAAGAAAGAGAAAATATCTATTGTGGCACAAAGCACACTCTGCAAATGTGAATATAAAAGCCTGAAAGCAGCTTAGCCAGCATGGTATACCTTGTTCCCAAGGAATCTTAAGATGGGATAACATTTTCTTGTAAAACTGCATATCACAGGGTCTGTTAGAGAAGGTATTATATTTGTGTTCTTTTAGGGTTTTGCCATAGCCTAGAATCCTATTTCTTCAAATGAACGTTGGGATTCTCAGTACTATAACAAATATGGAGGGTGCTGATAAAGCCTTGCCATGCCTTAATAAAATTGGCTGTTTTATTTTAGCAGATCAGTATACAGGACATATCTAGCAATACATGCAAGTTTCACTTTCCCATAAGCCTTACTCAGCTTTCCTCCGAGATCTAAGACTAGTCCTCTGCATACTTAGGGTTAAATCAGTGAGACTTAACCTCTCACCCAACATGAATAGGTTGGGTGGGACGGTCTAATTCTAGGACCTGGGCTAAACCACTTGGGGCTGCAGGTGAGGACTGATCGCATGCCCTGCTACAACGAAAGATCCCTGAGCATAGAAAACGAGTATTCCATGGGAAAGGCTAGGCTTCAACACTTCCTCTTGACCTAGTGTGGGGTGGGGAGGAGATGTGGAATGATTGAATTATTGATTGATTCATATAAAGGACTATTGTGTCAGGTGAGCCTCCAGTCAACTGCTACCTTCAATCTAAAATTGTACAGCCAACTTTACCACGTTATAGTAAAAACTAAGCTTAAAGCTACAATTCTATGCACATTTACCAGGAAGTAAGTCCTACTGAATTCAATGGGACTTACTTTTGAGCATACATGTCTAGACCAGTGCTGTGTTGTTGTTGTTGTTGTTGTTGTTGTTGTTTATTGAATGTATATACCACCCTCAGGGCGGTTCACAGAAAAGATCACAACATATATAATCAGAATAAAAACAACAACCCGACAACACCGCCCCCCCCCAAGAAAAGAGCCACATTTTAAAAGAGCATAGGATGTCAAACAGATCAAAGGCTAAAAGGAACATTTTTGCCTGGCGCCTAAAGGTGTATAATGAAGGCGCCAGGTGAACTTCCCTGGGGAGAGCATTCCACAAATGGGGAGCCACTGCAGAGAAAGGCCATCAAAAGGTGAGAAATGGGACTCTCAGTACTCTCCTGATCTACATCCCTAAACTAGTTTGGGCATTCACAACTCAAAGCTCAAGATAAATTCACTTTCCTACGCATATCATAATGGGTATCCTGTGAAGAGAGTGCTTGAATTCTGTAACCAGAATAGCACCCTCTGGATATAATAAGACAATTCTCATCATCTCATTGAAAGAGGTGGGTTTGCTTAGTGTGGAGAAGGGATGTTTAAAAGGGAAACATCAAATACCACATACTAATATTACTATGGAAGGAACATCAGCATGCTGAAGGGTTTTGTACCTTGGCTGTCCTTTGAAAGATGGGCCCTGGGAGGCAGGAAGGGGAGGAAGACAATGCAAGATATTGCCCTCTCCAGAGGGCATGCTTAAGGCTCCCATGGCAAGTTATCAAGTGCCTAAAAAGAACACCCTTTTCCAAGGCATGACTTCTTATTAGTTTTCCTTTTCCTAAAGTGTAAGCAGAATCCACAGTCACTTCCCTTCACTGTTACAAAACAGTGGGTGGAGTCATAAAGATGCCCAAAAGGGCTGGCTGAAGCATTTAAATTATTCCTGATCTTAATCTTTTAAATGTTCCCTAAGACTGTCAGGGAGCATTATCAGCACAGAATGCAGGTGCTGATGAGAAAGTCTACTTACATCTCCATCCACTTTCTCACTTGCTGAATGATCAAACCAAAGGAGATTGCTATGCCTCTAGAGCCCTAGTGACCAAGGAGCCAGCAGAGGGGGGTGTCACAATGAAGGGCGTGTCACAAGACCTCCGCAACCTAGCAACCACCAGCACTCAACTGACACTGCTCTCAACTGACACTACTAAGTTTACTTATATGGCTTTTAATCCATGTTCAGCTATTTACAAGTATGTAAAATGAACTTTATCCCTTTATATTCAAGCATAGCTGCCAAGTTTTCCCTTTTCTCGCGAGGAAGCCTATTCAGCATAAGGGAAAATCCCTTTAAAAAAGGGATAACTTGGCAGCTATGTATTCAAGCTTCCGTTGTTCCTGCACCTACTGAACATTAGCAGTCTAATCTACCTCTCTGCCTCTTTGGTCCTATATTGCTGAACAGTGGAAAACCAGAAATCACCCCTTGTGTATTTATTTATTTATTCATTCATTCATTTAATTACCCTCCTTCACTAGCAGGTCCCAGGGCAAGTTGCAGCTATCTAATTATTATTATTGTTATTAATTAAATTTGTATACCGCCCTATACCCACAGGTTTCAGGGCCGTTCACAGGATAAGACCACAATATAAAAATGCAAAATACGTAATAAAAACAATAATAAAAACAACCCAATAACTCCCCTCTCAACACATTTTAAAAGGGCATTGGTTGTCAATCAGATCAACCAAAGGCCTAGTTAAAAAGGAATGTTTTTTCCTGGAACCTAAAGGTGTATAATGAAAACGCCAGGCGAACTTCTCTGGGGAGAGCATCCCACAGGTGGAGCCACTGCAGAGAAGGCCCGTTCTCATGTTGACACGCTCCGGATATCTTAAGAAGGAGGCACACGAAGAAGGGCCTCAGAGAATGATCTCCGGTTCTGGGTAGGTTCCTATGGAAAGAGGCAGTCGTTCAGGTATTGCGGTCGTGAGCTGTTGAAGGCTTTATAACAGGCATCCCCAAACTGCAGCCCTCCAGATGTTTTGGCCTACAACTCCCATGATCCCTAGCTAACAGGACCAGTGGTCAGGGATGATGGGAATTGTAGTCCAAAACATCTGGAGGGCCGAAGTTTGGGGATGCCTGCTTTATAGTGTCATTGATCTGTTAGGAGTCAGTATTAAACTGCGCAATAAGTTTCCTTGTGCCTGTAGCTAGGAAAATGTCTACTGTGCTTAAACAGGTGAAACATGAAAAGCTTCCCAGAACCTGAGCTGTTGTAGATGTTACCCTCCATGTGCTGAAAGGCAACTCAGTTTAATATCCAGGTGCTAGACTGCTTTTCCCGTTCCTTAGCAAATGATAAATATGTGGTAGCTATATTGCAGGAAATGTTTGTGTGCTACAAAATCCATCATTGCATGTTTTAGCCTTAAAAGCGATGTCTTTCCAGAAGAACCTTCATTGGAAGGGAAAAAGAAGCAGAAATGTGGAGTCATTTAAAAGTGCCACTAGACTTTTTGGGGGGTGGGGGAGGATTGGGCTGTACTTTCTGGAAACTTCTTCCAAAACCTTGTTTCCCCAAGCAAGACTCTAGATTAAATTCTTATCAAATCTAGATGACCTTTCTTTTTAACAGGAAGATTTATGGTTTTTTAATCTATATATATATAGTGGATCAGCACTCTCTTTGACACAAAGGGAGGCTGTGTTTAGAAACTAGCATAGAAAGCTGCACTGCACATTGAGACAGTGTTAGAAATAAGACGTGTTTTCCTTCCTGAAGGGCAAAGTGCTAAATCTACCACTGAGTTTTATTATTTCACCAGTAGCACTTAGCCTATAACAGATCTAGTAATATTGCTAACTGCTGCTTCCTTTCATCTGCTGATGTAAAATGGCAGAGCGTCAACACCTCCTTAGACATGAAAAGATTTTTACCTTGACTTGTGATAACAGTTCCCATTAATCTTTCTCACTGTGAGCTGTCTGCATTTTATCCTAAAAGTGCTAATGCTAAAGTTTTCAGAGTCGGGCTTCCAGATAGGAAAGAGGAGCCAGTCAGGAAATTCTTTCTAAAGGAGATTTAAAATTCTCTCTCAATAAATGAGTGTGGTTTTCATTTTCTGCTTCAGCACAATGCAATTAACCCTTTAAAAAAACAAAACCAAGATTAATTATTGTTTTTGGGAGGTATATAAGACACCCTCCTGGTTACTGTAGTTTCCCTATTTTTTAAATATATATTTTAGGTGGAAATGTTTGTAAGATAGCTAATTGGACCTTCTCTTCACATTTGCCTCTGGGTGACAACATAGAGCCAAAGAAGAATACAATAGAATTGGTAAAGGTAAAGGACCCCTGGATGGTTAAGTCTAGTCAAAGGCGACTATGGAGTTGCGGTGTTCATCTCGCTTTCAGGCCAAGGGAGCCAGCGTTTGCCCACAGACAGCTTTCGGCGTCATGTGGCCAGCAGGACTAAACTACTTCTGGCACAACGGGACACCGTGACGGAAACCAGAGCGCATGGAAACGCTGTTTACCTTCCCGTCGCAGTGGTACCTACTTATCTACTTGCACTTTGACATGCTTTCAAACTGCTAGGTTGGCAGGAGCTGGGACAGAGCAACGGGAGCTCGCTCTGTCACGCGGCTTCGAACCGCCGACCTTCTGATCAGCACCACCTGCAACTCCTTACTCTGTCCCAGCTCCTGCCAACCTAGCAGTTCGAAAGCACACCAGTGCTTACACAGCCCACTGCTCCATGTTTGGAAGGAATGCATGTGGGTCCCTTCGGTCCCACCAATGCACTTCCCATTGGGTTTGATGCATAGGTAGAGCTGCTCCATATGGAGAGGGAGCCTGGTTGGGTCAGGTTCCTCCTTGCCTGGAGGAGATTGGATGTAGGGCAGGGGGCTGACTGTCTATAGCTCCAGTGGTAGTGCTTTGTCCACAGAAAGTCTCAGATTGAACCCCTCTTGTCTCTGAGTAGAGCTGGGGAGAATCTTGCCTGAAACACTGGAAAGATGCTACCAGTTCAGTGTTGCTGTTGGCAATGGATTGCGTCTCCAGGGCTGAAGTCATCCAGCTGCATTAGCAGCACCCAAGTGACCTCCCTAGGAAGTGTGTATTGAAGTCCTGGGCTGATGTGGTCCCGAGGAAAGCAGAGCAATATGTTTGGTGTCATTTGGGCTGCAGCAGCTGCCAGAAGGATGCCTACAAGAGTCGATTTGTGTAGGGTTTACTCCTGAGCCTTTTCTTCTCCCAAAGATACCCCGCAAAGAGCCCAAGGTTTAGGATCAGAGTTTCCCTTCTGCTAATGGAGAAATTGACGGACAGACTACGAGAAAAGGACAACAGGTGCTCTGGAAAAGACTGGGAACCTTTTATAATATACTTGCAGAAACAAAATAAGAACATTGACTTGATGGAGGGACATAAATAAACATGCAATTTTCTCTTTGATATAGAATATTTACAACAAAGAAGAAATGATATGGCGGACTGGTTGAAACAGCAGTATTTTATAAGGGGGTAACAAACCAGAAATGGGAGCTGGGGGAAGCCCGGGAGGGAAGGGGTGAAGATGTGTAACATGTATGTTATTGATATGAGATGTTTGTTCAAATAGAAAAGAAAGTTAATTTTTTTAAAAAAAATATTTTAAAAAGAGTTTCCCTTCTGCAAGATGGACTACCTTCCCAGGTGGACAAGCCCCATCTGCCCCTCACTTCCCTCTACAACACACGCAGAAACTGCCTTCTTGACCACTGGACCCACTACAATAGTACCTTGGGTTACAAACACTCCGGGTTACAGACTCCACTAACCCGGAAGTAGTACCTCGGGTTAAGAACTTTACCTCACAATAAGAACAGAAATCACGTGGCGGCGGCGGCAGGAGGCCCCATTACCTAAAGGGGTACCTCAGGTTAAGAACGGTTTCAGGTTACGAGCGGACCTCCGGAACGAATTAAGTTTGAAACCAGAGGTACCACTGTATTGGTTTCATCCGCTAACTCTGACTCCATACAAGGCAGATTTTTAAGTTCCCAGGAATAGGAATTGAATAATGGCCTTTCCCACACAGGTGGCAGAGAAACATTTCCATGGCAGGGATGCTGGCACAACACTGTTTCAGTGTATCTGAAGAAGTGTGCATGCACACGAAAGCTCATACCAATGACCAACTTAGTTGGTCTCTAAGGTACTACTGGAAGGAATTTTTTTATTTTGTTTCGACTACGGCAGACCAACACAGCTACCTACCTGTAACTGGCACAACACTGTAATCCCCCATGCGTTCTTTCAACACATGGGAGGGCTGCCAAACATTTGCTGGTAAAATTGACATATAATGTTAAGCTGATAGAAATATAGCAGAAACACTTTCCAGCTACCTATGAAATGTAAGTTACCAAACACAGAAAGTTATATACATCAGGAGCAGCTAAAAATGCCAGATCAAAAATCTTCATGATGAGCCTTTGGAGAAATATGGAATATGGCAAAGTATAAGAGACATATTTTCTGTGCTGCTTTATTTCCAGTGGTGGTTTCCCCGCAGGCCCCAGACTCTCTTCAGCAATTGTATGCAACTTCACCATGAATGGATAGGCCACTTGACAAATTTAGGGAGAGATAATTCCGAATGATAGACTTTCATGCCATTGTCCAACTCAACTGGGGAAGATAACAAATCCGAATAGCCGATAAATATGTTGTCTTTGGCCTTTTCTTTTCCATCAGTTCAACCTAATTGGAGCCTTTGACACTAAGGTGTCAATGCAGGAATTGCCCCTTCAACTTTGTGGCAGGTGATTTGCATTTCAGAGTTTGACACATTTATAGTCTTTGATCTTTTAGCCACCAGCCTGCATCCCTGTTTGGGTGTTTTGTTTTTTAAAAAACAACAGGTGACGTGATCAGCTCTTCTTAGGAACATCAAGGAAAACCTAGATCAACCTTCCAGATCCAGATCCTAAACATATTTACCTGGAAATGTCGTTCTTTGCTCAGCAACACTTAATTGTGTAGAGAGGATTGTAGGCTTTATAGCACAACTGTATACTTGGAAGGAAGTCTCCGTATGCTAATGCTGCTTACTCCCAGGTAATAAGGCTGCAAGCTTAATCTGATTTATAGCAAACAAATCAGCTGATTAGTAGTGATGCCAACCATGCTTTTCCAAACCTGGTTGGACTACAACTCCATCATCCCTGACTATAAGCCATTCTGGTTGGGGGTGATGGGAGTTGTAGTCCAAAACTTTTGGAGGAAGACTGGCCCAGAGCACAAACCCAGACATTCTAACATTATGGTACTGTAGCTATCTTTATTTTAAATAAAGTTCACAAAGGTTTAACACAACAGTAAGGTACAAACCAAAGGTTTATACCGGTTCCTGTTGATTTTAACCCTCCAATTGATTTAAAAAAAAAAATCCGAAAGGTAAGTCCCATATGATTCATTTAGATTGCACAATTTGTTCTGCAATGTGTACAATGAGGCACAATTCATTTTGGTTTTCCTAAGCATAAGAAGGAACTGTACAGGGCATAATACACTAGAACTGCTGTAGCACAACAAAGCGCTTGGAAAAGAGGAAAAGGGGACTGTTGTCCTTCCTGGCGTAGTCCTCTGTTCCCCATACAGGCCATTCAGAACGTCCTCTGAGTGATGGCTTTTGGGTAGTGCAGAGATTTGCAGGAGAAAGAGAAAGTTGCTGTCACTGGTCTTGTCATCTGGGCAGGGACACGGGTGGTGCTGTGGTCTAAACCAATGAGCCTCTTGGGCTTGCCGATTGGAAAGTTGGCAGTTCGAATCTGTGCGGCGGGGTGAGCTCTCATTGCTCTGCCCTAGCTCCTGCCAACTTAGCAGTTTGAAAGCACATCAGCGCAAATAGATAAATAGGTACCTCTGCAGAGGGAAGGTAAATGGCATTTCCATTCGCTCTGGTTTCCATCACTGTGTTCCGTTGTACCAGAAGCAGTTTAGTCATGCTGGCCACACGACCCGGAAAGCTGTCTGTGGACAAACGCCGGCTCCCTCAGCCTGAATGCAAGATGAGCACCGCAACCCCTTAGTTGCCTTTGACTGGACTCAACTGTCCAGTGGTCCTTTACCATCTGGGTAGTCCTGCTCTGCCCAGATGACAAGACCCCCCTCTGGGCTTCGCTGATGTGGCCCAAAGGAAAACACAGCAATATGTTTGGCACCAGCTGGACTGCAGGATTTGCCAGAAGGAGACATACAAGACGCTATCCGACTGTCTTAACGACTCCAGTCCAAATTTCCATAGGGTTTGCTCCTTAGCCTATTCTTCTCCCAAAGCTATCCTGCAAGGCAGCGGAGGTTTATAGTCAGACTGGCTACCTTCCCAGGTTGATGAGCCCCATCTGCCCCTCGAAAGAGAAAGACTATACAGCATATTGGACCCCAATGTCAAACAGCTGGTAATTTTATCCAGCCACCCTTCTGGCTTCTGAGATCTCAGCCTGCATTGCCTACACATTTTCAAACATATCTTCAAAATCGTTCTAGACACTGTTTCCCCCATAAATTAAGAGTAAGATTATCCAATATCTTCAAAACTACTGGTATGTCTTGGCACACAGTCCTGACAACGGTGTTAGGAGCATAGATATTTGCCTTATGCTGGGTTGGACAATCCAGATCAGTACAGTATTGTCTTCATGTACTGTCCGTGGTCCTGAAGGGGTTCAGGCAGAGGTCTCTCCCACAGCTCCACTAGAAGATTATCAAAAATGGGGGTGGTCTTTGACATTCAGAGCAGAAAGACCTATGGTCCTTCTGCATCAATTTCTGCAGCCAAAGCTCCTTCACTTTTTAGCAGAGGTCCCTTCCAGTTCTACCTCCAGGACATTTCCATCACTAATTTTGATCTCCGGAAGACTGATGCATCTGTCTGTGTGGTTTCACTTCTAACCTTTTAGTGAATAAGAGAGCTATGATTGCCTGCCATGGTCTGATAAATATGTGCGGCAGAGCCTGGCAGATCAAGTCAAAGAAATTAGAGTTGAGCCAAGCTGTTTTTCATCTGTGTCTTCCCCCACAGCTGCCAATACTGGCATTAGTGAATTGCATTTCGTGAATTGCAACTAAATGCAACTGCCTCAGGTTTCTTTGCGCAGTGAGCCATTTGTGTGCAATCTCTAGGCATGAGACCAAAACTCAGGAATCAACCCAGATTTTGGCAGTACATTCAGGCTCCTGCCCTCCTGCCTGACAAGTGGCACCAGGATTACAGGAATCACAGCAGCCTCTAGCATGGCAGATGGGTCAAGGATGTCATTGTTGTTGTTTTATGCATTAGAGGCTCCCGTCCGATTCCAAAACTAATGCAGGTATTGCAGGAGGTTCTGAGTGTGGAAATCTGTCCTGCCAATCACTATTCTCTTCTATGAACTGACCTTGGAAATCTATCACCACAGATTCTTCTGAGAAGGATTCTGAGAATGTTTTGACTGGGGCTGTCAACTCATTAAATAATTTTAGCAGATCAATCTCTGGCTTATGAACGAACCAAGCCTGCATTTCTACCACAGAAGCCCCTGTTGGAATGACAGTATATCATAATGCAGGCATCATTTTAGGGAGCTGGGGGAGGGAGGGGGAGGAAATGTCCTAGATCATGCTTGGAAAATACATTCTTAAAACAATTATCAAATCTGTTTTGGACGGCTGATTCTTTCATTTTAAAAAGTTATGGATGGATTTGGGAACGCTGCTTCTCTACAAAGCCCGAATAGCTTGTCATGTAGCTTCCGCATCTGACAGCATTGCAGAAAGGAAAACAAATGGGAGATGATTGTTATTCTGAGCATACGCTTTATAAAAATGAAATGTCAGGGTAAAAAACTTTGATGGCAATATGTTTTGGAATACGTTTTGGAACACAAATTCCTCATTTATATGGTGGTAGCCACCAGAGGTTGTGGGGAGAGTAGAGCGTGCATTTTGTTTGTTTGTTGTACACACTCATCAGCATAAAACAGTGGCATTTTTATTTTATTTTTTGTATTAGGGAGAACTGAGGAATAGAGCAATATTGTATGCAAAGGGATCAGTCTATGCCTAAATGACGAGAAGGGAGATCAGATTCCTACTTGTACTGCAACTTCCCACCATATTGTATACCAAGCACATTCAGCAGGGAAAACTTGCATGCAGGATCTGTATGGGGGCGTTTCTCGTTAATCCAAGGGAAGCTTTGGCCCTCCAGATGTTGCTAAATGACCCCTCCCATCAGCCCCAGAAAACATGGCCGACAGCCAGGGATGATGGGAGTTGTAGTCCAGCAACCTCTGGAGGAACTAAAGCTTCCCCACACAGGCGTTAATTCCTGAAAATTGCAGAGTGGACTTCAAGAACTGGCTCCCATGGGCATTCGCTTCCTTTCTCACCACTTGGTAAACAGGTAAACTGACTCCACTATAATGGAGCTGCATTTTTTTAATGATATTTTATGCATTCATATCCATTCCCTTAAGGATTTTTTGTTACTTTTAATATTTAGATATCAATAACTGAGCCTCTGTTAACAAATTCCCCGCCCTTGCCCTATGATTAATATATTGTATGGTATCTCATTCAGTCTCCCTAATGATGGCTTTCCTGGTTGTATTATTAATGTATTTTTCCATAATATTACCAATTTCATTAATCAGTCTAAATGCCTGTTTTAGTTGTAATAAGAAAAACGGCTTCAATTTGCAGTCGTGTAAACCCTCTGCAAAGAGCTTAATGCAAACTAAAAATTGATGTATAATAATTACAATAATAAAAATTGATACATTATAATACATTGTATGGTTTAGTCATGTCTGACTCTTCGTGACCCCATGGACCAGAGCACGCCAGGCACTCCTGTCTTCCATTGCCTCCCGCAGTTTGGTCAAATTCATTTTCGTAGCTTCGAGAACATCGTCCAACCATCCCATCCTCTGCCGTCCCCTTCTCCTAGTGCCCTCAATCTTTCCCAACATCAGGGTCTTTTCCAGGGAGTCTTCTCTTCTCATGAGGTGGCCAAAGTATTGGAGCCTCAGCTTCAGGATCTGTCCTTCCAGTGAGCACTCAGGGCTGATTTCCTTCAGAATGGATAGGTTTGATCTTATTGCAGTCCATGGGACTCTCAAGAGTCTCCTCCAGTACCATAATTCAAAAGCATCAATTCTTCGGTGATCAGCCTTCTTTATGGTCCAGCTCTCACTTCCATACATCACTACTGGGAAAACCATAGCCTTAACTATATGGACCTTTGTAGGCAAGGTGATGTCTCTGCTTTTTAAGATGCTGTCTAGGTTTGTCATTGCTTTTCTCCCAAGAAGCAGGCGTCTTTTAATTTCGTGACTGCTGTCACCATCTGCAGTGATCAAGGAGCCCAAGAAAGTAAAATCTCATACAGTCTCCCTAATGATGGCTTTCTTTGTTGTATTATTAATGTATTTTCCATAATATTACCAATTTCATTAATCAGTCTATATGCCTGTTTTAGTTGTAATAAGAAAATTGGCTTTAATTTGCAGTCGTGTAAACCCTCTGCAAAGAGCTTAATGCAAACTAAAAATTGATGCATAATGTTTACAAACTGCGGGAGGCAGTGGAAGACAAGAGTGCCTGGCGTGCTCTGGTCCATGGGGTCACGAAGAGTCGGACACGACTAAACGACTAAACAACAACAACAATTATTAAATAAAAGCTGAAATGAAAAGGGTGGATTGAGGTGACAGGGGGTGATATGAATCTTCTAGCCGGGGTGTTTGATCTCTGATGACACAGACATTAACAGCTAAATGTTGCCATTACAAAATGGTAATGCGAACCAGATCTAAGCTGATCTGCATTGCGGTACCGGCATGGCCTTTAATTCCTGTAACGTTATCCTATTTACATTTGTGCAAAAATTGAAATGTTAAATTACGTATCAAAAGACAGCTATGCGTACCATTCATACAAAATAAAATTTCAGACTATTCATCAGCTCACTTCGGCAAGTATTCCAGTTACGTAAAGGGAAGTGAGGAGACAGGATTGCTACATTTGAAACCCTATACAGTACAGTACAATACATATTGAACTCTGTGGGGCTTACTTCTGAGCGTGTGTTTCAAAGATCGGGGGAAATTGAAACTGTTTTGTCAAGCAATGAATGCTGATGATTAAGTGTTTATACTGAATTTAGCTCCTGAAATCAGAGGTGCAATATTTCGTCTTCGGATTTCCTTGTTGAAATTGTGCTTGGAAAAAAGTCTACATTTTGTTGGGGAGGAGACTGCGCTCTGTACTATTTCTGACCCTTTTCCATTACTGTAGCTTAAAACGAGAAGCAGACATTAAAGAAGACCAACCACACGGCATCATCTCCTTTCAACTTCTCTTAACAGGGGCATTAAAAAGACCCTCCTCAATATCAGCTGGAAAACGCCAAGTCATAAAAGTTGTACTTAAAAGGTGGGTAGGTGTAAATTCGGCACATGAGACTGTTTTCATCTAGGAAGCCGGTTGATTAGAGGCCAGCTGTCTTAATGAATTGGGAAGTTCCTGTCACATCTCAGTCAGTTGAGATTGCCACTTCTGGGGGCATCAAATGTTCACATGGGAGGTTCTCAGATACGGCATGTTGGCCCTGATCTTGCTAGTGTGTGACCAGAGGACACCGCCTTTGCGAGACACCAGAAAGATCAAGAAACCCAACC
Organism: Zootoca vivipara; assembly: GCF_965207765.1. Taxonomy (NCBI): domain Eukaryota; kingdom Metazoa; phylum Chordata; class Lepidosauria; order Squamata; family Lacertidae; genus Zootoca; species Zootoca vivipara. The sequence goes on from NC_142586.1 coordinate 15,831,100, forward strand.
TGCATGGTTGTGCAAATCAGATTCTGGGGCTGTTTCCCACATGACCCTGAGACATTCATCGGTCCAAGGCAGAGGGTTTCAACCTTTTTGAGTCCATGGCTCCCTTGGCCGACTGAAGATTGAATGTTGCTTGGCTTCAAATTGCTGAATAAATTGTTGGAGCGATAAAAAACAAACCTATCACCCAGGCAGGAAATGCCTCCGTTGTTGTTGTTTTTAATGGTGTCACCGAGCACGCCTACGATATGAGCTCCATAGCTCGAAAACCTTTAACATTATGAGATTACTGAGTAACCGTAAAGGTCTTTCCCCACCCTGCCCTGATTTTTATGAGGTGGAAGAAAATTTAGAGACACCCCCCCCCAATATGAATTCTACCTAGATTATATATTCAAAACCCCTTTAGCTGCAGGAAAACTGAACAAGTCTATTTCTTGGTTCTTTCCTGACACCGACAGTGAAAAGAGAATGTTATGGTTTTATTGAATTATAGTGACTTCAGTGGTGCGATGTACAAGGGCAAGAGGGATCCAAGTGGCATAATTTACAACGGCAAGTATTAGATCATTATTCACAAGCACTTTTCTTTTCTTTTTTCTTTTTTTACAAAGTAATAATCATAAATAAATAAGAATAAAAATGTGCACCCCACCACCGAGACCATTCCATTGTAACCTATCCAACCTCCCAATTTTTCAACACCTCTTGCAATGGTTTGACCCCTTTCCATTTTAACAGGAAAAATTCTACAAGCAACCTCCATATTTTCTCAACATCATTTCTCCTGCATATTCCCCGTCTTACCTTAATGGAACATGTTAATTTATCATTAATAGCTATATCCCACACCTCTTTATACCATTCTTCCATTTTATATTCTGCTTGCCCCTTCCACTTCCTAGCTATAACAACTTCTGCAGCTGTCAATAAATTTGTGAGCAAGTTCTTTGTAGCCTGTGAACCTTCCACCCGATCGAAAATTGATAATGCTACTTTCGGTCAGCTTTAACCCAGTAATTTCTGTTATCTCCTTAAAAACCCTTTGCCAAATAAATTGTACAGGTTTACACCCCCACCACATGTGAACATAATTCCCTGTTTCCTGGCATCCCCTCCAACATAACACAGAACATTCCTTGTTTATTTGATTTAATCTGACTGGTGTTAAATACCGTCTCCAAATTAATTTGTAATATTTTTTTTTATTCTTATAGACAACATTTTCAACATACGTTTCTCCCATATTTTCCCACAGCTTTGACTATCTATCTGCCCTGTTGTCTCCTTTTCCCACAACCCTTTAAATTGATCTTCTTCATCCTTCATTTCTATAAAAATGAAAATGAAAATAATTTATTATTTATACCCCACCCATCTGGCTGGGTTTCCCCAGCCTCTCTGGGAGGCTTCCAACAGAAGTATTAAAATACAATAATTTATTAAACATTAAAAGCTTCCCTAAATAGGGCTGCCTTCAGATGTCCTCTAAAAGTCTGGTAGTTGTTTTTCTCTTTGACATCTGTTGGGAGGGTGTTCCACAGGGTGGGTGCCACTACCAAGAAGGCCCTCTGCCTGGTTCCCTGTAACTTGGCTTCTCACAACAAGGGAACCGCCAGAAGGCCCTCGGCGCTGGACCTCAGTGTCCGGGCAGAACGATGGGGGTGGAGATGCTCCTTCAGGTATACTGGACCGAGGCTGTTTAGGGCTTAAAAGGTCAGGACCAACACTTTGAATTGTGCTCAGAAACGTACTGGGAGCCAATGTAGGTTTTTCAAGACCAGTGTTATGTGGTCTCAGCGGCTGCTCCCAGTCACCAGCATAGCTGCCAAGTTTTCCCTTTTCTTGCGAGGAAGCCTATTCAGCATAAGGGGAAATCCCTTTTAAAAAAAGGGATAACTTGGCAGCTATGGTCACCAGTCTAGCTGCCTCATTCTGGATTAATTGTAGTTTCCGGGTCACCTTCAAAGGTAGTCCACATAGAGTGCTTTGCAGTAGTCCAAGCGGGAGATAACTAGAGCATGCACCACTCTGGTGAGACAGTCTGAGGGCAGGTAGGGTCTCAGCCTGCATACCAGATGGAGCTGATAAACAAGCACTTCTTGAGGAGTATGAAGCTGCCTCATATCAGGTTAGACTTTGTGTATCTAACCATTAGTGAAGGTGGGCCATTGGGATGGATAGACACCAACCCAGCAACCTCAACTTGCCCTCAGCCAGCACCTAGTTCCCACCTGGTGCCCTGCATTCACAGCAGAAAAAGGTATGAAGACAATTCCTCTGTGTGAGGTATGTTTTTTTTGGGGGGGGGGTGTTCCAGGCTTCCACATTCTTCTGCAGGCTTTTATATGTACATTTTGCTTCATGTTCACTAGAAAAGCCAAATGAGGCCTACAATTTCGGGAACGCTTAGTCTCTGCGTTCATACAAAACAGCAATCAAAGTTTAATAACCACGACCTCAAATGCTCATATTTTAATTAGTTCATCTATTTTGGCTTATAGCTTGCTATCACAGTTCGAGAGGAGTTCTTAGAAGCCTGTGCCATTGAAATTAACTCTTGCCCTCCGCTGCCCGCAGTCCAAGGGATACATGACCTCGAACATTTCTCCAATGAAAGTAGGAACATCTTATTCCATAATAATAATAATAAAATAATTTTATTATTTACGTTTCTCCCCCCCCCATCTGATCGGGTTGCCCCAGCCACTCTGGGCGGCTTCCAACATTTATAAAAAGCATAATAAAGCAGTAAACATTTAAAAAGAAAAGTTCTCTATACAGGGCTGCCTTCAGATGTCTTCTAAAGGTTGTAGAGTTACTTATCTTCTTGGCTTGGGGGGTCAGATAACTCCATACCCCCCAACATTTCTCAAATGAAAATAGGTAAAGGTAAAGGTAAAGGGGCCCCTGGCCATCAGGTCCAGTCGTGTCCGACTCTGGGGTTGTGGCGCTCATCTCACTCTATAGGCCAAGGAAGCCAGCGTTTGTCCGCAGACAGCTTCCGGGTCATGTGGCCAGCATGACAAAGCTGCTTCTGGCGAACCAGAGCAGCACACAGAAACGCCGTTTACCTTCCCGCCGGAGCGGTCCCTATTTATCTACTTGCACTTTGATGTGCTTTTGAACTGCTAGGTGGGCAGGAGCTGGGACTGAGCAACGGGAGCTCACCCCGTTGCAGGGATTCGAACCGGCGACCTTCTGATCAGCAAGCCCTAGATTCTGTGGTTTAACTCGCAGTGCCACCTGGAAAATGAAAATAGGGGCATCCTAATGAAAAGCGGGACATTCCGGGACCAAATCAGAAGCCAGGATGGCTTCTGTAAATCCAGGACTTTCCCTGGAAAATAGAGAGAGTTGGAGGAATATGCATGGACTGGAAATGCAAGATAGCCCCATTGACAATGAATTTATATGCATCGTTCCTAGCTCTTCTTCTCCAAGAAGCTGCAGCCATGGCGCAGTGCCAGACCTCACGCCCCATCTCCAAGTCAGCACTTCTTAGTCAAACATGGGAAATGATATACTTCCTTGCCATCAGCTCCACCTCGAAAATCAGTGGTCAATAGATCATCAACATCAGCAGCACCTTCCTTATTACTCACACAGCAGTTCTGAGTATTCAGAATGCTTTAGTTGCCTAAATTCTGCAGGACATTTTTTCTTAGTCAGTTCACGGCTTCCCTGTTAGTGGTGATGCCTTGATGGGTCCTAAAACTACCTGCAAACCCTCCAAGTGTCTCTATTTTCCAGGGACAGTCCCAGATTTAGAGAAGCCAAACTCGTTTCTGATTTGATCCCAGAATGCCCCACTTTTCCTTAGGATGTCCCTATTTTCATTGAATAAATATTGGAGGGTATGGAGTTATCTGACTCCCGAGCCGTCTGAAGGCAGCCCTGTATAGGGAAGGGTTTAAAAAAAAAAAAGTTTAATGTTTTATTATGTTTTAATTTTATTTATGTTTTATGTTGGAAGACGCCCAGAGTGGCTGGGGCAACCCAGTCAGATGGGTGGGGTATGAACAGTAAAATTATTATTATGGAACGGAGTGTCTCTATTTTCATTGTAGAAATGTTAGAGGGGATGTACCTGCTCAGTATGACAAGAACAACAGAGTCCCCGCCCCACAATTTTTCCCACTGCCAACAAAAACCAAGAAATAAACAGAAACAGAAGCTACTTGCATGACACTGACACAAAAACCCTATACATACACTGTGTAGAAGAATGAAAGTTTCCCACCACCCCCTTCTTTCCTCCCAGCCAGGGCCGGCGTGTCCATTAAGGCAAACTAGGCAGTTGCCTAGGGCGCCAAAATGGAGGGGGCGCTGGTGTGTTTCCCAGCTCGCAAACGCTCTCTCTGCCGCCGTCGCCGCTTTCTCTCCTACTGCTGCTTGCTGCTGCAGAGGTGCTTCCCTGCAATGCCCTGCAGGGGGCACAGGGCTGCGCCACAGCCAGAAATGGGGGGGCGCGCTCAAACCAACCAATCAATCAAAGCAGGTGGGGAGGCGGGGGAACCTGAGTGCACGCGCGCCCAGTTGTTAGGCAGACGGGTTTTTAAAAAAGAAAAGGAAAAAAGAGTGTGCGGCCTTCGGGGCGGGGCAGCAGAGGACACGCTCCACACTCCAGGCTCCTCCCCTCACGCGCCTCCTTGGCTAATCGCCGAGCGGGAAGGCGGGGGATGGGGCAGAAGGTGATCTCGCCTAGGGCGCAAAAAAAACCCTAGCACTGGCCCTGCGAGTCCCAGCATTCTCTCCCCCACCTCTCTTCTCCCCAACTTTATATTGTCTGTAACGTCAGCAGCATCTCACGCCAAATATGGGTGATCTGTTGACAGAAATCTATGAAGTGAAAGCAGAGGCGCTGTACAGCATGTACCTTTGTAACCCAAGAGAATATATAATAAAAACAAATTTTTAAAAAATAATTGTTAAAAATAAAAAAGAAGGGCAACACAGGGAGGAAAGGCCACACCAAATGTATTACTGTATTATTATTATTATTATTATTGGTAGTGGTTGTGTTGATTATTATGATGATAACTCCGTCATTTCAGCTTGAGAGCTGCTTTTTGGTAAATGCCAGCAAAGGAAGGCTGCTTTCATAATCAGCTCGCTGAGTTCTGACTGACCCCTTCCCTTACTTTTGAGGATTTTTGGTGGAACTGCTGCCTGGCTATGACACTAAGGAAGAACAAGGATGAACACATTGCTTTCCCCAGAGAATCCAAAAACTGTGGTTTACCCAGCATTCCCGGGATTCTTGAGTGGGGTGCTTTTAACGCATGGTGTGTATGCAGATGGTGTACAAGATTTCATTTTGGCAGCCTCTCAGGGCTCTAAAGCAGGATAGAAGTATTCTAAATAAATGAACAATCTAAAATCCTTGCAGCAGTTCCGGCAGGTAAGTTATTATTCTCATGCCTGCATTGCAGATGAGGGAGCTGTGACAAAAAAGGTTAATGGAAGCCCTGAGCGAGCTCATGGCAAAGACACAATTCCAACCAGAGACTTCCCAACCTGTAGTACAGAACTATGCACGTCTACTCAGAAGTAAGCCCCATTAAGTTCAGTGGCACTTACTCCCAGGTAAAAAAGGATAGCGGCTGTAGTCTCCTAAACCATTATGCTACATCCACTAGAAAGAATCAGCCAAGCTCTGTCTAAATAATGTGACTATTCCTGCTAAATGTAGATAATGGGATTGATCGAAATGCCTTCGGAAAGAATTCCATTATTTTACCAAGCCATTCAGACCAATATGAGGAAATTATTCTAAGTAGAACATCTGTACTATTCGGTGGTGGTGGGTAGGCAAAAGGCAATATTGCCTCTAAATGGTAATATATTTGCATATTATGATATTGTTTTCTGTAAGGAGCTGTAAGTGCTGAATAGGGGTTATGATAATTTGGAAGGCTTTTAATGCTTGTTTTTGGTGTGTGTTTTTTAAAGGAATGTTCAACATAGTGGACATTTAGAATGTTTAGATTCAGAAAGAAGACAATCAAATATTAAAAATCTGAAACACCTTTCTCCATCCCCGCCCCCCAGTTTGGTTTATTTGGGGAGTAAAATGTGGGGAATCAACTCTGAGTTTGTGGGGTGTGTGACATAGCGGAACGCATTTTATTGGAAGCAATTCCACAAGGAATATTTTATTCAATAGCATAACGTCCAACATTTCTCCAGTGAAAATAGGGACGTCCCATTCCACTCTGGGCAGCTTCCAACATATATAAAAACATAATACTGCAAAACATTTTTAAAAAAACCTTCCCTATACAGGACTGCCTTCAGATGGCTCAGGGGTCAGATAACTCCATACCCTTCAACATTTCTCCAGTGAAAATAGGGGCATCCTAAGGAAAAATGGGACATTCTGGGATCAAATCAGAAACTGGGCTGGCTTCTTTAAACCAGGAAATAGGAGCACTGGGAGGGTCTGTAATAGGAGTTTGTTGTCTGTCCTTGTCAGCCAAATTACCACTTCAAATCCAATCCAGAAACCCCACATATATTAAGTAAAATAGAAACACCATCAGCCCACCCACCCTCACCCCATCTTTCCCCCTTTTCTTCCCAATGTCTCAACAAATGAAACTTATTTGTAAAAGTGTTACAGGAGACGTTGCACATATTTTTGTAAATCAAGAAAATCTTCAATAATAATAATAATCCAACCCAGTCAAACAAAATTGAAACCTAGGTGTTGATCCTGTGACCTATTTTCTATATTTCCTTTCCCGCTGCCAGTTATTCCCCGGGACACTGTTAAAGGTAGATAAGGCGGCTCGATTTGTTTTGTTACAAGATGATAATCTCTCCCCCCCCCCCAATGCCACCACTTTTCTTTCTCACTATGGCCTGTTAGCTTAAATGGGTTTTAGCCAAAGGTTGATAATTATCATAGAGAGGAAAGTAACACCGCCAGGAGTTCATTTTCCATTTTGACACTTGCCTTCCTTTGAATCCCCCCACACCTTGGCCCCCTCCCCGTTTCCCATTTTGTCACTATCATAAAAGGGTCTCCCGCAGACAGGGAGGCCACAGATTTCGCCTGCTTGCAGCTTTGACAGGAAATCATTCCCGCTTTTCCCCCTTGCCACAAATCGGGCCAGGCTTTGGTGAGCATGGAAGGGAGTGCGGAGTCAGAGAACTCTTCCTACTTCTCCTCATGGGACTGGAAGACTGGGCCTCTGGAGCTCAGCCAGAGCTCATCTCCCCAGAGCATCTCTCCATCCCCTTCCTTCGAATCCTATGCAACCTCGCCTTGTCCCCTTGTGATGGAGATGCCCTGTGCCGCCAGCAGCAGCAGTGACAGCAGCAGCAACAGCAACAGGAGCTATACCCTGGTGGACTTTCCTCCTGTCTATCTCCCAGGCCCTGGCCAGGGCAAAGCCCTCGCCAAGGGCTCCAAAGTCAGGATGTCTGTTCAGCGCAGGAGAAAGGCCAGCGAAAGGGAGAAGCTGAGGATGAGGACCTTGGCCGAGGCGCTGCACACTCTTCGCAACTACCTGCCTCCCGTCTACAGCCAAAGGGGTCAGCCTCTCACCAAGATACAGACGCTGAAATACACCATCAAGTACATCAGCGAGCTCACAGACCTGCTGAACAGCGTCAAGCAAGTATAGAGAGGCCTGGGAGACTCTGGGAAGGTTTCCTCGCCGAGAAAGCAGGAGTCATTTCTTTCCCTTTCTTTAAGGAGTAACTTTCCATCGGGCAAACATGGACCTGTTCAGAAGTTGCTCTGCAAACAAGCTGATCTAAAGGGAGCTGCCCACAGTTGGATGTTTGTATTGGGACGAGGCAAAGGAGGACCAGATCTCGGTCAGGAACAATGGTGACAGTGTGGTTTTGAAATAATCACTATTCCACTGAACAGTTTTTGAAATTAATTATAGCTGACCAAATTCCTTCTGCTTAGGTATGCTTTTGAGTTGGTGATCTGTGGACTTCTTTCTTTTTTTCTTTTTTAACCCCGTATGTTTGCTATCATGTCTCTTTGCTGTTTGTAGGCACTTTATATTAGCAGCAGGATAAAGATGTGTACGTTTAGTTGGAGAAATGCTTCTTCACTCATTTTCTACAGTAGCTTTGGTGGAGGAAAGGAAACAACAACTTTGTAATAAAAAGCTGCTTCCATATGGGTTTATTACATCCCTGAAAGAGATTAGAGTTGGAATTCTAATCCGAGATCCTTTTTAGCTGTTACTATTTAGAAAATATTTTTCCCCCTGCTGTCAAATATTCCCAGGATGGTTATATTTCTAACATAAGAGTACATTGCTCTGGTTCGTTTCAATCTGAAAGTGTCTGTGCGCTTCTGCAAATGTAGAACTGCTTTCTATTGGACAGAGCTCCAAAGCGAATTTATGGCAACCGGGAACAAAGGAATGATGGTTAGTCTATTGGTATCTAAATGAAAATAACCCATGTAGGAGGCATGTGTCCTCAGGGGGCATAAAGTAAGCTTAGTTCCAAGCAATGTACAAATTTCCTGGCAAGAAGTTCATGTGCTTTACAGATGAGATGTGTGAGCTGTTAAAACAGGAGAGGGCCCCTCTCTCAAAAGGGCTCCTGTGCAGATAGCATTGGGCAATCCATGTCTAGACCATCACATGTGGTGTGTGTGTGTGAATGTACACGCGCCCCCAGTGTGTGTTTATGCAGTGATATACATGCACACGCAGCAGCTGGCTCATGTGACTACCTGCACACTGGTTCCATGCTATTCCTGCATTTAGGCTGCAATCCTACACACACTTGATTGGATTCATAGGGTTGCCATATTCCAAAAGGTTGAAATCGAGGGGCAAAGTTATTGCAAAATCCATCCACCCCCACCCCCCAAAATGATTTTTTAAAAAGCTATTTTTTAAGGAAATTTGCAAAAAAATCATCACTTCCAACTTGGGGTTGTTGTATGCCCAGGTTTCCCCAGGCATTTTTACTGATTTTTGGAAATTCCACCCGGGTGCTATTTACAGCAGAAGAATCCCAGATATGTCCAGGAATTTTCCAACGTGCGCTTCCAGCCCTAGCCTGGAAGCCGGTCCCATTGAATTCAATGGGGTTGGCTTCTGAGTAGACTGGGCTGAGCTTAAAAGTCCTTTGTTGAGTAGCAACTGCATTACATTTGAAGGAGCCCCCACATACCTGGGTGACCAGGAAGTCTTGAGTATTATAGAATAAGGATTTTAACTGCTGAGTGATAAAATGTAACAGGATTGATCCCCGCCTGGGATGGCTGCACATTCCTGCATTGCAGGGGGTTGGACTAGATGATCCTTAGGGCCCTTTCAAATTCTACAATTCTGTGATCCCTTGGTGATTTGCTTGCTCCATTACCAGCCTGTTGGACCAGTGATCTGCTCTTTGCAGAATCTGCAGCTGGGAAATAATGCCTTTTAGGACCAATGTGTGTGTGGGGGGGGGGGGCAAGCTCATGTTCTCCTGAATTCTTGGATCAAGCAAGATGTTGCAAAAAAAATTTTTTTTGCAGTTTTTGCTGTCACCTGATTATCTTGATCTGCTAGAACAGGCATCCCCAAACTTCGGCCCGCCAGATGTTTTGGACTACAATTCCCATCTTCCCCGACCACTGGTCCTGTTAGCTAAGGATCATGGGAGTTGTAGGCCAAAACATCTGGAGGGCCGCAGTTTGGGGGTGCCTGTGGTAGAAGAAAGGACACAGTAGAAAATGGTTGAGCAACCTGGTCTGGATAGTAGCAAAGGGGTAATAACCTCACTCCTCAAATCATTATACAGTAAAGAGTGCAAGCCAGAATCGCATGAGCTACTGATTCAATACTGCCATCTCCACATGGACATAAGTGTTTTTCCAGTGGGATTTTTTGAAATCGACCCTCAAATACAACCAAAGACAGTATATTTAAGGCCCAACCATACTGGGATGAGAGGAAGGGTTTATGGAGCAGGTCCATTTTGTCTTGTGGGGAACTGCTTATGAGGTAGATTGCTTGGTAGGGCACTCTTCATCTGAGAGTCATGGGTTCAAGCCCCACATTGGGCAAAAGATTCCTTCATTTCAGGGGGTTGAGCTAGATGACCCTAGTGGTCCCTTCCAACTCTACAATTATATGATTCTCTGGTTCTATGAAGGCTGGAATTCAAGACATCCCTACTTAGAATAAAGACCCGTTTATTTCAGGAGCCCTTACTCCAAGGTTAAGTGGGGTTATGATTGCAGCCTAATTCTTCAGTTGTACAAAGATAATCAAAATTTAAGGAAAAAGTTACATACCTGCAAATAACTCTCTACCCAAGCATACTTTTAAATACTGGGACGTTCGTTTTTTAATTATTTTATTTATTGGTTTTGTTAAATAATTTCAGTTGCAGGCAACCTTTACATGTAGTAAGAACAGAAAAATACAGGATGGCATTCAACTGGATTTTAAACAGAGTAGAGCCACTGAAATTAACAAGCATGATTAAGTCAGGTCCATGAATTTCGATGCACCTACTCTGAGTAAAATTTAGCTGAATACCACCCACTGTCCTTTGAAATAAAGTGTGCTGTAACGTTTTAGTATCCATCCATCACTTCAAATTATCAGTGCTCAACACATTCCCCCAAAGTGTACTCAGAGCCTAGGAGGTCTCTCTAGCCTTTGACAACGTTGTTGTAAATTGCTCTTTTTATTTTCTCCCTAACCACCCACTATCACCCTGCAAGGAACTATGTAGAAACCTCTGCGTGCAAGTCTTAAGTTCCTGTTAACTTTAAGTTAATCAATGTCAAAGGTGCATCAGGCTGCAACGCGCAAAAGAAAACATTTGCATTGTCAATTTTGCTTGAAATTGATTTCACACGACCCTGTTCTGCCCTCTGAGAGCAGAACATGGGGAGGGGAAAGAGAAGGATCTGTATAATGCTGCAATGCAGATACGAAGAGCAAGATACAAGGAGTTCACCTCTCATTTTGCCTGGGACGTGGCACACAGGGACAGCCTGGTACACAGAATAGCTTCAAAATGCACACCGCACAGTGTGAAAGGAAGGTTGGGAATGGTAACAATGAAGACACAGTCTTGGATTGTCTGGTTTGCAAATAATAGCATGACTTTAAAAAAATCGGATCACTTGTTCCTCCACCACCAAGCCTTTTTTTTTTTTAACATGTCAGTATATGGGCACAGAAATGTAATTGTCTCTTATTGTCTCAGCTCTAAAAAAATATTTACATGGAAGGAGCGTCTTTTAAATGACATGGAGGTACATTTAAAGCACGTGGTTCTTCCTTATGTTACCAGAAAATTGCTGTACAGAGAAATAACCCCCCTCCCCAAACACTGTTAATAATGCACAGCGTTTTTGCACTTTAATGTTGGCTATATCTTAGAAATATCGCTTTTGGTGCCGATACCTAACGTGAATTTAGAATGCATACTAACAACAAACTTTATGTTCTGAGCGCCTAGCCCTAGTCTTATGTAGCCAAAACAGCACCATCCACAAGGGGGGCAGGGACGCGGGTGGTGCTGTCGTCTAAACCACTGAGCCTCTTGGGCTTGCCAACCAGAAAGTCAGCAATTCAAATCCCTGTGACGGGGGAGCTCTGACCCAGCTCCTGCCAACCTAGCAGTTCAAAAGCATACCAGTGCGAGTAGATAAATACGTAAACAGCATTTCCGTGCGCTCTGGCTTCCGTCATGGTGTCCTGTTGCGCCAGTAGCGGTTTAGTCATGCTGGCCACATGATCCGGAAAGCTGTCTGCTCGGAAAGCTGTCTGCTCCCTTGGCCTGAAAGTGGAGATGAGCGCCGCACCCCATAGTCAAGTTTGACTGGACTTAACCTTCCAGGGGTCCTTTACCTTTACTTTTTTACCTATCTACAAGGGGGTAATGCTATCTGTCAGCAGGCTGGGGGAAAGCACATCTGAACCACATGGCTTTCCCCCAAAGTATCCTGGGAACAGCAGTTGGTTAAGGGTGCTGGGAATTGTAGCTCTGTGGGAAGTGAACTACAGTTCCCAGGATTCTTTAGGGGGAAGGTATATGCTTTGGAATGGGATGCAGGTGGCGCTTGCCTATGGCTTGCCGATCAGAAGGTCGGCTGTTCGAATCCCCGTGACGGGGTGAGCTCCTGTTGCTCGGTCCCAGCTCCTGCCAACCTAGCAGTTTGAAAGCACATCAAAGTGCATGTAGATAAATAGGTACCGCTCCAGCGGGAAGGTAAACAGTGTTTCCGTGCGTTGTTCTGGTTCGCCAGAAGTGGCTTAGTCATGCTGCCCACAGATGACCCGGAAGCTGTGCACCGGCTCCCTCAGCCAATAAAGCAAGATGAGCGCCGCAACCCCAGAGTCGTCCGCAACTGGACCTAATGGTCAGGGGTCCCTTTACCTTTTTATATGCTTTGGATGCACAGCATGTATGTGACCTAGTCCTAGGAGGAGACTTCTAAGACGTGTTCGAAAACGGAAGCATTTTCTTCCAGGTGTCCTGCGTTCCGGTTCTGAAACATTCAGCAATGGAGACATTTGAGAACTGAGGTACCACTGTATTTATTTGCAAATTTCCTTTAACCGTTTGCCAATGTAAAGACTTTCCTCCAGGAGAAACCTTAGAAAAAAACACACACAAAAAGAAACAAACAAAAACCCCAAACAAATCCAAAATTAACTATATCGGTTGCTTTTGTAATTGGTTGTTGTTGTTTTGTTGTGCTTTTACATTACTGGATGTGCTAGGTTGCATTTCCAAGGATGCCCGCCAGAGAGAGCACAAAATCTCTTGAAATTAGTGCATCTAGCGCTGCTATAGAGAGGAATCTCCCGTTGTTTGCTTCTATACGACTCTCCTTCCCTACTAAGCAAAGCATCCCAGACAGAGCTTGCTTTATGGTGGCTGTTTCTGATGTAGCAATGCATCTCTCATTTTCTCTCTGGGTTGAACTTCATCCCCCCTGGTTTTTGGGACACCCCTCCAGACTACCGCCGTCTCAGAAGGGACGCCAGCTGAATAATACATGAAAATAATTAATAATTCTCTTCAGACAGTTTACATTTAATTATTGAATAGTTCAACAGATCCATATTGACGATTGCACACGAGGCATTTATTTATTGATGATTGCGCCGTCCGTTTGGAATGTAATGAATTGTTTTAATTTCCACATCCTTCTTTCGAGTCCCAGGGGTCGGTTGGGCGTGGGTGGGGGATGGCTGTGGTCCTGCACAGAACTCATCTCGTGGGCTTAGTCTGAATGGGAAACTTAAGGCGCATCCGCATTGCAGTTAAGCTCCAGTTCATCCGCAGAGCGCAGCTTCGTGAACGGGAGTTGGGCAAGCACAGGTGAAGGGAAACAAAACGGGCAATGCGTGTCAGGGGGAAGACATCCCCAGCCCCTCTCTGGTGTGGACAGTAAAATGCAAATGGGAATTGGAGACAGCAGAGAGGGAAAAAAAACCTTGCAGCATTTCAAGCCAGTAATATGTACATAGCCTATTTGGACGCTATGTGGTCTAAACCACTGTGGTCTAACCACTGAGCCTCTTGGGCTTGCCGATCAGAAGGTCGGTGGTTTGAATTCCCGCAACGGAACGAGCTCCTGTTGCTCTGTCCCGGCTCCAGCCAACCTGGCAGTTCAAAAGCACGTCAAAGTGCAAGTAGATAAATAGATACCGCTGCGGTGGGAAGGTAAATGGCTGTTTTCCGTCACGGTGTTCCGTTGTGCCAGAAGTGGTTTAGTCATGCTGGCCACATGACATTGGAAAGCTGTCTGTGGACAAACGCTGGCTCCCTTGGCCTGAAAGCGAGATGAGCGCCACAACCCCATAGTCGCCTTTGACTGGACTTAACTGTCCAGGGGTCCTTTACCTTACCTTTACATAGTCTATGAGGGCTGGGAAATACCTATTTGCCTGATACTTTAGGCCAGGCACCCCCAAACTTCGGCCCTCCAGATGCTTTGGACTACAATTCCCATCTTCCCCGACCACTGGTCCTGTTAGCTAGGGATCATGGGAGTTGTAGGCTAAAACATCTGGAGGGCTGCAGTTTGGGGATGCCTGCTTTTGGCAATAATGTAGAGAGACCAAGGGTAAGCCATTTTCATTTGTTCAATTAACCCTTATACCCCATCATTATCTATCTATCTATCTATCTATCTATCTATCTATCTATCTACCTATCTATCTATCTATCTAGTCTATCATCTATAATATCTATCTATCTATCTATCATCTATCTATCATCTATAGTATCTATGTATGTATCTATCTATCATCTCCTATAATGCAGAGTTCCCCAAACTTCTGAGTTCACGAGCCCCTGCATCATAGAATCATAGAACTGTAGAGTTGGAAGGGACCCAAGGGTCATCTAGTCCAACCCCCTGCAATGCAGGAATATTTTGCCTAATGTGGGGCTCGAATCCACAACCCTGAGATTCAGAGTCTACCAACTAAGCTATCCCAGCAATCCAGCTTGCTTATTTATTTATTTCGTCATTTATTGCATTTATACTCCACCATTCCCCCCCCCCGAATGTTGAAATTAAATCAATGAATAAGCAACAGTACATGGTTATTCCCTCCTTTTTAACCCTTACAGCAACCCTGTGAAGTAGGTTAGGCTGAGAAGCAGCAACTGGCCCAAGATCACCCAGTGAGCTTCATGGGGGTGTAGGGATTCAAACCCTGGTCTCCCAGGTCCTCCTAGCCTGACACTCTAACCACTGTGCCACGCTGGATCTCCTCCTCCTCTGCAAGGCTCCGTTCCTTTGAGGTTGCCAGCAGGCATTCCAGGAAGGCTGAAGGCCCCCTGGAGTTGGCATGCCTGCCACCTGTCAAATGTGGCTCATGGTGCTGCCAGAGATAAGTATCTTGGCCTAGCAGGCTCAAACAGTTCCCCACCCCTGCTCTAGGGGGCTGGGAGGGAGTGTGAAAGCAAAGAAGGAGTCTCTCAAACAATGTTGTGTGGGGAGGAAGCACAGCAACTGTCTCCGTTTTCAACGACAACCACCTGTATACGAGACCATTGCGTCAAGGACTTTATAGGCCGTCCTTCTGGCCTGCTCGCTCTCAGCGATGAGCATGAGCCATCTTCTACAATGGGGCAATAAGTAACTTTACGGCGACAAAAGCAATGACGCCAGGCAGAATTTTACGGCGGCGCACTTAAATCACGAGGAGCAGACGAGAGAGGGAAGAAACAACCACCCCAATCACCGACGAGATTCAGCCTTCATTTTCTGCGGATTGGTTTACAATGTGCCATAATGAGACGCTGCCAAATGTTGCGTGAAGACTTCTTAATACTTCCCAGCCAATGAAGCCGGTGATGACTAGACAAAAGAAATTAGACGGCTGCAAAATCGCTAAAAGATTGCCGCTCAGGCTGAGCAGAAGGGGTGCTTATTGGCAATAGATATGCATGTTGCCTTAATGGGCTCTGTGTGTTTTTGAACTTAATTGCCACGCAGTCACTTTATTCATCAAAGTACTGCTTACATTCAGCTAATTTGTCTCTGCTGACGTGCTCCGGCTGCTGCAGTAATGATGTATGTAGTGAGAATATATATATATATATATATATATATATATATATATATATATATATATATATGAGAGAAGGGCAGAGGGAAAGTTTTTGTTGAAGTCCTAGAACCATAAGACTTGGAAGAGACCTCAAAGTCCAATGCTGAGGACAGGAAGCTCACTTCTGCAGCATTCTTCAGGGCTGGCCAACGTGGTACCTTCCATATGTTTGTCAGGGACCTGCACTGAGGAGAAATGGCAGGAGCCTCCCCCCTCCTCCTGAATCTTCCCAGGAGCAGGAGGACAGTATAGATTTGGAACAGTGGTTTGCAGAGGGGCAGAGTTCAGAAGGCAGAAGCTGGGAAATACTGGATGGGGAACAGCTAGGAGAAGAAACACTGGGGGAGAGAGGGTTAACAGATTCACTGTCTCTGGAAAGTATTCCTCCGCTCTCCCCAAGGTCAAGAAGAGCTCGGAAAGTGGCAGAACAGAAAGCACACATAGCACAGAGGGTTTACAACAGGCATCCCCAAACTGCGGCCCTCCAGATGTTTTGGCCCACAACTCCCATGTTCCCTAGCTAAGAGGACCAGTGGTCAGGGATGATGGGAATTGTAGTCCAAAACATCTGGAGGGCTGAAGTTTGGGGATGCCTGGTTTACAAGATGTAGTGATGTGGATTAATAGGCATGTAAGGGTGTGTGATCCTTAATTGGGAGCACGACCATTTCTTTGTTCTCACGCTGTGATTATTACAGTTTCTAACCGGTAAGAGGACTCCTTTTCCTTTGCTTACCTACTGCCACGGGGGGAGGAAGCCAATTCCCTGAAGCCTGACAATGTTGATAGACCACAATGGCGGACCAACATGGTCCATATCAGAGGCCATTAAAGTTCTAGTCGTGGAGCCAATGTTTCTCTCAATGACATAGATTTCATAGAATTGTAGAGTTGGAAGGGACCTTGACGACCATCTAGTTCAGTGACTAGTCCATCTCCCTGCAATGCAGGAATATGCAGCTGTTCCAGATGGGGACTGAACCTGCAGCCTTGTCATTATCAGCACCACGCTCTAACCAAATGAGCTGATGAGCTTTGCCTGCGAAAGGTCCCAAGTTCAATCCCTGGCATTTCCAGGCAGGGCAAAGAGCAATCCTTCTCTGGCACGCCAGAGAGGCATTGCCAATCAGGGCATGAGATAAGGTGGAGCTCAATGGACCGGTGGTCTGTGTCACAGCTTCCTATGTTTGTTGTTGTTGGCAAGAGACAATGGAGAGAGCCTCCAGGGGTGAAGTCAAACTGCTGCATTAGCAGCACCAAAGTGACCTGCCCGGGGAACAAGCCTGGCCATTGTATATGGAAGTCCTAGCGACAAGACCACCCTCTCGGTCTCACTGATGTGGTCCAAAGGAAAGCAGAGCAATACATTTGGCACCAGCTTTGTGGCAGGAGTTGTCAGAAGGATGCCATCCAACCGTCTTAGGGACTCCAGATTTGGTAGGGTTTACTCCTTAGCTTTTCCTTCCCCTGAAGATGTCCCACAAGGCAGCAGGTAATGGGTTTCTCCTTGGAGTTTACTCCTGAAGCCTTTCTCACAGATGTGTATAGCTGCAAGGCAGTGGAAGTTTAGGGTTAGAGTTTTCCTTCCGAGGTGGACGAGCCCCATCTGCTCCTCACTTCCCTCTCCAGCACATGCAGAAACCTCCTTATAATAATAATAAACTTTATTCGCAGTAGCCAAAGGCCATGGCAACAATAAAACAGTACACAGTAGAAGATTTGTTAAAAGCACAAATTAGAATCCTGAATTATCAATCAGTTGGTGGCCCTTATTCTAATTGCCCCAGCAATGAAGCTAGCAACCTTAGCTGTTGTCTGGTCATTTAGGTCTGATAGAAGGAAATGCATTATGGCCATGGTTGAGCGCCCTGGGATGGTTAGAAGGAGTGGAGTAAGGATCTCGTTCCTCAAGTCTTTATAAAGGGAACAGGACAGGAGGACATGTGCAACTGATTCTTTACTACCATCTCCACAGGGGCAAAGTCGTTTCTCAAATAAGAGCTCAAATACACACCTCCTGGTGTAGGGTGGTATATAAATTCTAATAATAGTAATAATAATTGTGAATCATTAGAATTGCCCAACTCCCCATGTCTATACAGATACTTGATCTTTACAGTATGAGTTATAACACAACTGCAGAGTTTAAGTAAGTGGAAGGCCAACATATTTTTTTTAAGCAAAGGAGGCTTGCTCCTAAACAGCACTGTGCATGCCTCATGAGATCAATCTAAGTGTTCTGTTTCCAGTGTTGTTTTATATGAATATCGCAACAGTTCCTAACCAGTCCCAGAATTGCTGATACAGCACTTAAAAGCTCGCCGTGCATCCCGAACATATTCCGAGCACGACCGCACGAGTCCCAAAGCTACTCTTACAGCAGTTGCGAGATGTCAGTGAATCCTGTATTGTTACGAAGAAGTCTGTTCTCAATTCCGCCGAGGTCTCTTTAGAGAACAGAACTTATTACAGCACCAATACCTTCCAGGGAAAGAAGCAGTACAAATACGAGGAAGATTGATTTCCCCCCCTCCTCACTTGAATGCCTTCTGCACTTCAAAACTCTTCTGGGCTAAGAAAATGAGCCACATCAATTATTATTATTGCTATTTTCTGATTAAACAATGCTGCATCAGTGCTCAGCGAACTGCTTACTCACGATACAATGGCCCTTGGATGAAATGGGCTCACTGCTTGCAAGGAGAGGTGGTTTGCCTTATTGTGGCATATTCTGACCCTCCTGGCCACATCCGTGCCATACATTTAAACGAGGGGTAGCGGTACTCAAACTTTTTCAGCAGGTGGCTGGTCCACTGTCCCTCAGACCTTGTGGGGGGCCAGACTATATTTTTTTGGGGGGGGGGAATGAATGAGGGACGATGAGCGGCATGCGAAAGAGCTCCGGAGATGGGCTGCTTTAAATGGCGGCCGCTCGAGAGGGGCGCTCAGCCAACTGCGGCTCCTGTGTCTTGTGAGCGGCAGGGGCTGGCGGTGGCGGAAGAAGAGTGATGATGAGCAGAGCGTGAAAGGGCTCCAAAGAGGGGTTGGCACCAACAAAACCCAGCTCCCTTCCTCTTCTAGGCAGGGTGGGGAGAAGCCAGGAGGAGGGAGGGAGGAGGCGCCGCCGTGTGAGGGAGAGGGATGGAGAGGGAAAGAACGTGCGTGCTGGCGATCCACACGCTGGAGATCCATGCGGCAATTCCCGGACCATCCGTAGGCCAGATTTAGAAGGCAATTGGAGCTGGTCCAGCCCACAGGCCTTAATTTGCCTGCCCATGATTTAAACTTTCCCCCGAAGGAATCCTGGAAACTGTGAATTCTTTGGGACCATTCCAGTGCTGTTCCCACTGCCCCCAGGATGCTCACTCTCAATTCCTTCTTGCTCTCTCCTACTGGATATTTTACACTGAAATAAGGGACAACCCTGTATGGGGTAACTGTGCCCCTGAAGGACCAGGTGTGCAGCCTGGGAGGCATTTTGGACTTGCAGCTGTCCATGGAGGCGCAGGTGAATTCTGTGACCAGGGCGGCTGTCTACCAGCTCCATCTGGTACGCAGGCTGAGACCCTACCTGCCCGCAGACTGTCTCGCCAGAGTGGTGCATGCTCTAGTTGTCTCCCGCTTGGACTTCTGCTATGTGCTCTATGTGGGGCTATCTTTGAAGGTGACCCGGAAACTACAACTAATCCAGAATGCGGCAGCTAGACTGGTGACTGGGAGTGGCCGCCGAGACCATATAACACTGGTCCTGAAAGACCTACATTGGCTCCCAGTTTGTTTCCGAGCACAATTCAAAGTGTTGATACTAACCTTTAAAGCCCTAAATGGCCTCGGCCCAGTATTCCTCAAGGAATGTCCCCACCCCCATCGTTCTGCCCAGACACTGAGGTCCAGCTCCGAGGGCCTTCTGGCGGTTCCCTCACTGTGAGAAATGAAGCTACAGGCAACCAGGCAGAGGGCCTTCTCGGTAGTGGCGCCCACCCTGTGGAACGTCCCCCCATCAGATGTCAAGGAAATAAACAACTACCCGACTTTTAGAAAACAACTGAAGGCAGCCCTGTTTAGGGAAGTTTTTAATGTTTGATGTTTTATCGTGTTTTTAATATTCTGTTGGGAGCCGCCCAGAGTGGCTGGGGAGTCCCAGCCAGATGGGTGGGGCATTAGTAATATATTATTATTATTATTATTATTATTATTATTATTATTATTATTCAGGAGAGGTGGCAACCCTAGAAAGCCCCCACTGCAAGATGACAACTCCTCAGATGTTTTCTGCCTGTGCATTGAATGGCTGCAAGGAATTGCGTCTTTGCCTGACAGCAGGAGTGCTTCATGTTGGGACCAAGTCCCAGGACTTTTCGTTTTAATTACTGCAGAACATCAAAGCGTTTTGTGGTTTGGCCCCGCTTTCTTTCCCCATCATTGTGCTATTGTTTATGATGCTGTTTTACGGAGGTCGGTTTGATCGTTAAGTTTGCTCTTAATGCTGTTGCGCCGCTGCATATGTTTCCTTGCAAGCGAACTTGATTTTTATCATAGGAAGGTGGGATCCATCTGTCTAAAACAAACTTGTATGTCATAAACTCGCAAGTTAGCAGAGATGATCTAAAGGAGCCACATCCAGCCTGTGTCGATTATTGATAAAGGGGCTGTTGCTCTGGTTTTGCCCATCCGGGATGGGAATTAGGGGTTAACAAAAAGAGCCTTAAAGCTCCTTTAATGACTGTGTGGATATTTCCTCTTTTATTGTAAATAATTTTTATTAAAAGTTTTTCAAATATCCATTTTCACAATTCAAATCTTTCAGTATACCAATGCATTCAACGACTTCCCACCTTCCCCTTCCGAGGCTCCTTTATTTTAACCACAATTCCTGCATATTCTTGTATATCCATTTAATTCAACACCCCCCCCATTTTAATATCCCTGATGTGCTGTTGAATTTATCTTAATGCTGTCAGTGTTTTCGTCTGTGTACGATTATTTTCTATATATTCAACAACAAAAATCCACTCCTCTTTAAATACTTGTTCTTCATGCTCTCTAAATCTGCTAGTTGTGCATATTCTAACGTCTTAAGTTGCCCATCCTCCTTATTAGTGACCTCACTCACTTTCCATTTTTGGGCTAACAGGATCCGAGCTGCTGCTGTTGCATACATAAATAGATTTTTTCCTGACTCCTGGGTACCTCTGTCTGAACCATTTCTAAAAGGAATGCCTCTGGGGTTTTTTTGGGGGGGGGGATAGTTGATTTAAACATTTTTTTCATCTCATTGTAAATCATTTCTCAATACCCTTTAACTTTTTTGCATGCCCACCTCATGTGGAAAAAAGTTCCTTCAATTTCCTTACACATATATGATTTGTATTTATACATCCTAGCTAAACTACTCGGTGTTAGATACCATCTATAAATCATTTTCATAGAGTTTTCCTTCAAGGTTTCCTGAATGGGCAATTGGCTTGCTGGGGAGGTAGAGGAGCGCCTTGGATCAGAGCAGCGCACAGCAGTTTTGGGAAGTTCAGGTTAAGTCATGATGTCATGCACCTCTCTAGTCCTTGTGTGGCCATTTAAAGCAGGGAGGGGGAGGATGGGAACAAAATGGAATGTGTTGCCTTTGCCTGCCATTGGCTATTGCGCCACCTACTGTTGGCTCCTTGGCTTCCACCCTACCAATCCCAGTGGGCTCATATGAATATAACCTGTAGAGAAGCTGCTATTTTTTTCCTTGCCTGCCTTAAAGTTGTTTTTTCAACATCTTTATTTTCTTACACCTGTATAGGGAAGTTTTTAATATTTGATGTTTTACTGTGCTTAATGTGTTTAATTTGTTGGGAGCTGCCCGGAGTGCAACCTGAGTTCAGCATGGGTGGCATATAAACAACAAGTTGTTGTTGTTGTTACAAAAAAAAGATGGCATAAGGGGGAGCACCTGATCAGGAATATGACAAAGGCAGATTTAGGGGAGTGTGTCCGACCAGTTTGGTTGCACAAGGTGCAGAGCCTCAAGAGTATCACAACTCTGAGGTTGAAGGTGAGGGGCTGCCAAATTTTGGCACCACACAGGACACAGCTGAAATTTGAGACCCCATGGTGTCATGGTGGTCGGCTTTAAGGTGGGCGGCACTGTGGTCCAAACCACTGAGCCTCTTGGGCTTGCTGATCAGAAGGTCAGCGGTTTGAATCCCCATGACCGGGTGAGCGCCTGTTGCTCTGTCCCAGCTTCTGCCAACCTAGTAGTTCGAAAGCACGCCAGTGCAAGTAAATAAATAGGTACCGCTGCGGCGGGAAGGTAAATGACATTTCTGTGTGTTCTGGGTTCTGTCACAGTGTTCTGTTGCATGAGAAACGGTTTTGTCATGCTGGCCACATGACATGGAAAGCTGTCTGTGGACAAACGTCAGCTCCCTCGGCCTGAAGCGAGATGAGCTCTGCAACCGCATAGTCGCCTTTGACTGGACTTAAATGCCCAGGGGTCCTTGACTTTTTTCTCTCTTTTTTGCCCT
This sequence comes from Zootoca vivipara, assembly GCF_965207765.1. Classification (NCBI taxonomy): domain Eukaryota; kingdom Metazoa; phylum Chordata; class Lepidosauria; order Squamata; family Lacertidae; genus Zootoca; species Zootoca vivipara. The sequence continues at coordinate 15,853,172 of NC_142586.1, forward strand.
CGCACGTCCCGTTTGCAATGGGAGGAAAGCATCCATTGGCACTGTTTAATATGGTTTTAAAAATAAATGTGCAAGGGATAAAGGTGGGAATAACTGTCATGCCCAGCTTGGCCCTTTGTCTAGAAAAACTGGGGTGCAGCGCTGTAGCCGATTCCCAAAGCTGGCAATTTTGAGGCTGGCTGTGCTGTATAGGCATATATGCTTGCCTTCATCGCCTGCCTCTTTATGCATTTGTTGACAGAGCAAATACTACAGAGATGTTGCATAAGTTGCTGCATTGTTGTCGCGACCTGCTCCGGGACCTTAGAGTGAAGGACGGATAATAAATCAAATTGACAACAACAATGCTGTCCCATCCCATTACATATGTCTCCTCAAAAGCAAGCCCCACAGAGTTCAGTGGGACTCAGACAAGTGTATCTGCAGGACATCTGCCTGAACTGGGTAATGCATCTTCTTCTCCAGGGAAGTGGAGAGTCTGGAAGAGTTCGGCATTTTATGTGCACTCCCTCATCCAGATACAAAAGAAGGGGAAAGGAAATGTTTCCATTATTCATGAGAGCAGAGTGGGAATGTGACTAAACGCTCTCAATACACAAGGACTCTCATCTCTCTCTCTGATCAGCACCACTCGCCTGCACAGAATTATTGATTCCAGGTTTCCATCCTCCTGAAGCACTGCTAGGTAAATTTCCAAAGCTATTTCCCCCTGTGATGATGCCTCTAGTCTATAATCTTGCTTTGGCAAGCCGAGGAACCACTCAGTGACAAGTGGCAAAGTGCTGCCTTACCCCCACTTTTCTTCATTGTCACTGAGCGCTTCCCCCAGCTTGCCAAAGCACAATTGTGGGCTATAGGTATTGTCACAGGGGAAAATAGCATCCCCCAGGGATGAAGGAAGAGTGGCCTAAGGTAGGGATGGGTGAAATCTGTGGTCCTCCACCAGGCGATGTTGTGGGGACTCCAGCTCCCCATCAACCACACACCCAGCTCAGCACAGCTGTTAGTCAGGGATGACAGTGGGGGCAGGGCAAGTGTGCCAATCTGAGTAGATTATTGAGGGGGGGGAGGAAGAAGCCCCACTCCACACAATCAATCACAAAATGCACCATACGCTCATCAACTTGGGGTGTGTGTGTCCTTGGCCCCCTCAAATAATTTACCGGGGGGGGGGGGACCTCAGCCCCTAGGAGTTGGCACCTATGCTGCTGCAGGGGCCAACTTTGGTAATCTGGTGCCTTGAATCTCTCTCCCCACCCCCCTTTTGAGTAGGTACCCATATAAATATGAGTTGCTGTTATTACTTAGGGCCCCCTTGGCTCATCAATCTTTGTGGGGGAACCCTAGATCCCCTTAAATCCGGCGCAATAACTACAGCCTATCCTCCCCCCTCACTAGGAATCCTGGGAACTGTAATTTTTTTAAGGGTGCTAGGAATTGTAGCATTGCGAGGGGGGGACGACTAAAGTTCCAGAGAGAGAGAGAGAGAGAGAGAGAGAGAGAGAGAGAGAGAGAGAGAGAGAGAGAGAGAGAGAGAGAGAGAGAGAGAGAGAGAGAGAGAGAGAGAGAGAGAGAGAGAGAGAGAGAGAGAGAGAGAGACGTGTTCTAAACGTACGGGATGCAGCTTAACTTCGGAGCGTTTGACTTCTGTGGGACTTGACTCCTGCGTCGTCACGATGCGCAGCGCGGCGCGCTACATTTTTGCCACCTCTTTCTCTGCCTCTCTCTCAGGGCAAGCATCTTGCGTGGCCTTTCTCATCCGTCCGGGCGCCCGCAGCGAGCAGTCCGTGCACGCCTCCTTCCCCGCAATGTGGGGCTTGCAGGACACGGTGGGGGAAGCCGGGAGGGAGGCCGAAGGACCGCCCTTCTTCCGTGTCTCCTCCTCCTGCCGCTGCTGCGGGGCTGCCGGCGAGCGCCTGCCAAAGCCGCGCTGCGTCCTGGGGACTCGCCACGCGCGCCGGGCGCCACCAGATGCTCCACGGAGCAGCTCCCTTTCCCCGCGCGCCACGCTTCCAGTGCCAGGTATTTCCCCTCGCCATCGCGGTGGAGAGGGTCAGGGAGGGGGGTCCCCCTTCTTCTCCGCCCCCTCCGGCTCCCATCTCCGTCGCTTGGGTCCGCCTTTTCCCCGTAAACTTTCCCTGGGGTCGCCTCGCCTTGCCTCTCCAGCCTTTGCTTCGTGCGCGCAAAAGAAACTTCGTTGCATCCTCTCCGCCTTCCTTTGCGCCTCCCAAGTTTTCAGTTCAGTTAAGGAGACTGGAAAGAAGAACAATGTTTTCCCCCCTCTCATCGGGCTCCCAGGCACCTTATTTCATCATCATCATCATTATCATCATTATTTACTTATTTATTAAACTTGTAGAGCACCCCCCCACACACACCTTGCGTAAAACTGAGAGCGCCGCTCCGTTTCTTATTTGCAGCGCCAGAGGGTCCCATAGGGGACACTGTTGTGGAAACTCAGCCCTGCGGTTTAGGGGTTGTGTCGGGGCGAGCTGTGCTTCCTTTGCACACGCTCAGAGGCAGTGACCTTGCCATCTGGGCTGCAGGTGGAGTGTGCAATTACTAGCTAAGGCTGCAGTCTGAATTCAGTGGGACTTGCTTCTGAGCAGACGTGGTTACTAGGATTGCAGCCTGAAATCTCGCATGAAGCCTACAAACAGATTTCCATGCTCCGTGGATGTCCTTTCAGAAGACAAGTGAAGCCTCATGGATTGTGTGGGGTTTTTTTAAGGGTGGGTGGTTTGCAGAGATTGACTTGGAATCATTTCCTGCCCCTTTGAAATGTAGTGACTTTTTCTCTTTGAAATGTGAATGTTGTGTAATTCTATGGGGGAAGAAATGGGACGTCTCAGATACGGAACTTGGTTTTCTACTTTACTGTAGTAATTTTGGTCTTTTACTAGGGAATGTGATGTTGTTGGTTTTTAGCATGAAACTGCATTAGATTGGACTCTGTGTCTCTGTGTGCTTAGTAAGGGGAATGACAAACTCTTTGAGACTTTGAGAATTGTAGAGTTGGAAGGGGTCCTCCAAGGGTCATCTAGTCCAACCCCCTGCAATGCAGGAATCTCAATTCAAGTTCAAGCACCCATGCCAGATGGCCAATCAAGCTCTTCTTAAAAACCACCAAGGAAGGAGAGTCTGTCACCTTCTGAGGGAGTCCATTCCTCTGTCGATGTTTAGTCGGAATCTCCTTTCTTGTAACTTGAATTCATTGGTTCAGATCCTGCCTTCGGGGGCAGGAGAAAACAGTTATGTTTCCAACACGGGTCACATTCTGCTGATCTTGGCAGTCCTGCAAGGTTTGCCATCTGCAAGGGAGATGATGTTCCTTGAAATGTGGGTGCTTCCAGGCTACTGCTATTTTAGGATGAGATGCAATCAATATATTGTTCAATTCAAGTCGTGCAATTAAATGCTGTGTTGATACTCTTGTATAACACATCCCCCACTCAAAAAAAACAAAAAAACCTCAGACTTTTTGTGATAAGGAAAGTGATTGGAAAAGGGACTCGAAAATGCTTGCTTTGACACAATGCCATCTAACTTCCTTTGCAAACAAATTGGGATGAATGCTTGATAAATAGCTGGCTTTTTCTAAGCTCTCTCCAAACTTTGTGCAAACAAATCAGGACAAATGCTGAAAAAACAAAACAAAAAACAACGGTCACCTGGAAGCCCATACTGCAGAGATCCACCCCGTCTTTCCAGAAGACAGATTTTAATAGTAGTCTAGTCTGACCAAACTGCGGGAGGCAGTGGAAGACAGGAGTGCCTGGCGTGCTCTGGTCCATGGGGTCACGAAGAATCGGTCACGACTAAACGACTAAACAACAACAACAACAGGTTCATTTTCTTTGAAGTATTAGTGTACTATGGTACATTGGATGGTAATGGTATTGCTGCACTTGAAATGGATTTATTTCTCAAAATCAAGGTGCATTAATTGTCTTTTTATAATGCCCTTCAATTTCCTAAGTGTGTTTTAAAGAGACAGTGGAAGCCGGGTCCTTCTTATCCCCTAAGTGACCTGATCTGCCTTCTCCCTTCGCCTTTGTTTTTTCATCAGATATTACAAAAATATTTGGAAGCAACTATTTAACTTGGCTTTGGTTATTTTTGGTCAGGCTTCACAACACTCTTGTTTAATCCTTTCCCCTAAAAATATAATAATAATCCAGTTAAGTTTCTGTAACGAAACCAAGAAGAAGCCAGAAATCATCTTCCAAAAGTTGAACTGTGCAGCAGCACCCTGTAGAAGAGAATTGATGTGAACCCTCTTTCAGCTGGGATGCTTTAGGCATCGATGTCATCAGCTAGTTCTTTCTCTTCTCCCTTTATTTTTTGTGCTACCACAATTGCTCCATGCATTATATTTCTAGGTTACACTTAAAACAAGAGAAGGGCTCCTCAGAGGCCCAAGTGCATCCCACTGCCCGTGCAGGAAATCCATAGCCACGGCATCTCTTGATAAGTAGCCTTCAGCATTTGCTTAAAAACCACAATCAGGGCAGCCTGTTCCACAACCGAGAAGCTCATCCCATCAGGAAGTTATTTCTAGTGGTACAAACCTTTTGTTGCTTTACGTTACAATGTATTGAGGTAAATGTATTTTGGAGGGATGCGGGTGGCGCTGCGGTCTAAACCACTGAGCCTCTTGGGCTTGCTGATCAGAAGGTCGGTGGTTCGAATCCCCATTGCTCTGTCCCAGCTCCTGCCAACCTAGCAGTTCGAAAGCACACCAGTGCAAATAGATAAATAGGTACCGCTGCAGCGGGAAGGTAAACGGCATTTCCGTGTGCTCTGGTTTCTGTCACGGTGTTCCGTTGTGCCGGAAGCGGTTTAGTCATGCTGGCCACATGACCTGGAAAGCTGTCTGTGGACAAATGCTGGCTCCCTTGGCCTGAAAGCGAAATGAGCACCGCAACACCATAGTTGCCTTTGACTGGACTTAACCATCCAGGGGTCCTTTACCTTTACCTACAGTGTATTATGTAAAGACTGTGAAACTGGCAAATGGAAATGTCAGTCAGTTTGGCCTCATTAAGGGGCAATATTTCAATATGAGTAGGAAAATGAGAGTGCCCCTAAACATTAGGGGTGTTTTTTAGGGGGGGGAAGCACTGCCTACAGTGTATGTACTTTTCCTGGTTTATTTGGCTGTTTTGTAACACAAGAAAATCTTTAATAAAAACCAAGAACTGAGTTTGTAGTGAAGCAAACTTGATTTAGGTGTGCACATGCAACAGCAATTGCCATTAACAGACTCTGAACTCCCCCCTCCATGCACAACCACACACCGTATGTGTAGACAGGAACCGTTTTCAAGCGTCCTTGTGAGGGAAGCATTCTAAATCCAAGAGGGGTTTTCTAGGCTTCTTTCGCAGAGATCAAAGGTATGAACACATTTCTTAAGGAACAGGAGAGGGGAAGAGAACCGGAGAAGTTTGCCACTGTGGGTTTTGTCTTCATTAATTCCACCCCCACCCCGGCTGTGGAATTTTTTACTGTATTACAGTAACCCATTAGTGTGAAATCATCTCTTTTTCTCCAGACCTTGGCTAGTGTTCATGCAGAGCAGGACTGGCAAGGAGGGATGCTGGGTTGCACTACTTTGCTGAGTATGTGGTCCGGTTTGTCAGCAAAAGTGTCGGAGAGTAATTAATTGCACGCAGAAGTTTTGCTGGGAAAATATATTCTCGCTAGTCCTGGTGTTGGAAGGCGCTGAAGAACCTGCAGGAGGAGAACAGGCAGGTTGGCTTAGTTGTGTGTGTGTGTGTGTGTGTGTGTGTGTGTGTGCAGACATTCTTGGTGCAAGCACTTTTATTCTTGTTAAAAAAAGCTGGCAGTGTGTGTGTGTTTGCTTGAGGGGGGGGGGAATCTGGAGCAATCTTGCAGCCAGTACGTTTTCAGGAAACAAATAGTATCTTGGTGGTGTGTGTGTGATTTAATGGGAAAACGTCACGGATGGAATGATCCCTGCCATTTGCTCACTCCCTTGCACACTGTGGTTGCTTTTAGTTAGAATTGATCGTTCCCGGGTGAAATACATTAGAAGAAAGGCATCATTAACTTAGGAATGACCCTAAGAAAGTATGTTTTGGGTGGGCGTACTTGTCGGGTGTCAATTCTCTGGCAAAATTCCAGAGCTTATAAGATTTTAGCAGTGTCCTTTATATGAAGAGCAAAAGACTTCAGAGTGAGGGTCTAATGGGCAGGGATTGCCAAATGACCAGTAGATAACTCTGAATGCGCTGTGGTGTTTTACATTTATAATCCACTTTTCCTCCAAGCAGCTCATGGTGGCGTGAAGTCCTCCTTCCGCCACCCACTTTGTCCTCACAGCAACCCTGTGAGGTGGGGAAGGCTGAGAGGCTGAGAGACTGTTCCAAGGCCACCCAGTGAACTTCATGGCTGGGTGGGGATTTGAACCCTGCTCTCCCAGATCTGAGCCCAACTGTTGGGCCGTACTGGGTCTCACGATAGGATTTCATGATATCTTGTGATTTGCCTTCCAGGCATTTGTGGCGAGATACAGTCCAGTCTTGGGTGTACTTACTCAAAAGTTCTCAAAGGAAATGGGCCAAAACTACATTCTGGCTAGATGGCACTGCTCAAGATGCTGTGTGACAAGGGCTGGTGGACTGATCAGCTTTTTGTCCTCAGCTGGAAGGATGTGTGTAGGGTTTACTCCTTCGCCATTTCTTCTCTTGAACATATCCCACACGGCAGCTGAGATTTAGTACCAGAGTTTACCTTTCCCTGGTTAGGCTGCCTTCCCAGGTGGACAAGCCCCATCTGCCCCTCTTCTCTCTCCAGCACATGCAGAAACCTCCTAACCATAGCTGCCAAGTCTCCCGTTTTCCCCGGGAAATCCCTGTTTTTCCAGCTGTTCCTAGCTGAAAAAACGGATTTTTTTTTGTTTCCCCCCGGTTTATTCTGGCACGACGGCCATTTTGGAACTGGGCGGAGCATGCTCAGAAGCGACTTTTGATGCTGCTCTGCCCAGTTCCAAAATGGCTGCAGTGTGACTTCTGGCGTGGCGGCCATTTTGGAACTGGGCAAAGCAGCATCAAAAGTCACTTCTGAGCATGCTCCGCCCAGTTCCAAAATGGCGGCAGCGCTACTTCCGGCCTGCTATTTCCGGCCCGGTCCCTTATTTCTCTGACAGCAACTTGATAACTCACTGAGGGTTTGAGGCCCACTGACTACCCCCACTTGGTTTTGACTTATTTTGTACATACGAGAATAATAAAAGATGGTGATCTGGCAGATCTTTCTGAAATTGTTCCTGTTGCTGGCCATGTGAAATTTTTGACTGATAAGGTTGTTGTTTTTTTAAAGTGAGGTTATGTGTAAGGAAGTATTTTTGCTGAATCAGACAGTCTTCCATGCAACTCAGTATTGTTTACAACAGTTTTCCCCAAACTTGGGTCTCCAGCTGTTTTTGGACTACAACTCCCATCAACCCTAGCTAGCAGGACCAGTGGTCAGCGATGATGGGAATCATAGTCCAAAAGCAGGTGGAGACCCAAGTTTGGGAAACCCCTATTTGCACAGGTGGAGAGCAGCTCTCTAGTTTTCAGACACAACGTCTTTCACTATCTGAAATTGAACCTGGGACCTTATGATTGCAAGGCAGATGCTCCAACCACTGAGCAATATAGCCTCTTCCTTTCTCCTTTTCTTGCTGTATCCATAGTTGTCTAAACAGGGTATCTGTAATCCTTAGCAATAAGCAACAAAGAGGTTTCCAGTCTGCAAAACCAGGACTTCCCCTCGAAACAGTAGGAAGGCTTAAGAAACAAGAATGCCTGGTTAAAATTAAAAGTAATTCTCTGGAGGCAAATTTATAAACCAGAGGTCAGAATTTGTCCTGCCTTGACCCTGTGGAGAGGCCGAGTGGTCCTATATCAGGGAACATTCCCACACTGACTGCTCCAAGGACATGTCAGCATAGAAGAAGGAAAAGCACATTTGGAAGCCCGGACGAATAATTGGCATTTGGCCCTCAAGGTAATCCTAATTATTGAACTAAGTCTTCCAGAGCAGTGAAAAGTAATAATGGCCAATTCAATGTCACTTAGAAAGTGCTGTAATATGGGGTTGGTCGGTTTCTTGGCCATGATCCAGACCTCATAGAAAACAACGAATAAGACAAGAGAGCTTCGCAAGTTTCTGCTTCTGCTGAGCACGGTAACCGATGATATGATGGCTCCTCAAAACGGAAATCGATGTTTGAAACCTAACCACATTTCCCCTCCCCTGACATCTTTATTTAAAAAGTACATAATTATATGCACACTAAATATGTTGAGATGTAAGAGAAAAAGAGAAACAGCACCCGTATTGAATGGAAAGTAATGGGGGGGGGAGAAATACCCACAGCTGTATACTTTACAAAGTTGCTATTGTACTTCACCAGATCTTAATCTATTACAGTATTTGTAAGAATGGATTCCAAACATCGTTGAATTTGTCCATGGCAAGTCTGCGTTTATATGTTGTGAGTTTCAATCCAATCGTAGAAGCATTTTTTATTTTTCCAATTCATCTGTATCAGTCTTTTTGCTATGGTAAGGGTACAAAGAGTCTACTCGCGTTGTCCTTTTGTAAGGTTCCATGTGCTGGATATATAATTCAAAAGGATATTTTGCTCTGTGAATGTAAGGTTGTTCTGTACAGTTCTGTTGATAGTTTCAGTTACCTTCTGCCAAAAAACTTTCAATATAGGACAACGAAAAAAACGTATGTTTTAGAGAAGCATTATCCCTATTGCATCTCCAACAGTTAGGTACCTTAGATAGCCTTTTTTTAAACAAACGTAATGAGGTCCAGTATATTCTAAATATTATTTTTTGTTTCATGAGCCTCAGCGATGCCCTTGTTATAGCACTCACTTAAAGCAGTTTCCCACTGTGTGGGTGAAACTGAGTTCTCTAATTCTTTATTCCATTCCTCCCCCAATACCTGTATATCAAATTGGTTTGCTAGTAACAAAGATTTATATATGTCGATGGCTGGTTTTTTTTGTTGCATAAGAATTAATCAACTGCTTCAATATCTTTGGGGTCTCTGAGGCTGTAAAAGCTGCTGGTCCGTAGATGGTGGTTAGCAAGTGTTTTATCTGGAGATATTGCCATTGAGCATTTGTAGGTAATCTGTGTTTGTCTCTTAAAACAGAATATGTATAAAATTCATCCTCTTCGTTTCTAATAATAATAATAATATTATTTATACCCCGCCCATCTGGCTGGGTTTCCCTAGCCACTCTGGGCGGCTTCCAACAGAAAAATGAAATAAAATAATCTATCAAACATTAAAAGCCTCCCTAAACAGGGCTGCCTTCAGATGTCTTCTAAAAATCTGGTAGCTGTTTTTCTCTTTGACATCTGATGGGAGGGCATTCCACAGGGCAGGCGCCACTACCGAGAAGGCCCTCTGCCTGGTTCCCTGCAACTTGGCTTCTCGCAACGAGGGAACCGCCAGAACCCTCGGTGCTGGACCTCAATGGGGGTGGAGACGCTCCTTCAGGTATACTGGACCGAGGCCATTTAGGACTTTAAAGGTCAGCACCAACACTTTGAACTGTGCTCGGAAACGTACTGGGAGCCAATGAAGATCTTTCAAGACCGATGTTATGTGGTCTCGGCGGCCAGTCCCAGTCACCAGTCTAGCTGCCGCATTCTGGATTAGTTGTAGTTTCCGGGTCACCTTCAAAGGTAGCCCCACGTAGAGCGCATTGCAGTACTCCAAGCGAGAGATAACTAGAGCATGCACCACTCTGGCAAGACAGTCAGTGGGCAGGTAGGGACTCAGCCTGCGTACCAGATGGAGCTGATAGACAGCTGCCCTGGACACAGAATTGACCTGCGCCTCCATGGTGATCTAACGGTAATATACCCAAATTCATCCACCTTTTGCATATGACCTATTCTTTCCCGATTTTTTAAAACGGGTTTCCCCACAAAGTCATTTTGTCGTGGGAGAAAAGGTCAAATTTATATTTTTTCGGACATGTGCCATATCGTTTGAACAGATGTTATTGTTTCAATAGCATCTTGAGTATTAATGTGTTTGGACCCTAGTGCTGCTCATCTTTCTAGAGGTGCTACATAGGAATATTCCAAAGCAGTCCAATTTGTGTGGTGGAGGGACCCTCTCCGTCCCTGCCTTCAACGAAGGGGTGTCTCTGTTGTTTCTGCAGTCTGTGCTGTTTAAATCTCACTATCCCAGAAGGGCCTATTGAAGCTTTGTGTGCTCAGCAACATTGCGACATCAGTCTTCTTGAATGCATCAGCTGGCCAGGCCAGGAGGTGATGCTGACAAAAGGTACAGATATTCCCAGTTGCTCTATAACTGTTTAGCATCTTGCCGCACTAGCTTCACCTCAGCCATTGCTTCTGTTTCTGGCTGCAGTTTTAGAGAATATTTCTCTTCCTGCCGTGGGACCGAGCCATTGTGGTGCTGTTGGTTAGAGTGTCGGATGAGGGCTGGGGAGACCCAGGCTCAAAACCACACTGAGCCATGAAATTTGCTGGGTTGCCTGGGGTCAGTCAGAGTCTCTCAGCTTAACCTACTTCACCGGGTTGTTGTGAGGAGAAAGTCGTGGATGCCACCTGGAGATTCGTGGAGGAAAGGTGGATCGCAATTGGAACGAATCAATAAAGCTGTGAAAAATACTAGATAGGTTCAAAAACTGAAATTCAAATTTTGCTTTGTGAGACTTGCAAGTGAAACAGGAAAGACAGAAGTTACTTTTTAAAACAACAACGTATATTTATTGGAATCTTCCATACAGAGGAAGTTGACATACATGGCAAGAGGCCCTCGAAAGAGGAATGAAATGTATGAAAATAATATGCAACGTATGTAGGTACACAAAACCATTTTGTATGGAATGAGTTGCTATTTTTGTTGTTGCTGCATTTCCCCCTTAATTGTTTTGTAACTAACTCCATATCTGAGCTACTATATGATATTGTGATTTTTGAAAGCACACACACACCATGATTCACGATATATTGCCAGGTCAAAAAGTATGACGCTGGTATCACGGTGTGGACTTCAAACCGGTTTTGAACGATAGATTACCAAGCCCTATTGTTTCCCTTCCATTGTTTCCTTTGAGGTCTGCCAGATTCTTCTCCTTGCTTTCTACTGTTCCTTCCTCTTTCGCATCTGCATTTGCCCTTTCCTCTCATGCTTCACTTTCCTGCCCTCTAAACTCTGGGAGCGTTGGAAGCAACTTGTCTTTGCAGAATCTGCAGTGGTTCTGTACAGTACCGGTATACTTTGGGGGCAAGCTCAGGGGAAGGGCCAGAGGTGACAAACGGCAAGAGAAATTCTGCCACATCGCTTGCATGTGCCAAACGCAACATCCTTTCCCCCCAGTACTCCAATTTGTAACTTACTCTACATGGGGCTGCCCTTGAAACTGACCCAGAAACCCCAACGGGTGCAGAATGCTGTGGCAAGACTCCTCACAGGGTCCTCGCCACGGGATCACATTCACCCAGTGCTATACCAGCTGCACTGGCTCCCGGTGGAGTACAGGATCAGGTTTAAGGTGCTGGTTTTAACCTTTAAAGCCCTATACGGCCTAGGACCCTCGAACCTACGGGACTGCCCCACGGAGGACCTTATGGTGTACATCCTAAAGATTCCAGGCCCCAGAGCGATCAGACTGGCCTCGGCAGAGCCAGGGCCTTCTCGGCCGTGGCCCCAGCCTGGTGGAACACTTTCTCACAAGGGACTAGGGCCCTGCGGGATTTGACATCTTTCCGCAGGGCCTGCAAGACGGAGCTGTTCCGCCAGGCCTTTGGTCAGGGTTCGGTCTGACTCATTTTCTCCTTGTATAAGAACAAGCACGAAGGAGATTTTCAGCCCGCTCACAGGTGCTTGTAATATCAGTGGAAACAGTTGGTAACCGCCTTCAATTTTAACCTGAAGATTGCCACTTGTCCAGTTTTAATTCTAATTTTAATTTGTTTGAATTAATTGTGGCATGTATCTTAATTTATTGATCGCTTGTTTTTATGCATTGTCTTACTTGTGTGATGTTAGCTGCTCTGAGTCCAGTCCACCTGGGGAGGGCGGGATATAAATAAAATTTATTATTATTATTATTATTATTGCTCTTACATGATAGTAGGCCGTTAAAGCGCATGGAAACGAGTGACTCCGGTTTGCTTAAGTTTAGTTAGCTCTAGAGAGGCTTGCATCTCGGTGCAAAAAGATTCCTGTTAATGGGCCACTTGACCTGCGGATCCGACAGCTTATTGCAAAGTCCATTATCAGCCTTATTGATATTGTGCTATGTTTTATCTTCACTGAGAAAACAAACACACACCTCCCCCCCCTCCAGCTAAACCCTATTAAAACGTCCTGAACTGTCTGTACTGTTCACTGCCGTCACTTCAGCACAGTACCAGACTATTACATGATGCATCCATTGCGGTGGTTTTATTATTATTATTATTACTTCCAAATCCATGACAGCATGCCACAAGGCACCCAAGCAATTATGTGGCTCCTGAATCTAGCTTAGTAGACCTTTGATTCCTGGTTCCTGGTTCCTGTGGTTTGGCCTTTTCAAGAAAGAAAGAAAGAAAGAAAGAAAGAAAGAAAGAAAGAAAGAAAGAAAGAAAGAAAGAAAGAAAGAAAGAACGAGCACCATACCATTTACACTCAGTTATGCAACCGAGCTGCGGATGCGGTGTGTGGATTGAAAGGGCTGCTTGCCCATCAGCATTCGGCTGGTGTAGAACCAACCTATGCCGACTGGCTGTACGCAGAGCATGCAGTGTCAGAGTACAAGGTGCTGTTATTCTGCACTGGCAGAGGGGGTGAGGCGGGGCGAAGCGCTCTCAGTGAATCAAAAGGGGGAAGAGATATACGCAAAGCACCAGGTATTAAAGGAGTCTCCTTCATTTCATTTCATTTCTTGAATTTATATACCGCCCTACACCTGGAGGCCTCAGGGCGGTTCACAAAAAAGATCACAATACGGTATATAAAATAAAAATACAGTAAAAATCTAATACCCCCCCCCAAAGAGCCAAATTTTAAAGGGTATAGGATGTTGATTAGGTCAGCCGAAGGCCTGGTTAAAAAGGAACGTTTTTGCCTGGCTCCTAAAGGTGTCTAATGAAGGTGCCAGGCAAATTTCCCTGGGGAGAGCATCCCACAGACGGGGAGCCACTGCAGAGAAGGCCCCGTTCTTGTGTTCAGTGGCGGAGCATGAAGCTCCACCACCGGGGGAAGAGAGCAGGCGCGCTGCCCCCAGGGACATGGCACGCGTTCTGGGGGCAGGGTGGGGCACGCATTTGGGGGGCGGGGTGCACAGTGCGAGCGGGGGGCAACTGCGATGGCGCCCTCACCGCCCCCATCTTCCTACGCTACTGCTTGGGTTGCCACCCTCTCGACCTCTCGAGGAGGAGGCACACGAAGAAGGGACTCAGAAGATGATCTCAGGGTCTATGTTTGGTTTACAGAAGCTTATGGGTTGCTACTTATTTAAATCAGTAGTCTTCTGCTAATCACTCTCGCATCTATAATGTGGAGGGGAGTGGCGTCATAGATTCATGTCAAATCAAGCAACATTTGAAATTCACCAGGTGCAAGATACATTTTGCACCTGGCTGTCGGCCACTTGCGACCAGGTGAAGATGCCCAGGTGTCAGGATGGCGCCTGACGTCTCCACCATCTGGAGGTGCTATGCCTGGGGATCACTGGATCTTGACTGTTTTTACACACTAGCAACACATCCTGTAGAATTCCCCCTGTGATATTTCATCTGCACAATCAGAACGAATTTCAGGAAGCAGAAAGTCGTATGGAAAAATGCAACTTTTGAGCTGTTACAGTCACCAAACAGAATGCCTAATTGCCATTTTTGGGGCTCTAATTTTCAAATGATGGATTGACCGTGATTAAACATGTCAGTTAAACATCTGGCTAGTTCAGATGGCAAACTTGAGCTAGGTTAAGAGGCTTGAGAACTTAAAGAAGAAAAACCACCTGATCCAGGGACAGTCCACACATATATTGGCCTATTCCGACCCCTCTTTTTCTTAATGGTGACACGGACCATTCATAACATAAGAATATTCTTTACAAATGTGAGCAGGGCAGTGGGGTGGGGTAAGTGAAGGCAATTCACTATAATGTCATTCACCGCTCCTACTCAGGCTGCACAGAAAAAGCATTTTGGTTCCTGAAATGCATTCCGATTGTGCAGATAAAATATAACTGATAGAATTCTACAGGATGTGCTGCTAGTACGTGAAAACAGTTGATGTCAGGTGCAAAATGCGCCTGGTGCCTGGCTAATTTTGAACTCCGACTGTAATATGAAAAGGTGGTTGGTTTTCAGATACGTTCCTTTTTTCCACTATGTGTGGGGGGGAATCATATTCTTTTTTAAAAAAAAAAAATCCCAGAGAGGGATTTCCCCTGGTAGAAATCCCAGAGAGGTTTGAAAAGAGGTGGGGGTGGGGTGGGATTGAGGCTCTGTCTGGGTTTCTCAGTGCTGTGCTGGATCTCCCCAGCCTTATAGTTTGATGCTCTAACTCGGGGCGGCAATTTTTTTTAGCCGCAGGCCAGTTCACTGTCCCTCAGACCTTGTGGCGCGGTGGCGATGTGGCACTGGGCTGGGGGAGCTGGAAGAAGAGGCGAGGGGGGGGGCAAGTAGTCCTCCCCACCCCCAGTCCCACTCGCTGCGCTTACCTTCCCTGGGGCCGCCGCCGCCACTGCCATCGCTGCTTCTCGTGGGTAGGCAGAGCGAGCTCGTCTTCTCTGCTGTCTGGCCCACAGGAGCACCAGGGCGGTGAAGGGAAGATGAACGGCTTGAGAGGGCTGGCTCCGGAGAGGGGCTGCTTAAAATGGCGCTCAGCCAGCTTAGCCCAGCCCCTTTCCTCCTCTAGGCAGGGCGGGGAGAAGCTAGGAGGAGGGAGGGAGGAGGCACCGCCGTGGTGTGTATGAGGGAGAGGGGGGGAAATGGAATGGTGCAGGGGGGGGAATGGCGCTGCCTGAATGAACAGAATCCCCATGCCTATCCATGGACAGTCCGCAGGCCGGATCCTGAAGGCAATTGGGCCTGATCCGGCCCACGGCCCTTAGTTTGCCGACCCCTGCTCTAAATTATAAGCCCAACTGACAGTTAATTACACACGGAGCCTTATTGCTTTGAAGAAGAAAAGTAGGCTGGTGTTTAGTCATTTAGTCATGTCCCACTCTTCGTGACCCCATGGACCAGAGCACGCCAGGCACTCCTGTCTTCCACTTTGGGGTAAAACATACCCTATTTATCAGGCTTTTAGTTGTTGTTTTTTAATTGGCTTTGGTGTATCCTGAGTGAAACTAAACAGGATTATAAATTGGGCTTGGGCTATGAAAATGACCACTCTAGTAATTGGCTTTCCTAGCACCGTAAAATATATGGCACAGACAATATATAGCGCTTTCAGTTTTAACTATAGGAGTTGCTTTTTGGAGTGTGGGGGGGGGGAGTTGATTGCACATAAACTGCTGCTGGGTTTATTGATTCTTTAGAAGTTAATTATAGGGTGAAACCCCCTAAATTTGCTGCATCGGTTACAGACGTGTCGGCGGCATATTTGATGTAGAAGAGAGTGGCGGTTACAGTTGTGCAGAACGATTCTCAAAAGTTAGTGATCACAGCCTTCTAAACAACACGCATGGCTGTCTTGTGCAAAGTAACTCTTGGGAGCCGTTCAGGAGATGGTTTTGTAACATCAAGTCTGTGCACAGTGAGAACACAAGCATGTCTTGGACTCCTCAGCACGGCTCCCCTCACAGAACTACAGTTCCCCGAGAGTGATTTAGCAGCCAACCCCTCTTTGTACGGAACTCCAGAAACTGTACTTCTGTGAGGAGAATCGGGGTCTCCTAGCTGATCTCAGCACCCTCAACAAATTACAGCTCCATAAATCTTCGGGGGAAGCCATGACTGTTTAAAGGGATATCATAGCGAATGTCCCGTGTGAGTGTTTGGAGGTGGTTAGAGGATGGATGGCGGCTAACAGATTGAGGTTGAATCCCGACAAGACAAAGTACTGGTTTGGGGGCACGGCGAGTGGACGGGTGTGGGGGACTCCCTGGTCCTGAATGGGCTAACTGTCTCCCTGAAGGACCAGGTGCGCAGCCTGGGAGTCATTCTGGACTCACAGCCATCCATGGAGGCGCAGGTCAATTCTGTGTCCAGGGCAGCTGTCTACCAGCTCCATCCGGTACGCAGGTTGAGACCCTACCTGTCCGCAGACTGTCTCGCCAGAGTAGTGCATGCTCTGGTTATCTCCTGCTTGGACTACTGCAATGCTCTCTGCATGGGGCTACCTTTGAAGGTGACTCGGAAACTACAAATTACCCAGAATGCATCAGCTAGACTGGTGACTGGGAATGGCCACCAGGACCATATAACACCGGTCCGAAAGGATCTACACTGGTTCCCAGTACGTTTCCGAGCACAATTCAAAGTGTTGCTAGCAAAATGCATCCTTAGGATGTTCTGTTCCTTGCTGGTAGTGGGAACAGCTGCTCCTTCAAATTCCATTGCCCTGACTGTAATTTGGTAAATAAATCTTCGCAAAAGCATCCTAAGCTTAGTACTCTTTTCTCAGGAAGCGATCAGATGTTCCAGGGAAAGTCTTGCACGAAATACACCCTGTGAAGCTTTTCAGTGGAATCTCTCTCCAAATGGTTAAAGCAGAAGCAAAACAAACAAACAAACAAACCAGCGCCCTGCCGAAAAACTGCAGCCTATGTATGTAAAGGAATACCTCTTTGTTCGTTTGTTTTAAGCCAGCTTTGGTTGGATAAGTAAGCACACAGCCCATTCCTTGAGGGCAGAAAGTTTGCCGGCTCTTAATTGAAACGGCTTGTTCAATAAAAGGTTATCACATCTCCTCTCTCTGTAACAAAATAAAATCAATCCAATAATGACAAGTGTTGCAGAATGGACGTGAGTGAATGCTGCTTGACATTAGCCCACGAGGAACCTGGGTGCAAATCTATTGTAGACAAAGCATTTCACTACGGTATTCCTTGCAGTCTTCAGCAATTAATTGGCCCAAATGGACGTAGCGTATATTGATGGGGATGCTTAAATCTTGTGATGGGTCATTATGGCAAGAAAGCTGTAAACTTGGACTTGCTGGTCTTCCAGGTATTGTTAGACTCCAATTCACATCAGCCAGCATGGCCACTGGTTAGGGATGATGGGAGTTGTCTTCAGTGTGGGCGGAAGGTGGCTTTTTAAGTACCTGGAAGCCATCAGTTCAAGCCCTGCTTGGTGTAAATTGTGTTCCTGAGCTATTTACTCTTCATGAAAAGATGCCTGTAAATGAAAGGATTGTGTCTAATCTTTTTCTCTCTCTGCAAAACCCTTCTTCGTCCCATTGGTTTCAATGGGAGCAGTTTAAATGAGTGGCTTTAACAGCCCGATCCTATTAATGTTTACTTGGGAGTAAACCCCACGGGAACCATTGGCGCTTACTCTGACATGAACACAGGTAAGACTGGGCTGCAAGTCTCCCATTGAACTTAAAGGTATTTAAAATGCTTAATTAATCCAGCTTGTTGTCGTCGATGGTGATGGTGTTGTTCTATGTTGTCCAGTGTGGTGTAGTGGTTAAGAGTGGTAGACTTGTCATCTGGGGAACCGGGTTCACATCTCCGCTCCTCCACATCCAGCTGCTGGGTGACCTTGGGCTAGTCACACTTCTTTGAAGTCTCTCAGCCCCACTCACCTCACAGAGTGTTTGTTATGGGGGAGGAAGGGAAAGGAGATTGTTAAGGCTTGCTTTAAAAATGAAGCCCTATCTTCTTCTTAATTCTTAACATTTCATTTTTAAACAAATTTAGGAAAAAATATATGAGGAGTTATGCTACTGAACTGACCCTCCATAGGAAAAAAGTGTGTGTAGTCTGCATTTATTAAACAAATCCGGCATCATTTATTTTTCAGAGTTTTGTGCTGGGTATTATTATTATTAATTTATCTTTGCCCTCTTTCTCAGCAGTAACCCAAGGTTGTAATTTTAAGCATTGGGCTAGGCATAGCTGCCAAGTTTTCCCTTTTCTCGCGAGGAAGCCTATTCAGCATAAGGGGAAATCCCTTTAAAAAGGGGATAACTTGGCAGCTATGGGCTCGGGTGGTGGTGGGGTGGAAGCTGAGAGCTTTTTCTATGCTTAAAGCATAAGGGGATGTTTAGATATAAGCAGCAGAAAAAGTATTGCAGCTGTCCCTTATACCAACAGCAAACCCGTCCTCAAAGTGTGGATCCTTATGTAGCCAAAAACATCACCATCCATACACAACAGGGAGTATCGGCAGGCTTGAGGGGATCCCAAGGTTTGCAGAAGTACAAAAGTGGGGAAATTAAAAAATGAGAATGAAAAACCCCATCCCTCCCTCCCCCCAATAAACCCCATGTAGCCCAGTAGTGGATTGAGCTTACTCATGGACAAGAGAATCCTTGTAGTTGGAGTGGGGATGGAAAACTGGGTGATAGAACAGAATATTCTGGAAGAAGGCTTAGTTAGCTGGCTGGAACCCTGAATGGGAGCACCACGTACTGCAACAATTTGTTGCAGTTCCCCCTTGTTTTTTGTTTGTTTGTTTGTTTGTTTCTGTTACAGGCCTTTGAAAGAAATGCTATCGCACATCCAGTCAGTTAAAAAGGGCCCTGCAAAACAAATTCTGTATTTTATCCATTTCCAGTAATTTTCTTTCAGAAAACTACAGATGTAACATAGGCTGATGAGGGTTGAGATCTTATAGATGTGACATGGATTAATTCTGAGAGATGCTCTTGGGAAGGTAATTTATGTCAAGTGTTATCTCTGGGATCTTGGAGCACCTGAGAGGGAAACATAATCAACTCACATGTAATTCTTCGTAGGGGTGGGCTTGGTTTTTGCAAAAATCTGAGGGGGTTCTGTCGCCATTTCAGAAGACCAAAGCTTTGCAAATGCCTGCACATTTTCTCACAGACTTGTGACATGTTGGCTCTCACTATAACGAACACATAAAATAAGCGACTTTTGCTTATACCAAATGACTTAAAGCCATTTCTCCCATCGGTTAAATTCTCCTTTGTTGACTTAAAGATATAAAAGCTGTTGTTTATGTGAACGCATCTTAGACATTTTAAGAATCACAAGTATATTAATTTATGGCATTTTCCAATATACGCTGGGTTTTTAAACCTGCAGACATGCACTTTCCAAATTCAAACACTTTCAATTTTATGGGATCAATCTTTCACTCTTGGGGTGGAAATTAAAGCTAAT
Organism: Zootoca vivipara; assembly: GCF_965207765.1. Lineage (NCBI taxonomy): Eukaryota > Metazoa > Chordata > Lepidosauria > Squamata > Lacertidae > Zootoca > Zootoca vivipara. Next base: position 15,872,490 of record NC_142586.1, read on the forward strand.
GGCCCATATACAAATGCAATGAACAGTGTTATGCAGGCTATTCTATCCTACATTTCCCCCTGTCTATTTTACTGCTTACCAATCCATTAACCTTCAGTTATGTTATGGTACATGGAAGGTAAACAAGCCTTGCCATGCCAACCTAAGGCTTTTCACATTTCCTTCTGTTATGATGAAGTCATAGTGTAATTTTGCAATTCCTGCATTTTTCTGAATGTCCCCCTTTCATGGTGAAACAGGACATTTACTATAGGACACTTAACTGCGAGACACTAATTTTTGCTCAAGAGTAGACCCACTAACTTTCAGTGGATCTACTCTGAACAAAAGTTAGTTGAATGCAACCCTGTATCCTAGAGATCCCTCAAAAAAGAGGGTGACATTCCAGGGATTGTGGCTGATGCCAAAATTGTGTACGGTGAAAACTCATGGGGTTCAATGGCGGGTGGGATTGCCAGGGACATTTTTGCCACATGCACAGAGTTGAATGTGCACGAGTTAAATGCGCACACATTGCTGTAGCGTTCTCTGCTTGGAAATGACACGAAGAAAACCTATCTAGTACTGGGACGACTTAAATGTAGCTTCAAATAATAATAATAATAATAATAATAATAATAATAATAATAATAATAATAATAATATATTATTTGTACCCCGCCCACTCTGGGTGGCTTCCAACAAAGATTAAAATACATTAAAATGCTTGAATACATTTGGCCAAAATTCTAGAAGGAAAGGGGCGTCACACTTTGTGATGTAAAAAAAAGCTATCTCCTTCAAGGTTGACATCTGGGACAGAGGTTATTTCACTGACCACAAACCTCTGGCTCCAATGTAGCTTCTCTGTTGCCATCCCGCTGCCAGATGCAAAAACAAAACAAAACAAAACAAAAAACCTACTACTTCCTGTCTTAGGACCCACCCTTTCTCTTGCCCTGGAAGTTGACTTCACTTCCACCATATTAAGAGAGGGTGGTTTCGGACAGCCATGTGTCCCTAGGCGAGTCCTACACTTTTGCACATGTTGCAAGTTTGATGTGCAGCCCTAAATCACACAGAAGTGGGGGTGGCTGTTGCATTGCCAAGCTAATCATTTCTATACCCCCAGTTCTGTATCACCATATAGTTCAAAATTTCCAGGGTGGCTTATGATAGATGCAATGGTGGACCTACATTTTGGGGGGTCCTGAAGCCTGAACTGTTAAGGGGCCCCCTTCACAACCAGCAATGAGATCTGGGTAACCACTGTCATCTTCTTCAGTGAGGTTGTCTGCAACATCTGTGCTACTGACTCTGAAATGTTGGGATTGTTGAAATATATAAAAGAAAAAAATTATTGATTTGAGTCTACTAGCTCCATTAAAAAAAAAAAAGCAATGTGGATTAAAGTCGCTTCTGGGGCCCCTATGGGATTAGGGAGTCTGAAGTTTAAGCTTCATTTGTTTCATAGAAGATGAATCCTTGGGTAGATGAGTTTTTGGAAAGTTTCAGATAGTTTTGATAAGCTTTTCAACTTGCTTAGGTTCTAGAATGGCGTGTAGATACATGGTCCATGGAACTGTCATGGATTCAGGAATCCAGTCTAACATAGTATTACTATATTTTGGCCTCGCTTGTAATAGTTCAGGTAACAATTGAAGGCCATCAACCTTATGGGGTGGTTGATGAAAGCATAAACTAGAGAAGAATGGTCCATCAGACTCCGCACTGAAAATTGGGGGGGGGGGGCATTTCATGCTAATTGAATTTCTTGAAAGTGTTGGGCCAAAACACATTGATTTTCAATTGTCACTGGAAACACTATCCTTTTTAAGGACCTAGCTTTCATTGTTTGTGTTGGGCAGCATTGATTTTGTTGTTGTTCGTCGCTATTAGAAGCTGTGTATTGTTGAAAGTAACTGAGAAATAAGATTAGTGGTCTTTAAAACTGGTCTGAAGGGAGTCATTTTATTTTACTGCCGGAACAGGCTGGTCTTGATAAGGCATAATAAGGTACTCTGCTTATTCTTGCCTTTCTCAGTCACTCTGCAGAGTCGTATAACTGAAGGACAACCATTCAAGAAAACTCATTATGGAGTTTTCCACCCCAAATAGAAGCCTCCTGCTTATTGCTCCGGGGCAAAGATTCCAGGTGATCTTTAAATTAAGCCCAACTATCTTAACTGACCCACTGACCCCCTTTCCTTAGGACAGGGTGATAGCGATCTTTCAATTTCCCCCAAGTGCTCAGTCACTGAGCCAGCTGCATGTAGCCAGAACGGAATACGGATGAACAGGTCGTCATTTCTAAGTGAATGGCTCATTCAAGTCAACTGTATCTACAAGGAAGGGGCTAGAATATTTGTGTTAAAACTGTAGACTTCCGATCTTCTCGGGGATTATATACAGACAATTCTGCAGTGTTGGTATTGTTCTCGCAGGTAATAAAATATATGGAAAAGAAATGCATATCTTGGATTATGAGCACAGCCAGCTTCTTATTAAGCTGTTTTGATAGCTAGTACTATTGTAGTAAGGGACCCAGATGGCTCTGTGGGCTAAACCACTGAGCCTAGGGCTTGCTGATCAGAAGGTCGGCGGTTTGAATCCCTGTGATGGGGTGAGCTCCCGTTGCTTGGTCCCAGCTCCTGCCAACCTAGCAGTTCGAAAGCACGTCAAAATGCAAGTAGATAAATAGGTACCGCTCCGGTGGGAAGGTAAACGGCGTTTCCATGTGCTGCTCTGGTTTGCCAGAAGCGGCTTTGTCATGCTGGCCACATGACCTGGAAGCTATATGCCGGCTCCCTTGGCCAATAATGTGAGATGACCGCGCAACCCCAGAGTCGGTCACGACTGGACCTAATGGTCAGGGGTTCCTTTACCTTTTACCTTTACTATTGTAGTAACTCAGCCCATTCATCTGTCAACGTCTAAATAATGTACATTAGTGGACTGCAGACACTCACTTCGTTATTTGTATGTACAGTATCTGTTTAAGGAATTTTCACAGATCCCAAATCCTTTATGGTGTATGAAAATGGTGACTCTCTGTCACACTGAAGTACCGTAATATTGCTCATGAACATCAGTGAGGAGGAGCACTGCCTGGTTGGACACAGAGGAATGATGGGAGGAAACTGCTGGGGAACCCCCATGGGAAGGAGGCTCAGAGCCCAGAGAGTGGTGGTGGGGTGACAGTGAGTGGTCAGAGGGAGAAGACTGGGAGGAGGAGGTGTCAGAAACTGAAGGGGGTAACAGGACTTAGTGAGCGGGGAGAGTGTGGCAGAGAGGCAGAAGCTGAAGTAGGAATACGGGAGGAGAGAAGCCAAGAGACAGAGATGAGTCAAGCTGGTGAAGAGTCACGGGTGTCACCCTCTCCTGCTCTTGTCCCCCAGAACCAAAAGGAGCATGAAGTGGGAGGAGCAAAGGCAGGCATGCAGGCGCAATCTCCAATCGCTCAGAGAAAATCATGGAGAGGAGGAGATATGAGGAGACAGGGACCTTCAGTCTCGGCAACTGCTTCATGGGGGCCAGACTAGGGCCGGTGCTAGGGTTTTTTGTGCCCTAGGCGAGATCACCTTCTGGCGCCCCCCCCCCGGCCAATCATATTTCAAACACAGATGTATCATGTGCCATCTGCAGTGTGACCCTAGGAGCCCATCCTCTGTGACTGATGGACTGACTGGTTCCAATCAGCACAAAGGGTGAGTAGTCTTCTTTGCAGCAGCTAAAAAGCTGATTGGATGGCTCTAGGATACTGGCAATAATGACTCCGACCCATTACACAGCATCTGTATCTGGGACCAGGAAGCAGGCAGGTGGATTCCTAGCCACTGCAAGCCAGAGTGGAGAGGTGCAATTTTTGCCCCCAGCCCAGCCTTGCACCGTTGGTGAAAACCAACCAGCCCAGCCCCTAGGCAAACCCCTGGATATTGGTACATATGGCTGTCCACTGTTTTGTTTATCGCAGACTTGAGCTGGGCCTGTGGGTTGGTGCACTGCGCAGTGCTTCAAAACGCCTGAAAGCACTGACTAGGTAAAGGAGATGGCTAAGAAGCAGGTGGCCTCCAAAGGTTGTAGCGGGTGCTGGGAAGTCCCACCTTTTCTCACCAAGTGTTGTTCCTTCTCACCCATTTTGGAGCTGAGCCTTGATGCTGAAAACAAGGCCTGAGTGGCCTAATCCGACCACGTGCTGTTGACATATTTTCACAGTGTCATCCATGAGCTTTGCCCAAGTCCCTGTCCAGAGTCTAAAATTCTCCACAGAGGAGATGATACAAGAAGCTGAAGGAAAGGGGGTAATGGGTGGGGGCAAGAGAACCCCTGGTTGTTCTTCCTATGCCCCAACTGCCTCCTTCTGCTGGAGGAAAGAGCTGTGTATGCCACTTGGCCTACACAGCCAATCAGAAGCCGTGCTGGAAGGGGCGACTACGCCCCCCTGCGGACGCGGGAGGCAGCACCAGGCAGCGGCGGGCAGCAGGCAGGCTGGCCAGGCAGTGCCCCTCCATTCTGGCGCCCTAGGCAGCTGCCTAGCTCGCCTATATGGACGCACCGGCCCTGGGCCAGACCTGCGTGGAGATCCTATTTTTGCTAATAAAGATAGTGTGGATTCCTGCTAGCTCAGCCCCGCCAGCAGCAGAGCCATTGCAACTTACAGAGGGGAGAGGACCAGTCAATGGGGATATCAGCACTGTGTAGGTTCAATCTAATATTACCCACCACCTCATCCTTGCCCCTTTCCCACTAAGTTAGCAATTCCCTGCTGCATACCTCATCCATCACTACAGGTGATGCCCAACTAGTCCATTGATTTTAATGGGTCTGTTCTGGGTATTCTGAGTTTTGAGCATGGGTTCTCCATTAGTATGTAGAATTTTGTTACAGAAAGCCCAGATATATCTGGTCTCTGGTCATGTAACCTTCAGAATAAAGGTTTGCACATGAAAATATGTAGAGGCCTGCTTGTTCCGGCCAATGGCCCATCTAGACCAGCCTTCTGTTCCCACAGTGGCCAACCAGATGCCTATTGGAAGCTAGCAAAGTAGTGCAACAGCCATCTCTGATTCTCACCAACTTTTCAGGGGTCTGCTGCTTCTGACAGTGGAGAGGTAATGCATAACTATCATGGCTAGTAGCTACTATCATGGCTAGTAGCCTTCTCTTCCTTGAATTGAGTTGCTGCCATTGAACAGCAATGAAAATGGAAAAACCTTTGGGCAAAGAGATGGATACAGCCCCCCATCTTGGATCTAGAATAATGTTTTCTTGATAAAATTGGCTTGGAATGCTTTTGGAATCAAAAGAACTTGCCACGTTGCCTAAACCTGTTTCTGTTAATTAACTGAATGGATGCGTTGCACTAGGTAATCACAGTGAGTAATGGGTGGTATTAATGTAGTCCGAGCAGTGAATCATAGCCTAGTACTGTGGAGGATTGCTGAGCCCTGATTTTTTCCCCTGAAGTTAAATTGGCTTTAACAAGGTGGTGCATGCAGATTTCTCGGTTGATGCAAATCTACTGCACAACCCCTTTTAATTCCATTTTGATTAAATAAGAAACAGGAGGCTTAATGCTCTTTGACCAGTCTATTGTCAATTTTGTTTCTGTTTGTACCTTCCCTTCCCCTAAAGTAGGGATGGAGAACATTTGGTCCTTGAGATGTTGGGCTACAACTCCCCCTGAGCACTGGGCAGGCTGGCTAGGGGTAACTGGGGTTGGAGTCCAACGGTATCTGAAGAACTACATATTCTTTATCCTGGTTATACATAAGTCTTAGCTAATGCATACGTACCAAGTCTCCCGCAGAAAAATATGGGATCAGAGCAGCAGCGGCACCGGAAGTTGCACCAGAAGTTGATTGGAGGCCATCTTAGGGGTGGCCATGCGGTCACCTCCAAGATGGCCGTCGCCATGCGGCCACCCCTAAGATGGCCGCCGGAATGTGTAGAAGCTATTTCCGGTGCCAGCAGCGGCCATTTTCTGGTGCCCATAGATGGGCAAACCGGCACCAGAAAAATGGCTGCCGGCAGGAGCGGATTTAAGGGAGATTTACGGGAGAGGAGCTCAAACGGGAGACCGTCGGGAAATGGTAAGGAAAAACGGGGGTTTCCCAGGGAATACGGGGTACTTGGCAGCTATGGCCTAATGGAGTTTGTGACATCTGAACTGAGTCAATCTGCTGGAACCTCATATTCTCCCTACTTTTCTCCTGTACGTGGATTCCCTCATTTCCATGATTTGCAATGTCTATAGTTTGCTGCAGAATTCAAATGGCACAAACTATAGTACACACAAACCAGAAAGCCGCAGTCTGACAGCAAACCAGCTTCAAACCATAGTTTCGAATCTCCCTTCAACCAAAACCTAAATCTTCCACAACATCTTAAATCACTTGATTGGCTATCAATCTCCCGCTTAATTCCTTCCCTCCCGCTGTGCTCAGGGCTGGCCCTCCCGCCCACGAAAAGTGGCAAGGCAGTTGCCGCATGGCGGCAGGCTCTTAGGGGTGCCACTGCATGCCACTGGACATTTGCTGCCAGGCACCCACCACCTGGCACTTGCCACTGCTGGGCACTGGCTATTGCCGGGTGTTTGCTGCTGCCTCTTGTTCAGCTGCAGCAGTGGGAGAGCCCCCTGCCTCCACAGCCATGCCCTGCAGTTGCCGTGGCCCACCTGCCACTGCGTCTCCTCCTCCTCCACCTGGAGGCAAGCTGCAGTGGGTGCCACAGGGTGTGTGGCCACGGGGGTTTACAGCAGTGGGGTGTGTGGCCATGGTGGGACATAGAAGAAGAAGGAGAAGAAGAGGAGGAGGAGGAGGAGTAGTTTGGATTTGATATCCCGCTTTATCACTACCTGAAGGAGTCTAAAAGCGGCTAACAATCTCCTTTCCCTTCCTCCCCCACAACAAGCACTCTGTGAGGTGAGTGGGGCTGAGAGACTTCAGATAAGTGTGACTAGCCCAAGGTCACCCAGCAGCAACATGTGGAGGAGTGGGGAAGCGAACCCAGTTCACCAGATTACGCGTCTCCCACTCTTAACCACTACACCACACTGGCTCTCTACACCACACTGGGCCAGCCCTGCCTGTGCTCCTTGCCTACTTTTATTGAAATATGTGTAGATGACAAAATGGTCGATGCTATTTCTTTCTTTCCTACAGGTATCCTCTCATTTTGCCGAACGGGAAACTTCCTGGCCTTTGCCTAAACCAGAAAAGTTGTTTCAGTCCTATCTTGTATGCAGTACCGCCATGCTTGTAAACGCAAACTGCCGCGACAGGACATGCTTCTGGAACTGACAAGTACCCTAAAAGAAGGCTTCAGATCACTTCTGGTAAGTAGCAAAATTGGAAAGGTTCAAATATGCCCCCCCTTTCCCCCAGGCACCCGTCAGTAAGGATAGCTAGGAGAGGAAAATGAAGTCAACTTCCCTCTGGCCTCCCAGAACCAGAAGAGGCATGAAAAGGGCAGGAGATTTAAAAGGTGCTGGCCAGGGTGTGAGTCATCCCTGAGAATGTTCCTCGCTCTTCTGAGGCAACGGTCTCCCACGATAACATCTAGCGGACCCACGATATCATGTGCTGTCTTCACCACCCTCTGTAGGGACTCTCTGTCCATGGCCGCCAAACCAGCATACCCCACCATAATGCAGTATGAGAGAACACTCAGTTGTGGTCCAGCCTTGTTCTTTCGCAAGACTCTAAGGAAATGAAGTCTCTGTTGGGCCTTCCTAACCACCTGGGCTATATTGACCTTCCAAGTTAGGTCTTCACTAAGATCGACTCCCAGGTATTTAAAGGAAGAGACTCTCTCCACACAGCCCCCCCCTCCGGATATACAACGGGGCTAGCTCCCCTCTCTTTGTCCGAAAGTCCAACACCATCTCCTTTGTCTTGCCAATGTTTAGGTGCAGATTGTTCTCTGACCACTATGTGGATACCTTTTGAACCCCCCCCCCGTACGCAGATTCGTTTCCGCCTGTAATTAAACCCATTATGGTGGTGTCATCAGCAAACTTAATAATTGCAGTAGATGGGTCAGATGAAATGCAATCATATGTATACAACGAATACAGGTATGGACTCAGCACGCATCCCTGTGGAGAGCCAGCGCTGAGCTTCAGGGAGGTAGATTTAACAGCTCCAATCCTCACTCTTTGTGTCCAATCTCTCAGAAAGTCTTTAATCCAATCACAGATGTTAGAACCAGGTCCCTTAACTTTCCAATGAGAATGTCCGGAAGGATTGTATTGAAAGTCAAGCTATAATCAATAAACAGCATTCTGACATAATTCCCTAATCTCTCCAGATGACTCGCTGCAAGGTGAAAAGCTTTAGGAATGGCATCATCTGTTGACCTATTTCTCCTGTAGGCAAACTGGTGTTTATCAAAGTCCAGTGGGAAACATGTTCTAAGATGTTGAAGGACCAATCTCTCGAAGCATTTCATCACTACAGATGTTAATGCAATGGGTCTCTAGTCATTTAGGCAGTTAATTGCTATTTTCTTTGGGACTGGGATAATGGTGGCCACTTTCAAACATGATGGAACACAAGTGGTTTGCAGAGAGATGTTTAAAATCCTCGTCAAGACCCCTGCTAATTGATCGGCGCAATTTTTTTACCACTATTCCCAGCACCCCGTCTGGGCCAGCAGCTTTGCTGGGATTGACCGCCCGCAATGCAGCTTTCACTTGATGGTCTTATAAAACAAGTGGCTGTGAGTTTGTAGGCTGGCAGACAGGAGCCGAGATATCTGCTCTTTTTGCCCCATAGAGGGCGAAGTAGATGTTCAGCTCCTCTGCCAAAATATCATTGGCCGTGACCATGTTTGTCATATTGCCTTTATAGCTGGTTAGGTGCTGCAATCCTTGCCACACTTGTTTCCTATTGTTCTCAACTAAGCAGTTTTCAACCTTGAGCTTATATTGTTGCTTTGCCATCTTGATGCCTTTCCTAAGCTTTATTCTCACCTCTCTATATGTCTCCATGCTCCCTGCCTTAAAGGCAGTATCCGGGCTTTCAAGAGTGACCTAACTTCAGCAGTCATCCGGGGTTTGCTGTTCCCATAAACTCTAATGCTCCTCTCTGTCATTACATTGTTGGTGCACACTTTAATATAGGAAAGTACAGCATCTGTGTATCTGTGCAGATCTTGATGTTCAAACACACTCCAGTCAGTACTTTCAAAACAGTCCTGGAGCTGACTAAGAGTCCCCTCTGGCCAGATTCTAACTGTTTTTTTAGCTGGCTGAATTCTTCTTCTAAGGGGAGTGTACTTTGGACATAAAAATTGTGAGGAATAGTCAGATGAACCTAAGTGGGGGAGGGAGATTGCTCTGTACGCCTGCTTCAGATTAGAGTACACTCGGTCCAAAATATTCTTCCCTCTAGTGGGTGATTTCACAGACTGTTCAAACTTAGTTAAAACCGTCTTTAGACAATCTTTTAAATGTTCCCGAACTGTCAGGGAGCAATACCAGCACAGAATGCAGCTGCTGATGAGAAAGTCTACTTACATCTCCATCCACTTTCTCTCTCACTCGCTGAATGATCAAACCAAGGGAGATTGCTATGCCTCTAGAGCCCTAGTGACCAAGGAGCCAGCAGAGGGAGGTGTCACAAAGAAGGGCGTGTCACAAGGACCTCCGCAACCTAGCAACCACCAGCACTCAACTGACACTACTCTCAACTGACATTACTAAATTTGCTTAAGGTAAAGGTAAAGGGACCCCGGACCATTAGGTCCAGTCGTGACCGACTCTGGGGTTGCGACGCTCATCTCGTGTCATTGGCTGAGGAAGCCGGCGTACAGCTTCCAGGTCATGTGGCCAGCATGACAAAGCCACATGGCGAACCAGAGCAGCACATGGAAACGCCGTTTACCTTCCCGCTGTAGTGCTACCTATTTATCTACTTGCACTTTGACGTGCTTTCGAACTGCTAGGTGGGCAGGACCTGGGACCGAGCAACGGGAGCTCACCCCGTCATGGGGATTCGAACTGCCGACCTTCTGATTGGCAAGCCCTAGGCTCTGTGGTTTAACCCACAGCACCACCCACGTTTGCTTATATAGCTTTTAATCCATGTTCAGCTTTTTACACCTGGCACCTAAAGGTGTATAATGAAGGCGCCAGGCAAACTTCCCTGGGGAGAGCATCCCACAGACAGGGAGCCTGCTCTTGTGTTGCCACCCTTCAGACCTCTCAAGGAGGAGGCACACAGAGGAGGGCCTCAGAAGATGATCTCAGGGTCCAAGTAGGTTCATTATGCTTTGAACAATTATTTCCCCTTAGAAAGTATATGAATGAAACACAAAGTTTTCTCGTTACAGATTAATGGGAAGTGTGGAGGAGTAGGTAACCTGATAATTGCAAGGACACGGCCATGCATGTATAAACAGGGGGAAATGTATTTCAGACTTAAATATTGTTTTCTTGTGAGATTCATTATAGTTAAGCCTACCAGAGATATGCTTTATTTCTTGGAAGGATGAACATTAATTTAAATATGGTTCAGCTACAGGACAGGACAAGCTTAATGAATTAACCATCTTTTCTTCACAGCAGGGGTTGGGGGGGGAGGTTTTACTAACCAGACTTTATTTTAATCAAGCTTTATAACTCTGACTTAATAAACCTTCTAGGTAATTTAATTTTGGTTCGCTGAAATGTTTAGTGCTACATGTGAGAATTTTATTTCTTCCCCATTTCCTTTAATATAACTACGCACCGTAAGCAGAGATGAGAAGTGTTTGCAGTGAGAACAAAACAAGATTGAATTACCTAAGTGTACCTTGTGTTGCTTTTTAGGTGCAATGTAATATTATGTGCCTTGCCGGCCGGCCACAATACTTACAACATTCAAAATGGTGTACGGCGAATTCTTCCACAGGCCGGGACAAGATGAGGAGCTTGTCAACTTGAATGTGGGTGGCTTTAAGCAGTCCATTGGCCAAAGCACATTGCTCAGATTTCCCCATACGAGACTCGGGAAGCTGCTCAAATGCCATTCAGAAGAAGCTATTCTGGAACTGTGCGATGACTACAGCGTTGCAGAGAAGGAGTACTACTTTGACCGGAACCCTTCCTTGTTCCGCTACGTGCTGAATTTTTATTACACAGGGAAACTACACGTCATGGAAGAGCTCTGCGTCTTCTCCTTCTGCCAGGAAATAGAGTACTGGGGAATCAATGAGCTCTTCCTTGACTCTTGCTGCAGCAACAGGTACCAAGAAAAGAAAGAAGAGGGATTGGGACCAGATAAGGATTGGGACCAGAAAAGCAATGCCGGAAGCCTGGATACTTCTGACGACGAGTCGTCCATCTTTGAGAAGGATCTCGAGAAGTTTGATAAGCAATGGTTGGGGGAGTTGCGCAAGAACATATGGGTCAGAATGGAGAACCCTGCCTCTTGCTTGTCCGCCAAGTTGATTGCCGTTTCTTCCTTGAGCGTGGTCCTAGCATCCATTGTGACACTGTGCATCCATAGCATGCCGGAATTCCAGAAGCTGGATGCCAACGAAAGGGAGATAGAAAACCCTATTCTGGAAATAGTGGAGATCATATGCATCATCTGGTTCACCTCTGAGCTTATGATCAGGTTGGCTGCTGCTCCGAGTCAGAAAAAGTTCTGGAAGAACCCGCTGAACATTATAGACTTTGTCTCCATCCTTCCGTTCTACGCCACTTTGGCCGTGGACACCAAAGAGGAGGAAAGTGAAGACATCGAGAACATGGGGAAAGTGGTCCAGATCCTGCGTTTGATGAGGATATTCCGTATACTGAAGCTGGCTAGGCACTCTGTCGGGCTGCGGTCATTGGGTGCCACTTTGAGGCACAGCTACCATGAAGTTGGACTCCTGCTTTTGTTCCTGGCTGTTGGGATTTCCATTTTCTCCGTCCTGGTCTACTCTGTGGAAAAGGACGATGACACATCGGAGTTGCAGAGCATCCCAATCTGCTGGTGGTGGGCCACCATTAGCATGACCACCGTGGGCTATGGAGACACCTACCCGGTCACCGTTGGAGGGAAGATCATTGGCACAACGTGCATCATCTGTGGAATATTAGTGGTAGCTCTTCCCATCACTATCATTTTCAACAAGTTTTCCAAATACTACCAGAAGCAGAAGGATATTGACGTGGACCAGTGCAACAACGACGCCAAGGAGAAGACAAACGAGCTCCCTTATTTTAATATTAGGGATATTTATGCAAAAAGGATGCACTCCTTTATTTCTAGCCTTTCTTCAGTAGGATTTGTAGCCAACGACCGAGATTCAACGGACGCCTCAAGTATCCAAGATCTTGACGATGTTTATAACACAACATCTTTGCAGAATGGTACAGGAAAATGAGTTGAATCTCTTTTCTTTACTGTTTCCTTCTAATATTAGCACAGCTTTGACAAAGAGCACTTAAATTCTCAGGGTATCTTAACTCTCGGCCATATTAGGGCATTCTTAGCTCTGATGACGTTGCACATTCTTTACAGTTTAGATGGGGCTTAAGGATAGATAGACTTTGTGTGGGGGATTAGTCCCCCCCCCCCACACACATGGCTTCAGAAAATGGTATCGAGTGTGCTTGGTCCGGCAACCAAGTCCGATAACCTTTTAAAGAATGTGTGGTTTGAATGGATTGTGCATTGGGAAATAGTGGGTTACTAGAACACGGGAAACGTGCTGGAACAAATGTAATTTTTTATTTGTGTGATTATACCTGAGAATGAACAGAAGCACATACGAAACCATATTTGCTAAGAAACCAAATAGTCCTAAACTAAGCCAGGGGGCCTGTTAGCATCTGAGGTTAAAATTCGATATTATACAGGGCTAGGGAAAAGCTTTGCTCCTCAACCATAGTTCATCCAGGCCTTCTGGCGTTACGGGTGTGTGCAATTCACTTGTGCTTCCTGTATAACCAGGGTGGGCAGCTTGCATACAGCTCTCAGCCTAGTTCCGTGCCGGTGGAAGAAGCCTAGTGGGAGATACTGGGAGGAAGTAAGGGAGTGGAACGGAAACCAATGGAGTGATGGACAGAGATGAAATTGAAAGCCCCTTGGCAAGCAATTTACAGTAGTTTAAACATCTGGCGAGTGTGACCTGTCCTTTCTCCAGCAGCCTGCTAGGCTGGGAGAAAGAGGAAGGGCATGAAGGGGAACAGGGAGTGTGATTGGTCCTGGCTGGTTTTGGAGGTAACCCCAACCATACCCAGTTCAGCCTTGCCCACCCCTGGTTTTCCCTACCTGTCAGATCCAGGGAGAGAAAAAAGGTTCCCAACTCCCACCTTTCGATGTGCAAAATGTCAACACTTTGTTTTGTTTTGCAGGCACAGGCACCTGTTTCAGATGCATGTGTTGCTTAGCTGCCTGATCTCAGGAAAGATGTGCGCACTGCCACTTTATGTGCCAGCCATTCATCCTTCATTTCTCACTGCAGGGTTGGGCGACCTTTTTTTTTTTTTTTAACCTCCCTACTTGTCTACACACACAAACATGCACACAAGCAAGCAAAGAAGCATTATTCAAGGGCACCTTCCAATCTGGCAGAAGCACTTGAGGAACGTGTTGAACAAGCCTGGCGTGGGATGGGGTCCATTGAGAAGACTGGGGGGTCACTAAGAGGAGCTGGAGGAAGCGCCTCAAGCCTGAGTGTCTCCATCATTGATTTAGTGTCTGAACCTACCCTTAAGCCATAGATCGACATGCTGGATGGCAGGGTCAGGCCATGAGTCAGCCATATTATTCCTTCCAACTCACTCGGTTCAGTTCGCTTTTTAAATGGACACATAACAGAGCTGGAAGGAACCCAGAAGCCATATCCTATATTTCCCTTGGCCCTAGCATAAAATTAAGCTGCCAACTTGCACAAATCCGAATCATAGCATTCTCCCGATCAGAGAGAAGGTGCACCCCATAATAGTGTTGGCCGAGGCATAGCTGCCAAGTCTCCCATTGAAAAATCCGGGATCAGCAGCGGCGCGGCACCGGAAGTCGCTTCTACGCATGTCTGGACATGTGTAGAGGCAACCTCCGGTGCCGGCGCTGCCCAATTTCCGGTGCCCAGACGTGGGCAGAGCGGCACCCGAAATCGGTTCTGAGCATGTCCAGACATGCGCAGAAGGAGCCTCCCTGGCAGGTAGGAAATCGGGGGATTTACGGGATTTTTTTCTATTCGGGATAACAGCGGGAAACAGATTAAAATCTGGGGCTTTCTCGTGAAAAACGGGAGACTTGGCAGCTATGCCGAGCAGTTGACTTGAGGCAATTTGTACAAATTTGGAAGTATACTTCTGTCTTAATTTCTGGATCCCGGGACTTCTTAAGTGAATCCATCCTCGCACATAGAAACACATTTTGATTTATTTTTTCTCTTTCCAATTAATTTCTAGCTTGGGGAAAAGGCAGAGTGCTCCCACAACTTGCAGTGCTATGGACTATGTCAAGCTGACCATGAAGCCAGACTAAATGTCAAGTGTTGCCCCTGTTTATGGGCTCAGGGTTTTGTATCCTCTGTGTACTTCCTTTGTTTTGGTGACGGTGACAGCAGGATGCATGACAAAGCAGTGAAGCATTTGCTCGGTTCTCTGCTGATTGCAGTAGGAGGAATTCATCAAGGCTGACTATAAATGGAATAGGGGAGCTATCATCTTCGTACGTGAGATTGCAAGTCGAAATTCTGATAGCCACCGGCCACTAAAGTCCACAGGGATCCTTGTAATCACCTGGAGGAGGCTAAATTATCTCATATGAAATACACATTGTATACCCACAGCAGGAGCTTTCCAGAGCTGCAGAACCTACTACTGCAAGGGAGATTTGCTGGTGCACACCATTTTTGGTCTTCACAGCAGAATGGCCGAGCCCCCGTACCTCCATTTAAGGCAGCCAAATTGCTCAGCCGACACTAAATAGCTTAACTTAAGCAGGCTTCTCTTGTCAATCATTCTCACAAACCAGCCTGGTACTGTTTAGAACAGAGAGGCTAATGATTCAGATACTGTTAAGAGTGGTGATGAGGAAAACTCTGTATTATCAGCTGAGAGTAGAAGCTGAAGCCTCCAGTATGTTTATATGCTTTCTGAGTAATTTTTATTATTCTGACACTCTTCTGCTGTTGAGGGCTACCTGCCAGAAATGTTCTCAAGTCTTGTGAATCTACTTAGTTTTTTGTTAGAGCTCTGAGATCCACCAAGCAGAATCAGGTGGGAAAGATGTACAATTTAAGGATTAAATAGCACCGAATCCAGGAATTTTTGTTGAGTACCTGAACTGAACTTTCTGCACTTCCACACACAATCCATGATTCTGTGTACTCCAGCTTTCTTCATTGCAGCAGTATAATAGTATATTTTTTTGGGGGGGGGAATGTGTGCCATTTTATTATTCCCACTGTCAAATGACTGGAAGTCAGAAGTCCTTCCTGATCTGCTTTGGGTTACCCAGGGGTGTACTTGTAGCTGCAGATTGGCCGTATGCCAACCCCTTCTCTAAAAGTCATAGGAACTAGGAGAAGCAAAACATGGGGCTTTCTGACTTGGATATATAGGGGCTAGTAGACAGCTTTCAGTGAAAAAGACTGGTTTGGGGGAAAAGATTTTCTGGAATTCTGGAGGGTGGGGTGGTTGGTTTGTAGCTTAATAGCTTCTGGCTTAATACAGAGGTACAGTGGTGCCTCGCTTAACGAATGCCCTGCTTAACGAAATTTCCGCTTAACAAAAGGATTTTTCGAGCGGAGGTTGCCTTGCTAGACGAATTCGTTTTACGAAAAATTCGAATCCTATGGGATTCGCTGGACGAAGTTTTCGTTATAAGAAAAGACCCGTGGAACGAATTAAATTCGTCTAGCGAGGCACCACTGTACTGTAGAAGCTATCAGTGGGCTGGGCGCTTCTAGCTGAATTTGTACCGTATAAGCAATGAAGGGGTCTTTGAGGGAGAAGCACAGGCATAAACAGTGGACATCAAATTGATAGCAATGACTAGGACTTGGTGATATCTGGTTTTCAACATCACGATATATCACCAGCTAAACATTGTGATATACCGACATGCCATGATGTCTGAAATAAGGATGGAGCTATGCCGAGGCATTGGCTGGCCTCGCAGTTTTTCCCACATCATGATTTTTGCTGGCGCTGCTCTTGTGATTTGCCACCCCCCACCCCCCGGAGGCAGGGGAGAGCTGAGCTGGTGGAGTTAGCAGGGCTGCAGGAATAGAGAGAAGCATTGGCTGGCTTCACGGTTTCCCCCATGTTGTGATTTTTGCATAGCACACACACACACACACACACACACACACACACACACACACACACCATGATTCATGATATATTGCCAAGTCAAAAATGGACTTCAAACTGGTTTTGGATCTTATTTCGCCCAGCCCTAACACACATCATGATTTGTGATATATTGCCAGGTCAAAAGTTATGAAACAGATATCGCAATATGGACTTCAAACCGGGTTTGGATGATATATTGATATATCGCCCAGCCCTGGCTAGCTGGGGGTGGGGTGGGCAAGGCAGACCTAGGCAGCTTTCTTTACTGTTCCATGTGCCAGCTCAGACATTAACTTGGCTGAATGCAAGTGAAGCATTGGGTTTGCTGCAGGCAACAGTTTTCTTGGAATACCTGGCAAGGCTGTTGTGCAGAGACGCACCCTGGAAGACATGAATTGCTAGAAGTACTGTTGGTTGCCAGGTTCTTCTTGGTTCAGCTGGTGTATGCAGTCATGTGTATAGCATGTCTAAACCACTCCTTTTAAACAGCTTTTGTGAGCTTTGAAGGACAACATCAGTGCAGTAAGTTCAGTCTCCACAGCTTATAGCATGCTGACTCATGCTGCCTGTGCCTGAGTCCCTTATTCTTTTGAAATGACCAAGATCTGCTAGAAGTCTGGATAAAGTTCTTTTAATGCTCTCAGATTAATCAATAGCTCTTATAAACCCATTACAACTTTTCAGTGCGCTGAGCAACTCTCTGTCTTTGTGCTTTATTATTACTTTTTAAAGCCCCAAAGAACCACATCCTGCAATTTGTGTGGCACACTGATAAGCGCTCAGAAATATTGCTGTGACTGTTGCTACAGAGCATAGGCTTCCTACTCTTTCCGAATCTTTCAGTCTCGATGCAGTGCAAATCCTTTAAAAAGTTGCCTGTTTTCTGTAGTGCTGTTTTCATTTCCTAAGATCTTCTCTGCTTGTGTGCTTTTGTCTGCAGAAAGACACAGAGGACGGGAAAGTCTATGGGAAGCCAAGGCTTCAGGGTAGCCTTAGTCCAAACAACAAACCCATCTCAGTGGCTTTTATAGTTAACTTGAGAAATCCTTGTGCCACTTCACGGGAGAGATGAGTGTTTTGGGAGAGCTGGGCCCTAGCCCTTCTCTTTTCCTCTACTGTGCTTCACTTTAGACCCTGACTATTTCCATATTCGCAAGACTGGCCCTACTGTTAGCCAGAGTGAGGCAACTGCCTCAGGCAGCTGGTTTGGGGTATCACGAAAGGCCAAGAAAGACCAACATGGTTCCTGCTAGATCTTGTTGGTGGGTGAAAACTCCCATCAGCCCCAGCCAACATGGCTGAAGGTCAGGAATGATGGGAGTTGTAGTTTCTGCAAGACATCACATTGTCTACCCCTGGAACAGAATAAGAGAGAACAGCTGACCAAATGAGTTTTGTAGTTGAGCAGGGATTTCAGCCCAGTCCTAGTCGGAAGCTCTACTCCAGAATTGAAGAACCCCTGGCCCATGGGTCTAATCAGACCTCCCCATTTACTCCCAAGGTTGATGCCATTTGGGCCAAGCTTTCTCCACCTGATCTTCACCTGATGTCACACTGGTTCTTTATTCTTCATGTCTACCTAAAGGGAGCTGGCTTGCTTTTGAATATGAAATGGCTAAGTTTTGCAAAATGTTCACGTTTTCCCTGGTGCTATGGATAGGGACTGCCATTTTGGATGTAATGACTGGCTGTGAGTCTGAAAGACTGCAAGTGTATATAATATTGGATTGTATTCAAAAAAGTGTGATGTGTTTTTCCTTTCTTGAACCAATCATGAAGCAATAGCTGTGAGAGTTCATATAACTTGAGAGTAAAAAAAATATCATTTCACTTGTGCAAAATTGCATCTTGACTACAGCCGCTTCCAGATCATAATACATTAGGCAAAATATTTGGGGTGGATGAATTTTGGCAGGAAACGATAACCTTATCTGAAATTATTCCTACTCTCCTGATCTTTCTAAAGCACAGTAATCTTCGCAATGTGAAAGTAGGAAGAGTATCAAGTTTCTGTTTGAGATGGAAACTCAAGAAAGCAAAACTTTATTCCCTGGAGTAAAGCATAGCTGCCAAGTTATCCCTTTTTTAAAGGGATTTTCCCTTATGCTGAATAGGCTTCCTCACGAGAAAAGGGAAAACTTGGCAGCTATGGAGTAAAGTTAGAGAGGCTTACTCAGAGCTTCATGTAACCTGGGTCAAGAATGGGGTAAAATAAGCTGGATTCTGTGACTAACAAATTGTCAAAAATAAACAAAGGTGCATATTCTGCATAGTTTGCATAATTCCTGGGGGTTTTTTTTTTGGTAGCCTGACTAAGAGGTAAGGACTTATGCAGGGCACAGGAGACTCTGCATGCTGTCCACAAACACTTAAGCCTTGTCTTTATAACCTTGCAAGTTCAGAAACTCAAGCTAATGACAGCCAGCCCTGGCTATGCCTATCAGTACTGTGGGTGAGATTCTATCCCCAGTTCCCATGAGAAAGTTGGAGTCATACTCCAGAAATTTAGTTTCTTGCCATCGGACTTCATTTGTAACCTTTGTTCATATGTATGCCTTATAATTTGGTGAGACGTCGTTAAGTTCTCCCCTTTAATTATTGCAGAAGCTTTATATATTGTTTATTTTTTAAAAAGTGTTCCAAAGAAGCTACACAAAACGTTCAGTTTTATCGACTAGATTGCTTTATCTAGTACAGTGGTACCTCAGTTTATGAACACAATTGGTTCCGGAAGTCTGTGCATAAACTGAAGCGTTCATTAACTGAAGCGAACTTTCCCATTGAAAGTAATGGAAAGTGGATTAATCTGTTCCAGACGGTCCGCGGAGTACTTAAACTGAAGCATTCATAAACTGAAGCGAACTTTCCCATTGAAAGTGGATTAATCCGTTCCAGACGGGTCCGCGGAGTACTCAACCTGAAGTGTACTTAACCCAAAGCATGGGTGTAATTGGTTCTGGAAGTCTGTTCATAAACTGAAGCGTTCATAAACTGAAGCGAAAGTGAATTAATCCGTTCCAGATGGGTCCGCGGCATCCGTAAACCGAAAATTCATAAACCGAGGTTCCACTGTAGAACGTAGTGGTGGCCAGCTGTGGCCCAGGGGCCGTAAAACAGGCAGTGGTGAAGTTTTGCGCTACTAGTTCAGGGCATAAGAATTCTTAGCCGTGGCGACAGCAAATTGTTAAGGGAAGCATGTTGGTGTTCAAGCAGGTGGGTGTTCAAGCACTGTGATGCCTTCTCTCAGGCAGGCTAGAGACAAAAAATCGCACTATGGCACAGGGGGCAGAGGAAGGGGCATGTTTTCATTTATTTATTTGGAGCATCTCTGCCCTTCTCTTCATTGTAACGTAACAGTCCGACTGCACTGGCTACCAATTAGTTTCCGGGCCCAATCCAAAGTGCTAGTTTTGACCTATAAAGCCTTAAACGGCTCAGGACCGCAATACCTCAAGGACTGCCTCTTTTCATATGAACCTGACCCTGAGATCATCTTCTGAGACCCTCCTTTGTGTGCCTCCTCCTTGAGAGGTCCAGAGGGTGGCAACATGATAACGGGCCTTCTCTGCAGTGGCTCCCCGTCTGTGGAATGCTCTCCCCAGGGAAGTTCGCCTGGCGCCTTCATTATACACCTTTAGGTGCCAGGCAAAAACGTTCCTTTTTAACCAGGCCTTTGGTTGACCTGATTGACATCCAATGCCCTTTTAAAATGTGTTGGGAGGGGGGGTTATTGGGTTTTTGTTTTTATTATGTAATATGTATTTTTATATTGTGGTCTTATCCTGGCGGTATACAAATTTTATTAACAACAACAATAATTATAATTTCGATAATTTGTGAGCTTATCCTGTGAACTGCCCTGAAATCTGTGGGTATAGGGTGGCATACAAATTTAATTAATAACAACAATAATAATTTTAGATGGTTGTAACTTGCCCTGGGACCTGCTAGTGAAGGAGAGTAATAAAATGAATAAACACGCAAGGGGTGATCTCTGGTTTTCCACTGTTCAGCAATATAGGATGACACTGAAAAGAAGGGGAGGGCTGTTGTTGAGCTGCAATGAATCACTTTGTGAATTGTCAAAGACACAGGGCCCTTTCCATAGCCTTTTAGTGTGTGGCAGTTGCACCAGAGAGGCGGAGAGGTAGATTAGATAACTAATGCTCAGTAGGTGCAGGAATAACAGAAGCTTGGATATAAAGGGATAAAGTTCATTTTACATACTTGTAAAAAGCTGAACACGGATTAAAAGCCATATAAGGAAACTTAGTAATGTCAGTTGAGAGCAGTGTCAGTTCAGTGGTGGTGGTTGCTAGGTTGCGGAGGTCCTTGTGACACGCCCTTCATTGTGACACCTCCCTCTGCTGGCTCCTTGGTCACTAGGGCTCTAGAGGCATAGCCATCTCCTTTGGTTTGATCATTCAGTGGGAGAGAAAGAAAGTGGATGGAGATGTAAGTAGACTTTCTCATCAGCATCTGCATTATGTGTTGGTATTGCTCCATGACAGTCTTAGGGAACATTTAAAAGATTAAGATCAGGAATAATTTAAATGCTTCAGCCAGCCCTTCTGGACATCTTTATGACTCCACCCACTGTTTTGTAACAGTGAAGGGAAGTGGCTGTGAATTCTGGTTATACTTTAGGAAAAGGAAAACTAATAAGATGTCACGCCTTGGAAAAGGGCGTTCTTTTTAGGCACTTGATAACTCGCCATGGGAGCATTAAGCATTCCCTCTGGAGAGAGTAATATCTTGCATTGTCTTCCTCCCCTTCCTGCCACCCAGGGCCCACCTTTCAAAGGACAGCCAAGGTACAAAACCCTTCAGCATGCTGATGTTTCTTCTATAGTAATATTAGTATGTAGTATTTGATGTTTCCCTTTTAAACATCCCTTGTCCGCACTAAGGAAATCCACCTCTTTCAATGAGATGATGAGAATTGTCTTATATTATTCAGAGGGTGCTATTCTGGCTACAGGATTCAAGCACTCTCTTCACAGGATACCTATTATGATATGCCTAGGAAAGTGAATTCATCTTGAGCTTTGAGTCGTGAATGCCCAAACCAGTTTGGGGATGTAGATCAGGAGAGTACTGTGAGTACCATTTCTCACATTTTAACGGGTCTTCTCTGCAGTGGCTCCCCGTCTGTGGAATGCTCTCCCCAGGGAAGGTCACCTGGCGCCTTCTTTATACACCTTTAGTCGCCAGGCAAAAATATTCCTTTTAACCAGGTCTTTGTGTGTTCTGATTGACATCCTATACCCTTTTAAAATGTTGCTCTTTTGTGGTGACGTTATTGGGTTGTTGTTTTTGATTATATATTTTGTGATTTTATATTTCGATTTTGTTCTGTGAGCCACCCTTAAACCTCCGGGTATAGGGCAGTATATAAATTCAATAAATAATAATAACAACAACACCGGTGTAAGTTATAGTATACTATATTGTTGGAGTGTGGTATGTGTAGCAGCAGAGTAAGGAAATAAATAGTTTGGTGAGACTGCTGGTTGTAAGAATATTTTTTAAGAAAACTACTCCTGGTGAGCAAAGGCATTCTGAATTCATGTTTACAGGATCCTTTAAGGATTCCTCTTCAGGCAGGGATGGGAACAACTGAGGTCTGAAATCCTGGAGGGCCACTGCCAGTCACTGCAGACAGTATTGAGCTAGGTGAGCCAATGGTCTGACTCAGTGCTATTTTTCTAGAAAAAGAGGTGCCAAAACTCTCCATGAACGCGTCCCTTGCTCTCTTATACATGGGACGCAGGTGACGCTGTGGTCTAAACCACTGAGCCTCTTGGGCTTGCCGATCAGAAGGTTGGTGGTTCGAATCCCCGCGACAGAGTGATCTCCCATTGCTCTGTCCCAGTTCCTGCCAACCAAGCAGTTCAAAGGCAATTAGATAAATAGATACCACTGCGGTGGGCAGGTAAACAGCGTTTCCGTGCACTCTGGTTTCTGTCATGGTGTTCCTTTGTGCCAGAAGCGGTTTCGTCATGCTGGCCACAAACGCCAGCTCCCTCGGTCTGAAAGTGAGATAAGCGCAGCAACCTCATAGTCGCCTTTGACTGGACTTAACCGTCCAGGGGTCCTTTACCTTTACCTGTTCTCCTATAAGGGCAGTGGCGCCCCCACCTGAGAGATGCCGGAACTGAGTTTCAGCCCTGGGTATAATGCACTTTCCTATCTTCTCTTGGCTTTTGAGACAAATAGCTGTAAGCTTTAGGATTGGATGACTCTCCAGCATAGACAGGAAGCCCAAACGAATGTGGGAAATGAAATCACCTGTGATTCATTGTCGGATAAACTAACATCCTTAAGTGAGCTACAAGAGCGTGTGGCTAGTAGTATAGGTTTCTTCTGATGCCCCGTCCCCTCACCTGGAGGGCTCCCCCCCCCCACTTCCCAATGAAATGCTAATACGTGCAAGGTTGCCTAATAGATTGCTATACATGCTGACTGGGTACCTGTCAAAACATTGCTGCATTTCCTTAAGAAAGTTTGGCACAAAGCTCATCGCTGCTAATGTGTAGTGTGCGGAACTGTGTCCAGGGCTTTGCTGCATTACAGGAATGTGCAGCTCGTGCAGAGTGCTCTTGTGAGAAAACAGTACTTGCTGCTGCTGCTGGAATCCCTTGGCCCAAATGCTGAAAATTTAATAGTTGGCGGGGGAAGGTTTTTGTTGCGTTTGCGTGTTCATTAGTCGTCTGTGCAAAGCAGTACCTGTGACGCTGCAAGAAATGGTGCAGTTAGCATTAACTGCAAAGAGGAAAAAAGCCTTTGAGGTTGCTGCTTGTATCCTTTGCTGTTGTTTTTTGTTCTTCGATTATTGCATTTGTGGTTTAATTGTTTTAGACTGCAGTCTTAATCCTCTGCCCACTTTGCTTGCAGTAAGTCCTCTTGAACTCAATGGAGTGCATTTCTGAATCAACATGCATAGGACATCACAAAGAGATTTATCTGAGCTGCCTTGGGAAAATTAGTCTTATTCTATGTCCTCCCTGGGGGGCTCTTGGATGGGTGACACCTGCCATTCTTGCTCATCCTGACAGTTCATCCTGACATGTCCTCTTTTGAGGTGCCTACATGTGCATCGGGGGGGGGGGGGATTTTTACAATTTTAAGCAAATCAAGCTTTTGGAAGGTTAAAAATAATGTGTGTGTGTGTGAGAGAGAGAGAGAGGCTCGGGTTCGGGTGCGGGCAACCTGGGCTCTGGCTGTTTCTTGGGCTCTGGTGTGGATGGCTTGGCCGGGGGACAAGTGGGTGATTGTTTTAAAAGAAGCTCAACAACTTCTTTTCTTCTTTAAAATATTTTTTTTATTAATTTTCAGTTACAAAAATCCAATATATGCCACATTGTATCAATCCCAAATTACCATTCCAACTCGAGTATCAATCAGTTAAAAAGCCAATTACACATTTTAGATGCCCCCCATGTGCTAGATTTCAAGGTAAGACAATTTCATTTGATTCTGCTTCCAGAGTCTTATTTAATACAATTACATGCCAATCTTCATCGTAATCCCTTATACAACAGCTACAATATTTTTAACTTCCATTTGTATTAACACATTTAATAATTTGTATTCCTGCAACTTTTTTTTTTTTGGTTTCCATGTTTTTACCTTTGGAAATATAGCAACCCTACAGTTGCATAAATGCTATCCCCTCCTCACTAAAAACAAACAAACCCCACACTGATTTATTTACTCCGGCACCATCACAAGCCCACTGTTGGTGTTTGAAGCCATGCACACAGAACATTTGCTGCAATATGTATCTATCCTATAGTTTCTTGAGAAACTCTGCTATTGGATGCATTTTTCATCCTGTTTGAAAATGTAAGCCTCGTTCACTTCACAGTTAAGCTGAGGTGTGTACAGTAGAGACAGCCATTGCACATGTGCACAGACGACATCTTCATTAAGAGGAGTTAGGAGGAGCTTCCAGGTAAACTATTGCATGAAGAAAACCCCGCCCCCCCTCTGTTTTCCAGTGGTTTTCCTGTGGTGAAAAACAACCTCTCTGCATTTTTAGCTGCAAATGCGTACGTGGTCTTCATTTTGCCAAGGCTTTGTTGAGGACAGAGGGAGAAGGCAGGGCTTAGTGTATCATAGCTCTCATGTAGGTTTTTCTGCTGATGCAGAAACTGCTGATATAATTGCATTTTCTGCTGATCTTCAGAGGTGGTCATTTTGGAACCTACCCTCCTTTCGGATCCTGCCAAAATGGCCATTAGTACATTTTCTCCTTTCATCATTTCGGAAACGCGGCCAAGCTTTTGCCTGCCACTAAAAAAAAGATCCTTGCAGTTATTTACTTGAATTTTCAAACTCTTTAAGTCATGTTAGTATAATGTTTGCCTACAGTGGCTCATCAAAGAAAATGCTGTCTGGGTTGCAGCTAAAAACACACACACACACACACACAACATCAAACAGTTCTTAATTCATTTCTGGGAGCAGCTACAAGTATGGTGATTTCATATAAACAATGAAAATCACACTAAATCAAATTGCAACCTTTCCCCCTGTTCAACATCCAGAGGGAGGATCTGAAAATCTTTGCATGAATGCTGTTCCAAGCAGTAAGAAGTTCTAGGGCTGCAGTTCTGACCTGGGTTTGTCTTCCTTTGGAAGGAGGTCATTGGAGGCTTATGGTGTCTTGGAATATTTGAGTTTATTTACAAATATTACAAGAAATGAAGCTTAAGCACTCCAACCAAGAGGCAGATACAGTGCCTCGGCCCAGTATACCAGTATTCAGCCCGACCACTGAGGTCCAGCACTGAGGGCCTTCTGGCGGCTCCCTCACTGCGAGAAGTGAGGTTACAGGGAACCAGGCAGAGGGCCTTCTCGGTAGTGGCGCCTGCCCTGTAGAAAGCTCTCCCCTCAGATGTCAAGGAAATAAACAACTACAGTCATTCCTCGGTTTAAGTACGCCTCGGTTTGAGTATTTTCAGTTCAAGTACTCCGTGGACCCATCTGGAACGGATTAATCCAATTTCCATTACCTTCAACGGGAAAGTTCGCTTCAGGTTAAGTTTGCTTCAGGTTAAGTTCGGACTTCCGGAACCAATTACACTCATACCTCGGGTTAAGTACGCTTCAGGTTGAGTATTCCGCGGACCCGTCTGGAACAGATTAATCCACTTTCCATTACTTTCAATGGGAAAGTTCGCTTCAGGTTAAGTACGCTTCAGTTTAAGTACTCCACAGACCGTCTGGAACGGATTAATCCACTTTCCATTACTTTCAGTGGGAAAGTTCGCTTCAGGTTAAGTACACTTCAGGTTAAGTACAGACCTCCGGAACCAATTGTGTTTGTAAACCGAGGTACCACTGTATTTGACATTTGGAAGACATCTGAAGGCAGCTATGTTTGGGGAAGTTTTTAATGTTTGATGTTTTATCGTGCTTTTAATATTCTGTTGGGAGCCACCCAGAGTGGCTGGGGAAGCCCAGCCAGATGGGCGGGGTATAAATAAATAAATATTATTAGTGCTCTGGGTGACATCCAACTAAGCCATACTCAGGGTATGACCGACTGAAATAAGTGGACTTCGAGATCACTATCTTTTGAGTCTTGGACTCAAATCACAGTTTCTGTTGTATCTTTTCACACAGTGGCATGAATGACATCATCCTCGGCATGTGTGTGCATTTGTAGAACCCAAGGAAGGCATGTATCAAGTCTCAAGATTCCCAGCAGCCACAGCCATTACGGCAATAGTTAGAATTGTGGAATTGTTGAGTTACAAGGGACCACCAGGATCATCTAGTCGAACCTCCTGCAATGCAGGAATCTTTTGCCCAATCTGTATACCTTCCTTACCTCCCGATTCAATCATTCCTACCTGTCCCAGCAAAGTAAAGAGAAGGTGTATGGGCAGGTAGATTCTCGGGGGAGTGGGATGTGATTATAGATTCCACAATGACTTCCCTATTTTTGGACAGAGACCATGAATGTAGAAAAGGAACGTTCTCACTCTAATGTGGCCTCTTTGAATACACGTTTTAAATGGCCATGCATATCGACGCCATCACAATTTCATTCCATCTTTTCAGAGGGAGCCTAGGCAGTGAGAGGGAGGAATCTAAGAATAAAACATGCTCGCTTTATTTTAAAGTTTCCGTTTCCGCATGCTTTTGGTTTGCACGGAAGATAAAAAGTCATTGCAGTTATTGCCAGCGACTCTCTATTTATGTCTAGTAATTGCCTTCACTCCCTGGCTTCTTTTAAATGAGCAGGCAAAGGAAAACTCACTAAGAGCTTGGCACGCAATAATTGCCCATTAATCGTGAAACTAAGCCCCGTCCTCTAAAATCTTTTCAGTTTCGACACCCAGTGTCGACACCCATTTTGGTACCTGAAATTCATTCCAATTGTGCAGATAATATATAACTGATAGAATTCTACAGGATGGGCTATTAGTGTGTGTGAAACAGTCCAGGTCCAATGGTTCACAAATGGTGGAGATGCCTGGTGTCATCCTGGCACCCAGGCATCTTCAGTTGGTCGGAAGTAGTTGGAGACTTCCGGGTAAAGATGCATAAAGTTTTGCTGCAAAATGGGGTTAAATAGAGACGACAGAGGTCAAAAATAGGTGCTGGGTATGACAAGGCTTTGTAGAAACGGAATGCAATTTCTGGTGTTTTAAAAAAGCTTTAGAGACAGACCGTCCAATGCTTCACTTTTTATATGAAGGGAAATATATCTGGAAGAAAACATTAGGACTCACATGAGGCTGAAAATATGGTTAGATTTGGGGTTGCCATGGATAATGTTGTCATGTGATTAAGTGTGCAAATGTCACATATTTTAAATATTTTTTTATATCTACTTTTAGGTTAGGTATTTGGTGTGTAAAGAAGATGAATACAGCTATCACTCGGTTTATTAAAAAAGTTACTAGCAGTTTGGGGGAGGTCTGATCTGGATTAGACCCAGGTAGGAAGTAAGGGGCTTTAACCCTTTGTCTCCCACTGTATTCATGAGCCAGGTTGGGGGCCCTGAACCTTTTTGCTTAGGAAAAAGTGCTCCCATTCCTACCAGTTGAAGCTTTCCTTTGGATTCAAACAAGTGTGCCTCCCTCCTTGATCTGGATCATGGTTAAAGCCCCCAGCCTCTCCATATCAAGGGCCCTTTCACCTGCTATTTACTTTGTAAGCATTTTTTTTTAAAAAAAATGCTAATTATGTGAATTGCATGCATTTCATCTCGCTTGGCCTTTAAACCAAGGGATATGTGGATTCCTCTTGCATTAACTTGATGGATTTGTGTCACTGTTCCAAAGACCTGTATGAAACCAGGATCCAGGGTGCTTCCAACTTCACAATATGAACAATGGCAGCTATCCTCCTGAATACCAGTAGTTGCTGGCAACCACAGGAGGGGAGGGTGCTCTTATGCTTGAATCCTGCTTGACGGTTTCCAAAGGCATCTGTCTGGCCACAGTGAGAAAAGGATGCCGGACTAGATAGGCCACTGGCCTGATCCAGCAGGCTCTTCTTAGGCCCATATGTTCCTTAACGTAGTTCTTGTTGTTTCCTGCAAGCCTCCTTCACCCAGAGCTCCCCTCTGCACTGTTCTCACACAGCTGCATTTGCCGACAGTAGCTGTGCCAATAAGTTGCATGATGCCTATATCCTGATAGGCATCTTGGCTATGCATTTCCTGGTCTGTTCAGGCTGGCAATGCGGATGTGTGTTGGTTACTAGGCACGCAAACAGATCTGATAGGAGGCTGAGGATTAGTATAGCTGCTCCCAGTGTCACAAAGAAACTGATTGTGAATCAAAAGGGGAAGCGGTGGTACTGTCCAAGGCAGTTTTGATGGGGACTGTGTTTTTGGAGCCGCCCTTGGGTGCAAGGTTACCCAAACACAATCTGTTTTCCCCCTCTGCTGACTTCCCGTTCTCAGTCACCTTCAGTATCACGCCTGACAATGCTGGCAAAGCACAGACAGAGAAACTGGCAGCCACGTAGAACATCAAAAGAGACACTGGTGCACTTTCTCAATCACCGGTACGCTAGTTCTAAACATCAGCACCCAGCCTTCTGGGTTGACCTCGGGATGAAACTACATTTTAAGGCTAAACACAACACTCCTAGCCCTGTGTTGGCCCCGTGGTGCTAATGTGGACATGCATTTGCAGAGGGAAATCTGTGATTACAGGTTGGGGCACATAACCCTTCTCACCACATCTATCTTGGGGTTTTTTGTTTGTCTCTGCAAAATCCCTCCCCCACTTCCCAGTATGTTTTTTTTGTGTTGGCTTTCCTCTCGCTGGGCTTCAAGACGGCAAGTCCCAGCTGTAGGGAAAACCATTTTTCAGGGATACTTTAGTGTTTACAAGAGATATTAAGCCCCCATCTCCATCTCGGAAAAGGCGTTAGACCGCATTGTGCGTAGCTCTGTTCCTGGGAAGGGAAGCCGGGAATTAGGTCGGCATTGATTACAGCAAGTCGTAACAAAGCCATGCACTTTATTGCATTCAGCCAAAGGTCCTCAGTATATTCATACGGCGAATTAACACTTAACAGAATAAAGCGCGCAATTGATAATGTTAATAAAAGCTGTCATGTCAGCAGCGGAAGTTGCTCCATTAGGGTGAATGGGCAATGTCCCAGTGGCCTCAGTCTGACTCCCACCAGCCCCTCACCTGCCCGCCTTCTTACTTGCAACCAACCAACCCAGAAAGTAGCACTGCCTCCTGTTTAGTCTTAGTGTTCCCCTGATGGAACTCAGCAGGGAAGAGTGGGAGGACAGAACTAGATTAAGTTGGTTCTGTCTGTCATTGGCTTTGGCTCCACCTACTTGTGGTCACCCTGCCTTCTGCTCCACCAATCCCAACGGGCCTTAGCCACCACCATTTAAAAGCAAAAAGCTAAAAGGATGATTAAGGTCAGTCAAAGGCGACTATGGAGTTGCAGGGCTCATCTCGCTTTCAGACCAAGCAAGCCGGTGTTTGTCAGAAGACAGCTTTCCGGGTCATGTGGCCACCATGACTAAACCGCACTTGGCACAACGGGACACCGTGACGGAAACCAGAGCACACGGAAACGGCGTTTACGTCCTGCCACAGTGGTACTTATTTATCTACTTGCACTGGCGTGCTTTCGAACTGGCAGGAGCTGGGACAGAGCACTGGGAGCTCACACGATCGTGCGGATTCGAACCACCCACCGTCCCATCGGCAAGCCCAAGAGGCTCAGTGATTTAGACCACAGCGCCACCTGCTCCCGTATATAGTGATCCAATCCTTATTTTGAGTCCCTGCTAGCATCTTCCATACACCTAAGTACCCTTAGATACTTTGGCCTGGATACTTAGAGCATGTGTAACGGATCCAGCCTCTGGAAAACACACCAGAGTCTAACCTTTCGTGTGCGTTTTTCCACTGCAAGAAATCATTAGCATATAAGAAAAAAGGACATGGATCTGAAGAAAAGGGTGATGGGTGTTTAAGAACATGTTTTTTTAATTACAGGAGGACCATAGGAGTCAAGTCCTAGGGGCCAAGGTCCTTCGCCCTCCTCCTATAAAATATTTGAGGGGGCTGGAGCCCCCCAAAGGTTGATGGGCATTGCCATTCAAATGGTGTGTGTGCCACATCTTGTGATCGATTATGCGGGGCAGGGCTTATCTGGGTGCCCCGATTATTTAATTCAAGTTGGCACCCCTGAGTACGACAGTCTAGGATGTCTCATCAATTGGTTCAGTACTTGTGTGTGTGAGGTTAAGCACTTTCAAGTCCCATTGATTTCTGTGGGAGACATTTAAGCACGTCCACCCGCTGAGATGAATGGCATTTAGATTACTTTTGGCTGTGCACGGTAAATTGCAAATTCAAACTCAGTGATAAAACTCTGGATTTATTTATTTTTGTCTAAAGGCAACGGGCACACTGCAGTCCATTGTAAGAGTGTACCGCTGCTGTGCAATGTGTAGGGTTGAGCCTACCCCTTCTGCGCATGCAAACAAGACTGCATGGGCAGGCAATGCAAGAGGCCATTAGGGTGAGTTGGAGGGGCATTCATGCCTCTCAGATCCTTATCCAGTTCTCCCCTTCCACTTGGCGTGAGTCACTTGTGCCACGGACCCCAAGTGACTTGTATAAAGCCTGATGAACTCATGAGGCTGAGTTTTCATCTCCCCCAGCTGCTCATACATGATAGGGTGGCGGGCAGGGGAACCCCATGGGCATTCTCTGCACATGGGCACTGTATGGACTGGATTATGCTGAATGGTAAGAGTACTATTGAGTTTTATCATTGTAATGTTTTTGTGACGATTATATACCCCAGTGTTCTTGACAAGTGTCAGGGACCGTCCTGAGGAGGAATGGTAGGAGCCTTCCCCTCCTCCTGATCCTGATCCTGAATCTTTCCAGGAGCAGGATGACAGTATAGATTTGGAACAGTGGTTTGCAGAGGGGCAGAGTTCAGAAGGCAGAAGCTGGGAAATACTGGATGGGGAACAGCTAGGAGAAGAAGAACTGGGGAGAGAGAGAGGGTCAACAGATTCACAATCTCTGGAAAGCATTCACACACACCCCTTCTCCAAAGTCATGGAGAACTCTAAAAGTGTTAGAACAGAAAGTGCAGAGGGTACAAACTCAGATTACAAGACATAGATGGGACGTAGCTTAATAGAGATGGAAGGGGGTGTGATCCTTAATTGGGAGCACCACCATTTCTAGGAGATGAGTTCTTTGTTCTCTTACTGTGATTATTATAGTTTCTAACTGGTAAGAAGACTCCTTTTCCCTTGTTCTGCTTATCTACTGCCACGGAGCCAATTCCCTCAAGCCTGACAACAAGACAGAGGAATGCAATTCAATTTCACCCTTGTTCGTTTTTTGTTTTGTTTTTATAAAAAAAATCCAACACAGAATCAAAAGAAATGTTGCACTGATATTCCATGGCTGAAATTTCTCATGGATGTACTTTGGAATTCATTGTGCTGGGGGAGGGCATGGGCAGGGGGACAGAAGAACAACCACATCACGGTGACATGCCAGGGCTGGGCGATATATCGTCCAAAACGGGTTTGAAGTCCATATTGTGCTGTCGGTTTCATAATTTTTAACCTGGCAATATATTGTGAATCATGGTATCTATGTGTGTGACGCGCCATGCAAAAATCGCAATGTGGGGAAAACCGTGGAGCCACCCGATGCCTCGTGATGTTCAGCTGGTGATATATTACGATGTTGAAAACCAGATATCTCCCAGCCTTAGTGACATCGTCATAGGTTATATAAACTTGCCCAGTGCCTAAAGGTTTTGAAAGTTCTGTTATAGCAGGATTGAGGGAATCTCCTCTTGGACTCCAGCTCCCATCAGCTCCAAGCAGCATGGTCCACGATGGTGGGAGATGTAGTTTGACACCTGCAACTTCCCCAACCTGCAACAATACAGCTCGTCCACAGGAAAGCAGCAGGGGAGGAATGCATGAGCAGCTTGAAAAGCACAGGCCTTTGGGGTAGGGGGTAAGCAATTTTTGAATGTGGTGTGTGTGTGTTCTTTATACAGAGAGGTGTGCTCTTGTTCCCCTGTCTTCCGACGGTGTTGGTGCTAACTTAATTCTCAGTACGAATAGATTAACAGCCCCATCGCCATGGCAGGTTCCATGATTTCCAGGCACATCGTGGAACCGGCCATGTCTTGAGTTGCTTTTTGAAGAAACCCGGGGGCTCGGCATTAAAAGAAAATGTGTTTGTCTCCTTCATATAGAGCGTGCATCTTTAGTCTCTTCGAAGACCCACCTGTGACGGGACCTGTAATCTGCTGGTTACCCTCTGGCACTAAGCACAGCCAAATGAAATCCATGCACAGTGAAGAGAGACTTCAGCACCCAACTAATCATGAATGGTGAAAGGGAGCTCTCTCACACAGCACTAGGGGAGATAATCAGAAGCAGTAAGTGGCAAACACGAGGCCGTACGCTGACAGGATTTTGCTACAGCTTATTGTGCATTTGCTGCTACAGCTTCGCTCCAGTCCCCCATCCCACTAAGAATAAGCCATACATGCCATTGATAGCCTCATTTTATACTTTCGGCCAGCAGGAGAATTTCTGTAGAATCCACCTAACCCCATACGACCTAATAATGTCCATTTGTTTGTGTGTCCCTTCCCTCTCCCCCTACATGAATTAACAAAGCATCGGTCCTCGGGGTGCTGCCTAACTCTGCCAAATGCTTCCTCTCATGATTGCCGCCATTTCCTCCCGCTGCCGAACGATG
The DNA here is from genome assembly GCF_965207765.1 of Zootoca vivipara. Taxonomy (NCBI): domain Eukaryota; kingdom Metazoa; phylum Chordata; class Lepidosauria; order Squamata; family Lacertidae; genus Zootoca; species Zootoca vivipara. The sequence goes on from NC_142586.1 coordinate 15,905,016, forward strand.
ACGATAATAACCATGTATTGTGACTTGATACTTGATACTGCTTGATCTTCCTTTGCTTGTTCTTGTTAAGAAATGTCCATTTTAAAGAAGAAGAAGGAGGAGAAGAAAACTTCCAATAGGCCAACTGGGCAAATATCCCGGTAAACTACTTCACGATAAGGCGGGCTACCTCAACACCAATAAAATTTTGCCATGACCACCAGTGTCCTTTGGTTAGTGTGTGTGTGTGTGCGTGTGTGTGCTTTTATACGCAGCAGCAATAGTTAAAACCAAACCCGCTTAAAACACACACACAACCCAGTCTAATAACATCTCTCAGCTCTCAGTCCCTGGTTCCTCAGCAGACCACTCACTTCAAGTGAAGTACCAAGAGTTCAATCCTTGGCATCTCCAGGTAGGGTGGCCTAAAATCCTGGAGGGTTGCTGCCCATCAGTGTTGACAATAACCCAACAAGATGGACCAATGGTTTGACTCAGTACGTGGCAACTTCCAAAGTAATGTGGATGGTAGATAGACCTGGGCGATATTACGATTAAGAGCCTGAAACTGGTATGACGATTCCCCAGCCGCTGCCAGCACATTGCACCTCACTCCTGCCTGCCTCCTGCGCTGGGCTGGTGGCGGTCACGCTGTACTGCCAGCTCAAATTGCCTCCATTAGCTGGGAGATGGGCAGTCTAAGGAAGGCCGCTTCTTGGCTGATCAAGCAAAAGGCGAGGGGACAGCTTTCTTAAAGTCCCTGCGCCTCAGCGGAACAGTTTAACAAAGCTCCTGTACAGCTCCTGCTCGTGGGAGCCTGAGTGGTAGGGGGCTTGCTCAACTCGGCGAACTGGGCAAGCCCCTATACCACTCTGGCTCCCGCAAGCAGGAGCAATATGGGGAGGGATGATGGGCAATTTCAGACTTTGTGATATATCAGCACGTCACAATATTCGTGGTTCTGTGATCTGCCTTCTAATGTCATCGGGGCATCCAAACTCTCCTAAATGACATCCACATTGCAGTGGGGTGAGGAGGGACTGTTGAATATGTGTGTGTAAACTTGACCAGAAGCCCACTTCCACCTCAGCTGTCCCAGATTTGGCTGCTTATTCCATCTCGGTAATGCGATTCCTCACGTCGAGTCCTTGGCCGTGTTCCTCCCTTCTCGGAACCGAAGCAAGAAAGGGAGAGCTGTAAACTGAAAGCTACTGTATACACTTCAAATCCACCCCTTTTGTGTGCATGCAGGCAATGAATGTGTAGGTTGCCCAAAAGCAATTTATGCAGCAAAAAAAAATGGATGTCGCAGGAAGCCCATTGAGACTAGCATTTGAACACCCTGTAAGAAATGAATGAAGACCCATTTGGTGAAGACGTCTACGTTGTGTGACATGGTGTATCCAGTTTCTGTCAATTTTTGAAGGAAATTCAGAACATGAAAAGGGGAACAAGGACAAAGGAGATCCATATCTTCAGGGTTGGCAGTTTAATAAGCATTGGCCTTGGCCGAGCCAGTTATATTATGTGCATAGCTGTGATAAATGTGAGGAATGGCTCTTTCAGGAAGTCTGATGCTTGATACCTGGCCATTCTTGTCTTATTTTTTCCAACTGGGTGAATTAAAGACAGGAGACACTTGATATGTCCGGCGCAGCCACAACTCCCACGATCCCTGACTGAGCCATGCTGGTTGAAGCTGATGGGAACTGGGAGTCCCCCAACTTCTGGAAAGAACCACATTGGCTGCCCCTGCAGAATGTCAATGCACTATATTTTACCTGTCAACATGAAACTAAATTCTCTGGGATGTCTCAGGTAATAAGGTTCGATGTGCCTGCCCTTCATGTAGTCATTACAAAATCCCTGTTTGCCCATACTAATAGCATTCAACACATCTAATTTTATTGATTTCCACACTGCAGCCCCGTTGAACCCAACCCTCCTTCCGCGTGATCTCTTTTCATGCCATAGAAACTGCCAAGTATTGTATTTTATTGATTATTATTATTAATATCCCACCTTTTCTCCAAAGGATCTCGAGGTGGCAGGTATTATTTGTCTCCTGCCTGTTTTATCTTCACAACAAGGCTGGTCTAAGAAACTGCGACTGGTCTGAGGTCACCCAGTGAGCTTCATGGCTGTTTGGGCATTTGAATCTTGGGGGGAAATTCAGTGTTGCACAGTTAACCATCATTCCATCTGTTTGTTGGAATGATCGCCCACTCTCATGTACGCCGTTCTGAGGGTTCTTCCAATCTCCCACCAGAGCTGATTGTGGGGGCGCCAGAGGTTGGAGAAGGGGAAGCCTAATGATGATGATGATGATGATAATTTCTTTCTACCCCACCCATCTGCCTAGGTTTCCCCAGCCACTCTGGGCAGCTCCCCACAAAATGTTAAAAATCACGATGAAACATCAAACATTAAAAACTTCCCTAAACAGAGCTGCCTTCAGATGTCTTCTAAAAGTCAGATAGTTGTTTATTTCCTTGACATCTGATGGGAGGGCACCACAGGGCGAGAAGGCCCTCTGCCTGGTTCCCAGTAACCTCACTTCTCACAGAGAGGGAACCACCAGAAGGCCCTCAGAGCTGGACCTCAGTGTCCGGGTTGAATGATGGGGGTGGAGACACTCCCAGTGTACTAGCAAGACTTGTGATAGCTCCAACTAGCACAGCTATTCAGTTGAATCTAGTCCCTGGTCTCACAGGTCCTTTTTTAAAAAGTATTTTTTATTAAAGCTTGAAAAACAAAGGAAAAATATACGGAAGTTAACATCAAATATCAAGCATGTTTTAAAACATAGAAAAGGAAGGGGAAATAAGTATTTTGATTGCGCATCAAAGCCACAAACCACCCCTTTGGAAATAAAGACACAATGACATTTAATTTAAGTTTCAATGTTAATGGGCAAATTTTGGCCACAACTTTATTGAATACAGAATGTGAGTGGTATTGGCTTAGGCATTGGCAACCTACAGCTATATCTGACTCCTGCCCGCCTTGCAGGGAATCTGGTAAGGATAAACCACCAGAAGAGGGAACTCTGCCGATGGCAATTGACTGAAGCTCACCCCGGGGTTTCCACTGGGTCATGGCATGGCCCTCACCCCTCTGCGGGCTTCGGACAAGATCCAGACCCCCCGGGTTCCTTTAATGGAATGCCCTTGATCAGGGAGGGGCAGGTGATGTCCACACCTCTCCTTCCCCACACAGCACGAATCCTACGTCTAACTGCCAAACCTTATAAAGTTCTGATGACGGCTATGTGGTAGGTGAAAACCCAGTGGCCAATGCCAGTCTGCCAAATGGAAAAATTCCTACCAGGCCCCCGCTCCAAAACGGGCAACCAACCAAAGTCCATAGCAAGACCAAAACCACAACCTAAATGAAAGGTGGATGGGCGGCTGTTCCGCATCGCAAGGCCAAGAAGGCCTCCAGCATTGCACTGCAGTTTTAATTGGCCCCATGGCTACACCCCCTGCGTTCCCATTGGAGTGCAGACCCTGGGGTGACCGTGGGGGAGGGTGTCCTGTGCGAAGTGCACAACCCGGACCCTCCGTTAAGAGGATCCAACTTCTCTGCCAGCTTTATAAACTTCCGCAAAACTCTTATTCCATAATAGCCAACTCTTCTACTTTTTTTCAGTCTTCAAATCCTGATCCTAATCCAAATTTTAAATCAGAGATGGGCAACATTTCCCCCTCCTATTTCTGTCAGCTACACTCAAAAGTGAGTAGGGTCACCTGCTTCACCACTCTTTCTCCGACCCCTCTTTCTCTGGGGCTCTCTCCTTTTTCTCTTTCCTATGCCTCCTTCCCTCCCTCCCAGCAGGGACAGATCATTCTTGCTAGAGGTCTCAAGCTGAGTACTTCCAGAAGGCTTTTGGAATTAGGATTGCATGGCAAGGTCCTGAAGCCTCCCCATTGTAGAATAAAGACACTTGACACCAGAATTTAGGTTAATGGGCTGAAAAAGGCCACAACTTTATTGGTTACAGAATGTGTATGGTACTGGCTTAGGCATTGGAACCAATGACTATATCTGACTCCTCCCCACCTGCAGGGAGTCTAATAAGGGTTAACCACCGATAGGGGGAGCCCAGTTAATGCACATCAACTAGGAATTCCCCCAGGGTCACCAATAGGGGTCATGCTATGGCCCTAGCCCCTGTCTCACCCCGGGGTTTCCGCTGGGTCATGGCATGGCCCTCACCCCTCTGTAGGCTTTGGACAAGATCCAGACCCCCCCCCCGATTCCTTTAACGGAATACCCTTGAAATAGGAAGGGTAGGTGATGGGCGCCACTTCCCTTCCCCTCCAACCGAATACTCCAATGCCTAATGGCCAAACCTTACACAGTTGTGACGATTTGCTACGAGGTAGGCAAAATACCAAGCGGCTGGTGCCAATTTGCCAAGTGGAATGCATAGCTGCCAAGTTTTCCCTTTTCTCGCAAGGAAGCCTATTCAACATAATGGAATTTCCCTTAAAAAAAAGGAATAACTTGGCAGCTATGGTGGAATGACCGCTCCCCACATCAAATGGGGGGGGGCGACTTTTGCGTGGTTGTGCGCAGCCCCCTGGATCCCAGTGCGGCTCCTGGTAGTTCAGGACTGGCTTCATCCTCCCCAGGCAGGATACCTGGGGTCTCTGCCTACCTCAGCCAACCACCCAATCCTGCCTGGGGAGGCGTTGCCAGGGGATTGGCCAGGTAAGGGGAGGGACTGCCCTGCCCATACAACAGAAGGTGTAGCAATTCCTACCAGGCCCCTTCAACAGGCAAGCAACCGAGGTCCATAGCAAGGTCAAAGGATAAGGACCTAACCTTAGGGAGGGAGGGACAGGAGAACTGCGCAAGCGGGAGCAAGGTAAAAGAGAGCGAGAGCCTGGCCGCAGCTTGTTTAAATGGGCTAAGCCACACACCCCTTGGCCAATCAGACTGGCCGATATGAAATGACGCGGCCAGGAACTCCCTGTGATGCAGAGCTACCTGAGCCCCGCATGCATGGGTCGGGCTCATGATCTGTCTGCAACGTCGTCTTCCAGCGAGGGGAATCGGCTTTCTTGCTAGAGGTCTCAAACTGAGTACTTGCAGAAGGCTTTTGGAATTAGGATGAGGACCAGCTGCAGTTCAAATAGAAATGATCAAAGTCTCCCAGCTCATGCATCTTGCCACATATACATCCACACCAACATGTCACCAAGATTGGGGTGATTTCCACCATCGTATTTCGCAGCAGGAGGCTCGCATTCTTTCCCCTTCTTATTCTCGATAATGATTAGAGTTTTTATTTTCGCATTAGTCTTGTAGCAGCATGGGTCATAAACAGCAGGCAAGCAACTTTTCTACGTGATTGATTATGAAACACGGCCATGGGTAAGTGTTGCATGACCAGCTAATTGTAAGTTGCCTTCCATATCTGAATTTGCATGATGCTGGCTCATGATGAATAATCACAGCATCTGATATATATGCATATACAGCTCCAGTTCCCTTCTTAAATATTTTCCTTTGCTGATGCTTTACCCTCTAGTTTCTAAGTTGTTTTGACTCCTATGAGCTGAAAAAAACAAGGCTGTATTTGCAAAGGATGTGATAAAATAATAAATATCTAATGGCTGTTTTATAGCTTTACCACAAAAGTGAAGAGCTTTTGTAGCCTTTTTTGTGGAGAAAGCAAAGGGGCTACAATCAGCTATATCTTTAGGCTGGAATAAATCCACCCACCCCCTTTCTGATATTTGGGGTTACCAAAGTCTAGAGGTCCCAACCCAGTATTTCTCTTACCTTGCTGATGTTGCCTATTGTATTCTGTAAAGGTAAAGGGACCCCTGACCATTAGGTCCAGTCGTGACCGACTCTGGGGTTGCGCCACTCATCTCGCTCTATTGGCCGAGGGAGCCGGTTTACAGATTCCAGGTCATGTGGCCAGCATGACTAAGCCGCTTCTGGCGAACCAGAGCTGCACACGGAAACGCCGTTTGCCTTCCCACCGGAGTGGTACCTATTTATCTACTTGCACTTTGATGTGCTTTCGAACTGCTAGGTGGGCAGGAGCCATAGCTGCCAAGTTATCCCTTTTTTAAAGGGATTTTCCCTTATGCTGAATAGGCTTCCTCGCGAGAAAAGGGAAAACTTGGCAGCTATGGCAGGAGCTAGGACTGAGCAACGGGAGCTCACCCCGTCACAGGGATTCAAACCGCCGACCTTCTGATCAGCAAGCCCTAGGCTCTGTGGTTTAACCCACAGCGCCACCCACGTCCTATTGTATTCTGTATCTTCCTGTAAAAACGATGGATCTCTGTTGTAGAGCAGAGCTGCTTCTGTGCTCACCAGAAAGAAAATTCTGCTCAGGAACTGGCAAGCTCATTGGCTGCCGCTGAATCACAGGTTCATGTTTCTTAAGGGATGTTCATACATTACATTCAATGAGTGTACAGTCTTTGTACCTGTTAATTATGCTTATGGTGGTGGTGGTGGTGTTGCTGCTGCTGATTAGTGTCTCAGGGTGGTTCACAGGATAAAATCACACTATAAAAACACAGAATACATAATCAAAATAAAAACAACAGCCCAGTAAACCCCACCCCACCCCCATTTTAAAAGGGCATTGGATGTCAGATGTTATGTACTGAGCTGAATAGGATCCAGAATCAGCAGTCTGATTGGTCCGCAGGAGCCACCCAATCCAACTCCAGGTGGAAGTGAATCCGCAACCTGATTGGCCTGCAGGAGCAGCCAATCAGGCGGCTGGCAGAAGTGAATCCACAAACTCTCGACTCCGAGTATATTTCATCAGTCAACCTGAGGCCTGGTTAAAGAGGAATGTTTTTGCCTGCTGTAGGATTGCCATATTTCAAAAAGTAAAAACCAGGACACCCTGAAAGTTGTTGAGATTCCTTCCCTGGAAGTCAACTCAACCTTTGAAATCTACAAATACACAAGTAGAAACAACTTGTATCTGTGAAACATTTAATGCTTTTGCTATTATTGTGAACCACTGGGATCTCAGCATGGAAAAGCAGAATACAAATATTAAGTCAAATCAGTGTGTGAATTGATGCTCTAGGTTTGGCTTCCTTTTAAAGATGGGTGGCCATGTAGGCTTATCTCAATGACATGTTTTGCAGTCAAATAGGAGAGGTTTTAAAACCACAATAAATCCTGTTTAACTTTGAAACAACAGCAGCATATTTTTAACCAACACTGTCAGTCCTTGTTCTTCTTCTGCAAAAAAATAAAAAAGATAAGGCCCAGTTTTCTGGGCCATCAATGAGTAATGGCCCAGGGTAAAAAATAAAAATAAAACCATCTCTGAATGAACTGAACTGAGATGAAAAATCATTATCATTTACATAATAATTTATACTTATCTTGTTTATGCAAACACAAGATGACTTTATCTGCCCATATGTTGTTTTCCTTTCCCCCCGTTTTCCTCTTGTGAAGGGAATGCATTATGTTCCTTGTTGAGAGATTTATAATCCCTGCCATCTGAATTTATACCGCTGGCTATATTTCAGAAAACAGAACACCTCAGAATCCAGAGCTTTAAGCTTCTCCGGGAACAAAATTTATTTCTCTGTCTGCAGAAAAATGTGACGAGAAGCAGAAGATGTAATGATAAGAGAAGACAGGCACGTAAAGGAAACTGGTACTGTACCTGGAATCCTTTGAATGGAATATTCCCCTTATGAGCATATGGAATTAGCATTACCTTGGAACAAATGTTTTGAATTCTTTTATATATATATAGCTGACAGACAAAGAATCGGAAGCCTCCCGTTTTCTTCTGTTGTTTTTGTATTTATTTGGATTAGTTTTTAAAAAAAGACACTCAGTTTTTGATAATGATTATACTGTATATATATATATATCTTTTAAGCTTTAATAATTCTATTGTTGGGACTCCAACTCCCATCAACTCCATTCAATGGTCAGAAGAGTTATAGTCAAACAATCGCTGAAGGACACCAGGTTGGGGAAAGCTGCATTGTCTGTGAACAGAATCAATTCAGATCTTTATTTTAAATTTTATTTCCATGATCTTCAGTTCTCACTAGCTTCTCGCCTCCAATGCACCTCGACCCACTGTGTGCAATTTCTCCTTCTGTCTACTTCATGTATCTGTGGTGCGGCAGCCAGTGGTCTAGAAAGCTGAAGTAGCCCATCAGCAAGTCAGGGGGTGGGTGTTGAGCTGCATTCCCAACGTGGAGCCCTGCAGATGGTCAACTGTGGAGGGTGATGGGAGTTACACTATGCAGTATGCAAAAAAAATATATATTAAAAAATATGTGGAGGGCACCAGGTTGGGGAAGCTTGGTATAGAGCACATGTTGTGCAAGCCAAAAGTACCAGGTTTGCTGGGAAATATCCCTGTGTGAGTGTGAGACTCCCTGGGTATATACATTATCGACTGCACATCCCCTATAAGAGAAACCACTATGACCCTGGAAGACAGCTTCTAGAGAGCTGACTCAGAAGTTTGGTCTGGCTTGAGGGGTTAGTTGAATTCTATTGAATTCAACTCAATTCTACTCAATATTGATCCAGAGTAGATTCCAGCGTATAGTTAGCAGAGTAAAAACTTAAACATCACAAAAAAAAAGACCAGAGGCAATTGTATTTTATCCAGCAGAGCTTTACTGCTACTGAAGGCAAATGAGCTTAATGGTCACAAATACAATACAGTCGTACCTCGGAAGGCGAACAGAATCTGTTCCGGAAGTCCGTTCGACTTCCGAAATGTTTGACTTCCAAAGTGCAGCTTCTGATTGCCTAAGCCAATACCACTCCAGATGACCTGTTTATTGAGCATTCATTATGTTCTGTTTGCAGGGAGGTGAGATGATGTTGCAAGATGGAAACGCCATTCCATTCTTACCGGTGCATTTCACAACATTTTCCTTGTTGTAAAGAGTTCAGTTTGGGGAGGGAAGCGCGCTTATTAAGAAGGCACTCTAAATCAGCTTCAACTGCACAACTGGAATTTGCCGGTAGTGATTGACTCCCACCCCAAAAATAGAAACAGCCTCGAAGTCCCCTTTTCCTAACATTGCCCCACTTCTGTTATTCAGATGGAGAAGGCTTTGGAACAGATATTTGAAAAAGGCACTGCCAAAGGCACCCTCTCCTTTCGACAATGAGGTATTTCAAAACTGCTCATCATTCTATAAATATTTTGATCATATCATATGCCAGCATTGTACCAAATTCTTTCGGCGCTTAACTTAATTAAATCACGCAGCACGGCTGTGCTGGATTATGCGCTCAGTCTGAGAAGCATCAAAGAGGCAGCATATATTCAGTATGCAAACAAAGCTCGCGAGGAAATGAATTGCCATGCTTTGCATTTGTTGGGAATAGTTTCATCGGGTGATATTTTTAAGGAGAGATGAATATTTGCTTACATAAATCAGAAGAAAGGACAACATGTAGCTTGGCGATGCTCTGAATTAAATACCCTACCTCTTGGATAGCCTTTGTTCATTTCTGTATAATTTTTTACTTAATAAAAATTCCCCCTATATTTTGCCAAAACTTTTTTTTTGGGGGGGGGGGGTAGGGTGACCAGTTGTGCATTGCCAAAAAAAGAGGCCAAAATATTGCATAATATTTGCATATGGCGCCTTAACTGTAAACCAGATTTGGACTGGGCAGCCCTCAGATAGAGGACACATTCAAAGGCAACTGTCCCTTCAAACCAGAGGATTGCTCACTGTGAAGCAGGACACATGGCTAGCCTAGGTATTTGACAAGCAGTATAATCTCCAGGGTGTACCATGTCTTCTTGAAAAAATGCCTTTAGGCCTGTGTAATCTTCTTTTATTAATGTCATAACTAATATCCACAAACTCTCCTAAAAAATCTGGCAGGCTAATCTAAAACTAACTTGAGTTCTTGGTTTGTTGTTTATTTCGGTGGGATTCTACAGTTCCCAAGTTCCAGCTCTCATCCAGATGCTCGTTGGCACAACAAATCCTTTCATCCTACAAAAAATACTATTACTATGTATTTTAATCATGGCTACCTGTATTTTTTTTTCATAACTGGTTGCCTACTTTTGCTGCTGGCTTTTACTTGTGAACCATTTTGGTATTCTCGAAAGTCAGTACAGTGGTATGTCGGTTTTTGAATGTCTCTGTTGATGAAGGTTTTGGTTTTCGAATGCTGTAGACACGGAAGTAAATGCTTCGGTTTTCGAACACACCTCAGAAATCGAACACAAAACGCGGCTTCCATTTTGAGTTTTCCATTTTGAGGCTTCTGTACTGAGTTTTCGGTTTTTGAATGTTTCGGAACCCAAATGGATTACGAAACCCAGAATGGATTACGTTTGAAAACCGAGGTATCACTGTATATTATTGTTATTAACACCCAGCATTTCAGTTTGAATAAGTTTCATCTGCTGTATTATCATTTGCATTTGCAATTAATTGCATTTCATTGCTATCTTAATGTAAGGTGTTGTCGGAATGCCTTGAGAATTTTAAACATGAGGGTGGGGCCAAAAATATTTTAAGGGAATTGGGTAAATTCTGCATGAGAGAATGACTGATTCTTAGCTATGCTAGTCCAACCTGCGGCAAAGCAGGAATCTTTCACCCAATGTGAGGCTCAAACCCACAACCCACTGGCAGCCAAAAGAAAACTCAATTTAGTTGGCTAACGTTAACTTCATAGCCACGGGTTATGTGAGTTATCGTGATTAGTGACAATGACACAAACTGGTCCCGAGTGCTGGAGAATCCATGCGCTTTAAAAAGAGAGCTTCTCCTTGTCGGTTTTGTTAGGGGCGTGACAAATGCAGCTGCAGAGTTAATCGGTGATGTCAAAGCCCCACCAGGCTCCAAGTACAGGCAGGGAATTGGTTTTCCCAAAGCACATAATGACAATCTAAGGCTTGTCATTCTAAGTTATGCCATTGGTTTGGGTTAAATGTTTCCTGATGGCAGAGCAAAGAGGAAAAAAGACAAGAAAACGTTGAAAGAAGTTTATAGTCGGCAAGCAATAGTTTTCAGTATTCGTCCAATATTCTGAAAAGTCTTTTGAAAGATCCACAGCTGCGGTTCCCAGATTCCCTAGGAGACGATGGCTTTATGGATGGGGAAACAGTGGCCCTTCAGAGGCGGTTGGACTCCAACTCCCATCAGCCCATGCCAGCATGGCCAATAGGGAATATGGAAATTGTAGTCCACAAATATCTGGAGGGTCACAAGATCCTCACTCCATCTTTTATACTTTAAAATTGTGTTGTAGAGAGCCTCAGTCTCATAACACTTCTAATAATACCATTTTACATGCAGAGGGTTTCAGCTCTTAAAAGCAGGGCTGGTGAAACTCGGGGCCCATAGGCCAAATGTGGCCCTCAGTTCCTGTGTTTTTGGCCCTTGGCACTTTACACAGTCCCCTTCCCCTTTGCTGGTCCCATCATGCAGGGACTCTTCCCTTGCTTCTGCATGTCTGGAATGCTGGTTATTTATTTACTCATGAATAATAATAATAATAATATATTATTATTTATACCCTGCCCATCTGGCTGGGTTTCCCCAGCCACTCTGGGCGGCTTCCAACAGAAAAATAAAATAACCGATTAAACATTAAAAGCCTTCCTAAACAGGGCTGCCTTCAGATGTCCTCTAAAAGTCTGGTAGTTATTTTTCTTATGCAATATGAAAATATTTGCATATTGGTCTATCATAAGAAAAGAAAAGGGAAGGGAAGTGGTGCACAGCAATAAAAGAACATAAAGAAATTGCGGACTGCCACTTGGATGAGGTGGATGCTATATGGACACTACTACTACTACAGTATTATAATTACATAATTATACTACTATTATGTAGTATAAACACCGACAACTGGGAAACACTGGCCTGCAGGCGCTGCAGTTGGAGAACAGCCTTTACGAAAGGTGTCATGGGCTTTGAAGACACTTGATCTCAGGACGCAAGGGAGAAACATGCTAAGAGGAAGGCACGCTTGGCAAACCCTCATCGTTATCAACTCCCCCCCGGAAACCAATGTCCCCACTGGGGAAGGACATGTGGATCCAGAATTGGCCTCCACAGTCACTTACGGACTCATTGTTAAAACCGTGTTTATGGAAAACAATCTTACTCGGATACGAGTGAAGAAGAAGACTAATAATAATAATAATAATGGCACAAGCAGTTTCAAATCCACATTAAACTGCAGTGTGTGATGTGCTGCCCATGTTTCCTCACTAGGAACTTTATTATGTACTTGCATGGTGATATAGCCTCCCACATTTCTCTGATGAAAATAGGGACATCCTATTCCATCATAATAATAATTTTATTATTTCTACCACATCCATCTGACAGGGTTGCTCCAGCCACTCTGAGCAATTTCCAACATATATAAAAATACAATGAAACATTAAACATTTTTTTAAAAAAACTTTCCCTATACAGGGCCAACTTTAGATGACTTTTAAAGGTTGTATAGTTACGTATTTCCATGACTTGGCCGGGGGGGGGGGGGTGTCAGGTAACTCCACACCCTTCAACATTTCTCCAATGAAAATAGGGCTGTCCTAAGGAATAGTGGGACATTCTGGGATCAAATCAGAAACCGGGATGGCTTCTGTAAATCCAGGACTGTCCCTGGAAAATAGGGACACTTGGAGGGTCTGTGTGGTGAGTCAAATCAAGGTGAACATCTGTAAGCAGCATGGTTTAGGAGATGATCCTACCATTTGGCAGAATGAAAAGGGTGCTTTGGGCAGCTGATTTGAGGTGTCATGAAGGAGAAGCAGAATGCTAGTCATTTAGTTGATTATTACTGCATTGTGACTCCCAGGAAGAGATGCATGTGGGTTTTTCTGCCTTAGGCACCGAAATAACTTGACCATCCTTGAGTAATATGTACCTTGGCTTTGGTAATTGAGGTGGGAACATTAGGAAGCAAAATGCTTTGGGCCAGGCCTGACCGTGGACGGGCTTGATGAAGAGGATCAGAATATTAAAGAGAGGAGAAAGACACACTTGAATATTTGCTCGTGCAGAGCAGAAAGCGTTTTGTTTTCAGTGCTACAAAAACAATTGAGCTCAGACAAGAGAGAAGAATCGTTTTTTGCTCATTCACCCGAGCATTAGCTGCAACCGTTCCTTGTGCGAAGCTTCTGAAGCAGCCCTGTCATTTAACAAAGCCTTTCGGATTGATTTTGCATGTTTTCAGCTTTGGGGAGGATTTCTAACCTGGCAGATGTATGGGGGAGCATTTAAATACCAGGACAAATGGGCATTCGAGGCAGCTTTTTCGCAGGATCTGTAATATGTCAAAGGTGTTCAAATAAATTAGACTTGGCCACAGCGTAGCTGAATGAGGGCACCTGAGGACGACCAGCAGGAATCGATGTAGACGAGGAAGGTGTGAAGAAGAAAGATCGCCTGGTTGGATTCAATGGAAGCAGGAGCCTAGAGTTTTGCCTCCTTCCCAAATTCTTCTCTTTTTTTACACTGAAGATTTGGCTTGAACCTGACATCATGTTTTGAGTTTTGAGCTAATGGACACCTCTGAGAATGGAAGCATAGGTGCCGGCTCCCTGGGTGCCCAAGCACCCACAAAATTCCTCATGAAGGGGCCGGGCAGGCACCCACAAATTTTGGCTCCAGGGCCATGCACGCTGCATGACACCCACAGCCCCAGTGACCCACAGTTGCAGGGCCAAGCTGCCACTCCTGACTGGAAGTGTGTATTTGTGTATGGGGAAGCTTGTGTATGGGGGGGAGAGTCAATTTTTCAGATTGCTCCTTCCCTCTGGATCTTCTGTGACTTCTCAAAAACAACAACACTTCTCTGATGTCATGGAGTGGTTGGATGCAGAGGGCGAGCTGGGAAGCAAGAACCCTCTCCAACAGCCCTGTTGTGACAGACCAGCTCCATCAACCAGGCCTTCTCTCCTCTCACCTGTCATCTAGGGTCGACTATTTCATCAGGCTACCTAAGTGGGAAAGAAATAGGAAGCAGGACTCATTACGCCTGCTTTTCCAGAGTCCCAGCCCAACCTCCTGCCTCTGAACTATGCCAGGTAGACAATGTTCTGGAAATTGGAAGGGATGTGGGTGGCACTGTGGTCTAAACCACTGAGCCTCTTGGGCTTGCCGATCGGATGGTTAGGCGGTTTGAATCCACGCGATGGGGTGAGCTCCTGTTGCTCGGTCCCAGCTCCTGCCAACCTAGCAGTTCAGAAGCACACCAGTGCAAGCAGATAAATAGCTACCGCTGTGCTGAAAAGGTAAACAGCGTTTCTGTGCGCTCTGGCTTCCGTCACAGTGTCCCATTGTGCCAGAAGCGGATTAGTCATGCTGGCCACATGACCCAGAAAGCTGCCCTGTGGACAAACGGCAGCTCCCTCGGCCTGAAAAGCGAGATGAGCACCACAACCCCATAGTCGCCTTTGACTGGACTTAACCATCCAGGGGTCCTTTACCTTTTACCTATAAATTGGTGTCTGAGTTTTGATTTTAGTTTTCCTCTTCCCTCCTGCTCCCTTTTTCCTTGTTTGTTTGTGTGTTTATTTGAATGTAGACCTGTGGTTAGGAAGTGTCTTGTTTTGATTTCATATAAGCCACTCTGGGTTTTTTTGGGGACTGAAGTACGAATGCTCTAAATAAACAAATATTATTGTATTTGTTTCATATGCCCTGCTTTCCTTAGAAGTAGAAATACAAGGTCATTCTCCCTACCAGAGCACTGGGAACTTATGAGGTGTGTCCCCCCCCCCCGTACCTGTTGATTTAAAAATATATATATATAAGGTGAGGAGGGAGGAACAGGCGGAAGAACCCGGCTACTTCTTGCCAACCAGCTTCAAAACTAAGTCTTCTGTCTTTTTTCCCTGGCTCACTTTCAACTGATAAATCATTTATTTTATTATTTATTACCTAGCCCGAGCCTACAAAAAAGGAAGAAAGAAAAGGGAGGCTCCTCATTTAGCACAGCCATAACACACTGATTTATTTATTGACGGTTTGGCTGGGATACAGAGACAATGATGTTGATTGCTGAGCATAGCTGCCAAGTCTCCCGTTTTCCCCGGGAAACCCCCGTTTTTCCAGCTGTCCCCAGCCAAAAAAACGGATTTTTTTGTTTCCCCCCCCCCGGTTTATTCTGGTGCGGTGGCCATTTTGGAACTGGGCAGAGCATGCTCAGAAGCGACTTTTGATGCTGCTCTGCCCAGTTCCAAAATGGCTGCAGCGCGACTTCTGGTGCGGCGGCCATTTTGTAACTGGGCACAGCAGCATCAAAAGTCACTTCTGAGCATGCTCCTCCCAGTTCCAAAATGGCCGCCGCGCTACTTCCGGTATGCTACTTCCGGTCCTGTCCCTTATTTTTCAGAGAGGAACTTGGCAGGTATGTTGCTGAGATGCAGATGGCTTCCCCCTCTAATAATGAACTCAAGAAGTGAGCACTGATGGGATTTCAGCCAGGATGGGGGCCACGCAGCAGACATGCAGGGGAAGGGGTGGGCAAGGTTTTCAGAAGTACTTTTTTTTAAAAAAAAACTAAACAAAAAAGAAACCAAGGGGTTGAAAAACACTCTCCCATGATCGAGTATACTCATTGGCTAAATAATGCTGAGTGCCAGTTTGGGGCGGGGGGGGGAGGAAAACTGGAACGGGTTTTTTTTGGGGGGTGGAGTATGCCGGAATTAGGTATGGCTGGCTGGAGCCCTGAACAGGAGCACTTCTATAAGGAGGTGATATAATAATAATTTATTACTTATACCCCGCTGATCTGGCTGGGTTTCCCCAGCCACTCTGGGCGGCTCCCCAGAATATTAAATATATTAAAAAACATGATAAAACATCAAACACTAAAAACTTCTCTAAAGGATGCCTTCAGGTGAGGTAGGCCACTTTTTTGTAGTTTCTATTTGTAATCCCCTATCACTGGCTGGATCTACATTGATCTTGTAGAACATTGTTTTTAATAACGTTTGGAAGGCTTAATGGCTTAATGATTTTCCATTGCTCTGCAGCACCCTCTGGTGTCACATTTCAAGAATGCATTTGTAGATACGGCCACTGTGTGTTTATTTCATGGGTGGGGAATCTCTGGTCTGGGAACAAAGTGAACACTTTTGTCCAGTTCTCAGGACCCTTTCCAGGGCATATTTCTTCTTGGGCATGACTTCCACCCTCCTGAGGTGCTTTTGCCTGGTTGGAATCTGTCCTTGAACTATGGCCTTGAAGGAGGATGCGTTTGCAGAAACCTCAGTATTTTGCATTGCTGGAACCTAGCCTACCATGCAAAGGTTAGAATCATAGAATTGGAGAGTTGGAAGGGACCCCAAGGGCCATCTAGTCCAACCCCCTGCAATATAAGAGTCACAGCTGTTTCTCCATTTACTTTTTACCACAGGCATACATCTCTTGAAATTGAAATTAATAAGATTTTGGAACGCAGAAATAAAGAAAATAATCACACCACCAATTCTAGCACATCAATTCTAGGCCACCTAAATTATATAATTCAGTATTTGAATGACTGATAATAGTGATTGTCTTATAATTTGGTATTGTTATAATGAGGCTATTATGTGATGGTAATTGAAAATTAATAAAAAATTATATATAAAGAGAGAGGGAGAGGGAGAGGGAGAGGGAGAGAGAGAGAGAGAAATTTACAAGTCACTGAGTTTCACAGCGCTGTTCTCCAACCACATATGTACAAATGTTTATATTGCTGGAAAATGCACATATTAGTGAAGATTTGAAATGCAATAAATACATATAACAGGGAAAATTGCATTTAAAATGTGCATAGTCTGATAAATAATTTGTAAATTTGAAACTCAGCTATACGAAATAAAACCCCACCCTACTGGCTAGAAATTACCAGGATCTTCCTGCCTCTTAGAGACCCATGTTATTTTTTCTGCAATTATTACACTCCAGAGATTTTTATACCATTCTGACTGGTTTTTTGTTTTGTTTTTTTGTTTTAATTGGAGATGTGTGAAGAATTGAACTTAAGAATGGAAAAATGAAAAACTGAGAGAAACCCAAACCTACAGCTGGTTTTTCCATGCAGAAGGAAAACAGAGCTGTGTCTAGAGGATTCCTTACGTTTGTGGAAACTCCTTCACACTGCTAGTTTTGTTTGTTTTGTTTTGTTTTGGTTTTTTACACCTGACAATAGGGTCCAAATCTCTGCATGGGGATTGCACGAACGGTAGGTTTTCTTTCACCCATGGCCTTGTGCACTGCCCAGAGGTAATAGGGCATGGTATTCTGCAGATGATTAATGCCGCACCACAATGCCCACCGCGATATTTATGTGCATCCCCCTTCTGCACAAATGTAATGAAGATGATGCACGATGCAGCTCGCCCTAGAGGATTAAGCAATTTTCTGAGCTGGCACTTGGCTGTTCATGCGTCCATTGCTCTCTGTCTCAGTTCCACCATTTGAAACGAGGGTAATAAACTGTCTCTGCGGAAAGGCTGTCAATGAAAAGCCGCATGTCAGATGATGGAGTGGGAAGAAGATGGGGTGGCTCCTGGAGAACCGAATTTAAGTCACAGCAAAGCAGGAGCACGGCCCTAGAGCCTGTGTTGTTCGTGCTTTGGAGCAGCCCTATATGTGAAGAAAAGTAATAAAGATGGCCTCCCTCTCGCCCAGTGTGCAAAACTCCCATTGTTCTAGGCCAGGCTTCCTCAACCTCGGCCCTCCAGATGTTTTTGGCCTACAACTCCCATGATCCCTAGCTGGCAAGACCAGTGGTCAGGGATGATGGGCGTTGTAGTCTCAAAACATCTGGAGGGACGAGGTTGAGAAAGCCTGTTCTAGGCGCATTTTGCGACTGGTAATTTGCTTCACACGAGCAGTTTCTGAGCTCCAGGCCTAAGATTTCAGATTAAAACTGCAGAGCGGAAGGAAAGGAGGACCTTTTTCTGCCTCCAGAAGACTGGAGAAGAGACCCTCTGAAGAATATTAAGGAGGTGGGCAGGGGAAGGACTAGACCAGTGGTTCCAACCTTTTTTCCGCCATTCCCCACCTAAGCATCTCTAAAATCCTGATCCCCCTCCCCCGGTGACATATAATTCTTATTATTCAAAAAGTGAACTCCTATTCATGTGGAGGAAGCCTAAAGACCATTAACTGTTAATAACTTGTTCTCGAATTGCCCCCCTTAAAAATAAAATTGCCCCCCGTTTGCTCCACATTGGGAACCATGGGACTAGACCGTGTGGACCTGCCACACAGAGGGCCAGCTCTTTTCTGAGGTGGAATAAGATGGCCGCCTCAGGTGGCAGGTGGATGGGGGCGGCAGTGAGGTGTGTGTGGACAGGGATGTGGATACCAATACATGGCCTGCTCTTTTCCTCCGAAGCAAGGCTGCTCCCCTCAGACATGGGGGTTGGATGTTAAGGGAAGCCTTTCAATGCCCATTGGCTTTTGTATGTAGAAGTGGCAGGGAGCGGGCGTTGAAGTCATTTTGCCCTTTGTCACATCAACAACATGTTTTGTTGGAAGCCGCCCAGAGTGGCTGGGGGAACCCGGCCAGATGGGCGGGGTATAAATAATAAATTATTATTATTATGAAAGGCAATGCTTCAACGGGTTAAATTAACCTTTTAATTCTGTTTTATCTTTTCAACTGAGGGTGCGTGGCTTTGTTTCGTTTTTTAACTGTGCCTTACCGACGTTGTTTTGATGCGTGTCTTTGGTACCGTTTTCATAGTACGTTTTGAAAATATTGTTACAATTGTATTATTATTGTTGTTTTTCACACATACATTAAAAAAAAGTGATGAAGAAATGTATAAAGCTAGGAGGAAGACACAAAAAGATGACCCGCAGTGAACAAATATGAAAGGAACACACTTAAATTGTTTGTCTCGTGGCAAAAGATGTTCTGGAAAATTCAGATACTGTGGTCTCTCAGACTGATTCTCATTGTGGTCATATACCAATCTATACTCCAACTTTCCATCCCAAGCGACACCTGAAGTGGTGTATAAAATTCAAGGCAGAATATTGGTTTTCTTTCCCCCCCCCCCCCGTTTTATTTTCTTCACGTTTCTCAATCTTCATGGCTTATAAATACTGGCTTTATGGTGATATTGTTTATAGCCACAGGCCCTTGGCTTGTTTTTCACTCCTGCTTCCATTTTTTTCACCGTATTCTTCGGGTAATGATCAATATGGCTGCAAAAAACTCACATACAAATTAAAGGGAGGGATATCTTGCACAAAACAGATGTACTGCTACAGAAAACACTCAGGACCAACTTGTATTAATGATAATAATAATAATAATACTAATACCGTTAATGACAACTATGCAACAGAAGCCAAGCACATATAAATGCCATATATTGCATATAAAATGTATATAAATGTCATAAATAAATAAACTGTGCTGTTCATAAATGCCAAAGGCATTTGTCCTCTACTATGTATTTTCTTACTTAAAAATAAAAATCAAGGCAGCCAAACTGTATAAAACTTTTGTACCTACTGTACTTAGGGCACATTTAGTGTAGCAGGACTGAGCAAAAGATTAAAAGAACACACTAGAGATTAATGCAGATTAGTTGCCTCCCAACACACTATAGCTATCCAGCTGTACTCTAAATGCACATTTATGGGTGAAACGGGAGTTCTAATCTACATAATTGACTGTGAGTATGGAAAAAGAGGTAATAATCTTTCCAGATTATTTAATCCCTTAGCTGCTGTCAGCCTGGGTCCACTGCTAATTCTCCTTCTCCATCTTCAAAGTATCACATCTTTAAAACCCAAATGGTGCCCAAGGCAGACAATGATCCCCCCCCCCCAAAAAAACCTAAATGCAGAATAAGACAATCATAACCACATACAGGACAGTGTAAAACAAAACAGAGCAGATGAAAACAAATAATCAGAACCACGGTGTATTAAAACCAAACACACACAAACAATGGTCTGGTTCATATGTAATGCTAAGCTACACCATGGCTTGGTGGGAATCAGCAAATTTGTGGACTCATGGAGAGAAAATCATAGCATTTTGTTTCTTCTCAGTTTCTGGGAAGAATGTCAAGAGCCGAACAAAGTGGTCTCGATCCTTTTCTGGGAGCCCGCATGCTTGCTTGTTCACACTAAACCATGGTTTGGCTTACGGTTCCCAAGGACAATGATATGCAGCATGTCTGTCTAAATATGTCTTCGCCTGACCCGCGAGAGCAGATTTTGCGGCAACAGTGGGAAGTGGTGACAGGAAAGTACCACCCATAGCGACTCTGAGAAATCCCCTTGCGGAAGTTGTTGTTAAACATTCATAAAGCACAGAAGCTCTGCACATTTAGCAAAAACTTATGACAGTCCCCTGCCTGCAGGCTCGCAGTCTAATAGAGAAGATATGAAAGGAAAAAGCAATGGGGAGGGCAGAGGAAAGCAAACGTGGAAGCAGCTGTAAATTTGCTGTCCAATGCATGGGCCAGACTGGTTTCCCCATTACAGTGGTACCTCGCAAGACAAAATTAATTCGTTCCACGAGTCGTTTCGTGTTGTGATAATTTCGTCTTGCGAAGCGCGGTTTCCCATAGGAATGCACTGAAATTTAATTCATGCGTTCCTATAGGGGGCGAAGCACAAAAAAGGCACCGATTCACCCGCCACGGCCAGAAGTTTTTCATATTTTAAGGGGAGGGGGAAGCAGGAGGAGGGCCAGGGAGAGGCTCCCTCCCTCCTTCCCCAGCAGCCATTTGCGCCGCTCCGGAAGCCCCGCGACTTCTGCTTGGCGCCAACATCGCAGCCATGCTCCCTCCCTCCTTCCCTAGCAGCCGTTTGCGCGCCCAACCAGACGGCTGCTCTGGAAGTTTTAAGGCTCTGGGGAGGGGGAAGCAGGAGGAGGGCCATCCCTCCTTCCCCAGCAGCCGGACCCTCGCGCCCAACCAGACAGCTCTCCCGTTCCCACGCAGGCAGCTTATGGTGAGAGTGAGGGGGATCCAGCCGTTTGGGTGGATTAAAGTCACCTCCTCGCGGTGCCCTGCTTCATCTTGCGAAGTTTTCTATGGCACAGCCATAGAAAACTTCGTCTTGCGAGTCTGCCAAAAAATCGCAAAACGTTTTCATCTTGCGATTTTTTCCTGTGCCGTGAGGCGTTCGTCTAGCGAGGTACCACTGTACCACGGTGTTCTTTCTCTCAGGGGCCCTAGGTGACCCTTCTGGTGGCTGAGGTCACAGTGAGCTTCCTTTTACCTCCACAGTCCCAGGTAAATTGTAGTCGGGGCAAAGTGTCCTTTTAAGGATGGAGGTGGGAAGCAAGGTCCTTCTCTGGGGTAGGGTTGGCCTACCTCTTGCCATGATGTTCTTACTGCGATGCAAGAGGTGGAGGCTGCAATTGTCCCCAAGGACAAAAAGGGCAGAGTGCCTTTCTTAAGACCCAAGGAGCTGCAGGAATGCTTCTCTGCAGAATGAAATGCTGGATGCATAACAGAGAGAAGTCACATCATGTTGACTTTTCTGCATCGGACATGAACACATGACTCAATTTCGAGATAGTCCCGCCTTTGAGACAAGAAGGAAGATGCAACGCACGCAAACATAGGAAGTGTTGTGCATCGTATGTCTGGCTGAAGAGCACTGCAGACTTAACTGCACCGTGCATGGAAAGTTTGACTGGATGTTCATTTAGAATCTGAAGCCAAGCTCGTGAAAGGAAGAATTTCTAAATATTCATTATGGTTCACTGGATTTCAGTCGTGCCATCAAGGTTATGCAGTATTAAATATTCATTAAAATGAAGTCCTGGGAAAAAAAGAAATCCAATTGCAAATAATAGCAATAAAAGTGGATTGCATTATTTATGATTCCATTTGTTAAAATAAGACAATGAGACTTGATGAAAGGCATTAAGTGGACTAAAATTAAGGTAATTTGAGCACAAAGCAATGGTTTTTTTTTAAAAGGGGGTCCTTTTTCTTAACAATTGGAGCCTTTTAAGTTAATTGAAGGGCATCAAAAGGCAGAAAAGGTCTGCTATTTAGCTAGTGTTGAATCTTCCTTATTTGTCCATTAGTCCATAGAAAGACAAGGCTTCTGGGGAAAAAAGATCTTCTGTGGCACGTCACATGGTGCAATGTTCAAAAGCAGATGGTGGAAATGTAAGAGGGAACACGGAGGACTACGCTTTCACAGATCATTAAACTAATCCAGTAGTTTGGCAGGGCCAGGGTCAGCAGCATTTGAACACGGCTTCATAATATCAGCCAAGGGTAGCGTCAGACAGCCAGGAGCCATGCCATCATTGCTTAAAAGTTATCTTTGTTACCGTGCGGAGAGGAGACCGCTGCCTGCAACTTCTGAGGCTCAAGAGCCTTGCTCAAGGGGTTGTTGAGAGGTAGCAGCACTGTATTTCACCGCAAATCTAGAGCTGTTTGGTTTTACCCTGTTTCTCATATTTTAAGACATACCCATAAAATAAGCCATAGCAAGATTTTAAGCATTCAAGGAATATAAGCCATACCCCAAAAATAAGACATAGTGATAGGCGCAGCAGCAATGTGGGCCGCGGCAGGAGAAGGAGGAAAAAAATAAGACACCCCTTGAAAATAAGCCATAGTGTGTTTTTTGAGGGAAAAAATAAATATAAGACATGTCTTATAATATGAGAAACACGGTATACTTACGGAGGCTGGTGAGAGGCTAGTTTTCTTTGTAAGGTAACTGATAGGGTAATTTAGCTGTCCCCCACTTTTTTCAAAAAAAAAGTTGAGAAGAGCTGTCGCTTTTCTGCTACCGAACACAATTCACAAGCTGGTGGCTTGTCAAAGCAGCGTCTCTCAGCCTAACCTACCTTACGGGGTTGAGTTCGGATAGATGCTTGCTTAACTGTCCACAGTATCTTTGCAAGAGAAGATGGGGATCAAAGGAGTATACATTGGTCCCACCTACAAGGATCCCTTTGGCAGATGCTGGGTGGGGCAATTATCTTTTTCTCTCTTTTTTGATAATAATTTTTATTAAGTTTTCAATTTTACATTTCCAAATAAACATTTTACAAACTTTAAAATATCCACTGACTTCCATTCTTCTCCTTCCATGGCTCATTTTACATATCACGCATCCCTGCATATTTTACTATAACCGTTCAAATCAGTTTTCCACTTTTGCATCCATCAAAATTATTTACTCTGCTGAATTTATCTCGGCACTGCCAGTATACAGTTATTTTCCATATACTTAATAAATGTTATCCACTCTTCTTTAAACATGTGTTCTTTTTGCTCTCTTATTCCATGCGTTGAATCTGCAAGCTCTGCATATTCTATCAACCTGTTGCCAATCCTCTTTAGTTTGAGACCTTGCTCACTTTCCATTTGGGGGCTAATGGGTGGGGCAATGATTGGAGCCAACTGCAACTCCAGAGCATTTTCCAGAGTAGCTACAGTGGTACCTCTGGATGTGAACGGCATCCGTTCCAGAGCCCCGTTCGCAACCAGAGCAGTGTGCAACCTGAAGCGCTGAATCTGCGCATGCTCTCCGCGTGATTCGGCGCTTCTGTGCATGCGCGTGGCATCATTCGGCACTTCTGCACATGTGCGAATCGCTGAACCTGGAAGTAACCCATTCCGGAACTTCTGGGTTTGGCGTGTTCGTATCCCGTGGCGTACGCAACCCGCAGCGAACGTAACCAAAAGTACGACTGTATTCCCAGCTTTCAACAAGCTGTTCCTCTAGCTTACGGTAACTTCAAAATACATATTGAATGCAGAATAGAGGAAAGTGCTGCTAGTATTATTGCTTGCTTGCTTGCTTGCTTATCAGTGAATTTCTAAAATGAAAACTTTGGGCTCTGTAACTGTCTGGCTATCGCACCACATCCTCCCCCAAACCTAGTTACAGGTAGCTAGCCGTGTTAGTCTTGCGTAGTCGAAACAAAATAATTCCCCACCCCCAGTAGCACCTTAGAGACCAACTAAGTTTGTCATTGGTATGAGCTTTCGTGTGCATGCACACTTCTTCAGATATGCACACGAAAGCTCATACCAATGACAAACTTAGTTGGTCTCTAAGGTGATACTGGAAGGAATTGTTTTTTTGTTTTGTTCCTCCAAACCTATAATGGACATTGTATCCATTATCGCTTTCCATACAATGTTAAGAAGATCTTTGAATTTCTAATTTGTGCATGTGTTGCTAAAGAAAGTGAGTTTATCTGGGCTTCATGCTGTCTCTGATCATTACCATCCCCACCCCAAGTAACTAAGAATACTTCAGGACTCAATCGTGCCATCTAATGGCCCCCTAACAGCATGGCATGCAAAAGAAATTCCTCGCTGGTTGTTCATTTCTATTTTCATGTCATGGTAGGGTTGCCATATTTCAAAAAGTAAAAACCAGGGCATTCTGAAAGTTGTTGAGCTCTTTTAAGAAATATCCCTTAATTGTTGGTGGGTTTTTTTGTGTTTTTTTTTAACCACTGAATTCTGGTAAAATCTACAAGAGTTTTTGAGCTTTTAAAAAGGCATTCTCAGCACAATTTAACCCTGTTACCGGTTTTCAGGGACATTTGTCCAATTTTCAAAAAAAATAGTCCAGGATGCCATTTTCTGAGGTGAACTCCAGGAAAATAAGAACGTATGGCAGCTCTATGTCATGGTGGGGAAAAAACTGTCCAAGGTTCAGCACAACCTTGCAAGACAAGACATTTTCAGTGGCGAGAACCGAGTGTGGAACACAACTTAAAGCAATACGTTGGCAACAGACTTAATGCTTCCTTCAATTCTGCTTCCTAAAACACCTGCAGATAGGAAAGAAAATGAATTTTATAGGGCACACCAAAATTACCTTCCAAAAACTGTACCTAAGAGAGAAGTATTCCCAAAAGTTAAGGGGGAGGCTGGTCCCTCTGCCATCCTCGGTGTAAATCAAGCAGTGGGTACAGATTTTGTTAAAAATAAATAAATGAAAATATAAAATGCTATCGGAACAGGTTTTCTCAAAACGAGTTGTATTCGTGATTCTGTTGAAGTTACCATGTATTTTCCTCATAGCTGCCAAGTTTTCCCTTTTCTCGCGAGGAAGCCTATTCAGCATAAGGGAAAATCCCTTAAAAAAAGGGATAACTTGGCAGCTATGATTTTCCTCACCCACAAATATTGGTGCTAACCAGATAAGGAAACGGCGAAGTGTTGATCTTTCAGCTTCTGTAAACAAAGTGACAATAACATTCCTATCCGATTTAAGTTGCCAGTGTTACTAAAGCCAGCAAATTGTGGGGGAGAGATGGTATTTGCGTTGGAGGCATAAAGAGAAGCCCTGAGCTCACCCTCTAGGTTTTTGAATTTCAAGGGCCATTAACTTGCAACCAGATGCACAATGGCATCTTTTCTTGACACCTGACTTCTCATATCCTTCTTTAATGGCCAAAGAAATCGAACTTCAGATCTGCAGGCACTTTTGACCTCCCTCTTAAATGGATAAACCCCCCAATGTATTCATTGCAAGGTTCTCAGGGGCAGGGAAGAGGATCAAACTCTCAATTCTTTTTTCTCTTCCTCACTGCCGTCTTCTCCCCCCCCCCCCCCGAGGATTTTTTATTTATTTCAGACACTGACTCTGCAGAAGAGCTAGTCCTTTTTATGACTGTGAAAGGAATATTTGCATGGAAGAAGCCAAAATAGTTTAAAGTGTTTGGGTAAACACATGCCAAGACCGGGAAGCATAGCAGAGACGCCAGGGCCCTCTGATGTTAACAGCTCCTTGTGACCGGAATCTATGATCAGCAGTAATTTTCACAACATTGATTTGATTTGCTCTGCAAAGTTAATAACCCAGGTAAGGCAGTTAAAAGAAACTCCTTAAGCAAAGTCAAGTTAAATGTGCTGCTGCAGTCAACTCATAATGGCTCTTTCAGAAATCCAGTGAAACAACTGAGTGATGGATGTTACCTTGGAGGCACCAACAACACTTGACCTCAGAGTATGAACAGTAAAGAATCAACTCTTCAGATTGTCAATGTATTCTGTGTCAGGAGGCCTTTGTAAATTGACATACATCTTCAGCATAAAACTTGATTGATGGGAATGGATCCAGCACTGCTTGGATCCGAAATGACAACTAGTAAGAATAATAATAATTTATTTGTACCCCACTTGACCAAACTGCGGGAGGCAGTGCAAGACAGGAGTGCCTGGCGTGCTATGGTCCATGGGATCACAAAGAGTCGGACACGGCTAAACGACTAAACAACAACAACACCCCACCATCTAACTGGGCGGCTTCCAGCATATATAAAACCCCAATAAAACCTTAAACCTTAAAGAGCTTCCCTATACAGGGCTGCCTTCAGATGTCTTCTAAAGGTTACATAGTTATCCACCTCCTTGGCATCTGATGGGAGGGCGTTCCACAGGGCAGGGGCCACTACTGAGAAGGCCCTCCACCTGGTTCCCTGTAGCTTCACTTCTCACTGTGTGGGAACCTCAGTGTCCGGGCTGAATGATGGGGATGGATACGCTCCTTCAGGTACTCTTGGCCAAGGCCCTTTTAGGGTTTTAAAGGTCAGCTCAGCACCAACACTTTTAATTGTGCTCGGAAATGTACTGGGAGCCAACGTAGGTCTTTCAGGACCAGTGTTACATGGTCTCAGGGGCCACTTCCAGTCACCAGTCTAGCTGCTGCATTCTGGATTAGTTGCAGTTTCTGTAGTTAAACCGTAGTTGTCCCTGGTGCACTTTGCCATTGCAGACAACCTATAGCCCCACTGTAGGTTTTTTCAAAATATTGCATTTGCAAAATAAAAGACAATATGTGGGAGGATATTTACAGTCCCTCCAGGCTGATGTGTCACCATTGCACTTCCAACCTTAATTCAACAAATGGGATCATTGACTAGCATGAACAGCACAAACAGCTCAGTTAGTTAGAATATAGTGCTGATAACAAACAAGGTTGCAGGTTTGACTCCCGTATAAGACAGCTGCCTATTCCTGCATTGCAGGGGGTTGGACTACATGACCCTCGGCGTCCCTAGTTGGACTAGATGACTAGATGACCCAGCTCTGCAAGATTATGATTCTATGAGAAGAGCCAGATTGAGATAAGCTAAGATACTGGGCTGTGCAGTGGAAGTGTTGCAGTATTCTCCAACAGACAAATCCATGGACCAATGAATGCAGAGTACCTGGATACGAGCCCCTTGCAGCAAAATGTTGGCTTTAAACTTGAAATCTGTGAATCGTCATTGGAAAGAGTTGTCAGAACATGAACACAATGGCTAATTCTTGCTGTTTTCACCCGGTGACTAGTATTTAGAGCAGGGGTCAGCAAACTTTTTCAGCAGGGGGCCGGTCCACTGTCCCTCAGACCTTGTGGGTGGGCCGGACTATATTTTGAAAAAATATATGAATGAATTCCTATGCCACACAAATAACCCAGAGATGCATTTTAAATAAAAGGACACGTTCTACTCATGTAAAAACATGCTGATTCTCGGACCGTCCGTGGGCCGGATTTAGAAGGCGATTGGGCCGGATCCAGCTCCCGGGCCTTGGTTTGGGGACCCCTGATTTAGAGGCATGTTGTCTCTGAGCCCATAAGTGGTATACAATGATCTGTGAATGGGAAGATAAAGGAATCAGGAGCTTCGTGGAATTACCTTTTCAAAGGAGAGTGCTGAGCAGCTACTGGTGAAATTATATGGAAACTGGTATATTGGCTTCTCAAGTCACCTTCAGAGGATTTCTCGGTCTCCCCACCCCTCCCCTGCCTCTCTCTCTGTGTGTAAGTCAGGACTAATGTAATATATCTAGGTCTATTTCAAAATGGAGGTGTCAGTGTATGGCACTGGCTCATTAGGTTTCCCCATTAAATAAATACAACTCTCCGTTCTTCTTTCCGGGAGACGGATTAGAATGTTCAGTCAGCCTTGAGTGCAAATACCTGAGTGATCTCATGTGCTTTAGGAAACTTTTCATGTATGCCTGATTTTGGACCATTTTAATATCTTGGCCACTGTAATAAATTGTCCCTGCAAAATTCTACCACTCATAAAAAGTCTGGGGATGATGATGATGATTGTCGTTATGGAAATAGTATTCTGCATGATCCTTCCTTCACACCAGTGAGAGGTGGGGGAAAGATGATTAAAAGTTGGATCTGTAACACAATAATAGAATTCTAGTTACAGGTAGGTAGCCGTGTTGGTCTGAGTCGAAGCAAAATAAAAAAAAAGAAGGAATTTTTTTATTTTACAATAACAGAAGTTCTCAATTTCAGGGATCCAGGCAGTCCTCTATCCATTATCTCCTCTGGAATACTCTGATCTTAGGGGCTCGAAAGATTTGTTGTGTATTCTTTCGCAACTGACACTTGGCGTTCTGTGGCTCCTGGAGACTGAGAACATGCAGTTCCCATCAATGAGTTGTTGGGTTCTTTACTTTTTTTGCTCCCTTTGTGGTTTCTTTGCATATTTCAGAGTTCAGTTGAGCAGGCTGATAGTGTCCCTCCTGCTTCTTCATGGTCAGATTCCTGCCCACGGATGTCCATTCACTGGTAACCCCAAGACTTATCACCGCAGTGCACTCCCTCCTCCCTATAATCTTTATTAAACTTTCTGTTTTACATTTTAGAGTATTCATTCAAACAACCTTAAAATATTAATGGCTTCCCTTCTTCTCTTTCCGTGGTTCATTTTGCAAAACATAAATCCCTGCATATTTTATATAAACTTAACCATTCAATATTCCATTATTCCATCCATCAAAACTGATTTGCACTGTTGAATTTATCTTAACGCTGCCCACATTCTCAAATAAACACAATTTCCCTCCATATACTCAATAAACATCTTCCAATATTCTTTAAACGTATGTTCTACTTGTTCTCTTATTCTATAAGTTAAGCCTGCAAGCTGTGCATATTCCATTCGTTTAAGTTGCTATTCTTCTTTAGTTGGGACTTTGCTCTATTTCCATTTTTCGGCTAACAAAACACGGCCCGCAGTGGTAGCATACATGAATAACCTTTTTTTGACACCTGGGAATGTCTGTCTGAATTATCTCCAACAAAAAGGACTCGGGGGTGTGGTGGTTTTTGTTTTTGAAAAGCACTTTTAAACATTCCCCCCCCCAATTCATTATGGATTATTTCCCAATACTCTTTTACCCTTTCACAGGTCCCCCACATATGATAGAACATACCCTCAGTCTCCTTGCCCCACAGTGCACTTTATATGAGGTTACAGGTTTCCCATTCCTAGGCTAATGTCAAGGAAATGCACATGGCAGACAGTTAGCTCTTTATTGTCAAAGCTGGAACTTATAGTTGTGTCTACGGCTCCAAATACCTACAAGCACCTTCCGATGTCTGCACTTTTAAACATCCCCCCCCAATTCATTATGGATTATTTCCCAATACTCTTTTACCCTTTCACAGGTCCCCCACATATGATAGAACATACCCTCAGTCTCCTTGCCCCACAGTGCACTTTATATGAGGTTACAGGTTTCCCATTCCTAGGCTAATGTCAAGGAAATGCACATGGCAGACAGTTAGCTCTTTATTGTCAAAGCTGGAACTTATAGTTGTGTCTACGGCTCCAAATACCTACAAGCACCTTCCGATGTCTGCATTGAATGGACCAGTTGCAGCAACTGGGGACCACTCTCCCTCTACCAGTTTATGTGCAGGCTGCGCACATGTAGCCAGAAACTATGCCTGCATGAAAGCTTCCTCTGCTCATCCTTCTGGTTCTGGGAGTCAGTGATGCAGGAGAAGTGTCAGGAGTGTAGATAATTAAAAAGGAGGATGTATTGCAAAAACAAACAGATAGCTCCGGACGGCTCTAACAAAGCCTTTGGCATCATTACTCAAGATGACCCTTCTGAAGACTTCTTCCGGCGTCAACAGAAGATATTGAACTTACAATCCTTATGTCTCTTGTTTTGCTTCCTATCTAGCAGCCCTCCCATTCACTGACTCTTTGGACTTAGTGGATCAGCTTCAACCTCTTGCCATTCTGAGGCTATCTCTGAGACTGTTCACGCCTTTTTTGTGCTTCCTGCAAGCTTTGGCTGTGTTCTAGCCTGCTCTCAGCCTCTGCCTTATCAGCCTGCCCGTCAAGGTCAGGAAGAGCCAAAGTCTATAGCTGCCGGCTCTTCCCTGCCTGGCTAAGTCTCTCTGTTCCTGGCTGCTTTCTGCAGTTGGCTGCAAACCTTCGCTTGGAGCTGGCTCATTCCTGACAAGAGGGTGAAGAAGCACCTGGCCCTTCACTTGCCTGACTTGCCTCTTTCTCCAGTCCTCCACCACCCAACTCTGAAATTTCCTTGACTCCAACTCTTGTTTCCTGGCTGATACGGGTCCCCACAAATGAGTGGCCCCCAATTTTGGCCAATATATTGAAAAATCGCACAGCGCTAAAACAGACTATGAAATTTGAGATATTACCATGCAGAAATGACAAAAATAGGGGTTTTTTGGGGGGAGGCAAGGGATGAGGCTGAAGACCCCCTGGGTGCGCCCCCGGATCCCTAATCCCTGAACCACTGCTGTAGGAAGTAGCTACAGTACTATGAAGATATTGGAATCTGTATGCTGAGATGGCTAAACAGGAAAAAAAAAGAAATGAGGGAAAAGTTCTTGAAGAATGGAAATATTTTGTGGAATATTGGGGGGGGGTGAATTATGGTTACATGGGCGTAGCCCCCCCCCCCCGGCTATGCCCATGCATGGTTATATTAAAATGTATGCAGGATATGAAGTACAGCAACAGATTGGAATTGGTAGTTTAATAAATTCGAATTAAGGTATATAATGCGTAAAGTATAAGTAATATAGCAGCTTTATACAGAGTAAGAAAAGAATACCATGGAAGGGATGGATATGAGAGATTTGTTCTAAGTGTTGTTTAAAAGAATTTGTAAAATCTGAAAATTCAAAAAAAGGTTGTACGAGAAGAAGAAGAAAAGAAAGGAACGATAGCAACATCCTCTTCTGTGACCAGGGATTTTGCTTCAAAAGTATAATTCTCCTCCCCCTCTGTGGGCAGTGTGTGTTATAGACCTCCCCAGATCCTTCACTCAATGACATTCATTGGTGGCATATGTACATACAGCAAGATACTCAACATACTAGGCTGTCTTACTGCTTCTGCAAGTTGATGTTTCTCACTCCTTTTCACTTTCCAGCCTCACACAAAAGCCTCATCAAGAAGCGGCATCATTTATGGAGCAGATGGCTGAAAGACTCTAATCTGCAAATTCGTTTTCAGAGAAGGAAAGGGAAAAAACACTAACAAACAAAGGGCCCCTTTTCTCTCTCTCCTAGGGCTGCTGGGTTTTCTGCTGCCGCTTGGAGAGATCGATTGCAGCTTTGCTGGAATAAATCTGCTCTTTCTAGTAGAAAGCTATCACTCTGGAATGGAGAAAGCAGTGCTCAGAATGTAACCCTGCTCTTAATAAGACCTGACTAAAGAACCATAGGCTATCTGCTCCTTCCCCCTCAAATTATACACAGTTTTTGTTCATTTTCCTCAGCAAAGTGTCGCCAGGATATCTCTCTCTCTCTCTCCCCCCCCCTTCTGTACTCTGTGTTATTTAATGACTTCACTAATAATCCCAGGCATATTTACTTGGGAGTAACTGTCACTGGAGTCAGAATGATTTGCTCCTGAAAGTCTAGGATCAAGTGGTAGGAGTCTTCCAAAGTTGTCTTTCCCAAAGGCTGGAAGTTCGATACTATTAGCAGCGGCAGAGGAACCCTCTCCGGCGCCCGGGGCGGGACAAACTGCCCAGTGACGCATGTGTGACGTCTGAACAGACAGTGCATGTGTGGCATCCGTTACGGACTCTGCACGTGTGGCAGCCCCTACGATCACAGTGCGAGAGGCAGCCCGTACGGATGCCCGTATGGACGGCACGAGGGCACGACAACCCATACGGATGTTGTGTGAGCGGCGCCCATACTCACTGCGCACGCCCTCGGCCGCTCTACAGCTGGGGGGAGGGGCCATCTTGTCACCCCCCTGAGTGGCACCTGGGGCAAACCGAACCCTCCGCCCCGCACTTTGTACGCCCCTGACTATTAGCTGAGGGCATCCAGCCCCAACTGAGGTGAGTAATAGTCCAGGCATGATAAATAATCATAAGACATTCCCAAAAAACATTCAAATACAGAGAAGCAAGATTTTTTGGAGGAAAACAAGAAATGCAGTTAAGCAATGAAGCAAAGCATTTAGACTGTGAAGCTGCCTTACCGAGCCCACACCCTTCTCATATTGAGGTTTTATTACAGGAAACGGCCGCCAAAGACTTTGTGACAATGTTGATTTGACAACAAGCTGCATTGATTTCTCGCCTCTGTTTAGACCTATTCACTATAAAATTTCACTTCAAGTGACTGAGGCGTCTGTCAATGAAAAGCAAGCATGCTTGGGTGAAATCATATGAGAGACTGAGGCTGAAAGTTTGGTGCGACACAAACAATTTAAAACAAGCAGTTTGCTTCCAGGAGGAAAATAAAGACCTGGCTTTTAATTTTTGGCTGGGGTGGGGAGATGGAGTCTGTCCTGTATTAGATCACAGCAGCTCGAAGCAAATATATTAGGCTTTTGGACAGCACCACAAATTAAGAAATGTTTGTTTTCAGCCACATTAGCCACAGATCCACAGATCGTTTCATGCTGATTTTCTTGGGTTTGGGCTCCATTCCTAAACCTCCTTCCCTGGGAGTAAGCCCCGCTCTCCAGAGGAGTACAAATGCTTATTGTTTTTGCTGCAGCAGATTTAAGAGTCTTGCCATACCTTATACGGTTAAACTATGGAACTCACTGCCACAGGAGGCAGCGATGGCCCCCAACTAAAAGAGGGATAGACAAATCCGCGGAGGACACAGTTCTCCACGTTCGGAGGCAGGAAGGTTTCAGAATACCAGGTGCTGGAAACCACTGGAGGCGAGAGTGCTCTTGCGTTTGAATCCTGCTTGCAGGTTTTCCACAGTCATCAGGTTGGCCATTGTGAGAACAGGATGCTGGACTAGATAGGCCATTGGCCTGATCCACTAGGTTTTTCTTAAGCTCTTACATTAACAAATTTATCAAGGTGCAAGCTGTTGTGAACTACAGTTGCCCTATCCTATCCCCCTCACTGGAGGCAGTGAGAGATTTTACTTTCTTGGGCTCTTTGATCACTGCAGATGGTGACAGCAGTCACGAAATTAAAAGACGCCTGCTTCTTGGGAGAAAAGCAATGACAAACCTAGACAGCATCTTAAAAAGCAGAGACATCACCTTGCCGACAAAGGTCCGTATAGTTAAAGCTATGGTTTTCCCAGTAGTGATGTATGGAAGTGAGAGCTGGACCATAAAGAAGGCTGATCGCCAAAGAATTGATGCTTTTGAATTATGGTGCTGGAGGAGACTCTTGAGAGTCCCATGGACTGCAAGAAGATCAAACCTATCCATTCTGAAGGAAATCAGCCCTGAGTGCTCCCTGGAAGGACAGATCGTGAAGCTGAGGCTCCAATACTTTGGCCACCTCATGAGAAGAGAAGAATCCTTGGAAAAGACCCTGATGTTGGGAAAGATTGAGAAGGGGACGACAGAGGAGAAGGGGACGACAGAGGACAAGATGGTTGGACAGTGTTCTCGAAGCTACGAACATGAGTTTGACCAAACTGCGGGAGGCAGTGCAAGACAGGAGTGTCTGGCGTGCTATGGTCCATGGGGTCACGAAGAGTCGGACACGACTAAACGACTAAACAACAACAACAATCCCCCACCCCCACCCCTTGTTTTGGGGGGACTTGTGCCATACCCGCCAACATTTCTCTGATGAAAAGAGGGATGTCCTGTTCAACAACAACAAAAATAACAACAACAATTTTATTATTCATACCCTGTCCAACTGACTGGGTTGCCCCAGCTACTCTGGACAGCTTGCAACATGTGTAAAAACATAATAAAACATTAAGCATTAGAAAAGAACTTACAAGTACGTTGCATATGACTCTCTTCCCCTCTGTCTGCCCAAGTTCATCTCTCCCTCTCTCTCACACACAGACCACAAATACACAAACCACACATTAAGATATACCCAGCTCCTCCTCTCGCAAAAATGCTGGAAATGTGCTTTCCGCCCTAATGAAAGATGGGAATATGGACGTTACGGTTCCTTCCATGGCACCAAGAAAGGCTTCTGTGGACACCAAGTGGCTTAGAGATGGTAATAGTCCAGTAATAGTCCAGGCAGGATAAATAATCAGAAGAATATTGAGCAGTTTGGAAGTGCTTTAAATAATAAAAAGAAGAAGGCCAAACTACGTAATTAACCTCAGGGGCTGAGGCAACCTAGTCAGATGGAAAGAAGAAGAAGAAGAAGAAGAAGAAGAAGAAGAAGAAGAAGAAGAAGAAGAAGAAGAAGAAGAAGAAGAAGAAGAAGAAGAAGAAGAAGAAGAAGAAGAAGAAGAAGAAGGAGGAGAAGGAGAAGGAGAAGGAGAAGGAGAAGAAGAAGAAGAAGAAGAAGAAGAAGAAGAAGAAGAAGAAGAGGTGGTGGAGGAGGAGGAGGAGGAGGAGGAGGAGGAAGTTTTATCCTCACACTAAGGGAGGAATTTTTTGGAGCAGGGAGGCGGGAAGTGAGAACTTTTCTAAATGAATGTTAGTGTCTTCTAGGGTAGCCCAGGGGCGGAGCAAGCGGGGGGGATGGTCTGCCCCGGGCACCGCCCTGCAGGGGGTGTCACTCGGGGCCGTGCCCCCGCCCCGCAATCGATGCTCCGTTTAGATCCCCCTCTACCTAGCACGCATGTGCTGCGGGATGCTGCGCACGCGTACAACATAGAGGGGATGCGGCGGGCGCACCGCGCCAGTGGCCTATCTACCTGGAGCCTGGACGCTCCATTTAGGCTCCGTTTAGAAGTCGCAGGGGCGTGCGATCCCCCTCTACCTAGCACATGCATGCTAGATTGAGGAGGATCATGCCCCCCCCTGCGACTTCTAAACAGGGCCTAAACGGAGCGTCCAGGCTCCGTTTTGAATTCGACGGGGGGGTTGCGACCCCCCTCTACATAGCGATGCATGCGTCGTTATGTAGCGACGCTGGGCCCCCTGGGGGCATGACAATTTTCTGCCCCGGGTGTCGCGGTGCCTCGCTACGCCCCTGGGGCAGCCAGTTGCAAAAGCCTAGCAGGTGCTCCTGCACCTTTGTTAGTTGTGTAGAATAAGACATTTCATCAGATGTAGAAGACAATTTCCTCTGCTACACTACTATTCAAGGTGCAGGAGCCCCCACTTCCTTTGCATCTGTGTCACCCCAGAAAGTACTTTTTAGAAAAACAACAGCCGTCCACCACGATATTCTATGCAAATGTTTCTGAGCCAGGCACATAATATGCCACAAGAATAGAAAGGCACTCCATTATTCATTTGTGCTCCCAGAGCCCCAAGATGACTTGCAGGTTATATAACAGTCTTTCCTTCTGTGTCATGCAAAAACATCGAGGTTGAGGGAACTTGGAAAGGACAGGTGGCAACAGAGCCCGTGGAGTCTCTCGTTCAGTGAACGAGAGTACTTTGTAATACATGCATGCCTTTATTTACGAAAAACTTTTTATATGGCCTTTTCCAGCCCCAACGAGGATCTGCGAAACAATTTGCGCAACAGAACGAAACCAAAAGAACGTCCCGTTAAGTAACAAAAAATTAAAATGAGAACATTAAAATCAAAGGAGAAATCAATAAAAGGAAAGAAGCTGAGGCAAAACTTCAACAATCGATGGGAAAACCACTAATGTCACAGTCATAGGTAAAGGTAAAGGGACCCCCTGACCATTAGGTCCAGTCGTGACCGACTCTGGGGTTGCGCGCTCATCTCGCATTATTGGCCGAGGGAGCCGGCGTATAGCTTCCAGGTCATGTGGCCAGCATGACAAAGCCGCTTCTGGCAAACCAGAGCAGCACATGGAAACGCCGTTTACCTTCCCGCTGTAGTGGTTCCTATTTATCTACTTGCATTTTGATGTGCTTTCGAACTGCTAGGTTGGTAGGAGCTGGGACCAAGCAACGGGAGCTCACCCCGTCACAGGGATTCGAACCGCCAACCTTCTGATCAGCAAGCCCTAGGCTCAGTGGTTTAACCACAGCGCCACCTGGGTCCCTAATGTCACAGTCATACCATACATTTAAAACACTCTTACAGTGTGAACAACCCTGAAATCGTATGAAGAAGGGCGGTATATAAATCTTAATCACAACCACAGCAAATTGAAACTTTTCCCTAAAGAATCTTGGAAATTTAAGGGTACAGAGAGTTGTTTTGAGACCCCCTTACAGAGCTACAAATCCCAGCGCCATTAACAAACTATAGTTCCCGGGATTCTATAGGGAAAGCTGTAACTGTTAAAAGTACCGTAAGAGTACTTTAAACATATGGCTTAAATGTGACCTGAGGCTGCAATCCTATGGTCGCCGGGGAAGCATCCCAGGTGTCAAAGGATTATTCAGATCT
The DNA here is from genome assembly GCF_965207765.1 of Zootoca vivipara. Lineage (NCBI taxonomy): Eukaryota > Metazoa > Chordata > Lepidosauria > Squamata > Lacertidae > Zootoca > Zootoca vivipara. The sequence continues at coordinate 15,941,464 of NC_142586.1, forward strand.
CCCTTTCTGAGAGTAGAGAGATAGATGTTCACCCTCTGAAAAGGAGACTTGACCTTCGATGGCTCCTCCATGGTCCCTCCAGTGTCAGAGCTCTGAAAATGGAGATGGCAAGCAGGAGGCATTCTGGGAGGCTGTCAAGACCTGCACCAAAACCGATGAGGGCAAGCAACTTGGGTGGGCTCTACACACATATTAAAAACGTTCTGAAAATGCTTTTAAAAAATAGTGTTTTAAAAAACACATTGAATTTCCCATAAGGCTCACCATCGCCATCCAGTGGCATGTTGTATACTGCACTTAAAACACACTTTAAAACATTTGATTTGCAGCTGTATAGCTGAGTCCTGAGATTTTTTTTTAGTTCTTTATTGGTGAAAAACTGGGTTATGTCAGCTGCAAGTGATCCACGACCACAGGAGCCAACTCTGAAGGGCTGAAGGGTCTTCACCCCCCCATAAAATATTTGAGGGGGCCGGGCCACCCAAAGTTGATGGGCATTGCCATTCAAATTATGTGTGTGCACCGTGTCATGTGATTAATTGTGCAGGGTGGGGCTTACCTGGGCTCCCCCCAATATTTTATTCAACTTGGCACCCTGTCTACAACAAAGCTCCTTTCTAAGTAGCTGTCTAATCAAACCGGTACGGAAGATCTGTGCCAATATCAGAGGGTTGGAGCAACAGAACATTCTCGCCAACCGTCGCCCTTTGCCATGGTTGCAAAAGAGGGTCCTGCCTTTCATTGCTATCAACCCAACCTGTCAGGCTTCAGGGAATCGGCTTCCTCCCTACTTCAGCAGTAGATAAGCAGAACAAAGGAAAAGGAGTCTTCTTACCAGTTAGAAACTTTAATAATCACAGCGAGAGAACAAAGAACACACCTCCTAGAAATGGCGGTGCTCCCAGTTAAGGATCCCACATCCTTACGTCCCTATTAATCTATGTTATGTTTACGTTTTGTAATCTGAGTTTGTACCCTCTGTGCTTTCTGTTCTGCCACCTTCTGAGCTCTCTGTGACTTTGGGTGCTTTCCAGAGACTGAATCTCCCAGTGTTTCTTTTCCTAGCTGTTCCCCATCCAGTATTTCCCAGCTTCTGCCTTCTGAACTATGTCCCTCTGCAAACCGTTGCTCCAAATCTATACTGTCCTCCTGCTCCTGGGAAGATTCAGGATCCAGAGCAGGGGGAGGCTCCCACCATTCCTCCTCAGTGCAGCCCTCCTCAGCACGGTCCCTGACACAACCTCTGTGATGGCGGAGAATTTGACAGGGCTTGACAAAAATGGGGTCAATGCCACATTGTGGAGTTCTTTCCAAATCAGAACTTCCTGACAGAGCAAAGTGATTACTTGCCCCGTACTGATCCCTTTTCAACATCTCTGTGAACGAAGACAATGTGTTATTGAAGTGTGGCATGCGAGAAGCTGAGGGCAGCAGAATTTTCACTCAGCTTCATTTCTCACCTGCTCCTCTGAGGAATTCCTTCCCTTCAAATTATCTGAGGGAGGAGGGGTGGGGTGCCAGGGAAGGAGGAATCGATGCTTTACAAGTAATGGGAGCCATTGATTCAGTTACATAATTTATATACTGAATCAGCAACAGCTAAACAAAACTCTGAGGTCGCAAAAAAGCTCAGATGGAATTATAACTCAGAGCGTCAGGGGTTGCACAACTGCATGGAACAACAGATTGCCTGGAGAGCTCTAGGAATCCACACATCAATTAAAATGTCATGTTCTTCGTACAGTCCATTCATTGGGCAGCAGCATGAGGTAGATCCCAGACAATGTCCCCCCCCCAACCCAACAGTTTCTGATACTGCCTTCCAGTGAAGTCGAGAGACAGACACTGGGCAGAACTAGCATGGCAGTTTTATTGAAATAAGAAGATCCAAAAATGTGGCAAGATAGAGAACAGCCTAAACATCCCCCTTCCAAGCTGCCATTATTTCCCACACAATTTTCTTTCAGGTTTCATTTTCAACATCATCAGTAAGTTTTAAAATCATTTTATGCACACACACACACACACACACACACACACACACACGACATAAACAGGAAGAGCTGGACCATAAGGAAGGCTGATCGCCAAAGAATTGATGCTTTTGAATTATGGCGCTGGAGGAGACTCTTGAGAGTCCCATGGACTGCAAGAAGATCAAACCTATTCATTCTGAAGGAAATCAGCCCTGAGTGCTCACTGGAAGGACAGATTGTGAAGCTGAGGCTCCAATACTTTGGCCACCTCATGAGAAGAGAAGACTCCCTGGAAAAGACCCTGATGTTGGGAAAGATGGAGGGCACAAGGAGAAGGGGACGACAGAGGACGAGATGGTTGGACAGTGTGTCACTCCCAGGCCCCACAGTGAGTGTCGCCTGGCATTTTGTCACACCCCTGAGTGGTGACACCCGGGGCGGCCTGCCCCCACCCCCTTCCTTTGCCCCTGTTTCCAGGCACTGTGGTCATCTGCAAAAACGTTTCTATTCAACCCAGGCTTGGGCTGGTTAACATTCTGTGACCCTTTAAATGTATTTGTGGGGAGGGGGTTATTGATTTGTTTTTATTCTTGCTTTTGTTTCATTATGTATTCTTGTGTTCTCATTTTGTATTTTTATGCAGTGAGTCACCCTCTTATCTTCAGACGAAGGATATGTATATGTCAGAAGGGAATCCTTACAGGGACCCTCCCCCAGTCATCCTGACCAGCACTTTGCCCAGTGACAGCGCTAGCAGCGGGTCAGGAGGAGGGAATGAGGAATGGAGCGGAGTGGAGAGAGGGCTCTCCGATGTGTCAGAACCTCGGCACCGAACCAGCTGGCCAGAGGAGGAAGGACAGCGCAGCGAGGTGTCGGAGCCTCTGCAACGCTCCAGCCAAAGGACAGGAGAAGGAACGCAGCCCCTTCCGGTGCCCACGTTGGGTCATGCACCCAGACGTAGGGCAAGGGGGCGGCGTTTTGCGGTCCCCATACTATTATGCTGGCGCAAAAGCAGACAAGCGCCATTGCCGGGTTCTGAATCAGACTAGGCAGTCATGTTTTCTGATGTCTCTGCACTGTAAATAGTATGCACAATAAACCTCTTAAAGACAGAGCGGACTGGAGCGTCTTTACACAAGAGTAGCCACAACAATTCCCTGACAGTATACAATTGTTAATAATAATAATAATAATAATAATAATAATAATAATAATAATAATAATTTTGAAATAGGATGCTCCTACACATCCTCAATAAATTGTAACCAGATTTAACTCACATTTGTTTCTGGTGCAGGGAAACAATTTGCAGAGTTATACTAGAAGAAGCAGCCACATTTCACTGGTCAAAATATTAAAAACAAATTTTAGGTTTAATGCTGTACCAAAAGGTACAGTCTCTCGGATGTATGAGGAAGTTCTTTTCACTCTAGGTACATTGCTAATTTTTACAAGCATTTCTCTCTGTTAGAGCATTATAACTCAACAGAGAGAGAAAAATCAAAGTTTACAAATTGGCCAAGTTATTCACTATAATACTCCAATATTAATCTGGAAAGTGTGCATTAATCAGCTTTCACCAAACCATAAAAAAGGAGACCATTTTCCAGTACTGGAGTAAAACCCCATAAAAACAAAACCAAGTGCATGCATTCCATGCACCCTTTAGAGATATTCCTACAAAAGGATTGTTTCAGGAAAAGGAATATTGCTGGCGCATGCATTTGAGCAAGGAAAAAGCTCAGCGTGATGCTCTCAGAGATTTTATTGTAGCCCAACTGTAATGGAAATGGGTCAAATCCACACCACAAATTTAAATGATTTATATACATGTGATTAAACTGATCACGACAAAGAGCAGTGGTCTTCCGTAAGACAAGCTGATGAAAATTAAGCAAAGAACTAGAAAACCGTGATAGCATTTGCCGTGACGGGTTCTGCAAGCAAAGATGAAATCATCGACCACAAATGTTGGTCGTGGGGGACAACCACAAATTTGTACACTAAGCCCCTGTCCTCCCCTCTGCCCGAGGGATGATGTCTTCTCCCCACTGCTAGCTCAACCATTAGGCAAAGTGAGGTAACAGTTACTAAGGGGGCAAGAAACAGTGGCGAGGTGTTGGAGACCCTTGGATTTCTCATGGTGGCCTGAGGGTTGTGGAATACTTGACATGGCAAGCTTGTGAAAAGTGTGAAATGGTGATCCTTCTTTTGAGAATGAATGTGTGCGGGGATGTGTGATTCATGTTTGTGAATCAGTACTGTGGTTATTTTATTGTTTACCGGAATGCTCTTAGTAAATTGGGATTGTTCTGCCCATTGATGGCATTAATGAGCGGACAGTTTTAATCTGGTAAACTTCTGTCTAATCGCTTCATAGTAAGAAAGAGGACCAGGGAAAAGAATGGCTATTCCAGAGGGAAGATTTATTGGAGATTTCGAGAAGAGAAGAGAATCTGAAGGACACTCCATATAAATACAGTATATTCTCTCTCTCTCTCTCTCTCTCTCTCTCTCTCTCTCTCTCTCTCTCTCTCTCTGCCTTGTTGTAATTCTACTTTCTCTAAAGACACCAGTAAAACCTTCAGTGCTTACTGGAAGTATATATCAAAGTTACGGTATATACTTGGGGAAAAGACTGTTCCTCATCCAGTATTTCCCAACTTCTGCCTTCTGAACTATGTCCCTCTGCAAACCACTGTTCCAAATCTATACTGTCCTCCTCAGGACAGTACTAGGATAAGGTTACCAGATTTTTTTCAATGAATCTGGGGACTAAATGAATGAATAAATAAATAAATAAATAAATAAATAACGTTTGGGACGTTGATGCTGCAGTGATGGCGGTGGCAGAGGGGCGGCCGCCACCTTGACCTCAACCACCATGTTTCCCCATCCTCTGAGGCTTCTATCTTCTTTCTTCATGAGCCTGGGCAGCCCCTGAGTTGTTGGTTCTTTGGTGGTGGTGGGGAAGCGGTGCACGGTGGGTCAGGCATGTAAGGTAGAGGAGGGCCGAGAGCGGCGGTGGTGAGGCTCGGGCAGTGTGATGCCTCCCTTCCCATCAGAGCAGCCCCAATCCCATTCCTACTTGCGTGCAGGCAGGAGGGGGTGGGGATCCCTCAGCTGGGAAGGGAGGCTCTACATTGTTGTTGTTGTTTAGTCGTGTCCGACTCTTTGTGACCCCATGGACCAGAGCACGCCAGGCACTCCTGTCTTCCACTGCCTCCCGTAGTTTGGTCAGACTCATGTTGGTAGCTTCGAGAACACTGTTGAAGCTCTTGAGACTCTACTTAAAAACCTCAAATTTAAATATTTCGTTGGGAGAACAAGATTCTCACACGCAAATGGGCCTCCTCGCGTTCTCAAGGGAACATACCTGGCACATGTTCAAATGGACTATGAATCATTGTGGTGTCAGGTGATGAAGATTCACACCCTGTCACTGGAAACATGTTTTTGGGGTTAGCCTTGTTTTGGTCTGACTTGAATTGAGCTCTGCTAATGCTCCAGTTACTTGCTCACAGGAGAGAATCACATTTTATAGCGAATATTCTGCTTCTGGCCATTTCCCTTCTATCCCAGCTGCACTGATATGTTTAGAAGGCACTGGCCTTCTTGACGCAAATAGATCCTGACTTGTATATTGGATTGAGCCCTCACGGATGCTAAGCATACCAATTTCTTGCTAATCTTTTTAAACGCCCCCCGGCCAGGAATGATCATGAAGCTGTCATTTATTTATTTTTCTGTTTGGAAATACTTCTCTTAACTGCTTTTTCAACCATCATTTCCAATGAAGATGAGTTATGCAATCAAATATACATTACTTGCAGACACCCAGTTACATTTCAGTTGCTACAGCAGGTTGAATCTATGGGTTAAGTGGTTCAGCAACAGCATTTTGCAGCCAATGATGAATGACTATAGCACTGTTCATTCTTTTAACAGGATTTCTTTCGCTGAAGCATTAGGGATTGATGTGTGTTATGGTGCTTGCAGTCTTTGCCTGCAATGCAGTGCCAGTTATCTGTTTTCTCTCTCTCACACACACACACTTTTATGGAGGCAATTTACTCTTTATGTTGTTTTCCTTATTCAATAATTGATTTCCATAGAGGTTATAATCTGCAATTACTTCTGTTCTTGAGGAAATGGATTCTGACCGAGGTCCAATTTTAACTTGCCCAATTTTGTTCATTTATACATTTATGTATAAATAATAAAAAATATTGTTATTATTATTACTGTGAGAAGCGAGGTTACAGGGAACCAGGCAGAGGGCTTTCTTGGTAGTGGCGCCCTCCCTGTGGAACACCCTGCCTTCAGATGTCAAGGAAATAAACAACTATCCGGCTTTTAGAGAACATCTGAAGGCAGCCCTGTATTGGGAAGTTTTCAATGTTTGATGTTTTAGTATGTTCTGATAAATGATGTGAGCCTCCCAGACTGGCAGGGGAAATCCAGCCAGATAGGCAGGATATTGTTGTTGTTGTTGTTGTTGTTGTTGTTGTTGTTGTTGTTGTTGTTGTTGTTGTTGTTATTATTAGCTTGGTTATCATTTGGCAAGACCTCTGAAACTTTGGCAGCCAAATTACATGTAAACATGTGCTGTGCCTAGTAACCTTGTTTCCACAAATATCTTATGCAACTATATGACCCAGTCTTTCCAAAAGCCTAACTTGTTTTTCAGAACAAAATTAAAAAATCCTTCCAGTAGCACCTTAGAGACCATGCACACTTCTTCAGATACACTGAAACAGAAGTCACCAGACCCTTATGTATAGTCAGAGGGGAGACTTCCGGTTGGCCACGACTCGCTCCAGACGCGCTCCGTCGAAGCTCCGAGGGACGCGCACTCACCACCAGGGTCTTAGGGGTTTTTGAGGCTTCAAAACCCCTTAGGAAGGGACAGGGGGATCTCTGTACCCGAAGGAGTCGCATAGCGTTGGAAGGGTCTTCGTAAACGGACCAAAAGTCCAGAAGAAGACCATAGATGCTAGCGGGAGCGACCTCCTCCCGGCGGCGATCTCCTCCCAGCGGCGAGAAAGCCTGATTTCTGGAGCGGACCGAAGGCACAGCCCCCGATACTGAAAGAAACCGGCTGCTTGCTTGCCTGCCAATTGCCCGCTCCCAGTCTAAAAGGTGGGTGGAAAACCGCTTGAAACTTTATCGAAAAAAGGGGGGGGAAACCCTCTGAAACTTATCGGAAAAAAAACCCTTAAAAGGTGTAAAGCGGCAGGGATTTTAGCCCTGTAACAGCGTTAAAAACGAGACTGCGCTTGGGAAAGTGCCAAGGGAAGCGGGCTGGAAAGCAATCATAAATATAGCGAACAGCAGGCAGCAGACACACTAAACGCATATTAAAAGAGGGGGCCAACCCCGAAGCATTTGGAGTATTTGCACCAACTTTAACGCCCAAAAAAGAACTACAGGGGTTAAAACCTTGCTTTGAACTCCTAAACAGGGGTAAAGAGACTAATAAGACGACCAAGCTGGTACAAAGAAGTTTTATCAAAAGCATACCGGACACTACCTCTAGACGGAAGGGGGCTTGAAAGGGGGAAGAAAATAGAAATGCTGATGGACTAAAACCCAGACCACTGCCCCAAAACCCAGGAGAAAGAGAGATGATTTAATATAACCTGGTTGGGAATAAGAAGAACTAAAACGACTGAAGCTCCAGACACGAAAAACGATAAAAGGCTTTGAACTTTAACCATTTTGCTGAGTCACTGGCGCGAGGCATTGTATCCTTTAGACTCTGTTGCTTTAAGATTATGGGATTCTATTAATTTAGGGGATTCTGTTACCTTAAGGCTACAGTAGAGTTGTAGATACTGGCTATACTGTAACAAGAGAAGGAAGCAATTGAAGCAATTGAAGACAGAGGCATAGAGAGAAGGCAACTGTGAAACTGTGCTGCCACCTACAGGACAAAGCAAGAACTTAAAGATTCTACAGATTGAATTTCAAAGACACTGACCTCCTAATTCCCTCCTACAAGAGTGAAGTACAGGAAAATAAAGCCCTCTGTAATAAAATTTCAGGAAAATTTCTGCACTGGAAAGGACAATCTAAACTAAACAAAATAAGACGAAATAAAAATTAAGACAATTCTTTATACAGAAGGAAATTAAGACTGCTATGACTAATCCAAACAAGAAACAGACAACGCTAAGTAATCTGGCTACTAATCCCAACCAACTCAGACGGAATTCAGCCCAAGTCGCAGATATGAATTTGGACATGAAAGAATTGTTACTTGGACTGAAAAGAGATTTATTAGACATGAGGAAGGAAATGGGGGAGAATGCCAAGACTACAGATCAGAAACTAGACACAATGGGGAGGAAAATAGAAAATTTGACTGAAAAAGCAGGGGTAACAGATCAGAAAATAGATATGATGGGAACAAAAATTGATGAAAACGCAAAAGCTGTAACTGATTTAACGGTTAAATTTAACGACTTAGTAAGCAAAAACCTAGAGGTAACAAAAACTGTGCAAGAATTGAAGGGCAAAGCAATAAGTTTGGAGGAGGGGGTTAAGAAGGCACAAAAGGAGTGTAGAGAACGGAAAAGTGAAACAGAGAAAGTTAAAAAAGAATTGACGGAAATAAGAGACACACATGAGGCAGTCCTGGACGCAGTTGCTATGATCGAAATGCACAGGAGGGAGAAAGAATTAAGATTCAGATCTATACCAGAAGAGCAGGACGAACAGATCCAACAAAAAATAACGGCGGAGTTAGCAAACTGGTTGGAGTTAGACCCACAAGAAATGGCCCAACATATTGAGAAAGTGTATAGAACCAGATCGAGCCTTGCCAGAGCGAATAAATGGCCTGGGGACTGCCTTGTCACGTTTAGAAATATGGAAATCAGAGACCAAATCTTACAAACTTGTAGTAAGAAAAAATTAAACATTCAAGGGGCAGAGATAATCATACATAAAATTATTCCACCGAGGCTCTTGAAAAAGAGAGAGAAATATAAACCTCTGGTAGATGCCCTGAAAGAGAAATCAATAGTACATAGATGGAGATTCCCAGAGGGGATTTCCTTCTTTTTCAAAGGTAAAAGAAGAAGTTTTAATACCTGGGCAGACGCTGACAAGTACTGGAGAAAATATAAAGAACAACGAGGAGGTAAAAAGCAAGTGGGTGGAGGGGCAGAGGAGAATGAAAACCATCTAGAACCAGAAGAGGAAGAGTAAAGAAGGAAGTAGATGTAACAAATTATAAGGGACTTAACCATCTGTCCAATTAACCATCTGTCTAATTAACCTGCCAATTATAAGAGAGATTTTAACCAGTATATGAAAATTTTTCAATAAACGCAGATAATAAAAATTAATTATGAGTTTAAAAACAATTACGTGGAATGTTAATGGTTTAAATGAAAAGACTAAACGCAACAAGATCGCACACGTATTGAAAAAACAAAAACTTGATTTGGTGTGTCTCCAAGAAACACATGTTGCTAAAAAACATACGAGAATTCTGTCCAATAAAACTTTGGGAATAGAATTTGTATCCTCAGATGAGAGTAAAAAAAGAGGGGTGGTCATTTATGCCAAACCTTATTTGGAACCCAAATTGATATACAAAGATACACAAGGTAGAGTGATTGTGATCGAAATAACGATACAAGGGGAGAGGATAATTGTAATTGGCATATATGCACCAAATGAAAAAAAACATGAATTTTATCAAAATCTGGAGGATAAACTAATAGAAAATGTGGGAGAAAAAGTAATTTTATTAGGTGACCTAAATGGAGTTGTAGCACCGGAATTGGACAGATCAGGGAAAATTTCTAAGAAATACAAACAAATTAAATTGCCAACAACCTTCTTTAGGTTGGTGGAGACATTAAACCTAGAAGATGCGTGGAGACACCAAAATCCATTTAAAAAAGAATTTACATATTTTTCCTTTCCAAAAAAGTCGGCAGGAAGAATTGACGCAATTTGGTTATCTAAAGACTTGACTCTAAAAATATCTAAATCAGAAATTCAACCCAAAACATTGTCGGACCACAATGCAGTTATGGTCTCACTACAATGGAATAGAAAAATAAGGAGATGGAGGCTGAATGAGTCTCTCCTAAAAGACGAAACTATAGTAGAAAAAGCAAAGGGAACCTTAAAAGAATACTTTGAATTAAATAACACAGAGGGAATGGATATAAAAACCATATGGGACGCCAGCAAAGCAGTCCTCAGAGGTTTCTTTATACAACAAAACTCGCTCCAAAGGAAAGAAAAAGAAAAAACGAAACAAGAGGTGATAAAAAAAATTAGAGAAGCTGAGAAAGATCTATACAATAACCCAGACAACGTAGAAAACAAAAGAAATCTTAAAATATTGCAATCACAATATTCAATACTAATCTCTGGAGAAATAGAATGGAAGCTAAAATTAATGAGGCAAAGAAATTTCGAATCTGCTAACAAACCAGGGAGAGTCTTAGCTTGGCAACTAAAGAAAAAGGAAAGTGAAAAATTAATAAACAAGTTGAGAATAGACGATAAAATAGTATCAGATCCAAAGGAAATTGAAAGTAAGTTTGGGGAATATTATACTATACAAAGAAGGGAAAGAAACCTCAGAGGAGATAAAAGAATACCTAGAGAAAAATGGCCTCCCAAGGCTTGAAGAAAGGCAAAGAGAAATATTAAATGCCCCTATCACAATAATCGAAATTCAGGATGCTATTAAAAAAGCTAAACTAGGAAAGTCGCCAGGACCAGATGGTCTCTCGGGACTTTACTATAAAAAACTCGAAGAGGTACTTTTGGAACCTTTGCAGGAAATTATGAACAGTATACAGACCCAGGGAGTAATGCCCAAATCTTGGAGAGACTCCTATATTACGATTATACCAAAACAAGGGAAAGACAAACAGGAAATAACAAATTATAGACCTATTGCTCTTTTAAACAATGATTATAAACTATATACAACCATATTGGCAGATCGAACAAAAAAGGTCCTCAAAGACATTATCCATGGGGACCAGGCAGGTTTCTTGCCAGGTAGACACATCCAAAACAATACAAGGACATTAATAAACATCTTGGAATACCTGGATTTACGCATTGATAAACCGGCTGCCATAATGGCAGTCGATGCAGAAAAGGCATTTGATAGGGTCTCGTGGAGGTTTATGAACAGCATTTTTCACCAAATGGACTTTGGGATACGATACAGAAACAGCGTGCAAGCGATTTATACAGAACAAAAAGCAAAAATTTTGATTAATGGTTCAATAACGCAAGAATGTGATATTCAGAAGGGGGTGAGACAGGGCTGCCCGCTATCCCCCCTGATTTTTATATTGGTTTTGGAAGTGCTCTGCAATAGAATTAGAGAGGAAAAGAACATTAAAGGTGTCCAGCTGGGGGAAAATAAGTACAAATTGAGATCTTTCGCAGACGACCTTATCATTGTTACAGAACAGCCAAAGGAAAGTTTAATTAGAGCAATAGAAATTATAGATGAATTTGGGAAAGTTTCGGGTTTTAAATTAAATATAGACAAAACAAATTTATTAGTGAAAAACCTAACAAGTGTGGAGCAACAAGATTTGGAGAAAGTAACAAAATTAAAAATACATACCAAAATTAAATACCTCGGGATCTGGATCACCTCAAGAAATATAAATCTCTTCGAGAACAATTATATAAAAGTCTGGGGAGAGATTAAAAGAGATATGGAGGTGTGGACCAGACTGCAATTGTCTTTTTTGGGACGGATAGCGACGGTAAAACAAAACATCTTACCTAGGTTTCTCTTTCTATTCCAAACGATACCTATTATAAGAAAATTGGATTGTATAGAAAAATGGCAAAAAGAAATATCGAAATTCGTATGGGCTGGAAAGAGACCCAGAATAAAACATAAGGTCTTAATAGACACCAAGGAAAGAGGTGGATTTGGTCTGCCGGACCTGAAAACATATTATGAAGCTGCTTGTATGTCCTGGCTAAGGGATTGGTTCCGTTTAGATAATTCGACCCTATTAGATTTGGAAGGGCACGACACCCGCTTTGGATGGCACGCCTACCTTGCGTATGGGAAGAAACAATCTCATGGGGGCTTCACAAACCATATAATAAGACATTCACTATACAAAGTGTGGGAAAAATATAAGAGGTTCTTGGAACCTAAGACACCAAAATGGATATCCCCTTTAGAAGCGCTCGCGGTAAAAAGGAGAAATACGAAGAGACTGGGCGACATACAATACTTTATTGTCAGTATCTGAGGGCCAAATGAAAATAAAAAAATATGAAGAAGTGAAAGCTCACTTCACAACGTGGTTGGAATATCATCAAACATATGATTTGTATAAAAAAGATAAAGAAATAGGGTTTGACGAAAAACCATCAAAATTAGAAAGTGAGTTGATCAACAATAAGGTTAAATTGATATCAAAAATGTATAGGCTCTTACTAGAAATCGTAGTAATGGAAGAAGCTACCAAAGTGAATATGATAAGATGGGCCCAGGATATTGGTCGGCCCATCCTGATGGAGGAATGGGAACATCTTTGGAAAGTGGAAATAAACTTTACGGCGAGCTACGCTATTAGGGAAAACATGCTAAAGATGCAACACCGATGGTACCTTACTCCCTCCAGACTATCTAAGATTTATAAGAACTTATCAAGTCTGTGCTGGAGGTGTGGGGGGAGTAGGGGTGACCTATAGCACATGTGGTGGACGTGCGAGAAAATAAAAAAATTCTGGGGACTAATATATGAGGAAATAAAGAAAATGCTAGGAATAACATTTCAAAAAAGGCCAGAGACGTTATTGTTAAGCATAATAGGGAAGGATATACCAAATCCAGTAAAGGAATTATTTTTGTATACTACTGCAGCGGCCAGGATTCTGGTCGCCAAGAGTTGGAAAGAAACAGATGTCCCCACAATTTGGGAATGGCAGTGCAAAGTACAAGAACTGGCGGAGATGGCCATTCTGACTAACAACATACGAGGCAAATCAAAACAAAATTTTGCGGCAAAGTGGGAAAAATATAAGATATATATGGAAAAACATTGTAAAGGAATATCACCTGTATTAATATTGGATTAAAATCGAATAGGGCGGGGGGGGGGAACAAATTTTTCGAGAGCAAAATATTGGTGCACTAAGAAATAAGAACGAATTTGATAATTGATACAGATAAAGGTATTGTGTTATGTACGTTCAAGGTTAAGACGAATAAATGCATCGGGGAAAGGCAGGAAGTCTGAAGATTAAATTAAAATTAAATATAAGAAATATCCATTAGGCCCATCTTCCCAACCCATTTCTTACCCAATAATGATATAAAGAAAGAAAAGAATATAAATCTTAATAACAAACAATAACAAAACGACTTGACCAAAAGATTACTTTATTGAGGTGGATGACATTAAAATAGCAAAGACTATGGAATAAAAGGTAAAATAAGGAACTATGGATGAATTAGGTGAGAGAGGGAAGGGTAGACGGGCGGGGAGGGGGGAGGGAAAGTGAGGGATGGGGGTAACAATTATCTTTCATTGGACTGATGGCTGAGCTTTTTTCTTCTTTTTTCTTCTTTTTGCACTTTTTCTGTTCTTTAGTCTTTTCAATTGTGGTGATTTGTATTAACGTTGTAATTTTGTACTGTTCTATGTGTTGCTTCTGATCTGCGAAATTTCAATAAAGTCTATTTAAAAAATAACCAGGGCATGCACAGGCTAACAGAACCCTGGAGATGGGGGCGCAGAAGAAACCTAATGAAAAGGGCATTCAGGGAGCGTGCACAAAAAGGAGGTTTCAGCTCTCCTGCATTGACAGTTGTCTAGCTTACGGCGATACTGCAGAGGTGATATGAGGAGTCTCTGCAGAGACGTAAGCAGAATGCATGTAGACACCTATGCAAGTTTTTTAAAAATAAAAATAAAAGGAGCAGTCAAAAGGTGATGATAGGAAAGTTGGAATGCGAGGAGGTGTCCTTGTGGCAAGGTGAAGCAAGGTGAGGGAAACTTTAAAGCATAGGCTTCAGCCTGGGCATCTGTTGGGAATTTTAATCTTGGTTTACTTCAGATATAGGCACAAAACTGGAAGACTTCAGGATGAAGGCAAGATGAAAAACCAATTGAGCAAAATTGCAAATAGCTGTCTGCCAAGACACCATTAGAAACGGATTATTTAATACATGATGACTCTCCTGATTAAACAATAAGACGGGTTTCTAAGATACGTCTGTTCATTAATAGTCAGAATATTAAATCACCGGGGAAGAAAGTGATTGAAATTAGGATGTTATCCCCACAAAGGATGCATAATAAAGCACCCATTTAAAGCACTCCCCAACCGTAGAATCATGGAAATTGTAGTTTCTGCAGAGCTAGAATTCCTAGCACCCCTGGCAATCTACTGGATTCTTTTTTGGGTGGTGGTGGTGCTTCAATTACATGTTTTAAATATGTGGTGTGTGCAGGCAAAGCCTGTAGTAGGCTTTATAATTCAGTTACGAGTCCTTCCAACATTTTTTGTCACTGGCTGGGGGTTGCGGGAAAGGGTAAAGGTGACGCTCTCATAAGGCAGAATGAGGTAGCTGACTTGGCAGCAGATTTTGAATGCCATTATGGGCAATAAAATGGTCCATTGGATGCGATTTATGGTTTTATATATGTATCTCCATGGTGTGGCTGCTCTTCAGATATTCTTCCTAATGCCCAGAGATTTCTTGGGCCATCCCTGGGCAGGGATTGTTCCCCTTTCTCAAAAATGTTTGCCTTAAATTTAGCTGTGTTGCCACAAAATATTGTTTCATCTCTCGATTTACAGTTCAGCTAACTAAAACAAAATGGATCAAACATGTGCATACGCATTAATGGTCACAATGTTCAATCTCTTATTGAAATTGGTGCTTGGAGAGTAGTTCATGAATAAGTCATTAAGAATCATAAAAATGAAACTTAGGTAATAATGGATCTTAAGACTGCAAACCTGACCCACTTGCCTGGAAATAAGTGATGCCGAGTTTAATGAGCTGTACTTCTAAATAGGCACTACCTCTTTCCCTGGAGGTGAAAAGAAAAAGAAAAATCTGGAATGCGGAAGAATTTTCCATTCCAGCATTTTCTTTTTTTCCTGCCTCTGAGGTAGCTCCCACCCCATCAGCTTCCCCCTGAAATTATTCCTCTAATCTCCACTCCAGTAATAGAGCAACTTTAATCTGTACTGATACCAGGTGGGGTCCACCATAGAACTGTTGTAGGGGGGGGGCAAGGACCATAATAGGGCCTGCAAGACCCACCTGACCTACACCCAACATCATATATGCAAAGTGCCCTGTGTGGCTCTTTGCAAACTGACTGCTGATTTGCAGTGCTTGAGAAGAGCAGCTTGTGGCGTTTTGAAGCCCCAGTAGCCAAGCTGATTGTCGGGCCTTCAAAGCACCATGGACAGTCTAATTTCAAAGTCTGGGTGAAAATGGGTCTCCTGAACTCAAAAGTGATGTCAAGTGATTGACAGGCGAGTATCCCTCCATACCTTTCAAGCTTGGCCCACAGAAGTGGGGGAAGATAAGGATTTAATCTGCTGCCAGGACCCAACCCACTGTCTTATTTCAGATGCATGCCCATAGCCTTGTTTAATTGAACACATTTGGTATATAGAGCCAAGATTCAGTGTTGATTATTTGCCATCGTGTTTCTTTAATAAGGCTCCTGGAATGGGTATATCAACTGTGAGCTGAAAGTCAGCACAACTAACGATAGGGTTTTGTGATTTAGTGGCTCTGAGCCTGTGTTTTATTTTGGTGGAGACCGTCAAGTTTAACAAGTAGAAAATCTATTCACTCTTCCTGAGGCCAGGGAAGGGAGAGTAATGACTCCTTTACTGTCTCAGAATTTAATTGGCGCTTTTAAACTAAAGCTTAATTCAACTTTTTCTATTAAAGGATGAATAACCTATGCAATTAATGGCTGCCCGTTCAACAAGCTGACGGTTATATTTGGCTCCTTATTTATTGTGGGTGAGTGTTTAGCTACTGACAGACGGCCTCCAACAGCTTAATTTCAGGATGCAGGCCAATTTGAAGATAGCAGATGACAAGAGTTTTGCCATAAATTACGGAAAGCAAAAAATATTTCTCCTCTTTCATGAAGTAGGGGGGAAAGGAATTGCGGCTTAGGTAGCCTGTATATCACATTTCCTGCTGATGCAGTTTTTTAATGGCTTAAGTTATTGACCTCTGGGAGGTGTGTGGGTGGGGGGGTGTAATGGAAATGCTGACAGACTTGTAAACCAAATGTGTATGGCTTGGGTGGTGAGGACTGTAATTAGGGATACA
Organism: Zootoca vivipara; assembly: GCF_965207765.1. Lineage (NCBI taxonomy): Eukaryota > Metazoa > Chordata > Lepidosauria > Squamata > Lacertidae > Zootoca > Zootoca vivipara. The sequence goes on from NC_142586.1 coordinate 15,957,781, forward strand.
TAAATATGCTTTAGCTATTACTTGGCAAGAGCAAACAAACTGCCAGGGAATTGTCTATCGAGGAAGAGTGACCTACCCTTGAATTCTGCACGATGCCCCTCCTTTAGTTCTTGAATATTCTCCAAAAACATTTTAGAAGTAAAGAAATTCACCACTATTACAGAACTACAACATGTTACCAAAGAGGATGATGATGATAACAACAACAGCAAACAGAGGTGGAGCAATACAAATCCCTGATCCGCCATGCTGGAGAGGCAAGAAGGTAAAGGACCCCTGGACGGTTCAGTCAAAGGCGACTATGGGGTTTCAGGCGGAGGGAGCCGGCGTTTGTCCAGACAGCTTTCCGGGTCATGTGGCCAGCATGACTAAACCGCTTCTAGTGCAACAGGACACCCTGACGGAAAGCAGAGCGCACGGAAATGCCGTTTACCTTCCCACCGCAGCGGTACCTATTCATCTACTTGCACTTCGTGTTTCCGAACTGCTAGGTTGGCAGGAGGTGGGACAGAGCAATGGGAGCTCACCCCGTTGTGGCGATTCGAATCGCTGACCTTCTGATCGGCAAGCCCAAGAGGCTCAGTGGTTTAGACCACAGCGCCACCCTTTGCTCACCCCTGCCTGACTCTGACAGCAGGGAATATTTGCTATTGGCAGAGAAATCAAGCCTGCAAGGAGTATCCCAATACACTCAAAATGCTGGGCAGGCAGACGCTACTCACAGGGGCACCCCCACTAGCAAAATGGCTACTGCTGGGGGCATGCATGGGGGGGGGGAAATAAAAAAGGCACAAAAAAGACATTCATGGAATAAAACACCCATCAATCCCAGCAGCCATTGAGAGTGTTTGGGAGCAGAAGAGATGGAGGAGCTTGGAAGGAGGAAGAGGAGGCTGGAGAGAGTGCTTGGAGGAGGCCAGAGACTTGCAGAGGAGTTTGGAGAGACAACATTTGGCTGAAACTATATTGACCACATGCTGGCAAAAAGGCAATATGCTGCAGGAATATTAAAGAAATACAATAATTTATTTCCTTAAGAAACAAATAACCATATTGGCGTTATCCATAACCATTTTAGTCCACAAAGAAAGTGGTTCACTAAATGTTGTTACAAAATAATACACGTTTTTCCATACAAAAACCGTACAGAAGCAGAACGCTAAAAAGAACTGCTACACCTGCATATAGATAATTAAATGTCCAGGTAAATATGTTTTTTATTGAACTCTAAAGTGATAAAGTTGGTTGGCGCACGTGGTTTCTTCTCGGTACATTTTTTTTGCCACTTCTGTATTTCCCATAGCTCTTTGCAACTGCTGCCGCTGGTGCTGCAGAAGGATTTGGTCCAGGAGGAATTGAGATTGCATTCCTATACTCAAAGATACACTTGCCGGAGAACTGCAGGATTCATTGCAAGCAGCGCTGAAACTTGAGGTATGGCCCATGTAACTCTGCAGAGGAGGAGGTGCAGTTTCATGCACATATGGGTTGGGTGCAGTGGTGGATGGGGCCGTCAGTTTGTAGGGAAGGAACAGACAATGAAGTCCGCTGAATGATAACCTATCAGGTGAAAGGGGTGGGATGGTCGCCACAGGCTGGCAGGGAGAAGGGTCTATGCAGCATTCTCTTATTGGCTCCCGCAAGCCTGCCTGGGTGCATGGGAGATCACACGCTATTTGAAATGGCAAAGGGTTGCACGCACAACCTGAACTTTTCCACAGAACTAAGGCCCCTCCTCTAGCAATTGTGGTCCTGGCATATCTGACTGAGTTTTAAGGTGCTGAGAGAGCATATGATTTGACTAAGCTGTGCCAAGGCTGCAGTAGCATATGTTGTCTCTTGGCGCAGACTGGATCACTGAAGTTTTTTTAGATGGACGCAGCCTACCAATTGCTTTTTAACTGTTTAGATCAGTCATAGGCAAACTCTGGCCCTCCAGATGTTTTGGGACTACAATTCCCATCACCCCTAGCTAACAGGACCAGTGGTCATGGATGATGGGAATTGTAGTCCCAAACATCTGGAGGGCCGGAGTTTGCCGATGCCTGGTTTAGATAACAAACTTCCGTAAGTTCATGGTGTGGGTCACAGCAATAATTGATCCATGCATGCTCCTTTGGATAAACATGATACCCATGTTTAAATCTCAGTAATCTTTTCAGTATTGTGCTTAGAAAGGGACATCTGTGCAATAATTTTATGTGAAATGTAATTGGATTAGGACATTTTACCAAAGTGCGAAAGTCATGCTAGATTTTTGTTGTTATTGTCATTGTCATAAAATCAATGCTATTTTTTACATTGGTTCCCCATCACAAAATCCTTTCCTTTAAGACTTCACCTCCACCGACCCCCTACAAATCTTTTTGGAAGCTATTCAGCTACACTAAAATAATAATAATAATAATAATAATAATAATAACAACAATAAAATCCACTGTTTTCCCAGGCTGAGGCTATTTTAAAGAAAGGATTTGGAATAGTTCAACTCTGCAGAGGATGGGCGAAATATTAGATAGCTTTTGTTTCTCTGTTTATTCCCACCGTAACAACCTCAACAGGGTTTCTAAGCATTTCATACTGCATACATTTGCACTTGTGCATACCGATAACAGTGCAGACATTTCCCTATGATTAATAGGCCACTGAGCTGTGGCAGAGAGGGCAGAAGTTGTAATTGCTGATTTCTTGGGCTTGTACACAGTGCTTGCAAATATTGCACATCCAAAACTGATACTCTGTGATGGCCCTTCCTGTAGCAACACAGGTTGGGAGCTTCCCTTCTCCCCTGTTAAAAGAAACACAAAGTGGAATTTTATTTTTATCTTTTTGAATGAGCGTCCCTCATATTCAACAGTGATATTGCTAGTAAAATATGATCAGTTCCATTCAAAGCTATGTTTGTTCACAGCACCAGTGTACAGCTATTTATTTTTTAATTTAGAAAAATTACAGTATAAAACTTATTTGATTTGTAAAACATTGTAAATATCTTAAGCAAGCAAGGATAAAGAATGAAAAAGAAGAAAACAGAAGGGAAATAGATAAAGAAAAAATATAAGGGAATGAAAGAAGAAGAGAAAGTTTGCATCTACATGGAAAAAATATGTGCATATTCTCCTGGTGCATAGCTGGTTATCATAAGACAGATATATGATAACTATTAGCAGATTTAGTCATGATATGTCAGAAACATCTTATTAGTGAGAACAACACAAAGGGCTGAGTATTGTCTTGAAATTTCCAGTGGTTTATGAATCAACTTCAATACTCAGTGGTCAAATTTGAACATCCTTGAAGCTCATGCCTTGTTACTTTTATAGTAAGCAAACTAAGCTAAAAAGAGAGATTCCCAAACCAGTTGTACTATTGCATTTTGTCATGTGGTTTAGCAAATTTCCAATTAAAAGCAACCACATGTCCAGGTGCTACTAATGAAAAGGAATGAATTCGAGTTTCAGCCTCTATCAAAAATTAAACATGAATTGCAACATACAGCATAGCTACTTTTAGCAACATTCGGCTCAGAGACAACATAAATTCTATTTTAGCCACAATGGGAATAAAAGCAGGAATCTTACTCTTCAAGAAGACCCTCCAACTCTGACTTCTTGTTATCTTTAGGAAAGTGTTTTGTGAATATCTGCAGGGCAAGCTCTTCATACTGATGCTTCTGGTCTGGGAGAGAGTTTTCCAAAGATTCCAGTTTAACAAAAGCTTTTGAACAGATAGAAAAGGCTCTATTGGCACATGCGCAAAGAGCCAACAGGGAATAGATCTCTACTGCAGGAATGATGTCTTCATAATCCCTCAAGTGAAGGGCTGCAAAAAAGAGAACGAGATCTCAGCATACTTGCTTGCTACACTAAAATAGGCAGTAGTACGGTAGTACATAAATCCTGTTATTTTAATTCATTCACCCTGATCCACACTCTTTGTACAGAAAGTTCCCTTTGTGATAATGGGAATGGTTTGGTGCAAACAAAATGGAGCTGCATGCATGGATCAGCTCCTCCAGTTAAACAAGAAAATGCTTTAGTAGGAGGGAGCTTCTGAGAACATTAGAGCTGTCATAGTGGCATTGAACTGCAAGACCGAAGTATGTCTAATCCATTCAAAAGCTTTTGGAATCCCACAAATGATGGATCTTAAACCAAACTACCCAGCGGTTCATAACAACAAGTAATCCTACCAGTCTTCATTGCTGTATCTACATAACCCTCATAAAGCTGCCTTTGGGCAAGTATAAAAAAATGGTAAGCCTCAGCTCCTCGCCAAGCGTTATCGATCAGGCGACTGTCTGAAGAGAGAACATCTTCCTCGAGCAAACCAGCTAATGCTGAAGTAGCCTGGAAGCAAAGACAGAAGAGAGAGAAGAAAGCATGAAGGCAAAATAGTTGTCGGTGCTATTAATTTATAATGCCCATTTTCAGTTTTCACTAGTGAAGATGGCTGCTTCAAAGTGAATTTCAAACAATGTACGCAATATCATTGTCAATGTCTTTTGAATATAGCAGCAAAGCATGAAGTGCAGAGAGCTCTTAAATAACAATTAAGTTACCTCCTCCAAACTCACACTCACTGAATAGAGGTATTATGTGTATCCTAAAACTAAACACATTTGTTTGGATGTGGAGCTCTGATGCAGAGATTGGCTTTCCCATATTCCACAGGTGAGAAACTAGATGTGGCCAGTGGCCTTTAATCCCCTCTGACCCTCAGTGAGCCAATTCTGACAGGTGTGTGGGGCCTGTTCAACAAGAGGAGGAGGCGCTATGCACAATGAAATGGCAGCAAAGGTTGCCCTTTCTCCTGCTTGCTAAGTGAGATGTGTCGCTGGGATTTTTTCGGGTGAGCTCTTCTACCGGAGTTGTTAGCAGAGGAAATGACAGCATGGGGCTTCTGCGGCTATCCTTCCTGTAACCCTTAAAACCCTTTTCTGGATCTTTTACCTTTGCGAAACTATTCTCTACATACTGTTGTAAACAGCAATTTTTTAAAAATATATGAGAAAGATCGATTTGTTGCCATCTGTCCTAGAGATATTTTTCAAAAACGTCGTCTTGAAAAGGTACGACTTGCTTTCATGTTTGGTGGGCGATCAGGCACCATACCTCTGAAACTTTCCCCTTGACTTTCCCCCTCTGCGCGTTTTTCATTTGTTCGTGATATTGTTCTACGAGTAAAGCTGACATCACATAGAGCTTTTTTACACGCAAAGGCTTGGTCCTCTTTTTAGCCTCTTCATCTGCAATCTTTTTAAAGAGAAATTTCAAAAGAAATGCACCATTAAAAAATAATAATGAATTTATTTTTGTTTTCTCTCTACAGTTTGAAAGTGAAAGCCTAAGGCTCATGAAATAGAAAGTATGACACAATATGCAATTTATACCTTATTTATAATCCCCAGCCAATCTTGCTACTGATCGTCTTCCCCTTTACCCTGCTGGAAAAAGGCAAGAGCAGCTGCATCACCACTTTTGGAAGCAACCGATATGGTGGAAGAGTAATGCTCTGTTGCCCATCCAACAATGGTGTTGCTGCTGCTTCCTGGGGAGATGCAATTTCCTGGGGGTGAAGTTGGATGTGTGCAAGCGCACTGACAGAACCAATCTATCACTCCTGTTGGTGCTCCCTGGCAGCCCAACCTCGCCACTGCCCTGGTAAGTGGCAGCAATGCCGCTGTTGGAAGTGCGGTGGAGTGGCATCGCTCCACCACGCCTGACCACTGCACTGCACAGTACTTCCCATGGCAGCTGGCTACCCCACAAGAGGAGAGGAAACAGGACAGGATCAAAGTTTCTTCTGTCACTTTTGGTTGAGGAGGCTCTCCAGTCCAAGAGGCACCTTTGACATTTAGCCAGCTGCAGTTCTTCCAAAGAACTGATGGAGCCCGCAAAGCCCTTTTATAAAGCTGATTGACCCTCTCCTGGGCTCTTCAGGGATGATCCCTCCCACTGGCCAATAGTATCAAGGTAAATCCCCACGACGGGGTGGGCTCCTGTTGTTCGGTCCCAGCTCCTGCCAACCTAGCAGTTCAAAAGCACATCAAAGTGCAAGTAGATAAATAGGTACCGCTCCAGTGGGGAAGGTAAACAGCGTTTCCGTGTGCTGCTCTGGTTCTCTAGAAGCGGCTTAGTCATGCTGGCCACATGACCTGGAAGCTGTATGCTGGCTCCCTCGGCCAGTAAAGTGAGATGAGCGCCGCAACCCCAGAGTCGTCCATGACTGGACCTAATGGTCAGGGGTCCCTTTACCTTTACCTTAAGCTTCAGCTGGTTTAAAGATGTCAACTGATGGGTAGTAGCTAATTTTGAGCAATCCAGCAGCCGTGAATGCCCCATCCCACTCTGTTGTTGTGGGTCTGCTGGCATTCAATAGGAGGGAACAGGGTGGATAGGAAGGAACCTACCTAACCCTTACACTCACACTTGGTTGGATGCAACCCATGTTTTCACCCCAAATGCAAAATACCACTCCCTTTTAAATATGAACAGGATATAAACTCCATTTTTTACAACAGCGACAACAACAAAACCTGAAACAAAAAAGTAACAAACGTTTAGATACAAGCTGCAGTTCTGTGCAGCTTTCCTTCGGTAAGAGGCTAAAGTAGTAATCTTCACTTGAAACTTAAATGTATTGAGCTACTGATGTATTGCTGAAAATATTGAAGCCTTAGTATACCGATTATGTGTTTGTAAGTTCTCATCTAGGGACCCAGGTGGCGCTGTGGTTAAACCACTGAGCCTAGGGTTTGCCGATCAGAAGGTCGGCGGTTCGAATCCCTGTGACGGGCATAGCTGCCAAGTCTCCCGTATTCGCCGGGAAAACCCCGATTTCAAAACTGATTCCTGCCCTCCTCCCGTATGGCGAAATAACCCGTATTTGCCCGTATTTGCTGATGTCAGAGACAGGCAGCCGCAGAAGCAGGGAGAGGTGCCTCTCCGTGCCTCCCTCGGCGAATCCAGGCATGTCTGGCCAAGCTGCGTGGCTCTGGGCTGGCCGGAGGGAGACGCTTATTGTGAAGCGGGGTGGCTGCTTCCCTCTCTTGCTTATTACAGCCTCAGGGCGGGCGGAGGAGGGCGGGAGGCGGCGACAGCGAGGAGGGCAGCTTTAGCTCCGCTGTTTGCAGAGTGAGGCGAGGGAGGAAACAGATTGAGCTTGCCGGCGCTTTGAGGTAAAAAAAAAAATGATTTACTGTACTGCAAATGATTTATGAGTGGGCTGCTCCTCTCTACAGCCCCCTCTTAGCATAGCTCCTCTCTCTTAAACAAAAAACCAGCCCCAACATTCGCTGAAGAAGGCATTCTCTCTAAAGCTGCTGCATACTGACAAATTAATCCACTTGCAGCTCGCTCCTTTCCGGAAGAGGCAGTTCCCTACCAGAGGCTGCAAGCGCTGGGGGTCAGACGCCTGTGTGGCGCTTTGCTTTGCTTTGCTTTGCTTTGCCTCTCTCCCCTCTCTCTCTCAGCCAAAAGGGAAAGGGGAGAAGAGGAGGCAGTATTTGCATTAATTTATGCAGTTCGCTGCATAGACACTGATAAAGGAATCCTCGCTTTACACAGCCTGATCCTGGCTGGACCCCCCCCCCCCTTTCTGGCAAGGGATGAGGTCAGTCTCCGTCCTGCAACTTTGGGGAAGAGATTGCAGGAGGACGCGCTTCCCTTACAGGCATGGGCACACTCTCTCTCTCATTCTCTCTCTCTCTGCCTCTCTCTGCCTCTCTCTGCCTCTCTCTCTCTCTCTCTCTCTCACACACACACACACACACCTCCCCAGCGGCTGGCCGGTTCACTTCCATCTGGCAAGTTGTGAAAATTTTAATATATCTTTTTTAGCAGCACCTCCTTATAAAAGAAGGAGCTGCGAGCTCAAATCCAATTTGCACCCCAAGTACAATAGATTTGCCTGGGGGTAGGGATTCAATTTGCATCTTGCAAATCCGTGACATTCTTTGGTTTCAAATAAACAAAAGGTGCCTTTTGCAAGCCACTCTCTTGAGCTGGTTTAGGTAGCCAAAGCTTGCCAAATTATAGCAAACTGTTATTGTCCTTTCTTACTGCAATTGCTCCTCTGTTCCTGGTTTATGCTTTCTGGGCTGTAGCTCAGTATAGCCATAGCTGCCCTGCATTGCCTCAGGTTCAGTTGCAGGCATGCACAGATAGAGTCAGAAACTCTGGAAAGCTGCTGCCAGTCAGTGTAGACAATACTAAACAAGATTGACCAGTGGACTTAGTATAAGACAACTCCCTTGTTCCTATAAACAAGCAGCTAAGCTAATGTTCCAAAATCTGGGGCATTTTAATTTTTAGAAAAAAGGCAAGTAATTGTGGGTGGGAATGAAGAGATTTTTCCCCCCTTCTCATAATACAGTACTAGAACCAGGGAATATCCAATAAAGTGGATGTGAAATTCAATCTATTTTAGTATTTTAAAGTTTTGAGATCCCCCCCCCCATAATTTTCTTGTTTTATCCTTTTGTAAACTGCTTTGAGGTTGTTGCTGTTGTTATTTTACAATCGATTGTAGTAAATAAAAATAAAATAAAATAAACCTGAAGGCTAGAGGGTGGTTTTGCAGGGCACATACCAAACTTTCTGTGGGATGGCCCCCCCAGAGCCCTTTCCAATGACTGCCACAGAGAAGCCCGTTTATTTATTTCTTGGAGTATTTTAATCATACAGTAGTATCACAGAACTGGACGGTTGGAAGGGAACCCCCAAGGGTCCTCTAGACCAACCCCCTCCAGTGCAGGAATCACAGCACAAGCATCTCCCTGAAGCATCACTGCATTAGTGCATTTGGCATCCTTTTTTTGCAAGCATTTATTTCCTGCATCTGAGCCAGTGTCTGGGCACCGGAAATCGGGCAGCGCCAGCACCGATCCCTTATTTTTCTACCTGGAACTTGGCAGCTATGGTGACGGGGTGAGCTCCCGTTGCTTGGTCCCAGCTCCTGCCAACCTAGCAGTTCGAAAGCACGTCAAAATGCAAGTAGATAAATAGGAACCGCTACAGCGGGAAGGTAAACGGCGTTTCCGTGTGCTGCTCTGGTTCGCCAGAAGTGGCTTTGTCATGCTGGCCACATGACCTGGAAGCTATACGCCGGCTCCCTCGGCCAATAATGCGAGATGAGCGCGCAACCCCAGAGTCGGTCACGACTGGACCTAATGGTCAGGGGTCCCTTTACCTTTACCTTTTTAAGTTCTCATCTAGAGAAGTGTGTGGCTAAAGTCTCACACACACAGTGAGGAGCTGCTGTTCAGAAAATACATGCCATGCACACCTGTGTGCTTGAAAGCCCAGATAAAATGCTTCACTGGATAAAAGCTACAGCATACAATTAGAAATGAATACATTTGTTCCCAGAAACAGAAGCAGCATCGTTGTGCAAAGTTAAACCAAAAGCTCCTATATAAAAAGTAAATCGTCTTAATTAATTAGCATTGCATATTATCAAAAAATGCATGCATATATTGGACAGTTCATCCACAATAACCGTACCTTGAACATGAGCTTAGCAGCGTCAAAGAAATAGTTGGCTTTACGATACAACTCAACAGCATCAAGTGGCTTGTTCTTTTCTAATAATTGAGATGCATATCTAGCTAGCAGAGAGCCAATCTCTTTCATATTGTGTTGCTTAGCCAGTTCAACAGCTTTACTCCACTAGAAGCAAAGGTAACAAATGTTAAGTCGATTAAATACAATTTTAAATATATATATCAAAGGTCCACTCTCTCAAGCAAAAGAGCTCTGCTGCTGGAGAAAATTGGTTCAGGCCTTAGGGCTTTGAGGCCACTGGTAAAACCTATTGTGGTGGAATATTGGGACACAACTCAGGGACAGAATCAATGTAGCTTCTGTTGGTACTCTCAGTGGCAAAACAGTGCTAGATAAAGGTGTTGCACTGCCCAAGTTTCTGAAAGACTCTATGCATCAGGGTGAGGAACCACTTTTGGGCAGAGAGCCACATCTGGCACTGGGCAATATCTGGTTTTCAACATCAGGATATAATAATATATCGCATTGTTTGAAATCAAGATGGAGCTATGTAGAGGCATTGGCTGGTCTAATCCCTTCGCCTGTGTTAATTCCCAAAATACCTGCCTAGATTCCAAGGCAGATAATAGCAGCATGGGGAATCTGCATAAGGGAATTGGAACTGGCACAAGGGAAAGTAGAAGCACCTTCCATCGCAACATCTACATTGTTGTAAGTCCTGATCTGAATTGTGTTCCTCCACTCTGCCAGCTGCTTTTAGGAAAATTAAAAGGCTACTGGGAGTTCTGATTTCAAATCTCTTATGCAATTTGTGGCTTGGCCCTCAGACACAGAGCATAGGAGGATGTAAGCAGCTGGTCAGTACAAATCAGTTGATTATTAGAGGTTATTATGTAAAAGCAATTCTGGCTATTGGGGGGAAATGATATTAGAATGAACCACTATTAGGTATTAGAATGAAATTAATGTGCAAACAACCTTCCAGTTCAGCAGCTGGGCTTATATTGTTACCTGGTTGAGATTTACACAGATATCTACTGCATCCTTGGGTCTGTTAGACTTGAGAAAGGCTGCTACAGCTTGTTCACACATACCCACAGTAACGAACTTGTGGGCTATGTCCTGCAGGAGACACCAAAAGCATAATTAAACCGCAGAGCATTATTAGGGTGATTGCCAATTCAGTTGCACTCAAGAGTATATCCTGACTTTAATGGATCTGCTCTGAGCATGACTAAATTGGCTATCACCCCATGTCTGTATTGTCTAAACTACAGATACCAACTGCAGATACTTCAACACTAATAAATTCACCATGACATATGCTAACAAGGAGACTACTTTGTCAGATGCATCTGTTCATTTGATGGATGCAGAAGCACAATATCGTTACCATATGTAGTAACTTGCAGAAACTCTAACGTCCTTACCATCTTCTCCATATTTTAGGCACATCAATAAAATTTAATTCAGCGATCAGCTGGAATATACTCCCCACCCCCCTTATGATAACAATGTGCCACTTTTCTTCTTGTGTCTGTTTTTAAAAAATTTTTTACAGCTGACATTCTTTCTACCGGGGTTTGGTATTAGAAAATTTAGAGCTCTGAAGAGTGTTGAGAAAGAACATGACCAAGGATACTTTTGTGTTAAATATCATTCTCTCTTTCTCTCTCTCTCTCTCTCTCTCTCTCTCTCTCTCTCACACACACACACACACACACACACACACGACACTCTATCAAAGATGTGTGTGTTGTTACAGTCTTCTAAAACTCAAAATGTGGTTTAGGATGAATAACATAAAGGATCTGATTTGTGTAAACCAGTGGTTAGTTGCTGGATGAAGTCAGGTTGTTCTGACAAGCAGAACCGTAGGCCTACATTGAACTAACCTGGCATGCTAGCAGAAACCAGCACAAACATTCCTGCTGGTGCAACAGGGCTTTCCACCCCCCTCTCTTCCCCCAAAATCCACCTTGGAGGGTTGGGGAGAACCCCCAGAACACTATGAAGGGGGGAGGAGAGGAGGGGTTGTTCCATCTGGCTAGCAAAAATGCTTGTGCTACTGGAACAAGCAGAGATGAGCGATGCTGTAGCCCTCCCACAAAACGTCGTCTTTTGCATGTTTACTCAGATGGCTATGCTTTGCTTCCAGTTGGAGGCAGCAATGCTTTTGAACACCAGTTGCTGGAAGCCACAGGAGGGGAGAGTGCTTGTGGGTTTCCGACAGGTGTCTGGCTGTCAAGTGCGAGAACAGGATCCTGGACTAGATGGGCCACTGGCCTGATCCAGCAGGCTCTTCGTATGTTCTTATGTCCCAGGTAGTCATGTACAGGATTACAGCCTGAGGATGTGAATTCGCAATAAGTAGCTTTCCATACTTACAGGAAGCAATTTGTTGTTTTCTGGAAGTGAGTTAGCTAAATCCTCTAGCGCTTGATAGTCTTCCAGCATATAGTAACATTCAGCCAAACGTTCATGGTTTCTGCCTTGTACATAATATGGCACGGCATTGGTCCTATAAGAAGTTGGGCATGGGTGGGAGAGAAACCACATCTCTGATTATCTGTTAACATTACCTGCTTGCTGTTGTCAGATTGTCAATGTGTTTAATTTCCTAAGGTCAGTGCTACAAAAGGATCAATAATTGCACCAGCAACGAAGTAGGGAAACCACAGAATATATCTTATGCTTAAGTTTTCAAAACGGAATGCTTTTTGTGTCTCTTTCAAATAAATTCACTCTACACACACACACACACACACATTTACATTTCAAAATATTCATTTAAACAACCTTAAATCACTGATTTCCCTTCTCTTTTTGCGGTTCATTTTGCATACCACACATCCCTGCATATTTTAAATGAACTAAACCATTCAGTAATCCATTGTTACATCCATCAAAACTTATTGACACTGCTGAATTTTTCTTAATGCTAACAGCATTTTTTTTATAAACACAATTTTCACCCATACTTTCAGTAAACAGTTTCCAGTCTTCTTTAAACATACATTCAAAACCATTTTTTCCTGTCTGTTTTTAACATTTCATATAACTGATGATACTGTACAATATCATCAAATAAATTCATTAATTAATGTAACTAATTCATCAATCAGAGAGTTACATGGAGGTTAAACGTTGTTCGATATCCATTCCCTGCATAAGGCAATTAAAAAAAACTATAAAAGAAACTAATTAAGTCCCCAGTTTGGACAGGAGGCAGCAATTGTCACTTATAGTGTCAAGTTATGAACATACCATTTCTGTCTATCAGCAAAGTAGTCCCCAATTTCATTGTGTGCCATTTCAAGGAGACTGTCATCTCCGTGTCCCGAGCCCGTTTGCAAAAGCTGCACCACTCGAAATCCGTTCCCTAGTTTCATTCGCAAATCAACGGCAAGGTCTCTGCAAATATAAAACCAAAAATGCAGCTTCATGAAATACAGAGAGCCAATTCTAAAATCCTTTATTCATTTAAAAGTACATTTAGATCACCTTTAAAAGGCAGAAGCGTCTCAAGGTGGCTTATGAAACAAAAACATTCTACATTCAATGGTCCCTGGGAGGACATTCTGTGGGCGGAAAGGTATCACAGAACTCCTTCTCCACAGGGGACAACACTTTCTGCCACCATGCTGGGATGGTGACGAAGATTTCCACTGCCATGGTTGTCCTGCTGGCGCTCCTCCTTTGGTGGCAGGGCCAAAGATGGGGTGATTCAGGTGTGTGTCAAGGATGGCCAAGGGTCTGCACCCTCTCAAACAGAGCCAGAAACTATGTCAGCCTGAGAGTTGGCATAGTTAATTCCCTCCCACTGCCTTCAAAAAGAAAGAAAAAAACTCACTCTTCTCACTCCAAATTCACTCCATTATACTCACTCCTCTCACATTCTTTCTCCCCCCAGCCCTGTAGGTTTCTTAAAGTACAGAGCTGTGGACCAAAATGTTCAAATCGTATCTCAACCATGAAGTGAACGGGTGGCTTTTGGCGAGTTATTCTTGCTAAACCTCAGCCCGTACCTGGAACAATACTGGCCTGCCTCATATCAGGTTGCTATAAAGATGAGGAAGAGCATGTTTGGAATTGCTTTGAACACTGTAAAGTGTTACATAAATGCACAGCATCACCCCCAAGGCAGCTTACTAGGCCTCAAACAGATGTTTTAGTCTGTACCTGCATCACTTCTCAGTTCTGTCCCCATGCCTAGTATTTTCTTTTTTCATTGGTCTTCCCCCTTTTGAGTTATGTGGATTTGAAATTTAGAAACGCAATATGGCTTGTGCGGCGCTCACAATTCCTAAATTGACTCACTCAAGAGAAACAGCTCTAAACAGCTCTCCCACGATCAATTGTGCTGTTGTGCACTCAGGGGATTCTCTTGTCAATTCAAATTTATCCTAGAAAATTACCTTCTGTCCATGTCCAAATACATCCTTTCAGCTTCTTCAAATTTGCCGAAGTAAACTGCCACTTCGGCTTGCCTCAGTAATTCACTCTGGAGGTTGAGAAGACGCTTGACAAACTTGATACCTTGGTAATTTTTGTAGCGCACAAATGCTTGCTCAGCAGTGTCAAGATCCAATCTCTGGAGAGCTGTTTCAGCCAACAGTCGCCTGTATAAAGAACACAGATGTCTTACCTGGAAAAAACAGCTTCATAAGGAACAGGCTTAACAAATATTCTTGGCCGAATTGCAGAAGGAGCCAAAGCAGTATATGGAAGAGAAGAGGAGAAGGTGGATGCGACGCCCAAAAGATCTCGTGGTTTGGGGGGGGGGGTGAGAAAAGCTTTGGGTGTGCAGATGAAGGGTCTCTGCAATACCCAGAAACCTCCAAAGGTTTCACATCATCCCTGATGGAAAAATCTAAGCTTATTTGAGAAGGACATCTAAAACCCTGAGAGGACAGTGATATATCCAATTCGGGAGAAGTTGCTGTGTGAACACCTTTGCTTGTCTGTATCTCTAGATGGGTTATGGGAGAGAGACTGAGGCCTCCTGAATTCCTGGAACGAGTGCCAATCTCTTGGAATCCTGGGAGGGCAAAAGAGGAAGGGAAGTGATGTGAAATATGTATCATTCAAGGGTAAATATGGAAACCGTGGAAGGGGAGGACAGGAGGTCAAATGTTCGTAGCTTGGGGGTACTTCTGAATCCTTTGCTGTCACTCGAGGCTCAGCTATGCCACTATCTGGACAGCGATAGCCTAACTACTGTTGTCTATGCTCTGGTAACCCCAAGGTTAGATTATGGCAATGTGTTACACATAAGGCTGCCTCTGAAGACGGATTGGAAACTTCAGCTGGTGCAGAATTCAGCCAGACGGTTTGAGCCTATTACACCGATCCTGGTCCAACTGCACTGGCTACCAATTAGTTTCCGGGCCCAACTCAAAGTGCTGGTTTTGACCTATAAAGCCTTAAACGGTTCAGGACCGCAGTACTTCAAGGACTGCCTCTTTCCATATGAACCTGCTTTTGGACGTGCCAGGCGTTTCTGTGGTTGGCATCTGTCCAGGCAGGGCAGAGGTATGGCTTGGGGCTCTTTGGAGCTTTAATTGGAGTTGCATCTCCAGTGACGGCCCAAATGTTCCTCTGACCTCCTGCTGCCTTTTGCTTGGTGGGAATGTCCTCTGTCTTTCAGCAAAAGGTTGCCTCAGCTATCGCCTAGATGGGCTGCTCCTTTCTGAAGGTTCCCCATCTAACTTCTCCATTGCTCTCTGGTTCTTTTCTATCTCTCCCTTAAAATAGGCTACCTGGGCTTGCTGAAACAGCTTACCTACCCATGTTGCAGGCCAAAAGCCGCCTGAGGATTGAGAAGGAAAATGTATCACATGATCTTCAGTGTCCTTTTGCATGCACCAATTCTTACACGACCTATTTACACTTTTGACATATCATGAGCAGCAAATGTTTATATTTGACCTTCAAAGGGGGTCAAATTTAGCCAGCAGATCTTATTACTATTGGATGTTTTCACATCAAACTGAGATGAAAGGTAAAGACCATTAGGTCCAGTCGTGACCAACTCTGGTGTTGTGGCGCTCATCTCACGTTATTGGCCGAGGGAGCCGGCGTACAGCTTCCAGGTCATGTGGCCAGCATGACAAAGCCGCTTCTGGCAAACCAGAGAAGTGCACAGAAACGCTGTTTACCTTCCCGCTGTAGGGGTACCTATTTATCTACTTGCACTTTGACATGCTTTCGAACTGCTAGGTTGGCGGAGCTGGGACCAAGCAACGGGAGCTCACCCTGTTGCGGGGATTCAAACCTCCGACGTTCTGATTGGCAAGCCCTATGCTCTGTGGTTTAACCCAGAGTGCCACCCGCTGAGATTATTTTCCCTGTTTAGGGAAGCTTTTAATGTTTGATGGATTTCTGTATTTTAGAATTTCTGTTTTGTTGGAAGCCGCCCAGAGTGGCTGGGGGAACCCGGCCAGATGGGCGGGGTATAAATAATAAATTATTATTATTATTATTATTATTATATAACAGATACCAGTCCAAATCCTCAGCTAATAAAACCTGTTTTATTAACCTAGATTTAACCCTGAAAAGCCATAAGAATATAATCCCTCTAACTAGGAAAGAAAACCTAGAAAAAAATGGAATTTTACCAAAGCCTTGGATGCGAATTTTCTTCAATGAACTGGGCAGACTCTGCAATGCCTGCATTATTTACAATCGCTTGTGCATCTCGTAGTGATCTAATCTCAAAATTAAGAATGCAATCCTTATTAGGATGTTCAGGATTCTGTAAAATACACAAAAAAATAAGTTTAGTGGCTGCTCATTTCCATTGAAAACCACTGTTTTGTAAATCGTATACATGGAATGTTTTTAGAAGGGGGGGAATCTAAAATTTACCTTTAATATTTCATCCAGTAAAACAGATTTAATTTCTAAATCTTCAAAGTTGCAAATGTATCCGGACGTTTGAAGGGGTTCCTTAAAATACAAGTTACCATATAATCAGCAAATCAAAATTATCCGGCAGCATTTCAGGCACAAATTTCAATGCCATTTAGGACGCAATCTTATGTACACTTCCTAGGAAACAAATCCCACTAAAATCAGAGACTTAATTGTGCTGTTAATTGTGCACAGGATTGTAGACTTTGGCAATATTATCACCGGTTTTCCTGCCTACTTTATTTATCTTACTCACGCAACCTCATATCTGTGCTCCCTCTGTATTTGCGAAATGCAGAGGGAAGCCTGTGGAGCTCCTTGCAGCTTTCAGAAAGCGTCAACCTATTATTGCTGTTGTTTCTGCATTTGCAGTTTAAATCCTCAAGGGGCCGGAACACCATTCCTACAGAGAACAGCTACATCATTTGAAGCTTTTAGACTTAACAGCAGGGACTACAGAGAGGCTTGTAACATTTTCTAAACTCTAATTAACCAAGGTGTGACATCTTTTAAGGTTAAGATGACTTTAAGCAACTCTCAGATAAATTCATGGAAGATATCTCAATTTTCAGAGAACTGCAAGTACAAAGGCACTTCATCTAGCGGCAGCTAGGCTGGTGACCGTAAAACACCGGTCCTAAAGGACCCACTTGCCAGAGTGGTGTATGCCCTGGTTATCTCCCGCTTGGACTACTGCAATGCGCTCTACGTGGGGCTACCTTTGAAGGTGACTCGGAAACAACAACTAATCCAGAATGCGGCTGCCAGATTGGTGACAGGGAGTGTCCGCCGAGACCATTAACACCGGTCCTGAAAGACCTACATTGGCTCACAGTATGTTTCCAAGCACAATTCAAAGTGCTGGTGCTGACCTTTAAAGCTCTAAATGGCCTCGGCCTTGTATACCTGAAGGAGTGTCTCCACCTCAATTGTCTAGCCTGGACACTGAGGTCCACCTCTGAGGGCCTTCTGGCAGTTCCTTCCCTGCGAGAAGTGAAGCTACAGTGAATCAGGCAGAGGGCCTTCTCAGTAGAGGCAACCGCCCTGTGGAACACCCTCCCACCAGATGACAAGGAGATAAATAACTATACAACTTTCAGAAAACATTTGAAGGCAGTCATGTATAGGGATTTTTTTTTTAATTTTTAATGTTTGATGTTTTATTGTGTTCTTGTATCTGTTGGAAGCTGACCAGAGTGGCTGGGGGAAATCAGTCAGATGAGTAGGGTTCAAATAAAATACTAATAATAACAACATTTAAATATTAGGTGCTTGCGATCAGTAATAGGGATCTTCATCACCTTCATTATAAGTGGTTTCCCCAGGGACCAGAAGCATAACATGGGTCAGTGAGAAGTCATGCTTTCAGTGTTGTGGGCCCAACTCTCCCACTAGTAAGAAGTAGGATATTCACTGTCTGTGATGAGTTTCAGATGCCTGGCTAAACCCATTTTATTTAAGGAAGTCTTCACATCAGGAATGCTTCTTTGAGGTTTTAAAATTTTCTGATTTTCTTTTGTTTTCATTTCTGAGGTTTAATTTACATTTTAAGTTTTGTATGTTTTTTTAAAAAAATCGTTGTAAGCTGATTTGAGACTGGGATGGTGAGAAGTCCGATCATTTTGTAAAAATATTGATGATGATAATTAAATAGTAAATATATAATACTCTGCTTGAAAGCTTCCAGAGGATCCTGTCTAGCCACTCTCAGAGACAGAATGTTGGACTAGATGAAACTTTGGTGTGACCCAGTATTTTTACTACTACTTATGTAGTTGTTCCACCGTAATGATCCAAGAGCTCCACGAGGAGCAAGGTGGGGTGGAGGGAAGGGGGAGAGGCATCCCACCCCAAAATCACTTTGTTCCCTTAATCCCTGTTGAATTTCCACCTATTTTCACTTTGCTTCCAGCTTGACAAAAACTCCTAGTCAATCAACCAAGGAATATATGTGACAAACAATGTGCTAGAAGAACATATGATCTCAAAGTGGATCTGCAGAGAACTTCGCCAACTGTCTTCCTCCTATTCCAGCCCCCCAAAATGCAATGGGAGGTCGCAGACTCCCAATTAAAATATTTGTATTTAATTATTGCTTATTGCTGTACCTCAGGATCCAAGTTTCTGAACACATACATTCTTGTTTTCTCCATCATGGCAAAAAGCTCTGGATTATCTCTGGCCCATTTCATATCCCAAACATCTTTGCGTTCCAGTTTGAGTTGTTCACCTACTGCTTGGCTTCCTGAACTGTCTGTTATTCGGGTGTCCAAGTCAAAGAAAATCAGCATTCCTAACATGTCTATGATAGCAAGACGGCTGAAAATGAAGGGAGAATGAATGAAAACAAAAACAGTCCTTCTTTATCAAATTTCTGTCTCATATTTGAAATGGTTTACCGTGAAGGTACAGTAGACCCTTGGGTTATGTTACTCTTGAGTAACGTAAACTTCAGGTTGCAAAAGCGGCAAACCCGGAAGTATTTTTCGCGGTTTCGCTGCTCGTGCATGCGCAGAAGCGCTTTATCATGCCACCTATGTGCGCAGAAGCGGCGCCCTGGATATGGATTTTTCAGGGGGGGTGCACAGACCCCTGGAACGAATTAAATTCATATCCAGAGGGTCCACTGTATTTCTTAAACCAGAATTTCAGCCACAAATAGCACAGGTAGAACTACATATTAACAGGTAAACAATGAATTCCCAAATTGGTGTTTCTTTCAACATCATAGTAATACTGATAATTAAAATTTATAATACACCCTTCTCCAGCAGATCCCAGGACAGGTTAGAGCAATTTAAAATTCAGAATTACAAACCAGTTATCAGCTATTATATTTACAAAAAGAGGATGAGCCCTGAAGACACACATCTCAGGTGTCAAAGGCCAGGGTAAAGAGGCAAATCTTCACCATTCCCTGAAAGTTGTAGAATATAGAGAATTCCACAATTTAGGGGCTGCCACAGAAAATGCCCTCTCCCACCCCACCCCACCTTTTGAGGGGGGTAGAACTACCCTTAACACCTGGGAGGATCTGTCAGGAATGAGGTGGTCTTTCAGATCTTTGCATCCAAAGTCTTTAGGGCTTTGAATGCTAACATGAGCACCGTGAATTGGGCCTGGAAACAAACTGGCATCTGAGGCATCTGTTTTAGAATGAATAATCTGGCTGCTGCGTTTTGGACCACTTGGAAGCTTCCAAATCATCTTCAAGGGCAACATGGCGTAGAACACACTGTAATGATCCAATCTGGAAGTTACTAGAGCAGAATGCTAATATGAGGAAGGGAAGCCCTTCTCTCAACACCATTATCTGCCGGAACCTGCCCCCCACCCCACTTCAGTTAATTTTTCACCTTTTCCCCCCAGTCTATTAAAAGCCTTGGGTTGTACCCAACATAGTGCTCTGTGAACATTCCATCAGTGCAAGAATTTCTGCCTGTGCAATGGAATGTTCTCCCCCTTCCTCTTCCTGTTCACCCCCAATTCTATTCTAAGGGATTCCCCCCAACCCTTTGGAGCAGATTTGGGTAGGCATGGGTGGAGGAGGGGGGAGATGGCCCATTGCACAAGCAGAAATCCTTGCATTGATGGGATGAAATGGTTGAATGCTACCTCTTGTCTCCAATATAATATGTAATCTAATCTACAAAAAAAATCAGCCCCCTAGAATAATGTTTCAGCTAACAGAATGTATCCGAATTGGTAAAGATTGCGCCTCAAAGTTAAGAATATATTTTACAAACAAACTTCCATCTTACCTGGAGGTGCAATTCAGAGACATTTGATAAGGCCGACAGTTGAGGAGATACTTCCGAATCAAACCAACGTTGGGGAGCCTATAGCTCTGAATGGTGCCAGATTCTCGTCCCTAGGGAAAAACAACTTTTGAGAAGCGAGGAAAAATAAGCATAACACACATTTCTTTATGTGCTGATCTACGCCACGGGTAGGCAACCAGTAGTCTTATCAAATGAATGAGCCAAAGGCTTGGGAGAATAATAAAACTGTAGAGTTGGAAGGGACCATGAGGGTTCTCTAGTCCAACCCCCATTTCTGCTACTTCCTCTTCCCTTCAGTCCATTTGAAATTGCTGCGGCTGAGCAGGAATCGCTGAGCAGTGGAGAGAAAGGGGACTTAGGCACACCCCCTTTATTGGCAGCCCCACCCCTTTTCCCTCACTGCTCAGCTGTTCCTATAGTTCAGGGTGCATGAGAGAAGCTGGTGGAGGAGGAACAGAGTGATCTGTCTCCCTCTCGCAGGTTATTGTTGAGGTTTGCCCTTTCAAAAAACAGCAAAAAAATCCATTGTAGGCACTCACTTCCCCAGTGTTGCATGAGGTTTCGTGTCCATATGTGAACAACCGAACCTTCACTTTCATGCTTGAAGCCCTTTGCTTCATTTTTTTTAAAAAAAGTTTTTATTTATACTTTTCAAATTTATACATTTAATTAATTTTACAATCACTTTAACACAGGCATAGGCATAGGCAAACTCGGCCCTCCAGATGTTTTTGTAGTCCCAAAACATCTGGAGGGCTGAGTTTGCCCATGCCTGCTTTAACATTTCAAAGTTTGACTTCCCCCTTTCTGCAGTTTAAATTTATTTTTTAATATCTTCTGCATATCCAAATTCATTTAATTTGCTCATTTAATTATCTACTCTAAATATATACTCTTATGAAACTGCAAGTTATTACAATAATCCTGCCAATGTTTTTATGTTTGCAATTTATCTGTAAATAGTCAATAAACCATTTCCATTCTTTTATAAAAAGTTTGTTATCTTGAGTTCTTATTCTTCCGGTACGTTTTGCCATTTCTGCATATTCCATAAGCTTTTGTATCCATTCTTCCTTTGCTGGGACTTCTGCTTCTTTCCATTTTTGGGCGAGTAGCAGTCTTGTTGCTGTAGTCGCATACATAAATAAATTTCTATACAATTTAGGTAGTTCTGTCCCTATAATTCCCCAAAGAAAAGCTTCTGGATTATTATTATTTTACAAGGTTATTTTAAACATCCTTTTCAATTCATTATATATCATTTCCCAGTAAGCTTTAACCTTACTACAAGAAGACAGCAGCTGCGGCTGCTGTTTGTATATAATCTTTTGTGCCTGAGACTCGAATCAGCTTATCTCCTGTTTGCCACCTTCTCATGTATGCCCTGAGGCATAGTCAGTAGTGGACAGTGTAGTGAGACAGTGACACTCACCTGACCTCCAGTAGGTCATATCACTGCTGTTTACCAGCAGATAGCAGAGAGGGAAGCATACAGTGGTATCTTGGTTTTCGAACAGAATGTGTTCCAGGAGTCCGTTCGACTCCTGGAACCATTCAAAATCCAAAGCTGCGGAAGCCGCACTAGATGTTCAGCTTCCGAAAATCGTTCAAAAACTGGAACACTCACTTCCAGGTTTCAATCGTTCAGGAGCTGATTTGTTTGGGAGCTAAGGCGTTCGGCTTCCAAGTTACGACTGTATTGGAAATACATTGGTGGGAGCACCAATTGGCTCTGCTGGTGCACTTGTACCACAACAACCTCCCTGCTCCCTCTCTACCTCCCAGTGAACAGCAGCAGCAAGACTGGCCAGAGGTGTACTAGTATACTGGTATAGCCTTTTAGATTCAGCAGGGCAAGGGCAATATCGCCCAGCTATAAATCTAAGTTTATTCTTGTGCAGTGTTAAGAGAACCATGTATGCTTGGAAAAGAATATGCAAATATTGTTAAATAAATGAATGAATTAAAATAAACAGCACATTTGGTACTTACAATAATAAGTGTCTTATCAGATGCTGTTATTGCACAAATCGGATCCCTCGTTCCCTGAAACCATATCAGATGTCAAGTTTAATCACCAAAAGCAGTTTTATTCTTTGAAACAGAGGTACAGAGCAAAATCGCTAGCAAGAATATGGTAACATTTAGAAGGGAAAATACTTCTTTTGAGTTGTATGATCAAGCAATTTTCTAAGAAAAAAACACACAGAAGAAATCTAATGCACTTTCAGATTATAAACATCAACTCAAAACGGCTTTCCTTACAGACTGGCCAAACAAGATTCTAGTAAGAACTGGAACTTACTTGTAAAGCTTTCGCATAATCAAGTACTCCATCACCTGCTCCAGAAGGGGTATCATCTACATGATAAATCCTGAAAGGAAAAATGGAAAAAGGAAATTGGTACTCTCTGATGTACAGGGATATTTTTTAGGGCTTGCACATGTTGTTTCGTTTCCCAAATGTGTGTGTGTTTTCCTGTGGTTGTTCTTAATGCAGGAGGGTTTTTTAAAAAGTGGTTATAGGGTTGAGGAAGGCAAAAGGTTCTGAAGAACCTGTCTATAAGAATAAAACCCAGCGTGGGGAGTCATTCTGTCTAGAGCACATCCTCCAGTGCACTCTTGCAAACAGGAAAATACTGCACAGAAGGAGGATTGGATTTTGGAGGTAGCAGGGTGCCAGACTGAAATGAAATATGGCAATTTGATTGGGAGAAATTCTCAAAGCAAAATAATCCAAACTTCCCATTATTATTCCAGGTATGACACAAAAAATTAGGCTTGGGTCCTAAGTCAACTTAAGGAGCTTGACAGAAGCAGAACTCCTCCTTTTCTTGCCCCCTGCATTGCCCAAAATGCTTCTCTGGACACTCAGTGGGGGCCTGCCCATACAATGCAGAAGGGGAACAGAAGGGAGGTAGAGGAACAAGAAAATGGGAAACTTTCCTTCTATGAACTTCATTAAGCTAACTTATCTTAGGATCCAATACACAGCACTATAGAAACAGATATAAGAGGTGGGCCATGAAAGATCTGAATGACATCAAAGAAGAGAATCCATTGGTGTAAATAAGGGTCCCAGAAGCAGTTACAGTGAATTAGCTGTGAAGACTATTTGGCATGCTGAATAAGAGATGTTAGTCCCTTCCTGCCTAGAATATAGGCAGATATTATTTACAAATTAATTATTCACAAAGCAACTATTTTATGAATTTGCTTGCAAATCAAATGTCACAGAGATAATGCTAGGTGTTAAACAACATAGCACAGGAAAAGAAGCTGCAAAATTGGAGAACAAACCTCTCTTTGCCCTCTTTTCTAGTTCGTGAGACCTGATTAATTTCCATCGCAGTGAGCTTCTTGTCCACACGATACTGCCAGATATAAAATGCTTCTTTTGAAGCTGCTATCACCTGGGTTTTGGTCATGATAACGAACAGTGGTGCTATTATAAAATCCAAACAAGAAGCACAAATTGAATAGGCCTGTTGAATGTTTTGGTGCAATCTTATTTAGACCAAGATAAGAAGTAGGTTGTGTACATGGCATGGGTAGCCAACATGCAGGTAAGTCAACCTGAAGGTGTTGTTGTAGTAAAACTCCAATCAGCCTCAGTGAGCAGGGCCAATGGTCAGGGATGATAGGAGCTGTAGTCCGGAAACAATTGAAACTGGCTACCCTTGGGTGTCATTGCCAGGTATAAGAAAAACAACACAAATCTCATGGCCTGGTTCAAAGAGCTATATGTGCTGAACACAAAATGTGCCGGGAATTTCTAGAGAATAGATGCTGGCACACTCAAGTATACATTTCTCATTTATTTCATAATACATGTGCTTCGTATAGATAATTGTCTTTAAAAACTTTGATTTTAGAGTTATCATTATATCCATTTCCATTCCCCTACTTGACTTGTATTCATTATGCTATCAGTTTTACAAAACAATGCATTCCTAATAATGAAAAGTTTTCTGCAGAAAAAAGGTAGCAGTGGAAGTCTCCACCCCACTCCACTGGATTTGGGGCACAAGTGGAGAGTCTATGGCCTTCCTAGATGTTGTTGGACTGCAACTCCCAGAATCCCTGATCCCTGGCCATGCTAGCTGGGACTGATGGGAGTTGTAGTCAAATGGCATCTGGAGGGCCAACCATATCCCCCATTCCATAACAGTGTATGTGCTCTTTTGGGCTGTTTTGGAAGGAACAGTGGGCTATAAATTTTCTAATAACAATAAATAACAGCAACAAAAACAAATGAAAGGTAAGATCAATAATACCTGTACCACAGTATGTAACAAGGTACTTTGAAGTGTGATTCTTTCTGTTGTGCTGCTCTAACATCTACCACCAACTATAAACAGTGCAATCAACAATCTCTATTGAGCTTTATCTATCAGTCGTTTTGATAGTTTAATATCTATGGCAGAAATAACCAATGAGCAATAGAACACTGAAATTGAGAAACGTTAAGTGGGAACTATGCTTCTACGCTGCCTACCAAGCTCTGTTGTTAGAAGCAGCGAGCATGGTAAATACATTTTAAAAGCCTCCCATTGAAACCTGGCAAATATTAGCCTTTGATGAACCTGCATGCAAATGCATAATTAAAAATAATTGGAACTTGATAAGGAAAGGCAGTTGCAAATTGGGCTCAAGTACTTGACTGAAACCTGGAAATTAAACAGTTTTTGAAGATTGGAATTGCATGAATAAAGTGTGCATGCTTTAGTGATATTTGCAAAAGTCAGAACGATTGACAATATCCCTAATAAAACAGCAGATGTGTGGGTCCTTTGAAAAGTGAGCATGATCGGCACTTTTGAAAAGAGCAAATATGTTTACATCACATGCACAGATGTTCTGATGTGGTGTGGGAATGAGGAACCTGTGGCTTTCCAGATGTTGTTGGACTCCAACTCACATCAGCCTCAGACAACATGGCCAGTGATTACCAGTAGGGATACTGTAGTCTAGCAACATCTGGAGAATCACAAGTTTCCTGAGATGGAATCCAGAAGTTCAACATTTCAGTTCTCAGCCCAGCCACAAATGCACTGAGTGGCCTTGTAAAAATCCTTCATCTGCAATAAGATCCACCTTACCTATTTGAAAGGACAATATATGTGAAGCACCTTGAAATGTCAAGCATTACTCATTATTATTGTATTATTAGGTTGCATCCAATGCTGCATCTCTGCTGATGGAAAAGAGAGGAAGGTAATTTTCAGTGATTCCTCCTCCTTAATGGAGTCTTCCAAATCACCCAAATCTCCTCCAGAGGATTGGGCAACATAGCTGCCAAGTTATCCCTTTTTTAAGGGAAATTCCCTTATGCTGAATAGGCTTCCTTGTGAGAAAAGGGAAAACTTGGCAGCTATGTTGGGCAATAGGGCAGTTCATAAAAAAACCTTCTTCTTCTTTTTTTAAAAAAAATGACTGCTCCAAAGGTCTTATCTTACTACACTAGGGATTATATAGCTATATCTGAAATTTCATGCATATCAGCTAATATCTTGACCCTGCTCCACTGAATTGAAATTTCAGCCTTCACGGAAAACGGCCAAGAAAACAGCTATTTTCGTGGAGGTGGGTCAAGATATTAACTGATATGCATGAAATTTCAGATATAGCTGTATAATCCCTAGCGTAGTGGGATAAGACCTTTGGAGCAGGCTTTCTTTTTTTAAAAAAAAATTTGTTTATGAACCGCCCTATTGGGGTAGGGGGTGGGAATCACAAAATCACCTCCCTCCACATTCTGGTGACAGAAGCTCTTCTGGATCAAATAGCCTTTGTCTGCACTGGGCAGCACTGGCTACAAAACACTATGCTTTGTCAATAAAATAATATTGGCTTAAAATCCCATTCCTACCTGATGCAGCTGGCATTCTGAACAGAAATATCAATTAACAAGGAACTGGATTTAGACTAAACATGAGCACAGTTCCACTTATGGGATGCTCCCATGGGCAGAAAGTGGGACACCCCCCCCGAAACCCCCATAAAGGCTGAAGGATGCCCTAGAACAGTGTGGGAGGTAGTGGGGGGGGCTTCCAGGGGAATTTTTGTGGATGTTTCTGCTGCATCAGAATCCCTTCTGCAATCAAAGGGAGGGACATATGTCTGTATCCAGCCCGCAGTCACTTTTGCAATTAGTTTCAAAAGAAGTGGACCTAGTAGGCCATACTAAAATGGCAGTAGTAGGTAGACCTACTTCTATTACATTTTGCTAATGTTTCAAGACACTAAACAGCAAAGAGTTTGCCAGCTCTGTCGCATAAGTAGTAGTTAGCCATTTTGGATTGCCATTGCAATCTGAAATGATTTGGGGCAAAGGCTCAAGAAGCATAATGAATACAATAAAACTCTGAACATCTGCTTACCAATGTCAATATATTTTGGATCCAGAGGAGTACCAATGGAATTGCAGAGAACAAGTACATACTATGGAAAAATTAAAAACACATAACTGCCAAAGCAAAACACATAAACCACTATGTTCGGCAACTCAAATTATATTGAACTCAGCTTATATATTATTATTTAAATCTGTATCCTCCCAAGGGAGCCCATATAGATTAGGCAAGGAAATACATCCAAGATTTATGATCGCATAACAAGTTAATATTCTAAAATCATTTTTAAGGGGAGAAGAAAGGAACAAGAACTTATGTTTCATTCGTATCAAGCTAAATTCCTTTCAACTAAAACCACCCCCACAACAAGGAAACCACCCCTTTGCAACAAAATGTCACTGCTTATGAAAGGGCAAAGCACAAAATATTATGTTAGAAAGGCACTACTGAATCCCTTTGACTAATCAATGAGTTGCATCTAGATTACTTGAACTTGGATCCCACTGAAATCAATATGAAAAGTTAATCACAACTAAGTAAAATTCATGTTGCCTGTTTAGTGAGGTTTCTGAAGCCAAGATAGTATATTTTGGGTTTATACGTCACTCAAAGAAGGTCAAATATACTATCACTCTCTGTGAAACAGTACAGATCTAAAGGGGCAGTTCCAGAAATTATAATTCAATGAAATGGGTGCTGATTACATATACCTAAATGGTAAATCACATCATACCCATATAAGCCACCCATTAAAGCAGCATATAAAAGAATTGTTTTACCATTGCACCAAGAGAGTCAGTTTCGTGCTCCTCCTTTGTAAGCATTGTACAAGAGATATGGGAAATAATTAATTCTTTTGGCAAAGAAAAGAATACCAATTAAACTAAGTATATTGTATATAACAGCAAAAAGAAAAAGCGAGGCTGTTGGATTTCTTCCATATAGCTTCCAAATTATTAACAGTGATGTAGAAAAATTTACTTGCACCATAGCATTTTGCTCTATGTCCTTCCCAGTGCCTTTTTTTCTGGAGGGACGCAGGGGTACGCATAGCACTAAACATTTTGTGAATCTTTCTACTTTTGTCCATTTACTGTATTTACTTCCCCCCCGATTTGAACTATAAAATGGTGATTTTCTTGAGTCAAAATGAGAGTAACCCTAAACATTCTAAAGAAATAAGCACTGGTCCTTTCTAACTGCATCTCATTTCAAAATACAAAGCCATGTTCTCAACATCAAAGGAGGACTGTTCCTTGGGTTTAGTAATGTTAGAGAGAGTTGGTTTACATAATCAAGCAGACTCAATGGAAAGCTAAAAAGCAGGTGCTCCATAAGTACAGTATTCAGCGTGACATTAAGGCTACAAAATAAACTTAGGTACATATTCAAACTCTTGATTTTTCCTTTGCTGGAGCAAGGCACACTCCCAACTGCCCATCGGCAAAGAGGTTGCAGGATCATGCCTTGCTCAAGGAGTGGGGAGGCAATTTTCAAGTAATGGAAATTGCTTCTGCCCCCCAGCACAGTTTTGGAACCACCTAGGGGAAGGGAAGGCTTGCAAAGCCCTTTCCTGTGCTGCTCTCTGTTCCAACCTCTGATGTTGCAGGTTGAAAGGCTCATAGTGGGGAGAGCTTTGCAAGCCCTCCTATGCTCCTCATTTCAACGTCTAACATTGCAGGTTGAAAGGAGGAGCGAAAGAAAGAAAGAGCTCTGTAAGCTTCCCTGCACCACCAGAAGTTGAAAGGATCAGCGCAGGAAGGCTTGCAAAGCACAGGGCTTGTCAACACTCCTTGCATTGTGCTTCTCATTCTTGAGAACTCTGTACAATGGATTGTGACTGGTGGGTTGGCCAACGAATTGGGAGCCAAAAACATTCCCCACCTGTTTTGAATATAAGCCTGCTGGGAGGGTTTTACTGTTGTTTATTTTATGTTCTAGGCAGCACCTCCTGATGTTATTGACACTTCAGAAATAACAACAACAACAACAACAACAACAACAACAACAACAACAACAACAAATCAGTGCTTTGAAGATTTACAACTTGCAGCAGAGCTTTCAACTACAGCTTCTAACTAGTTCTTGCCACAAGGATGTTAAGCTCCTATATCTTTGAAGGGAACTGAATTGGTAATGAGTGGACCTTCTATCAGGGCTCTGCAAACAAATTAACTGTCCCATTTTCTAATTCAAAGTGATTCATCAAGAGTTATAAGGTAACTAGGGATACCTGAAGTTGATTTTCATCGGCTTTGGTTGCCAAAATGCAGAAGTCTCCACAGGTTGTAATGGAAATCAGACTCTTGACATATTTCAGATACTTTTCATTGTTTTTTATGTCCCAGAAGACCACACAGTACTCTGGACGGTCAGGTCGGGTATATGCATAAACCACTGTATTAGTGCAGTAACCCCACTGTCAACAAAGAAAACATTATTTGTTATTCATAGTAGAGAGTAACATATAGAGAGATTATTCATAGTGTAGAGCGGGGTTTCCCAAACTTGGGTCTTCAGACTTTTTGGGGGGACTAGAATTCCCATCATCCCTGACCACTGGTCCTGCTAGCTAGGGATGATGGGAGTTGTAGTCCAAAAACAGCTGGAGACCCAAGTTTGGGAAACCCTGGTATATGTACAGACCTACCACTCATCATTACTATTCTCCTCAAGAGAATATAACTAACTCTAATGAACATGGTGAAGAGCTGCTGCTATTTATTATTATTATTATTATTATCATTGTTATTATTATTATTATCATCATCATCATTATAATATACCAATATATATACCGCCCTTCATCCTAGATCATGGGGCGGTTTACAATACAAATACAATACAATACAAAAACACAAAAATACCACAATAACAAAAAACAAACAAACAATTACACCTCACCCACCTCGGTTTAAATGGCCATAGGTTGCTTAATTAGCCAAAGCCCTGGGAGAAGAGGAATGTTTTTCCTTGGCACCTAAAGATATGTAATGAGGGTGCCAGGCGAGCCTCTCTGGGGGAGCATTCCACAAGTGGGGAGCCACTGCAGAAAACGCCCATTCTCATGTTGCCACTCTCTGGACTTCTCATGGAAGAGGCAAATGAAAAAGGGTCTCAGGTGGGGAGAGGCGGTCTTTGAGGTGTTGTGATATCCCAGAGATGTGATTCATTTTAATATCATAATTTCCGGCTGCTCTTTCTGTAGTGCTTGCAAATGGCGCTGTAAGCCTTCCAGTGAAAGTGGCATTCTGCAGCTACTTACCTTATAGTCTGGCCGAATATTTGCAAAATAAATACATTGGTCAACGGCTAGTGATATTTTTAAGCCTCCTCCTTCCCAAGACAGAGCTGAAACTTGTTTGCCTGGAACCTTCAGGGTACGCAAATGCTGAAACGACACCATCCATTCATTGGTTACACGTTATCTGTAGGACTTCCAATCCTACTGCAGAATAGGTGTACATGAACTCAAGAAGGCCTGGGCCAATCTAATAGGATGACTTGAGAGAGGTAATTTGTGTGCAATAAGGGTTAAGGTATAACTGTGATAAAGAGCTTGGCATTCCCCCCCTTCTTTTCTTTTTGTTTTCTCTTTTCTCCTCTTCTTTTTTGGCTTCTCTCTCTCTCTTAGCTTAGCTTGTCTTTTATTGTATATTATGTTGAAAACTTTCAATAAAAATGATTACGTAAAGAGAGAGGTAATTTGTGATACTGTATCTCCTGAAATTAAATTCTTTAAAAACAGGAACAGACAACATTTATGGAGAGAGCTACTATTTAATTTTAGCCAACCAGAGTACACCACATCAAACAGGAAAATGAAATAAATGCATTTACCTCACCAAATGGAGAGTAGAACTGAACCACGTTTATATCTTTATCTTGTCCAGCTATTTTCTGGAAGCCTGCAATAGCCAGGACATTTCCACAGTGGTTCCACTGGAGAGTCACAACATTCAGAGCAGCGTCGATTAAGACAGGATCTGGTTGTTATAAGTTTGGAAAAGAAACGTTATAGACAGAGCTCTTACAAATAGCTTGTCTGGAAAAAAAAAGATCTGAGTTACATCACCCTCCAGCAAGACCTCCAAGCCTGAAATTCACAGTGCTTCTTTCAATGAGTAATCAGAAGTTGTGCTTACTTTGATCATTCTCATGTCTCATTATTTGGCATCTTCCATTGTCAAAACAAATAGCAAGGCAAGGACAATCTGGTTCAATGTAGCCCTCCGTTCCAGGGTACCAGTGGATTCCAGCAATACTGAATGCTCCAGTTACATTCACCAAACAGTTCATTTTCATTTTCATCTAAAGTGACCATTTAACATATGTAAGTAAAAATGAACTTGACAAAACTATCACCAGTGGCTTAAACAGATGTGCAGGTTGATGCTGTGCAAGTTTATTTGAAAGAAAGACCCACTGCATTAAATTAGTTTTACTCCCAAGTAAGTTTGCTGAATGGAAGAACCAATCTTAGCTTAAATATAAACCAATGCAAACCAAGATATTTTTTTTTCAAAAGCGAAGTACATAAACGAATGAAAGAATAAATAGGCAGCTAACTCTGGCTGGAATCCACATATCAATTAAGTCAAAGTGCTGGCATTCCGTCCAAGTTGATGGCACTGGCTTCAGTAAAATCACCTTCATTGGTTGCTGTAACCAGCTGCCTCTGTATTTGTGCTCTATTAAACACCATTACATGCTCCTGTTTTCAATTCCTGTGGTGATTGCAGAACAGTTTTTAAGCACATCATTACAGAAGGATAAGCACCAGTGACTTTATGCAGCACCAGTGTAGATCAGGCAGAAAAAAATCTTCCCAACTGTGAAAACAACCAGACAGTGAAGGCACCCAATAGTAGACTATGGATTATACTTCTTACACTTCTGAACTTACCATAAAAGTCCCATTCTTGTCATAAATGTGTATTTCACCATTTGCCATTCCAAAGAGTAGAGTCCTGCCATCTGGAGACCATGCAACATGATGGAGTTGTACTTTCAAATCCTTTCCCCAAATACGATTCCCTTTTAAGAGAAAATACGTTCAACACAGCCTACAACTAAAAATAAATTTTATGACACTTAAAATACTAAAGGATTGCTGCTGCAAAAGTTCAAATGATGAATGTTAAGTCAGGCAAACATAGACGGCAAAAAAGAGAAATGTATTCTGCTCTCTTTTCTATTTTTATATAAATGTTCCATGAACACAGCTCTGTTCCATTCATGGAATAAAATTGAGAATCTTAACCAGGCACCCCCAAACTTTGGCCCTCCAGATGTTTTGGACTACAATTCCCATCTTCCCCAACCACTGGTTCTGTTAGCTAGCGATCATGGGAGTTGTAGGCCAAAACATCTGGAGGGCCGCAGTTTGGGGATGCCTGATCTAAACCATTGTAAACATGACAGTATGTCTTTACTATGCTTTTGATAGTATATGTGTTCAACTATTAATAGACACATGAGTCTAATTGCATATCATCATACATTCCAATAAATCTACTTGACATATTAAAAATAATATTCATGTATTAAAATTATTGGGTAAGGTGACATACAGACATATCCTGATTTCAATGGCTGTTTATATAGTATTCACCAAGCAAAGAATGTGCTTTTATCTCAGGGAATTTAAGCTCATTTTTATTAGCTTTCATTTTCATATGTAAAAATGTAGAAATACAGAGCGCAAAAACCTCATGGGCGAGTTCTAAAGTAGCACAAACAGGAATCCACTCTTGCAGTGGGGCTTCTCCTCCCTCTCCTTCTCCCTGTGTCTGTTGAAAATCTGCATCAAATTCCAGATGGGGGGGGGCACATGGGGAAAGGAAGGAGGAGAGAGACCTAAAGTACCAACGTACAAGGGTGGGGGGCAGACATCATTGGATGTCACCCCTATATTCCTGTGGTCAGATATCATCAACACAGCAGTTGCAAATTGAAAAGGAGGACAATAAGATTTTGGCAAACAAAAATACAATTTTTAGGAGTCACAATTCTATGAGAGCAAATATATTCAAATGCAAAGTCATCTGCAATGTTTGTGAATCATATCCACTGTGAACGATGCTACAAGAGTCTTTCATTTAGCACAAGAATACTCTGTGTGCTAGTAATACAGGAGATACTTTACCATCCACAGAACCAACAATTACAGCACCGTCTTCATATATAATGCAAATTTTTTGACCATCAGCATTCCATCGCATGCTTCGAACAACAGATTTATTTCTGTTGTTGATCATTTCCTCATACCAAGAACCTAAAGCCAAAGAATAAATGTTTAGCCACACCTTCAACACTGCTGTACTTCATCTGAACTATTTCTATTAGAAGTAAACCAGTTGGAATTATCTGCCAAAAACCTTGCACATTACCTGGGGAGCATGTTAAATCATAGTAAGAAATATTTTAAAATAATTTACTAATCAATACAAAATAATGATGACTTAAATCTGTGCTCATCTCTTGATTGACGGCTTTGGCCCTGTATACCTGAAGGAACATCTCAACCACCATTGCTCAGATTGAGATTGAGCACTGAAGGCCTTCTGGAGGTTCCCACACGGTGATAAGTGAGATTACATGGAACCAGGCAGAGGGCCTTCTCAGTAGTGGCACCCGCCCTGTGGAATGCCCTCCCATCAGGTGGCAAGGAAATAAAAAAGTATTTGACTCTTAGAAGACATCTGAAGACAACCCTGTATTGGGAAGTTTTTAATGTTTGATGTTCTTATCAACGTTTTGTCGTGTTTTGAATATTCTGTTGGGAGCTGCCCAGAGTGGCTGGGGCAGATGGACGGCATAGAAATATCATCATCATCATCATCATCCCCCCCATATTTATAGGGAAGATACTAAATGATTGGTGGAAAAACTCTTATCTATTTTAATTGGAGCAAAAAGAGCTAAGAATTAACAACAAAAGAAACACTGCCTGTTCTATGAAAAAGATGGTTTTAGAACTCCAAATTTCAAACCAGCTTTATTAAAAATCGCAAGCTTCCAATGAATTTAAGAAAGCTTGATCCATGAAATAACAAAATCTAAGCACATCAGCTGCTGTGATTATACATAATGACAGCAAACAGCCCTACTACACATGGCAACCTGTCAGATCAAAATACATGTAGGCTAAAAGGCAGATATGCTGTTGGTGAGAAGAGGGGCAAAAAGGCAAGATTTAAGAATAAATCAAATAGCCCTGTGTGCTTTATTGCTGGTTAAGTGACTGGCTTTACAGCACTTGAAGGAGTGGACAGCTCCCTCCAGTAGCTCAGTGGCTGGAGGAACTTCCTCTCTTGCAGCATATGGAAGAGCTACTTTCTCTGTGAAGGGGCAAAGAGCACAACTATTCTGAGAACTGCGACCCCTTTTTAGAGTAATGGGCTATCCTTGAGTCCCATATTTGACCCCCTCCCCCATTTTTCTATATGAATTAATATTTAATTCTTAGTTTTCTCCATATGTGCCTGACTTTGCAAAATGGTATTGTGAATTGTCCTGCTTTCCTTTTTTGTGCCGTTATGGAAAAACTTACAACTCAATCTTCTTCTTCTCTTTTTTTAAAAAAGAATAAATTGATTAAGGTAAGCATCTAGAATAATTTTTAAAATAATTAAATAATGCTACTCGCGGCTTTGTAACCAGCAATTGAAAATCTAGAGAAGCATTGTACAAATCTCAAAGGCATCTATTATTTGAGATTCCACAAAGGTACAATAAAGACTTGGGATACCACTGTGATATTATTGCCAATCTCCAACAAATCGTCTACCTTTATACAGCATCCACACAATAATAAGTCCATGCTCATCACTGCTGGTCAATTTCTGATACTGTTCATTCCAAGTCACTACTTGCACAGCACCTAGAAAATGATAGATGATTATATTATTGGATTACAACAGTTTTGTTAATAACACACAATTAAAATGTTATTAATTCATAAAAATCAATTATCCAGAAACATCAGTCATAATAATATACAGCCGTACCTTGTTTTGCAGCTGGGATCCATTCTGGAGCCTCGGCTGCTAGCCGAAAAGGACGCAGGGCAAAGCACTGTGTTTGCGCATGCGTGTGGAGCGGTTTGTGCTTCTGCGCATGCGTGAGCGGCAAACCCGGAAGTAACCCGTTCCGGTACTTCCCGGTTTGCCGCGGACATTTGCTGGAATGGACATTAGGTGAGGCGGACGTTTGTGGAGGTATTACTGTAACAGTATTTGTGAGCTCATGTATACAGGGCATAATCCACCACGATATAAAGCAATAGGGCATAATGAAAAAATAAAGTATAGCTTGGATCCAATGGAGTTATTCCATTCACTGAATATATATATATATTAATGCAAGGTCTTTTGATACAACAGGGGTTCCTAGAAATGGAAGAGAGAAAATATTAGCTAATTTTCCCTCCCCACTAGAGCTCCAAGCACCTCTGCCTATATTGGTCCAAGGAGATATGTCATGTCTTTGAGCATATTTTGGGGATATATGGGAAATTTGGAATTCACCTTCTCCCGTGTCCACTCATAGGAGTCTTTGCTAGATTCAAGACCCTTACATGATGCTTTTCACTTATTTTTCTCTTTGTATAATTGCATTTTAACATGTTAATCTTCTATACCACTTTGGCATACTGAAATTATAAGCGATTTAAACTAGTCTATAATGAATGTATATTAAATACAGAATCATAATGACTCTCACCAGTGTGACCTTCCAGTGTTTGATTCATTGAGAGATTGCTAGGTGCTGCAAGCCCCTTTGCTTTGGATTCATCTAAAAAAGAAGTTTAAGTATCATTTTAAAACAAAGGCTGGAATCCTAAATTGTTCTCCCTGTGGCACAAAGCTTCTGCAGTTCTTAACAACATATACACCTATACTCAGGGGTCAACAACCATCAGAAACAGGGATGCAAAATGTGAGGGAAAGGTGGACTAAAGTCTAATTCCTTAGAGCTTCTCCATGGCTTGCCTGGGCTGCCCACCCGTCTCCCCCTCGCTTCCCTTCTCCCCAGCCTCCATCCCATAAATACGTACCATTCCACTTCACCAAACCTATCCACAGTCCCCTTAGAGCTCACAAAACTTGCCCCATGAACCCACTTTCTGCATGTTTGTATAGGATTCCCTGGTGTTTGCATCACAGGACCAGAAAAATGGTTGATTGCACTCATCCATATGCCTATCACGCAATGAAAATGTCAGATCAGAATGAGTGTGTTGCACTGCGACAGCAAAACATCGAGGGCATTGCACTGCTACAATAACTCAGGATAGTGTGACCACATTGGCACCAGTCATGTGGCCATAGAGGGAGCAAGTTGACAGACGAGCCACAGAGCAAAAGAGAGACCATCATATGCCACCACAGAATGGGAACCAGATTGTACTGATGCAATGCTAGTAACTGTTTTCAAATATCTGATAGGCGCAACGGAAGTGTCACTTACCTGTTTTTGTCTCCAATTTTAAAACTTTCAGCAGACCATCTTCTCCCCCACATGCTATATAGCCCTGGTCCTTGCTCCAAGAAATAGATCTTAGCCGAACATTGCCAGGAATTGTAATCTGAAAGGAAGATGGTTTCGTTATGGAAATTGAAACCAAGTTCAAAATTGCTGACTTCAAAATATGGACCGGTTGTACACCATAAATTCAAAGCGCATACACCCCACCCCTGGCAAGAATCCTGGGAACAGTGGTTACCTTTTTGCAGTGCCACAATTTCCAGCGCCCTTAACAAACTACAATTCCCATTCTTGGAGGGTGAGGTGCTTTAAATGTATGGTGTGACTCACATCACTTCTCCAGTATACACGGCGCTTTAAACGGTAATAAGGTCATATCTTGGATCTCAAACGCCTTGGCTCCCGAAAAAATCGGCTCCCGAATGATCGAAACCTGGAAGTGAGTGTTCCAGTTTTTGAATGATTTTCAGAAGCCGAACATCCGCTGTGGCTTCCGTGGCTTCCGATTGGCTGCAGGAGCTTCCTGCAGCCAATCAGAAGCCGTACTTTGATTTCCAAACGTTTTAGAAGTCGAACAGACTTCAGGAACGGATTCCGTTTGATTTCCAAGGTACGACTGTATAAGCAAAAGACAGGCCCCTGCCTCAAAGAGCTTTATAAACTGTAAGAAGTTCTATTCAGGCTATACAACTGAAATGAAAAGGTTTCTGGGGCAACATGGGGGTCAAACAGAGGGGAAAAGAACACCAAAAGGGTAAAAAAATAACTATTGAAAGCTTCAAAAGTTGCTCCAGTATCAGAAAGGTTTGCTATTCCCAGAGGGAATAGCTGACACAATCTGGAGGAATTAAATGAGGTGGGGTTTTACTGTTGTAGTTTCAACACAGCAGACCCTCCAAGTGTCCCTATTTTCCAGGGACAGCCCTAGATTTACAGCAGCTGTCCCAGTTTCTGATTTGATCCTGGAATGTCCCACTTTTTCTTAGGTGGTCCCTATTTTCATA
The DNA here is from genome assembly GCF_965207765.1 of Zootoca vivipara. Classification (NCBI taxonomy): domain Eukaryota; kingdom Metazoa; phylum Chordata; class Lepidosauria; order Squamata; family Lacertidae; genus Zootoca; species Zootoca vivipara. The sequence goes on from NC_142586.1 coordinate 15,994,839, forward strand.
GGAGAAATGTTGGAGGGTATGGAGTTATGCACACCTCCGTCCGTCCCCCAAAGCCAAGGAGATAAGTAACTCTACTTTAGAAGACATCTGAAGGTACCCCGGTATTGGGAAGCCTTTTTATTTTTATGTTTATGTGTTTGGAACCACCTGGAGTGGCTGGGGCAAGCCACTCAGATGGGTGGGGTATAAATATTATTATTATTATTATTATTATTATTGAATAGGCTGTCCTTATTTTCATCAGAGAAATGTTGGGGGGTATGACAGCAAGGTAACAATATTCAACATGTAAATCAATAGGACTAAGCACCTTTCATAAAAACAACAAACAACTGTGTAAAAATAATAATCTTATTGTGGTCATGTCCCACTTTCCTCCTGGCATGTGGTTCACAATGTGGGGGCACACGCCCCATAGGGGGGCAATTTGCTGTTTTTTGGGAGGGCAATTTGAGAATGAGTTATTAACAGTTAATGACCTTTTAAGCTTCCTCCACTTGAATAGTTCACTTTTTGAATAATAAAAATTATATGTCACGGAGTGGAGGCATCAGGATTTTAGAGATGCTTAGGTGGGGCATGGCCCAAAAAAGGTTGGGAACCACTGCTCCGTCCTTGCGCTACGTGCACATTCAGACGTTCCCAACCAGGGTTTCCCAAAGTTGGGTTCTCCGGCTGTTTCCCCGGCTACAACTCGCGTCATGCCTAGCTAGCAAAGGTTTATGGAGGATGGAGACTGCAGTCCGAAAACAGCCGGAGTCCCAAGTTTGGGGAGCGTCGCCCCCGACCTACACGGAACTCGCGTCTAAACCCTCGGGCGACGAAAATGCGCGGCGGGTGTCACGTGTGAGGCGCTTCGACACGTGTCTACCACCACCACCAACAACAACAAACGAGGATCTCTTCTGGCTGCAATCCGAAAACAACAACACGCGTAGGCGAAGGAAAGCAGTGATGGTAGCAAAGGGGAGGGTCGCTCTCGGGGGAGAAATCACTTTTTAGGAGGAAAGTGAACTTTTGGAGCATGCGCCATGCCCCACCCCGAAGGTCCGGGGAATGTTTGTGTGATTTCAAGGCAGCCCCGTTTTAACCGTCTCCCCAGATTTCGCCCCCCCCCAAAACACACACACACACGCGAAAGCCTTTACCTTCTTGCTCAGGTAGACAAACATCCTGCCGAGAGTCTTCCTCCTATGGATTCACGCGCGCGCCGCCACCGCCGTCTCCATGGCAACAGAGGCCTAGCGCCTCCGGCTCGCCTTAGCAAACCGCCGCCGCCTCGGAAGAAAAGCTTCCGGGTCAGAAGAGAAAGGAAAGGAAATAAAGTTTAAGAACAGCAACAGCAACAGCAACGACAACAACGACAACAACAAAAAAGGAAAGAAAATCCAAGTCTCCCGCGGCATTTCAAGCCTTGTCTACGTGCCCCCTGCTTCCTCCTCTTCGCTTATTCTGAGGCTTCGTGCGCGCTGCTGCAAAACAACAAACCAAAAAACCTGTCATTGCTCCTCCATAATTCGCGACTGTTTTGCTTCCTGGTTTCCGTAATAAGAACAAGAACAACGACGATGCATTGTTTATATGCCGCCCATCTGACTGGGTTAACTCATATATAGGCTATATATTACAAAGTAATAATCATAGATAAATAAGAATACAAATGGTCCAACGGGACCATTCCATTGTAACTATCCAACCTCAAAATTTCAACACTCCTTCCGATGGTTTGAGCCCTTTTCCGTTTTAGCAGTATAAATTCTACAAATACCTTCCATATCTCCAAATCATTTCTCCTGCCCATTCCCCGTCATACCTTAATGACACATGTTAGTTTCTCATTAATAGCTAAATCTCACATCTCTGCAGAGCTGCCAAGTTATCCCTTTTTTAAAGGGATTTTCCCTTATGCTGAATAGGCTTCCTCACGAGAAAAGGGAAAACTTGGCAGCTATGCATCTCTGTATTCCTTTGGGTTAACTCTTCTAGCACACACACACACACACACCACCACCACCGCCGCTGCTTAAAAGTTTTGGATTTTGGACGCCGGTGAACAAAGGGAAGGGCAAAAACGAATGGAAAAATAGGATCTGCCAGCTGAGCCAAGTGCACTCCTGCTCCTATAAAAATTGTACAGAAAGGGGCATTGCAGCAGATTATTATTATTACATTTATATGCCACCTTTTCCTTCGAATGAGCTCAAGGTGGTGTACACGATTCTTCTGCAAGAGGACTGCGCTTCTGCTCCTATAATAATTGTGCAGAAGGGAGCATTGCAGAAGATCATTACGATTATTACTACATGTTTTTCTTCCATTGCGCTCAAGGTGGTGTACATGGCTCTCCCTTTCCCCATTTCATCCACACAACAACCCTGTGAGGTAGGTTAGGCTAAGAGATGGTGACTGGCCCAAGGTGAGCTTCAGGCTGAGTGCGGATTTGAACCCAAGTACCCTTGGTCCTAGTCTAACCCAGAGCTTTCCAAACTTTTCGTGTTGGTGACACACTCTTTGGACATGCATCATTCCACAACACAGTAATTCAGTTATATATAAATTTCATTAAATTTTCTGTTTTACAATTTGGAATACTCATTTTACATCCTTAAGATATCAATGTCTTGCCTTCTCTTTCCATGGTTCATTGTATATATCATAAATCCCTGCATTTTTTTTTTTTACAAAAACTATACCATTCAGTATTCCATTATTGTATCCATCAAAACTTATTTACACTGTTGAATTTATCTTAATGCTGCCAGCATTTTCAGCTGTTCACAATTATTTCCCATATATTAAATAAACATTTTCTAATCTTTAAACGTTTCTTCTTCTTCTTCTCTTGTTCTATATGTTAATGTCTGCAAGTTGTACATATTCTGTCAAGTTGCCATGCTTCTTTGGTTGGGACCTCACTCGTATTCCATTTTTTTGGCTAACAAAACACAGGCTGCAGTAGTAGCATACATAAATAATCTTTTTTGACACCTGCAAAAGTAATTCAGATTTGCATCATTTCGTGACACAGTAATTTGGTTTTACTAGCAAACCAGAGGTTCAACTAGCCCCTTTCCAGAACTGGGAAAAGGGTGGGGTGTGTTCACACGATACACCTATGCATTACAGCCGACACACTAATGCAGGCATCCCCAAACTCGGCCCTCTAGATGTTTTGGGACTACAACTCCCATCACCCATAGCTGACAGAACCAGTGGTCAGGGATGATGGGAATTGTAGTCCCAAAACATCTGGAGGGTCGAGTTTGGGGGTGCCTGCACCAATGTGTCACGACACAGAGTTTGGAAAGCTCTGCTCTAACCATTATGACACACTGGCATATGTAGATTGTTATGCCCTGGTACCTGGCTATCTTGTACCTAAGTCTATGTAGGCACCATGGCTTTAAAGCACACCCCCCCCCCAAATCCTGGGAACTGTAGTTTACCCCTCAAGAGTTACAATTCCTAGCACCCTTAAACTACAGTTCCTATAATTCTTTAGTGGGTGGATGGGAGGCCATGTGCTTTTGACTATATGAGGTGCATGCAGACTGAATGAAATCATAGAAATCATAGAATTGTAGCATCAGATGGGACCTTGGGGATCATCTAGTTCAACTCCCTGCAGTGCAGGAATATGCAGCTATCCCATACAGGGGTCAAACTTGCAACCTTGGCATTATCAGCACCATGCTCTAACCAACTGAGCTATCCAGGCTGATGAGCACGACTGGTTTTTGCCGTGGCAACCGCTACCCACCACCAGGCTTTTTCTTTGGTTCAGTATGAGATGAGTTGTGAACAGTTAATTCCAGAATCTCAAACCAAGCCAAGGCATCCCACTTGCAAAAGAAAAAAAAATCTTGGTGAATCTCTGTGCTTCATACTTTTGATGTAAGGCTGACAGCATGATATGTCAAAATAGGGGCCTCTGCGTAATATTTTAGGCATCTATATTAATAGTCCCCCAATGGTCCCATCTTGAAAGGAACATGACGGAGCGAGTGCTGAAAGAAGCATGTCTGGACCTGGCCTGTGACTAAACGGGGGACCATTTGGGAACCTCATGTATGCTGTCTCGAGTTCTGCGAAAAGAAAAAGTTATAAAGGAATACATAAACTAAGTAAATAAAAAACAAGCCCATTTATGCCTGTGGGCACATGCCATAGAAAGGTATAGTTAATTTGCTTTCTTAGCCTATTTATATTAAATTATTCAATCACTGATTGCTTGCTACAATCAAATATGAAATGCAGAAATCAGTCTATTAATATCTCTACCAAAGAAATTGGTTCCAGTTCCAGTTATAACATAGAGATATGTTTGCAGTGAAGCAAGCTGTCTTACTAATTTTTTTTCTGGGCTTCTGTTTGTTCACAGAAGAAGAGCCTGTGCTAATAACACCAGCATGACTCAACAGCATAGCCAGTCCTTTTCATATTTACATATGAAAACCATAGTTTACCTATTCAGATGTCATAGCAAGAGAATTTTTACTTACTAGTTCAGCATTACCATTGGTCCTGGTTGGATATTTAGAAGTGGCCTAGCTATGTAAATAAATGAGTCCACTCCTGCTACACTTCTGTTGTAGAAAAGATGGATGTTGTTAGCCAGAATTTATCTCCATTCTAATTAAAGGAAAAATAGCTTGCTGACTTTATGGGAAGCATTATCTCTAGATTTCAGTTCTTAATATCTCCACCTAACCTTTTGAAAATTACTGGCTAACGTTTCCATTAAACCAAATTATAATTAACAGATAATGCCCTATAATAGCTTTAGATAGTTTCATTTAAATAGATTTATGGACAAGCCTGTCTATTACATATTTCTATCATGTAGGCTTGAGAGGAATTAGATAACTGACTGCAGCTTCAAGAAATCTAGGCATGCTACCTTTTTGGTCATAGCAATAGATGAAAGTATCCTGTTAACATTGTATTCTGTTTTATTATCCTATTAAATTTGTATCCTTTTAACTTTGGAGATGTTTCTAATTGTCCAAACTTACTTTCAGAGTCTCTAAGTCACATTTTATTTATACAGCATCTAATAAATTGTATTGTTTTTGTTTCTTGCGTTTATCAATTCCTCACCTGTAACGTCCCAAACCACCAGCCTTGCATGCAGATTTCAAGAGAGATTCAATAAATGAATGTGACTCTATCTATGATTATGTTCCTTGTTTCTGTCTTACCTGTGTATTACTTTATAGGACAGATCACTAGAGACCAGCATTTGTTTTGTAGCTACTCTGTATGGTATCATTTAGATTCTACAAAACTTCGCCTGTTGGGCGAAGGTACAAAAACTGGTGGAGGAGTGACCCCTGTTGCTGCGACTACTCCATAAAGCACAGACCTGGGAATAGCTGTCTAGATGTTAGATTGGTGTGTGTCGGTGTCCAGATTTGTAGAAGCAACTGCATTGTCTTTGACCACGAAGAGTTAACTATCTGCCATGTGTCTAGGAAGTGCCCTTGATATTGAACCAGTGGACCAGATCCTGGGTTCTCTCAGCCTTGGTGGTTCATTCTGACAACGTCAGTTCCCTGATGCAGCTATAATGGCAGGTGTGCCGTTTTCCCTCTGTAGAGCCCAAACTGTGCTACAAAGGAAAATCTAAGCCCAGTCAAGTGAGGCTTGAAGTTATTGCTAATTGGTGCTTACTTCAAGTGTCTGTGCTGAGTTTTTGATACAGTGCTGGATTCTCAGCAGCACAGCTGATCCCAGTGGGCTTGAAGATGGAGCCTATCAGCTGATAGGCAGTAACTTCAAGCTCCACTTTCTGTTGAGATCGGCTGCATCATGGGGTTTCCCACCCAGAGCATTCTGTAGTGCAGCCCATCCTCTGCCAGTCAACTGATTGCCAGCATGGGCGTACCCAGGATCAAAACTAGGGGAGCACGCCAGCCACCCCCACCCCCAGCCACCCGATTGGCTGGCTGGCAATGACGTGGCCAGAATCCCCCCAGGAGGCATGGTCAATGTCCACACACCCCAGAGGGAAAGGGGCTGTTTTCCAGCCATTGCCGAGGCGACACACTTGTGCTTCTGCCTCGCCCGCTGCTTTACCGTACATACCGCTGCCGTTTCACTTCAGCCGAGCAGGCTGAGGCTGAGCACAGCTGGCAGCATCCCTGCCTGTCATGCTGTGCTCTCCCTTTTTTGCTTCTAGGGGGGGCAGCTGCCCCCCTCTGCCCCGTGCTGGGTACACCCATGATTGCCAGTGCATAATTCACAGCTCCCTTTAACGCTCCCACTTGTGTATTGGCAGTCATGTCTCCATCTCCCCCTCCCTTGACACGGCATGTGACACCTGGTGTGGGGCAGGTGGCCGTGATTTGGGGGTAAATGGACTCGCAGGCCAAACTGGGACCTTTGCTGGGCCTTGCTGGGCTGGATCTTCCTTGTGGCTACCACGAAACCAAAGCTCCTAGTTTGGGCATAATGGCAAGTTATGGTTAACTGTGTTTTCTTGGTTTGTTTTGCAAAGCAAGGAGCAAAACCGTAGCAAAGGGTCTGCATGTGGGCGCACAGAGCTTGTGCATATCCTGGCATAGGAGGTCGGGATCTGTTTGCTGGAACACAACCAGTGTTTCCCAGTAATGAAGACTGAAGGAAAAAAATATTTTTAAGTAGGAAATCATTTTATTCCATTTGACTAAGACGGAAAGTTTGTGTGCACCAGCAGCTGCTGGCTGCTGAGCTCGATGCTCCAAAGCCCTCCGAGATTTGTTATACATATTGAGTTGTGATCTGGAAATGAAATGTAGCAGATTCCTCAACTTTCCATCTGTGTGTGAAATGACCGAGAGAAAGAGCGCAGAGCTGTGTAATTAAGGCTACAAGTCTGTGTACAATGTTCTCATAGAATGGTGGTTTGCAGCTCCTACTTAGGTATTTAATTTATGAGAAATTCCTACTTGATGTGCCTTTTGCTAGCTATTAAATATGCAATGCATAACATCATGTATTATAATTAAAATTATACTTATTTTGACTAGTGTCAAATGCCATTAAAACCACAACTAGGTTATTCACGCCAGATTAGATATGGTACCTTTTAATTTATTTCTTTCCCTGGGGAAAACATTGAATTATTTAGTCCTTTATCTGTTAATTTACAATTTACTGACAATAGATATTATTGAGCTTTGGTTCCTACAGGAACATGCTTGGCAGCTTGGTTTTTCTTTTCCCTTGTAGAAGTGTGCTGTAAAAGTCCTGAGAGGTGGCAGATAATTTACAGATATAACAATCTCTTTCAAGTGAACAAAATGTATTGGTTCTTTTTTAGCCAAGGATGCCCCAGATCAATGTGACGGGAGTAGTAAATGGTGTCACAATATTGATCATGTGTTTTTTTGCACTTTATGCATTCGGAAGCTTTTTCTTTTTTCTTTTAGAAGGGAGGACAATATAATTTACTCAAAAGCAATGTCCATTGCTCCACGATCAACCCCCTCCCACCCGAAGGTAGACCATTAAAGAACATTTCCAAGTTCCAAGCTTTTATAAAATTCACCACTCAAACCATTGACACCTTGTGATTTCCCATTCTTTAAACGTTTTTTTATCTCAGATTCTATTTTGTCTGCTGTTATAGTCCAGTTTAGATGGTCCTTAGGCCCTGGGCTGAATGGGGGGTGGGGTGGTGGTCTCTGTCTTATCTAAATACACCTTGATGACATCCAGATTGGGATGATCTGCAGAATAATAATCAGCAAATGTTTGACGGATATCATTTCATTTGTGGCAAAAGTTAGTCTCTTGACATTTTTGAGTTGTGCAACTTGGTGCCATAACCGTAAGGCTCTTGTTGCCAGCTTCCATAGATTAGGGGTCAGCAAACTTTTTCAGCAGGGGTCCGGTCCACTGTCCCTCAGACCTTGTGGGGGGCCGGACTATATTTTGAAAGAAGAAGAAGAAGAAAAAGAAGAAGAAGAAAAAGAAGAAGAAGAAATTCTTACGCCCCACAAATAACCCAGAGATGCATTTTAAATAAAAGCACACATTCTACTCATGTAAAAACACCAGGCAGGCCCCTAAACATAACCCAGAGATGCATTTTAAATATTGTAAAAGCACACATTCTACTCATGTAAAAACACACTGATTCCCAGACCGTCCGCGGGCCAGATTTAGAAGGCGATTGGGCCGGAACCAGCCTCTGGGCCTTAGTTTGCCTACCCATGCCATAGATCTTTACATCATATCTCAGGAGTTGACAATATATTTTGGCATTGCCGGTTTGTTTGTGGGGAGCTATATATTGTGAAGGTTCAGCACAGACAGCCTCTTTTCACCTTTTCAACCTAAAAACCACTTTAATGCTGGGGAGGCCCGGCCAGATGGGCGGGGAATAAGTAATTGATGATGATGATGATGATGAATGATCCTCAAATTATAGCCTTCACTGAATCTCAGAGCAAGTGAGACAAGATCTCAGAGAACTCATTAAACTTGAAACATGCACCTAGTTGTTCCTGCATTAGTTGATCGAGCAGAAGCGAGGGGCTAAGGTTAAGGCACGAAGTCCTTGGAGTCATACTCTGGTCAGCAAGAGACAATGTCATAGAATCATAGAATTGTAGAGCTGGAAGGGTCCCTGAAGATCATTTAGTCCAACCCCCTGCAATGCAGGAATAGGCAGCTGCCCCTTATGGGGATCGATCTTGCAACCCTGGCATTATCTGCACCATGCTCTAACCAACAGTCTGGCTCACTGGATGGCTTTGCACCAGTCACTGTCTCTCAGCCAAATCAACTTCACAGGCTTGTTGTGAGGAAGGGCAGAATAAATGTTGCTGTAAAAAATAATAATTAATAAATAGCTCATCCTGTGGTGAAAGCTGATTCTAAATGGTATTGGGTTCTAGATGTGGGGTGGCATGTTTGACTGCTCCCCGTGAAAAAAGATTCCTATGCAGAAAAATATCCTGTGGGAGCTAGCACTTTTCTGCCTGGCATCTAGCATCCGGCACCATTTATGCACGAAAAATATGTACAGTAACTATTATCCATCCTCCAACAGTCCCACATGCTTCCTCCATTTGATCAGTGAAGAGTTCCTTTATTGTTCATGCTGCAGCGGACTATTAAAGTGGCAATTCTGAAAAATTCAGGAATGGTGTCCAAAAGCTATTTGAGGAGACCAGTGGTGAGGAGCATGTGATCTTTGAGATGTTGCCAGACTACAACTCCCATCACCCCTAACCATTGGTGACTGGGGCTGATGGGAATGGGAGCTTTGTAAGGTCGCAGGTTCCCTAATCCCAGAGCAGACCAAGCCCAATTGAGTTTTATCCAGGTTGATTCCAAAACTTGTTCTGCTGATGGGAATGGGAGCTTTGTAAGGTCGCAGGTTCCCTAATCCCAGAGCAGACCAAGCCCAATTGAGTTTTATCCTGGTTGATTCCAAAACTTGTTCTGCATTATGCTCAACAGACAATTCAATTTCAAAGATAGCTGAGGATTTACTGAGGACCATTACGTAGAGATATATTATGTTGGCGCTATAGGAGCTACAGCGATGATTTTAATCAAATGCCCTTTTATGTTACTTTTCCGTGTCATCTTGCTTAACAGCTTGAAGAGAGCCGGTTTGAGTAAATGGCTCCTTATTAGCTTAGTGGATGTCAGAAGGCTTGAATTGGCACTGTTTTACACCCTGAGAATGATTAGATCAAACTGTTGGAGTTAGAAATATTCAGCGGATGAGTATTCGTCTTATTTCATGTGATGAGGGAACAAAGCGAGAAATAATGAAGATGTAGGAGTGAGAAGCAATATATCCATCATTTGCTCCAGTACAAGTCAAGATTTCATTTCACCTTGTTTAATGGAATTGGGAGTTGAAAGGCAATAAGCACCGGTGGCTATTAAGGCGAAAAGGAAAAGGTATAATATGAGAGCAAAGGGACAGATTTGATTGCATGAATATGACAGAGCAAAGGGATAGAGGGATAGAATTTTAGAGTTGAAAGGGACCACAAGAGTCACCTAGTCCAATGACCTGACATGTAGGAATCTATTGCCCAACATGGGGCTCAAATCACGGTCCTGAGATTAAGAGTCTTGTGGTCACAGGTTGTGTGTGTGTTTCAAAAACCTGGTCCGACTTTGGATTTGGTGGTTTTTCTGCCAGCAGTAAAAAGCCTTTAAGAAAACAAGTCTCTCCAGATGGTAAAAGTCCAGGAGGAAATAAAGGCCTTTGCTTGTTGTTGGAAAGACATTAAAGGGAGGCCGAAGTAAACTTCCCTGTGAAGAGAGTTCCCCAAACAGTGAAACCGCAACTAAGATTGAGGAAGCGAGACAGAAGGAACCGTCTCGCGCCACGGTTTAAATGGGTCCCAGCCACGCCCCCCAGCCAGCGGATTGGCTGGCTGGATCTATGACGCGGCCGGGACCTCTGAGTGATGAGGGACTCCCCACCCCACCCCTGGAGTGGATTGGGTGGCCACATTAGGGGTCAGCAACCTTTTTCAGCCATGGGCCGATCCATTGTGCCTCAGACCATGTGGTGGGCCGGACTATATTTTTTGGGGGGAAATGAACGAATTCCTATGCCCCACAAATAATCCAGAGATGCATTTTAAATAAAAGCACACATTCTACTCATGTAAAAACACACTGATTCCCAGACCGTCCATGGGATGGATTGAGAAGGAGATTGGGCCGCATCCGGCCCACAGGCCTTAGGTTTCCTACCCCTGGGCCACATGGTCCACTGCAAGTCCTCCCCACTGGGAAGTGGAGCGGATTTCCCCAAACAGTGAAACCGCAACTAAGACGGCTGAACAGAATTGAATTGTAGGGGTTTAATATTTATATATAGGACATGGGTGGTGCTATGGTGTAAACCACTGAGCCTAGGGCTTGTGGTTCAGAAGGTTGGCGGTTCAAATCCCCGCGATGGGTGAGCTCCCGTTGCTCGGTCCCAGCTCCTGCCAACCTAGCAGTTTGAAAGCATGCCAAAAAGTGCAAGTAGATAAATGGGTACTGTACTGCTCCGGCGGGAAGGTAAACGGCGTTTCCGTGCGCTGCTCTGGTTTCGGCAGAAGTGGCTTAGACATACTGGCCACATGACCCGGAAAAACTGTCTGTGGACAAAAGTCAGCTCCCTCGGCCAGTAAAGCGAGATGAGCGCCGCAACCCCAGAGTCGTTCATGACTGGGCTTAACTATCAGGGGTCCTTTACCTTTACCTTTTAAATATTTATATATATTAAAGTTTAAAAATAAATGATTGAAAGAAAGTAACAAACAATTAGTGTTAAGTTTTAGAAACTTTTAAAACTTTTTAATTTAATGTAGCTGGAACAATGCATAAAATGGAAATAGCCCTGCTCTCTCAGAAAAGAATGGCTTTCTCCATCACCTGTTAAAAAAAAAAAAAAACTCGAGAAAGGCCAAGGAAGTCATTGCTGCCTCATGACAGGCACTTAATCTACTTTGGCCCCAAGCTACATTAAACTCAATTATATTCACCTTCCTCTTGACTCTTGTAAGCTGCAGTACATTTATTTAACTCAAGTGTAATGGCTTCTTTTACTTGGGGCGAAATCATATATCCCCATCAACTGCTTAGCTTTTGTCTCTGTGGCAAAAGTCCTGAGAAGGTAACAAGGAAATACATTCCTTTTTTAAAAGAAGAAGAAGAAGAAGAAGAAGAAGAAGAAGAAGAAGAAGAAGAAGAAGAAGAAGAAGAAGAAGAAGAAGAAGAAGTTGAAATTTGCATCGTATCTTTGTAAGGATGTCCACAGTAAACCTCATGCTTTCTTAATCCTGGCTACCATAGATACTGTATAAAAAGAACTGATTGTAACATGTGAACCACAGAGCCCCCAAATAGTGTCCTGATTGTTTTGGTATGCATTTCCCTTGCGTTCCCCTCACTTATTGTTCAAAGAGGACTTAGTAAACATAATCGTGAAGATAATGTATTCATAATCAGTTCATCAAAACTGGATTTATTGCTCAAATTCTGTGTTTGGACTACTGAAATCACTACATGGACTTTATGACTTAAAGCACACGCCCAACGTGGTTGAGAGATCAGTGTCCCAGTGAACTGTGAAACTTGCCGATATTCAGAATACTCTGCAACATTTTGTTGCAGTCTCGTGCTTTCTCATCTTTTAGTAAAGGCAGCTTTAATGAAGATGTTCAGAGGAGCTTGACGCTTTATAATTCCTTGTCCAGTTGGAGTATATAAAACTAAGTTCATCAGGTAAAATGGCTTAGATTTTACGACATCAGTAAGTTGCCACCAAATGAATTAGAGCAGAAAATGGATGAACTTTCATCCTTCGTGAACATAAAGAAAAAAGAACATCCATCTGATTTATTGAAAGGAGAGCATTAAGACGTCCCTTTGAACACGGATCTCAAAAGGTCATGGAGAGGAATGGGCAAATATGTAAGTTCTGGTTTTCTCAGTTTCCCATTCTTAAGTTCCATTCTCCACATTTACACAGCAGCTTAAAATTTATTTATTTATTTTGTTGAAAAACCTCATGAAAATTCATCAACAGTTTGGTGTGAATTTCACCTAATATGCGCATTTTTGCCAAGCACATCCCCCCTAACTTTAGGTAACCCCTAAGTAGGGAACCCTAATTTTGAATTAAGTTCATAATGCTTCTCTTGTTCAATTTAGTTACTATGCATGAAATGGGAAGCGGAACAGCTTAGACAGCTTGGAGAATAGTTCAGTGGAGGTGGGATACAGCAGAATAGCGTCTTGTGGCATGAAAGATTGGCCAGAACCAGAGTGCCAGGCTTCTGATACTAGAATTGTGATTGGGTCTTAAATATTCAAGTTGAGCACCAAGGGCCTCCATTAGTTCCAGGATGGATTTAAGCTACAATTCACCAAATGTGCAGAGGACAACCATCCATCAAGTGTTGTTTTGCTATAAATCCTCCAGCACCCTTCTCAAAACCCATTATTGCATAAAGCCCCATTAAAATGAATGGAAGCTATGCAGTAGTACTTAAAAGTTGAAGGGTATGATACGACGTCCCTACTTTCACTGGAGAAAAGTTGGATGGTATGGAACTGGGCTCCAATCTGTCTGTATGAAAAATCAATAAACAGAATACAAGACGCAAACAACCAGTAAACAATTACAATATATATCTTCCCTCCCAGTTTATTCAACTAATATTCTATTTGAGGAAGGCAGGGCAGCTGTCTAAAATCCTGGAGGATCACTGAAAGCTTTTAAGATGAGGGGTTCAGAACCTCCAAACAGGGGGCCCACTTCATTTAGCCTGCGAGGCTGTTTTTGGCCAAGCTATGCATGCCTGCCCTACATCTAATATATATGACATCAGGTATGGGGCAGGTAAAGACATGGAAGGAACAAAGGGGTGTTGAAAGCACAGCTAAGATCAATCGGCACCTGCAAACTCCAGTGCTCAACATACCCTCAAACATTTCTCTGATGAAAATAAGTGCATGCTATTCTAATAATAATAATAATAATAATAATAATAATAATAATAATAATAATACCCCACCCTTTGACTGTGTTGCCCCAGCCAGTCTGAGTGGCTTCCAACATATATAAATACATAAGAAAACATTAAGCATTAAAAAATCTTCCCTATACAGGGCTGCTTTCATATGTCTTCTAAAGGTTGCATAGTTATTTATCTCCTTGGCTCAGGGGTCGCATAATTATATACCTTCCAATTAAAATAAGGACTTCCTACCATACTCTCCAACATTTCTCCGATGAAAATAGGGACATCCTAAGGGAAAGTGGGATCAAATCAGAAACTGGAACGTCTTCTGTAACTCTTGGACTGTCCATGGAAAATAGGGACACTTGGAGGGTGTGTGCCCAGCTCTATGCAAGCCCCAATGGTTAGTTGATTGTCAGGTCTTCCATAGCTCTGTGTGCAAAGTGCCCAAGGCTCAACAATCTTGCAAGTCCTGAACATCAGCTGAAACAGGTCACTTGACATCACTGTGATGCCAAATGATTGACACATGTCCTACGTGCCTGCTTGTCAAACTTGGCCCATGGCATTGGGAAGAAAAGGATCCGACCCTCCAGATGGATCCAGTTCCCAAACCCTGGTGCAGACAATATTGAGCTAGATGAAGCGATGGTCTGACTCAGTATAAAGCAGTTCCCTATATTCCTATAACATTTAACCTGTGGACCTGTTAGAGTACAAAAAGGGTCAGAGGGAAAAACCAATTGTTGGAGTTGGTGGAGGAGGAAATGTGTGGTCTTGCCCTGACTCGGTAGTCCTCTTTTTAAATTTCGCCGCTATTAATAAATAGTTTCAGAGGTCCACTGATTACACTTGTATAAAATATTATATTGGCTTGATCTTAGGACCACATTATTTATATTTATATTTTCATATCCAGGCATACCTGCCAAGTTCCTGCCTGAAAAATAAGGGATCGGACCGGAAGTAGCAGACCGGAAGTAGCGCTGCCGCCATTTTGGAACTAGGCGGAGCATGCTCAGAAGTGACTTTTGATGCTGCTCTGCCCAGGTCCAAAATGGCCACCACACCAGAAGTCGCGCTGCAGCCATCTTGGAACTGGGCAGAGCAGCATCAAAGGTCGCTTCTGAGCATGCTCCGCCCAGTTCCAAAATGGCCGCCGCACCAGAATAGAGTGGGGGGAAACAAAAAAAATACGTTTTTTCGGCTGGGAACAGCTGATAAAACGGGGGTTTCCCAGGGAATACGGGAGACTTGGCAGCTATGTATCCAGGTATGGACATGAAATGTACCTGTTGAAGAAGATTTATCTACAGAAATTACAAGAAAATGTGCATTAGTAGAGGTCACCTGACTGGGGACAAGGTGTACTTTGCTATTAAAATGAAGTCTGTATAATTGCTGTTATAAATTGTAAATATCTCAGAGAAACCCTATATTCATTTTCCTGTAGGCATCATAAGTTTTAAGGCTCTGTCAAACACGCATTCCTGTTTGCCTGAGCCTGTAGCAACCCAGCTATAAAGTCAATTAGCTCTGGTGGAAACTCGAAATGCATCTCACAGAGCTCTAAATAATGCAAAGAACCAAATGATCTCATGCAGTTTCCTCTGTTCTGTGACAAGGCTTGAAATGAAGAAATTTTCTTTTATGGATTTTCTTGCAAACATCCTATCAACACTTCTAAATGCAAATCCTGGCTCACCATCTGAAACAACGTGAGTTTAGCTTAATCTGCCCCTCCTTTGCATAAGAATTTAAGAAGATCCTGCTTGCTGGATCGTATGTAATCCAGTATCCAGTTTCACACAGAGCCCAAAAAGACAAATAAGAGAATGAATTCCCTGACCGATACCAATAAATATGAAAACAAAGGCTGGTGATGAAAAGACAAATCATTGATATCGGAAAGAGTTTGCAATGAAACTTTATAAAGATGCAATCTTACAGACAAATGAACAGTAAAATTCCAGTATATGATAAAGGTAAAGGTAAAGGACCCCTGGACGGTTAATTTAAGGTTACCAGATTTTTTTCAATGAATCCAGGGATTCAACTTCCTACTAAATACTGGTAGATGGATTTTGTCAAGGGACTGATTTGTAAATCCGGTGACTATCCCTGGGAAACAGGGACGTCTGGTAATCTTAGGTTAAGTTAAAGGTAAAGGGACCCCTGACCATTAGGTCCAGTTGTGACTGACTCTGGGGTTGCGCGCTCATCTCGCATTATTAGCCGAGGGAGCCGGCGTATAGCTTCCAGGTCATGTAGCCAGCATGACAAAGCCACTTCTGGCGAACCAGAGCAGCACACGGAAACGCCGTTTACCTTCCCGCTGTAGCGGTTCCTATTTATCTACTTGCATTTTGACGTGCTTTCGAACTGCTAGGTTGGCAGGAGCTGGGACCGAGCAACGGGAGCTCACCCCGTCACAGGGATTCGAACCGCTGACGTTCTGATCAGCAAGCCCTAGGCTCAGTGGTTTAGTCAAAGGCAACTATGGGATTGCGGCGCTCATCTCGGTTTCAGGCCAAGGGAGCCGGCGTTTGCCCACAGACCGCTTTCCAGGTCATGTGGCCAGCAGGACTAAACTGCTTCTGTCTGGCGCAATGGAACACTGTGACAGAAACCAGAGCGCACAGAAACACCTCACCTTCCTGCCGCAGCAGTACCTACTTACCTACTTGCACTGACATGCTTTTGAACTGCTAGGTTGGCAGGAGCTGGGACAGAGCAACGGGAGCTCACTCCGTCATGCGGATTCGAACCACCGACCTTCCGATCGGCAAGCCCTGGATCCTTTCTGGAAGCAGATAGCAGTGCATTTTCTCATGTTTGCTTCTCTGTGAGGTTTAACTTCAAAGTAAACATGCATCATCCATCCCCAGCTGTTTAGTTCAGCCCAACATCCTTGTGCTGAAAAGCAATTGTTACTTATTTCTTGAAAAATACTCTGTGTGCATGTATGTAGCAAATCTATATGCTCAGCCAGAAAGTTGTTTGAAAACCATTCCCCACCCATGTTTTCTTCCACCCATGTCTACGTATATGAAGCTCTTCAGAATTTGCAAGGTTTTGATTTTTTGCCCTCATAATTTGGATCATTTATTTTGCTTGTCAAAATTGTAAATGTTCATCTTTCTATCGAGCAGGTGGGAGATGGCTGAACTGGGTCTCAGAATGTCTATATAACGTAGCCCATATGCTTGCTTTTCTGTCTGGACAGATGTTAAGAGAATTTCACAATGTACAAGTGATTTGCTGGCCTCCAGTCCCTGAGTTGTACTGCATAGAACACATTCTACACATTCATTCTGGTTATAAAAAAATTAAAAAAACCAGTGTAAGCAAATTGTTGGCTACTGATGATTGATGTAAAAAAAAATGCTCATACACATTCAAGCAGCTCAAATGAATGGCTTTCGAAGCTGTCACTAATTAAAATTAGTCTCCTTTCACAGTTTGTTTAGAGTCTGTCATTATAGAGATTTGAAAAGTCTGCAAATTAAAACTGATTATGATATTGTGAAGGTTGCCAGAAGCCCCGAGGCCATGAAGTAAAACTTTAAGTGGGTATTACTGGTTTTCCATAGACTTTTGGTAGAAATCAAAGGCGAGCAGCCATATCTTCCTATATACATAAAAACGTAATGTGTCATCACGCTCAGCAGTTTGTGGCAGCCACACCAACTACTGTGTGAAGGCTGCCCAGCCCAGGTGAGCTGTTTAATGAAGAGATAAGGCACTATGAAGCATCCTCCTTCTGTTAATTGTGCCTGCAGCAAAGTTTGATGTGTAGGGGAGGCCTTTGACCCAGCGGTTTAGCAAGTTTCCATATGAAGCGCCTCCCCCTTCATTAAAGGGATGGTGCTTGGGGTAGGAGGGGCTTGGGGCTTGCAATGTGGGAGGGGTGAGGTACAAACGGGGCGGGTTGGTCAGATGTGAGCAGAATGAGCAGGGGGGGCAGCCGCTAGTACTTTATCATTTGAGGCATGCTTGCAACGCCTCATGTTGGGAATGGAGCCATACTGACTGCTGTCCATATGTTGAGTCTGTTCCAGAAGACCGATTGACTTCCGATATGTTCGGCAACTGAAAACTGAAAGCAGAAGCCTCAATACAATAGGGAAACTCAAAACAGAAGCCCCGTAGCATGTTCGGCTTCCGAAAATTGTTCAAAAACTGGAGCAGTTACTTCCGGCGTTCGGGAGCCAAAACGTTAGAAAACAGAGCCATTCGAGAACCGAGGATTGACTGTACCCAACCAAATTCTATAGATTTTATTCTATACTTCAAATGTATGTTTATTGTGTTAGTATTTCTATGTGCGGTTCCATGAAAAACAGTATATTAATATCCAAAGTAAATGCAGTGGTACCTCTGGATATGAACGAGATCCATTCCGGAGCCCCGTACACATCCAGAGTAGTACTTACCTGAAGCGCCGAATCTGCACATGCTCCCCGCACGATTTGGCACTTCTGCACATGCGCGTGATGTCATTTGTCGCGTCTGCGCATGCACGAATCGCCGAACCCGGAAGTAACCCGTTCTGTTACTTCCGGGTTCGGCACGTACGTATCCCGTGTCGTACGCAACCTGAAGCATACATAAGTAGAGGTATGACTGTAAACAAACAGTCTACCTCTGCTTTCCATCATTTCTACTGTTGCTCCTCCATGATTTGAGATTTTTTAAAAAGAAACTGAACCCTTCCAAATGTCCATTTTTATTATTAAAAAAAGCATTTGTCGTGATTTATGCTTGTGATGTTATCAGATCAGTTTTTGTGGTGGTTATAATTTATTTTGTTTGCAACAAGTGCATTTCCCGTAGTCTCCTGATAACATCCTGTAACTTTTCCAATAACAACAATTTTATTATTTATACCCTGCTGCTCTGGGCGACTCCCAGCAAAATATAAAAGCATAATAAAATGTCAAACATTAAAAACCTCATACATGAAAAACAGAAGTGTTCTGCCCCCCCCCCCCCCGCTATAGTGCAAGAGTTCTCCTCCAGAGGGTAACGAAATAGATTTGAGTGATGTGTGGATGGCCCCATACAAAGAAAAAGAAGAGTTTGGATTTGATATCCCGCTTTATCACTACCCGAAGGAGTCTCAAAGCGGCTAACATTCTCCTTTCCCTTCCTCCCCCACAATAAACACTCTGTGAGGTGAGGGAGGCTGAGATACTTCAAAGAAGTGTGACTAGCCCAAGTGTGACTAGCCCAAGCAGCTGCATGTGGAGGAGCCGGGAATCAAACCCGGTTCACCAGATTACAAGTCCATTGCTCCTAACCACTACACCACACTGGCTGCAATAGTGCTATTGCACTATTATTGAACCAATTGCAGAATCCACTTACACAAAATAACCCCAGTCTGGGGAGGCCCATTGCTGTTCAAATCTGAACAGGAATCAGCTTCAAAACCAAGTGGAAATGTTTTGCTTCCCTGAAAGGACGAAAGCAGGCAGAGTAGGTCATCATAATGATTAATGATATCTACTTCAGCTTTTCAACTGTTAGTGTCAGGTTGACAGTCGTTTCCCATCATTTCTCCTAAAAACTCAAAAGCAAGACCTTGTCTAGAAAAGGCCGGAGAAACATATCTCTATTGTAAGCATACCTTGAGGAACTGAGTTATATGACATTCAATCATAATACTATTATTAAAGCTAAGCACACATTCTTGAAACATGTTTCAGTGAAATCTAAGCAGCAGGTAAGGTGATGGCACATTCTGCGGAGTAAGGAGGTGGATTTTTTTGGGGGGGGGGGGTTAGTGGCAAGGCTGAAAGACACGATCTGCTAGTGGTGATCTATTGTTCTGCTTTTGAATCCACTCTTCTCTCTCTTCTACATGGCAGGTATTCAGATAACTACTATCACGTCTCACCTTTACCTCCTCTTCCTCATGCTAAACTTACCCAAATATTCCTTATCGGGTTTCCAGACCCCCTCTCCAGCCTCCTACCTGTCTCCGTCCAATTTGTCAACATCCTTCTGGCACCCAGAAGTGGAGACAGTACTTAGCTGTAGCAAAGTGGCGTGGCTGTAGCCTCACACTGTACTTTGGTGATAAAGGTCTAGGCATCAAAGTTGACCTGGCAATCATAGTTTGAAGATGCACTCTCAGGCAAATCATATATATATGTGCCTTGCTCTCACCCTGGGAAGTGCTTTTTGGTGGGGTGCAATCCTGAACGGTACCAAAAAGTGTGGTTTTTGGCTGCCAAGTGAGATCATGCCCCCCAAACAATTTTTTTTGGGTAATATTAATAATAATTTAGGTATATGCCACCCAGTTGACTGGGTTGCCCCAACCACTCTGGGCGGCTCCCAGCAAAAAATAGTAAAAGCACAATACAACACCACACACCAAAAACTTCCCTGAACAGGGCTGACTTCAGATGTCTTTTAGCAAGAGCACAGTGTGGGAGTGCGAGAGATTGAGGCACCCAAAATAGCAGCGAGAAAACAGGACGTCCCATTTTTACAGGGCACTTGGCAGGTAAAGGTAAAGGTAAAGGGACCCCTGACCATTAGGTTCAGTCGTGACCGACTCTGGGGTTGCGACGCTCATCTCGCATTATTGGCCGAGGGAGCCGGCGTACAGCTTCCAGGTCATGTGGCCAGCATGACAAAGCCGCTTCTGGCGAACCAGAGCAGCACACGGAAACGCCGTTTACCTTCCCCCTGTAGCGGTCCCTATTTATCTACTTGCACTTTGATGTGCATTCAAACTGCTAGGTTGACAGGAGCTGGGACCGAGCAATGGGAGCTCACCCCGTTGCAGGGATTCGAACCGCCGACCTTCTGATCAGTAAGCCCTAGGCTCTGTGGTTTAACCCACAGCACCACCTGCGTCCCTTGGCAGGTATGCCGCCAAAAAAACACACAGCTGTCGTCCTCTCCAATTAAAATTGGCCCACATGAATATGTCAGTGGAAGCTTCTAAACCCCATTAGCATTGTCAGGGGGACTCCCTACAGGGAGCCTCTCCCCATCATTCTGACCAGCACTTCGCCCAGCGACAGCGCTAGCAGCGGGTCAGGGGGAAGTGGAATGGAGGAAGGAAGGCTCAGCAAGGCATCAGAGCCCTGGCAACACTCTGGGGAACAGATGGTGGAGGAAGGGCTCAGCGACGTATCAGAGCCCCTGCACCACTCTGACCAACTAGGGGAGGAGGGACGGCTCAGGGAGGCATCTGAGCCCAGGCACTGCTCCAGCCGGCGAAGGAAGGACACCACTCCTTTCGGCGCCCGAATTGAGGCGCACGCCCAAACGCAGGGCGAGGGGGCATCGTTTCGGGGTGCCCAGGTTATTATGCTGGTCCCGAAGCCGACGGGCGCCATTGCCGGGTTCTGAGAGTGACTAGGAGGTCATGTTTTCTGCTATCTCTGCACTGTAAATAGTATGCACAATAAAACCTTTAAAGACACAAGGGACTGGAGCATCTTTACTCGGGAGTAGCCGCAACAACTCCCTGACTAGCATGTATTTTTATTCAGAAGTATTTCCTCTATGCTCAGTGGGCTTTACTCCCAAGTAAGTGTGTATAGGCCTAAAGTGTTAATTATCTGTCTCTTATCTTGGTGTAAATATACTTTGGTGCAAGTAAAGATTGGTATCAAGAGATACCAGTTAAGATGAAAGGCCTTTCTAATTCAGGACCCTGTTTTTGCAGTGGCCAACCAGATGCCTATAGGAAGTTCACAAGCAGAACCTCAGAGTTCATTTTGAATGTTACCCAGACACCAGATCTAAAGACAGCTTTTTGGTATAGCAGAAAGTTATGGCAAAACACTAAAATGTGATTTATATATGGTCTCCAAAGCATTTCATTGGGGGGGGGGGGAGAATATCTATAGAAAAAGTTAGAAAACTTGACAGTTATTTTTTGACGGATGGCATTGATCCACACTAATCTAAGCGTGTATAACTTTCATTGACGTCAATAGCTGAAAATGAATAGGAGATAACTTTCAGCCGGAATGCCCCTAGAATAAAGAATAAATGCTAAGAATCTTGGAAACTCCTCTATGAGATGCATATCAAGAAAGTTGTCGTATCAGTTTGGTTTTTTGCCATCCAGGGCTGCATTAGGCACTAATAGACATATATTAGATAGAACCGTCTCTAAATGCCACACAGCACCCATATCTCTTATATAATAATTCTGACTGGTTTATGGCTGTCATATATCAAAACTGCCATGACGACTTGGCCTGTAACTCAGCCACAAGAATGGCAAAAACTTAAATAAGTCGCATAAACAGAACACAGCTACAACTTCACCTGCCTAGATAAACTGCAAGCTATTAAGTGTAATTTTTTTTATTAGTATCCCAATGCAAATAATGTAAAAATCTGAAATGTATTGCCAGGTTTTTGACCATTGTCTCCCTTATTTCACAGAAGAGACAAAATGACTACTGGGCAATAAACCAACTATGGTTGGCATTTTTAATGTGGCATGTATTTCCCCTCCTGACTGATATGCAGTCTTGTTAATTCTTTTCAGCACGATGGGAATACATTGATGGTGGAAGGTTTTGTATGAGCCGGCCCATCAATGAGGTAGAGTGAAGCAACCACCAGAATGCTTCCTTGTTCTGAGCCTTGGGAAGAGGTGGGCGTTCTAGTGCATGGCATTGCTGCTCATCTTCCCCGTCGCTAGGGTGGCGAGGACAAACATTATGGCCTTGTGGGACGCCCTACCTCTCGCTGCCTTCAACAAGAGGGGAGGCTTTCTGGGGCACAACAGAAGTGTGGTTGAGGCAGGGCATGCTGGCTGGCTGGGGAGTTAAGGGCAGCGCATTCCTGTTTTGCCTCAGGTGGCGAAATGTGCTGAGCTGCCCCTGCTGCTACTTTTGAAAGCATAGAGGCTGCCTTCATTTTAGCTTTATCTGCTGCAGCGGTAGCAGTGAGTAAACTTGTTTGTACAGGAGTAGAGGTGAAAGATAAAATCCCGTGGAAGTTTAACCCATTTCAACGTGAACTGAATATTTTACTTTGCAAAGTAGCCCAGTTTATCTATTCATTTCAATGGGACTTAGGTGCCTCTGATACACATGCATACATTGTTCTAACCTCTAGGCAGAGGTCCACAGGTCTGGGCCCTATGGAGCAGTTGCAGCAACAAGGAGACCCTGCCCCTCTGCCGGCTTATATACTCTGCTCTGACAGGTTATGTGTCCGCAATCTGAGACTTCTCCTGCATGGAACATGCTGTTGTTCTTCTCACTTCATGCCCCTCCTGGTTCTAGAAAACAGCAGGGTGGGGGAAGGTGGGGAATAGAATCTTCTTTTGCCACATCTGGCACACCTTCTTCCGTCTCAGTCTGCCCTGACTCTGCCTCCTCCCTGGCTCCTGTCTTGATGGCAGTGTCACACCCCATAAATCACTGGCCCCCCTCCCCAGGTCCCCTGCGTCCACCACACACGCTTCGGAGCCCTGCCAGTCCCTGACATTATTGTTGTTTAATGGTTTTCTAGTTATCTTGACATGAGCTCAAGGGTCTCGGCCAGGGTTCTTGCCAAGTGATATTATTGATGACCCATCACTAATGGGGCAAATCAAGACAGAGGAATTTAATCAAAGCTTGATTGCATAAAAGACAAAGCGCAATGGAAAATAGTTGGGTAATATGAGAAAAGTGTTTGTATCCTAATTCACAATGTTGTTGTTGTTGTTGTTGTTGTTGTTGTTGTTGTTGTTGTTTCTGGCTAGTACGTAGTTCCTGGAACCAGTGGTGATTATGTGAATGTCAAATGTCAATAATTACTTTCCAATTTATGGAGGGCATTTTTCTTTTCTTTAAATCATTGCATGTGCATTAATAATAATAATCTGGGCTGCTTCCAACAGAAAAATGAAATAAAATAATCTATTAAACATTAAAAAGCCTCCCTAAGCAGGGCTGCCTTCAGATGTCTTCTAAAAATCTGGTAGCTGTTTTCCTCTTTGACATCTGATGGGAGGGCATTCCACAGGGCGGGCACCACCACCGAGAAGGCCCTCTGCCTGGTTCCCTGTAACATGGCTTCTCGCAATGAGGGAACTGCCAGAAGGCCCTCGGTACTGGACCCCAGTGTCTGGGCAGAACAATGGGGGTGGAGACGCTCCTTCAGGTATACTGGACCGAGGCCGTTTAGGGCTTTAAACGTCAGCACCAACACTTTGAACTGTGCTCGGAAACATACTGGGAGCCAATGTAGATCTTTCAAGACCGTTGTTATGTGGTCTCGGCGGCCGCTCCCAGTCACCAGTCTAGCTGCCACATTCTGGATTAGTTGTAGTTTCCGGGTCACCTTCAAAGGTAGCCCCACGTAGAGCGCATTGCAGTAGTCCAAGCGGGAGATAACTAGAGCATGCACCACTCTGGCGAGACAGTCTGCGGGCAGGTAGGGTCTCAGCCTGCGTAGCAGATGGAGCTGATAGACAGCTGCCCTGGGCACAAAATTGACCTGCGCCTCCATGGACAGCTGTGAGTCCAAAATGACTCCCAGGCTGCACACCTGGTCCTTCAGGGGCACAGTTACCCCATTCAGGACCAGGGAGTCCTCCACACCTGCCCGCCTCCTGCCCCCCCAACAGTACTTCTGTCTTGTCAGGATTCAACCTCAAGTGCATGTGGAGTGAGATGCACATATCCACGCACATTTGCTCAGGTAGAATAAAGAGGGCGATAAGACTCCCACTTCTTTAATTGAACAATAGGTCAGATTGCATCCCCCCCCCCAATCATATTGCTCGTTCTCACTCAGTTGACAGGGTATTTGGAACTTTGATACATGACTCACAATTCCCTCTTAAATTATCATAATTTACCATTCATGGCACAGAAATGCCACTTGCTATGAATGTTTTGTATAATAACTGCACCAGGAATTTTTTTCAAAATTACTGTAAAATAACTGGACACACTTATTATACTAAAAGTCCATAGCAAGTCACATTTATGTGACATACAGCAAATTATGATGATATAGGAGGAAATTTTAGTCATATTTCAAAATCAGAAAGAACTTGTGTGCATTTACTGCTCTCATTTATTTTCATGTAAATTTTACAGCCTGTTAACACATAAGTGGTCTTTAAAATAAATTTAGCATGCGGAACTATAGCGGAATTTTTTTTTAAAAAAAACCTCCCTGCTTTTTAAAACTGGTGGGGTGGGGGACAACTTTAACTCCCCCACCCCATCCTGTTGTCTTTGTCCATTGAGTTTTCTTGGCAGGGATACTGGAGTGGCTTGCCAGTTCCTTCTCCAGGTGGATCACGTTTAGTCAAAACTCTCCACTATGACCTGTCCATCTTGGGTGGCCCTGCATGGCATAGCTCATAGCTTCTCTGAGTTATTCAAGCCCCTTCGCCACGACAAGGCATTGATCCATGAAGGGATCTCGAAGCTACGAACATGAGTTTGACCAAACTGCGGGAGGCAGTGCAAGACAGGAGTGCCTGGCGTGCTATGGTCCATGGGGTCACGAAGAGTCGGACACGACTAAACGACTAAACAACAACAACACCATCCTGAGTTTACAAAATAGTGTGTGGCTTTGGCAATTGTTGAGAGGGAAACAATGTTTTGTGGCCTATGCGTTTAAGAAAGGAATTAATATTTTGGTTCTGTAGATGTCTACTCAGAAGAAATTGCTTTTGAGTTCAGAGGGGCCTACTCCCAGAAAAGTGTGAATAAAACGGAAGCCTATATAACACTGCATGCAATTGAACTTGGAAGACACTACTTTAATAGCACAAGTATACATAAATTGCTTATTTTCACAGGGTGGTTCTTGTTAGAGAAACAAAACTAGGTTTCCATGATGAATGAGCCCTGGGGAGATCCATTCAGGCAGCTAATGGCTCCCAAGGGATGGGATTTTCTGAAAATCTTGATTTGAAACTTATCCACTTGGTTTTTTTTTACCTTATTAATTTCCATATTAGTCCTTGATCTCAATGAGAGGCAAGTTATATTTTTTTACTGCTTCTGTTAGAAGTAGAGGATGGTTCTGCCTATGTTTCTTACAGTCATAATTATAATATAGGGCGGCACAGAGTTAAATTTTTTAACTTTTTTAATGGTGGTGTGCCTCGTGATTTTTTTCACGGAACAAGTGTGCCATGGCCCAAAAAGGGTTGAGAAACACTGCTTTAGGAAACATGGGGCACTGGCCCATCAACCTCTGTCTGTCCTTAGTCAGCCCTAACCTGCCAACTGTCTTAGGGCTCATCCACACTTTTTTGCTCTGTGCTTTAAAGCACCAAGTCCAAGCATTTTCTTTTTCTTTCCCAGCGGTTCCCCTTTGAAAATCTGCTCTTTAATGCTGAATCGGAACTAATAGCAATTCAAGTTTTCTGTGGATTGCTGTTTGCTCCCATTCAGCAGTAAAGAGGGAATTTTCGCAAGTAAAGCACTGGAACAAAAACAAAAGAAGTGCTCAGACACTGCACTTCAAAGTGTAGACCTGTGCGTAGAAATGCGACACAAAATGATGTCAGGATAAGCCCTTCCTTTTACAACTGGTCAGAGGATGGTTCTGCCTATTAATTGGCTCTGGTTCCACCTGCTTTCTATTCCACATCCCAATGAATGTCAGCTGCCAATGGTGACTAAGCCTCTCATTAAAAAGAAAGAAAAAATGGCAAGGGAGAGGAAGCAAGAAGAAGCAAATTCGTACATTTAATTTTTTTTTATAAAAAAGTATAGCTCTCAAAGCAATCTTCTCAGATAAAAAGACTGAGTGTTTTTAAAAGGCAGTTCTTTACATCTAATCAGCAGTTCTCAGACATACACTGTGAGATTGAAAGAATATAAATAAGAACAGTTTGGCTCTAAAACGATTCCTTGCGTGGGCCAGCATAAGTTCCAGAGACTTTGCACAAATCTAATCTGCCCATCAATCAGTTTCTAAATTGCTTTCCACAACCTCAAGTTAAACAAACTTTTCAACTCCACAGAAGCTTGTTTGTATTTGATTTCACAAGGGTTTTTGCAAACAATGTTGCATTTAAAGATGTCGGATCTGAGATTATTTTGGTAAAATAAAATCTGAAAGCTTGATATGAAGTAATTCCCCTTGACAAGAAATAATTCATACTGTTAGCTTGCTCATGACTTTGCATCTTTCTAATACGCAATCCGGTACAAAACTTGTTACAAAAATTAAATCCTCTGATCCAAGCTTATGTAAAAAGTGGGTATACTTTTTTTCTCCCCCTTACTCACCTGGAATCCATGAAAATTCCAGTGTTGCTTTCCAGTTCCATATGCTTTAGAACAGTCCTCTCCCAATTAACTTATAGCATATTGTATCACTATCCTTAATGCAAAAGGTCTCTCTTTTTTGGTGGTGATGGTGAGCTTATTTGTTGCACTAAAGCTCCAAATCAATTTCGATTGCACAGCCTGAATTTGCATATGTGTGACTGAATTTCACCCCCAAATAGAGGCATTCTGGAAGGACACTTAGTTGTGTAGGCTCCTATGATGTAAGTAATGGGCCCCGCCTGCTAGCCTGCTCCCTAAAATATCACTGGTTTACTCATTTCTATATATAGGGTGCCTACAGTCTGCATGGACTGGTTGCATGGCAACACGTGCAGATGGCTTTAGACACCCAAGGAGAAGGGGACGACAGAGGACGAGATGGTTGGACAGTGTTCTCGAAGCTACAAACATGAGTTTGACCAAACTGCGGGAGGCAGTGGAAGACAGGAGTGCCTGGTGTGCTTAGGTCCATGGAGTCACGAAGAGTTGGACACGACTAAACGACTAAACAACAACAACAAAGGTCCATAAATTACCATATAGCATATATTCAACACAAAAAAGCAGCGACAATTTGTTGTTGCAAATGACAGCTGGACATATAAAGGGCCCCATTACCTTCAGTAGCTTAGAGCCTCATCAAACCTAAATCCGTCCCTGGTCACTGCTTCTTAACGTTCCTGTATCATAAGTCTGGCACCACCAGACAGCACAATATAAATAATAAAAACGAAGCGTATATAGCAGAAGAATCGGAATCACAATTACCGTCTCCTTTTGCCTCCCCAAACAATTTTGTCTAGAGTGCATTAAAACAGCGTGTCTAGTCTGAAACCATGATAATTTGGCTCAATTGTACTGAATAATTGAACGTTTGGAGAAATCGATGCTCTCCAAAGCATTTTTCGGGCACAAACAACTTACATCGTGTTGTGTACTTCTGCATCTTATACATGGTGAATAATTCATTCCCTGCTTTATAGCTTGCTCTGCCCCATAGCTTTATCTCATTTTTTATTTTATTTTTAGGATATCTGACCAAAGCTTAAAGGTTAACATGCCGAGCCCATTGAGCTCTTCAAATCATGCTAGTACCTGTTGATGGAGTGCAAAACTTCTAGCAACTTTAGTTTGAAATTTTCCCAGGAATTATCTCAGCGGAGCTGATTTCCCAAGCAAAGCGTTCTCAAGCTGTGCTGCAGAAACCAAGGCATCCTGTTCACAAACCAATTTTGAGCTTTAACTCGGGGAATATAAACAGCCATCTGTACCTCAATTATTCCACACAAGGCCTCTGCCCAGATTATAGGCAGGTATCAATGCAATATTGTTGTGAGGCTAGAAAAACAAAATGCTTTTCTTGGGGCATAGACGTTCTTATAGAAGGTCACATTAACATTTAAAAAATCCCTCCCTCTATATATTTAGTGCAAAAGGCCCTGCCCCCATTAACTACGAAGATGCATTTGTCTCAGGTGGCAGATCTGGAGGAGCTGATCCAAAAAAGCAGCAGATTGGGATCCTGTCTTCCCTGGCTTGACCATTGCCAGCCTGCCACCGTTCTGTTTTCTTGCTTCTGCGTGGCATTTTTGCACTCGGCTCTCTGCAACTGCCGCCCTTCGCTGCCACCTGCCTTCTGGGAAAGAACTCTTAGGGGCGCTTTCTCAACACAAAGAAATACTGTATCTTCTTTAGTACCTTAAGCCGATGGCGGTGGTATCATCATGTAGCTTCGCCGAAACCATGAAAGTTAGAGCTGTGATTTAGTTCTGCCGAAGTATTTTTCACCAAGGTGTGTGTCTGTATCCAATAGTTAAAGGTAAAGGTAAAGGGGCCCCTGACCATCAGGTGCAGTCGTGTCCGACTCTGGGGTTGCAGTGCTCATCTCGCTCTATAGGCCGAGGGAGCTGGCGTTTGTCCGCAGACAGCTTCTGGGTCATGTGGCCAGCATGACATAGCTGCTTCTGGCGAACCAGAGCAGCGCACGGAAACGCCGTTTACCTCCCCGCCGGAGCGGTACCTATTTCACTCTTAACTGTGCAAAGCTGCACTTCTTAGAGCAACGGAGATAACTGTTGGAGTCTTTGAACTTCAAACGAGCTTGAAAACTGGCTGCCTTTAAAAAGAAAAAAATTAATCCACACTAAATTACTGCTCACCTCTTTTACTGGAAAGGTATTTTCAAGCTGAAAACCATACAAATCTTCACTAAGAAGCTGCTGGATAGAGCAGTTCAATGGAAAACTTAATGCAGGCTTCGGGGAGATTTGCTGGGTTCAACTTCTGAGAGTATTTTCTGAATAGGATTGAATGACATCGTATTTATAGCCTGAAATCTAAT
Source organism: Zootoca vivipara (assembly GCF_965207765.1). NCBI lineage: Eukaryota > Metazoa > Chordata > Lepidosauria > Squamata > Lacertidae > Zootoca > Zootoca vivipara. Next base: position 16,023,944 of record NC_142586.1, read on the forward strand.
GTCGGTTTATAGAAAACTGATTTTTTGTGTATTCAGACCTGAGGAGACCTTGATTTTTGTATTTTGCCCTTCTCCGAGTATAATGTTTTTTTTTACTTTCTCCAAGTGAAATGCTTTGTACTCATCCTTCCCGGTAAAATCGACATTGTATAAATGGTGTTTATTCTTTTCAAGAAATGCCATTTTGTTTCTCCACTCAGCAATACACTCACAAACTAGAAAAATCCATTCCATGGACTGTTTCCAATGATAACTTCAGTGTTGTTACGACAGCAACCATGCAAGATTATCCCTCTGTTTTGAAAGAGGCCATTTTGCCAAACCAATTCATACATAATACTTTGGATGTACTCTGAAGCTTCCATGCTCCAGTGAGGGATAATCTTGCATGGTTGCTGTCGTAACAAACTGCTTTGGATCTCTTGTGATTGTTGAATTTTGTGTGGCATAGCTTATCTGAACACTTAATGAGGATGTATTACCCAAGATTTTTGAGGAAAGTAGAGTGAGGCGTGGCAGGCCAAAGCTTCAACCTCAACTAGACTCAATCCTGGGCAACCCCACAGATTCTGCCTCTCACCCTTCAGGGGATCACATTGTAACAAATTGGGATATCCTTCAGAAGACTGGTTTTGGTTTCGGGGCTCCCCACTGCGGACTGTTATTGTAGGACATCTGTGTATTTCATTCAGAAAAATTATTGAAAGTATTCAACATAAGATACAATGAAAACCAAATGAAAGATACAATGAAACAACATAAGATACAATGAAAACCAAACTAATCTAAAAAAGAAAAGAAAGAGGAGTGAAAATAAGAAAGAGAAATAGATATAAAAAATTCCTGTATCATCTTTTATCCAAAAAAAGGTAGACCTTTCCAGCTCTTACCTGGGAACTTCTGTTTCTTTCCCCAGCTTTCCACCCTGGGAGATCCTTTCTATCCTGTCTCCTAGTTATTTTCTCTCTCTCTCTCTCTCTCTCTCTCTCTCTCTCTCTCTCTCTCTCTCTCTCTCTCATGCACATGCACCAGTTTCTGAGTTGTGAGAGGTTACTGGGGCCCCAGAATTGGCTGGAATGAAGACTGATGGCTGTGGAGAATATGGAAAGTCCACAAGATTAAAATTCTAGCAGATTATGTGGCCTAGTAGATCTTTCAGATCCAGTTTCAAGACCACCAGTCTTTCTGTTCTTTTTTCTACACACAGACACTTTGACGACATTGCCTCCAGTCAGGCGAGGGCAGAGATACCCTTCCAGAAGGATCTCCAGCTACTTCATTTCTGTGGCAATGCACCCCCTGTACTTGGCCAATGGCCATCTCTTTAGTTAGGCAAAGGTCTATACACTCAACAAAAGCAAATCTGCCAAACTAAGCTTGTCCACCCAGTTTGACCTCTTTGGCAGTCTCCTTTTTACAACCAGAACCATGGCACTCTAAATTCATCACAATATCTCCATGTTTTTAAAATGAAGTTTGATACATTTTTGAGCCAAGAATTATACTGCAAAATTCAGAGAAATGCAGAATTCGAAAGATCATTGCACTCGGATCCTCACATTAGTTCACAAGCTGCAGATGAGGTCGGTTCACACTGGAGTTCAAAGACGTAGAAATACTCAAGTATTGGAGCTCCCTAGCAAAAAGCTGAACTTTCATTGGTTGGACCACCAAGCTGCTGCTTGAAGCCTGATGTCCTCCTTCCTTGGCAAGCAATGGCTTTTTTTGTCCCTCTGTTGTTGAACTGGATGAATGCACTTAAGAGAGTATGAGGAGATCACCAGAGCTCTTAGTATATGCTTCCCTCTATTGCTTCTGACTGTTCTAAATGCTTGAGCAGTTTCACCTTCAGACAGTGAAATTGCCTCAGGTTGGCCAACCAGAATAGCAACAATTAGGGAAGGGCAAAAGTGTGTATATTATTTTAAAATTAAGCAGAAATTTCCTCACCTTGCGGTGTGTTTGCCTGAATGCAGAGAGGATGTGTCCGTGAAGGGGTGCGCAAGCAAGCTTTGCTCCCAAGGTGTGAGTGTGTGTCCCCTTGCATGTTTTGTCCCTCAGTTTTCCCAGTGCCAAGTAGAGATGGACTGTAGGCAGTGGTGGGGTATAAATAATAATAATAATAATAATAATAATAATAATAATAATAATAATAATAATATGTTGTTGTTGTTGTTGTTGTTGTTGTTCAGGGTACAGGCTCAAGGACTTGTTATGGAAATAAGGGGGGCACTTATTGGAAATCAGTTTTGTCACCTCTTCCTCTCCATGGCATGTTTGGGTTTTCAGTGCACACAGGCAAATACAGCAGCCTGGGTAAAGAAAGTTTGCATAAGTACAAGCTTTCAGTTCAATGCCTCTGATTTTTATTTTATTTTAATGGGTATTCTTCCATTACATTTGGCTATATTTTAATGATGACTCCAGCGCCTCTAATCACAGCAAATGCTCTGCTTTTCTGATACAGTACATCACAGTAATAGCCTGGTAATTATCATAACTCTAAAGCCATGGGGTTATTTTTTGTTTCATAAAGCATCCTTGGTACTGTTGACAGGAAGAAGAAGAAGCACCACCAGGGGAGAGACAGCTGACAGACTCAGCATCTCTAGAAAGCATTCCTGACCCACCCTCTCCCAGGACCTGGCACGCATTAAGAGTAGCAGAACAGAAAGCTCAGAAGCAGAAAGCACAGATCAGCCAGAGCAGGGGTGACATAAAATAGGAGGCACTGAGGGGGTGGGAATTTACCTGGAGCAACGCCATTATCTAAAGGAGACCGTGCTCCTTTCTCTCTCTCTGTGAATATTGAATAAACTACTTGGTAAGAACTCTTCTTGTTTATCTGCTTCTTGGCATTCCATTGTGGGAGGGATAGGATTCTCTGAAGCCTGACAGCTGGCCTGTTGTCTGAGGTTTGTGTTTTAGCTCTTCCAAACAAACCAAAAGCATAGGACGGATGTTGGGTACAGCTCATGGTTTGTCTGGGGAGAGCTAAACCATGTCATGTTAAGAGAGCTAAGCCATGTCGTGTTAAGCCCATGGTTTAGCTCAGCACAGCAGCCATGAAGCCATGAAGTCCTCTCAGCCATGAAGCTCATTGTGTGACCATGGGCCAGTCGCAGTCTATCAGTATGAATCTTGGCTTAGCATTGAAAGGGGTCAGTGTTCATGACAGTAACAATTCACCCAAAAAACCCCAAACAAACACCAGACTCTTGCAAGGAAAATACTGCCCCCCCCATTTGTTTCTTTGAAGCCCCACCTGGAAATGCATCAGCCCCATCTAGTGAGGTAGCTTTGCAGTGTTTCAGCATTCAAAACAGGTTCCAGGATTTTCCTGGAAGCAGTTCCCTTGGTCACATTCATCAAATAACTTTGCTTGTGATAAATGGAACGTGTCACTCATAAAACGTATCTACACTTCTGAAAGAAATCCATGATTATGAGCAGTGAGATGTGGATGATTCATCTCTTTATACGGTGGCATTATCCTTGTGCTCTTTGGGGGGGGGAAGGGTTCAGTCTGTCTCATTCAGCATCCTCGGCGGTTTTGTGCAACTACAGAGCCTTTTGTGAAAGCTCATAGCCATGGATATTTCTCGCTGCTTGGATCTAAAAAAAAAATATTTTAAAAATAGGATTAGTAGTGTATTTGGGGTGAAAAACACAGTTTCCCCCCTCCCTTTTAAGAAAGCATTTTTGTGTGTGGTTTGGAGGCATCCTGAATAAACAAAAATAGCAATATGGCAAGAGTCAAGTCTTGACCTTCAGCAGCTTAGCTTTTGCCTAACGGTTTGGAATGAGTTGCACAGGAGCCAAGTTGCGCCCAAAATTGTGGGAGCTACATGCACATGTGAAGACTGCTGCATTGGGAAACGCCGACTGGGCCTCTTTCCAATGTGACATTCATGCAACAAGTTGTGCTGATCAGCCCAGGGTGACATCCTGCTATGCTGTGCAGTGTCTAGAGATGCCAACATCCCGCCAGGCCGTGCTGCTCTGGGGTGACATCCCGCCAGGCCTCTTCTGCCCCCTTGAGATTGGGGGTGACCGAGCCCCGCCCCAGTGGATATTGGCTGGGCTGTAGAGGCCTCAGCCCCATAGAATTGTAGAATTGGTGCACCTGAAGAGTTCTCCTACTCGTGTAAGTAACCTGCGATGGGTGTGCTAAGTTCTGTCCCCATTGCTGTTGACTTACGTAGGGTTCAAAATCATGTGGGAAGCCCCCGTCAACAGAGGAGAACCCCCAGCTTCAAACCTCTGATCTCCCCAAGTTAGAGGGCAATGGAGACATGGGCGTATCCAGGGGAAGGGCGGGTAGCTGCCCCCCTCCGTCAAGTACGTATATAAAAATACTTAACTAAAAGTAGAAATTGTAGAAAGATTTTGACAGATTTTTCTGAGCACTTGGGGTCAAATGAAAGGAATGGAGGGCTATAGAGACATTTTGTTCTGAATCTGCTAGGCAGAGCCAGACAGACGATGATAACAGGTCGGTGTCCTGCCCCCCCCCACCTAAATCTTGGCTACCTGCCCCTCATAACATACATCTTGGCTATGTCCATGAATAGGGGTGGCCTTGAAAGAGGGGTTGGGCAGAGCTTAGGGTAGGCTTCCTCAAACTCGGCCCTCCAGATGTTTTGAGACTACAGTTCCCATCATCCCTGACCATTGGCCCTGCTAGCTAGGGATCATGGGAGTTGTAGGCCAAAAACATCTGGAGGGCCAAGTTTGAGGAAGCCTGGCTTAGAGGGTGTACCTCAACCCTATTCTTTCTTGCTCATGAGTAACAGTATGCCCAAATAGGGCTAACTCCTATTTGGCAATTTCAGTTTATGTCTGTTGATAATAAATATTAAACTTCCCTGCTACAGCTGTATGGTAATTATTAATTTCAGAAACCGGAGGATTATGTGGCCGAAAACTGAAGTCCAATAATCCTTCAATTTGAATCTGTAAATTTTTTTGTGGAATGCAAAGGAAAATTAAAGTATCATCAGTCATTTGCCATGCTGAAACATTATCCTGCAATCTGTCCTCACTTTCTCCTTCGACTTCCTTAATTTGAACAGGCAGTTGTGTTAAAACTGAAGCAAGCAAGCAAGCCCCCCCCCCATGTTTTACGTGGCTAATATTTTACAACTTCCAAACCAAGAACATTGTAATAAAAACCTTGTCACAAACCTATTAGCATAAAAAGTAATTAAAAGTTATTGCCTTCTACCCTTTTTGTTTTTGTTTTGTCTCTGGGAGTTCTCTTTTCACCCTGTCTTGTTGTGTACTGTGCTAACAAATCCCTTTGCTTCCTTTTCACGTTAAGAGAGCTTCCGAGGCTTTACAGCTCAGACATGAGTGGAATCCTGATTATTCTTGTTAGGTCTCATCTGCTTTTCCATTAGAGATACCTTCTCAGTTTCTCAGCTAATGCCTTTAGAGTGACTATGATCCCACTGTAGCCCTGTTCAGGAACCCCCCTCAGACAACTGCCATCTTGTGAAGAGGGGAGTGTACTCTCTAACCCCACATCACCATGCCTATTCCTTCAGTGTTCTGCCTTTTTTTTTAGTTCTTTCTTATTTATTTATAATTTTCATTCATGTATATTACAACAATTATTCAACCATAGTTTTAACATCTCAAACTCCGACTCCCTTCACCCTCTTTGTGTGGTTCTTTACATTTCTTTTCATCTTCCTGCATACTCCAAATTATCTCAACATATTCTTTTATACATGTATATCTATTCCATATACATTTTGAAGCTGCAGGTTTTCACATTAATCCTGCTAATGTCTTAATCTGTTTACAGTTTGTTTGCAGATACTCAATAAACCATTTCCATTCCTTTCTACTACTACTACTACTACTAATAATAATAATAATGTTATCTTGATTTCTTATTCTTCCAGTAAGTTTCACCATTTCTGCGCAGTCAATTAACTTCTGTATCCATTCTTCTTTTGTAGGGACCTCTTCTTCCTCTTCTTCTTTCCATTTTTGGGCAAATAACATTCTTTCAGCTGTGGTTCCATACATTAAATACATGTCTATATTGATTCGGTAGTTCTGATCAGATGATTCCCAAAAGAAAAGCTTCTGGATTTTTAAAATAAATTTTACCTTAAATATCACACACACACACACACACACACACACACACACACACACACACACACTTATTTCTTGGTTTACAAAAGTATGTGCAATGTCTCTTTTTCAAGTTGCATTTTCTACAGATCAGTTTCATTTGTTGTGAGACATCAGTGTTACATTAGGAAGAAAAGGGTGGAAGTGAGTGGGGTGGTCAGGGCCGGATTTAGGTTTGATGAGGCACTAAGCAAGTAATGGGGCCCTTTATATGTCCAGCTGTTTTTTGTCAACAACAATTTGTCACTGTTTTTTTGTGTTAAATATACGCTATATGGTAATTTATGGACCTAATAGGTATCTAAAGCCATTTGCACATGCAGAATGTATGCATCCTATATACAGAAATGAGGAAACCAGTGATATTTTAGGGAGCAGGCTAGCAGTCGGGGCCCATTACTTACATGATAGGAGCTTACACAACACAAAACACTGTTGCTGTATGTAGGTTTTATTTTATTTGTTTTTTATCTTATATTTTGGAAATGTGCATCCAGTTTTTTCCCCTTCAAATATTTGGGGGGCCCCCAAGAGAGTGGGGCCCTAAGCTATAGTTTGTTTAGCTTAGACGTAAATCCGGCACTGGGGTTCGGATTGGGTGACAATGCTTCTATTCTACTTAGAGTCCTCTGCCATTTTGAACAAGAGGGTGCTGCAACAGCCAAATCTTCTCTCAGAATACTCCATCCCATCACCACCCTTGCCCCGACACTCTGGCATTCATCATTCTGCAGCCACTAAAATGCTCCCTCCTTATTGGGCTGTTTATTTAAAATCCCCCCTTGCCCTTCTTTGGTCCCCTCCTCCCTCAAAAGCCTTATTGTACTCTTGAAATCCTTTGGGTTTCTTCAAGCCTGCTGGTACTTCCCCTCTTGTGTATGGATGGTGCCATTTTGGCTACATAAGGATCGAAACTTGGAGGTAAAATTCACTATCGGTATACCCAAAAGCTAGGGAAGAATATAATGCCGTGCATATACAATACAGATTTCTGAGTTTGGGGTTATTCTAACGTGATGTGTACTCTGCTGCCATCTCCTGTTGCTTTCGTTGAGCTACGTAAGTCCCGATTCAAACTCTTATCAAGGAATCACATATCCGCAGATTATTTATGGCGTTCGGAACCTCTTAAACTTTGTTTTGATAAATAGTCCTCTGGCAAATAAACTAAGCCTTAATATTAAATTTATTGAAAAGTACAAATGTATATGAATATGCTGATTTTTTTAAAATAAAAAAGGATCAATTGCCAAAAACGTTCAATGAGCAGACTGACTGAGTGAATATTGGAGGACAGAGCTGTTTGTGTTGTGACCTGTGAGCAAAGCTAGCTTTCTTTCCTCAGGTGTGGACCGTGTGTTTGAGGAGATTGTCTCATTGCCTGTGTGGAAGGAAGATTCAGCGACCAATCTGGTTGTCTTCTGCATGTGGTATGAGGGAGCGCCCTCTTCTCCTTTCCCTCCTCCAGCAGCTAACTGCATGAAAGCTTTCTTCTGTGCAGAATGTCCTCTAACTAACAAACATCTGCAAATGTGGCATCCAAGTTTCATTTTGCAAGAGAACCCAGACGAGACACTTGAGCTGCCTGTTGCATTTCTTTCTACTTTCCGTCAATGTGCGCTTATATATATATATATATATATATATATATATATATATATATATATATATATTTGCAGGGCTTCTAAAGCATTTTATTTTCCTTCCAAACTGTTCCTCACATTAGTCCCCGGAGGAAGATAAGAGTTCTACCATTACGAATGAGTAAGCTCCAGACACTTGCACACAGAAGTGAACTTAATTCAAATTCGGGAGGAAATAAACATATCGGAGAAAGTGCGCACAGAACTCATTGTTGGTCCCAGCTGGAACCTAAAAAGATTGAATTAGTGTAGCTTTAAACAAGTATCTCTCCTGTGGGATACATATTTCAGCTAGTGGAAAGTCATAAATGATCTCCTCACCCTCCCTTTGTTTGGAAATTATGGATTTAACATTTATGAGGTAGATTATTATTATTATTATTATTATTATTATTATTATTATTGAGACGTGGCAGTGTATGTGTGCATAGGAAGTTGCCTTTAAGCCAGAAAACGAAGCACAAAACTGAAGTAGTTTCACTTGCCAGTGGAAAATGTGTGGCATGAGGGAGGCAGCACTAGATGCTACAAAATTGCATCCACAATAAATGTCGGGTGTTTTTTTTTTAACACCTGGAATTTCCTCTCTCCTCCTTTGTTGCCTCCTACTAAGTAAAACCATGGTGTATTGTGTGTGTACGTAGACTAATAATAGCCCTAACAGTCTTAATAGTCTATACAGATTTTTTTTCCTGCTGGCAATGGCGGCATTGGGGTGACATCCTGCCAGGCCTCTTCTTTCCCCTCAAGACTGGGGGGTGGGGGTGGGGCGACTGAGCCCCATCCCAGTGTACATTGGCGGGACTGTAGAGGCCTCAGCCCCATAGAGTCGGTGCACCTGATGAGTTGTCCTACTCATGTGTAAGTAACCTGGGATGGGTGTGCCAAGCTCTGTCCCCATTTGCTGTTGAGTTACGTAGGGTTCAAAATCATGTGGGAAGCCCCTGTCAACAGACAAGGTGTGCGCCTTGGGAAAGAATGCAGGTCCACCTGTGAGACATCCCCCCCTCCTTGTTTTCACCCTTTGACTCAAACAGTTTTAGTTAGTGGACTTTGTCTTAGTTTTGTGCATTTGTATTTGACGATAGACATGCCTTCTTGATTATATTTACACAGCTTAGCCAAGTACGACAGGTCTACCCTGACAGTAGACAAACCATGTCATAAGTCAAGTGGTCAAGCTTTTCTACCAGTGTGATTAAGAGTGTTTGACTAGGATCTGGGAGACGGGAGTTCAAATCCCCATTCCCTGGGTGACTTTGGGCCAGTCACAGGCGTCTCATGCTTTGTTGTGGGGATTAAATGAGGAGGGAGGAAACTGCATACGCCACCTTGAGCTGCTTGAAGGAAAGTAAGAAAATGATAAGCAAATACCTCTCGCAGGGTATTTGCAGTGATGTGTTCAGAAAATACCACTAGGTGGAAGCATTTTCTTGCCATCTCTCCATTGGCTGACTTTAACTTGTGAGATATGAGACGTTTCCTGAAAAATGTGCTGATTGCTGATGTTCTGGAGGCTGAGATGAGAGCTCAGAGTTTATGAAGCATTTGTCAAAAGGGGGGGGAGAAGGGGGGGAGAGAAAAGAAAGAGGAAGACTACAACTGTAACTGCAGGCGAGTTTCTGTGCCATGAGGCGCTGTGGGTGAGAGACGGGGAAAAGAAAAAAGAAAAACAAAGGCAGGTGGAATTTAATTTGTTGCATGAAGATAAAGCATGAGTTACAAATTACATTCCAACCTGCCATGCAATTAAATATCTATCTATATGTTTAATTGCATGTTGTCATACTGGAAAACCATATTGAGGAAGTGCCGCTCTGTATCTCTATCTGCAGACAGCTCAGGAATATATGAATATACTAGACATTCCTCATTTGGTCTGTGATGGATGTCCTTTTCTGGTGCCCTGCACTACCCTACCCATTCCTACTCAGAAGCAAGTTCCATTGACTTTACTGCGGCCTAAGGATGAGCTAACGTGATTGTCAATGCAAGGAAGTCTGAGATCTCCTATAAAAAGTTAAATAATGAATTGCTATTGAGGGATATGTTATTGGTCCCTAAAAATAAATAAAATCCTGATCATATACTGTACTGTACAGTGGTACCTTGGTTCTCCAACTTAACCCGTTTCGTTCCAAAACCAAAGCGTTCCAAAACCAAAACGTTTCCCCATAGAAAGCCTCAAAAACAAAAATGCAAAATAAATAGCAAAAACAAAAGTGCCAAACTTAATCCATTCCACAAGTCCATTTGACTTCTGAAATGTTCGAAAACCAAGGCACAACTTCTGATTGGTGCAGGTGCCTGACATTCAGCTTCCAAAAAAGTTCGAAAACTAGAACACTTACTTCCATGTTTTCAACGTTTGGGAACCAAGGCGCTTGAGAACCAAGGTACTACTGTATTTACCAAGGACCACCTTTTCTCACTGTAGACGGCCCATCTCCCACATATCGGCAAGCTGTCCTAAAGACCTGACATGGCGAAGGGAGGGAGATCTGGGACCTCTGAGACCAGCTGAGTTGTGAACAATGAGAAAATGTCTTCAACAAAGGGCTTTGTCTGTGGCATCTCCTAAATTGTGGAACTCCCCATCCCTTCCCACAGAAGGGCATCTAGAACCATAATTATTTAGTTCCCATTGTATGCTGAAAATGCACCCCTTCTGCTCTGTCTAACCTAGACTGTGCTGCTTTTGTTTGAGATTGTTTTTCCTAATCGTATAAACTGTTTTACTAGTTTTTACTTGTATGGTTATATTGTTGTAACCTTTCCTGGCAGGAATGAAGGCAGGGAGGGAGACAATCTTATAAATGAATAAATAAGGCTTTGCAGGATGGGTGTGATCAAAGAAAGACAGTTCCGGTGCCTCTGAATGGAACAGTCAGCCCCACTCACAATAACCCAGCCCTTTGGCCAGAGGACTTTGCCTTCCTGGTTCTGCAGCCTCTCGCCCAACCTGCTCCAGTCTTTCTCTAGGGTGAAACCTAGCTGTTAGGTCTCTAACGACTCTACAAAGCAGCACAGAACCTGGGGCTGTTATAGATTGGGTTGTTTTCGTAGCTGGGTCCAGGGCATACCTGCCAAGTTCCTGCCGGAAAAATAAGGGATCGGCAGACTGGAAGTAGCACTGCCGCCATTTTGGAACTGGGTAGAGCAGCGCCAGAAGTCGCTTCTGAGCATGCTTCGCCCAGTTCCAAAATGGCCGCTGTGCCAGAAATCGTTTCTGCGCATGTCCAGAGATTCCAGACATGCACAGAAGGAGCCTCCCCCGGCCAGTAAGTAAACCGGGAAAAAACAAAAAAATCTGTTTTTTCAGCTGGGAACGGCTGGAAAAATGGGCGTTTCCCGGGGAATACGGGAGGCTTGGCAGCTATGGTCCAGGGAAGTGACTGGCTGAGGGCTTCTGATATTTTGATGTGCCTATATCTTCAGGATATATTTTGTTGAAGGGTCAGATGCAACTTTTACATATCAAATCAAGGGCTCCTTTTTGGTTCCTTTTGACCGTGAGACAGGCAACTTAGAACCCTGGGAATACCTGAGCCAATAGCACCCAAGTTGGCTTGTGAGGCTCCCAAAAAATTGAATTGGGATGAAGCTGAAAGGAGAAAAAAAGAAAGAAACAGAGCAACTTTTCTTAGTAAACTCATATCAAAATATGTGTACAGCAAATGAGTGTGTCCTACAGCATCATCCTATGAAGTGAGTTCGGTTGAGTTCAGATAAGTGGCTGTATAGGATTGCAGCCTCATTTACTTTTTCTTTAGGATAATCCATATATTTTATCCATTCAAACTATTACTACTACCGGAGAATTGTGTAACAAGAGCAGAGCTGCAAAAACGCATCAATCTTTCCCCCCTGGGTTTATTTTGAATGTCAAACATGCTATTTAGTGATGAGAGTTTTGCTGACAACCTTAAAAAAGGGAAATATCTGGAATCCAGTCATTCTTAATTTTACCTGAAGTCCATTCCTCAAACTAGTTTAATTTAATTTGGGCTTCAGCCAGTTAACTGTTAATTTTTTTAAAAAATGTATTTAATATGTGTTCTATCCTTAAAAAAATTGTTTGAGACTCAAGCTGAGCTGGAAAATACACAGTGGATATAAATCAGTGTCTATAAAAAGAGTGTGTAAATCTCAGTTATACATGAAAAAACTTGGGGAGTTAGTACATTTGAAACAGAAGCCTTGAAAGTAAACGTCAGTAAATCAAATCTCGAAATCAAAGGGGGGAAAAGACAATGATTTTCCTTGTCTCCTAAACTAAAGGAAAACTACTCCCTAATGCTCTCGTGGAGATAAAGTCTCTGCTTCTAATATACCCTGATATATTTATGGGTGTCTAAACTGCAAACTAGAAGTTAGCAATGAAAGCATGAAATGCAGGCCACAACCTAGAAATGCTTGACATTAAATAGTTTAACAGTCGAGTAATTTGGAAGAATGTTTGAATAAACAGAGGGCGATGAATAGCCCACACGGTAAATGATGCTCAGCTAAGGGTCTTGCATGTGCCATAAATTATGCTGATTTTTAATTAACAGTAAAGTCTTCTAGGCTTAAATGGTACCTGCTCCATTGCTTCTAGGGTTGAAATAACTTTCAACTGTTTGTTAAACTGTCCCTAATATATTGGAGCAGGGAAGGATCAAATGGAATTATTTCCCTCTGCCTGATAGAAACCAGTGGTTACTTCTTTTAGTTAGTTTTTATGTGAATGCAACATGTCACCCACCAAAAAAATTGTTTCATATGGAGGATCTCTCTTATGACTGCTATAAACTTTTTGGCCTCAGCTAAAGAGGAGAAATATGATTGCTTTGAAATATAATTTTCATAAGTTTGGAAAGGATGGTTTTTGTTTGACTTTATTTTACAATAACTGTGCTTACTCAGGATAAATGCACAGAGACAAGAGAGAGCTTGGACTCTGAACTTTGTTGGAGCACATAACATATTTTCCCTCACTTATTTTTGGTTAAAATACCCACATAGCTTCAATGTTAAGTGAGAAATTGTTGGGTTTTTTTGTTTGCCTTAAAAAAATGCTCTGATTAAAAATGTAGTGAGAAATTGCTGATTAAAAAAACAAAAACTAATTTTTAAGCAAGTGCTTGCTATGTTTTAGAAATAGTTTTCCCAGCCAAAATCCCTTTCAGAGGTTCACGACATTTCTGAGACTAAATGTTGGGAGGAAATTGCCAGATTCTTACCTGGTTCTTGCCCTGCCCAGAAAATCTAAACCCGCTGAAGACTGTGTAAGTTTCAACTCCATCCCCTACTGAGAACTACTTTCTTTTGAAGATAGAAACTTGGGTCACCTCTGAGGAAAAAGGAGTACATACAATTCAGCTAAGGGATGCAGGTGGCGCTGTGGTCTAAACCACTGAGCCTAGGGCTTGCTGATCAGAAGGTTGGTGGTTCAAAGCCCGGCGACGGGGTGAGCTCCCGTTGCTCGGTCCCAGCTCCTGCCAACCTAGCAGTTTGAAAGCACGTCCAAGTGCAAGTAGATAAATAGGTACCGCTTCGGTGGGAAGGTAAACGGCGTTTCCATGTGCTGGTTTCGCTAGAAGTGGCTTAGTCATGCTGGCCACATGACCCGGCAAAACTGTCTGCGGACAAACGTCGGCTCCCTCAGCTTGTAAAGCGGGATGAGCGCCGCAACCCCAGAGTCATTCGCGACTGGACTTAACTGTCAGGGGTCCTTTACCTTTTTAGAATTCAGCTGACATCCACTTATGCCATTCCATGGTTTATAAGCATTGGAACTGACTTCTGGAAATCCTAAATCCATTTGAAGTTTGCACATTTCAGAAAAATGCTGTTGATATGGGCCTCTTGAGCCATGTCTACACTACTAATTTATTGCGACCAGTGCGGAGTCAAAGCTGATTTATTTCCTAGCAATTCTGAGGAATCGAGTTGAAAAACTTTAGGGAACTGATGTAGGCACTGCCGGAAGTTGATGTGGATCAAACTGTACTGGTTTGAAGAAGGGCAGCTTTCTGTGCTAATGCTCTCAAATTAAAAAAAAGTGTGGGAGAGAAGTACTTCATTAACCATGTTCTCGGACTCCATAGCTGCCAAATCCATGGCAAATCTTGTGTTTCCAGCCTCCGGAACTCCTGAAGAGGGGCACATAAGAAAGGACCTCAGGTGATGATTGCAGGCTCTGGGGCTGTTCATATGGGGAGAGATAGTCCTTGAGGTATTAGGGGTCCTGAGCTACGTAAGGCTTCATAGGTCAAAACCAGAAGTTTGAGCTGGGCTTGGAAACTAAGTGGTAGGCAGTGCAGTCAGGCCAGAATTGGTGTTATGTGCCCACCAGCAGTTAGCAGCACCTAGACAGAGCAGGTACACAGATTGTCTTGCAATGGGAGGTTCTGGGCTCTCAGATTTCAGCAGCACTCTATGCGACACTAAACTTTCATGCCCCTGGTCTTTCTGCTCTGTTCTACAGCACTGCTTTGGTGTTCCCTGCAGCACAGAAGAGCTACCACTCTGGCTGCGGTGCCCGAAAATTGCCTTTGCAATTTTCTGTTTAAATATCAGTGCTTATTTCTAAGATTGCATGAATGCATTATAACATGGGCATGTGCAAATTTTATACCACTTGATGCAGTCTTTTGTCTTCTTTTTCTACTGGTGTATCTATTCTTTTTGCGCAACACCTTAGTTGCCACTTCCTCACACGGCAGGGCCCCTCCTTCCTTTATTTCTTCCTGCAGCCTCCTGTACGTTCCCCAAAATCTGCTCTGGGTGGCAGGGGGGGGGCACTGCAGCAGATGGAGGAGGGCTCAGTGGGATGCAGAATGTGAGAAAATAAACTGGAAGTTGAGTAGATTTCTGTTGTACAAGTAGGTGAACATAACTGGTTGCAGGGGCGTAGCAATGGGGGGGCGATGGGGGCGGTCCGCCCCGGGTCCACTCTGGGTGGGATGCCAAGTGGCACCCCCTGCTGCCGCGCTGAGTGGGCTTTTACCTGGAGTTTGGAGCTGGAGGCGCGCGGTTTTGGAGGCGCCGGGGGTGGCGGCGATACGTAGCAACGCCGCGCCCCCCGGGTGCATGGCAATTTGCCGCCCCGGGTGTCACAGCAGCTCGCTACGCCACTGACTGGTTGTTGCCCCTTGGTTTTGTGTTTTTATTTAAATATGCTTACTGAGTTGCCCTTTGCTTTTTAATTTTTACTTTTCTTTTTCTTGATCTGCATTTTTAATGTTGGGAAGCCAGTCTGAGTGCCATGTGGGCAGAAAATCAGGAATAAAATCCCTCCCTTCCTTTATTTCTTTTGCTGGGGGAAGGGTTAAATCTCCTCCCCCAGGCTTAAGAAAAATCATTTTCCTTTAGTACATTCATTATTCCTCTGTGTAGTTGAGCACAGCTTACACATATGGGATGTATTTATTTATCAGTATATATCCTGCCTTTTGGTCCTAAAGAAGGGCCTACAAGACAGCTCACAACAATAAAAAATTTCTGTTACAAAACCAATACAGCAGAGGGTCTGAGATTCTAAAGTGGCTCCCAAGTTGTTTGCCATGCAAGCAACATTCCGGGGAAAGATGACTGACTAGCCTTAATAAGATAAATTTATATAATGTGTGTTTCTTGAGACATTTCTCTGGGCAAAATGGACACCCACTACAGTTTTCTACTGCACGGCATTGATAAAACTTCCACCCAGCCTATGGTGAAATGGTTTTGAGGGCAAGAGCATAATCTGCAGCTCTGCAAGGAGAGAGAGAAAAATGTTGTTGTTTTTTCATTTGGGTTGCAGCAAGCACTGATTTGGAAACTTTGCCTTAGGTTGAATTGCTTGGCAGCCCAGGACTACAATCTGTCTTACTAAAGCTTGTGTCGGAAGGAACGTGCCATCGCTATCCACAATCCAGGAATGAAAACATTATCACTCATAAATACATATAAAGCTGACATTTCTATGAGCAACACAGCTTAGTGAATCATGTGCGCAAAGACACCTGATCTATAAGAACTTGGTGTCTCTTTGGGGAGCGAGAAAAGCTGCCAAGAATCAGGACAGCGGAAGAAATGTGGGCTGCTAAAAAGTCCCTGTTTGTTAGGAAAACCTGATAACAGCTGAGTGGAAAGGAGCCAGCAAAAAGCATGAAGCACAGCCGTGGTAGCGGACAAGCTGGTTTTGACCAATCTCCCTGTTGATCGAAGCAGAAACGGAGACAGTGGTGCCCTAAGGTCAGGACTTTGGAGCAGAACTTCAGGGTCCCACTCAGCAGAAGGAGCCGGAAAAGCCCCAAACATAGTAGGACTAGCTAACTGCATTTGGAAGTAAGTGAAGAAATGCACATTAGCATCTAAAGAGCAGGGCTGGATCTCCACCGACTTGTTTAATGTTATTTTCTCCTATTAGAATGGTATTAGATATGTCGTTTTAAAATGTCACAGGGCATACTTGTTAATTAAAACGTTTTTTACCTTGTTTTTTTCCGTCAAATGTCTTCTTCTTTGGCGATCACTCGTAGTCGAGTAAGATTGTCTTCCAGTTTTGACAGTGAGTCCATAAGCGGCTGTGGAGGCCAATTCTGGATCCACACGTCCTTCCACAGTGAGGACATAGGTTTCCTGGTGGGGATTGATCATGGTGAGGGTTTGCCAAGCGTGCCTTCTTCTTGGCGTGTTTCTCCCTTTCATCCTGAGTTTGAGCATCTTCAAAACCCATGACACCTTTGGTAAAGGCTGTTCTCCAATTGGCACGCTTGCAGGCCAGTGTTCCCAGTTGTTGGTGTTTATACTACATTTTTAAAGATTTGCCTTGTCTTTGAATCTCTTTTGTTGACCATCAGCATTACGATTTCCATTTTTAAGTTCAGAATAGAGTAGTTGCTTTGGAAGACAACAATCAGGCATCCGCACAACATGACAAGTCCAACTAAGTTTATGTTGAAGAATCGTCAAATGTAAGTAATATCCGGCCACACCACTTTCAAAAATGCAGTCCCCCCCCCCTGATGCTGGTGTCTGGTCACTCTGCTCCTCACTCCGGTGCTACATTTTAATTCTCCCTCCCTCCCTCCCTCCCTCCCTCCCTCCCTCCCTCCCTCCCTCCCTCCCTCCTTCCCTCCCTCCCTCCCTCCCTCCCTGCCCTTTGTTATCTACGCATGTTATCTGAACATCACCCCTCGAATATCACTGAAAGGGGGGTGGAGTATGAACGCAACAGACCAGGTAAAAAGTCACATAGGGACATTGGTGTTTCACCACTATAGCAGCGCAAAATGATTAAAAATTAAGTGATAAAAAAGACAATCTAATAACACATTATGAATGTAAGAAGTAGGATGTCATGTGTCCATCTACGTTACTAAAACCATACCTTAACCCTTCCTTAATGTTAAAAACCACGAGTGTATATCTGCCCCAGGACCCCTTAAGGCAGCTACACCCAGTCTAAAGTTTGGCATTTACACCACTGAACAGAGAGCCCAATATTCTGCCTTATGCTTCATCCTTTGAGGACTGCCTTGATAAGGAAAATGTACCCGCCCTATGGAATGCCCTCCCATAAGATGTCAAGGAAACAACTATTTGACTTTTAGAAGACATCTGAAGGCAGCCCCATTTAAGGAAGTGTTTAATGTTTGATATTTTATCGTGGATTTTTTATACAGTCATACCTCGGGTTGCGAACGTGATCCGTGCGGGAGACGCGTTCGCAACCCGCAGCGCCGCGTCTGCACATGCACGTGACATGATTCGGTGTGCCTGCACCTGCACAAAGCATGATTTAGTGTTTCTGTGCATGCGCGAGAGCCGAAACCTGGAAGTAAGCCGTTCCGGTACTTCCAGGTTCAGGACAGTCTGTAACCCGAAAACCCGCAACCCGCAGCGTTCGCAACCCGAGGTATGACTGTATTCTGTTGGGAGCCACACAGAGTAGCTGGGAAAACACAGCCAGATGGGTGGGGTATGTATGTATGTATGTATGTATGTATGTATGTATGTATGTATGTATGTATCCTATATAATAAAGTCCCTGTGTCCAGGCCCTGTGTCCGCACAGGGATTGGACGCAAAGACTGGACACACACGCGCGCTCCCCCAACCCCTCTGCCTACCGTTTACCTACCTGCGGCTGCCAACCGCCACTCCCCATGCGAGCGAGTGCACTCTGTCTCCACGCAGGCGCACTCACTTCTAAGCAGCAGGAAGCCGAGGAAGCCGAAGCGGCATCGGGCGCTTTCTTGGCGAAGGCAAGCAGGTGGGCTGTCTGCCCTCTTGCCTTCGCCGAGGAAGTGCACGCTGCCGCTTTTACTCGGCGGAAGCAGCGCTTCCTCGGCGAAGGCAAGCAGGCAGACAGCCCGCCTGCTTGCCTTCGCCGAGGAAGCCGAAGTGGCAGCGGGCGCCGAGTAAAAGTGGCAGCTTGTGTTGTGTAGGCTCATATGATGTAAGAAATGGGTCCCGCCTGCTAGCCTGCTCTCTAAAATATCACTGATTTGCTCATTTCTATATATGGGATGCCTACATTCTGCATGTGCAAATGGCTTTAGATACCCATTAGGTCCATAAATTACCATATAGCATATATTTAACACAAAAAACAGTGACAATTTGTTGTTGACAAAGGACAGGTGGACATATAAAGGGCCCCATGACCTTCAGTAGCTTAGGGCCTCATCAAACCTAAGTCACTTAGAGCAGACGTTGCTGTGGACATCACAGTTGCATGCAACATGCAACAGTTGCATGCGACATTACAGAGAATCGTGAGGAATGGCTTTCCCAGAGCTTCAGTGCCAGCACCAACATGGCTCCTTGCCCCAGTTCCCCAACCCAATTGGCCTGCCCAGATCTATTTCCCTGCTATCCACAGTGTGTGCTGGGGAATCATGACCGATGAAGCAATTTGATCTCTGAGCCCATTTAAGGAACACAAAGTTTACAATCAGGATGATAAATTGGACCCACCACTTGATTAGGAGCCAGGTGCGTGATTCATGTGCTATGCGCTGATTAAGTACATCTAATAGTGATGAGTGAATCTCCACATTTTTGGATGGGGATGATAATCAGCCTGGATGTATATCCAAGGCATGGAACAGGAGTGGGGTGCTTTAGCATCCCTGAGCTAGAAATCATAGAAGACTGGAGCGTATTGTGATGTTTGTGGATCATGCCGAGCCCAGCTCATAAATACTTGCGGTATTTCAACTATTCAGGTTCCACTACTGGCTACGTGGGCCCAGTCTGTGGAAGCATATAGAACTAGCTAACTAGCTAATGAAAAGTGAATATCTTTTGAATCATAGAGAGTCTACCACCTCTCGTGGGAGTCGTTCCACTGCCGAACAGCTCTTAGTGTCAGAAAGTTTGGTTCGCGTCCTAGCAAGAGCAGAGCAGGAGAAAAGAAGCACATTCCCTCTTCCATGTGACAGACCTTGAGATATTTGAAGATGTCTATCATATCTCCTCTCAGTCTCCTCTTTTCCAGGATAAACATACCCAGCTCTTTCAAGCACTCCCCGTAAGGCTTAGTTTCCATCATGTATGTATAGAGATGCAAACTTAGAAATGATTTTGGCCATTTAAGTAGAAAGGGCAGTGCACATCTTACCATTGTGGAGATGGCTTTGCCCAAATGACCTGCGTGGGTTTGCCCTGCTGCTAAGAGTTGATGGGCACCTTCAAGGACCCCACTCTCCATTGTTATGGGTTTTTAAACATGGCTGGGACAGGGCAGCCCTTCAAATGGAGGACTATCCTTTGGAAAGTACGACACATGGCCACCTGGACTTATGCATGAATACTTTGCCCTTTGCCCCAGTGGCATAGCGTGGACTGCCAGTGCCCAGGGAGGGAAACAGAGTACACAAGCACATTCAACTGCCTAATAGTGCCCACATCACCTAGCAGATTTCAGACACATAGATAAGAAAAGAATTGTTGTTCTGTTGTCTGGAGAGGTTACTTTCTGGTTCACATGGAGAAGCTGTTTTCAACAGAGTCCAGCGATGGAAGCATGCAGCTGCATGGAGGCAGCACTGGGTGTTGAAATTTTGTGCCCCCTAACAATTTTGCACCCGGGGCAATTCCCCGTGTGGCCCCCTCCCATGCTATGCCACTCTGCTTTACCCTCTGTGTGCTATCTGTAGGTGCAGGATTTTTCCCAAAGACGGCAAAGGAAATAAAGTGGGAAAGCAAGCATTATTATTTTTTTTAAAAAAATACAACTAGTGCAAACATATTGCTTTTACCTGCTCTGTACGTTTCAAAAGAAGCAATGGTGCAGATCGAAATGTTTTCCCTGCCCTTTCATTCCTAGGTACTTTTCTTTTAAAAAAGCATGGCTAACTGGAAGCATTTTTAGACTTACTGGACTTTGACTCCATGTAAATCAAACAGTTGGCGAAACAGTTGGCTTGCAGTGCGTGGTCAGGAGATGAATCGGCAGTGGTGCAGTGCAGCTGGCTCATATTTAATGTACAGATACAGTGTGCTTGTAATTGCCAGCTAGACAGCCAATAATGTCGTTTTGGCAGAATTTTGAACCAGATGTTTTAAATGAAGAATAGACTGAATAACCTGACTTTCATAAATTTTGTTGTCTACACCATTTTATGGGTCATTCTCAGCTGCTCTGTTTATCCAAGGAGGGCAGATAGATAATTTGGGATTTCTTCGGGTTTCCTCGGAAAGATTTGGTATTATTAGCAGATGTCTTAGAGCAAAAGTGTGTGATGGACAGTGAGCTCAGGGACAGCTCCCCACACCACTGCCTGCCCAGTTGGTTGGAGCTAGTTTTCCAAACCAAGCACGCTGGGGATATTTATTTATGACAGTCCAGCTCTACTGCATGGGGGTGGGGAAACAAAACATCCTTTATGGAACAGATTTTCCACAGGACCCAGAATGACACACATTTGTACAAGCTGGGAGTGTTTGTTCTGTGGGTTTTGCTAGAAATTATCACCAGGAGGCAGGAATGGGCAGAGATTGAGGCACAGCTGTGAAACAAAGTAAATGGGGAGCTTAGTTGTGATTCATTGCTTCTTTGGAAGCGGGATGAACCAGAATGTGCTGTGTTTCTAGTTCATCATTCCCGTGGTCCACCATAAAAAGGCAACTCAGGTCGACATAAGTCTCTCTCTCTCACACACACACACAAACAAACAAACACAAATGGTTGTGTGCATTGAGCCAATGGCCATTTCTTTGCCATCTTGTCAGGTTTTGACTTAAAATGACAAACGAGGGCAAGAAGACAGACATATTGCTTTAAGAGGAATAGTAGAGATTTGCTAGCACGGTGACTACCATGGCCTTCAAAACTCATTCTTCCTTATGGCTGGGGTATTGTTTAAATGCCATCTGATATTCAGTGAAGTATGATTGTAACTTGGTATATTGGATTGCTGTGGTTATTTCATTCTGCAACTCTGTTTTACTTTCCCCACTTTTTCTTCTTCATTACTTTTTTGTTTTTTCAGAATTTTGACGAATGTACACATTTTTGCAAGCAATTCCCCCTAATATAATGCATTTTTTCTATGCTAATTTTGCTAATATCTTACTTTTTATGCATATTCTCACCTAATATGTACATTTTGGAAAGCATTGTTTGATTGGAGAGCAGCATCGCAAAAATCACATCATTGCAACATTTGAAGGGTGGCTGTGTCTCAGTTTACATGTTGTTTCAGAATTTGATCAATTTGGCTTTAAATGCATATTGAATTGAATTTATCATCCTAAATTTATCCCTGAAATTTAGGACTTTCCCCCCTTTCCCACCCCTCCTTTTGGTATGGTTGGTGTGGAAGCAGCACAAAAAACCTAAATGCTAAGAGAGAACTATAGTTTTTCGTTAAAAAAAAAAAACTTTTTATTAAAAGATTTTCTTGGGTAACAAAAGTACCTAAAGAGTCTCTATTTTCAATACATAGATCTACACATCAGTTACATTCGAGGTGAGACACTACTGTTTTAGGCAGTTGGGGGGGGGGGAGACAGGTGGGAAGAGAGAGCAGGGGGGACAGTAATTTTTCATTCTTTGACCTAATGCATGTGTTTGCTATATATACTTATTTATATACTGCCCACTCACAAACTATCAGGGCACTGGACAGTAAGATAAAAACATTTTAAAAACATTAACAGCAACACAGAACCATTAAAATATTGGCTATTATAAGGGTAATAAGTTTACCTATGAATTTTCACTGGACCAGAGTCTGCATGGCTAGCCTGCCATGGTCCTAGCAGCACTTTGACAGGGCTGTGCCCATGGCCAGTTCCTCACAAGTGGGCATGACCCTTCTGAGACCAAGGCAAGGATGTAGCAGCTAGAACTGTGCAAAGGCAGCCTCAGAGCTGGGACTCGGCAACATTAGAAAAAACCAAACCAAACACCGTGACACCGGATGACACTGTAAGAGCTGAAATCGGAACTCTATGAAACTTTCCACTGTGAGCTTTAAAACAGTTTCCCCGCAGAGTGTTTTTTTTAAAAAAAAAATAGCTGTGTAATGCAGTCCTGGTCTAGTCAGGATCGGATACAAGAGCTGGTGTCAATGGGCAAATGGGAGCCATAACCAGGTAGACAGGAGCTACCCAAGAGTGAGGCCTATGAGGAGCCATTGTCTTAGCAAAGGTCATGCAGAGACTGAGATGTTTTATTCTAATATTGCCAGATCCACCTCTCTTACCTTCCAAGTCCCGGACTGCAGAATCTGGGACCGGCAGCCGTGTGACACCGGAAGTTGCGTCAACGTAACTTCCGGTGTCGCTTTGCCCTTCTATGGGCACAAAAATGGCCGCCGCCGGCTTCGAAAGTCGCTTGTACGCATGTCAGGAAGTGCGTCGACGCAACTTCCGGCGTCGCTCCGCCCATCTATGGGCACAAAAAATGGCCGGCACCGGAAGTCTCGTCTATGCACTTCTGGACATGCGTAGATGTGACTTTTGAAGCCAGCGGCGGCCATTTTTGTGCCCATAGAAGGGCAAATCGGAAAGAAAAAAAATGGCCGCCGGCAGGAGAAAATAACGGAGAAAAACAGGAGATGAAGTGATACGGGGGACCACCGGGAAAAGGTAAGTAAAAACGGGGGGTTTCCCAGGGAAAACGGGGTACTTGGCAGCTATGCCAATGCCACCTCTTCCTGTTAATCAGCACCTGATGCCTCTGGAGTGGTCCCTTCCTTCTGAGTAGGTCTTTGGTTCTGAAATGTTCTTGCAGTCAAGTAAGCACCTGTCAGGGGGACTCCTTACAGGGAGCCTCCCCCCATCATCCTGACCAGCACTTTGCCCAGCGACAGCGCTAGCAGCGGGTCAGGGGGAAGCGGAATGGAGGAGGGAAGGCTCAGCAAGGCATCAGAGCCCTGGCACCGCTCTGGGGAACAGACAGCAGAGGGAGGGCTCAGCAAGGCATCAGAGCCCCTGCACCACTCTGACCAACAAGTGGAGGAGGGATGGCTCAGGGAGACGTCGGAGCCCAGGCACTGCCCCAGCCGGCCAGGGGAAGAAGGGGCACCGCTCCTTCTGGTGCCCAAATTGAGGCACGCACCCAAATGCAATACAATTTTTCGAGCCCTTCCAATATATGTTCCCTTAATGCTCGACTTTCACCCTTCCATGATTTCCTCAAATTATCAATTACTGCTGAATGTTACAATTATTCTATTCCTTCTGTCATCCACCTTATTCTCAAAATAACTTTTACTGCTGAGCTTACTCTAAACCGGCTAGCGATTTAACACGTTCACAATAATTTTTTAAAAATAATCCATGATTTCCAATCCTTCTTAAAGGCTGTCTCGTCTTGTTCTCTAATTTTACAAGTTAAACTTGCTAATTCGGGGAAGATATCTGCAAGGTGGTGCTGTGGTCTAAACAACTGAGCCTCTTGGGTTGCTTATCGGAAGGTCGGTGGTTCGAATCCACAAGATGAAGTGAGCTCCCATTGCTCTGTCCCAGGTTCTGCCAACCTAGCAGATCGAAAGCACACCAGTGCAAGTAGATAAATAGGTACCGCTGTGGTGGGAAGGTAAATGGTGTTTCTGTGCGCTCTAGTTTCCGTCACAGTGTTCTGTTGCACCAGAAGCGGTTTAGTCATGCTGGCCACATGACCCGGAAAGCTGTCTGTAGACAAACGCCAGCTCCCTCGGCCTGAAAGCAAGATGAGTGCCGCAACCCCGTAGTCGTCTTTGACTGGACTTAACCATCCAGGGGTCCTTTACCTTTACCTTACCTGCAAAGTCTAGGTCAGCTGGCACACTGCTGACATCCGTTTTGGGTTCCTTTTAGCCAAACACCCCTGCCTAGTGCACCAAAAGGCACCTGATGGATAGATCTAAGAGCCATTTTAATTGTGTATCGAGGCCCCATGACCACCCTGTTGCCTAAGGTGCAAATAACTAGACAACACATGTCATATTGGTTTGGTTACAGATGTGAGGTTTGGCCATAGGCATTGTGATAAGCGACTGTGTATGTCATTTCCACTCATCTGCTGGGAGTGTTTCTAAGGGTGAAGTCAGCAGGGAGGGGGCACCCTATGACCTTATCAAATCAGGACACCCCTAAAGCAGGCACGGTGCTAGGGCTCCATTGGCGGGAGGAGCGCGGGCCAAGAGGGGAGCTCGGCGCCCTCCCGCCTGTGGAGGGGACGCTTTGAGCTCCTCAGCGGCGGTGGCTGCAGTGAGCGAGTGGGCGGTGGCAGCAGCGCCCATAGCTGAAGGCTTCAGCTGCGGGCGCTGCCGCCGCTTGCTCACTGCCGCCGCTTGCTCGCTGCCGCTGCTGGGGAGCTCTCGGCATCCCCTCCATAGGCGGGAGGGCGCTGAGCTCTCCTTTTGGCTTGCGCTCCTCCCGCCTGTGGAGGGGACAATGTGAGCTCCTCGGCGAGCGGGTGGGCGGGCGGCGGCAGTGCCCATAGCTGAAGGCTTCAGCTGTGGGCGCTTGCCACCACTACCGCCACCGCTCGCTTGCTGCGCCCACTGCCGCTGGGGAGCTCTCGGCATCCCCTCCATAGGTGGGAGGGCGCTGAGCTCTCCTTTTGGCAATGGCCTAGTTCGCCTAAATGGACGCACCGGGCCTGCCCTGAATTGGTTGTCATTGGAAGAATGGTATGGCCCTAGCTCCCACCTGGACAGGAGCTACTCCTCCCAGATCCTTTTAAGAGGATACCCTTACCTGTGGAGGGACAGGCGGAGGTTACAACCTCCCCTCCAACCAAGACTAAGCTTGTCCAATGTCTATCCACCTTACAAAGTTGTGATGATTGTGATGAGGTAGGCGAAAACCTAAATGGCAGTGCCAATTTGCCAGATGCGAAAAATTCCTGCCTGGCCCCCAAAACACGGTGACTGACATTGTCCACAGCAAGGTCATACCGTCTGCATGAAAAAACCTGAGGGAGGGTGGGTGGGAGAACCGGTGCGGTGAGAGAGAAGGCAAAAGGCCATTGGTCTCACGCACCCACGGAAACACCCCCTAATTCCTGCCACCATTGGCCAATTTGGCAGCAGGAGGATGATCTGGCCAGCAATAGGCCGGTTAACAGAGGAGGCCTGGGGCCCGCCCACAAAGCCACCCGCCCAAGAAGGGGGGCGAATGGACCTACTTGCCTTTGACATAGCATCACTCTGGGGGTATCGCAAGAAATTAAAATGGCAGCCCTCGGTTTCCTGGTGCAGTTGCCACTGCCTGCCTCCTTTGCTCAGTAATCCCTTTGCCCTCGAACTCGGAGTTGGCCCTGTGTTTTCTGGTTTGTGTAATTGTACACTGCCCCTCTGACAACATGTGTGGCGTTATACACACTTGCAGATGTCCTCCCCCACCCCCGGAGGAGGAACTCTGTGTGCTACCACAAACATCCAAAACAATTCCATCCTTTGCTCAAGTCATGGAAACAGCAGCCGACCTCTTTGCATTACACGGCGCTATTTTTATTTTATCTTTTGCTGCTGCACACTGGAAGGCAGGTAGTCGGAGCCACCTCATTCCCACAGATTCACTCAGACATATAAGGCTGCGCGTTTTCGGAATGCTGCTATTTGCTTTGGCAGGACTGGCAGCTGCTTGGATGGCTTCCAAAGGCCCCGTGTGATGGACATGTAATCAGCATGTAGACCACTGCGGCACATAACTGTGGCGATGTAAACATGACCCCCGGTCTTGTTGGTCTGTTTTGGATCATGCATCACTCCAGCATCCTGGAACATTATGGAACTCTACCTAGCATTTCTTCCCCCCATTAGTTAGCTTGGCCATGAATCTGAATTATTTCTTAATAGCTACATCAGTTGGCAGTTAAGATCATTTCCCCCCCTTTTCCTTAAAAAAAGAGAGCACATTCTTGCTCCATGTCAGTGATATATTCACTGTAATAGTGCTCCTTTCATTTAGAACTGGCCACTGTTGCCAAAGTTCAAAGAAACCACAGCTATTTTAAATGGTTATGTATCAGATGCAGAGTCCATTTGGTCAAATTTGCTGGTTGTTCTTTTTGTAGAGGGAAATTTGTTGTGGTTTCTGGGAAGAAAACAGAGCATTTCCATCCCTTTATTGAGAAGGAACACAAAAGAAAGACATTGATAACTCCATGGAAGGGGATTCATATATCTGCCTAATTTTGTACCGGGGATTTTTTTAATTTACATGTTAAGGCATTGTTTTGCTAGGTCTTCAAAGACGATTAGGTGACAGGTGATGATCTGTTCATAAAACAATGACTTTATGGATTGACTTGATAGTTAGGTATTATTTTAATTGTAGGTTTGAGAGTGATTGGCCCAGATGATGAAGTGGTGGTGATTGGCCCCACTTCACCTAGAGCTCTTCGATGGAGAAAAACAATGGACACAATTTTAATAAACATATCATGTTACCTGCAAATTGTGCATAGTCAAGGCCAAACTACATGTTATGTTGTTCACCCTTTTAAAAATGTATACTTAAACCAGGCACTTATAATACAAAGGAAAACCAGACGCAGGGCTGATCTTGAATGTGCTCCTCCAAATCCAAATCTGGAGCCTGCAGTAATTCCTGGGCTGCTATTCCAACAACAACAACAACAACAACAACAAACAACCAATAGCCCCCAGGAGCTAGAGAAATTCTCAGACAGGAACTGGCGTGAGTTCCCAATCCAGATAAATAGTATGAGTCAGGGCCTTGCAGCTCTTTTATCCCCTTCAAAACAACAGTGACCCGTTTAAGTACTTAAAAAAAAACCACAACACCACACAGTGTAAATAACATAAGGCAGGCATCCCCAAACTGCGGCCCTCCAGATGTTTTGGCCTACAACTCCCATGATCCTTAGCTAACAGGACCAGTGGTCAGGGATGATGGGAATTGTAGTCCAAAAATCTGGAGGGCCGAAGTTTGGGGATGCCTGGTGTAGAGTCTCCTTCTCCAGCTGTGAGGGCTTGGAGGATGGTAGTCACTGTTTGGAGGCGATCTAAAGCTAAGAGGCAGTAAGGGTAAGTCTGAGTACGTTACCTTATTTATTCAGGAACAGCAGACACATATACAGAAGATCTAGCAAGTTGGACTACACAAAAACACTACAGGGATCGCCTATGCTTGAATTCCTTGGGCACATATGGATCTTTGAGTTTCTTGTGACTTCTCTCCCCCTCCCTGGATCAGCTCCCCCCTGCATGAGACAGAAAGTGCATACACATGCGCACATCCCTCTTTCATCCAAAGGGATCTGTACACAAGCAGACCCCTCCCCCAAGTGCCCCTATTTCCCAGGGAATAGTCTCAGATTTACAGAAGCTGTCCCAGTTTCTGATTTGATCCTGGAATGCCCTGCTTTTCCTTAGGACCTCCCTGTTTTAAATGTTCCCTAAGACTGTCAGGGAGCATTACCAGCACTGAATGCAGATGCTGATGAGAAAGTCTACTTACATCTCCATCCACTTTCTCTCTCACTCGCTGAATGATCAAACCAAAGGAGATCCCTATGCCTCTAGAGCCCTAGTGACCAAGGAGCCAGCAGAAGGAGGTGTCACAATGAAGGGCGTGTCACAAGGACCTCCGCAACCTAGCAACCACCAGCCCTGAACTGACACTGCTCTCAACTGACACTACTAAGTTTGCTTATACTGTATGGCTTTTAATCCACGTCAAGCTTTTTACAAGTATGTAAAATGAAATTTATCCCTTTATATTCAAACTTCTGTTGTTCCTGCACCTAATGAGCATTAGCTATCTAATCTATCTCTGCCATTTTGGTCCTATATTGCTGAACAGTGGAAAACCAAAAATCACCCCTTGTGTAATTCGTTTTATTACCCTCCTTCACTAGCAGGTTCCAGGGCAGGTTACAGCCATCTAAATTATAATTATTGTCGTTGTTATTAATTAAATTTGTATACCATCCTATACTCACAGGTTTCAGGGCAGTTCACAGGATAAGATCACAATATAAAAATACAAAATCCATAATAAAAAGGAAAACAACCCAATAACCCCCACCCAATACTAAAGGGCATTGGATGTCAACAGGGAGAGTCTTGAAAGTACATCTCTGGTGTCAAAGGCCAGGTAACAGACCCCCCCCCCCAAGTGTCCCTGTTTCCCAGGGACAGTCCCAGATTTACAGAAGCTGTCCCAGTTTCTGATTTGATCCTGGAATGTCCTGCTTTTCCTTAAGACACCCCTCTTTTCATCAAGAAATGTTGGAGGGCATGGAGTCATGCAATCCCCGAGGCAAGGAGATAAATAACTAGACAACCTTTAGAAGACATCTGAAGGCAGCCCTGTATTGTGTTATATACATTGGAAGCCTCCCAGATTGGCTGGGGCAACACAGTCGGATGGGCAGGGTATAAATTTAACAACAACAATAATACTAGAAGAGGAATAGGACGTCTGTAATTTCATTGGAGAAATGTTGGTGGGTAAAAGTCAGAGAATCCCCCTTCCAACTTCCTCCTTCATCTCTATGTGCTTTTCAAGGGAGGCAAAGATGACCACCCTTGCCATCTCATGACTTAAAGGGCAGGGGCAGGTAGGGGGCTCAGAGAGTTCATGGGCACTAGGGGAAGGCCATGGTGCCCACATTGGCTATCACTTCCTGACCAGATCTAACTGATCTATCCAAGGAGAAAACCGCATCTTCCCAAACAGGATTGAAAACTGCTGTTATAGTCAAGATCTGTTCTTAAGAGGCTTGTGTGAATATCACACCACCCTGCCTCTGTACATGGATGTGTACACAATTGCCTGTCAGGGGCTGGACTGAGCAGGAATGGTGGGAACCCCTGCTTCCCCCTTCCTGCACCTTCCCAAGAAGAGGAGGACAGTTTAGAACAGTGACTTGCAGAAGGTCATGGTTCAGAGCAGGCACCCCCAAACTTCAGCCCTCCAGATGTTTTGGACTACAATTTCCATCTTCCCCGACCACTGGTCCTGTTAGCTAGGGGATCATGGGAGTTGTAGGACAAAACATCTGGAGGGCCGCAGTTTGGGGATGCCTGGTTCAGAGGCTGCAGAGGGGAGAAGCTGGGAAATATTGTGAGAGCAGCAGGAAGAAGAAACACCAGGGGGGAGAGAGCTGACAGACTCAGTGTCTCTAGAAATCATTCCTGACCGCCCCCCCCCCCAGGACCTGGCATGCATTGAGAGTAATAGAACAGAAATCTCAGAGGCAGAAAGCACAGATCAGCCGGCACAGGGGTGATGTAGAAGAGGAGGGACTGAGGGGGTGGGACTTTACTTGGAGCAATGCCATTATCTAAGGGAAGAAGAAGGAGAAGAAGAAGAAGAAGAAGAAGAAGAAGAAGAAGAAGAAGAAGAAGAAGAAGAAGAAGAAGAAGAGTAGTTTGGATTTGATATCCCACTTTATCACTACCCGAAGGAGTCTCAAAGCGGCTAACATTCTCCTTTCCCTTCCTCCCCCACAACAAACACTCTGTGAGGCGAGTGGGGCTGAGAGACTTCAGAGAAGTGACTAGCCCAAGGTCACCCAGCAGCTGCATGTGGAGGAGCAGAGACGCGAACCTGTTTCACCAGATTATGAGCATAGCTGCCAAGTTTTCCCTTTTCTCGCGAGGAAGCCTATTCAGCATAAGGGGAAATCCCTTAAAAAAAAGGGATAACTTGGCAGCTATGATTATGAGTCTACCGCTCTTAAGGCATTCCTTCATCTCTCTGTATGAATATTGAATAAACTACTTGGTAAGAACTCTTCTTGTTTATCTGCTTCTTGGCATCTCATTCTGGGAGGTAAAGGATTCCCTGGAGCCTCACATTGCCTTACTTTCAGCTCAGAGCAAACCTCTGAGGTTTCGAGCCAGAGGTCCAAGCACATGCTTTTCTCTTGAGGGCAGGTCTTTGCCACTCTGAGTGTCACCCGGCTGCAGAACAGGCCATGAGTTTCTTCCTCAGGAAAAGCCTAAATTGCTTAGAGCTGTGTAATATGGAGCAGCCATCAAATCATCAGCCAATTAATCGGTCACATACCTCTAATTAGGGATGGAGCTAGGCTGATGCATCTGTTTGCCTGCCTCTCAGAAGGCAATGCTTTTGCTTGGACTTTTGTTGGCTAGGTCATGTCGATCTTGAAAGATACACTGAAGCTGTGTTTGCCACAAATGAGCAATGACTGAATCCATGCCCCCTTTCGTCGGGTCTGCCAACACAGTCCGGAAGATATATCTTTTGTGTTTCCAAACTGACACACTCACACAAACGCGCACAGCCACTGCCCTTTGTATTAAAATCCATTCGAAGCCTGTTCTGAACAAAGTCCGCAGTGTGGCAATCCCTTGGGCAGCCAGGCACAGCTGAAAATGCATAATAATAGCTGTGCATAAGTTGGAGCAGCCCAGTGTTAACAGCAGTTAAGTAACTTCTGGACAGTGAAAATGCAAACACGTTTTCAACAGGACATTAGCCTATGCAGATGCTGGGGATTCAGACTGGCATTGGGTCTCCAGTGAACTGAGAGCTACATCAGCAGCTTTAGGCTGCTGGGTGCTGACCCCAAGGTCCATTATAAGTGGTTTGGCTCTACAGGTAGTTCTTTTAGAAAAGCAAAATTGATAGTCCACGTTGCCTTTAAAAAAAACACAAAAAAAATTATGCTGGAGGAAAGAAAGCGAAATGATGGAAATTTCAGCAGAAGCTGAAACGGAATGAAAGAAATGATGGACTATGCCGAAATGGTGAAATTGACCGGGAGAAAGAGAGACCAGGACGAGAATAAGTTTAGGAAAGAACGGGGAATATTTATAGTCTATTTAAGAGAACATTGTAAACAGTTAAAAACTTTGGCAGGATTAGAGTAATACTTGTAAAAGACAAAATATAATGGAAAAGTTAATAATAGATATAACAAATTGGGGAAAAGGATAAGTTGAATAAAAAGGGATGGAAAATGGAAAGCAGAGAAGGGCCGGGGGGGGGGGGGGAGTCAAGGGATTCTGATAATCCTAAATGTAAAGGTGATTGATATGTTTAAACTGAATC
Source organism: Zootoca vivipara (assembly GCF_965207765.1). Taxonomy (NCBI): domain Eukaryota; kingdom Metazoa; phylum Chordata; class Lepidosauria; order Squamata; family Lacertidae; genus Zootoca; species Zootoca vivipara. The sequence continues at coordinate 16,055,206 of NC_142586.1, forward strand.
TTGTTATGTAAAACTTAATAATTTTTTTAAAGAAATACATGTTATCTAGTGCCTGCACAATCTGTTTGAAGCTACACCACCACATCTACCCTTCTTCTCTGCCTCCCCCTCAGCTGTTACGTCTCCTCTCCCCTTCTCTCCCCCACCGTCTCTTCCTCTTGCCCCTTCCCTTTTCCCTCCACCACCTCCCAAGGCTTGCACCCATGGCTTCATCCATCACATATCCCTCCCTGAAAAAAGAGGCTTACTCCATTCGTTTGGGCAGCAGAAACCACCAAAGGTTACATTGCACGGGTCTATAAATAACATCATTTTTGGTATTTAATGCTGAGAAGCATAAATCACGGACATGGCTAGTGTCCGATTCAGTCCGATGAGTGTAAGGAGAGATAAAAGAGTTGCTAAATGCCTGCTTATTTACAAACTTAGGAAATGTATTTTAACCGAAGGACCTCTTGTGTTTTCCTCTCGTTGGAAAGGGGTTATATCTGTAGTCCAAACTTGGCGATATGCTGCTATTATTCAACATAGTTGTGCAGTTTGTTTGGTGAGCGTATCGTAGTAGGCTCCATCTAAATGAGACTTTTTGATTAATGACACTTCTATATTAAGAGCTTGGGAAATGTGCTGAGAACTGGATGGCAGAAGCCCCCTTCAGGCATTTCAAGGAATGTGTCCAGGCATAAAGGGGAAGAGGGGTGCATGCAAGATCCGCCCCCAAAATGCATGTGACTTGTACCGGTGGGTCTTTCTGTACACAACCAACCCAATAATTGAGGGAAATGTGGGACATACTTTAGACTAGGGGCCAGGAACTTGTGGCTTTTCAGACACAGCTAGGCTACAGATCCCATTATCCCTGAGTATTAGCCACTTGGAATCTGACAACCTTGCTGCAGGCCACTAAAAGCAAATTTCATTAAGCTCTACTAAAAGCACATCCTTGTATTTCTAGGGACAAAACTATTAACCCATCACCATTGAACTATGATTTGAATGGGGTTTGATGGCAATAGTATGTCAATCTATCAAATAAACTGTTCATAAAAGCTTGAGTTCTGATGGCTGACAAATCTTCTTTTACGTTTTGCTTTGCTTTGCTTTGCTTTGCTTTGCTTTGCTTTGCTTTGCTTTGCTTTGCTTTGCTTCTTTACAGGTCCTTCCACTGCCCATCGCCAATTCCTACCCCCAACAGAGAAGTCATGTTTAGGTGAAAAATAAACTGGCAAAGGTACAACTAGACAATAAATCCTTGTCAAAACATGTGATGGTGCAATGATGGAAAGAGAAAGGAAGAAAGAAACTGGAATGGGGTACGGGAAAGCAAAGGTTCACCTAATAACCATGTCATCAGTTGAATACACTGTCCAGTCTGAGAGCATAACTGAATGATAGGCCAGTTCATCCCACCAAGGTTAATGAAGACAAATTGACTCTGCATTAATGCTGTGCTCTGTCCCTCTCCTCCCAACCCGAGGGGATTCATCATGGGCAAATGTCAGGCGTGGGTACCAAGAAAGGAAGGAGTAATCTGGTACAATAACTCTGTCTTGTGACACAAGCAAAGGGGTAAATGCTTTGCAAACAAAATCCTCCCCAGTTTAATTCCCATCATCTCCTAGTGGGACTGAGAAAAGCTCCTCTCTGGATCCCTGGAAAATTGCTGCCTGTCCATGGGAACAATAATGAGCTAAATGGACTGGTGTTCTGACTTGGTATAAGGAAGTTGTCTATGTGACTGCTTGAGATTTGGTGAGTCGGCTCTGTCACTACCCCAGACGGAAGTTTTATATACACAGCAGATATAAAACTTCTGTCTGGGGTAGTGACAGAGTCGACTCACCAATCTTACTCGGCTACGAGTGATCGCCAAAGAGAAGAGAAGATACACAGCAGAACCACGGAGAGAACCAGTATTGTCCAAGAGGTTAGAATGCTGGAATTGGGCTGGGGAGCTCCAGGTTTCCACCCCCATCCACTCAAGAAGCTCACTGGGTGACCTTGGGTCAGTTGCTATATTGCCATCTATCCTACCTCACAAGGTTGTGAGGATAACAGAAGGGCATCTGTGGGACCGTCAGATCCTTGGAGGGAAGCTGCAATACAACGATCAATAAAAATGCAAGTTTGGAGAAGGAGACAAGTTCCCAGTTTTTCCTAATTCTGCTTTTGCCGCACAAACAACAAGCAGAAGTCATCCCCAAGCAGGACTGACATTTACAGTGTAGAAATGGCAAGTGAATTGCTGAAAGAGAAATACTGTAATACATAGCCACATTTAGCTACCCTGTAAATCTGTTGCTGTTTAGTCGTTTAGTTGTGTCCGACTCTTCGTGACCCCATGGACCAGAGCACGCCAGGCACTCCTGTCTTCCACTGCCTCCTGCAGTTTGGACACACTCATGTTGGTAGCTTTGAGAACACTGTCCAACCATCTCGTCCTCTGTTGTCCCCTTCTCCTGTAAATCTAGAGGAAAGTAAATTAGCGTTTCTTAAAAGGAGCATGTTTTGGTTTCTGGAAGAGGTGCCACTAGGCATCATGTAAGCAAAATCCTATGCTGGTCATTGTTTTTCACAGGTCCAGGCCCATTCTATTGTTGACCAGAGAGAGGTGACTGTCTCCAGCAGTCTGGCTGAGCCCCTCTGTTGGAGTACAGAGCTATATGTTCTCTGCACTCCCTAAGAAAACTTCCCTGAGGTGAGATGGAGGAGGCTGTCCTATCACCAATGTCCTATCACTTAGCTGCCCGGCTATCTGTACATGGACTGGGGTGGGTACCATCTTGTCATCAGGTAGCAATACATCTCGGACGGTCACTGTCACAAGTCATGAAGGATCCGTATGAAATTCTGGTAAAACCTAATGGGAGAGGGAGGGGGAAGGGATGTGAAGAGTCATCCTTTGACCAAGTCACCTACAAGTTTATTTAGAAGAAAGTCAGCTGACTCCAAATGGGGCTTATTCCCAAGTATGTGTTTCACAGGATTGTAAAAACCTTTCCCAAAACCTGGATCAAGTCCTACATCTTGAACTTGTTCTGATTTCTAAGAGCAGCCATGCAGCTTTTCTAGGGGTGGGGTGGAGTTAAGCTTGCCTTTCTCCTGCCTTCCCCCTTTTCCTGTAACAAACAACACCTGCTCTACCTGAATGTGTGGTAGCAGAAGCAAAAAGTTGAGCTATGAGTTCAGTCCATCTTTGGTATCTGTAAGGTCTTTGGAGACAGCATTTTTGCCCCGTTCAATATGCAGTTTGTTATTGCGACTGGAAGTTGGAGGAAACATTCTTTCCCTCGGCTCAGGCAGATCGGTTCCCATTGTTTTAAATCAAGAAATCTATCTCAAAGACAAAGCAGTTTTTTTTATATAAATCTGTAGAAGATCAGTTAAGATAGACAGCAAAGCATATGCTTGTAGTTGAAGTTCTGGCAGCAGATGTGATGTGCAACTGATGGTCAAGATGTTGTGGTTCAGAGTTGGAAAGCAAATAATTCCTGGGAGGAAGAATTCTACGGTCTTCGGCAGCTGATCCAGGAATAAAATAAATAAGCAATAAAAATCCACTTCCTGTTTTGAGAGTTTGCATTTCATACTGGCAAAATTCACCTACTCAATTCAATTTCATGCTTCCATAAATAAACCTGGCACCTTCTAAAATGCTTCCCCATCTGTTTTACAACTAGGAGCATTTTATTTAAAGCACCCCTGGGATTCACACCAATAAGAGGGTGTGTGTGTGTGTGTGTGTGTGTGTGTGTGTGTGTGTGTAAGGACTATTTGTGAAGAAAACAACTTTTCAACTCAGAAAGAACACAGTAAAATGATCAAAAGTTTCCTGAAATTCTCTCATAAATGAATTACCTCACAAGTAATCATGTTTTCCCCTCACTACCACTCACCATAGCTGCCAAGTTTTCCCTTTTCTCGCGAGGAAGCCTATTCAGCATAAGGGAAAATCCCTTAAAAAAAGGGATAACTTGGCAGCTATGCCACTCACAGACTGTGTGGTTGATCCTTATTTTTATTTTTATAGTTTTATATACTTACGAGAGAAATCTTTATTTTTATAGTGCGTAAATATCGCTCTTTTGTGCTCTGTAAATTAGATATGAGCTTAAAGAACTAAAACAGAGCACAAGAACAGAGTAAGTGAGGTATATTGACAGGCATTCACCAGTACCTTAAATTCCACGGGTTTTTCTTTCTTTAGGTTGGACATGAGGACTAAAAGACAATCTCAAAGGCTTCATGGAAAATGAAGCAGGGTTTTCACCTAAAGAGAGATGGAGGCTTGTACGAGTTCGGAAGGAGTTTGAGGCGAGAGGAATCAGCAAGAACGAATGGATCTAGTAATTTGAGATCCTTTGAAGCTGGAAGTTTTTTTCGTATTGATTGATTGATTGTATTTATTAACCACTTAATATCCCGAATTTCTAAGCAGTGTGTACATACATGTAGAAAGGAAACGCCGATAAAAACTTGTGATTAAAAAATATATATGCTGCCTTCTCCAGCGCTTTAGCATACTCAGGAATCAAAGGTTTGGTGTCTCTTTTGCAGGAAATGTACACTTTTTTGTGCATTCAGCCATTTCCAAAACCTATACAAAGAATAAGAAGAATTAAAGTTAATCCTCAAAACAGAAAACCAGCTAGAAAGGCTTACTGAAGGAAAAAAGCCTTTGCCCAGCACTTGAAGTTCAGCAAGGAGGGGGCCTGTTTAATCTCAGTCATGAAGGAGTTCAACAGGATTGTGACCACACCGAGTATTCTTTTCCAGGGACGCGGGTGGCACTGTGATCTAAACCACTGAGCCTCTTGGGCTTGTTGATCAGAAGGTCAGCATTTCGAATTCGCGCAATGGGGTGAGCTCCTGTTGCTCTGTCCCAGCTCCTGCCAACCTAGCAGTTTGAAAGCACACCAGTGCAAGTAGATAAATAGGTACCACTGCAGCGGGAAGATAAACGTTGTTTCTGTGTGCTCTGGTTTCCGTCACAGTGTTCTGTTGTGCCAGAAGCGGTTTAGTCATGCTGGCCACATGACCCAGAAAGCTGTCTGCGGACAAACGCCGGCTCCCTCGGCCTGAAAGCGAGATGCGCACCGCAACCCCATAGTCGCCTTTGACTGGACCTAACTGTTCAGGAGTCCTGTCCTTTTCCAGTGGCTGAAATAACGTTTGTTTGTTTTTTATTTTATTTTTTAAAAACTTACTTAGTTGAGTGATTAAATGATACCTTTGGTCCAATTTACTCCTTCGGAATTCCATCAGGTTGGAAGTTTACAATATGAAAATGAAAGCACATATGTCCAGGACACAGTTTTATGTCTCAAGTTCAAAACCCAGATAAGAAAGAACAAGCAGAGCAGAGCTGAATGCTGAATGTGGTATCAGCTTTGAAGACTGAGATGCCTATGATAAAAGTGTGTACATTTGGGATACCATTCTGTATTTCAGTTTTGAACCCTGCGCATTCTTTGACGGGTGCCAGGTAATGCAATAGCTGAAGCAAGGCCTCTCAAATACCGTACTCTAGTAGTTAATAATACAGCCTTTAAAAATATTGTTTCTCCTGGCTCCTTTTCCAACTTGTCTTGCCTTCTTTGACAACCACTCACATAGCATTCTGCCTCTCAGCTCTCACAGCGAGTTTCTGTTATTTTGCAAACACTGGGTTAGCTCCCATCATTCATTATCAAATCCCCATCTTCACTTCCGATAGCCTTGATCTATCCATCACCCGCTTCCTTACAGTTCTCCAGCTGTTTGAACAATGCCACCTATAATGCTCCCTAATGCTGCTCACTGTCAACAATCCTTTCCCAACGCAGGTAAGAAATCTTATGTTTTTTATTTGTCTCAGGCTGGAGTGTTATTTAACTTGTCACTGAAACAAGAGTCAGACTTTCGTCTGCAAACGCCGCTTGTCTTGACTTAATCTCAGCTGATGTTTCTCAATTACAGACTTTGTAACAATTACTGCGGCACTATCTGATTTTATGATTGACACAACATAGAGCTTTTTAAATTAAAAAGAGCTGTGCAAATAAATGTAGCCTTTTCACTTCCACCTCTGTGCTACAAATAACTCAGATGCCTTATTGTTTGATAGTTGTGCTATGCTCATTGCCACAAGGGTTTTCTCACTTTTACTATTCCAAAAAGGCTATTTATTTTGACCTAAGGCACAGCTTTTAAACAAATACGTGTAAGAAGCAGGAGTTGCCAAATATTACTATCACTGCAATCACTACAAAACAATTCCCTTTTTTTAACGTATTACACAGGGAATCTATTACATCATCAATGTAATTTTGACTGTGTGCTTTTTAAAACCCCTAAGTGTGCACTTTCAATTACATTTACATTAACTACTAACTAAAAATGCAAATCTTCCATGTTAAATGTAAGTAGATAAATATATTAATGGTCCTATACAATAATTCCTGCACAGCCAACCCAAAATAGAACGCAACAGTATTCTTGCTTGCTGGTTGCAGGAAAGAAAACAGCTTTCTTTCTTAAGATTTTGAGACCCTTCCCCACAGAAATATTCAGAAACAAGTTGGCCATAACCAGAGTAACATTTCAGTTGGAAGGAGGGCATACCCTCCAATGTTCATCTGATGAAAATAGGGACATTCCATAATGATTGTTTTACTATTTATACCCCACATATCTTATTGGGTTGCCCCGGCACTCTGGGCAGCTTCCAACATATATAAAAACATAATAAAACATTTAAAAACCTTCCCTATACAGGATTGCCTTCAGATGGCTCAGGAGTTGGATAACTCCATACCCTCTAACATTTCTCCAATGCAAATGGGGACATCCTAAGGAAAAGTGGGACATTCCGGGATCAAATCAGAAACTGGGGCAGCTTCTCTAACTCAGGGACGTCCCTGGAAAATAGGGACGCTTGGAGGGTCTGTAAGGGGAACTGGGGGCTGATAAAATATGAGTTATATTTAGGAGACACCCATGCACAGAGTTTGCTTGATCTACCTGATTGGCTGTGGAGCCAGAAAAAAAAATACTACTGTGCACTTGAGCATGTGTAGCAAAATACAAAATACTATATGAGTAGTAACCTCATTTACAGAGGGACTCGGATGACACATTTAGTAAGATGCAAGATGAAGAAGTAAGGATGCATTTCAAATAGTACACAAGAACTGGAAACAAAAAAACAACATTTTAAAGGTTTGTTTTCTCATTCTTCCTACCAGAATATGCATGGGTAGAAACATCCTTCCACCAGATGTCAGCAAAGCATTCTCTAAGCACCAGCTGCAATTTGCTTCCAGCCTCCTGTTCCATCTACATAACAAACGTAATAGACTAGTGTCTTCAGATAAAGCCCTTATAAGGGGTGACCACAGAGGCAGACAAAAAGTGAGGCTCTTTGATTGGCATTTGCTAGCATTTGTGTGCTATTTATTTCCCATCAAAGTTATTTGTTTTGCCTTACGCTTTCCACATTTCCTTGATAACTTCTCATTATTAAGTTTTGAAAACCGATTACGTGAGCAGTTCTGTTGGTTCACAATTAACTCCTGGGCCCGTTAAAAATGAAGATCTCGGTACAGTTTGGGATAGTGGACCAGGACTTGGGAGATCAGGGTTCAAATATCTACCCAGCCATAAAGTTCACTGGTGACCTTGGGCCAGTCACCGCCTCCCAGCCTGACCTACCCCACAGGGTTGTTGCAGGGAATTAAATCAGGAGAGGGAGAGTTATGTACACCATCTTGAGCTCCTTGAAGAAAAATATGGGGTATAAATGTAGTAGTAGTAGTAGCAGTAATAATAATAATAATAATAATAATAATAATAATAATAATAATAATACCCCGCCTCTGGGCAGCTTCCAACAGAATATTAAAAAAACGAGAAAACATCAAACATGAAAAACTTCCCTTCAGTTGTCTTCAGGTGTCTTCTAAAAGTCAGATAGTTGTTTATTTCCTTGACATCTGATGGGAGGGTGTTCCACAGGGTGGGCGCCACTACCGAGAAGGCCCTCTGCCTGGTTCCCTGTAACCTCACTTCTCACAGTGAGGGAACCGCATGAAGAGCCTCGGAGCTGGACCTCAGTGTCTGGGCTGAACGATGGGGGTGGAGACGCTCCTTCAGGTATACTGGACCGAGGCCGTTTAATAAATAAATAGACAATTTAGGATTAGAACTGCTTGCTTGGGTGTTTTAGAAAAAGTAGCTGCACAGGTAATTGTATGTAGGTCCCATTGAAATCATCTGGACTGGACATTCCATTTACTAAGCAAACCAGCTCCATCCTGGGGACAAGCGAAAGAGGACACCTTCAGCCGGTGTGGTTCCCCTTTATCAAATAGACAACAAAACAAGACAACGACCTATCCTCCCAATGGCATATGAAACATTCTGGCTAACCTGGCCCAACAATCCTCCAGAAACAGGCACACAAACAAAGCACATTGCAACTGACTGAACACAACCAACCAGGCTCCGGACCAGGCACCCCCAAACTTCGGCCCTCCAGATGTTTTGGACTACAATTCCCATCTTCCCTGACCACTGGTCCTGTTAGCTAGGGATCATGGGAGTTGTAGGCCAAAACATCTGGAGGGCCGCAGTTTGGGGATGCCTGCTCTGGACCCTCTCATCTCTCGCAATGACAATAAACATTAAATAAAAGTTCAAATAAAAGATCTACTTGTGTGATGCTGACACGATATCCTACACAAACGCTATGCAATAGAATGAAAGAATGGTACCCTTCCATCATGGGACGTGGGTGGCGCTGTGGTCTAAACCACTGAGCTTCTTGGGCTTGCCAATCGGAAGGTTGGCGGTTTGAATCCCTGCGATGGGGTGAGCTCCCGTTGCTCTGTCCCAGCTCCTGCCAACCTAGCTGTTTGAAAGCATGCCAGTGCAAGTGGATAAATAGGTAAATGGCATTTCCATGCTCTCTGGCTTCCATCACGGTGTGGTATAGTCATGCTGGCCACATGACCCGGAAAGCTATCTGTGGACAAACTCCAGCTCCCTTGGCCTGAAAGTGAGATGAACCCCAAAGTCACCTTTGACCAGACTTAACTGTCCAGGGGTCCTTTACCTTTACCCTCCCATCTCTCTCCCCACCACCACCACATGATATCTAGAACGACAGTATCTCATACAAAATGTAAATGAAACATGAAAAAGACTCTATAAATAAAAAATGGAGATGCTGTATGTACTTTCCCCCATTCATTTGTTTGTTTTGTAACACAAGGAAACTTCTAATAAAAACTAATCGAAAAAATCAGAGACAGTTTGGCCATGGATTTTCATGGGAGCAGGAACATAGAAACAGATCAATTGTGTTGTGAATGTTTTGTAGGCAACAGACCACGTTATCAGATGTGACTCAGCCCTCTTAATATTTTTGATGAAAAATGCTGTTGCCTATAAAACGCAAAAAAAAGCTCATAGTTACACTTTTATGTATTAACTATTTTATGTGCACACAAACACACACACACACACACACACACACACACACAGAAAGTGAGAGTCTTCACAGAATTAACACAGATTTTTGCAGAATTAACAATCCATCAAAAATCATATAGGAATTAAAGTCTTCTGAAAACATCTGTGTTGATTTGAGAAACACTTTCTTGAAGATGTGTTGTTGATGTAAGAAATAAACACAAACCATCTATCAATAAATGAATCCAACTGTGTTTGGTGGACAAACACTTGTATTTGTTCAGGCAATTGTTCATTGAGTCTAAATAACATAAAAAGTTGTCATATACAAAACCAGACCATTGGTCCATCTAGCTCACGACTGTCAACACCACGATGAGGAAACTTTTTAAGCCTGACATCCACATTGCCTTCTGGTCAACCTTGCAAGGGCAGCATGCCAAGTGTGGGCAGCCAAACTGGCTAGAGCAATAAATGTGAGTTTTGTCTTTCTGCAAGTGCCTAGATTCTTCACGCTCACATCTCTCCCTATCATCCATCTAGACAAGCAAGAAGACAGCTTCTGTAAGTCCAGGACTGTCCCTGGAAAATAGGGACACTTGGAGGGTCTGTGACATGCACCAGATTCAGTCAATGGTCAAACCACACCAAGCTGATTTGGGCAGATCCAGGCTCTGACTGTGGTAGGTTGAGACAGTTATGGCTTAGGCCTCCTGGAACAATCTGGGGCTGTCAGTGGGCAGGGCATTGGGTGGGAAGAAGGAGAAGCAGGGAGCAATATGCGGCTATTTGCAGGAGGAACAAGCTACAGAGGTAGACTCTAACAGAATTGAAAATGGGGTGACTTGAGACCTCAGAGGTCACAAGGTGGGAAGAGGAGACCCAAGCATCAGACTGGGAAGGGCAAAAAACAACAGCCCCCAGCTCCCACCCCCAGCACTACCAGTTCATCCCTCACAGTCACTGCCATGTGACAATAGTGACAGCTGATGCAGGAGTCATTTTGAGGGGCAGCTGCAAATGAGGTATTTTCTGATTCCTTCAAATTATCGGGCAACACCAGGTATTTCAGCAAGTCCGCAAATAAGTGAGTGTAAGATAGTTCTCTGACTTGATATTCCTAACTTTGGTTGAAATTGTGTTACAGGCTTTTTTAAATTTAAAAACGTGTCTATCATACACCAAATGATCCACCATTGTATGTGTATAGCTAAACTAGGGCTGAAAAAAATTAGATTCTGGACCTGGATACCCAGTTTCTTCAAAGCAAATCCCTTTTGATTTCGGTAAATCTTGCTTCTCAGGAACTTGAGGTTTAGTAGGGATAAGTGTGGAAAACAATCTTTGAGAAAAGGTGGAACTTACAAATTCAGCAAATCCAAATCCAAAATAGCCAATGAATCATGGCTGTGTGGTTTTTATTACAGCTTTTCTATATTACAGCAGGTTGGCTTAGCATGAGCTTGTGCAAATATTTTCTTTGATTTCGGAGCAGATGGTTTGATAGACCCAGGGTTTTACTTTGACTTTATAAGATGTAGAGATGCAGATGGGCCATTTTATAATCCATTTTATTACACCAGAGCCATGGAAAAAATAAAAGACATGCAGGAAGCACAAGCAATCCTTTTCTGCGTATGCATGGCTAGCCCGCATATGCAGAAAAGGATGGCTTGTGCTTCCTGCATGTCGTGTGTGTGTGTGTGTGTGTGTGTGTGTGTGTGTGTGTAAGGGCAATTACAGGTTTGTTTGTTTGTTTGTTTATGAAATTTAGATCCCTCCATTGGGACGCAGGTGGCGCTGTGGGTTAAACCATAGAGCCTAGGGCTTGCCGATCAGAAGGTCGGCCGTTCTGCGACGGGGTGAGCTCCCGTTGCTCAGTCCCAGCTCCTGCCAACCCAGCAGTTCGAAAGCACCTCAAAGTGCAAGTAGATAAATAGGTACCGCTCCAAGCGGGAAGGTAAACGGCGTTTCCGTGTGCTGCTCTGGTTCGCCAGAAACAGCTTTGTCATGCTGGCCACATGACCTGGAAGCTGTACGCCGGCTCCCTCGGCCAATAACGCGAGATGAGCGCCAGAACCCCAGAGTCGGTCACGACTGGACCTAATGGCCAGGGGTCCCTTTACCTTTATTCCTCCCAAAGGAACCCCAGGCAGCAGGTTGGTGGGCCTACTAAAGGTGTCAGATGAACCTCCCTGGGGAGAGCTTTCCACAAATGGGGAGCCACTGCAGAAAAGGCCCCGTCTTCATGTTGCCACCCTCCAGACCTCCTCGTGGAAAAGGCACATGAAGAAGGGCCTCAGAAGATGATCTCTGGGTCTGCGTAGGTTCGTATAGAAAGAGGTGGTCCTTGAGGTATATAAACTTGTTGAAAGCACATGTCACAATTGCCCCCCCCCTCCAATAAATCTGGGCAGATAGCACACATACATCCAACCAAGCGCATAAATGCATACACATGAAAACTAAGCTCCATGCTCTGGATGTTATTTCATGAATCATTCTTGTATATTGCATTCATTAAGATTTCTACTTCAAGAGGACTACGGAAAGGCACTGAATGCCAAAACTGTTGGCATCCTATCATAAGGTGAGCTCACACATAGATTTTTAATGATGACTGACAGTGATGACTTGCCTGTGTGAAAGAGTTGTCCATAGATCAAACACCACATACAATGCTTCCCCACCCCCCTCACACATCATCTCAAATGTGCTTTTCAGCAAAGGCAGTTTGCACATTCAGCTGTGAACCATCTAGCAAAATACCACCAAGCAATAAGATGGGCTTGTTCATGTGCTGTCAGAGTGGCATGAGAGTTGCCATTGCTGGATACTGGACACTGGGCAGCTGTTTTCCGAATTTAAAGTTCCCAAATTAGTATGCGATGCAAAAAGTGAAATTTGTTGTGACAATATATTGCAATTTGAAAGCAACAGTTTTGGAATACGAATTCTTTAAGTTAATAACGGCTATAATTTGACGTTGGCGGCTGTCTTGAGACTGAGATGTGAATTATAACCTGCATGCAATTAAACATGCACATTAGTTGTGGGTCCATCTTTCATGAAGAATCTGCAATGCTCTGTGTTCCCCCAAAGTGGCAAAGTTTCTGTCATGGTATCTCTAGAACTATGCAAGTGATACTAATTCTAAGGCTTTGATTGTCACTTTAACGAAACTTAAGTGAAGTTCTTACGTCTGCAGTTCAGAAATACCTGTCTAATGACATAATAATAATAATAATAATAATAATAATAATAATAATTTTTATTATTTATGCCCTGCCCATCTGGCTGGGTCTCCCCAGACACTTTGAGTGGCTCCCAACAGAATATTAAAAGAGAATAAAACATCAAACATTAAAAACTTCCCTAAACAGGGCTACCTTCAGATGTCTTCTAAAAGTCAGATAGTTGTTTATTTCCTTGACATCTGATTTGATGGGTGTTCCACAGGGTGGGCGCCACCACCGAGAAGGCCCTCTGCCTGGTTCCCTGTAACCTCACTTCTCGCAGTGAGGGAACCGCCAGAAGGCCCTCAGAGCTGGACCAACCCGAATATCATAACATTGTTGCAAGCTTTTGAACTCTTCATCACATAATATGTAACGCAAAGCTGCGGTGGGGGTGGGGTGGGGAAGGGAGGGAGGGAAGAGGATGATGGGGGGGAAACAAAACAGGGAAGTTTCTAATTCTGGTGTGAACTCACTGGCTGGGGGACCAGTGCCAGGTACAGTGGTACCTCGGTTTAAGTACTCAATTGGTTCCGGGGAGCCATTCGCTCCCCGAAAAGTACTTAAACCAGGCGCTGATAGTTCGTGTGTGCAAAGCGCCGATAGAGCGCTTCTGTGCATGCATGCGCCACGGACCCCGGAAGTAAACACTTCTGGGTCCGCAGAGTGCTTAAACCAAAAGCACTCAAACCGCAGCGGACTTAAACCGAGGTATGACTGTATCTCCCAAAATGCAGTGCCTGTTGTTGGCATAGAGCCTATATATTTACAAGCCTGGGGCATGGGGGTCCCTCCATCCCATCTTATTAGGAGATCTGGAAAAGGCTCAGGCTGCAGTCGACGAGAAGCCGAGTCCTCGTCCAGACTTTTCTTAGATATCCCTTCCCTTCACCCAATCCCAGAGAAATAAAACACTTTCTTCTGGAAACAAATGTTCATGCCCGAAAAGCGCCTAGCGTGCGTGCCAGTAAATCATGCACGAAGCCGATAGAAAGATAAAGTTCTGAAACGCTGGACACATCTGTTAGGTGTTCATAAGCCCGCAGAAGGTTGCTATATTGTTGCATCACTACAGGAAATATTATATCAAAAAGCTGGCTCTGCCGTTGCAGGTTGAGAAGAGATTCCAATATCTCTTCCAGATGTACAGTGTTTCGGGTCTGAAAACTTGATTGTTCCTCTGTTTCTGTGCTCCGTGGAGGCAACCCTTTACGCTGAAAGACGGCTTTGGGGTGGGGGTGGGGGACTCCACTGATTCATTCTGCTACTTCTTCACCAGTTGGGAATATCCACATTTTGTTGCGGCCTGGAGAGGTATAAAAAATATGGGCCTGCAATTTTTTTGTGAGGACTGCAGAGAGCAATGTATGTACATTACTCCCAGCATAGGTCTGGAGCTTCTGTATTCTAGCGACATAACGTTGCAAAATAGGATGAAAAAGGCATCCATCAGCAAGCCTGGAATTTTGAAAACTGATGGTTACTGTTACGACCAATGTCGAGAAATATTGGCTATGTTTAAAATGGGATGTGTTTCACGGCCACTGTTCCCACTACATGCTAACTACATTAACATGGCAAAAACAAAAAAAGCGCTGCTGGAAAATTGGACCTGGGCAGACAGAGGTTGTCCAGGTAATGGGGGTGTGTATGTGAAGTGACAGGAAAAGAGTGTCCTTAGCAAGGTGTGCTGGGAAAAAGAACAAAGACGGAGATCCATCTTGGGCAGGCTGGCTGAAGGGAGATTGGAAGTGATGCCTTTGACTCCAGTGTTGCACTGCTGTGGGGGAACAAGCCCCTTTTGAGATGAATCATAGAATCATAGAGTTGGAAGAGACCACAAGGGCCATCCAGTCCAACCCCCTGTCAAGCAGGAAACACCATCAAAGCATTCCTGACAGATGGCTGTCAAGCCTCTGCTTAAAGACCTCCAAAGAAGGAGACTCCACCACACTCCTTGGCAGCAAGTTCCACTGTCGAACAGCTCTCACTGTCAGGAAGTTCTTCCTAATGTTTAGGTGGAATCTTCTTTCTTGTAGTTTGAATCCATTGCGCCATGTCCGCTTCTCTGGAGCAGCAGAAAACAACCTTTCTCCCTCCTCTATATGACATCCTTTTATATATTTGAACATGGCTATCATATCACCCTTTAACCTTTTCTTCTCCAGGCTAAACATACCCAGCTCCCTAAGCCGTTCCTCATAAGGCATCATTTCCAGAAGTTTGACCATTTTGGTTGCCCTCCTCTGGACATGTTCCAGCTTTTCAGTATCCTTCTTGAACTGTGGTGCCCAGAACTGGACACAGTACTCCAGGTGAGGTCTGACCAGAGCAGAATACAGTGGTACTATTACTTCCCTTGATCTAGATCAGGCATCCCCAAACTTCGGCCCTCCAGATGTTTTGGACTACAATCCCCATCATCCCTGACCACTGGTCCTGTTAGCTAGGGATCATGGGAGTTGTAGGCCAAAACATCTGGAGGGCCGCAGTTTGGGGATGCCTGATCTAGATGCTATACTCCTATTGATGCAGCCCAGAATCGCATTGGCTTTTTTAGCTGCTGCATCACACTGTTGACTCATGTCAAGTTTGTGGTCTACCAAGTCTTCTAGATCCTTTTCACATGTACTGCTCTCAAGCCAGGTGTCACCCATCCTGTAAGATCTGAACCCTGCTCCATCTAAACTCAGTATGTGAACAAATCATATTTCTTAAAGCTACAACAGCCTCTGCTGCATCTTCAATTCTCCAAGGGAGCACAGGCCCTGGTGGAGGTCAAAGCCCCCTGGAATCCCGTGTATGACTCAGTAACAGTATATTGGATGCAGGATGTGGGTGGCGCTGTGGTCCAAACCACTGAGCCTCTTGGGCTTGCTGATCAGAAGGTCAGCGGTTCGAATCCCCACAACAGAGTGAGCTTCTGTTGCTCTGTCCCAGCTCCTGCCAACCTAGCAGTTCAAAAGCACACCAGTGCAAGTAGATAAATAGGTACTGCTGTGGCGGGAAGGTAAACGGCATTTTCATGCACTCTGGTTTCTGCCACTGTGTTCTGTTGCACCAGAATTGGTTTAGTCATGCTGGCCACATGACATGGAAAGCTGTCTGTGGACAAATGCCGGCTCCCTCGGCCTGAAAGCAAGATGAGTGCCACAATCCCATAGTCGCCTGGGACTGGACTTAACCGTCTAGGGGTCCTTTATCTACCTTTTAAACCTATATTAGTTGCCACTTTTTATACATAGATGGAGGGTCGCTGATGTGATGAAAGGCATTTGCATGTGTGGGTTTATATTTTAGGGTACCCACCATCTTGTGTTTTTTTGCCCTTCTGGCACATTTGAGATTTGTTTTCATTAGTATGGAACCCCACCAAATCTGAACAA
Source organism: Zootoca vivipara (assembly GCF_965207765.1). Lineage (NCBI taxonomy): Eukaryota > Metazoa > Chordata > Lepidosauria > Squamata > Lacertidae > Zootoca > Zootoca vivipara. Next base: position 16,071,281 of record NC_142586.1, read on the forward strand.
GAGCAACTATTTGGTGTTATAATCAGCTCATATGCATCAGATGTTTAAAAACGTCGTCGTAAAGATGTTTTTTTTTAAAAAAATGCAAGCCTACAGGTTGCTTTTGATCTTGTACCCAAAAGCATTCACCCAAAAATCTGGAGGCTGTTTACTTTCCCAGCTAGCATCTGCAAATATTAATGACATTTCCCAGCAGAAAACTTGATGCAATTAAATACCATTTTCTTTTTATTACTTTGGCCTTCTGTTTGTATTTTAATTCTCATATTTTCTCAGGCAAGTTGCAAGTTCACACAGCAAGGGCAATGAGGCAAAAAGAAAGTCTGTGGCCCATGGGGTTGATTACATGTTGAACCTTGAGTACAATCATATTCATAACTTATAGGATCATACTGATCTCATCTGAGGCTGATTGCAAAAAATGATGGTATGGAAGAAAAACTGGTCAGCTGATCCAACTTATTACAATTTGTAATGGTATGTCCAGATTCTATTGGATCTGTTTATGCTTGCCTGGGGTCCATCAGAGATTCTACAAAATTCGTTTCCAAATAAATTTGGCTGAGAAATTTAGAGAAGATTTCTTAATATCTCCCACTCATGGCATGGGCTGCTTTTGGGCTAGAAAGATACATGCAGGTGTATAATAGTGTGTTTAAGAACTGCAAGTCACTGGTTTGAATCTTACCTTTGCCATTTTCGCAGCCTCCCCCTCCCCATCATTGCCATTGGCAATATGGGGGGGGGGGGATAAGAAGAGTTTAGCTTAAAGTTTCACCCACATCTTCTTTGATAATTCGTTTGGGGTGTGAGGACAAAATAATGTCTCTGCAAACAAATATAGGGCAGGGAAGAAATATCCCTGATTCCCCCCCCCCCCAAGGTGGGGCTGCTGCTTATCTCCATGATCTTTGTGAAGTAGCTACGGGTTGTTTTTTGGTTTTTGAAAAGTTGTGTTAACATTACAAAGAACCCCCTTCGTAGCTTCTTGTTGGCTGCACTTCCTCAAAAATGGCCCAGTGCCATGTTGCATCACACCATGAAGTTGCATTGCATTGCATTGCTCCCAAGACATTCCAAAAACTGCGGCAGATAATGGTGAGGAGCCAGTGTGGTGTAGTGGTTAAGAGTGGTAGACTTGTAATCTGGTGAACCGGGTTCACGTCTCCGCTCCTCCACATGCAGCTGCTGGGTGACCTTGGGCTAGTCACACTCCTCTGAAGTCTCTCAGCCCCCCTCACCTCACAGAGGGTTTGTTGTGGGGGAGGAAGGGAAATAATAATAATAATAATAATAATAATAATAATAATAATAATAATAATAATACAGTGGTACCTCTACTTACAAATTTAATGCGTTCCGAATGCACATTCGTATGTCGAAAAAAACTGTAAGTCGAATCCCATTGGAATGCATTGGGAGAAAAAAATCATAAGTAGAAGCAACCCTATATAAAAATTCGTAAGTAGAAAAAATCCTATCTAAACCACATCCAAGATGGCGGACGGAGCTCCATTCGTAAGTAGAAACATTCGTAAGTAGAGGTACCACTGTAATAATAATTTATTATTTATACCCCGCCCACCTGGCTGGGTTTCCCCAGCCACTCTGGGCGGCTTCCAATAGAAAAATGAAATAAAATAATCTATTAAACATTAAAAGCCTCCCTAAACAGGGCTGCCTTCAGATGTCTTCTAAAAATCTGGTAGCTGTTTTCCTCTTTGACATCTGATGGGAGTGTGTTCCACAGGGCGGGCGCCACCACCAAGAAGGCCCTCTGCCTGGTTCCCTGTAACCTCGCTTCTCAGAGTGAGGGAACCGCCAGAAGGCCCTTGGTACTGGACCTCAGTGTCCGGGCAGAACGATGGGGGTGGAGACACTCCTCCAGGTATACTGGACCAAGGAAAGGAGAAGGTTAGCCGCTTTGAGACTCCTTCAGGTAGTGATAAAAGTGGGATATCAAATCCAAACTACTACTACTACTACTCCTCTTCTTCTTCTTCTTCTTCTTCTTCTTCTTCTTCTTCTTCTTCTTCTTCTTCTTCTTCTTCTTCTTCTTCTTCTTCTTCTTCTGGCTTCCATAAGCTGAAACTCTGGGAGTGCCTTGGGAATTACACCCTGCCACTCCCGAGGCATTTCGGGAAATGCAGCAGGAGGCAGGGCAAGCTCTCTGTAGTTGGCTACATTCCCTGGAGCACTTTAGGAGCGATGTGACATCATGTCGCATCATGCGCAATGTGCCTGCCAGCGTGGCTGGCAGGAAGTTGGAGGAAGTGCCTCACGCCTTGTGCAGTGTGGTGCTAAAAACAAACAAACAAAAACCTTAATGCATGGAGGGAATCCTATATTGGCCCTAGTCATCTCATAAGGTTATGGAAAGTAAGCAGAACGTCCTCCGTTCACAAAATTCCTACTCTGGATGATGATGCTACATAAAATCACACCCCTAAATGTTGGGGAAACTGGAGGGAGGATTGTAGCACCAATAATAATAATAATAATAATAATAATAATAAATTTAATTTATAGCATAATTTTAAGGATTATAATACAGTGGTGCCTCGCTTAACGAATGCCCTGCTTAACGAAATTTCCGCTTAACGAAAGGTTTTTTTCTAGTGGAGGCTGCCTCGCTAGACAAATTTGTTTTATGAAAAATTCATCTAGTGAATCACGGTTTCCCATAGGAATGCATTGAAATTCAATTAATGCGTTCCTATGGGCAAAAAAAAATTCAAAAAAATTCAATGCATTCCTATGGGATTCACTAGACGAATTTTTCGTTATAAGAAAAGACCCGTGGAACGAATTAATTTCGTCTAGCGAGGCACTACTGTAACTACATTATGTGTGGGGTGTGTGTTGAGCACCTGATAGTGGTGTACAAATGAACGTCATGCGCATCATCTGCATGGTTGGGAGCACCATTCCAAAATAAATCAGCCCCACATGGTATGTGTAGAATCACTCTAGGTTTGCAATCCTGCATCCATTTCCTTCCATGCAAGCTTGTTGGATTCCAGGGTGAGGTTTCGGGGTCAAAGACCGATACATTTTGCAACTGGTGACTGCGCTGCATTGCAGCACACACCAACAGCCCTTTAGCAGACTACAACACTGACAAGGGAAGGAGGGACTCAGGTTTATTCACTTCCAGAAAACGAAGCCTATTTAAAAAGGAGGCGTGTGCTCTCCAACGAAGGTGACAAACCGTAGAAGGATTTGAAAACAAAACAAACCACACGCATGTGGATAAACTAATCCTTCATTTCAAGTTAGGTTGTTAGTTTTGCAAGCAGGGAATCTGGCTGTTTGTGTGTGCATCCTTAAGTACATAATAGGTTATGAGGAGGCTGTATAAACAGAGTGACTGTATTTTAACATTAAATATTAAATTAATCATTTCTATCAGCTCCAGACTACAAGGAACAGTTGCTCTCTAATAGTTAAATGCCATTTAGATTTCAAGGGCTTTGATTTATTGGAAGAAACCTGCTGGGCAGAACATACTGTGGAGCTGATTAATGTCAGATTCTGTCATCAGTTTCCACTTAGATTCTTGGCCAGCTCCGATATCTCCTCCCTTAAGGATCCAGAAAGAATTCAAGGCCTGATCCAAGAGCCTTTGCTGGCATGGGGTTTGCAGAATGTGGTGCTTGCAAAATCAAGAAGATGAATGGAAGTGGAATTCCATGTTCTCCACCGGACTTGTTTATGTAACTCATTTCTCTAGAGAAAGCCGTCCAACACGGGGACCACACCAGCAAGGGAAACAAATCAATAGCATGTTCACTGGGTTTGTTACAGATGTCTTGCATTTCCTTCGCCGCTTTTATATGCTCCCTCGTAGGTTGTCAAAGTAGAAAATGTCTAGAGTAAGAATGCAGGGCTACTATTGCTGTCTAGATTTACATTCATCACTGGACTCATACGTTTCCTCTTACAAATCAGTTGATTGTAAATGCTGATAAGAAGACTAGACATCCGCTGCCTAAACTGAGTTAGTAAAAGAAAGGAGAGAGAGTTCTTTATTATCTGAAGTGTTGGGCTTCGTTAGATGTGTGTGCATGTTGTCTGAAAGGGTAGTATTGGTTTTTCTTAAATATTATGTGTGCATACTCCTGCACCTTATTTTTATTCATTTACACGATACTTAAGCTCATAACGATATCAGGATGGTGTAATGTGGAAATAAGAGTCCCATCCTGCTATCAGTGAAATGCATACCTGCCAAGTAGACACAACTTCCGGTGTCGCTTTGCCCATCTATGGACACCAGAAAATGGCTGCACCGGAAGTCACGTCTATGCATATCTGGAAGTGTGTAGACGCAACTTCTGGTGCTGGCACCGGCCATTTTCAGTGCCCATAGATGGGCAAAGCGACACCGGAAGTTGCGTCTACACACTTCCGGACATGCGTAGACACAATTTCCGGTGCCGGCGCCAGCCATTTTCTGGTGCCCATAGATGGGCAAAGCGGCACCAGAAAAATGGTCGCCGACAGGAGCCAAAATAAGGGAGATTAACGGGAGAGGAGCTCAAACGGGAGACCAGCGGGAAAGGGTAAGAAAAAAACGGGGGTTTCCCGGGAAATACAGGGTACTTGGCAGCTGTGGTGAAATGTGAGCAGTAGTCTTATGGTATAGAACAAGTAAAGCTGATACGAAAGAGAACATGCTAAACTCTGTCAATAGTTCACCCGGCTGCCAAGAAGCGGAATGAATCTGGGAAACGGGAGAGTGTTTGCCATGGGTGAAAAAGTTTGGAAACTCTCCTCTAGTGATAACAATGTTGCTGCTTTTATACCAAGTATATAGTGACTGGACAAAATCCATGCTTGAAAAGAGCTGTGCAACGATTGGCACACCCATTGACAATATTCATCTCTAAACAATTAAGCGGGTATTTGGTCACAGATGAGTTTTGTGGTTTTTTTGCCTGGAGGCTATGTTGTAAAGTTGCAGATTTTGAAGCTGTGTACAAACACAACTTTATTTGAGTGGCGGGACCTCTCGGGAACCACATGAATCGCATTCTCTTAATACAGTTTCCCAGGATCCATAGGCAGTGCTGCATTGATTAGCTGGTACCTTTTACATTATGAGAAGGACCACCGCTTGGTGGTAGAACACAGGAATGAAGCCCCAAGCTAGCGTCACCTATTGTCTGAAACTCTGGGCAGCCACCGCCTGTCAATCAATACCTAGACAATACTGAGTGAAACAGATAGATGCTATAAAAAGCAGACTCCAAGAGCCCTCCTCCAGTTTTTACTTGTATATCCTGTATTTTGATCTAATAATAATAAAATAATAAATTTGTATTTAGACCCCGCCCTCCCCAGTCAAAAACCGGGCTCAGGGCGGCTCACACCAACAAAACCACAATAAAACACAAAAACAATCAATTAAAATACAGATTAAAATACAGTATTAAAATTTAAAATGCAGCCTCATTTCAAGTAGTCCATAAATCCAGGCCCTGAGGGAGGAAAACACAGGGGTCAGGCTAAGTCCAACCCAAAGGCCAGGCGGAACAGCTCTGTCTTGCAGGCCCTGCAGAAAGATGACAAATCCCGCAGGGCCCTGGTCTCCTGGGAAAGAGCGTTCCACCAAGTTGGGGCCAATACTGAAAAGGCCCTGGCTCTAGTAGAGGTCAATCTAGCCACCTTATGGCTCGGGATCTCCAGAGTATTGTTGTTTGTGGACCTTAAGGTCCTCCGCGGGGCATACCAGGAGAGGCGGTTCCGTAGGTACGAGGGTCCCAAGCCGCATAGGGCTTTAAAGGTCAAAACCAGCACCTTAAACCTGATCCTGTACTCCACCAGGAGCCAGTGCAGCTGGTAAAGCACTGGATGAATGTGATCCCGTGGCCAGGACCCCGTAAGGAGCCTCGCCGCAGCATTCTGCACCCGCTGGAGTTTCTGGGTCAGCTTTAAGGGCAGCCCCACGTAGAGCGAGTTACAATAATCAAGCCTGGAGGTGACCGTCGCATGGATCACTGTGGCCAGATCAGGGCGAGAGAGCTAAGGGACCAACTGCTTAATACGGCGGATAGCCAAAAAACAGGGAAAGCCAACGTGCCCCTTCCCAAGACGTTACCAGACTACAACTCTCAACATCCATGACTACTGGCCAATGTAGCAGATGGGAATCAGAGTTCAACAACATCCACAGAGCATAAGATGGCTGCTACACCTAATTCATAAGGTCTCACAAGTTGGTTTGTGGTTGTAAACCATTTGAAACGCCAGAACACAAATTTAAACAATTACTAAAAAACCACGGACAAATAAAACACCATATTCAAACAGCTGAAGCAACAGCTGGCAAATAATAACTGATTAGTTAGACAGTGGAAAAGCTAGCAAGGAGAAAAGCAAGAATAGATTTCCTCAAACGTTAGCAAATAGCCTTTGGAAAAAGAGTGGCCTTCATCTGGTAATGAAATGCCAACAAGGGAGGGGCAGGGTTCTATAATGCTGGAGCCGCCATTTCAGAAAAGGCCCTGTTTTAGATGGCAGCCTACTCTAGACCAGCTTTTCTCAACCGTGGGTCCCATCAAGGTGAGAGTTGGGCGCAGGTCTGCAATAATTCACAAGGTGTCAGTGAAGCTAACTCTTTTTTCAAGGAAATTGAAACAGCACAGGCCTAGGGATCACAGCAACTCTTCCCACTAGGTCTTGCCCCAGTGAAGCAGTTGTAAGGACTGAAGGTCCTCCCCTTCCCTTTGCTCTCTAGCTTTCCTCCTTCAGTTCCTTCCCAAGCAATCTGAGACTCCATCAAAGCATTTGTCTCAGTTCTGCCCTCTTCATACCTCTTCTGGTTCTTCGAGACCAGGGTGGAGAGGAGCTGGTCACCCGGGAGGGGGAGACCCCTCTGGCTTATTTAGCAGCCTGCCTCATCTCTGTCCCTTGACCCCCCCTCCTCTCTAGCTTCCACTTCTGCCTCTGGTTCTGGACTACTCCCTGACACAGCCTCTTCCTGCTCACTAAATCCTGTTACCTCTTCAGTTTCTGAAACCCCTCCTTCCATTCTGCCTGCTCTTCTCCCTCTGACCACACATTGTCATCCCACCACCAATCCCCTGGCTCTGAGCCTTCTTGTCCTGGGCATAGCTGCCAAGTACCCCATTTTCCCCGAGAAACCCCCCGTTTTTACTTACCTTTTCCCGGGGGTCCCCCGTATCACTTCTTCTCCCGTTTTTCTCCGTTATTTTCTCCTGCTGGCGGCCATTTTTTTTCTTTCTGATTTGCCCTTCTATGGGCACCAAAATGGCCGCCGCCGGCTTCAAAAGTTGCATCTACGCATGTCCAGAAGTGCATAGACGTGACTTCCGGTGTCGGCGGCGGCCATTTTTGGTGCCCATAGATGGGCAGAGTGACACCGGAAGTTGCGTCGACGCACTTCCTGACATGCGTAGAAGCGACTTTCGAAGCTGGCGGCAGCCATTTTTGGTGCCCATAGAAGGGCAAAGTGACACTGGAAGTTACGTCGACGCAACTTCCGGTGTCACACGGCTGCCGGTCCCGGATTCTGCAGTCCGGGACTTGGAAGGTAAGGTCCTGGGGATTCCCCAGCTGGTGCCTCCCACCATACCTCTGCATCCAGCCAGTCCATGACAGGTTCCTAGATGTTGTTGGACCACAGCTCCCACCATTCCTACTCAGCATGGTCAGTGGCCAGGGCTTATGGGAGTTGTAGTCCAAGAACATCTGGGGAGACTAGGTTGAGAAAGACCTCTCTAGACTGTTGAGGGAACTTGCAGAAAGCCCTCTAAGGAAGACATTAGAATGAAAGTAGGTGTCCATGTGACTAGTTTCCCCTCGCAGAGCTGCAATTCTCAGCGTTCTTATTATCCAACTACAGTTCCCAGCATTCATTGGGGGAGCTGGTGTACTTTTAATGTGTGTCGGATGTGCTTTAAATGTAGAATTTGGATCTGCCCTGAATCAACACTCAGGACGCTAGTATGTAAGCCTGTTTTTGACTTGACAAATGCAGGAGGAAGCTGGGTGCACCCTAGGGGACAGAAAAACGCTGCCACTCCTGTTTTAACATTACATTCATATACGCAGCCTATGGGAGCCATGAATAGTTTCAGCATAAAATGTAAATAGTTAGCATGCTGCTGAAAGGGGATTCAAATAATACCGTAGTAACCAATGCAGAAGACATTAACTATTCGGCAATGTCCCAAAATCATCATTAAAAACTCACATGGTCAACAAAAATAATAATTATAATGCACTTATTCGCCTTAAGCCTATAATAGTAATGGTTATGCCATTGCAGGACATGTCTTGGGAATTAATGGGCAGCTGGAGCTAATGGCTGACAGTTGCAATGCTGGCTTCGCCCATTCCCAGGCAGCCATTAATCCTCAGGAAATGCCCTGTGCCTCAGTCATTACCGATGAAATCTCTGCCTATTTTTCACTTGGTTTTATGTGCCTCGGCAGGATCCAGGAGTTCCTGTAGATTTAAAAGAAACAGAAACTAGTTGGGGGGGGGCACACAATCTATAGGCTCCTTCCCTCCTTGCTTTCGTGTTATAGCTGTTGTTCTGGACAGGCCCTTTAACTTTCGTTCTTGGGCTGTGGTAAGTAATTATTCGTGCCATGTTAATATGAGTTTTTCATCCCCACAGAGTTGGCACCTGAGAATAATAGGGGAGACTCTGAGGTAAAACTTGTTTCGGGTGGCTATGTGAGTGCACTTGAATACAAGCATGTGGTTGAGGTTCCTTGTTTGTGCGAGTCCATGAAATGTGTTATGTGCCAATGCATGAGAGAATGGTGGGTGTGTAAGCATGAGGAGATAAGAAAATTAGGGCTGGCTGATACCTGGTTTTCATAGGGCTGCCGTACATCCAGAATTTCCCAGACATAGCCTGAATATGGCAGTTGGAAACAGTGTCTGGGCAGAAATCGCTGAAATGTCCGGGAAAATCTGGACGTATGGCATCCCATGTCAGAAGTCTAGATTTTGGCGAATTTCTTTAAAAATAGCTCATTCCATAGTTCCCCATTTTATTTTTCTGCAAGGAAAGCTCAACAATTTTAGGCAAAAGTTTAGTTTTGTGTCTGGATTTCCACTTTTTGAAATATGGCAACCCTAGTTTTCAACGCCGTGATCTATCACCGGCTAAACATCACGATATACCAATATATCACAATATCTGAAATAAGGATGGAGCTCCCTGTATGTAGAGGCATTGGCTGGCTTCACAGTTTTTCCCACATTGTGATTTTTGCATAGCGCATGCACACGCACGCGTGCACGCACACGCACGTACGCACGCGCGCACACACACACCATGTTTCACGATATATTGCCAGGTCAACATTTATGAAACCGATATCACGATACAGACTGGTTTTGAACAATATATTGATATTTCACCCAGTCCTAAAGAGAACAGCATGAACATGTGAGAATATGGTACATGGGCCATGGGCTTTTCTACAAGAGCCCCTTCCTCCTTTATCCACCATAAGTAATGTTTGTGATTCCCCATTATTTTTTGCATGCCCACTTGTATGCGCTCAAGAAAGCATAAAGAACGGGTCTAAGCGAGTCAGAAACAGCAGGAATCAACTGACCCTATTGCCTTTATATTCAGTAATTCAGTCTTTTTCTCTGTTGTGTGCTTTTCAAAGACATAAGTAATCAACTGTTATTTCCCCCCCATCCCCAGTGAGAATTGTGAACATTTAAAAGACTGTGATCTTTCTTTGTGTGCTTTTTTTCATCCCGCCTTCGCTGAGTGCTGAGAATGCACAATGCAGACAATGCCATCAGCTCTGAATTCCCAGTGCAGCATGCTTCAATAATGAACGACTAACAGTATAAACAATTATCAATTTCACATGTCTTCCTATTGCACATATTGTTAAGCCTTGCTGCTCAGATGCACCAACCTGGAATGACAGGCTCTCCCATTAAAACTGGGAAAGACCAATTTTAAGGGGATTACGCCCCTCAAAAACCAGTAATCTGTAGTTTACAACAGCAGTATTGTTTTTTAAACCTAGTAGATGGAACAGCTGCTTCATAAACTTATTAATTTCCTGGAGAGAAGGCCGAGTGCTTAACAATCTGAAATAGGACAAGATGCAGTTACATAGTCACATATGCCCATATTTCGTATATAAATGGGACGGGCAGCACCAATTTCTTTTAAGTGGTTGGCTGTGTTGCCCTGCTTTTTGGAACTGTATGAAACTCTGCTGAGCTGTAACACAGTTTATGGTCACATCACACAAGTTCATAGTAGGTCAGTTCTCATAACAGTTCATTGGGGAGAGTAGATTTTCCTAGTGAACTCTTGTTGGAGAGGCTAGAAAACAAGGGTGTTGTTATGGGTGTAGTGTTCTTTTGTACAACGGTGACTATTCTCTTCACGTGTCCTCGCTATGTATCACAGGGATGTGCAATTTTTGGCCTTCCACATGTTTTTGGATGCCAGCGAGTCCTTTCGGCATTAGCCAGCACGGCAAATGGCCAGGAATGATGGGAGTTTGCAATCCATCCTCTTTGGGGCCACGGGTTCGCCACCCCCGACCCCCCATCCACCTACTGTTCTGAATCCTAAGGTTTTTTTATTTGTTTGTTTCATTTAATAAAAGTTATACCCTGCTCGATTGTAAAGGAAAACCCCTCAAAGCAGTTTACAAAAAACAAACAAAACCACAATGAAAAACAATGAGGAAAAATAAACAAGGTTATTGGCGGCATACATCAATGACAAACGGAAGAATCTAGAACAACACCTTCATTATTCAGTATCTACCTGAATATATACATTGTAACTACTATTGTAAGAGCTTTCCCTGTTTACCTCCTACCCACACCCTGAGATCATCACCTTCTTCATGTGCTTCCTCCATGAGAGGGTGGCAACACGAGAACGGGACTTTTCTGTGGTGGCTCCCTGTTTGTGGAATGCTCTCCCCAGGGAGGCTTGGCTGGCACCTTCATTATATACCTTTAGGCACTAGGTAAAAACATTCCTCTTCAAACAGGACTTCACATCCAAAACCATTTTAAATGTGTTGGGGTGTGTGTGTGTGTATTTGTTGCTTTTCATCGAATTTCTATTAAGTATTTTGTGGTTTTTATATTGTAATTTGATGTTGTGAGCCGCCCTGAGATCTAGGGTTGAAGGACAGTATAAACATTAAATACTGTAAATAAATGGAAGGAAATCAATTTTTATATATAAATCCAGACAGAGTTTCATAAAAGTGAACATCAAACCTGGTACCTCTGTTTTTGAATTTCTCCTTACAAAACTTGAAGAAAGCGACCCCCCCCCCAAAAAAATCTGTATAGCAACATAAACATGTCGTAACAACTCACCCATCGCTCTCGTTGCACAAATGCTGGAGTTAGAGGGACCGTTCTAAAACGAGAATGGAATTTGTCATAGACATGGTGGAGAAACACCCCTGCTAATCTTAATTATCAGCCCCATACCAGAGCATACTGAATGCACTTGGATGAAGAGATATGAAATGTGTCGGTCTGTGGGTCAAGGCTGGAGGAGACATGAAAGGATGTTTGGCATTGTAGCAGGATTACCGGATGAGAGTTGCTGAGCAGAGAGTACTTGAAGCACGAGTCTGGTGTTGCTAGTTACACTTCCCCGCATTATTGGCTTCAGGTCTCAGTAGCCTGGTGTTTGCTCCCTATCTGCCTTTGGAGTAAGTGCTGGGATCTCAAGGCCTCTGTGCAAGCCTGAGCAACCTATCATGAGACATCTCACAGATTAAAATAGGCCTGCTAATGAGTTGCTTATTGGAACGATAAAAATTACATCGAGCGGCAAATCCGCTCCACTTCCTGGTGGGGCAGAGTTGCGGTGGATCCCGGCCTCGTCATCCATCACCAGCCAACCGGCTGGCCGGGGCGTGGGGCGTGGCCAGGACCAGTTTAATCTGAAGCACGAGCCAAAAGACTCCCTTTCGGCTCACGTTCTCAATCTCCCACCCTCCCTCCCTTTTTGCAGGTTTGTTCTTTAATGGCCTTGCTATGGACCTCAGTTGGTCACCGTTGAGGGGCCTGGTAGGATTTTTTCTACTTGGCAGATTGGCTCAGGCCATTTGGTTTTCACAATCATCCTCATAACAATTATCACAACTTTGTAAGGTCTTGCGGTTAGGCATTGGATGACCTTCTGATGGGGGAGGGGAGGCCTGGCCATCGCCTGCCCCTCCATGCTTAGGTGTATTCTGTTAAAGGAATCTGGGGGTGTGGATCTTGTCTGAAGCCCGGAGCAATGCTAGGGGCATGCCACGACCCTTCCGGGAACCCAGGGGGGGAGCTCGAGTTGGTTTGCATCCTCCTACCGGTGGTTTGCGCAGCGAGCAGGAGTCAGATATAGCCTGGTCTACTCAATGCCTAAGTCAATACCGCTCACATTCTGTAACCAATAAAGTTGTGGCCAAAATTTGCCCAATAACATTAACCTTATATCATGTGTCCTAGTGTTTTTATTCCTCCTTGAGGGGATGGTTACGGGGTCTCGACATGCAGCTCGCCCAGCCCTGATTTTGCACACATCAGGGCTTCTGTAGCTCACAAGGCTTTGGGGCAGTGGCGGTCTTCCTTATGGTCCAGAAGCTAAACAGAGCTGAGAGTTTGTGATGGATCCCAGTCTTCCAGAGAATCTACCCCAGGTTTTATAATCGGAAGAACCAGGGAATGGCTGGGCTGCATGCTGTGATGTGAGCAAACAGAGAGATAAACTTTCTAGGCTGTATAATTTTTTAAAAGTGTAACGGCTCTATTATGCCTAAAGGAGTATCGACATACTACACTGGTAAATAAATGCTTCTTATGAGTGTATATATGGAGATTTGTTTGCGCAAAACAGCGTGTGTGTGTGTGTGTGTGTGTGTGTGTGTGGACTCTTCCCACATTTCCCAGCAACCCCTTCTCCAGCTTTTATTTCTCCCAACTAGGATTATTTCTGGTGTTGTGGCCAATGGGCATATGTGTGGGTGGAATGGCAGTAGGGTGGGGGGAAGCATCAGGAGGCAAACGTGGTTAGGAGCTAAAAACACGAACCACACTAAAATGCAGGCACAAAGGTGCACCTCATTTCTTGCAATGCGCCATTGATCCGTTGCTGTTGCGCACCCAGTACCTGCTCATGCAGCCAGCAGATAAAAACTAACCATAGAATCGTAGTATTGTAGAGTTGGAAGGGACCATGAGGGTCCTTGAGTTCAACCCCCTGCAATGCAGGAATATTTTTTTCCTTACGTGCGGCCCAAACCCACGATGCTGAAATTAAGAATCTCATGCTGTACCACCTGAGCTATCCTACAAGAATTCGTCTTTTTGTTTTGCAGTCTAAACTGGCCATGTAGGGTTCTGAATACCTAAGACCCATGTGGCCTTGCTTCTAAATCCATAGATTCAGATAAATTTATTAGAGACCCTTGAAGTCCTTAGATTGCATCCATGGCAATGGACATGTCTAATTCAAGCTGCTTGCTAAGAAAACCTGTTGTCCTTCTGTGGGGTTAAAAAATCTAGCAACTTCCTGCGTAGAGGAGTATCCGGTTTAAGACTTTGAGGCGTTAGATGGCCTCAGTATTTTGACTGCGGTGAGTGTTGCTGGTAATAAATCACCGCAATGGGGGAGGGGAGTTGAGGGATTATCTGAGTGCATGTACCTTCCCTTGTGATGAGGCACTTCGAGCACGTGGCTCACACTCCCATAGACGGTGTAATCCTTCCCTTGTCAGCACTGTGCTATGGGTTGGGTCTGGTCTTTATCATTCCGCAAACTTCCATCTGTCAAGGGATGCTTAATTTGCAGCTTATTTGCACATTTACCCCAAGGCTGTCTAAATTTAAGAGCTGCCAGTTGTTGAGCGTGTTCAGCTGAGGGGAGCGAGGTGGTGAAAGGTGGGGGTGGGGATTAGAGATCTGGAGTTTTATCCACTATTTTGCCCGGTTTATTTTCCTTTAAATGTGTACTTCCCAATATGACTCACCAAAGCCCTTGATTGTTATCTGAAGAAGGGGATGGGTTGGCCAGTGTTCTGGTGAAAATGAGTGCCGTTCGGAACTAATTCACAAGAGAGTGTGTGTGACACTATATGGTCATTTGTTGGGCATTTTATGATGTTACCATTTTGTGGTGCTTAAATTACTTTATTTTAGGGACGTGGGTGGCGCTGTGGGTTAAACCACAGAGCCTAGGGCTTGCTGATCAGAAGGTCGGTGGTTCAAATCCCCGCGACAGGGTGAGCTCCCGTTGCTCGGTCCCAGCTCCTGCCCACCTAGCAGTTCGAAAGCACATCAGAGTGCAAGTAGATAAATAGGTACCGCTACAGCGGGAAGGTAAACGGCGTTTCTGTGTGCTGCTCTGGTTCGCCAGAAGCAGCTTTGTCATGCTGGCCACATGACCTGGAAGCTGTACGCCGGCTCCCTCGGCCAATAACGTGAGATGACCGCCCCAGAGTCGGTCACAACTGGACCTAATGGTCAGGGGTCCCTTTACCTAATTACTTTACTTTACACCACCATATGTTCTGTATAGATCTTTCACCTGTTACTTTGCTTTCACCTCCATGATTTTGGCTAATGAGTTGGCTGTCTACAAATACATAGAAGAAAACAAATGTTTGCAAAAGCAGCGGCTAACTTGGTAGCCCTACAGTTGCTGTTGGGCTACAACTCCCATCAGTTTATTGTCATTTTGAAGCAATTTGCAATGGCAAAGTAGCACAGGAAGAGTCATGAGTAACCATGACACAGCAGTAGACAGCTGTTTGCACAGGCTATTCCTCTCAACATTTTTTTTTTTAAAGTACAGAAACAATGTAATTTAAGTTAAAGGTAGGTAGCCGTGTTGGTCTGGGTCGAAGTAAAATAAAAAATTTCCTTCAGTAGCACCTTAAAGACCAACTAAGTTTTTATTTTGGTATGAGCTTTCGTGTTCATGCACACTTCTTCAGATACAGTGAAATAGGAGTCCCCAGTCCCCAGTGCCTGGGGACTCCTATTTCACTGTATCTGAAGAAGTGTGCATGCACACGAAAGCTCATACCAAAATAAAAACTTAGTTGGTCTTTAAGGTGCTACTGAAGGAAATGTAATTTAAGTTGTGGTTTTGGCCTTCTGATAACATTGCATTAGGAGAAGGGCACAGAAATCAAATAATCAAATAACTGCCTTGCTCATCAAAAAGGGAGCAGACAAACAAGTCTTGCTCTACCGTACTGGTCATACTGAGATTGCTAAGCTGTTTAGAAACATATTTTTCGTAGTAAACCTTAGGAGATAAAATGAACTTAATAAATATTTAGCACCTATCATTTATTCAGTATTTGCTTTTTTTTAAAAACAACAACAACCCGCTCATGATTAATTCAGGACACATCTTAAGATATTATATACATATTTCAGTGTTCTTTAAGGGGCTGATATACAGACATGATTTTATAACACGATTAAGTTGTTGAATAAATCAGGAATGTGGTCTTCCACATGTTGTTGGACTCATGGTTCCTCACCCCAATGTAAATTATCACACATATGTGCAGGTGCACAGACACACTGGTAACCCTCAAACCTTGGAATGATTTCTGTGAGCTGATGTGTGATGTGGATATTTTTTGAGGCAAAATAATAAATCCAAATTACTCCTGGGGGGCCTTGTTTGGTAAACAGGTACTTTTATTTTTTTAAAAAACATTGATTCATTCACACAAACTATATCCACAAGTAATCACTTACGAGAACCTTCTTGAGAACAGTCCTAAAAACCCCATCATCATCATAATCATCATCATGTGGCATGCCTTAACTCCTTGGTGAACAAGTGTATTGTTTTTGTAAGGCGCTTTGAGGTATTGTTACAATCGAGTGGGATAGATGATAGACGATAGATGATGGATAGATGGATGGATGGGATGGGATGGACGGACAGCCAGCCAGCCAGCCAGCCAGAGAGATGATAGAGATAGATAGATGATAGATAGATGATAGATAGATGATAGATAGATAGATAGATAGATAGATAGATAGATAAGCAAACAATTTCATTATCTGACTCACCAAAAAAAACCTATACAGTGGGACCTCGGGTTACAGATGCTTCAAGTTACAGACTCCGCTAACCCAGAAATAGTTGTTGTTTAGTTGTTTAGTCGTGTCTGACTCTTCATGACCCCATGGACCAGAGCACGCCAGGCACTCCTGTCTTCCACTGCCTCCCACAGTTTTGTCAGACTCATGTCTGTAGCTTTGAGAACACTGTCCAACCATCTCATCCTCTGTCGTCCCCTTCTCCTTGTGCCCTCCATCTTTCTCAACATCAGGGTCTTTTCCAGGGAGTCTTCTCTTCTCATGAGGTGGCCAAAGTATTGGAGCCTCAGCTTCAGGATCTGTCCTTCCAGTGAGCACTCAGGGCTGATTTCCTTCAGAATTCCTCGGGTTAAAAACTTTGCTTCAGGATGAGAACAGAAATCGCACGGCGGCAGCGCAGCAGCAGCGGGAGGCCCCATTAGCTAAAGTGGTACCTCAGGTTAAGAACAGTTTCAGGTTAAGAACGGACCTCCAGAATGAATTAAGTTCTTAACCCGAGGTACCACTCCATTTGCAACAAGGAACTGTGGCTGGTCACATGAATGTGAATTCCACAGGAGGTCTCATGGTGAACTGCTGTGTGGGCTCAGTCCTGGAGATTTTGTGAGAAAAGGACAATTGGGCATGTTCATTTCCGCTCCAAAAGGTTCATGACTAAATTGAGGGCAGCCATTATGCAAAAACCTGGACAGTGTGGTGTTCCTGTGGTCATTTATATCCCCGGTGCTACTCAGCTAGCAGCTCTTTTACTGAACATCTCATCCTCTGATCTTTAGCAAGTTCCTATAAACACCCGCAGACCCTATACAGCAGCAGCTAATATTTTACATGTCAAAGAAAATCTTGCACTTCTGCTTTTTTTTTTTGCTTCCCCCCCCCCTCCATATACATGGTGAGAAGACCCAGCTGAGAAGAAAAGGAGAAACTCGAGGACATTGCCAAGAATGTACTAAAATCTCCACAAAATGCATCTTTTAATCACAGAATGGCTCTGCAGCAAAGGAAGGAACATCCCCCCCACCCCCTTAAACTTTTCTTTTGTTTAAATTTCCCTGTGGATACATTATGAGAGGATCGTTTACTCTTCTGCACTTTTGTTCACAAGTGAAGAAATATGCAAAACGAGCCAATATTAATTGTACATGCTGTAAATGGATACTCCTACACAAGTTTTTAAAAATGTAAATCCCCCTTTACCCCCTAAAAAGCTTTCCCTTACTTGAATTTATTTCTAGAGTGGTAAACAAAACCTCCCTCCATGCTTTACTCCCTTTCCATTTGGCAAGCTTTGATCGCTCTGTCTTTCTCATAGCATTCATGCCAGTTGGATCCATTTTGTTTATTTCCTTCCTTTGAGGCTAGAATCGCCTCTTCTCCCATCCTCAACCACCTTCTCATCATCGCACAGATGGACTTCACACAAATAGACTTCATCATGTTTGCAAAACATCTACCCACTGGAAAGAAGAAATAAAACCACAGTGAATTATTACCACTCTTTGTGCATCTTTGGAAGCACTGGTAAATTCACAGCAGGAGTTTGGACGCAGGGGCGTAGGAAGGGGGGGCGGGTCGCCCCAGGTTCCATAATGGAGGGGGGGTGTCAAAAAGGAACAATTACTGCCCTACTAGGCCGGTTCATAAAAACTTCTGTTTTAAAAAAATGCCTGCTCCAAAGGTCTCTTACTATACTAGGGATTATACAGTGGTGCCTCGCTAGACGAATTTAATTCGTTCCACGGGTCTTTTCTTATAACGAAAAATTCGTCTAGCGAATCCCATAGGAATGCATTGAATCTTTTTTGAATTTTTTTTGCCCATAGGAACGCATTAATTGAATTTCAATGCATTCCTATGGGAAACTTCGATTCGCTAGACGAATTTTTCATAAAACGAATTCGTCTAGCGAGGCAACCTCCGCTCGAAAAATCCTTTCGTTAAGCGGAAATTTCGTTAAGCAGGGCATTCGTTAAGCGAGGCACCACTGTATAGCTATATCTGAAATTTCATGCATATCAGTTAATATCTTGACCCTCCTCCATGAAAATAACTGTTTACTTGGCTGTTTTCATGTCATGAAGGCTGAAATTTCAATTCAGTGGAGCCAAAACACAATCCATCCTGTAGATTTAAGTATCTGTCCACAGTCGCCTCCTTGTTATCAGAGGCCCATAATCCACATTCCTTTGTAAGAAGATATGAAATAACGCAAAACTATTTTTGCAGGCAAAAAATAAAAATCAATGTGTGTGTGTGTGTGGAGGTGGGTGACAAGAAATTTTCTGGATCGGGTACCACCTGACCTTCCTACTATGCCTTTCTTTGGACTTCCCTGTAGCTGAGCATTTGAAGAGATGTGATGAGATTGGAACAACCAAGCACGGACAAAGGTCCATTTACAGTACCTGCTATCTGACACGATTGTCACTCCATGTGTTTGTCTGTCTACAGTGCATATGCGCTGTGTTATTTTAAAATCTGATGTGCTGTTGCACTCACCTGATGCATGACAAACCCAAAGATTCAAAGCAGTGTGGCCTTAAATCCTGTTAAGTACTTGGCTGTTGGAACTACCCTGAGAAGTCATTGAGTTGAAAGTGTAGTTTCATCATTCCTGATGAAAGCTGTATCATGAACAGACCTAAATTTCTACTGGCAGATAAACAATCCAAGGGTGGATAGTTGATTGAGTAGGGATGCAGGTGGTGCTGTAGTTTAAACCACTGAGCCTCTTGGGCTTGCCGATCAGAAGGTTGGCGGTTCAAATCCCCGTGACGGGGTGAGCTTCCGTTGCTCCTGCCAACCTAGAAGTTCAAAACCACACCAGTGAGTAGATATATAGGTACCACTGCAGGGGGAAGGTAAATGGCATTTCCATGTGCTCTGGTTTCCGTCACGGTGTTCCATTGCACCAGAAGCGGTTTAGTCATGCTGGCTACATGACCTGGAAAGTTGTTTGTGGACAAACGGCGGCTCTCTCAACCTGAAAGCTAGATGAGTGCCGCAACCCCATAGTCGCCTTTGACTGGACTTAACCGTCCAAGGGTCCTTTACCTTTCTTAACCTATAGTTGAATGAGTACCCTCTGTTGAAGGGGAGAAAAGGCTCAGTCCTTCCCCTTTTTACAGGGCCAACGTTGGCTCCCATAAGATTTCTAAGTTTCTTCCTTCAAAAGCTCCAACATTCACACCCAAGCAGGTTTCCACTTCCTTGAAAAAGCTTGTGATTTCAGAGCTGCACCCAAAAGGCCCGGATTTGTTGTTGTTGTTTAGTCGTTTAGTCGTGTACGACTCTTCGTGACCCCATGGACCATAGCACACCAGGCACTCCTGTCTTGCACTGCCTCCCGCAGTTTGGTCAAACTCATGTTCGTAGCTTCGAGAACACTGTCCAACCATCTCGTCCTCTGTCGTCCCCTTCTCCTAGTGCCCTCCATCTTTCCCAACATCAGGGTCTTTTCCAAGGATTCTTCTCTTCTCATGAGGTGGCCAAAGTATTGGAGCCTCAGCTTCACGATCTGTCCTTCCAGGGAGCACTCAGGGCTGATTTCCTTCAGAATGGATAGGTTTGATCTTCTTGCAGTCCATGGGACTCTCAAGCGTCTCCTCCAGCACCATAATTCAAAAGCATCAATTCTTCGGCGATCAGCCTTCTTTATGGTCCAGCTCTCACTTCCATACATCACTACTGGGAAAACCATAGCTTTAACTATACGGACCTTTGTCGGCAAGGTGATGTCTCTGCTTTTTAAGATGCTGTCTAGGTTTGTCATTGCTTTTCTCCCAAGAAGCAGGCCTCTTTTAATTTCGTGACTGCTGTCACCATCTGCAGTGATCAGGGAGCCCAAGAAAGTAAAATAGTACCTCCTAGTTGCTGTAATGTGCTCATTGTTGTGTGAAGTCTTCCCATGTTTCAGAATGGGGTGGAAACTACTTTTAGACTTCCTGTTCAGTAGTCTAGTTGTCAGGGGATTTCAGTTTATTCTATTTTAAATGCAGTTGTACAAAATGCCAGGGACCTGTCTTTAAAATGCCAGTGTTGGATGTCGTTGTGTCTAAATTTCTGGTTCTAGCACCACAGTCCCCATTTCTGCCTTTAACACTTTTGCCTCTTCTGTAATTCCTGAAAAATTCCCTTGTCTACATGCTGGAAAATTCTGCGCGGATATTCTCTCTTTCAAGAAGTCGCTTTGGACACCAATACTCTATTGCCCAACAAGACTGAATGAATGTAAGCCTATTCTGATCTTGAAGGACATGTGCTTAGGACACCCTATTTTGTAGAACTCCAAGTCAGCTGGGAACATTCATCTTGAATTATTTTTGCTTACAGAAGCCCTTCAGCCAAACATCAGTCAAGAAGAGTAAATTCAAAGCTTCAAGAGGGCCTCCTACCTTTGTACCTTCTTTTGGAAAGGTAGGAACATGTGGACACGACGTTCAGTAAGTGGGTATCAAAAATTTGTTTATTAAGTAATCTCCACTTCTGGTGCATTTTGAGCCTGAAGAACTTTTGTTGCCAACTATATGTTAAAAGTGAAACCATTTATCACATCACACCATCACATGTGCAAAATTATATATTAGAATTATATTTCTGTTTCTATATATTTCATTGCTACCAATCTATGGGTTGTTAGAATAAATTGATGCACATTATAGAACATATTGATGCTTCTGTGTGCACCTCTACTTGTGTTCTAGCACCACATTAATTTATCATAGTAGGAGAACACAAGCGTAATTAGATGCTTGGCCATTTTCTTAGTGCATCTTGTTTGTCTAGCTTAATACCACTTACCTTAATTTCATAGGACTTCCTTCTGAGTAGACATAGTTAGTATTGCACTGTTACTCGTGAAACAATGGCTAGTATAATATCCCTTTTCACTTTCTAAAAAAGAATTATTATTTCAAAACCCAAGATGTAAAATAAAGACACATGTAAGAGTTTTCCAACAACACAACATTGTTTGAGCTCCCTTTCCCCCAGTGGAACATATAATCAACCACAATGTCTTGGAATCCAAACCAGTTTCAGTCACTGTTTGTTACAAAATCAGTAGCGTAACATGTGAAACAACCAATTCCCTCTGCACAAACAGAAAGAGCAAAATCTAATACATATATCCAGACATGTATCTTGAGAATCCTCAAAGTCACAAAAGAACCAGATTGCCAGAAAGTCCTTCACTTTCCATTTTCCCAAAGAGACCAATCTCAGATGAGTAAATTTTTCCATGAAAACAGATCCCATCCCTTAGGTAACTATTAAAATCAAATATTTAAAGGGGGGATGAGTCAAAACACCAGTGCTTGTTGTTTATAATGCTAATACACATTAGGAGGTAATTTGGATATAGCTTTATGCATGTATTAAAGTTTGGGGCAATTTCAGTTAGGAGGCAATACAAGAACCTTGAGGAAATGCTCAGATATATCAGTCTATTTCTGGCCCCTGCGTTCATTCAAGAGTCCATTCTAACCCATTTTTGCTATTTTAAACTAGAAAAATCCACATGAAATTCATACAAAGTATGCGTTTTATCTCAAAGTATGTGTTTAAATATGAATACATTAATGTACACATTTCTAAACACATTTCCAAACTTATCCTAAAATAATATTTTCAATGCACTGTGATACGTTTGTGAGGGCTGTGATTTGCACTGCAAAATTCAGAGAACTGCAAAATCAGAAGGACAATTGCATTGTCATATGCTCATTAATGAATGGGCATTGTGCAACAGCATAGCAGTATTCCATTTACTTCATTATGGACTGCACAGAGGAACCACCTATCGGGTCGTACTCAGTTGTAAGTAGAGTCTTAAGGCTCCCTTGGTATGAAAGCAATGAGAGACCTTTGATGGTGTCAGCAGACAGAATTCAGTCAGCCTGGATAGCTCAGTTGGTTGGAGCATGATAATGACCAACTGGATAGCTCAGTTGGTTGGAGCATAATAATACCAAGGTTGCAGGTTCGATCTCTGCACGGGGCAGCTGCATATTCCTGCATTGCAGGGGGTTGGACTAGAATTCAGTGGTGTCCAAACTTTTTTCAAAGAGATTTGATGAAGTGAAGGGCCGTGAGAGCCGACCCAAGTTGTTAACCTTTTTTTAGGATTAAAGATGTTGAGCTTTTTTTAGGGTTGAAGTTGTTGAGGGTTTTTTTTAGGATTGATTTTTTTAAAAAGGATTTTACCCCAGGAAATAAACTGCCACAGGGGCCGGATTAAACCGACTAGTGGGTCGGCTTAGAACCCCGGAACGGATTTTGGACACGCCTGGACTAGATGATCGTCAGGGTTCCTTCCAACTCTACGATTCTATGATATTCCTGCTGCTTTCATTTAGGGAAAGAGACATGGTAGTCCATGCGCAAAAAGTTAGCATGGCAGAAAGCACTGCTTGCTTCACCTGAAGTTTCTCAGCAAGATTTGGGAGAACAATTGGGCAACCTTGGGAGTCTTCCCTGCTTTGTAGTCAGCACAACATACTTACACTGTGATTGCAATTGTCCTCTAGACAATCAGAAGGGCTGATCAGAAACACTGGAGTAGTGTAATAATAAATAGTTTGGGATAGCCAGCTTCAAACAATGCGCCCTACTAGTCCTTACTGAGTTTAGTAATGGAAATTGTTAAGATCAAGGATAGAAAACCCGTGGCCCTCCAGATCATAGAATCATAGAACTGTAGAGTTGGAAGAGACTTATGAATCATCATCATCATCATCATCATCATCAACATCATCATCCTTTATTATTTATACCCCCCCAATCAAACTTTAAAAACTTCCCTGAACAGGGCTGCCTTCAGATGTCTTCTAAAAGTCAGATAGTTGTTTATTTCCTTGACATCTGAAGGGAGGGCGCCACCACCGAGAAGGCCCTCTGCCTGGTTCCCTGTAGCTTTGCTTCTCGCAGTGAGGGAACCGCCAGAAGGCCCTCGGTGCTGGACCTCAGTGTCCGGGCAGAACGATGGGGGTGGAGACGCTCCTTCAGGTATACTGGACCAAGGCCGTTTAGGGCTTTAAAGGTCAGCACCAACACTTTGAACTGTGCTCGGAAACGTACTGGGAGCCAATGTAGGTCTTTCAGGACCGGTGTTATGTGATCTTGGCGGCCGCTCCCAGTCACCAGTCTAGCTGCCGCATTCTGGATTAGTTGTAGTTTCCGGGTCACCTTCAAAGGTAGCCCCACGTAGAGCGCATTGCAGTAGTCCAAGCGGGAGATAACTAGAGCATGCACCACTCTGGCGAGACAGTCCACGGGCAGGTAGGGTCTCAGCCTGCGTACCAGATGGAGCTGATAGACAGCTGCCCTGGACACAGAATTGACCTGTGCCTCCATGGACAGCTGTGAGTCCAAAATGACTCCCAGGTTGCGCACCTGGTCCTTCAGGGGCACAGTTACCCCATTCAGCACCAGGGAGTCCTCCACACCTGCCCGCCTCCTGTCCCCCACAAACAGTACTTCTGTCTTGTCAGGATTCAACCTCAATCTGTTAGCCACCATAACAACATATGGAGGGCCCTCCCTACCGTATAGATTCAATCCAAGGCACAGAACCCTTAGAATCAGCAACTGCTACTGGAAAATTATCAGCCCTCCCTGAGTTTCAGCCTGGCAGCATGTGACTGCAACTAGCATAGACTGAAGCCAGCATACGAATTGGCCATTTGCTCATCATCACCGCCGTCAAAAGCAATTGCAACTCAATTGCAACACGTTGTGCCGACTGCATGCCAGAGACAGTCATGCAACCCTCCCCTCTTGCCAAGTCACCACTTCCTACGCACCACTGGGTTGAGACTCAGCACCGATCATGGCAGCTTCATGCTGAGGGAGCTGTGTGAGTAGGCCCTCAGGATTGTACCAATTCATGCTACAGCAAATAGCAAAGAATGTTTCAGAGCTGCCCACACTAGGCTTGGCTCACCTAACAAGGAATCTTGTTGAAATGTTTTAAGTCTTGCAGTTGGATGTGACCGCTCCGCTCTGGAAAACATTACATGTTGTGCTTCCATCAGTTCTAGCTTTTCCCCCTGAGGATCTCACACATCCAAACTCCTGAGTTCTGTTCTGTTCTTCACACCACACCCACAAGTAAAAATACACGAGCTCTTCTGCATTGTGTTAAGAAAGCCCAGGAATCTCCACAACTCAGCTCTGTTTTTGACAGTATTGCTTGATGGCAATGGAATTCCATTCTGTTTTCTATTTGTCGATAGAAAAGAAGCCAAAGATTTCAAATTAGTCAATGTGTAAGTGGGCTCTAGTGAGTGGTTATGCTGCAGCTCATAAGCCATGCCACCAAAACATCCATACCAGGTGTGTCAGAAATCTCATTAAGTGGAGAAGCAGGTGGATGGATTTAGATGTAGAATAAAAGGCCAAGAGGCACTATTGAACACTTTGCTTGTTTGATCCAAGAACTTCTGGGGAAATGCTGCCTATATTCAAGGGACCTGTGGTGAGGTACTTGGTATATTACAGGGATGGGGAACCTGTGCTCCCCTCCCCCCCGATGTTGCTGGACTCCAACTCCCATCAGCCCCAAACAACATGCAAATAACAACACCTGGAGGGTCACAGGTTCCCACTCCTCACGTACCACGACTTCTCTAGTTTACAATTCAATGTAAATTGCATTGATTGTTGTCTCTGTGTTTGGCTATTCACATTAACCACCTGTCAATGTATGGGGCTGTTGGCGAATCGTGGAAGTTAGGTTAGAATGGAGAGGAAAGTAGTTCAGTGAAGAGGAGAAATGTGATTCACCGCTTGGTTTGGGACTTGATTCACTTATGCAGCAATCGCACTAGGGTGGGTTGCTGCAGCGTCCACACAGTTTACTGATTTTCAGGCATGGGGTTGGTCTTAATCAGGCTTCCTTAACCTCGGCCCTCCAGATGTTTTGAGACTACAATTCCCATCATCCCTGACCACTGGTCCTGCTAGCTAGGGATCATGGGAGTTGTAGGCCAAAAACATCTGGAGGGCCGAGGTTGAGGAAGCCTGGTCTTAAGTATTGAAATATTATTCTCTGTATCATTCCAGTTTTAGTATATGTGCTGCCAAAGAGGGAACCCTTTAATCTTGACAATATGACAACACTCACAGTTTATGAACAGACTGCTGACAGATGTAGACTTTGTTTGTATAAATATGTATGGGAGTATATTACATTGCATTTGTGTGTGTATATCTGCACACATCTAACCCCCCCTTTTTTCTCTGTATCATTTTATTTATTTATAACTGAAATTCTTTCCGTAAATTCTTAATATTAAAGAAGTATTGAAATACTAATGATAGAATTATCCTTAATCTGATTCGTTTCTCAAAGGGATATTTAAAACCAGAGGTGGCCCTATCATTAAGCAAAGTGAAGCAGCTGCCTCAGGTGGCAGATGCTGGGGAGCAGCAGAGAGGGGCCTGGCAACACAGCTGTGGGCGCACACCAAATACGTACATTCCCTAGCCTCCTGCCCTTAGGTATGGTGGAGGACATAACCTCATCTCTACTGTAAATTAGATCCAACTGCTAGTCCAGATGGCTTCTGTATGTGGAATGGCAAGTAGGGGCACCTTCTTCTTTGGTGATCCCTTGTAGCCGAGTAAGATTGTCTTCCATGAACACGGTCTTAACAGTGAGTCCATAAGTGGCTGTGGAGGCAAATTCTGGATCCACACGTCCTTCCACAGTGGGGACATAGGTTTCCAGGAAGGGGCGTTGATCATGGTGAGGGTTTGCCAAGCGTGCCTTCCTCTTAGCATGTTTCTCCCTTTTTTCCTGAGTTTGAAAGTCTTCAAAGCTCATGACACCTTTGGTAAAGGCTGTTCTGCAATTGGAGGGCTCGCAGGCCAGTGTTTCCCAGTTGTCTGTGTTTATACAACATTTTTTTTAGATTTGCCTTGAGAGAGTCTTTAAACCTCTTTTGTTGACCACCAGCATTACGCTTTCCATTTTTGAGTTCAGAATAGAGTAGTTGCTTTGGAAGACGATATTCAGGCATCCAAACAGCATGACCAGTCCAACGAAGCTGATGTTGAAGAATCATTGCTTCGACACTGATGATCTTTGCTTTTTCCAGTACACTGGCATTAGTTCACCTGTCTTCCCAAGTAATGTGCAAAAATTTTGGGAGACACTGTTGATGGAATCTTTTGAGGAGTTGGAGATGGTGGTCAACGTTTCACAAGCATACAGTAAGGTTGGTAGTACAATAGCTTTGTAAACAAGCATTTTGCGAATGTCCTCAAACACACTGCACTTCAATCAGGAGAAAGCTGCACTTGCAGAGCTTAGGCAATGCTGGATTTCGGCATCAATGTCAGCCCTTGAAGAAAGATAACTGCCCAGGTACGGTAGGAGACGTGATTGACACTTTCCAATGTTACACCACTGAGTTGGATTTGTGGCGCTGCAGAGGGGTTGTTTTGTGCTTGTTGGTGCAGCACTTTGGTTTTGTGGATGTCGAGCGACAGGCCAAGCTTTTTGTAAGCTTCTGCGAAGATATTTAGGATGGTTTGGATATCATCCTCTAAGTGTGCATACACTACGTTGTCATCAGCATATTGAAGCTCTATGACGGAAGTCACTCTTTGCTTTCAGCCTACTCGAATTAAAGAGTTTTCCATCTGTTCGATACATGATTTCTACTCCGGCGGGGAGTTTCCCTTCAACAAAGTGTAGGATCATGGCAATGAAAATAATGAATAGAGTTGGGGCGATAACACAACCCTGTTTAACACCTGATCCCGCTGTGAATGGTTCACTTTGAGATCCATTGTTATCTGCAATAACCATCTTGTCCTTGGCAGCAACATTTCCTGGCCTAGCCCAGTATATGGCAGAGGGATGATGTTGCTAAAAAAATGCCTTGACTTGCTGGATGCTGCACATTCTTCAGCCACTCGTTTTCCATGTGGCTCTCATCCGTGCACCCTGCAATATGGCCATGGCTTAAAACGAATTCACACCTCTTACTGAAGTTATGTGTGTGGTGCCCCATAAAAAGGAAGGCGGTTAAGGCCAAGAGTCACATAGCTAGCAAGTTCAGTCATGTGTGGGGAGCCAGGAAGGAATGTGTAGCCCTTCCATCGATCGTGCACGTTTTCCTATCAGCGACAGGCTCTGCTTCCAGGCACACGAGTGTCCTTAGCTCATCCTGTTAAAAACATCTCACTTACCATGCTGCTTCCAGACCAGAACCTGATCCCCAAAGCCTCCACCCTTTTTAGTGATGTTAATCCCCTTAAGAACATGCTTAGCCCTGAAATTGCTTTTTAAATTGCAATGTAATCAACCTGCTCTGAAAGATATCAACACTCCAGTTTGCAAGGAAGGAGAAAAGAGGTGAGTCAGATCACTTTTAAAAAGAAAAAATGGGCAAAATTAACCTAAGTCGCCTTTGTTTGCGCACAGGAGCTTCTCTGCATTATCCTTTATTTCTGCTGATATAAAACTACGGGTTGAAATTGTCTTCATTGCCAGCTGCTCTCACTTGCTCTCGGGCTGCACCCATGCCATACATTTAAAGTACGTTGCATCCCCGCAGAGAATTCTGAAAATTTTCCACAAGCAATGCCTTAAGATGGCTGAGATAAGGTAGCTGAGATAAGTTATCTACGTGACATCACAAGGCCAATTCAGAGTGCAGATAATGCTTGCTCCCCGCCCTAATCTGAATGACTAAATGCTTTTGCTCCTGAACACAGCCCTGTTCCAACTTGCCAAAAGCCTAATCAAAGCATGATCCCCATTTTGTCTCAGCCTTATTCCCATGTCCATTCTACGCAGGCATTTAAAGTCCTCCAAGATTAAAGCATGTTTTTAAGGGTGGAGGCTACCAAACTATAGTCGGCATCTAACCATTTTTTTTAGACTTGCTGCCAATATTGGTTTTCTTAATTTTTTTTTTTAAAATGTGGAATTTGGGTTGAGTACTGTGGTTCTGCCAGTTCTGAATCCAGATCTTAAAATTCTGGCAGTTGTTCTGGAATTTGCTTTGCTTTTGATGAATCCACTTATGGGACATGCTTTCGAGAGGAAGCATTTTGAATTCTTGCAATATTTCTGTTCTCTCACTATTCTATATTCTTTCCCATCAAACCATCTGACCCCCCACTTTGCCCCAGATAATTGTCATTCCTGTGAGCAAAACATGCAAGGACAAGAGCTATTTTTTTTCCGTGGGGAACAGGGTGGGCTCTTCCCAAAAAATCCCCCTTTATTCAGTCCCTGCTCATTTCTGAGGAGTCGTGCTTGTGCTGATTCAAGTCTTCATCCCTGGTTTAAAGCAAAGTGCAAAGGCTGATGTGATGGTTCTGGGATATCTTAACGAGTGGCTTCATTTAAACTCTTTCCACGTTGCAAAATGGCAGCCCAATCTCCCCAGAGCTTCACTTGTCTGATTAAGTGTTCATTTTTGGCTTGGGAGGTCAACTGAAGTGCTCTTGACATTACTAGACAAATTACTATTAACATTCTTTCCACAGCCTTGAGAATTGATTGCTTTAATTGGTGCCATATACTTTTAAAAATAAATGCAAAGGCTTCTAGTACACATTTAGCCTGAGAAAAATATATTTAGAAAAGTATTCAAATCTATTACAGTACTTTACTATGAATGTCTGCTACTTAAATTGCGGGATAATTCTTATCACTTGTATGGCTTCCAGAAGAGATTTTTCAGGTGTTTTTTTTTTCCTTTTCCTCACTTTTACAAATTCCCCCAAGTTCATGGTGTTTTCAGTGAACTTGGCTGTAGAAGGCAATTTATTCCAGGGGAAGGTGGGGATATGGGCTGTCGTTTTGATGCTGATGAAGTTATGTGACTCTGCAAAAAAATATCCCCAGACAACTTTTATGCATAAGAAGCACCCAAACCACAATAAACTTCCATCTAGAAACACTGTGAATTGCAGTCGGTGGCTGCTTCTAAGCTGTTGCTATTTTGTGGTGGGATTCACTCAAATACTGGCAAATGGAGGTTGCACAATTGAAGTGATTTTGGTGGTCTTACACAGCAAGAAAAATCTGACTTTTGTGGTAAGGAAACAGCAGGGGATGTGTTTGTTTGTTTGTTTGTTTGTTCATTCATTCATTCATTTTAAAATCACTCATCCTCCAAAAAAAGAAGAAGAAAGTCAGAGTGATGTGCAACAATTTTAAAAAATGGCTCTAAAAGGTATTTTTAAAGCATCAAGTCAATTAAAATGGAAATACTTACATTTCTGGTGAGCAATAAACCTCTCATTTATTACACTGTGAAAATGCAAATGTGGGATAACCATTGCTTGACAAATAAGTAAAAAATGCTGAATAAACAGCCTAGGTCACACACCATCTCTGCAAACTTTGCTTAGGCTTATCAGGATGAGTGCTCAATAAACATTTTTTAAGCATTAGGAAGTGACCACTGTACCTACAACAAAAACAAATGACCAAATGAAACCTGGATCTCGTTATTTAAATTTTTATCCCTTGCAAACTTGCTCAGGGAAGTAAACAAGAAGTGATAGAACAATAAATCTGCCTTTAAAATATCTCATGTGCAGGATAGGAAAGATCTCAGATTAATAGGCTTGTCAGAAGAGGAAGGTATTCAGGAGATACCAAAAAGACAAGAGAGACAGCACCTGTCAACTCTTCAAGGGGAGGGAGTTCTCAAGGATTCGTCCCACAACACACCATATTGTATGGAACAGACGTCCTGATAAGATGTGATCTGCAGGAGGCCCTCATCTGCACAACACAGTGATCAGCTGTGGTCTAAACCACTGAGCCTCTTGGGCTTGCCGATCAGAAGGTCAGCGGTTCGAATCCCCACAACGGGGAGCGTTGCTCTGTCCCAGTTCCTGCCAACCTAGCAGTTCAAAAGCATACCATTCCAAGTAGATAAATAGGTACCGCTGTGGTGGGAAGGTAAATGGCATTTCCGTGTGCTCTGGTTTCCGTCACGGTGCTCTGTTGCGCCAGATGTGGTCTGGTCATGCTGGCCACATGACCCGGAAAGCTGTCTGTGGACAAACGCCGGCTCCCTCGGCCTGAAAGCGAGAACACCATAATCGCCTTTGACTGGACTTAAACGTCCAGGGGTCCTTTACCTTTACCTTTTACCTATAAGGGCTGAGTAATCTTTCAGGTATCTTGGTCCCAAGCTCTGAAGGGCTTCATACCCAAAAAAACAGCACCTTGTACTTAGCCCAGGATCTAACTGGCAGCCAATTGTTGTCAATGTTCCCAATGACCTTGAGACACACATATATTTGCATACACTTAGTTACATTTGTATATGTCCACAATGTTATTAATAGCCCAAAGCTTTCAGAAAGGACTGAAGAGCATTCACCACAATATTAGGGCAGGTGGATATGTACGCACAGCTTGGAGGTGTTTTGAATATTTTCCCTTCATCCATTCACCCAGTGCAGAACTGTAGCCTTTGAATGGAGGCAATAAAGCTGCCCCTTGATTGTGTGTTATGTGTGTGTGTTTATGGAATAGGCAAAGCAGTTTTATACTACTGTTAAAGTGAGAATGCATCTGCTTTTCATATTTCACTTAATTTTTTTAAGCTGCCTTTCAGAGGAAGTGGAACTTAACATGATTAAACTGTTGCAGGGGGAAGGACAGGGGGGAAGGAGTTAAATTCAGCCAATTTACGTTCATTATAAACAATTCTAAATTCCTAAGCTAGTATGGTATAGCTAACATATGTCACACACTACAGTAAGGCTGATGTACCCTTTAACATTTTAACAGTCCATCAGACATTAATGTGACTTAAACATCAAAAACAGGTTCATTTTGCCATTAATATCCTGAAACAAGAACATCTAATATACACATCCTGAGATTTAATCTGTAAACATAACCAAAAATGTCTGGGGCGGAGGGTTTTCTGTTTACATTTCAGTAGTGCTACTTCCATGAAGCATGAGGGGGACCGTCTTTCGGGCTAACTTAAAAGGCTCTCTTTGTGATAGGATACTGATGTCTTCTCCTATAGAAGCCTTCTGCTGACATCCCAGCCCCTTTGTAGAGGCGTCAGAGTTGCAGCTCATGATAAATGTGGCTCATAAAAAGGGCAAGCGCTTCTGGCCGACATCACATGCACACAAAGGCACACTTGCGGGGTCTGTGTCCTGGCCATTTCCTGGTTTGTGAACTGGATGTGAAGCAAGGTAAAATTCAACACAAAAAGGAAGAAGAAGAAGAAGAAGAAGAAGAAGAAGAAGAAGAAGAAGAAGAAGAAGAAGAAGAAGAAGAAGAAGAAGAAGAAGAAGAAGAAGAAGAAGAGAAGCCAATCCGCCAGGATATATTCTATCAGATCAGTAGGGGTGGGGTGGGGGGTGGGGGGGGGAAGAGACAAATAGAGGGAGAAGTACTGTAGGATCAATTTAGTTCTTTGTCTGTTCAAAAGCAAGGTGGCGCTGTGGTTAAACCACTGAGCCTAGGGCTTGCTGATCAGAAGGTCAGCGGTTCGAATCCCTGTGACGGGGTGAGCTCCCGTTGCTTGGTCCCAGCTCCTGCCAACCTAGCAGTTCGAAAGCATGTCAAAGTGCAAGTAGATAAATAGGAACCGCTACAGCGGGAAGGTAAACGGTGTTTCCATGTGCTGCTCTGGTTTGCCAGAAGTGGCTTAGTCATGCTGGCCACATGACCTGGAAGCTATACGCCGGCTCCCTCGGCCAATAATGCGAAATGAGCACGCAACCCCAGAGTCGGTCACGACTGGACCTAATGGTCAGGGGTCCCTTTACCTTTACCTTTACCTGTTCAAAAGTATGGCTACCCTCATGCATGGGTGTAGCCAGGATTTACGTTACAGGAGAGCAGGACACCCACTTGTTACCATCCTCCATCTCTCTCTGTCTAGCAGATTCGGAATGAAATGTCTCAACCACAGTTGTTTTAAATTACTTTCTTTTGACCCCGAGTGCTCAGAAAAACCTGCCAAAAACTCCGCCAGGATGTGCCCACAGTGACCTCAGCGAGCATTTCGATTTCAAATATTCTGATCGCTTCTAATTTTATTTAAGTATTCTTTTTCTTATTTACTTGGTTTGGGGAGGGGGCAGCTGTCCCCCTTCCCACCCCCTGGCTATGCCCAGTGCTATTTTTCTAGAAAAAGAGGTGCCGGAACTCACCATGAACTCCATTCTCATGGCACTCACATGAGAGGTGCTGGAACTGAATTCTGGTGGGTTCTGGCTGGAAAAAAAAAAGACCTGTGTGTATCCATGCCCTGGTGGAAAGCTCTTTGGGGAGAAACCACATTTCAATATTAGGCAGGGCCAGATCCACATGCCATCACACTCTGTTTCTCATGCCAAGCTGTTTCTCATGCCAACAGAAGCATATATTTTATACTTAGTAACTCCACTCAAGTTTCACCTTCCATTTTCTCCATAGACAGCGATATAAATGATTGATAATATTTCCGCTTGTGCTATCAGAATCATATATATCACACAAGCACGAAATCCACGATTCTGAGCAATACGGTTAAAAGAAACCAGTAGGATAGCAGGCGTGTGACAAGTTCCCCTGTAAATATATCAGGGCCTTGATGCTATAAAACAGAGGTGGGGGGGGGAGCCCACTCAACATAACCTTGTCATGATATCTTCACAGTTTTATTTAACTGTTCTCATGTCACAAACCAATTTGCCAGAAAGAGGTTAACCACAGTGCACAGAGACATCATTTCGGAGACAAGTTTTCCAGGCTCGCAAATCCACACTCCAAGCTGTGTCAGATCTAAGCCTCTTGAACCCAGCATTATTATTATTTTTTTAAAAAAAGCCCTCGTGGTTTAAATAAATTGGTGATTCCATCCGATGTCTTGGGATGTTTGGGGCTTTCAGATTCAGCATTGTCAAATTCTCTGTTTGGTGCCAAGAACGCAGGTTAAAGAAAGGTCAGGACTGATATATATAAGCTCACTAGGCTGCATTTAGATTAGCATCTTTCAGGAAACCTATAACGGCTGGGCTGCTACCAGCTCATTTTGGCTAATGATAATGCACTGCACACATGTATCTCTGCTTGCAAGCACACACACACACACACACACACACACACTTTCACACAAAGGAGCTGTTTTTAAGAATACATTTTCCAGTCATTCATAACATTTCTCAAAAGTGTCATATTTACATAGTTGCCTGCCAACAATGCTTCTTCGCTCCCTCCCTCTCTCTGTCTCTCTGTCTTCATTCATTCCAATTGCAACCCTATATCTACTTACATGGGAGTAAGGCCCATTGAAATCAATGGAACTTACTTCTGAGTTTACATGTATGTGAAGAACACAAGAGCCTTGCTGGATCAGGGCAAAGGCCTATCTTGTCCCTTATCTCTCTATAGATAGGTAGGTAGATAGATAGATAGATAGGGGTGTGTGTGTGTGTGAGAGAGAGAGAGAGAGAGAGAGAATTAAATTTTCAGAAACTTTAACAAATTACCTTCAACGTCAATACAGTGGTACCTCTACTTACGAATAACTCTACTTACAAATGTTTCTACTTACGAATGGAGCTCCATCTGCCATCTTGGATGCGGTTTAGATAGGATTTTTTCTACTTACGAATTTTTAGATAGGGTTGCTTCGACTTACGAATTTTTCTCCCAATGCATTCCTATGGGATTTGACTTACATTTTTTTTTCGACTTACAAATGTGCGTTCGGAACACATTAAATTCGTAAGTAGAGGTACTACTGTACTTATTTCCCTTAATGATTTGACTTCCCACCCTTACTTCCACGATGTTTTTGTTCCCACCCTTTTTCTACTGCATTACCTAGCATACAGTACTTTTATCTAATACATGCTTCTTCTGCAGCATTTATAATTATTTCCGTTCAGTGCTCCTAATTCAAATCCTGACCCACTTTTCTCTCTCTTCATATGTGACAATTGAACATGATGTTGCATTTTTGGTAGTCTCCTGGTGTTTTACCCCTCCTCTGCATGTGTTTCATTTTTCTTTCATATTAAATTTTATTTGCCGTACCAATTTTTATTGATTCCTGTATGTATTTACGCCAATAAACTTGTGTGTGTGTGTGTGTGTGTGTGTGTGTGTGTGTGTGTGTGTGTATACACACACATTACCCTAGCATATGGGGAGCTGCATTGCAGAATTCAGAGAAGTGAGAACTTTCAGAATGGCTGCGTTCTGGTTTGCTTATTGTTTCGGAAAGTGTGCAGATGGGGAAGTTCTTCCCTTAAATGAATCAGATTTCTCTCTATGAAGTCTTATGAAATATCTGCCCATGGTGCCTGATCTGTGACTGCCCATTCGCATACGCATGTTGTTGCAGTTCTCACAAGGGAGGTAACTTGTGTGAAGCAGTAGTCTTGAACTCTCCACAGATGTGCCAAATGTCTGACGGTGCTTCTCGCAGTTCCTCCGAGGTAAGGCACGCGGATCTAGCTCCAAGCCGAATGCTGCTGTTTGTGATAAACATCTGCTCCCTGTTCTTCCAGGAACCTCCAGACTCCTAAAAAAGAAGGAAAAGAAAAGATTCGCAGGGGAGGCGTCTTGTAAGAGCAAATCTTTTCATGCTTTGCGTCCTGCCCCAAAGAAGCAGATCATATATTGCCATTATTCTGTTAAGCCCGCTGCCTTTAAAAGTCAAGAAACTGATACAAGCCCGCGCGGTTGTCAAATCACACTCGGCTTCCTCCGCAGTTCCGCCTGTCCTCTGGGGCTACGGTGGAAAATTTGTTTGCACATGAATCTCAGTCGAACTTAGCGAGGCGATGTCAATCTCAAATTTGCCTTCCGGGAATAGCGCAGTTTGCAAGGTTGCTACTTTCTCTGTGACATTGCTTTTTAAAAAAATACAGGGTAGAAGTAGAATATTAAGACGATTGCTTCCAGATGCAAAGGTTGGAGAAGACAAGGAGAAATTGGCACTGGAAAGGTGGACAAACTGGTGGGATAGGACTTTGACATATTGAAGCAATCTAAGCAGAAGATGCAGCATTAGCCAAGGCTGTCAGATGTATGTGTGTTTATGCGTGTTTGTGTGTGTGCATATCTGCAAATACTGGAATGGCTGCAAGGGAGGGCTGCTTGTTTTACTTAAGTTATGTGGGTTGCAATCCTACAGCACTTACCAGGAACTAAGCCCCATTGATGCACAGGGCATTGTATTACACTGTTTAATAAAAAGGTAAAGGTTAAGGACCCCTGGCAGTTAAGTCCAGTCGCGGATGACTCTGGGGTTGTGGCGTTCATCTCGCTTTACAGGCCGAGGGAGCCGGTATTTGTCCACAGACAGTTTTTCCAGGTCATGTGGCCAGCATGACTGAGCTGCTTCTGGAGCAACAGAGCACCAAAAAAAGAGCAGTGCACAGAAACACCGTTTACCTTCCTGCCGGTGTGGTACCTATTTATCTACTTGCACTTTGAGGTGCTTTCGAACTGCTATGTTGGGAGGAGCTGGGACAGAGCAACGGGAGCTCACCCCGTTGTGGGGATTCAAACCGCCGACCTTCCGATCGGCAATCCCAAGGCTCAGTGGTTTAGACCACAGCACCACCCGCGCCCCCACACTTCAATAGCTACATATTATTGTTCCACTTTGCTTGCTTTTGGCTAGTTGTTTGTTCATTATGTTTATATCCTACCTTTCTTCCTTGAAACCCAAGGCTGCCCGGCAGGACATATGGAGTTCTCAGGATGTCCTGAGAAATATACAGAATTCAGCTGATATATGCACATTCTCCATGAGACCTAGGAAATGTGCATGATGGCCAGTTATTATGTACATTAACCACTCAAACTGATGTTACCCCTAGCATATGTACAGTATGCATGGTTGCAGGGATAGTGAGGGTGAAAAACACTGAAGTTAGAAGGAAATGCAAAAGAGTACATGTATGGTGATAATTACCATATTAACAAGAAACAGTAGCAGCAGTAATAATAATAATAATAATAATAATAATAATAATGATATGCTGCCCATCTGATTGCATTGCCCCAATCACTCTGGGCAGCTCCCAACAGAATATTAAAAGCACAATAAGACATCAAACATTAAAAACTTCCCTAAACAGGGCTGCCTTCAGATGTCTTCTAAAAGTCACATAGTTGTTTATTTCCTTGACATATGATGGGAGGGTGTTCCACAGGGCAGGCGCCACTACTGAGAAGGCCCTCTGCCTGGTTCCCTGTAACTTCACTTCTTGCAGTGAGGGAAATGCCAGAAAGTTTTTGGGGCTGATAACAAAGACATCATGAAATTGATAAATCAATTTACACATGTAATGTGATTTTTAAATCAATATGATTCGCTAATTCATTCCGCAAGTAATAGCGTTGGATCTCAT
This sequence comes from Zootoca vivipara, assembly GCF_965207765.1. Taxonomy (NCBI): domain Eukaryota; kingdom Metazoa; phylum Chordata; class Lepidosauria; order Squamata; family Lacertidae; genus Zootoca; species Zootoca vivipara. Next base: position 16,107,755 of record NC_142586.1, read on the forward strand.
GATTTGTTTTTGGGTTTTTTTTTGGTGTGTGTGTGTGTGTGTGTGTGTGTGTGTGTGTGTGTGTGTATACAGTTGTACCTCGGAAGTTGAACAAAATCCATTCTGGAAGTCCGTTCAACAAGGGGCTGCTTCTGATTGGCTGCAGGAAGCTCCTGCAGCCAATCGGAAGCTGTGGAACCCACGTCAGACGTTTGAGTTCCAAAGAACATTTGCAAACTGGAACACTCACTTCTGGGTTTGTGTTGTTCGGAAGCCAAGGCGTTCAACTCGCAAGGTGTTTGACTTCCAAGGTACGACTGTAAATACTCTCCAGAACCAAGAAACAGATGGAGGGATGCAGGAATACTTCATTTCTGCACTGCTTGTTTAAGCCTGGCAGGTTACATCTCTTTTGCCTTGAATTGCAGTCGATCACAGTATTGTTGGAGATTTAATTGGTTTAAGCTGAAGTAGGTCCTATAAAGTTTTTAGATTGCACCCAGGGCTGCCAAGGCAAAGAAGCACACAATGGCTGATCTCCCGTTTTTGAAAACATACAATTCAGCGGCCTCATCTGAAGGCAGGGATCAAATGCAAGCTGCAATCTCAGTTTCCTCCCGGGTTTACTCAACATTCAGTCTGATGAAAAGTTCTGGAGCACTCCAGAAGCTCACTTGCTATTCTGTGACTTTTTTGTTGGTCCTAATAAAGGTTCTTTCTCAATTGTGAGTTTGAAGATTGCGGAATGTCTCTTGACAGAGATGATTCTGGACACAGTTCTTAACATCTACGATGCAGGTCTTTTCCACCAGGGGGCACCTAAAGCCCACAGAAGTAGCTTCCACGTCCTGCATGCCTTAGAGAGGGAGGGTTTATATATACACAAAATGTATATATATTCCAGATGGTTGTGTCAGTGGAAAATGCTCAGGGCTCTCTTAGGTCGAATGCCACCATAACACATGCAGCATGCAAACTACCAGTGTACTGGCTAGGTTAAAGAAATAAAATATAAATGGAAAAAGTTCCCACGCCTGAGCCTATATACAGTACTTAAGTGTTTTATTATAGATGTGTTGCTTTGTTCAACAGTATTCCACACTGCGCTGACTGAATCACTTTATAGAAAACAAGATGTGGGTGGAGTGGGGAGGAAGAAACAACCCAAATTCTTGCTTATGTCCACATTTTTACCAAATGTAGGCTACATTTAGAATTACAGCATTGGGAGGGACCCCAAGGTCCAACACCCTGCAATGCACAAATCTCAACACATGGTATCCCATCCAATTTGAAACCATATCAGGCCCTGCTTAGCTTTTGCAAATGTGCTAGCAGTTTTATTGTTGTGCCACTGGGAGAGTTGCCCATGCACACCTAATTTGAAGCAAACTCCAGTCAACAGGGTGGGCTTTTCTTCCAGATAAGTTTGCATAGGAGCAGGCTGCATGGGATTTCAAAGGACTGCAGCTTAAAATATGCCACTGCATTTCTTTAAGGGGGCAAAACATAGTCCGTGCTTTTTAAACGGCCGGCCCTTAGACTTTTCGCTGATCTTATGTGTACTGCTTTTTGCATTTTTAGTGTTGCTACGATAACTGCTTTTGTTTCTGATGTTTTTGATCTGTTTTGGATTTGCTTTATGGTTCTTTTTTGTAGGTTTTTAATCTTGGCAATCTAGATTAATAAAATCGGGCATCCCCAAATTTCGGCCCTCCAGATGTTTTGGACTACAATTCCCATCTTCCCCGACCACTGGTCCTGTTAGCTAGGGATCATGGGAGTTGTAGGCCAAAACATCTGGAGGGCCGCAGTTTGGGGATGCCTGATAAAATGATGAGTTATTAAAAAGACTTCACTCCACACTGACTAGGCTGACTTTTGCAAGACAGGAATCTAAGATGGTAAAGGGGCTTATGGAGCCATCCGCCGGCCGTAGCCCATAGCATGTAAACACTAGAGAAAGAGGATGTGCTGAGATGATTGCTTCATCATTACTGCATTGAACCTGAGCTGACCACCACTACAACTAAACATGTCATCACACACGGTAAAGAGGCCCAGGAACACTGATAATCCTTTAAATTCATTGGCCCTGATGCAACGCAGGTGCAGCAGCCCATTGCTGCAGCTGCAAAACACAAACCCAACAAACAGCCAAAACTGTACATATATATCACCAGTAGGGATGCTCAGTGATTTTGTATGCTCCACATTTTTAAGCCAGCCAGCCTGAGTCACACTTCCTGGACATGCAAATAGATCGGGACACAATTATTGTTCCGTTTTTCACACTTCCCTGAATTTTGCAGCACAGTTCTTTGCTTTTAAAAAAAATGTACCAAAAAGCATATAAACTGCTTACTTGGGGTTAAAATGCACAAAACACACTTTTTAGGATGAAACACATACAAAAAAACCCCCTATAACAACAGTAAAATAGGCTGTAATTTATTTTAAACTGCTTTTAATGCTGTATTTTTAGATTGAGGCAACCTGGGCTGGAACCTTAAGGTGAGTAAGAAATCGGCGTCTTACAAAAAATGTGAATTTTCATGTATTTAAGGACAGTTCAGTGCAAAAACAGGACAGCATTGATTTATGAATAAACACACGAGAAAGTGGCATGGACCCTGAGCAACAGTGAGAGCGATAATAGACACTTTCAGACACCCAGAGGGTGCCCCACTATGAGGTTTACAATGTGTTTTCCTAAAACGCTTTTTTGATGTGTCTCGATCCAGCTAAGCTCAAAGATGTGATTTGCTACAGTCAAATAGTGCTTTTCTGCTCACTGCTCTGGAGTATTCTGGCCAAATCATTGCAATCATATGATCCATTTCAGTTCAGTAGTATTTGGTAAGTTGTACATGCATGTTTTCAGAATCACTTTTCTCCCCCACGCTAACTGCTCAGTTTATTAGCGATACTCCCCCCCTTAAAAAAAAAATTGCTTCAACTTTCCTATGTTCTCAGGACACATGTTTATAATCATTTTTTTAAAGTTATGAGCAACTCCAAAAGACTCTCATTATCTCCGAAATCAAACTCACCCAGGAGGGCAAGCTTCCAAGAGAATTTAGTCGGGATTAGAAAATGGAATTTGCTAAAGCTTCGGTGCTTTATCTGCCATCGTTTTCTGAGCGCTCTCCGAAATCCATGCCCGTTGTTCTTTTGTGTGCCTTGCTTGATTAGAAGGCGGAGATCGTGGGAGCGTGGTCAACCATACAACAACAGCAAGAGACAGGGAGAAAAAGTCGTCGCCCTGATGCCAAACTCTGTGAAGTTAATGGGGGAATAAAGGTTGCAATCACATCCTAGGATGTCAGGTAAGCAGAGGGCTTCTCACCTCTGTTTCGGAGCTGTAGCGCAGTGTTTCTCAACCAGTGTGCCTCCAGATGTTTTGGGACTACAACTCCCATCATCCCTAGCTAGCAAGACCAGTGGTCAGGAATGATGGGAGTTGTAGTCCCAAAACATCTGGAGGCACACTGGTTGAGAAACACTGCTGTAGCGGCAGGAGCACCGGTACCACTTAGGAGTATAAATGTCAGGGACCTAGGATAACTAAGCCCAGCCCAAGCCATTGTAGCATCTGAAATCTAATTAGCCATTAGGTGAATGAACAAAAATGGACATGAACTGGTCAAGTTTGCAAATGGCATCAATTTATTCAGGATGGTGAAAGCCCTAATGGGATCACTAAGAGCTCCAAAAGGTATCACAAAACTGGAGGAATGGTCGACAAAATGGCAAATGTATTTCAGTGCTAATGAAGTATAAAGTGATGTACCGTTGTGTGTGTGGGGGGGGAACCCTCCCTTCGCATATAAGTGATGAGGTTTGACTGATGGCGATTAACTAGGAAAATGATTGTGCCTAGGAAATCTGATTGTGCCTTCTCGAAAATGATAGTGTACTTACAGAAAATGGCAGTTGAGGTGGTAAGGGGGCTGTAGCATCTTTCTTATGATGAATGACTACATGTCATACTACATATGTGGGTGACTCCCTGGTCCTGAATGGGGTAACAGTGCCCCTGAAGGACCAGGTGCATAGCTTGGGAGTCATTTTGGACTCGCAGCTGTCCATGGAGGCGCAGGTCAATTCTGTGTCCAGGGCAGCTGTCTACCAGCTCCATCTGGTACGCAGGCTGAGACCCTACCTGCCCGCGGACTGTCTCGCCAGAGTGGTGCATACTCCGGCTATCTCCCACTTGGACTACTGAAATGTGCTCTACGTGGGGGTACCTTTGAAGGTGACTCAGAAACTACAACTAATCCAGAATGTGGCAGCTAAACTGGTGACTGGGAGTGGCCACCAAGACCATATAACACCAGTCCTAAAGGATCTTAGCTGGCTCCCAGTACGTTTCCAAGCACAATTCAAAGTGTTGGTGCTGACCTTTAAAGCCCTAAACGGCCTCGGTCCAGTATACCTGAAGGAATGTCTCCACCCCCATCATTCAGCCCAGACACTGAGGTCTAGCTCTAAGGCTCTTCATGCGGTTCACTCACTGCGGGAAGTGAAGTTACAGGGAACCAGGCAGAGGACCTTCTCAGCAGTGAAATACCCTCCCTTCAGATGTCAAGGAGATAAAGAACTACAATGGTACCTCTGGTTACAAACTTAATTCGTTCTGGAGGTCCATTCTTAATCTGAAACCGTTCTTAACCTGAGGTACCACGTTCGTTAATGGGGCCTCCTGCTGATTGGCTGGTGCCATTTGGGTTTCGCCTGCCGCGTAGCAATTCGTCACAACTTGTAAGGTTGTGGATAGGCTCTGGTTCAGTTGATAGGGGTGGCAGAAGGGTCTCGCCGTCCCTATGCGATGGGCATTCTGCAAAAGGAAACCACAGACTCATGATTGGTCTTCCCTGTGAGGGGTTATGCCTGGAGCCTGAGTCCAGGGGACATCTGGGTGGAGGCCTAGCAGGGCTCCTGCTTTCCACTGTCCCAGGTGTTCACCCGAGGCTGACCTATGGTTGGTGCCCAGGGTCAGCAATACCTGCAAGGGTGCAGGGAGCTAGTCGAACCAGATCCTATGCCATAGCTGCCAAGTTATCCCTTTTTTAAAGGTATTTACCCTTATGCTGAATAGGCTTCCTCGCGAGAAAAGGGAAAACTTGGCAGCTATGGCCTATGCAAACCACTCACTTGATTGTAATCAATAAAGTTGTGGCCTAAATTCTGCCAAAAACCAAACCTAAAATTTGAGCCGTGTCTGAATTTATTTCGGGGGGTGGTTAAAAGGTCTCCACACGCAATAGGTGCAATGGCCTATGCAATGGCCTAGTCTCTTGGCCTATGAAAAGCAAAGATTGCAGATGATCTATAGCCCTGAGCCTTCTTTGCTCATCTGCTCATTGGTTTTGCTGAAGGAAGATTTACAACCCCTTGCTATTTTTTCTAGGAAAAGAGGTGCCAGAACTCACCATGAACACCTTTCTTGTTCCCTTGTACTGGCAATGGCGCTCACCTGAGGAGTGCCAGAACTGAGTTCCAGTGATTTCCGGCTGGAAAAAAAAAAGCCCTGGTTTCCCCACTGACTCCTGCTGGGTTCCTCACCAATTTTGCAAGTACGGTTTTATGGGTACAATCCACCCCAACTCCGATTGATTCCAATGAGAATAGTTTAGCAGGTGCTTAAAAGGGTTGAAATGAATGGGACTTCAATTTGCTTCGCTTTGATTGGATTCGTGGGATTTGGAAAAACTGAGAAAGAAAGCAAATTATTTCATATTAAGAACGCAAACTTTCCGTACGATTTAAATAAATGCGTCACATTTTTAACACCTGCCCTGTAAAATGTAAGTGCTAGAAAAGGTATTCCAGGCCCAAGATATCGTATGAATATTTTATGCAGACTCCATGTGGATTTTCCAAATTATCCTTCCTTAGACTTTCACATATAGTGATATACGGCATAGGTATTATGTAGGACAAACCAAGCCTAGCCTGCCTTAGATAATGTGTCTGATGCTATTCCATAGGCACCTTCTTCCTCTATGTTTGCATTCATCACAGTCTTCTGTTGCTGTTTAGTATCCAGTGATCTTCATTGCATTCCTTAATGTCGAAATGTTGGTCTACCAGTTTATCCAATATGACAGTGATTAATATGAGGCAAAATGTCTCTCCATACTTTGCAGTGATTTTGGCACAGATTTTGTCTTCAAACGTTCCCCCTATCTTCTAAGGAAACAGGAATTAGCCTCTGCAGCTGTTTGGCATCTGATATTTTGATCTATTATTAAGTGATTTGCTTTGGGCCGCCAATCAGCTTGCTTTGATTTCTAAACATTGTCTACACTTCCCCCCCCCCTGCGATATATTTAAACTTTCCTCTTCAAACAGAACGGGACGCGGAGATATTGCGATCCAATTTTAATAAAACGAACTTTTAATGTATTATTTCAGTGCCTGATAAATTATAACATATTACGTGTGGGTTCTTCTAAGCTCACCTATTATAAGGTGTTTCATTTGCGCTCCAATTAGGGTGGAACAGTTCCATTTCACTCAGCAGGCTTATGCTCTGGATCCAAATTGCTCACAGGATATGGTGAATTATAAACAGTAGTAATTCTTAGTAATATATACACGTGAGTTTCCAAACTCTTATAGGTGTTTAACTAGCAGAGATTTGGATTTTAGTTTAAGAGGTAGAATATCGCTCTGGAATAAGGGTAGACTTGGCATGATCTCTGCTAACCTACTCCTAGACCACTGTACAGAGAAGGTCCCTTGTAGTTCAGTCCCTTGTGATCAGAAGGTCAGCGGTTCGAATCCCCGCAATGGTGTGAGCTTCCATTGTTCTGTCCCAGCTCCTGCCAACCTAGCAGTTCAAAAGCATGCCAGTGCAAGTAGATAAATAGGTAGGAAGTGGTGGGAAGGTAAACAGCGTTTCTGTGCGCTCTGGTTTCCATCACGGTGTCCCGTTGCACCAGAAGCAATTTAGTCCTCCTGGCCACATGACCCAGAAAGCTGTCTGTCCACAAACGTCAGTTCCCTTGGCCTGAAAGCAAGATGAGCGCTACAACCCCATAGTTGCCTTTGACTGGACTTAACCGTCCAGGGGTCCTTTACCTTACCTTTTTTGCCCACACCTCAAAGGCAAAGATGTCATTGCATGTTTATGGTCATCTCCAGTCCCTCAACAAGTTCACAATAGCACACTTGATGTGAGAAGAATGTGTTTTTTATGTATTTATGCAAAAGATGGGGACTCTATGGCCCTCTGAAAGTCGCTAGACCCTAGCTCCCATCATCCCTGACCACCAACCATGGTAGATGGAGCTCAACGGAGCTGGAACAACATCTGGAGGACCACAAGTGTTTCTTATGTTTTTCATTAGCCTCTTTAAAAAAGCAGAGATAATATCTCCCTTGCACAATGGCTCTTAAGGTGTAGATAAAAATATGCTTGTTCAGATAGGCTTAGCACTTAACTTTGGTTCTCTGCTGTTGTCCTCTTTGGGTTTCTCTATTGGCAACAATATCTGGATGCCTTCCTAGTTCAAAAAAATGAGGGCCTGTAATGGAAGACAAGTGATGCTATTCCCTTTCCATTTCTGCTACCAAGACTCATCATATGATTGCATGCAATATTAATATAATGAGTGCACAGCATGCTGCTTTACATAAAAACAACAGTAACCAAGTGGTGGATGGGAATAAGACTCATGGGGCGATGGAGGCATGGAGGGCCATTTGGATTCTCGAGTTGAAAGCCATGCTTTAGTCCCAAAGAAATCTTTGCTTACCCTGTTAGATCCTGTAGTTTGCAGAAAGCAGCTACTTTGAGATGGGGAGTGGATATGCTGTAATTGTTCTTTAATTGCTTGAACTGTCATCTTTCAATATGGATCACAATTAACATAAACTACTTTACTATCAGATTCATTCAGGTTTACAGAGTTGTTCCTGAAGGCAGGCTTAGGTTACGTAACAGATAAACTACATATGAGATGGTAGTGAGTCATGAGAAGACTGCATCCGAGCAGTTACCAGTTAACACTCCTTGCAGCAACTGACCAACCGAGAAAACTGCCGGCCACATAGAGGCAGTTAGTCCTCTTGGAATGTTGGACTTGACTGACAGCTTTATATCCCACAAGAAGGTGGATATATTAACTGCTATGCAGTGTGATCTTATGCATATCTATGCAAAAAGCAAATCACAATTGAGCTCAGTGGGAGTAAGACTATTAACTCCCAAGTAGACATGCATAGAATGCTTAAATATGTTTATTTGAATGAGTTGATGATAGCCGTAATCTCATGAAACTATTGGTTTCATTGTAAATGACTGGTATAGATATATTTATTTAAAAAGGTTTATGAAGGAACTAGTCTCTGTCTGTTTCTCCCCTACCCCCAGTTCTACAATGATATTGGTTATTGTTCAAGGATTGTGTGTTAAATAATGATCACATTTCTTCCTGCAATTCAGTTGGTAAAAATTACTAAAAATTGTTGTTGTTTTAGAAAGTCTGCAAGTCGAACCAGATGAACTGTACACTAACCAATCATTTAACTATTAACCGATCACGTTAATAGTTTGAAAATCGAAAAGGTACTTTCTGTTTATCTATTCCTTATGCAAATAAAAGGAGTTGAAATAATGTAAAACATATCAAGCTACGTTATCAGTTGCACCAACTTACATAGCTAGAAAAGTATTCTAAGCATTCCAAGTCTTTAATTGGAATGTTTTTATAACCGGGCTTTTAAAAATCTCCTTGCACTCTCAAGCAGATGTTTGTGACTTCAGATCATTCCCTTTCAAAAGAAATCACTGGTCTTATTATATTTGTAATATGTTCCTTTTGATCCCAGTATTGTGACATAACTCAGACGTCTTCCATTGTCCGCATGCTGTTTCTCCAACACCGATGACAGATGATGTCATTCTGACCTTGATCCTCAAGGCTGTGTTGGGGGCACTGGTCTATGTTATGCGGTGCTTGAAACTAGCATGGCTGTTTAGGAGTGGCAGGATTTGAGTGCCAAATTAGTCTGGAAAGCAAATCAGGTTTTTTTTTGGGGGGGGGGAGATAATCAGAGGGAAGCTTCAGCGGTAGTCATCATAGTAGCAGGAGAGATGAGAGCCTTGGAAACAAAGAGTTGGAGAGAAGGCAAAAGAGGAGCTGAAAGTGAGGACAGAACAGAAGGAGGTGAATAACCAAAGACTCCAAGATCAGACGACCATCTTGGATAAGAAGAACTGACATTCGTTTGAAGTCCTGCATGGGCCCATGAGTTTTATGAGTTGAATCGGAAATGTGTTAGCTGCACGTAGGCCCCATAAAAATCAGTATGATGATGGTGATGATTTTATTATTTATATGCTGCCCTTCTGGCTGGGTTTCCCCAGCCACTCTGGGTGGCTTACAGCATATATAAAAGCATAATAAAACAACAAAAAGAAAAAAAACTTCCTGATACAGATGTTGCTTTCAGGTGTCTTCTAAAAGTTGTGTAGTTTTTTTATCTCCTTGACAGCTGAAGGGAGGGAGTTCCACAAGGAGGGCGCCACTACCGAGAAGGCCCTCTACCTGGTTCCCTGTAACCTCACTTCTCGCAGTGAGGGAACCAGCAGAAGACCCTCAGTGGATGGGAGTGGAGACATTCCTTCAGGTACACTCAGGACACATCCCATTGATTTCAACAGGAATTAAGTACAGTAGTATTAAGTACATCTCCGTTGATGAACATTTTGGTTTTCGAACGCCGTAAACCCGGAAGTAAATGCTTCAGTTTTCGAACAAGCCTCAGAAGTCGAACATGCCATCCCTTATTATTATTATTATTATTATTATTATTATTATTATTATTATTATTATTATTATTTATACCCCACCCATCTGGTTGGGTTTCCCCAGCCACTCTGGGCGGCTCCCAACAGAATACTAAAAATACGCTAAAACACCAAACATTAAAAACTTCCCTAAACAGGGCTGCCTTCAGATGTCGTCTAAAAATCAGGTAGTTGTTTATTACCTTGACATCTGATGGGAGGGCGTTTTGCAGGGCGGGCGCCACTACCGAGAAGGCCCTCTGCCTGGTTCCCTGTAGCTTCACTTCTCACAGCGAGGGAACCGCCAGAAGGCCCTCGGAGCTGGACCTCAGTGTCTGGGCTGAATGATGGGGGTGGAGACGCTCCTTCAGACATACTGAAGGACATTAAGCAATCTTAAAACACGGAACATTCTGGCTGCACTGTGCTCCCAATTCACCGTATGTATTACTTGCCCACGTGATGATGAGGTCGCACCGTATCTCGGTGGTGGAGTGGGTGAATCAAAGCACAGACTGGGCAGGCAGGAGAAGGGATCAGAATCCTCCCTTCCGGGGCCAGCCCAACCATGAGGCAAGGTGAGGAAACTGCCTCAGGCGGAAGGATCCACAGGGGTCCAGATCCTGATGTAGATCTTCATTCCCCCCTTGTTCCTGATGTAGATCTTCACTCACAAGAGAAAGGGGAGCCATTTTGAATTTATGGAACTGGCTGAATTGACCGGGGGACTTCGTGATCAGAGAGAAGAGTCAGTGGAAGAAATTCAAAGTTTATTTAAGAAATAATTGCAATATTGGAAATGTTTAATATTTAGATTTGGAAGTACAGGGAGGTTGTAGAGGAGGATTTGTAGAGGTATTGTAGTATATTAAGATTTAGATATAAGTGTTCAATAAGAATTGAAATGTTGTTAAGGAATTAATAAGAGGTGAAATTTGTTAGTTAAGGTAAAAATAAGATGATTGAAGTATGATATAGAAATTACTAAGGATGATATACAATGAAACGCAACCATGAGGAAGTCAACAATGTCAGGAAACATGAATGATAAATATGGTTGTTTTTCCTTTTTGTATTTTGTATTTTATGTGATTTTTTTGTATTGTATTTTCGTGTTTTATATGGTTCCCCCCCCCCCAGTTTTATAAAACCAATAAATGTATTTGAAAAGAAAGAAAGAAAGGGGAGCCATTTTGTGGTTCGCCTCAGGCACCAAAATGCCTTGCTCCCTCATACCAGGACATTCATCCCTCTGATGTTGTTTTTTTTAAGAAAAGCTAAATAATAATAATAATAATAATAATAATAATAATAATAATAATAATAATTTATTTATTTATTTATACCCCGCCCATCTGGCTGGGTTTCCCCAGTCACTCTGGGCGGCTTACAACAGAAAAATGAAATAAAATAATCTATTAAACATTAAAAGCCTCCCTAAACAGGGCTGCCTTCAGATGTCTTCTAAAAATCTGGTAGCTGTTTTTTTCTTTGACATCTGATGGGAGGGCATTCCACAGGGCAGGCGCCACCACAGAGAAGGCCCTCTGCCTGGTTCCCTGCAACTTGGCTTCTCGCAACGAGGGAACCGCCAGAAGGCCCTCGGTACTGGACCTCAGTGTCCGGGCAGAACGATGGGGGTGGAGACGCTCCTTCAGGTATACTGGACCGAGGCCATTTAGGGCTTTAAAGGTCAGCACCAACCCTTTGAACTGTGCTCGGAAACGTACTGGGAGCCAATGTAGATCTTTCAAGACCGGTGTTATGTGGTCTCGGCGGCCGCTCCCAGTCACCAGTCTAGCTGCCGCATTCTGGATTAGTTGTAGTTTCCGGGTCACCTTCAAAGGTAGCCCCACGTAGAGCGCATTGCAGTAGTCCAAGCGGGAGATAACCAGAGCATGCACCACTCTGGCGAAACAGTCTGCAGGCAGGTAGGGTCTCAGCCTGCGTACCAGATGGAGCTGATAGACAGCTGCCCTGGACTTCCAATGGGACTGCTTCTCCTTTCTCACTGGGTGAAACAATATGAGCAAGCCCCCCCCCCATTTACTTACGTTGGCGTTTAAACCAGTCTTCTCCCACCCCAGACATTTTATACAGAATTGGCTGGATCCTCGCTGGGTGCTGTCATATACTTTGCCACATATGCCGGCATGCATTCCAAAGTTGTAGCTTTATTACTGATAGCGTTTCTATTTCTATTTTATTGGTTTATGTGCCAACAGATTCTGCCAGGACTTCCAAAACAGTGCGCTGTATCTGAATACTTGGAACAGCCTGGCTTCCTACGCAGTGAGCCTAGCCAGATGGTCGACTGCACTAATGGGGCACATTTGTAATACTTCAGGCACTGAATTAATAATAGTTAGTTTAGCCCAATGGGAATACAACCTAATAGAGTGTCTCCTTAACATATCTGGTCCCCATCACTTTGATTGCTCTGAGCCGATGAGGTTTTTTCCACAAAGCTTAAAGGTGCTCTCCAAGGATTTTTATTCTTTTTCTGGTTAACTTTGTGTTACATGAGAAGTGCTGGGAAAATAGGATTTCTGGAAATAAATATATAAAAGCGTGCGTTTTATGCTCCTTAAAAAAATAAAAAAAATAAAGGCCAAAGGAATCAAAAGTGTGAAGCCTGATTTTCATTGAATTTATTGGAGAACAGTGTGTTGCTTATTACAGGAACACGAAGCAGAAGGCTGAAAAGCAGAACCACTTGTCTCCCTGCCATTGCCAGTCATAAGAACATAAAAGGAGCAGGGATGCAGGTGGCGCTGTGGTCTACACCACTGAGCTTCTTGGGCTTGCGGATCGGAAGGTTGGCAGTTCGAATCCCGGTGATGGGGCGAGCTCCCGTTACTCTGTCCTGCCAACCTAGCAGTTTGAAAGCATGCCAGTGCAAGTAGATAAATAGGTACCACTGTGGTGGGAAGGTAAATGGCGTTTCTGTGTGCTCTGGTTTCCGTCACGGTGTCCTGTTGTGCCAGAAGCGGTTTAGTCATGCTGGCCACATGACCTGGAAAGCTGTCTGTGGAAAAACGCCGGCTCCCTTGGCCTGAAAAGCGAGATGAGTGCTGCAGCCCATAATCACCTTTGACTGGACTTAACCGTCCAGGGGTCCTTTACCTTTTACTGCACTCATAGTGACCAGCCAGATGGCTGTGAGAAACCCACGAGTAGGATCTGACCACAAAACTATGCTCCCCCTTGTGCTTCCTGGCAACTGGCATTCAGACCCTGTACAGGGTCATAGCATGGGGGATCACAGCATGGGGGGGCACAGGGGTGGTCGCCCCAGGTGCAAAATTGTTAGGGGATGCAAAATTTCAACACCTGGTGCTGAAATGAAGAATGCAATTATGGGTGAAAACGTGCCAAAGTAACACAACAAAACCTCCAACATTACTGGGCATGTTCAAAATGAGCTCTTCCCTCAAAAACAGGGTTTGGAGAGTTGTGGCACCTTTGAACTTGAAAAACAGATGTGTTGAATGTACAGGCCAGGTTTCATTCCAATAGCAAAATGTTCCAGAGACATTCCATTCCATTCCTTTTTCATTTATGTATCTCTCCTCAAATCTAGAACCATGCAATTCCTCTCCTTTAAATCTAGAACCTTGCTGTTCCTCTACGGCCAGATCTTTACAAAAAAACATTAGGCCGCTATTGGACCAGATCAAAGCTGGCTTTGACACCATGTACAACCTTGAGTCTATAGCCAGCAGAACAAGCTAAGTCAGAAAAAGATACAGAAGAACACAGAGCCCAAACCCATTTCCCCCCTTACAAAATGGCCTTTTGAAATGTGTGGGTGGGGGGGGGGACACACTAATTGTCATTGTCCATGTGTTAAACGGACACAAGCAAAATCCTGAGAAAGAAAACAGTTATGATCCTTCCTCAAAAATCAAATGACTGTGGCACAAATGAAAAACCAGGAGATCAGTAAATTGGAAGTTAACAAGAAACAATGTTGTAATCCGTGGATATAAAGCAGAGCTCTCTGTTAAGCCCATGCACAAACACACAACCATGCCCCACTGCAGTTTTAAAACAAACAACATGCTTTGCAGTCAGTTTGCTCACTCGTCCCAGGGAACTGGCAAGCTGTTTTAATCTGACGAAAGGTCCAAACGCACAATGGAAGCGTTGCCTTTCAAGTTAATCGGTTCAATAAAAGCCGGGGGCCCTGCTCTTGTGGATTCAAAATGAACCTGTGATGAAAACTGACGTGAAAGTAAAGTAAAGTAAAGTTTCTCAGATGCAACGAATCTCATTGGCACAAAGGGGCTGGACAATCGAGTTCTCCCTCACCGGCTACTCACTAAAAAACAATCTGCTCCGAAGTACATTCACTTGGAAGAACAGCCCAATGATGTCAGCGTGAAAGACATGTGTCACTTTCTCAACTGGTGGGAAGTTCCAGGGAATGTCAGGGTCCGTTCTCTTTGGAAGGAGAGAGCAGGACGTGATGTACCTGAGCTTGGCCTGTTGCCATTTGAAAAGTACAGCACCGAAAAGGAGACAGGAAGGTTTGCCAACCCTCCAGCCGTTAATTGGTGCTTAATCGTTGATTTCGCATCTCTTAGGCCTTGCTCAGATTCCAGGAAATACAAGCAGCCAAAACCTTTGCCGATCTTCCAGTTAGTAACCGTTGTTAACTGGAAGAAAAACGTGTTGCTACCTTGGGTCACTAAGGCAGAGGTCACCGAGCTTTTTGGGCCAATGGCCACATTTGGAATTTTGAGGAATGGCCGTGGGCACCAGTCACAAAATGGCCGCCATCAGTTGTGCGGCATAACCTTCAATGGCTGCCACATCCAAGAGAGAAAAGAAATGGGAACCAAAAATGACATGAGCATCCCACCCCCAACCCCCGCTGGACATTGTGAATTTTTGAGACGATCTTTACTGGAACCTTTCGCAGGCATCACAGGAAGTAGCGGTGAATGTGCTAGCATTAAGAACGCATAGGGTTCTTGTTGGCCTGTTGAATTATAGAAGTGGATGTTTGATCAGTTTTCTAGGTGAGCGATCTTAAGAGGTAGCACTGTGTGTCAAGAATGCGTTTTCTTTTAAGATTATGGACTGGGTGTGACCCGATGCCTGCATAAAAATGCCATACAAGCTGACAAAAGAGACTGCATAGTTTGCTTTCAGGATATGTTGAAAATGGACACTTGCCTCTTCCAAAGCTTGCACTCATTTCAGGTGTTACAGTTAGCCTGGAGTATCTACGCCAGGAATACGGAACCTGCAGCCCTCCAGATGAGGTTCAGCTCCCATCTGCCCCAGGGATGATGAGAGTTGCAATCCAACGTCTGGAGAACCAAAGGTTCCCCATCACTGACCTGTGCAAAAGTATCGCTAGCTATCAATAACAAGGGCTGATATCAAGCTGTCCTGGCTCTTTTATTAAGACTCCAAACGAGCTGGAATGTTAGTAGAACCCGCATGCTGCAAACTTGTGGCATTTTGTAATATATTATTTGTTCGCAGGTGTACAGCTGCGTAAAGGGATGAAGCAGCAAACACAGCAGACAGCATCACCCCCAAACCTGCTTGTGCAATCTAGAAACCCCTTGGTAATTGTCAGGGGGTTGTTGCGGCTACTCTCAAGTAAGGATGCTCCAGTCCGTGCTGTCTTTAAGAGTTTTATTGTGCATATTTTTTACAGTGCAGAGATAGCAGAAAACATCACCGCCTACTCCAATTCGGAACCCGGCAATGTCTTCCGTCTGCTTTTCAGCCAGCATAAAAGCCTGGGCACCCCAAAACGCCACCCCTTTACCCTACATGTGGGTGCATGCCTCAATTCGGGCACCGGAAGGAGAGGTCTCCCCTCTTGGAGCCTGGGCTCCGACGTCTCGCCGAGTCCCTCATCCGCTGACCCTCGACCAGAGCCAAGGCTCTGATGCGTCTCTGATCCCCTCCTGCACGCTCTGTTCTCCATAGCGTTGCCAGGGCTCAGACGCCTCACTGAGCCCTCTCCCCACTCCGCTCCATTCCTCATTCCCTCCTCCTGACTAGCTGCTCCTGCTGTTGCTGGGCGAAGTGTTGGTCAGGATGACGGGGGGGGGGGGAAGGCTCCCTGTAGGGAGTTCCCCTGACAGTAATCTTTCAGCAAACTGCAAAATTGAAAAAGGGCAACTTGTAGTACCACTTAGCACAGGGGTGCTAAGTGCAGCATGAGACTGAACTAATTAGACTCCTGCTTTTTCTCCCTGCCTCCCTGCACAGGTTTCAAGACTATTCCCAGCATAGCACCTAGTACTTACACACATACAAACCTTTATTAATTACTTGCAAATATTAAGAAGGCGATAATTCCAAAATGGAGCTATTTTCTGAATTTAGGGGGGGGGACGGACAAACACCTACTACCATGCTTACCTTTTGAAGAATGATCAGTAACAGGTTTTTTTTTTTGCTTTTCCTGGATGGTGTTTAGGATACTTGGAATCGAGTCAATACTCATTTAAGTTCTTAGATCTTAGGCCAGTCACAGCAGACATGAAGGTGCTGGTGGTTGCTGGGAGAGGAGATGGAAGGGGGCCATTTTCTGCTACAGAAAAACAACAGCTCCATTCTCAAAAATAATATTCTGTCTAGGTCTCCTGGACTGTTTTACCAGGTGAAGAATGCCTATAAGATTAGGCCGGGGAAGGGGGCCTTAGGTGAAAAGCAAAGAACAAGGTATTTTTTAAAAAATACATTTGCAGTTTAAACCTCCTCCCTTTCCAATCACCTTAAATGGAAAAAGTATCAAGGTTGTTCAACTGGGAAATCAACTCATTTCCCAACACCCCGGTTCTAAGCCTATTATACTTAGAAGCAAATCCCATTATTTCAACACTTATTCCCATGTATACATCATCATGAATGGAAAACGCACATATAAAAGAACCAAGTCTATCTGCCCCTAGAACTAAAACTTCTCCAAATCAGTTATTCAGAAGTCAATGGCATCCCGGCATAAATGACTTCAAAAAAGGTTTATTATAGGGGTTGGCAATCTTCCCTCCTGAAATGCAGACATAATTTCAGAGGGATATGGTTGGGGACTGCATGCCAACAGTGATGCCCCAAATATGCCATACCCTCCCATCCGAGACATGCAAGTTTCTGGTGCCAATGGGGGACCTATTTTTTGGAGCAGGCCATTGCAGGGCATTAATGCTCAGGTCAGCTTTTCCTATTATCGCTGGTGCTTTTTTCTGCCCTTTTTACAATACTGTATTGTGGTTTTAATTCATGGTACTGCACCCCAACCCCAGAATCAGTTGCAATGGAGAGTAGGCTAAAAATCTTAAATGCATAAAAAATAATGCATATGCACTCACTCATACCAGCCCGCTATAAGCCTCATGTAATACACCATTTCAACGGCAAGTTTTCCAGTTGTTCTTAGCTCTCAATTTCATATCTCTGGATTGTCTAGGCCCACCACACAATCACAGCCCTCCTTCTGTCATGGTACTAGGGCCAGCCTCAATGTTTGAATATGGTGGCATCTTGTCTATTATTATTATTTTGATGGAACCCCTCATATGGGATTTTGTATATAATTTTTCCCTTGGCTGATCCCATGTAGGACCAGCATGGATAGTTGGCCCCGGTGAATATTTGACGTTTTCTCCCCTTACGGCTTTGATCTATAGGCTACCAATAAAATGAGGCTGCATTTTAAGCTGTATTCTAACTTATATTTTAATCAACTGTTTGTTTGGTGTGGTTTTTTTAAAAAAAATGTTTTTACTGTATTTATATTCGGTTTTAGCCGCCCTGAGCCCTGTCTTGACCGGGGAGGGCGGGGTATAAATCATCATCATCATCATCATTATGCCACCCTCCAACCATGCTGCAGCAATAACTGCCCAAACTGGGGACTTATTTTGCAGAAGCAATTGTACGGTCTATTGGTGACGGCTTCTTTAAATGGCTTGAATAGTTCCCTGAAAAAAACGTTTTGGAGTGTGATTCATACATACACACACACACACACACACACACTCTTGAGCGTAACCAGTGACCTGTTACAACTGTCACTCAGAGTAAAAATACTCCTTCAAGAAGCATAACACTGGAAGGATTTAATGTGTATACCCAAGCACAGGTATAATTCTACGTATTTAGAATCCAGCATATAAGGATACTTGCAGCACAATACTAAACATCCTTCTTCAAAAACAAATCCCACCGAGTTCGGTGGCCCTTGTAGCAGAATCCTCTGCATACTCCTGAGTAGACAAGCCATAGGATTGCATTGCGAGGGTCCCTGAACTGTGGGGTTTATTTTTGAAGGATATTGTGCTGTTAGGAATACCAACATTGTGCTTAGTAGTAAATCCCATTGTGTTAAATGGGACTTACTCCAAGAAAGCATGGCTAGGAT
This sequence comes from Zootoca vivipara, assembly GCF_965207765.1. Classification (NCBI taxonomy): domain Eukaryota; kingdom Metazoa; phylum Chordata; class Lepidosauria; order Squamata; family Lacertidae; genus Zootoca; species Zootoca vivipara. Next base: position 16,125,931 of record NC_142586.1, read on the forward strand.
TGCAGCCTCCTCCCTTGTTAAGTGTGCTAAAGACAGTACAATCCTGCACACGCCTCCTCAAACAGAAGTCCCACTAAGCTCATTGAGGTTCGTTCTCATAATAGGTGGTCTAGGGTTTCAGACAGGGCAAATGTCTTTTCTTGCCAATTTAGCCTTTACGGACATTACAGACATGTTCAGAAGTAACATCCCATCACTTTGTACCTTTGTTGGAAAGAGGCTTGGAAAGCTCTTGTCAGTTTTCTAACTTTTGGCTTGTTTCTTAAATACGTCTCCTCTTTTATGCTGGCACTTGCTGCTCTCTCCCTCTTACCCGCCATCCTCACAAACATAGATTAAGCATTTAAAAGCTTCTAATTTAAATAAGGAAACACAACAATGATGCACACAGATAACTTTGCTATGTGTTTAAGATATATCTTTATTTATGTACAACAAAAGGAGGCACATTTAGGTAATTAAACTCAATCCTAAATACTGTGAAAAACGACTCTGCATGGCAGAGAATCTATATGAAAATTTATGGTGGGTGTTAATTCAAGACAAGTTTAGACCGATGGCGAGGGTGGGCGTTCTGTATCCGTGCACATGTATATAAAATTTGAGTCAGTGTTCTTGTATAGTAGTGCTAACTTAGATGGCAGTTTATTAGTCCAATGACTCAGGAAGACATAGGCTGCATCCCGGGACAGAGACCCAGAAACCACTCCAGCCAATTTACACTTCAATCCGAGATACGTTTCCTTCTAAGGAACAAGCTCAGAATCACTGTGTTTGGCCTGTAGTTTGTAAAAGCATTAAATTGTCAAGTGGGCTACAGCAGCTTAGATCACAATTCGCCATTAATGCGAGTACACTAGCATTAATCAATTACAGGTGGGAATCTGGTCGTTTATGGATTGTACTTTATGAACAATGATTTGTGTGTCACTGCCAACTCTTGTGATTTGCTCTGAGATTCTGGTTTGTGATTCTATGCGATGCCCCATTCATATTTTGTTAGTATAAATCACTCAAAATAACTCCAAGGACATAAAATCGATGTACGTGAATCCGTGCAAAACACTGTACACTATTATATTATAATGTTCCATGGATATAAGTGAAACTTTCTTAACACACACCTGCGCTAAGGAGAACAATCTCAGCTAAGAAGTGCAAGAATGCCACGTCATGGCTTCTGGAAGAACCATGTACCTATTTCAGGTGTGCAAATATAACAAACAGAAAGTCTGTTGTGGATCGGGACTTGGTAAGCATATTCAAAGCAGTAAGTTTCACCTGTGCCATACACTAAACTTAAAAGGTTTGACTAAATGTGATCTGTGAGGTGCTGCTAGCCAAAGAACCATACCTGAAGTAAGAGGTTCTAGCTGAGGTGGTGGAGGAGTGCAATAATGCAAGAACTGCTTTGCAAAGTCAGACAACATCAAAGATGCAATCCATTGTTACGCATACATCAATTTTGACTGAAATATGCTATCAGCTGTGTCTGGAATACTGTTCCTAGAGATGTCAATAGAGAACCAGTGTACGATGGTACTATTACATCATGCCAAGCTGTTTTCAGCTGGGTTTCCTCACCAAAGCAGAACAATACTTATCAACTTGAGCGATTCACAGGCAACTTCTCTCTGTCTTATATTCTTGGAATTCCTTTTTGGAGCACAAAAATGGAGCTGTCACATATTTCAAATACAGTACCATGCACAGCTAATTCAGATATAAAGCACTGAACTATCAGTAAACACCTACGAAAGCAGACATCTTTCCGTTTTGTTTGCAGAACAGCAAAAATCTCCCTTCAGCCTGAAATATACAAAAACCTCCTTCACCTCTAATTATTTTCTTTAAATATTAATTTATTCTGATATTTTCTCTTTAAAAACAAACAGAGTCTGCATCGATTGTGATAAATCCCAGCCAGAGACGCAAAATAACTTGGGCTCCATCTGTTGCAATGAGGCAAGAGAACAGAAGCAAGAAACTGTAAATTCTGAAAGACTATCTATTGACACTACTTTGACGCAGTGCTTCTCCTTGACCTTTATTTTAATAGCCCCACCATCACTTCACTGATATCCCATAGTTTCCTTGCAACCAAATCATCCATGGCATTGGGCAAGAGTTGTTCCTCCTTGCAGTTTCCAAAATATTTCCCAGATACACCTTCTACTTCGGGGGAGGAGGCCAGATAAATTGAGGTCTGGGCTCCTTCCAGAGGGGTTTTGAAGAAAGCCCAAGATACCAAATTGAAGAGGGGCTTGGCTAGCAAAGGGATATGTATATGTCTGCCTAGATTTGTTCTGACAATACCGGGATGCAGCACATTGACCGTGACCCCTGTGTTCTCTAAGCGACGGGCTAATTCCCTAGTGAACAGGATGTTGGCCAGTTTACTCCGGCTATAAGCAAAGCTTTTATTGTAATTTAGCTCACTGTTCAAGTCATCAAAGTTGATCTCGCCGTATTTGTAAAGCTTGGAGGAAACCACCACAATCCTGCTGGGCGCAGAGCTTTTCAGAAGTCCAAGGAGGAGGTTTGTGAGCAAGAAGTGCCCCAAGTGGTTGACGCCAAACTGCATCTCAAAGCCGTCCTCTGTCTTCATATAGGGACACTGGAATATCCCTGCGTTGTTGATCAGGACATCCAACCTAGACTCTTCCTTTATACAACAAGGGGGGGGGAGTAGTCAGACATACTAATGTAATAATATTAAAATTATTTTTTTAAAAAAATAAAGATGAAAAAGTCTGATCCCTTAAAAGTGACAGTGAACCTGAAACTCTTTACAGTTGACCACCTCCAATGCTAGCAATACCTTTATTGATTTGGCCACACACCATTTTGATTTTCTGCTCATTCCAACCTGAACCTATTGAGCGTTTCCCCCCCCCCTGTCAATGTTTTTCCTCTTAGGGTTATTTGTTGGGATGGGACATACCATAGTGGTGGGTAGGCCCACGCTCTTTTTCTCCCACTTTCTGCCACTCCTTTCTCTCTTCCCCCTCTCCCTGCCACTTCCTTTTTCTCTCCTTTTTGCCACATGAAAAGTAGGCCAAAGGCTGCTTGAAATTAGGCTGAGGGCAGCATGGTGAGTCTAAGGCTACTAGCTGCCCACCCCCAATGTAGGGTTGGACCATTACTGGGTTCAAATCTCCTCTGTCATTAAACTCTTCTGGGTGACTTTCTATGTTTCAATCATTCTCTCAGCTTAGCCTATGTCACAGGTTTGAGATACAAAAGAGGGCCATTTTGCCCCTCTCAGAAATCTTTGGGGAAAGTGAGGGGGGAAAGAAAAAATGCAATTAAAACACTTTTCACAAGCAGTATCGCATACAAGTTCCACAACTCATCTCACTTTTAATAGCAATTAAATGTTATTGGTGAACACTCCAGTTGGTGAAACAGAAGCCATTTACAGTGCAATGCTATTCATGTCCTAATGAATTCAGTGGGGATTACTCCCAGGTAAGCAGGAACAGGCCTGCAGTCTCGTTCACTAATAATATTTAGCTATACAGCAGCACTGTGCCAGGATTGTCAGGTCCATTGTTTCAAAATATCACACCTCCAAAAACACATGATGAGAGTGCAAGCCCTTAAACTGGCTCATTTGGTGTGACCAGACGCTCTTCTCATATTTAATTGATCACTTATTGATTACTGGATGAAAGGAGACTTCCAGTGACACTCCAAGGAATGCAAAACAAATACAGCTTATTGCTTTGTCTCTGCTAAATAGTCACTGTTTTACTCTCTTCTGATGCTATTAATAGTTGCATGGCAAGATTTGACATTGGAAGGTCAAATGCTCTTTTATGAATGATATTGCTGCATCTGTCCCCTTCAGATGTACTGGATTCCATTTTCCTATATATGTAGCATACTCTTCTCTCGCTTTTGTGATGATAATTCTTAGATTTATTACTGACATGTCATTCTTCTTGGAAAAAGGATACTTGTGTACTTCACAAAACAAGTTTGTATCTGATACAAGCGAGGCCAAAACCAGATCAACCTGCTCCTCTTCTCTCTCCACCCTGCAGTTGTCTGTCTTTAATTCAACAGGATCAGGTTGTAAACGCCCTCATGCTGGCTAGTCTGCATTTCAGATTCAGCAAAGATATATTCTCACTGCTAATGCTTATGGTGCAAAGAGAAAACCATTTTGTGCTGTGCCATTTGAGTAGATTGCTACATTAAATAGCAACAACTACAGGTGAAGGGAGCTACCAATAAAATCTTAGGGATACGTTTGACAGCTCAATTGGTAGAGCATGAGGCTCTTAATCTCAGGGTTGTGGATTTGAGCCCCAAGTTAGGCAAAAGATCCCTGCATTGCAGGGGGTTGGGCTAGATGACCCTTGCAGTCCCTCCCGACTCGACAATTGTTTTGACTCTGTAGTCCCATGGACTCCAAGACATGCACACTTAGAAGAAAGCCCCACTTATTTATTCTGAAATTCTATACCTCTGTCAGTCAGTTGGGATCAAAGATGAAGGGACTTTAGCTGCAGCCCAGCCAGATGGGTGGGAAATACCGTAGTAGTAGTAATAATAATAATAGATCTTTAGCTACAGCCCAGCCAGATGGGCCAGGTATGTATGTATAAATAAATGATAATAATAATAATAATAATAATAACAACAACAACAACAACAACAACAACAATAGCTCTTTAGCTGCAGCCCAGCCAGATGGGCCAGGTATTAATAATAATAATAATAATAATAATAATAATAATAATAATAGCTCTTTAGCTACAGCCCAGACAGACAGGCCGAGTATGTATAAATAAATGAAATTGATATTGATAATAATAATAATCATAGCTCTTTAGCTACAGCCCAGACAGATGGGCCGGGTATGTATGTATACATAAATAAATAAATGATATTATTATTAATAATAATAGCCCTTTAGCTGCAGCCCAGCCAGATGGGCTTGTCTCTTTACCTGCAGCACCTGCTGGCAGAAGCGGCGCACGGAGCCCAGCGAGGCCAAGTCCAGCTCGCGCACCACCAGCTCCCCTCGGCCTCCTCCTCTTTCCCGCGAGCTCAGGCCCATCTCGGCGCGCAGCTCCCGGGCCGCCTCCTCGGCGCGCGCCGGGTCCCGGCAGGCCATGATGACCCTCGCGCGGCGCCTCAGCAGCTCGGCCGCCGCCGCCCGGCCCAGGCCGCTGTTGGCGCCCGTGATGATCACCGTCTTGCCCTCCATCCGGCACAAGGCAAGGGCGGCGGCGGCGGCCGTAGCGCTGCCCTTCCCCGCCGCCGGCCAGAGGCGCCGGGCGAGGAGGAGCAGCCCTCCGCCCAGAGCAGCGGCCACAACCACCGCGGCGGCGGCACTGGCGGCCATCGCCCTCGAAGCCCCACCCCAGAGCGTGAGGGCGGAAGGGCCGATCGACGCGAAACCCTGGAGACGCGAGGCCCAATACACGCCGTTCGCGGGCTCCTCAGCGCCGTGTTGCTGTCGGCCCTTCGCGAGGCATCCTGGGAGGTGTAGTTCCCGGGCGTGAAGGCTGCTCTTAAAGGAACAGCCGTCGCAGCACGTGGTGCGCTAGGAAGTCAGCGCGGCGCGTTTCTCTCTCTCTTTTTGTAGAATTTATTTATTTGGTTATTCAGATTAATGTTTTACAATCTCATACCCAACACACAACCTAAAAACAAGATTCCAAAGAATCTCCTGGACTTCCTTCCTCCCTGTTGACACTGTTAAGTCATTTCCTCCTGCATCTTTTATAACAATCCAAATCTCTTACATCTCAATCATGTGTCCAAAATTCACCATCAACACCACAACAAGTGTTATTCCAATCCTACTAACGATTTTAGCTGTTTACAATGGTTTTAAAGATAAATTATAAATTTCCCCCATTCCTTATTAAAATTTTGGTCTTCCTGATTTCTGGTTCATTTCGGCCATTTCGGCATAATCCATCAATTTGATCTGCCCTTCTAACTTCTCTGGTAGGGACTTTATCTTCTTTACCACAGCTGCACGGATGTTATAGCCCAGTGATGGAAAGAAGTCCAAGACACATTTCTACACCACGTGGGGGAAGCCTCAGCTTAGATTCCCATAAGCCAAACAAACAACTAAAAAAAAGGTGTAGCTCTATGGGTGCAGCTGCTTACAGATGGCTAGATAACCAAATCTAGTTATTGCCATCCCTACCAAAAAGTGAGAAATTTAAACTAAGAAAATGTTCTTAAAAAATTATTATTATTATTTTAAAAACCCAAGTGTAAACCTCCATACTGATCTGTAAGATAGTGGGAGAAATGAGCATTTTAGCAAAGCTTTACATTACTGTTCATCAGCTGCTTTCTTTTAAACTGTAAAAAATCAGCAGACTACTGGTAAGTGTTTTTAAAATACCCATTTATTGCCACAGGAGAAAATTTATGCGCATGGCAAAATCAATGGCAGCACCCCACTTACGGAACTCTCTTCCAGGGGATCAGAAGTCTTGAAGAGCAAATTATGGATCTGTTTGTTTGTTCGGGCAATTTTGGTTTTGAAAGACATATTTTTGGAACCGTGCTGCTGATGGGCACTTCATTTATGTATAATATACAATAATTGTGTGGTTTTAACAATTTGGTTTTGCTTTGAGTTTTACACAGCACAACTGGACGCCTTCATCTGCCCCAGTTGCAACAAAACATGTCTCTCCTGTATTGGTCTCTACAGCCACAGCAGGTGCTATAACCTTCCAAAAGTTTTACTTCACCTCCAAAAGCACAGTCTTCCATTGTCTCCCAAGGCAGATGGATGCCAACAATATTGTTAGCTGCCCTGGGCTCCTCGTGGAAGAAGGGTGTGGTTACAAACCTAATGAATCCATTTTAAACCAAGTGATATGAAAGTAGGAATCTTGTGTTGTTGAGGGTCACAAGTCACATTCCTCCCTAGCTATTTTTATGCAATAGACCAGGAATAGGGTTTTCCAGATACAGTATTTATTCCCCTCTTACAGCACTGCAGTAAAAAAGTAGCATTAGCAACACTGCGCTGTGGTTAAACCACTGAGCCTAGGGCTTGCTGATCAGATGGTCGGCGGTTCGAATCCCTGTGACGGGGTGAGCTCCCGTTGCTTGGTCCCAGCTCCTGCCAACCTAGCAGTTCGAAAGCACATCAAAATGCAAGTAGATAAATAGGAACCGCTACAGCGGGAAGGTAAACGGCGTTTCCGTGTGCTGCTCTGGTTTGCCAGAAGCGGCTTTGTCATGCTGGCCACATGACCTGGAAGCTATACGCCGGCTCCCTCGGCCAATAATGCGAGATGAGCGCGCAACCCCAGAGTCGGTCACGACTGGACCTAATGGTCAGGGGTCCCTTTACCTTTACCTTTACAGTATTTTATATTTGTTATGCAAGCCACTTAGGTTTGTGTAAAGCAGAGAATAAATATTTTACATTAAAAACAAATACAGTGGACGCTCGGGTTGCAATCGTGATCTGTGCGGGAGCCACGTTCGCAACCCGCAGCGCCGCATCTGCGCATGCGCGGGTTGTGATTCGGCGCTTCTGCGCATGTGCAAAGCGCAATCTAATGATTCTACGCATGTGCGAGCACTGAAACTCAGAAGTAACCTGTTCCGGGACTTCCAGGCTCGGTGTGGTGTGCAACCCAAAAACGCGCAACCTGAAGGGTGGTTCTCTTGGAGCAATATGAAAAATTCTTTTGCCATATAGTCCCAGGTGAATGAAACTTGGCAATCTAATTCAGTGACAGTGCAGTGGTTATGCAAGATACATTTAGTGCTTAGAATTATTCGCCTAGAAATACTGTATCTATGCAGGGGTATAATGATTGCTGCATTCATTTCAATAGTGCAACTTAAATCAAGAATGTATAGTTTACTTCTATGGGACAACCGTTCATGAATACACCTTTAAAAGACTCTTGAATAAATAGAAAAATGCTGATTAAGTCTCTAAAACCTGCTTTTATTAAACCAGACAAGTAGTTTTAAAAAGAAGAGGGTACGTGTGTATCCCTATAAATCACAAGACATTTACTAATTGGTTTATACCACTTTCACAAAGCATAAACCATGTGACGCACAAGATAGAAGGCAGGGCCCGATCTACTGACTGCCATTAAGAGTTATATATACCGCCGCTTTGGTGTTTGTAGTAGCAGGTGTCTGTGCGCATGATAACGCAGCACAGCTCAAGTTCTAGATAATGCAGTGGGCCTGTATTCAGAATTACTAAATGAAGGGAGTGCTATTTGTATCCCATTCCAATCAATGGAAACTATTGCTTTCATTCGGATTGCATTCTACTGACTTCGATCCTGCAGTCTAGCTGGTGTGCACATGGGCCAACAGACTGTCGAATAAAGCAGTACAAAACTCCGTATTTTCATAGCTTGTGTGCAAAGTGTGCACTAGGCACTGGTTATTCATCAAGACACAGCAACGAATGCGTGGTCTTCTGCTACGTTCACGGTTCTGTAGAGCAGAGGGAATGATTTAAGTATTACAATGCTAATATTTCCCAATAGCCAAAGAGCCCAAATTAGAAAGGTCGATTAAAACTCAATCGGTTTAAGGAGTGTATATGCAAGTATTTCAACTTTCCCCAAAATATATATTTATAGTAAAAACATATATATCTCCTCTAAAAATAGATCAGGAAACTGGAGGTCACACTTAAATATAAACCTTGATAAACGTCCAAGAATGGAAATTTCAGACTCAACAGCACATTCAAGGCTAAGCTAAAAAAACAACTTAATTTTTGGCAGGGCTGTCTTTCAGCTTAGACTTGTGGTACTTCTGCCCAATGCCATATGGCACGTGTGCAGCAATTGTACCCAGCTGCCGTGCTCCCTCTATGTGAAACATCTGATCATCAAAGAAAATATGAGGTCTGATTTTGGCCAGGACTGGTCCCTTAGGTGCCCCTGCGAGGAAGAGGGCTTCATCAATCTGCACTCCCCAGCTGCGGAGAGTCTTCAGCACTCTGGCCCCAGAACTGGCGGCACTTCTGGCAGTCACCAGATACGTTCTGATTGGCGAATCCAGCCGTTCGTTCTTAGCGTAGAACTTCTTCTGGAGTCGTCCAAGGTCTTCCAGGAAACCTTTCAAAGGACCCTAAAGGCACAAAATATCAGAAACACATTTACCATATGGAGACTGGTGATTCAGAAGAGAACTATGAGGGCTGTAAAAAGCGTAAAGGACGAATAAAAGTTTTAGCTAGAGAAAAGGTGCACAGGACATTGCTTTAGGCGAAGTTTGATCACGGGACCATTTATTATTATTATTATTATTATTATTATTATTATTATTATTATTATTTGTATACCGCCCTATACCTGCAGGTCTCCGGGTGTACAACATAAAATCACAACATAAAAACACAAAATACATAATCAAAACAAAAACAAAAACAACCCAATAAGCCCCCCCCCAGCGTTTTAAAAGGGCATTGGATGTCAATCATCTAGTTCAGCATTGACTAAACCAGGCATCCCCAAACTTCGACCCTCCAGATGTTTTGGACTACAATTCCCATCTTCCCCGACCACTGGTCCTGTTAGTTAGGGATCATGGGAGTTGTAGGCCAAAACATCTGGAGGGCCGCAGTTTGGGGATGCCTGGACTTAACAAAGGTTTTTCCAAACTTGTGGACTAAAACTCACATCATCCCTAGCTATCAGGACCACCGGTCAGGGATGGTGGAAATTGTAGTCCAAAAACAGCTGGAGACTGAAGTTTGGGAAACCCTGGACCTGGGGGCAAGAAGCAGTAGGTTTAAACTACCAGCTGCAGTTTCCATTAAACATAAGAGAATGTTGGCTTCCTTCCTTGTCTTTCTCTTGGAGCCTAAACATTTGGATGGTTCTACCAGGGTACCCAACCATATCAGGACAGGACATTAAAGATTTATTGTTATTCTTTTAAAACAGAATCTGTTTCCAATCTAAGATTCTTCCACAGATCTTTCAATGCTTGTTAAGGCTTCCAATAACTTAGGGGGTAAAGTTTCAGGTAGGTAGCCGTGTTGGTCTGCTGTAGATTAAACAAAATTAATTCCCCCCCCTTCTAGTAGCACCTAAAGACCAACTAAGTTTGTTATTAGTATGAGCTTTCGTGTGCAGTGTGCATGCATATGAAAGCTCATACCAATAACAAACTTAGTTGGTCTCTTCTTAGTTGGAAGATTATTATTATTATTTTGTTTCAATTATGGGGTAAAATTACAGTGGAACCTCGGTTTATGAACACCTCGGTTTATGAATTTTCGGTTTATGAACGCCGCGGACCCATCTGGAACGGATTAATTCACTTTCCATTACTTTTAATGGGAAAGTTCGCTTCAGTTTATGAACACTTCAGTTTATGAACAGACTTCCGGAACCAATTACACCCATGTTTCAGTTTATGAACGCTTCAGTTTAAGTACTTCGCGGACCCGTCTGGAATGGATTAATCCACTTTCCATTACTTTCAATGGGAAAGTTCGCTTCAGTTTATGAACGGTTACTCCGCGGACCGTCTGGAACAGATTAATCCACTTTCCATTACTTTCAATGGGAAAGTTCACTTCAGTTTATGAACGCTTCAGTTTATGAACAGACTTCCGGAACCAATTGTGTTCATAAACCGAGGTACCACTGTATAGCAAACGTTGATCACCATACCTGGGCCAGAGGCTTATTCTCATTTAGTTGCTCGTGCTCAAAAAACCTATCCAGGCCATGTTCTTTCACAATTATTTCAGACTCGTCAGAAAACAGAACGGCGTCTCCATCAAAGGCTACTCGGAGTTGCTTGTCATCGTAAGGGACGTTTTTATTCCCAGTGAACAATGTGGCTGCAGCAATTCCTGTGGAAATATTCCGAAAGTCGTTAGGTCTGTATCTGTATCTCGTGTAAGTTGAAGGCCATTGTTATAATAGCATAATAAAGGATCACACCTTGGTGGTAAACATAGGGGTTCGTGTGCTTGATGTAGTAAACATTTTCTGGCTAAACCACTGCCTTTCTAGAGTAACTACGGCTGCAGTCCTAAACACACTAGGAAATAAGCCCCACTGAATGCAAAAATGCATCCGATTGTGCTGCAAGGCTGCAATCATCGTTTGCACAATTGCTTAGGGAACCAGGCAGAGGGCCTTCTCGGTAGTGGCACCTGCCCTGTGGAACGCCCTCCCACCAGATGTCAAAGAGAAAAACAACTACCAGACTTTTAGAGGACATCTGAAGGCAGCCCTGTTTAGGGAAGCTTTTAATCTTTAAGAAATTAGTGTATTCTAATATTTCTGTGGCTGGGGAAACCCAGCCAGATGGGTGGGGTATAAATAATAAATTATTATTATTATTATTATTATTATTAGCAAGTCCCAGGTTGGACACAAATTCAGACCGCATTCATTTTTATGTCAACTGAGTTTGCTCACTAGGAGGCCATACTTTCATCATTTATAATTAGGACTCATATGTAACTGAAAAACTTCCATTTTCTTAAAACCCCAATGGCATTGGCCCATGAAAGGGGCCGTCTTACTATTATATTTCTTCATTTCTACAGATGTCTGTAGAATACTTTGGATGAAAGCCCAGAAGCACATTCTTGTACTGATATACTTGAAATCTATACAAAGTGTAAGGCAACTGTGTTCTACCACACTGCATGTCCTGGGGCTCAAAATTCAGGCTGGTCCTGCTGGTCCAAAAAGTCTGGTGACCCTTGGGCTAGTATATGATTGAAGCAAGGAAAGTACTTGTCCAAACCTTCTTCTATGGCTTCTTGAACTTTTTCAGAGTCAGCAGAAAGGTACAGATTCGTAAGGTATGCTTTTAGGTACCCGATGGGAGACTTCCCTCCAGTCATACAGAACCTTTCAATTAGCAGGCCTGGAATGGATAAGATTTTTTAAAAGAATCATTTGATGCACAAGATACACAGGTTTTCTTGCAATACAATCACGTGGCGGCTGTGTTCTCCTTTGGGAGGCATGTAGGGAGCTGGTTTAAATGGGAGCGGTGAGAGGTGCTTCCAACCCGACGTTAATTTCTCGTGGTCTCTACATGAGAATCTGAAAGAGACCTGCCGCACCATCATGCAGGAGAGCAGCGTCACAGTTATGGAATCGGCCTCCTGGAAATTTGTTGCAACCTGCTACATACAGTTACTTACAAGTCTTTGATTTGGTCTCAGCCACGGAGGACCTCTGAATACATTTGGCTTCTCCCCAAACGATAAATTTGGGAACAGACGGCTACATCATTATGGTGGTCAGGCAGGGATTGCGGCACCCCCACTTGGCAACACCATGTCCCTTAGCCTGCTCTATTCCACCATCCCCCAAACTTTGGATTAGTGAAAGTCACACATAAGTGAAAATCAGATGCTGCGCACAAGACCCTCAGAAAGGCCAGTCAAAATCCAATTACCTACTCACCCCAGTGCAGGGATAGTCTCCAGCAATCATTGCCAATAAGACAGGGAAGGTGGGACTTGTATTATTCCACCAACATCTTGAAGGGCCACAGGTCCCCCAACGCAGCCCTAGCTAGTTCGTCCCAACTCTGCAGCCGCACCATTGTGGTTTTTATGCCGCTCAATTTCTCCTTGCCATTTTCAATTCCATCTATGTCCTCTGTGCTCCTCCCCTAACTTCACAGTCCTTCCTTCGCAGCTTTCAGTTGCATCGGTCCACATATCCAGCCCATTTTTCAAGGCCAGGGATGGGGACACAGTGACAACATGGGAAAGCACCAAATCATCTTGGCGAGGAGGAGGAGGAGATGTGGAGCGAGGGTGAAACCATGTTGCTTTTCAGCCAGGTTCCCAGATGTCCAACAACCTTAATCTGTGGGACATTCGGAGCCAGTTATGACAGCTTCTTATATCTGGCGAGTAAATCTTGCCAGCCATACCTCAAGTAATTCTTTCAGATATATCTTTAATCGAGGGCTACCCTAGCCTCTGTTGTGTTCCAGAAATCCCACAGGATTCTGCACAGAGGTGCAGGAAGAAGCCCAGCTGAGGAGGCACTCATTGGTGCACAACAGTGAGACACATGACAGCGTGTCGGGGAAGTAGCAGCAGCACAGACAGATAGGCAGGAACTCAGACCTCCAGACTCACCGTAATGGTTAATGCTGTTGATAAGTCTGACCCCGACCTGAGCATGGTTATTAGTCATAAGCACAATATCAAACAGCTCTTCATCGTCTGGATACAGCTCACGGAGTCGGGCGTTCACCAACTCAACTGCCTGTGGATGGGGAAACATAGAGGAGTTCATGCGTTGGCTCAATTTGAGCTGTTTTCATCAGATCTTCTGACCGGGACACGTGGGAAGCCGTCTAGAAAAAGAATGCACTTGCCAGCTGACCTTCCAGAGTGTGTTCTATTAATAAGCGGGCCTGCTAAATTTTGGTGCAAAAGGAACAAACCCAAACCCCACCTTCTAACAGTTACGGAAGAAAGTGCATTTTACAGTTTTCAATTTGGGCACCTACGATTATAGGTTGATTTTTAAGGTTAGTTAGCTATCCTATATACCCAAGGCTGTTCAGCTTGGCATCCGTTTTTCAGGGGTGGGTGGAGAGAAGAGAAAGGAAATCCTTTCCAATTACTGAGCAGAATGTAGTAGAAACTACTGCATGAAAAAATGAAAGCAATGAAGAAAATGGAAGTGTTTACACACTGGAGAGAATGCTATCAGTCTTGCTTTCAAGAGTTAGGAATAATGATGATGATAATAATTTATTACTTATACCCCGTGCATCTGGCTGGATTTTTCCAGCCACTCTGGGTGGCTTCCAACAGAATAATAAAAATAATAAAAAGCAATAAAACATGAAATCTTAAAAAGCTTCCCTATACAGGGCTGCCTTCAGATGTCTTCTAAAGGTTACATAGTTACCCATGTCCTTGACATCTGATGGGAGGGCATTCTACAGGGTGGGCGTCACTACTGAGAAGGTTCCCTGTAACCTCACTCCTTGCAGTGAGGGAACCACCAGAAGGCCCTCAGTGCTGGACCTCAGTGTCTGGGCTGAACAATGGGGGTGGAGAGGCTCCTTCAGGTATACTGGGCCAAGGTCGTTTAGGGCTTTAAAGGTCAGTACCAACACTTTGAATTGTGCTCGGAAACATACTGGGAGCCAATGTAGGTCTTTCAGGACTGGTGTTATATGGTCTTGGTGGCCACTCCCAGTCACCAATAGCTGCCGCATTCTGGATTAGATGTAGTTTCCAGGTCACCTTCAAAGGTAGCCCCACTTAGAGCACATTGCAGTAGTCCAAGCGAGAGATAACAAGAGCATGCACCACTCTGGCAAGACAGGTAGGGTCTCAGAATATAGGAAGTTGCCTGATAATGGTATGAGACCATTTGTCCCTCTAGTTGCATAGTGTCTACACGGGCCATGCAGCAGCTCTTAAGTGTTTCAGATGGGAGACATTTCCAGCTCTGCTGAGAGAGGCTGGAGACAGACATTGGGTACATGCAGAGCCGATGCTCTAGCAGAGCTCCAAATCTCCCATTAACAGCCCCATGTTGCTTTTTCCCATTGTGCGCTAAGCTATTTTAAAAACACAGATCTTTATCCCAGTCTCAACAGAATGAACTATTGTAAACTGGACCGTCTCTACTTTTTACTTGCTCTCCTTTAGGATTATGAGGCACAATGGGAATCAGTTATCTCCCTCAACTTTCACTCTCAGTACAGTATTTGGTGCGCTCATTTAGCACTCCCAGCCCCTCAGTAAAAAGTGGCCTGGAACTCCCAAACATCATTTTTTTGTGTGTGTTTTCAAGGAACCACCACCAGAGAAACCAGGAGGCCATCTTTTCTATTTGCTCTAACTCTGAAAGTCTCTTGGTGAAAGTCTGTGTGTTTATCTGGCAGCAGGATTATGTAACATGCAGCCGGATTATTGCTTTTGGGCAGAGGCAGGGAAAAGAGAGGGAAACCGGGTGGCGGGGAGGGAGAATTGCAGCTCTGGGATGCAGAGAATTATATATATATCTATGGAACTGGACTGCTTGAGAGGAAGCTGGTTTACCTTCACCAAGGCAAAAGCTGGGCCGGGCTTCAGGGTGACGTTCTCGTTCGCCTGCTGATACTCCACATACTTTTCCACGCCTTGCTCTTCATAGATTTTCCTCTCTTCCACCATATCGAAGAGAGCCCGGGAGGAAACAGCGATGGTGATGGCGTTTTGGGGTTTGGGCTGCAGGAGGCAAAATAATAATGATGATGATAACATTACTGAGGAGACAGCCTTATGGGGGAAGAGAGTGTATGTGCCATGGATGCAGCTAGGATTTATGTTAGGAGGGGGGGCAGGCTTTAAATGGGGAGTCAGAACCTCTGTTCGCCCATGGTGTGTGTGTGTGTGTGTGTGTGTGTGTGTGTGTATGTGAGAGATGGGGAGCACAGAAGGGTAGGAGCGCGTGGGGAGGGGGGCGCATGAGAAAGAGAGATGGGGGCAAGTCTGAATTGTTTTACAGAGAGGGGTGTGTAACCACTTGGGGCGAGGAGCAGCGGTACAAAGAAGAAAGGGACAGGCATTCAGGGCTTGAGGGAAGGAAGGACTCGCTTGCGCCATTGCGCAGCCTCCTAGGAAGCAAGTTGAAGCTGCTGCTAACTTTTGCACGCTTCCTTGGACCCTAGAGGTCGGGATCTCTTACTCCCGAGTAAAAAAACACAGCAACAAACCCCGTGGCCTTGCACTGCACTTTTTTTAAAAAAACTCACGGGCCGGGGTCTCTTAGTGGAGGCGAGGCTTTCGTAGGCAGCCTTGGCCGCTTCCCAGTCTTGCTCGGCGACGGCCACTTCCTCCTCGGAGAGAAGCTCCATTTTGCAGCCGGAGGAGCCGCGCTGCTCGTCCTCTTTGTCCGGGTTGCCGCTCATCCTCCGGCCTGGCGCCGATGGCTGGGGTTCGACGGCGCGTAGCCGGCCGAAAGGTCACCCGCAAGGGGAGGGAAGCTTCGCAGAGCGCCAGGCACCCCTCGGACGCCCCCGCAACTGCTCCGGCTAGAGGTGGAAAAAAGGGCATGCCCAGCCCTGCCTCGGGCCCCGTCGTTTCCCGTCTTCTCGGCACGCCCGTCCGCGCCTCTCTCCGCCACACCCTTTGCCCCCAGGCACAGGGCGGGGAAGACGGGAGGAGGAAGCCGGGCTGCGCCTCGGAGCGCCGGTGCCTTTTCGCCCAGGCGAGAGGAGGAAGCGCCGTCGAACCGGTCGGGCGGCGATCGTGCGCGCAAAGAGGCGCGCCTTTCCTGGATTGCAGTGGACGTTTAGGCGCGCTTAACTCCGCAGGGTTGTGTTAAGGGGGACTCGTACCGGTATCCCACGACTAGGATCCGGCTGGAGATCACACGTAAACGCACAATAATAATGATGGTGATATAATAATAATTTATTGCTTATAT
The DNA here is from genome assembly GCF_965207765.1 of Zootoca vivipara. Taxonomy (NCBI): domain Eukaryota; kingdom Metazoa; phylum Chordata; class Lepidosauria; order Squamata; family Lacertidae; genus Zootoca; species Zootoca vivipara. The sequence goes on from NC_142586.1 coordinate 16,142,346, forward strand.
GCCACCCATCTGAGTGGCTTGTCCCAGCCACCCTGGGCTTCTCACAACAACAACAACAACACCAAAAATAGTAAAAACACATTGCAACATCACACTTCTAAAAACTTCCCTGAACACAGGGCTGCCTTCAGAAGTCTTTTAAAAATCACCTGCTGGGAGGGCGGGACAATATTAGAATCGTAGAATTGTTGAGTTGGAAGGGATCCCCAAGGGCCATATAGTCCAGTCCCATGAAATGCAGGAATTTCAGCTAAAGCATCCATGACAGATGGCCATCCAACATCTGCTTAAAAACCTCCAAGGAAGGCGAGCCCACCACTTCCTGAGGGAGACCATTCCACTGTCAAACGGCTCTTACCGTAAGAGAGTTTTTCCTGACTTTTAGTTGGAATCTCCTTTTTCACTTATATTCATTCATTTATTCATTCATCCCCTGCCTTTTTGCCTGGCAGGGTTCACTGCACCTATCCACATTCCATACTAACCATCCCCACAGCAAAACCTTGCAGAATGCAAGTCCTCCTACTATGCACATAATCATCTGTCATAATTATGGAATTTTTGCTAATGATCAATAAAGAGACTGGCTTATCTGATTTGTGAATTTGAAGAAACCTTTGACTGGACCTAAGAATTGATCCATACTTTTACATGTTTGCTGTGCACACGTCATGAAATGTGAAGTCGTGACAAATCTTTGTAGAAACTGCATTTGTCAGTAAGCCCTGAATGGCTGCAGCTCCTTTGCACAAGCCTACAGTATGTTTGCAATGGTATGTCATCATCATTTTGTTATTTATATGCTGCCATTAAAAACTTTCCTGAACAGGGCTGCCTTCAGGTGTTTCTAAAAGTCAAATAGTTGTTTATCTGAAGAAGTGTGCATGCACATGAAAGCTCATACCAAAATAAAAACTTAGTTGGTCTTTAAGGTGCTGCTGGAAGGATTTTTTTTTATTTTGTTTCGACTACGTCAGACCAACATGGCTACCTGCCTGTAACTAGTTGTTTATCTGTTTGACATCTGATGAGAGGGCGTTCCACAGGGTAGGCGCCACTACCGAGAAGGCCCTCTGCCTGGTTCCCTGTAGTTTCACCTCTCACAGTGAGGAACCGCCAGAAGGCCCTCAGAGCTGGACCTCAGTGTCCAAGCTGGACGATGGAAGTGGAGACTTCCTACACGTCTAAGAAATTAACTCTGGTGAGCACCAGTGTGTAAGTGGCAAAATCTCTTCCCTTTTAAATTTTGAATTTGCATTTTGAGCTTCCAAAAAATCACACCCATGTTTTAGTTTCAATCCCGACACATCCATGGTGAGCAATGTCATGATATATGCTGTAATCATGTGCAGACTTACTATATGGTGGGTCACATTGAATTCAGTGGGACTTACTTCCAAGCAAATATGCTTAGGGGTTGTGCTGTAGGTTTTTGAAAAGTGTGTTGCACTCAGGCTAGGCTTTAATACTTTCTATTCATTTTATTCCCTGTTGGTAGTCTTAGCGCACAGTCTTTTTCAAACTGGGGCAGAATTTCTGCAAGATTAGTACCACCATCTGTGGTGGAAAATTAAGATTTATTTTTTATGTTGGCCTTTCAAACCTTTTCAGACTAATTCATGAGCAGGAGAGGGGCATTTCCTGAGTGTTTTTAACGTGATGTATTCTCTCCAATCCAGCTACCTTCTCTGATTACAAGAGTGGTTCATTTCCCCTCATTATTCTCAGTCTTAATGCAGTTAGTGATTTCAGGCTGGCCACAATAACTGATTTGATAAATCAATCCATCGTTTTAGTTGTATGCAGCCTTTTATTCGCTGCACAGGCCTTTCCAGGTAATTAGTGCAATGAGGCCACAGTTGTTGTTGATTTATTGCAGACAGTCTACACGTCCTCCCTACATATTTGTTGCAGGGATAATGTTCCTGAACATTTAAACCTCAGTGTTTTGTCACTTGCAAACTTCAGTTTCCATGCAGGTGTGACCTGGCCTCCCCATGGCTGTGGGCCTGCGACAGGCCCCATCGGGCATCTCTGTGGCTGTGATGGGCCTCGCAGCCTCCTCCCAGTATGTGACGTCACGTGTGCCGTGCGTGTGTTGTCACATGTGCAATGGGTTGCCCCAAAGTTGGGCGGAAGCCGGAGCCTACGATCCAAAGAAACAAAACAGCTGAGGGCTAGTGAACACAACAACTCATCCTGGTAGATTAGGCAGTTGTGAGAACTGCCTTCTTGCAGCTCCCTCAGCCACCTCTTACCCTGGGTCCATCCCAAGCAATCTGAGACTTCGGCAAAGCGTCTGTCTGGTTCTGCCCTCTTCGTACCTCTTCTGGTTCTGGGAGACCAGTGGAGAGGGGAGCTGGATGCCAACATTATACTATTGGAAAGAAGGAAGGAAGGAAGGAAGGAAGGAAGGAAGGAAGGAAGGAAGGAAGGAAGGAAGGAAGGAAGGAATTTGACTATCCCTTTTGCCCTGTAAAGACCCCTGGATGGTTAAGTCCAGTCAAAGGTGACTATGGGATTGCGGCACTCATCGCGCTTCAGGCTGAGGGAGCCAGCGTTTGCCAACAGACAGCTTTCCGGGTCCTGTGGCCAGCATGAGTAAACCGCTTCTGGTGCAACGGAACACTGATGGAAACGAGAGCACACGGAAACGCTGTTTACCATCCCACTGCAGCGGTACCTATTTATCTACTTGCACTGGTGTGCTTTCGAACTGCTAGATTGGCAGAAGCTGGGACAGAGCAGCGGGAGCTCACCCTGTTGCGGGGGTTCGAACCACCAACCTTCTGATTGGCAAGCCCAAGAGGCTCAGTGGTTTAGATCACAATGCCACCTGTGTCCTGTAACAATCCTACTTAGCATCTGTTCAGGGAAGGAGTACATGGAAATTATCTTTACCCAGTGGTTTGAAACTTGAACTTCACTACTGCTATGTCACCCTTTCTCCCATTTGAGCAATATGACAGTGAGGTGTGGCCAGGTAGCTCAATTCCTCGGTTATCACATTTGCCTGTAGCTGCCATGATGACTCCATGGTAGATTCTATAGGCTGTGGTAGCATTTGAGTTCTTCCTCTCTTCCTGTATATATATATATATATATATATATATATATATATATATATATATGTATATATATATCAAGGCTTCCAGTTTTGTTCCTGCCAAATGAGACTAGGAAGAGAGAAATAGATAGTTGCCATTTTAGTTTAACCATTACTGTTTTTATTCCTAGTATATACTCTCAACTTTTAAAAACTCTCACTTCAGTGGTTTCAAGCACTTACAGTGTGAACTGCATGGTCCAATTTTTCATTGACGCTGAATTATCCACATACCTAAACATCCTTTAAGAAATTAGCGCACACAGATGTGACATTCACTATCCAACATAAACATATATAATTTTAAGTAAGTGACATCAGCCAAATAAAATGGTTATGATTGAGTGCGGGTGATTATTTGTTTTGAAGAGTAAATAGATGACAGAATTAAACCATTACTGGGGGAGGCCAGGTTATATCTGCACTTTATAAAATAGAGGGGGGGGAGCTATGTTAATAAATATAAAAACATGTGTGCATATTTCAGTGCTTTACACAGTGTATAAAACCAGGGGACACTTTTTGCTCGGTACAAAAAAATGTGAATTTATTACAGTTCTAAATGCATTTAATCCATGCTGAAATTCTTTCCTAATGTGTGGGACGTTAATATTCTGAAGGTCAGTTACTACTCACAGACCACTTAATATAGATTAGTTTCCTCATGTCACACTTTGAACAATTCTTTTAGATAACCATTTGCCGACTCTCTTTGGGAGTACACAATTCCTTCCAAGTGTGGAGTTTGGCAGTGTTGTTTCTCTCTCCGACTTAAATTTCTTACGTCTATGCAGGTGTGTAGCCTAGCACTCTGGTAAATGTTGTCCTAATTTGCAAGAGGCTGCTGTGCAGCACAACCCTAGGCATAGTGACTTGGAAGCAAGCCTCGTTGCATTCCCTGGGATTTACTCCTGCATAATTACAAGAGCAGAAGACTGGTCCTACTGGACGGAACCATCAATCAATCCATCTAGATCAGGGATGAGGGATCTGCGGTCCTCCAGGTGGTATTGGACTACAACTCCCATCATCCCTGACCACTGGCCATGCTGCCAGGAGGCTGATGAGAGCTGGGGCTCAACAACATCCGAAGGGTCCACCCCTCATCTAGGTACTATCCTGTTTTTTTTTTTTACAGTTGCCAAGAAGATGCCTGTGAAAAGATCACAAGCAAGCCTTGAAGGCAACAACCCTCTCCCACAATTCCTGGCAGCAAGGAGAGTCTATCAACTGTTCTTAGCCATGACGATAACCATCTTCCGCCATTCATTTGTCTAATCCAGGCACCCCCAAACTTCGGCCCTCCAGATGTTTTGGACTACAGTTCCCATCTTCCCCGACCACTGGTCCTGTTAGCTAGGGATCATGGGAGTTGTAGGCCAAAACATCTGGAGGGCCGCAGTTTGGGGATGCCTGGTCTAATCAGCCTTTAAAACACTACCATTTGGGGGGATGCATGACTGTGGTACCTATTGAAACCCTGTTGGACTGCAATCACTAGAGAAAAAAATCCTATTGTACTGTGGAAACTGCATCTTGCATCACATTTTAATCTGGTGGTATGTGTGTTCCAGCAGGATAATTATGTCTCTGTAAAGATGTTCAAGAACTGCCAAATTGCCAGTGTCTGGCCTGATTCTGATGGTGTGTGCCAACAAATCTCCAATCTCTGGTCCCACTTGGTTGGCCAATGTGTATATCTTCCTTTCTTTTCTAACTGCTCCAAGGCGGCTGTAATGGGATGCAGCAGCTGCATGGAATCTAACAGCTGAGTCCAGTTGACCTTCGAAACTGATAAGCATGGGAAATGTAAGGAGGTGATAGTACTTATATTTTCAGGAAATTCTCTCCAGCCTTGAGCCAAGGAGAAAACTCTTTATCAGAAAGGGGAACCTTCTCGTGAACAATTTGCCAAAGCAAATCTCCTTTGATGAAAACAAATTGCAAAATGCATTCCTTTCCATTTAATTCCTCGACAGCCTGGTACTTCAAATATGTCAAAACCCGCAGTTCAGCTCATATAATATTCCAGACATCTTTATTCGATTCTATGGGTTTCATAGGGTCCATGTCAAACATGAGTCTATATAATATTCCCAGTCCGCAGATGCTGTCACACTCACGTTTTAGGTCATGTAAATAGTTCTGATTTTTAACCTTTTAACACCTTTTGCTTTCGTTTTGCAACTTTCAGAAGGGTGGTTTGCCTCAGAAGGGACACATGGAATCTACCAGCAAATCCCTTGTCTTCTAAGAAAGGCATTCTAGTCCCAGTTGCTCTGCCATTAATAACATCCTACCCTGATCAATCCTTTTATTATTTTATTGGTATGTATGGTACATAGCTGCCAATCGCCCGTATTCCCTGGGAAATCCCCATTTTTCCAGCTGTTCCTAGCTGAAAAAACGGATTTTTTTGTTTTTCCCCAGTTTATTCTGGCGCGGTGGCCATTTTGGAACTGGGCGGAGCATGCTCAGAAGTGACTTTTGATGCATGCTGCTCTGCCCAGTTCCAAAATGGCTGTGGTGTGACATCTGGCACGGCGGCTATTTTGGAACTGGGCAAAGCAGCATCAAAAGTCACTTCTGAGCATGCTCCACCCAGTTCCAAAATGGCGGCAGCGCTACTTCTGGTCTTCTACTTCCGGCCCGGTCCCTTATTTCTCCGACAGCAACTTGGCAGGTATGGTATGGTAACTAGGACTGTAAGAGTTACAGTCCAATGATATGCATTTTTACTTTGGAAAATTCCCACTGAGTTTGATGAGGCAAAGGTTGCAATCCTATACTCATAGCTGCCAAGTTTTGCCTTTTCTCGCGAGGAAGCCTATTCAGCATAAGGGAAAATCCCTGTAAAAAAGGGATAACTTGGCAGCTATGCCTATACTCATTTATCCGAAAATAAGTATTACCTCAACCAATAGGACCTTCCTCTGAGTAGACCAGTCTAGGATGTGCAGGGAGCAGAGGCGGCGGCTTTTCGAGAGGAGGGGGGGCAATGCGACATTGCGCAGTGTCCTGACACCATGTGCATGATGTCAAGAGAAGACAGGGGGTGGAGCCAAGCACCTTATGAAAACTGAGGGGGCTCCTCCAAAAATATATTTGGGGGGGGCAAAACTGCCTCAGCCTCTAGGAGTCAGTGCCTATGGACAGGAGGGAGGAACAGTAGCAGCCTGTGCCGTGGGGCGGTGTTGCCTACTTGACTTCCCAAAGTTGAGGTTGCTGCTCATAACTGAGAGGGGGCTGAGGTTGGTGTGTGGGTGGGCAGGCAGAGTATTTAAATTGTCTTGGTCACTGCACTCTCACTGATCTCCGCAGAGCCTTGTCTAACCCACCAGATACAGTGGTATCTCTACTTACAAATAACTCTACTTACAAATTTTTCTACTTACAAATGGAGCTCCATCCGCCATCTTGGATGCGGTTTAGATAGGATTTTTTCTACTTACAAATTTTTAGATAGGGTTGCTTCAACTTACGAATTTTTTCTCCCAATGCATTCCTATGGGATTCAACTTACAATTTTTTTTTACTTACAAATGTGTGTTCGGAACGCATTAAATTCGTAAGTAGAGGTACCACTGTACTGACATCAACTTATGTTAGCACAGCCAGCTAAGCAACCCTGACCCGGCCCCCTCTGGCTGAGACTGGATGGAAGACCTGTAGCCTACAAAACAAATACAGGCCTCCAGGCTGCTCTGTCTGGGAGTTGTCCCTGGCCGTGTCCCTCACAGACTCCAATTTGCACCCACCTCGAGAACTTTAGCTTGGCTAGAAGGTGTCCTTGAAATGTGGCGATACTTTTCGCTTGCCTGGGTGGAAGATGGAGATGTGTTCGTGTGTGTGGAAACTGCTGGTCCATGCCTTTTGGGGAAATGTTTCTCACCTGACCTCAAAAATCACCAAACAATCTATACCTCCTAATTCAGCACTTGCCTTATTATCACTAGATTTGACCGCAAACTCCGCCCTTAAATCTAAAGAATTAATTTCCTTCCTGTTCACGGCAGCTAGACTAGTTATTGCCCAGCGATGGAAGGAAACCTCTAATATACCAATAGAGACTTGGGATCAAAACATCGGAATGCCTCACATATCACCGGCGACTAATCAAGGGCATCTCCCAAAAGAATACCTTTGGTACAATCTAGTCTCTCCTTTTCTCTTTTATTGAAGAAGTACAGGATATTTTAATGCCATCATCATCGCAGAGGTATCTGTGGAGGGGATCTATTCATTGAAAATGCTGTATTGTAACTTTTGAATAAATGTTTTATTTTGTTTTTTTTTAATCGCTGGCTTTTGTGCGACTGGAATGTATCCTACTTTAGAAAAGTGAGAAACATCCATTGGCTTTGGCCACACCCACTTTTGGCTATGGCCCCACCAACCCATGGCATGTGGTCCTCCCAGAAGGTGGTCCATGAAGAAATTCATCCTTTGGGTTGAAGCGGTTTCCCACCAACCCTCTCTACCAGAAAGTAAGTCCCACTCAACACAATGGGACTTATTTCTGAGTGGCACAGTTACTGCCAAGAAAGCCCTAACGGATTTAACTAATTTATTCATTGTTTAATGGGAGGAAGGCCATTTTAATTTGTGAATGCAAGTTTGCACATTTATTTCTTTAAGCATGCTTTGCTTCTGGTGTGTTACTGTAGCAGGGGATGAAAAAGAAAATATTAAAAACAAAGTTTCCTTCCAATAATGGCTGCTATTGTTTGTTTAGAAAAGCATAAATCACCCAACTCCATTTCAATATGTCAAAAAGGCATCCATGCTGAAGTGTGGGCAACTTATAAATTTGTTTTAGTATACAATGTTAAAAGGAAGAGGTTTAATCCGTTTAAAAAGTCAGGAAACGGAATTTAATGTGCCAAACTAGTACACAGCATACTTTAGTAAATATCTCCTGGCCAGATTCCTCAATGATCAAAAAGTGATTAGTGCTGGGATAGTGGTTGATGTCACTATTTTCCTTTGGAAGTGAGCTTTGCATACTTTGCCATCTTGAACAACTTCATGTTAGTTTATTTGCATTATCAGGATAGTGACAGTGCCGTGGAAGAGCACCTTTGAAAGCCGGACTCTCTGCTTCTATCATATGCATTCTACTGTTCTTTCATTAAACATGTCTTCATCTCCGGAAAGCCAAATTCTTACAATAATAAATCGGAGACACCTAGAGGCTTTGCCAAGTAAAATATCTACAGTTTCTGGCAATTATGTAATTTCCAGATTTGCTACAATGGCTATTGCTGATAAGTCAATCGTCATAAAAAGAAATGTTCCAGACCAATCTTTATTAGTACGTCCTTCACTGATGTATGTAAAACAATCTCTCTGTTCTCCCTTCTTTTGGGGTGGGTGGAAAGAACATAATTGCAGCTTTCTCCCTCTTTTGAGTGACTCTTCATCATAACAGTTTATATCTGGAAAATATCACAGAAAATGTGAAAAGGGGGTAAGTTTAAACCAAGAAATCAGGCCCCGCTGTTATTAATAGAACGGCTCAAAAATATTTCCCATGATGTGTTTGTAATAGTTCTGCCTTGTAATAAAACTCAGCAGTGATATATTTCTCCCATTCGCGAGTTGATTTTGCATTATGAGGCCAGACAAAAGCAATATGTAATAAGGTCCCTGATCCAATGCCTGTACATGCAAAAGGGCTCAAAGGGCTCCGTGCTCATTTAAAAGCTCTTTAAAATGATTAATGGCTAAATGCATTGCAAATTATCAAGTGCTTTACACAGACAAAATGGAGAGCTTTTTTGGAACTTTACAAGAAAATTTCCTCTCTCGGTAACTGAGTGTAAAGTATTGCCCAGAGGAAGCAATTGCAGAATGAGTGGAGCAAAAGAGAGAATTTTTTTTAAAACGAATTCTAACTTTGTTCTATTCATCTTGCTACTGCTTACTTTGGTGATAGCTTAAACTTGGCCACTACAGAGAAGAAAGATACTGAAATGCTATTCTTGTTTGTTGTTTGTTTGTTTGTTTACTTTATTAACCCAGCACAGGTCAGACTCTAGGCAACTTACAGCCTAGTTTGAAAAACATGCATAATTGTTTAAAACAACTGTCCTAACTTATTTACTATATTTTATTGACAAAAAACTCAGCTGTCAGCTGCAGCAGATGAAGAAGAACTGATGATGAAACAGAATGAATGTGGCTTTCTTGCCGACTCAAGTGTACAGTATTGAATCCAGACTAGTTTAGCTGAATTCGAACCTCATTAAAAATCAGAGGAACAAATGTTTCATATTGATTACAGTAAGACCTAAGTGCAAGTAATTTACCCTGAATCAGTTGTAACTATCCCTGCACAGTATTAAGCTAGAAGGGGAAAAAATCTGTGGCAGTGTAGCAAGGCTTTCTTGATTATTTTGTAACTGCTAGGGGAGAAAAGCAATATAAATACAGTTTGCGACAGAGATATGGTAGGCTTTACCTGAAGGAGTATAAAAGGTAAGGGTAAAGGGGCCCCTGACCATCAGGTCCAGTCGTGTCCGACTCTGGGGTTGCAGCACTCATCTCGCTCTATAGGCCGAAGGAGCCGGTGTTTGTCCGCAGACAAAGCTGCCAGCATGACAAAGCTGCTTCTGGCGAACCAGAGCAGTGCACGGAAATGCCGTTTACCTTCCCACCGGAGCGGTTCCTATTTATCTACTTGCACTTGTGCTTTCGAACTGCTAGGTGGGCAGGAGCTGGGACCGAGCAACGGGAGCTCACCCCGTTGCAGGGATTCGAACCGCCGACCTTCTGATCAGCAAGCCCTAGACTCTGTGGTTTAACCCACAGCACCACCTGGGTCCAAACCATAGCTGCCAAGTTATCCCTTTTTTACAGGGATTTTCCCTTATGCTGAATAGGCTTCCTCGCGAGAAAAGGGAAAACTTGGCAGCTATGGTCCAAACCCATCGTTCAACCCGGACACTGAGGTCCACCTCCAAGGGTCTTCTGGAAGTTCACTCACTGCGAGAAGTGAAGTTACAGGGAACCAGGCAGAGGGCTGATATAAGAAAAACTGCTCCCTTTCCCTTTTGCGGTATTCCAGAGCCCGTATAGAGTCCTCCTAAGGTTCCCTATTGGTAGGAGAACGTAAGAGAGGCCAATCAGAGTATATTGAGAAGCAAAGCGGCTAGTAAGCCTGATCTTTATTAAAAGAACTGTTGCAACAGGGTCCCCACTCACCACACGCAGGAGGGAGGAGAACCCTGAACAACGGTGTGCAAGCCCTTATATAGAAATTGCCAGGATTTGCAAGCAAATACAACGGGAAGGCTTTCCCCATTTGCCTCCTTTACTGTAGAGGAATATTTGTAGAGTCAAAATGGCTTCAGGATTGCTCTCCCATACTATTTCAGACACATGGTTCATATATTTAGATATGTGTGCATTTATGAAAGTTTATTCTATATTTGGGACCTTCAAATTCTTATAACAGGGCCTTCTCAGCGGTGGCAGACCCTCCAAGTGTCACTATCTTCCAGGGATGTCCCTGATTTAGAAAAGCCGTCCCGGTTTCTGATTTGATCCCGGAATGTCCCACTCTTCCTTAGGACACCCCTATTTTCCCTGGAGAAATGTTGGAGGGTATGGTGTTATTCGACTCCCAAGCTGTCTGTAGGCAATCCTGTATAGGGAAGTGGTTGGTTTTAAAAAAAAATACGTTTAATGTTTTATTATGTTTTTTATATATTTTGGAAGCTACCCAGAGTGGCTGGGGCAACCCAGTCAGATGTGTGAGGTATAAATAGTAAAATTATCATTATGGAATGTGACACCCCTATTTTCATTGGAGAAATGTTGGAGGGTTTGCAATGGCACCCACCCTGTGGAACACCCTCCCTTCAGATGTAAAGGAGATAAAGAACTACATAACTTTGAGAAGACATCTGAACGTTTAACGTTTGACGTTTTGTTATGTTTTTATATGTGCTTCAAACTGCCCAGAGTGGCTGGGGAAACCCAGCCAGATGGGTATAAATAATAAATTATTGTCTTTTGGGCAGATTTTGATACTTCCCCGTGATCATGTGGAGGATTTGAAATGGGACATCTATGCAAGGAAAACTCCCTTGCTCCCACCGACTTATGCATGCCAAAGGCTTGAAACAAATATGAAGAGAAATTCACAACTTGTGTGTGTGTGTGTGGGGGGGGGGGGGACTTTTCATTAAAAGTTCAGCTTGGAGGTGAGACCAGCAAAAGCTCAGTCAACCCCCCTGCCTGATTTCTTCCCAAAGATCTGGCCCCAGATATGTTAATAGCCAACTAAAATATACATTTATAATTTGACACCAGCAATTTGATTTTGTGTGTGTGCGCGCACAAAGTTGTTAACACCCTCAAAAAAAGAAAATAGGATTTAATCATCTCACTTGTCAGAAACATAATGAGGGTCATCATGTGGAGCCGGCTAATTAATCACGCAGAAGACATGGTCAGCCTGTTAAATATCACTGGACAAAAAAAAGGCCTCAGAATGCCTGCTTGTTCGTTAATGCTATTTTTCTTTTTCCTGTAAAATGCCACTTTCCCTGCATGCTTATTGTTCTTTGATACTGGACATGACCTATGTGCCTTGTCAAGTCACCAATAGTCCTCAGGTCACTTTAAAGAAAGTCACAGTGAGATTTATTATCCTGCAGTCCTTATTTGCCTCGGGAGTTAAGAAAGGTGCATGTCATGGAAATGGAGCAATGTAGCTGTGTACTCATGTTGAATACTAGTTTGGAACTCGGTGTAGAAGCCTGCCATCTTTTTTCCTCCTTTGCATTGTGAAATGAAACTATTATCGTTAATAGTTAGGATTGTCAGTTAGTTTGGTTTATTGTGTTTAGCAAGCAGCCATTACACACCACCACCACCACCAACAGGAATCCTGCTACTAATAATGGCTTAGAATCATTATCTTATTGTTCATTTGTTTCTACAAGTTGTAGTTCCTTTAGTCATGTACCAGGCACAGCTAACAAAGAGTTAACGCCAACTTTGAACACTGTGATTTACTGCTGCCTCGCTCTTTGACAGTCAGGTTCAATAATTGACCCAGGTATATCCATACCTGCCAAGTCCCGGACTGCAGAATCCGGGACCGGCCGCCACGTGACACCGGAAGTTGCGTAGACGCAACTTCCGGTGTTGCTTTGCCCATCTATGGGCACCAAAAATGGCCACCGCCAGCTTCGAAAGTCGTGTCTACGCATGTCCAGAGCTGCGTAGACGCAACTTCCGGTGTCACACTGCCCATCTATGGGCACCAAAATTGGCTGCCGCCGACACCGGAAGTCGTGTCTGCGCACTTCCGGACATGCGTAGACGCGACTTTCGAAGCCGGCCCCGGCCATTTTCAGTGCCCATAGATGGGCAAATCAGAAAAAAGGGCCACTGGCAGGAGAATATAAGGGAGAATAACGGGAGACGAAGTGATACGGGGGACCGCCGGGAAAAGGTAAGAAAAAATGGGGGTTTCCCGGGGAAAACGGGGTACTTGGCAGCTATGGGTATATCTTGAGGGCAACCCCAAAGGATAGTCCCATTCACAGAACTCTAATAGGAAACACAAAACATTTTGCTCTTTCCCTGTCACAAGCAGATGCATTTATTTTTTTTATTTTTTTTGGTGAGGCTTGGCATCACCGTGAAAAGCACATAATAATATAGGGGCTCTGAGGTTAAAATATTCTCATCAGTTTCTTTTCCTATTAGGGATCATGTAGATTCAAGACCTCCTTCATGGATCACTGCCTTGTCGTGGTGAAGGGGCTTGAATAACTCCAAGAAGCTATGAGCTACGCCGTGCAGGGCCACCCAAGACGGACAGGTCATAGCCAAGAGTTTAGACTAAATGTGATCCACCTGGAGAAAGAACTGGCAAGCCACTCCAGTATCTTTGCCATGAAAACTCCATGGACAATAAAAAGAAGAAGCTTTGTGAGATTCCAAGGCATGCTCTGGTCCATGGGATCACGGAGAGTCGGAGACCCACAAAAACGACTAAACAACAACAAGATTCAAGACACGGGGCGATACTGCTTCTTGCCTGATCTCTTTGCACTTGTTGATCATTCTAGTTTTTGGTGTTTTTAAGACTAGCCCGTCTTATAAAGAGGGGAACACAAGCCTTGTACTGAGTTCCACTGTGCCACAGGTGTGCAACATCTGTCTTGAAGCAGGAGGAGCGAGAGAGAAGGCAGAAAGAATGCGGCAGTATCTGAGAATACAGAAGCGGTAAATACCTGAAGGAACATTTTTGTGCCTGTTGTGTATCTGGGCCCTTGATAGCAGAGCAGCTTCAAGTAAGAAAAGATCATACAAGCCAGAAAAAAACCCACATATGTATGGTTTTGTGAGAAGAGAATGTCGAAGAGGAGGGAGAGACCCCCCTCACAATTAGGGCCATAAGGCATGGAAAGAACTGCACGGATGGTCTGCGAGCCTCTCAGATCTCTCACTTGTATGTTTAAGGCATCAAAATTCATATATGGCAGTGTGTCTCAATCTTGGGTCTCCAGCTGTTGTTGGACCACAATTCCCATCATCCCTAGCTAGCGGGACCAGTGGTCAGAGATGAAGGGAATTGGTTAGGAAACACTGATATATGGAATCAAGGTTGTCCAGCTGAGCTCAAGGAGAATCACTCTCAAATAAGTGTGCAATAGGATTACAGCTTAAGAATCATACATCAGGCAAGAGCATTCCTTTTTTATTTGGCCCACTAGTCTTTAAACATTATGAGGATTTACTTTGTTGCCAATTACTCCTCGGCCTGGGGGAAATGTATTATTGAAGCTCAAAGGGCGGCAGTTACTTTAATTTGATATATTTAAATTCAACACTGTATGTTGTTCTGGGGGGTATTTTGTCCCAATGGTCTCTGCTGCTCTATTGCTTTTTACTCCTGCTTTGTCTTTTACTGCTTGTTAGAGGTTTGTAAGACTTTTTAAATGCTAGTGAAAGCTGCCTGGAACACTAGATAATCAATACATGCTTAGGGTTGCCGTATTTCAAAAAGTGAAAAATCTAGACACAAAAGTTGTTAAGCAGTTGTCAGGGGATTGTTGCGGCTACTCTCGTGTAAAGACGCTCCAGTCCGCTCTGTCTTTAAGAGCTTTATTGTGCATATTATTTACAGTGCAGATATATCAGAAAACATGACTGCCTAGTCCAATTCAGAACCCGGCAATGGCTTCTGTCGCGTCTTGGACCAGCATAAAAGCCTGGGCACCCCAAAGCGCCTCCCCATAGCCCTGTGTGTGAGCGCGCGCCTCAATTCAGGCGCTGGAAGGGGCTGTGTTCCTTCTCCCGTCCTTTGGCTGGAGCGTTGCAGAGGCTCTGACACCTCGCTGCGTTGTCCTTCCTCCTCTGGCCAGCTGGGTTGGTGCCTTGGCTCTGACACGTCTGAGAGCCCCCTCTCCACCCCACTCCATTCCTCATTCCCTCCTCCTGACCCGCTGTTAGCGCTGTCACTGGGCGAAGGATGACTGGGGGAGGGTCCCTGTAAGGAGTCCCCCCGACAGCAGTTTTTAAGGAATTTCGCCAAAATCTACACAGGGGTTGCCATACCTCTGAATTTCCCCGGACATTTCATCGATTTTTTGCGTGGACACTGTTTCTGATGTCCGAATACCAGCTACGTCTGGGAAATTCCGGATATATGGCAACCCCATACATGTGTGCATTGGAGGGGAAACGATGGATGGTGCTTGTATTATATCAATATACAGCACGTGTCTTAGGATTTCACATTGTGTCATTAAACCATCAGTTTGGGTGGATGTGTCATTAAACCACCAGAATGCGACATCTAGACTGGTGACTGGGAGCAGCCACCGAGACCATATAACACCACTCCTGAAAGACCTACATTGGCTCCCAGTACGTTTCCAAGCACAATTCAAAGTGATGCTGCTGACCTTTAAAGCCTTAAATGGCCTTGACCCAGTATACCTGAAGGAGCGTCTCCACCCCCATCTTTCAGCCCAGACACTGAGGTCCAGCACTGAGGGCCCTCTGGCAGTTCCCTCACTGCAAGAAGTGAGGTTACAGGGAACCAGGCAGAGGGTCTTCTTGGTAGTGGCTGCCGCCCTGTGGAACGCCCTCCCATCGGATGTCAAGGAAATAAACAAGTATCTGACTTTTAGAAGGCACCTGAAGGCAACCCTGTTTAGGGAACTTTTTACTGTTTGCTGTTTTATCGTGTTTTTAATATTTTGTTGGAAGCCGCCCAGAGTGGCTGGGGAACCCCAGTCAAACGGGCACATAGCTGCCAAGTTTTCCCTTTTCTCGCGAGGAAGCCTATTCAGCATAAGGGGAAATCCCTTTAAAAAAGGGATAACTTGGCAGCTATGAACGGGCAGGGGAATAAATAAATAAATAAATAAATAAATAAATAAATAAATAAATAAATATTGATACAAACTGATCAGTTCTGGATTTGAGGAAATTTCAATACTGGCTGGACCTAAGTCCTAAGTGCTATGCACGTCCCCCAATGTCTGTTTGAGATTATACATATTTTCCCCCAACCATTTGTTGTTGTTGTTTAGTCGTGTCCGACTCTTCGTGACCCCATGGACCATAGCACGCCAGGCACTCCTGTCTTGCACTGCCTCCCGTAGTTTGGTCAAACTCATGTTCGTAGCTTCGAGAACACTGTCCAACCATCTTGTCCTCTGTCGTCCCCTTCTCCTAGTGCCCTCAATCTTTCCCAACATCAGGGTCTTTTCCAAGGATTCTTCTCTTCTCATGAGGTGGCCAAAGTATTGGAGCCTCAGCTTCATGATCTGTCCTTCCAGGGAGCACTCAGGGCTGATTTCCTTAAGAATGGATAGGTTTGATCTTCTTGCAGTCCATGGGACTCTCAAGAGTCTCCTCCAGCACCATAATTCAAAAGCATCAATTCTTCGGCGATCAGCCTTCTTTATGGTCCAGCTCTCACTTCCATACATCACTACTGGGAAAACCATAGCTTTAACTATACGGACCTTTGTCGGCAAGGTGATGTCTCTGCTTTTTAAGATGCTGTCTAGGTTTGTCATTGCTTTTCTCCCAAGAAGCAGGCGTCTTTTAATTTCGTGACTGCTGTCACCATCTGCAGTGATCAAGGAGCCCAAGAAAGTAAAATCTCTCACTGCCTCCATTTCTTCCCCTTCTATTTGCCAGGAGGTGATGGGACCAGTGGCCATGATCTTGGTTTTTTTGATGTTGAGCTTCAGACCATATTTTGCGCTCTCCTCTTTCACCCTCATTAAAAGGTTCTTTAATTCCTCCTCGCTTTCTGCCATCAAGGTTGTGTCATCTGCATATCTGAGGTTGTTGATATTTCTTCCGGCAATCTTAATTCCTGCTTGGGATTCATCTAGTCCAGCCTTTCGCATGATGAATTCTGCATATAAGTTAAATAAGCAGGGAGACAATATACAACCTTGTCGTACTCCTTTCCCAATTTTGAACCAATCAGTTGTTCCATTTCCAGTTCTAACTGTAGCTTCTTGTCCCACATAGAGATTTCCCCAACCATAAAAATCCCTATAGAGAGATGCTCTTTCCCTGAGACCTCTTGCATATACATACAGTATTGAGTGGAATTCAGTGTTGAGCTAAGGAGATCACAGATTTTTGCTTGCCCGATAGAATGTTATCCCTTTTCCTCTCTCTGCACACACTTCTGATGTTTCCCTAACCCACTAGAGCAGATTTGGTGGGGGGGGGGGAGAGGGAGGGATTACAAAAACCCATTGCACTAGCAGGAGTCCTTGTTTGTCTTCTGTAGCACTCAGTAGCCAAACTGCATGGAGAATTTACAGAATGCTGCTAAGACAGGCACATTCCCTAACACATATCAGATATTGACTGAAAATGTACACACCTTGTGTCGTAGTCACTGTAGCACTAAAATGAATGCTCTGTCAGCACAAGGATTTCTTATTGAACAACAGGATGTTCTGCCCCACTCCTTCCCCTGTGTCCCCCCATCTCCTCTGGGTTCCCCCCAACCTTCCAGAACAGATATGTGGGTGGTGCTGGGTGCACACAGTGAAAGTGGAGGGGGAAAATCAGATTGTGATGGCCCTAATCCTTAAACTAGTGCAACAGTTGAATACCACCCAGTATCTCTTTATGGGCTAGATCAGGCATCCCCAAACTGCGGCCCTCCAGATGTTTTGGCCTACAACTCCCATGATCCCTAGCTAAGAGGACTAGTGGTCAGGGATGGTGGGAATTGTAGTCCAAAACTTCTGGAGGGCCGAAGTTTGGGCATGCCTGGGCTAGATCTACACAGTTTTTTTTAATAAAAAGCAACACTCTGAAAACACTGCAAAATTTTTTTGTAACGCTCACAATTGAAAATATCATTGAGTTGCGTTTTCAGCCTTACAGCGCCATCTGGTGTCATGGTGTTAGAACGCATTTATAACACTGTATTTTGACTAATGTAGCTGTCAGGCTTCAGGGAATCTGATCCCTCAATCAGAGCAGATAAACAAATAGTTTTTACCAAGTCATTTATTCAATATTCACAGAGAGAGAGACGAAGGAATGCAGTCTTCTCTAAATAATGGCATTGCTCCAAGTAAAGTCCCACCCCCTCCGTCTCTCTATTCTACTTCATCCCTCTGTTGGCTGATCTGAGCCTTCTGCCTCTGAGCTTTCTGTTCTACTACTCTCAATGCATGCCAGGTCCTGGGACAGACGGGTGGGTCAGGAATGCTTTCAAGAGACACTGAGTCTGTCAGCTGTCTCTCCCCTGGTGCTTCTTCCTGCTGCTCTCTGAATATTTCCCAACTCCCCTCTGCAGCCTCTGAACTATGTCCTTCTGCAAATCATTCTTCTAAATCTATACTGTCCTCCTGTTCTCAGGAAGGTTCAGGAGAAGGGGGGTAGGGTGGTCCCCACCATTCCTCCTCAGTCCAGCCCCTGACAGTAGCTGAGTCCATGGACAGACTGTGTGATATGGGATAGACTGGGAGATATGGTGAATATCCACAAAAACCAGGTGTTGTGCATTCAACTTGTATCCTAACATATAAGCAAAATAGAAATAATTACCACCAGTAGCAGAACCGTCTTAAATATTTGGTGTTTTGTTGATGTCCAGTTTCTGAAAAATACTTGTTAAATAACATAAGATATATAAATACACGTGCCAAAAATGTTCTGGATGAATTCCAGTTCAATGAAAAATCTTGTTCCAGGCAATGTTCATTTTGGGAACTCCTAAAAACCATAATTAGGATATCCCAGGAGGGACTTAACAGTTCTAGAGGATGTGCTTTGTGAGATTCAGTCTGAAAATATTTTCTCAGGAGTTCAATATATTTGGGGCATCGCTTTTGGTAGATAAGACCTAAACCACAATTCTACAGATGGATTTATTAATGTTTAAAATACCCTGAAAGAGACTATTGCACAAAGAATTCATTATTGGCACTCTGATTTAAATGCATTTGTTTCCGTGCGTTGCTTTTGTACTGAACAGCAGAAGAGAGCAGAAGAACATGGGCTGAAGCTTGTCCATATTGTATGAGAATATTTTGTGAAGTATACAATGATAAAGACACTCCGCCAGGGTCCCCAAACTAAGGCCTGGGGGCCGGATGCGGCCCAACCGCCTTCTCAATGTGGCCCGCGGACGGTCCGGGAATCAGCATGTTTTTACATGAGTAGAAGGTGTCCTTTTATTTAAAATGCCTCTCTGGGTTATTTGTGGGGCATAGGAATTCATTCATTTTCCCCCCTTCAAAATATAGTCCGTCCGTCCCCCCCCCAAGGTCTGAGGGACAGTGGACTGGCCCCCTGCTGAAAAAGTTTGCTGACCCCTGCTCTCCGCAAAAAACTGAAATCTTACTCATCTTTTCAACCCAATCTATTTCAACATATGTGTGCCCTTTCTCTTCAGAATTCTAATACATTTAGGGTACAATCTATACCCACTTACCTGGGAGTAAACTCTACTGAATGGGACTCCTTCTCTGTCTCCTCCTCCTCCCAGAAAAATCTACTTCAGGCACCCCCAAACTTCGGCCCTTCAGATGTTTTGGACTACAATTCCCATCTTCCCCAACCATTGGTCCTGTTAGCTAGGGATCATGGGAGTTGTAGGCCAAAACATCTGGAGGGCCACAGTTTGGGGATGCCTGATCTACTCCAATGGTGTGCAGAGGAGTCTGAAGAGGAGAAAAGAGGTGGAGGAACTTTCATTATGCAAGCAGAATTGACAGTGTTGAATACAACCCAATGGGATTTCCTTCTCAGTTCACACGGCTTCCCCACACATTATGCTTTTTAAAAAGTATATGTTACTGATGGATTGTAGCTTGACTGAAAGTGTGCTGGGGCAACAGTAGTCCCACTAAGTTAAAAACAATAAGTGCTGAACCCACAAATGGAGCAACAGCAGAACTCGGGTCTGAAAAGGTTGAAGATTACTGCTCTCAGGGATTTTAAACGCACTCCCTAATTGCATATGCTTAGTGTAACTCCTTTAATATTCCTTCAAATCAAAAGTAAAGCTCCCCCCATCTTCTTTCCTGTTCTTTAGATGTTTTTCAAAATAAGCCCAATGGCAAGAGAACACGTCAGAAAACATCTTGCTCATATCATGTACAACCCAGGGCCGGCCCACCTCAGAGGTGGACTGAGGCAGCCGCCTTGGGTGGCATAATCCCATGGGATGGCCCTTCTGTTGCCAGACAAGTGAGGATAGGTTAATGACTTCTGAGACCTCACCAGGAGCCACTGACCTTGTGTGACCCCCAGGGAGTGAGGCTTCAAAGGCAGTAGGGGAGTGGGGGACGGCAGCTCCTCCTTTCGCCTCAGGCGGTGAAATGGGACAGGCTTCCCCTGGTTACAACTCAAATACCAGGCTGACCCATGGCCAAGTCTTGGATGTGATGCTTCTGTTAATACTGTTTAGGATAACTCATGGTGGCCCTCCGACATAGCTGAATGTTAGAAGATTCAGGACACAGCAAATAGTTAAGCTATGGAATTCACTCCCATGGAAGGTAGTGACAGACACCATCTTGGATGGCTTTAAATGCAGATTAGACAAATTCCTTGAGGAGAAGACAGAAGACAGGGGCTATGTTCTGTATCGCCACTGTCAGAGGTAGTATTGTGAGAAACACAAGGCTGAATACACACACATTTAAACCCCAGATAAAGCATGTTTTCCCTGCCCTCAAGAATCTTGGGAGCTGTAGTTTGTTAAGGAAAACTACATTTCCCAGGATTCTTTGTGTGGGTGGGTGTGCTTTAAACGTATTGTGTGAACACAGTTTGCAGAGCCTCCAAGTGTTCCTATTTTCCAGGGACAGTCCCAGATTTACAGAAGCCGCCCTGATTTTTGGTTTGATCCCTGAATGTACTGCTTTTCTTTAGGATGTCGCTATTTTCTTCAGAGAAATGTTGGAGGGTATGGAGTTATGCGACCCCTCCCCCAAGCCATCTGAAGGCAGTTTTGTTTGTTTGTTTTTTAATGTTCAATGTTTTATTCTGTTTTTATATATGTTGGAAACCGCCTAGAGTGGCTGGGGCAACCCAGTCAGGGGTATAAATAGTAAAAACTATCATTACTATTATTATGGAATAGGATGGGCCTATTTTCAGCAGAGAAATGTCGGAGGGTATGCAGTTGCTGAGAATCACAAAATGGGAGAGTGCTGTTACCCTCTGGTCACAACTTCCCATAGGCATATCCCAACAAGATACTGGAATAGATGGACCTTTGGCCTGATCCAGAAGAACTCTCCTTATGTTCTTCCATGTTGGGCTTCTTTGCCACAGCATCCTGATACTTTATCCCATTTGCTTCATCCCATGTCCCCTTCTCATTTCTCTTCTATTTCTCTAGCGCCTCATAGCCCTTCCCTTTTCTTGGAAGATTAGGGAAGGGTGGGAAAATACTGCTGCTGTTGTGTCTGGGAAAGGTTTTGTTTTGTTTGGGGTCAGCGGGCAGGTGGGGTTCTCAGTTGTGATCCCAGGACTTCTCCCTACAGAGATGGCTATCTGGAGTTTTCAGTTGTGTGGTCTTGGGCCGATGGGCCTCCTTCTCATCTGCCTCACGCCGTTATGACACAGAGAGTTATCTATGCGCTTTAGTTAAACACTGAAGCGATGCGATCCAAGGACACCTCGGCCCAGCAATTTTTTAATATGTCTCAAAAATGAGGAGCGCAGGGGAACCCAGAGGTCCTCTCCATTGCCAACGCTGTGTGAAAATAATAAATATGCCTTTCCTAAAGCTTGCAGGAAGACAGAGATTTTTGTTTTTGTTTTGTGCCAGATCTTAGCATTATCTCTGGCCAAGGAAGAGGGTGATAAATGTGTAAGGATCCTCAGGAGGGAACGGGCTTGATTGCAATCTGGCCTTGCTCTTAAAGAAAACACAGCCCTGTTCTCATCAGGCAACAGGCCTGTGGAAGTCAATGGAGTTTAAATAATAGCACTTCATTACACTCGAAAAAGGTTGCAGGCACGGGGCCTTAAGCCTGAGAAATGACTGCTGGAAATGCAACTGAGACAGAACTCAGTGGGGTCAAAAGTTGCAAAATGCAAAAATACGGCAGCGTTTCGAAACCATCGGCACAGTGGTACTTGATGGCTGCTGCGTGCAGTATTGCAGACTTTTCCCAAGCATCAGGGAAACGGGTGGTTAATGTCGCTAGGATAGCCCAGGTCACGCTGGAAGGTGAAAACAGAGTATCTGGGTCAGACGGAGATCGATGGCACATTTAAAGTGTTTATGAAGCACCCACCCAGACATGTGCATCTCATAAAAATACTGTGGTCACCATTAAAAAGCAAACTCTGGCCAACCATTACGGTTTCAAAGATAACCACAGTTAATTCCTTTACATGGGGCCACACCACAGTGTGGGAACTGCTGACAAGCACTGACTTTGTTGTAAATAATGGTTATAGCTCTTGGCTATAGTTCAACTGAAAGAAAAAAAACAAAACAAAATTGCAGAACATTATCGTTGCTATTCAGTGTTCACAAAACAAATGATGTGACAGTAAAAGGATAACATTGTATCATCACCATATATATATATATATATATATATATATATATATATATATATGGCAGCAATGTTTACCCCTTATTGTTCACTACGATTCAAAGGCAAAGCCCATTATCACACGGATTTCAGCAGCCTTAAAAATATTGCTTTCTGTTATCGTTATGTCAATAGGCAGATGTCGCTGATGTCTAAGGGGCAGGATTAAAATGTAATAAATAAATATATCTATTCGCAGAGTCAAAGTTGGCCTTGGAAAACATCTTTGAATGCTTGCTAGCACTGCAGAGTGATAAATGAGGTATCAAATTAAAACAGTGAATGAACACAGGCGCTTGCAGAAAAACGGTGAATTTGCCAACTCTCTCTCTCTCTCTCTCTTTCTCTCCCCACTCCCACCGGATAAAGCCAACCAAAAAGGGTGGGGGGAACTGAGCTAAAGGCAAGCTTTGACACCTCTTTTGTAGCAAATGGCTGTGAGAGATCAGTTGATTAAAAATGATCCCGCCATGCCCATTGGCTTAGCTGTGGGGACGTTATGGAATGCTCACAAACATTCCAATTTCTCATGCATTTTTAAAAGTGTCAGTACATAAGGCAAGAATGGGACTCTCTGCTGTTGGGTTGAGATGATTCTGAAGAGAAGGAAGTTGCAGCAGAAGTGAACTTAGATTGCATGTGAATATTTGTGCTGTCAGAGCGGAATGCAAATTGCACATGCGATTAGTATGAACGTGGGTTTCCAGTGCTGTTTTTCTAGAAAAAGAGGTGCTGGAACTCGCTGTGAACTTGTTCTCTTATCATGGCAATGGCGCCCATCTGAGAGGTGCTGGAATTGAGTTCTGGCGAGCTCCAGCTGAAAAAGAGCCCTGATCCTATTCATCCAGCCTCTATAATGGATGTTAAAGTCCACCAAGCTCAGCGGGGTTTATTGCCAGGTAAATGGGCATAGGATTGTGGCATAGATTCGTTATAAGCAAACATCACTCGTGAGTTCCTCATGTGCGGCAGTAAGGGCACGACAAATGGAGGAAGAGAACTAAGGACTCAGCTAGATGGGTAAAGAAAAAAGCGTTTTATATGTGTTGTATATGCAATATAACACTGTGACACCAGGTGGCGCTGTGGAGTCCCATCTTTCCCTACCGGATTTCCCTGTGTGAGTTTGCAACGCCTTTAACCGAATCACTTCTTTGACGTGTCTGGATCCAGCCCAAATCCCAGAATCAGGACCTCCGCTAATTTGCTGAATTTGCAGTATGCTGCCCTTAAAAAAAATATTGTGTAATGTTGGAAAGTACCTTACACTTACTTTTGTTTTGTGCTTTTTTTTTTTTAAAAAAAAATGGGCTCGGGGTTTGTAACTCATACTCTGAGATTTGCCACATTGTTTGACATAAGGGGACGTTTCCAGATAGTGAAATTTCAGTTGCCAGGTGCCAGAGGCAATTCATCAGACGCTCATAAAAAGAAAGATCAAAAAGCCTATCAGTCTCTGCCTGCATCTCGGATCCAGGAAGGAACACTTAGGGACTCCTGTCCTTTAAACAGCTCTCACTTAAAGGGATCGCTGTTTATAATAACAAGAGGAGTAGAAAGGGGTCAGGTCAAAACCAGCGGAGCAGCAGGTGGTGTTGTAAAGTTGTTGCTTTTCCTGACTGCAGTTAAAAGCGAGGTGAAACACTAGATGAAATTGCTTCGTATAAGACCGCTCTGTTTCTTCCCTTTTGATTTGAAGGACTTTGCCCCCCCCCCCATATATATATATAGTGGGTGATGAATATATTTGTTGAGGATGCCAAGTTCCACCACTACTCAACCCCCCCCCCCAAAAGGCCACACAAAACACCTCACCATGCTATGAAGGGTTTCCTTCCCAAGAAGTTCCTACGATCTTATTTCTTTATCTTACATTTCAGAGGGCAGACTTGGAAGACACGCTTGGAATTTAGCGATGGCGCGAGCGGAAAATGCAAAATCCACGTCAGCGTGAGGAAAGGTTTCGTGGAAGCGTGAGGAGGAAAGGCTGGCTGGTGTGAATGCTGTCAAAGTACACGAGGCTAGCAATTTGCTCATCGTCAGAAATGGAAACATTCACTATTGTCTTAACACTGACAGCCTGCTTGGCATCATAAAGTAGCTCCGTACATTTGATTCGCATCCACAAGTGGAGGGTCGCCATATGAACCTCAAAATTCCAGTAATATTCAGGGGGTGGGGGCTAAATTGGTGCCTGGGGAGAATGATTAAAAGTATTTTTTAAATAATAATCATAATAATTTTTTATTTATACCCTGCCCATCTGGCTGGATTTCCCCAGCCAGTCTGGGCGGCTTCCAACAGGAGGTTAAAAACACAATAAAACATCAAACATTAAAAACTTCCCTAAACAGGGCTGCCTTTAGATGTCTTCTAAAAGTCAAGTAGTTGTTTTATTTCCTTGACATCTGATGGGAGGGCGTACCACAGGGTGGGCGCCACTACCGAGAAGGCCCTCTGCCTCGTTCCCTGTAACCTCGCTTCTCACAGTGAGGGAACTGCCAGAAGGCCCTTGGCGCTGGAGCTCAGTGTCTGGGCAGAATGATGGGGGTAATTTGGAATGAAAATTCTGGGATTTTTGTCTTTTCCCTAGTGGAAATGCTGTTCCTTGTTGCCTCCTCCTTGTTGCTCGCCACACCACAATCTACCGCTGCCATTTGCCCCCCCCCCAAACCTTCAACAACTTTTGATGATTGCGCAAACCAGTCTGGTTGGCTTGGGGGAAGAGCAGACCTGTTAGGAATGCAAAAAGCTGTTGATGGGCCATAGAAGCATCCTTTGGCCTGGGGAGCCAGATGTCACAAAGGTTGCTAGGGTAACTGTGTGTTTGATGGGATGGGAAAAGGGAGTTTTGAAGCAGGGGCTTCTGGGCAGGAGGAGGAGGAAGTAAGGCTGAGATGCATCTTGGTTGGGCCATGCCGTAAGGTTGGGCCATGCCGTAAGATCTGGACTCCCTCCATGCAGACTGAAGGTGTAAACAAGTGAATAAACCATGGTGGAATTTACACACACATAAAAAACGTTCTGAAAATGCTTTAAAAATACATTGAATTTCACCATTACCATCTAGTGTCACAATGTATATTGCACTTAAAGCACACTTAAAACGTTTTATTTGCAGCTGTGTAGCTGAGTCCCATATTTCTTAAAGCAGGCATCCCCAAACTTCGGCCCTCCAGATGTTTTTGGACTACAATTCCCATCATCCCTGACCACTGGTCCTGTTAGCTAGGGATCATGGGAGTTGTAGGCCAAAACATCTGGAGGGCCACAGTTTGGGGATGCCTGTCTTAAAGCAAGGCAATTTCCACTGTGTCTTCTGTTCTCCAAAGGGACACAGACCCTGTATGTGTGCCTGTGTAATGCGCTCTTGCCACTGCTTGGCAGAGAGAGGGGCAGGCACTAGGCTTTTGTAACAATATTTAAATTCCTCCTCTATGGTCAGTGTAACTCCCATTCCTATATAGATATCCCTGTGGCTCTTATTTTAGTCCTTTTTGTTCTGCGTTTCTCTTTCCCAACCTCGTGCTCAAACATACCATTGGTTAGGGATGTTTTGATTCAGTGAGATAACTTACCTTTTGGATGTGAGAATGTACATTCTTTAAATCCCTGCCTGCCCTGGAAAAAGAAAGTTTTCCCATTAATTGCATTGTCTTTCATATTTGAAGTAGATTTATATATATATATATATATATATATATATATATATATATATATATATAAATTGATTGTGAATTCCATTTATCAATGCACACTTCATAACTTTGCACAGATGTCTTTTACTCAAGAAAATGAAAGAAATATGCAGATGTGTCATTAAATATAAACATTGATAAGCCTACTGCAAAATTAGGGCTTCAAAAGGAGAGTGTGGATTTACTTACAATAGATGCAAGTATGATCTATCTTGCTCAGATAAAAAAGTCCACGTAAATCAGATGAATGGAATTACTTGTATAACAAAATAGAATTAGTCTTTTTTAAGCTGAACTTTTAATCCCTGTTGAACAAAGACGGCACTGTACCATTTTCAACAACTTATTTGGTGGTAATTGGGTTTAAATTACTTAAGTTTTTAACATCCAAAAGCAAAATTTTCCTTTAAGGTTGAGTGACAAATCTATCATCTTGCATATGGCTCAAATATGATGTGCTTTTGTCAGTCACAAGTTTATGTTGATGCCGAAAGTGAAAATACACAACGAGAGATCAGTTGAGAACATGATGAGTAAAAGATGAGTTGGTTTAGGAAATCTGGATAAACTTCAAACTTGTCAACCAATTGCGGTGAAACTCAAGTGGAAAAACATGAAGAAAAAACAGTAGATGGATAACAGTGTAGAAAACTGGGGACAAAGGAAAATATAAGAACCCCAAGATCTAGAAGCTGCCCATATCAAAAATAGCTAACTGCCTTCTACCAAGTCAGACCATGGTCTGTCTAGGAAAGTACTGTCTACACTGACTGACAGAGGATTGCCAGGGTTTTAACTTTGCTGTGAGTTGCCTAGAGACTACCTTGTATAAGGTGACTAACAAACTGAATGAATGAATGATTGCACAACGTCCTCTTCAGGCAGAACAGACAAACTTTGTAATTTTCAAAATACTGTACTTCGTACCCTGCACAGTTCTTCTTACATTAATGGTCCACAGGGCAGTCTCGAGCAGGTCGCACGCCCTGGCGCTGAGGGGCGGAGATGGTCCACATGTCTCAGCAAAAAAAGGCTTTTGGTGAGTGTCAGACGTACTGTTTATGATCATGGAAAGATTAAAGAGTCTTCTGTCAGTGGAAAGGCATGCCTAAAATTTTGCTGCTCCTTGACCCACCTTATACAGCTGGTATGTCAGGCTTCAGGGACTCGGCTCTGCCCCCCCACCCCCCTATGACAGTAGATAAGCAGAACAAAGCAAAAGGAGTCTCTTACCAGTTAGAAATTTTAATGATCATAGCAAGAGAACAAAGAATCCATTCCTAGGAATGAAGGTGCTCCCAATTAAGGATTCCCCCCACTTCCCCCCATTGTCATCCACATCACTTCCATGCCTTGCAACCTGATCTCGCAACCGCTTTGCTTTCTGTGCTGCGACCTTATCTGCTCTCCTTGACCTTGGGCAGAGTGGATGGACACTTTCTTGTGAAAGAGAGTCTGTCAACTCTCTCCCAGTTCTTCTTCTCCTAGCTGTTCACTACCCAGTATTTCCCAGCTTCTGCCTTCTGAACTATGCCCCTCTGCAAACCACTGTTCCAAATCTATACTGTCCTCCTGCTCCTGGGAAGATTCAGGATCAGGATCAGGAGGAGGAGGTGGCTCCCAGCATTCCTCCTCAGTGCAGCCCTCCTCAGCAAGGTCCCTGACATGGTAGGAAACAGCTGAAAACAAGAGCAAAGATGCAAATGGTGAGGGGAGCTTTGGACTTCTGGGCCTCATTCTGAGTGAGGATTGTAGCATAACTCCTGGTCAGTGCCACCTTTTGAATCTCCAGCTTGGCAAAACACAAGAGAACCTCCCTTCCTTTCCTCTCTTATGTTCCTTATTGTGCTCTGATTGCCAAGAAAGGCTCACCACTGGCAACAGGGTGATGCTCTAGGTGAATTAAAAATAGAGCTGGCCGTTTTGATGCGCTGCACATATTAAGCTCCTAGGAGGAGGGAACTTTAACACAAGAGGGTTTTGCCACCCATTCTCCAACCCCTTCCCTTTTCACGGATAAATATTTTGAGCTGTTTCCACATGGCTGCTCTGCGACCACTGGGTTAATGGTGAAATACAAATTTCAGAACTCACCCCCTTAATTTTTTTGCTAACAGTGGCAGCACAAGCGATATATCTGGGTGCCAAGTTCAAGCAAAGTGCAGCGCTATTGTTATTATTATTATTATTATTATTATTATTATTATTATTATTATTTTCCCCCTTTTGGATTCGGTGTTGGTGTGACTTATCATGTATAGCTATGATACATGATAAAAAGGGAGAAATTGCAGCCAAGCTCAACTGTGTTCAAAGCAAGGTGCTAGTGAAAGGAAGGGATGGAAAATAAGCACTAATGGATTAATGGTCCATGATAAATGCTTTATTATAAAAGCTAGTGGGTGATTAGATAATTCTTGCTTCCAAAAGTAGGATTGAAATATTTCTGTCTGGCATGCAACCAGAATACATAAATCACTCGGCTATCTAGTTTATAGGAACACATGTATGTGTATGTATATGAACAGGGTAGAAAGGTCCTCTTCTCCTTTTATACAGTAGGTGTTAGAAAAGCTGACAGCCACTGTATCACAACAACTTGCTGTTGGAAGCTGCTCTGGTGTGCATAAAAGGAGAGAAGTGATTATAACAGTTCTGCTCATCCAGTTGGCCTGACTGATCCTGCCTGCTTTCTCTGCTAAATTGAAACAGGCAGAAACTTCGGAGTATTTAATAATCCCCCCATCTCATATTAGGATTACAAAACTGTTACTTCCATCAAAAGCAGACCGACGACTATACCTATTGCTATACCACCCTAGGCAGATTCCACGATGGCATACCCCGCAAGAGTCCCAGAAATACCAGGACTAAAAGATGGGGGTGGAGACGCTCCTTCAGGTATCCTGGGTCGAGGCCATTTAAGGCTTTAAGGGTCAGCAGCAACACTTTGAATTGTGCTTGGAAATGTACTGGGAGTCAATGTAGGTCTTCAGGACCGGTGTTAACTCTCTCCCAGTTCTTCTTCTCCTAGCTGTTCACCACCCAGTATTTCCCAGCTTCTGCCTTCTGAACTATGCCCCTCTGCAAACCACTGTTCCAAATCTATACTGTCCTCCTGCTCCTGGGAAGATTCAGGATCAGGATCAGGAGGAGGAGGTGGCTCCCAGCATTCCTCCTCAGTGGAAACGTACTGGGAGTCAATGTAGGTCTTCAGGACCGGTGTTAACTCTATCCCAGTTCTTTAACTCTCTCCCATTTAAGGCTTTAAAGGTCAGCAGCACCACTTTGAATTGCGCTTGGAAACGTACTGGGAGTCGATGTAGGTCTTCAGGACCGGTGTTATATGAGTCAACTGAGTGATATTCCTAAACATTAGGAAGAACTTCCTGACAGTAAGAGCTGTTCGACAGTGGAATTTGCTGCCAAGAAGTGTGGTGGAGTCTCCTTCTTTGGAGGTCTTTAAGCAGAGGCCTGACAGCCATATGTCAAGAATGCTTTGATGGTGTTTCCTGCTTGGCAGGGGGTTGGACTGGATGGCCCTTGTGGTCTCTTCCAACTCTTTGATTCTATGAGTCAGACCAAACAGCGATTAAATCTTTTTTCTTTGACCCTTGATTTTGTTTGTGTGTTCTGGAGGAGATGCTGGCTTACTATGAATCTAGTGGCAAAAGGGGAGGCAAATTCTCACGCCTCCCTTAAGAATGTGCCAATGGCAATATTAATGAAAGCTGCAGTTTAGATTCCCATCTTTCTTTTCTTTCGGCTAAACAGAGCGCTGAACCTCTACGCAATGTTGGTACCAAATAAGCTGCTTAGCCAATGCAGGGACGTAAATTACCTTTGCACTTTGTAATAGAGTCAGCACCATGACAGGAAGTCACATATCACTCAGTTGGCGAAGGGTAATAAGAAAGAGGGAAATCAAAAAGGGCATGAGCTCATGCCGCAGCTATGCGCAATCCAGACGCAAGATTTACGACAAAAGCTGACTTATAATATTAAAGGGTATAAACAGCTTCGTACTGTTGTACTTTTCATATAGGTTTGCATTGATCCTGCAGTAAGTGTAGTGTGAAGTTTGGGAAAGGTTGATTGAATCTGAAAAACTCTTTGCTTTCTTAGCAAGTGCCATAAAACCAAACTCATATTTATGTGGCAGAGGAACGGCTTTAGAGGTTAGGTTTAATATTGATGTGGGTGCATGAATAGAAGCTTGTCTCATATAGAAGCTGCTTAAAAGATTTATATCTAAGCAGAGTACTGCAAAAATTACTCAGTATTGTGTATAAAGATTTTAATGTTTATTTTTTTTAAAAAAGCTTAGTCTGCCATCAAGTGATGTGTCTCATTCCCTAGGCACAGCAAATTAGGTTTTTCCACTTTTTCAGTGGTGGCAAAGGAGACCCACGCCATCCCATCCTCTTGCTAGAGTCCCGTCTGCCATAGTTAACAGAAGCTATAGCTGCATCCAGCAAGAATGGCAATCTGACAGTTGATCTCGTGATGCGTCGATTTCCTG
Source organism: Zootoca vivipara (assembly GCF_965207765.1). NCBI lineage: Eukaryota > Metazoa > Chordata > Lepidosauria > Squamata > Lacertidae > Zootoca > Zootoca vivipara. Next base: position 16,172,757 of record NC_142586.1, read on the forward strand.
ATGAAACTGTTCACCTATTTTGGGGCTGAATATCTCTTAGCAATGCCAGAATAAATAGCTGCTGTTCAGCCATTTCTCAAGAAGAGAGGCACGGCACATCACAGCATGGCTGGTGTGTTGCTCTCGACACCGCCCCCCCAATTGACCATGTTCTCTCTTTGTGGACATTGCGGATTTCCATGTTGGGCTCCTGCTGCTGTTCCTGCATTCATATGCTAACTTCCCTCCAATGAGGTTATCCTCTCAACAACTAATAGGAAGGCTAGGCTGAGAGACAATGACTGGTCCGATATCACTCAGGGAGCTTTCAAATCTTGTTCTCTCATTACTTCACTTCATATGACAGAAGTTCCCAGAGAATTCTTTAAGTGAGGCAGAGTAAAAGGTAAAGGTAAAGGACCCCTGGCAGTTAAGTCCAGTTGTGAAAGACTCTGGGGTTGCGGAGCTCATCTCGCTTTACTGGCTGAGGGAGCCGACATTTGTCCGCAGACAGTTTTTCTGGGTCATGTGGCCAGCATGACTAAGCCACTTCTGGCAAAACCAGAGCAGTGCACGGAAACACCGTTTACCTTCCCGCCAGAGCTATTTATTTACTATTTATTTACTTGCACTTTGACATGCTTTTGAACTGCTAGGTTGGCAGGAGCTGGGACCGAGCAACGGGAGCTTACCCTGTCACGGGGATTCAAACCACCGACCTTCAATAGTACTGCACGGTTAAAATGGTGCTCCTGCCAAAATAAGATGGCACCCACACCGAAATTAAGATGGTGCTCCTGCCAAAAGCTGATAGCGACACCCCCTACAAGAAGATACAGAAATGGTGGTGGCGTTGACTCAAAAAAGGGGGGTACCCAAGCCTGGCAACACTAATTTAAAGCCCCCAGACACTAATTTAAAGTGGCTGCTAGGAGAGGGGACTCCCTGCAATGTTTTACTTGACATCAGCAAATTTGAAGCCCTGACACTACAGCCACAGGCTGGGGAAAGGAGCAAGCCGCTACGCGCAGCCGTCTGGTCAGTGAGGCGGTGGCAAGCTCCGGCTCAAGGGGCCGAAGCCCCGTGGGGCAAAGCCCCTTGGGAGGGGAAAAGGGGGAAAAACGGGAAAGGCAAGTGGGGAATTAATGGGGAGGGAATAATTAACTAAAGGAGAAAACAGGGGAAATAGAGGGAATAAATGAAACAGATCACCGTAATCGTCGAAGGTAGATCGCTCCCTCTTTTGGCTCGCAGCGGACACGTTGCTGGTGTTCCGATGCACTGACTAAAAGAGGAAGTTCTGAGTCACATGCATGGGCATATATAGGTCCCTTGATCGGTTTGGCTAGTGTCCCATTGGCCTGATTCAACCCAGCATCAAGGGACCTACCTACCAAATAGGGTGTTGTGGCTATCCAATTGTACCCACCCACAACACAGGGTTCGGTTGCCAGGTCGCCTCTTTGAGGGAGGACATCATTTGCTGGAAGCTTTAGAAAGAATTTGACATGTCAGCCCAGGTCCTTGCAGACTGGACTCTCTCCAGACCTCCCCCTCCCTCCCTCCCAGCTGTGGGGACTGCACTGGTGGTTCTTGGATGCGGGCCAGAGTTTCGCCCAAAGTAATTATACTCTCTTATTGTTTGACACAAGAGCAGAGGGAGAGTATGGAAAACATCAGTCCTCTTTTTTATGTCAGACCAAAAAGGTTGGAGCAGATGTTTTTAAGTAAACATGGGCGCTTGTTATGCATTTTTGAGAAGTCAAGAGAAACTTTTTTTCTTAATTCAGAAGCCAGAGTAGCCTGTAGATTTAAAGGCGTTTTAAACACTGTACTTTCCCATAAAGCCATAAAGCTCTGGCAAGAAGGCTCAGCAGCCAATCACTGAGGAATGAACCTGAACATGTTATAACTCAGGTTCCCAATAAAAACGTCAGGCCAAAATCAGAAGTGGATAGTTTTACAATCTTGAACGGAGCGTTGTTTTTTAATTGCTTTCCAATGGAGAATTTAACAATATTATATATATATATATATTTAAAAAAACACAAGCGATGCAAATCTACTTGGCTATCTTACGTGTGTCAAGCTGACTGTTATTACGATTGGGGAAATGGTGGATTTTGAATGTCTTTTCTTCTGGCATTGCAATTTCCCAGTTGTTTTATTGGGATGATATTAAAAGTGGACAAAATGGACTATTTTCCTTCCTTTACAAAAGTAAGCACTAAAAACTAATATGGGATTTTTTTAATTTAGATTTAGATTAATATATGTGAGAGTCTATGTTTGTGACTGTGTGATGTGCACAACATAAGTTGTATTTTCAAGCAGGTGTGATATGTAAGGAACATTGTTTTAGCATTGTTCAACCAGTCAGGTAGTCCATGCAGCTGATCTCCAGAATTTAAGGCAGAATTGATTGCTTTGTTATAAGCTTCCATTTTGCTAACTTTCATATTTTTGCATTAAATGCATTTTCTGCTATGGAACATTTCTCTCTCATTTCTCTAGTTTGGTCTGCATTTTTGTAGTCTCTCTTCAAATAAGGTTTGCTAGTGTCCTAGCTTTGGTATTTCAAATGGATTTCATTTAGCCTTGATAAATGTTATTTATTTCACTTGCATCTTTCTTTGTATTTCGGCATATCTCAACATAAAGGTAAAGGGACCCCTGAACGTTTGGTCCAGTCGTGGACGACTCTGGGGTTGTGGCGCTCATCTCGCTTTACTGGCCGAGGGAGCCAGCATACAATTTCCGGGTCATGTTGCCAGCATGACTAAGCCACTTCTGGCAAACCAGAGCAGTGCACGGAAATGCCGTTTACCTTCCCACCGGAGCAGCACCTGTTTATCTACTTGCAGTTTGACGTGCCTTCGAACTGCTAGGTTGGCAGGAGCAGGGACCGAGCAACGGGAGCTCACTCCGTTGTGGGGATTTGAACCGTCAACCTTCTGATCGGCAAGCCCTAGGCTCAATACAAATCTATGCAAATAAACTCACCATACCAATTTCACATTCAAAACAAAAAAATACTATTGCTAATGATGATGATGATAAACTCCAAGTGACATGATTAAGCAATAATAATGAACTATGATGGATTAGTTATATAGGAAATTTATTTATTTTATCTCAAATGCATTTATATGTAAAGTCTATAGGGGGAGTAGCCTCCTGTTAGTTCTATTTAAAAAAATATTTAATTTTTTCAGACAAAACTGTTGAGATTAGTAAAAGCCAACATGAATTGGTTTTCCAGTAGGGTTGCTACCAAAATCTCCAGTAAAAGCTGAAGTGAATTTGAGTATTCTTTCTTGGTGAAAACATTCAAGGGATTTTGAAGGAAGCATAAAAAAGGACTAGTAAAGCATGCATGCTTCTGGTTAATTGCAGCAACCAGGAGGGAGAGCACATATCTGGTTGTTAGTTTGCCAGAAACCTGGATTGAATTTTGTTCTCTACCACCAATTCCCCACACGGCTTCTGAGCCAAGTTACTGACTCTTTCTGTGACTCACATTCAAAGCCAGTAAAAGATAAGAAGAGAAAAGTTGAGTTTGGAAGAGCCCTTGGATTGACACTTGTGGTGTGTGTGTGTGTGTGTGTGTGTGTGTGTGTGTTTTGGTCTCCGTTTATTTTCTTTGGTTCCATAAATGTTGTAAGCCATTCCAAGAAGTTAGCTAAGATAGGTGATGAGCTTAAATGTTTAAGATAAACAGCTTTGCGTCCCAAGGTATCCAAATCTTTAGAGCAGTGGTTCCCAACCTTTTTTTTTTTTTTTGGCCATGCCCCACCTAAGCATCTTTAATTAATCCTGATGCCCCACCCCACGTGACATATACAGTAATTCTTATTATTCAAAAGCGAACTCCTATTCATGCGGAGGAAGCCTAAAAGGCCATTCACTCTTAATAACACATTCTTGACTTGCCCCACTTGAAAATCAAATTGCCCCCCTGTGGGGAGTGTGCCCCACATTGGGAACCACGGCCTTAGAGTAAAACTATGAGCCTCTGCTAAAGTAAGGAAAATGACAGCAGGACATGGTTGCATTGGCAGCATTCAGGGGTGCTATCATGTCCCCAGGATTGTGGGTACCCTCCACTGCAATACAGACATATGACATCACACACACACACACACTGGCAACTCCTTTTCCTCCTTGTATCTGTAGCCAGCAAGGCACCTCAGAATAGAGTAGTTTCACACGTGTGATGTCACACCCGTCGAGTGGAGGCCTGTTGCCTCTGTGAGGAGGCCCACTGAGGCCGGCCTGCCCCTACAGCAGGTAGGTTTGGTGGGCTCCCTCAAGATTGGAGGGGCTTGGCCCTGTCCCCACATGCCTATAAAGTACATGGATCTATCTCAAAGACCTGCTTCTCTTTGTACAGGTGGCCAAAGAAGGGAACTTTTCTCTCAATTGAAAGAACATGGCCAATGCACCACTTCTGTGCTGAACAGCTGAACAGATCAACAGGGAAGTATTGACCGCCTTGGCATGTCACGGGGCTGCCAACTAAGTGCAGAGAGTGGAAAATCCCACCTTGTTTTGGCCACTTCAAGGACTTTTGAGGTAAACGTGTGCTTATGACACCGGTTGCTAAAGATTCTACTCTATCACTTCTCTTGGGATTTCGTTTCGTTTTGTTTGTAGGGGGAGCATCCATAGTTTTAACAGTTTATTTGGCACAGCTGCAAGACCCGTCACTTCTGTCTAACTGCAGCAAATCAGGAAAGGGGGGAAACCACAAGTTTGCCGGCGAGTTTGCCAGAAACCTGGGCTCAATTTCGTTCTATACCACAGACTTCCCACATGGCTTTGGCCAAGTTGCTTGTCCATTCTCTGGCTTGCATCCAATAGTCTGTAAAAGATAAGAGGTGAAGCGTTGGGCTGGGAAGAGCCCTGGGACACCCCCCTCCCCCAAACCTCGTGAAGCCTAATTTAGTCAAAATGGTTGGGAGGGACCCCAAATGTGGTCGAGGTAAACCATCTGGAACGCTTCTGATGCAACTGAGCGGAAAACAAACAAACAACAAAGCCATAGGCAAATTCCAGAAAAGAAAGGATTGGGAAGAAAATCTAAATAGGCTCAGGAGGTCTGTTCTCCTCTTCATTGATACATCATGCCCCATTCTGGAAAGGATTGCTATAGGTGGCTGGTTGTTCCAAGTTTGACTCATGTTTAATATATTTACCTCTTAACAAGGCATCACACTGAGGGGGCAACAGCTTCTCACCTACTATAGTGGCCAAAACATTATCCTTTCCCTAGTTTCCTTGTTCCTTTTTGTAAGGCAACAGTGGAGTACCTGCATTGAAGGTGGGTCCGTGGTGGCTCTCTCCTTGTTGGAAGAATGGGAGTAAGGACAGAGTGGAAATGGTGTTGAAACACAGCTTGTTTGTAGCTGCTTGAGGGCCCAGCGACCCCGGCTGGGTCTACGCTGGCCTGTTTAACATTATTTTCCCCTATTAGAATGATATTAGCTATGCCATTCTAAAACAGCACCGGGCATACTTGTTAATTAAAAAGCTGTTTCTTTCCCTGCTGTTGGTCGTTGGTTGCCTTCTGGTGGCACATTTTAATTCTTCCTTCCTCCCAAACTGCTAGGACGGAAAAAGCAAAAGGCGGGGAACCATTGGAGGGGGGTCGGAAGACCATTGGGGGGGGGGTGCGTGTCAGAATTTCAATGCAGTAAAAAAAAAAGTAAAACGCTACATAGGGATATATGAGCAGTGTTTCACCAATATATTGTAGCAGCATAAAACAATTAGAAATGAAGCGTTAAAAAAGGCAAGGTAATAACGCATTATGAATGTAAAAAGTAGGACGTCTTGTGTCCATCTATGTTATCAAAAGCATTCTTTAACCCTTCCTTCATGAGTGCAGACCCGCCTCATCTTTCTTCATAGGTGCCAAGTTCTGGATTGAAAAATCCGGGATCAGCAGCGCCACGGCACCGTAAGTCGCCTCTACGCACTTCCGGACATGCGTAGAAGCAACTTCCGATGCCGCTGTGCCCATTTCCAAAATGTCCGCAGTGCCAGAAGTTGCTTCTATGCACTTCCGGACATGCGTAGAAGCGACTTCTGGCGCTGCAGACGTTTTGGAAATGGGCACAGCGACTTCGGAAGTTGCTTCTACGCATGTCCGGAAGTGCGTAGAAGCGACTTCCAGTGCCGGCGCGGCACCAAAAGAACATGGCCGCCAGCAGGAGCTCCGTAATCCAGGGGAATACGGGGTATTTTGCCATTTGGGACACCTGCGGGAAATGGTAAGAAAATACGGGGGTTTCCCGGGGAAAATGAGGTACTTGGCAGCTATGTCTTTCTTATTTCATGTTATGAGCCTAATGATTCTATGTAAGGGTGTTGCGACAATCTGCAAGATTTTGACAGCGTATGGAAAGGCTTCGGATGGTAAATACGTTGAAATATCTGATACTAAATGTGGAAGGCCTGCGCATTCTATATTATGTACACACTTAGCAAGAAAGAAACAGCTACTTCATAGGACAGCCTATTTTATGATAGATTCACACACAGAATTCTTACACCTACAGAGTAAAATAAAATGGGGGAGGGGAGTGCACATTCATAAAACATCGAATTGCTACATGACGCTTTCAGATACAGAGTTCAAATAAAAGATTGATGTCTGCAGGATGTATAAGCAAAATTGAAGCTGGATATATTGCTCTCCAAGAGCCTTTATATCTAAGCCAAAAATGCCTATGTGAAGTAGAGTTAGAAATATTTATTCTAGGCATAACTCCAAGAATCAAGAGTACCCTGTTGCCAGAGTCATTCTGTGGACAATATTACATGTTTCCATGTATAATAGATAGTGCTTTTAGAGTGGGGTGGAGAAATACCTTATGTGATGTTTACTCACAATTTTGAAATTTCATGTTGTCTGCAGAGTGATTAAGTGTCTTTTTTCCCCGTTTAGCCCAAACGATAGACATGCAGGAAATGTAAAATAAAATGAACTCTAGCCCTGTGATGTTACTTACATGGGTTGTTCCAGTTGGGAAAGCATAATGTCATTATATTGTATTGCTGACACACACTCTGGAATAGTGCAAACAAAGGAGAGCGAGTTGTAAATAATTTAAGTTAATTAAATCAACAAACATAAATGCTGGGGGAAATTAATGTTGTCAGATGATGACTTGACTTCTTTAGAGCTAGGTCTGAAATTTGCGTGGATTAAATCAGGCAGCTATCTAAGATCTCTTCCAGATGACCTGCTCATTGAGTATCCATCTGATTTGTTTGCACAAAGTTTGCGGTGTGGTTAGATCAGGTATAGGCAAACTCCGGCCCTCCAGATGTTTGGGACTACAATTCCCATCATCCCTGACCACTGGTCTTGTTAGCTAGGGATGATGGGAACATCATCTGGAGGGCCAGAGCTTGCCTATGTCTGGGTTAGATGATGATGCCCTAGAACAGGCATCCCCAAACTGCGGCCCTCCAGATGTTTTGGCCTACAACTCCCATGATCCCTAGCTAAGAGGACCAGTGGTCGGGGAAGATGGGAATTGTAGTCCAAAACATCTGGAGGGCCGAAGTTTGGGGATGCCTGCCCTAGAACATCAAATTGACTTTTGCCGGTATATCCCTGAATTCCACCAGCAACGGCCTGGAAGCCCCCTTACTTGGGTGTTGGGCTCTAGTCCTATACCTGCTTACCTGGGAGTAAGCCCCATTAAAGTCAACAGAACCTTCTAGACACACAAAGGATTGTGCTGTTAATGTGATTACAATTGTGGTTCCAGTCCCATTGTAATTATTCTGCCACTTTTCAAGGGTGAATGCTCTAACCTTCACTATTTTTTTTTGCAGAGGAATCAATCTGCTAGTTTCTATAGCTTGGCTTAGACTACCAAAACGGCTTTGGCCCTGTATACCTGAAGGAGCATCTCTGCACCCATTGTTCAGCCTGGACACTGAGGTCCAGCGCCGAGGGCCTTCTGGCGGTTCCCTCACTGTGAGAAGTGAGATTACAGGGAACCAGACAGAGGGTCTTCTCGGTAGTGGCACCCACCCTGTGGAATGCCGTCCCATCAGATGTCAATGAAATAAACAGTTATCTGACTTTTAGAAGACATCTGAAGGCAGCCCTGTATGTTGTTGTTTAGTCGTGTCCGACTCTTCGTGACCCCATGGAGCATAGCACGCCAGGCTTGCACTGCCTCCCGCAGTTTGGTCAAACTCATGTTCGTAGCTTCGAGAACACTGTCCAACCATCTCGTCCTCTGCCGTCCCCTTCTCCTAGTGCCCTCAATCTTTCCCAACATCAGGGTCTTTTCCAAGGATTCTTCTCTTCTCATGAGGTGGCCAAAGTATTCAGGGCTGATTTCCTTAAGAATGGATAGGTTTGATCCTCTTGCAGTCCATGGGTCTCTCAAGAGTCTCCTCGAGCACCATAATTCAAAAGCATCCATTCTTCGGCGATCAGCCTTCTTTATGGTCCAGCTCTCACTTCCATACATCACTACTGGGAAAACCATAGCTTTAACTATACGGACCTTTGTCGGCAAGGTGATGTCTCTGCTTTTTAAGATGCTGTCTAGGTTTGTCATTGCTTTTCTCCCAAGAAGCAGGCGTCTTTTAATTTCGTGACTGCTGTCACCATCTGCAGTGATCAAGGAGCCCAAGAAAGTAAAATCTCTCACTGCCTCCATTTCTTCCCCTTCTATTTGCCAGGAGCCCTGTATAGGGACGTTTTTAATGTCCGATGTTTTACTGTGGGTTTTTTTAAATTTGTTGGAAGCTGCCCAGAGTGGCAACCCAGTCAGATGGGCAGAATCATCACCACATGAAGAAGCATTCAATTGCAACCCCACACCTCTCAAAGTATTTCCCCCCCCCCTTTCTGTTTTGAATGGGGGAAGTTTCTGAATAATATATCATTGAGTGAGCTCACTGATCGGGAAGCATTTCAGTATATGTTTATCCACCTGAAGATTTTCATTTTCATCCCTTTTTTATTTTACATTCCCAAAGAAACATCCCCTCCCTGTACAAATCATTCTATCCCTCCCCCCGTCGAATCTGGCATATAAATGTTAATAATACAATAGTCTTTGATCTCTGCCTAAGAAAGCACTGTACATCATTAAATCAAGTGAAACTACAGCACTATGATTTGTTGTGGGCTCTTACTCCTGGAATCAATTATCTATATATTTTGGAGAAGCATAAAATTTACAGACTTTTCAAACAAGACTTGATGGCGAGTTGAAGGAAAACACAGATGTTTGAGAGTGATGCAGGCACAAGAAGGAGATCAATGAAGCACTAAGAGAGGGAATTATTAAAGGAAATAATAATTCCAGATTGATGTGTCATATTATGCAGAACACGACACTCATGGGGGAGATAATTCAATTATTTGCAGAGAGAAATTTGTATCTTTTTCAGAGTGACTTTGGGTTGCAATACGTTTTTTTTAATCTCAATGTACTTTTGGGGTCAAGATGCACCGGGTGATAAGAGGCACGTGGGAATTTGCATGACAATTAAATTCTCTGTAGTTAGAACCTGGATGTCTCGATCAAGTGTTGGCTCCATTAAATTATATCCTGGACAATTCTAAAATAACACAGTTTGCGCAGGGAACTGGGGTTCAGCCTGTTCTGAATGGGGTTGCGCTCAGATAGGTTTGTTGTTTGCTCCTAAGTCCAGTTCTCCCCTGCTGCTCAAATACCAGTAGCCTTTCCAGTTGTAATCCCTCATGAACCAAGATAGACTGGCCACTGCTATACATATCCAGGCAACCTCCAGATTAGACTACTCGTAATGCATTGTTAGTGAATCTGCCTTTGAAAAGTGTTTGGAAGTTGACGTTCAGAACACAGCTGCTCTGTGTCACTCTGAGATCAGGTATTCATACCCTCCAACATTTGTTTGATGAAAATAGGTTGCAATAGATTGGGTTGCAATAGATTGACATCTATCCTATTTGTATATCAGAGCATATTGCAAGCTGCCATGGAAGTGATTCCTTGACATTTGGAGTATTCACTTTCTTGTCAGATATGAGTCAAAAGTGGAACAGACAGCTCCCTGCATGGTGACTTTTACATCCAGATGAGCAAATCTATCATTGGTCCATGCAACAATTGCATATTTTGTACCCAAAACTCCATTTAAATCTGTTTCTGCATGAATCTGCAATTTTTAAAAATCCCCACAAGTTACATATGTAAATACGGGCTTCAATGGATATTTTATATGTGCTTTCTCTCAAATAGGGAGGTCCTTTTCAATGATGATGATGATGATGATGATATTTATACTCTGTCCATCTGACTGGGTTGCCCCAGCCACTCTGGGCAGCTTCCAACATATATAAAAACATAATAAAACATTTTTTTAAAAAAACTTCCCTACACAGCGCTGCCTTTATATGTCTTCTAAACGTTGTATAGTTACTTATCTCCTTGACTGGGGTGGGGGGGTCAGATAACTCCATGCCCTCCAGCATTTCTCTGATGCAAATAGGGATGTCGTAAGGGAAAGTGGGACATTCCGGGATCAAATCAGAAACCGGGACGGCTTTTGTAAATCCAGGACTGTCCCTGGAAAATGGGGACACTTGGAGGCTCTGCAGCCAAAGGTGGGCTTTGAGCTTCTCTGCCCTTTAGGGAGAATGGAGCCAGTCCAGTGTTTCTCCTAGAATTTAAGGTTGTGCAAATGGATGTGAGTACTGTGCTACTTATTAATGTAGGTTGGTTTTTGCACTCCCTTTGTGCCTCCCTCCTCCTGGTCTGGGATGCATGCGTTAGATGCCTCTCTATGATAAATTACTGCTCCTCTTTGGGCTGCTTTTGAAGACCCTCCAATTGAGTCAAATGCTGATTGATTCAAACTGCAGCAGTTTCTGATGCCAAGCTCTCGGGAGCACATAACACCTACGGTTCCCACTTGTTCTCAAACTATTTCTAAGCACAATTCAATATGATGGTTCAAAATAGAAACACCCTAATGGGCTCGGACCAGATTATGAATGCTTCCAGACTGTGTGCTTTTAGCTTTTCATGGTTATTGTCCTTCGGCTGTGAGCTACATGCAGAATTACAACTGATTCCCCACACTTTGGTAGATATTGTGCTTTTTGTGCATGCGCATCTTTCTGTGTCCTGTTTCATTAATGAACTTGACACTTCTGTGTGAGTGCAGAGGAACAGTGCACCTAATAATACAATTTTAGCAACATTTTGTTTTTTAGATCAGTGTTTCAATATGCGCTCAAATGCCTATTCTTTCTTCCCTTTTTGTTGCAGCATTACTCCAATATTTTATTATTATTATTTTTTATTTTAAATATGTTGGTGAAAAAGCATTTTAGCAACAATTTAAAAAACAAATGAAGAAATCTGCCGCTAAGTTGGTACTTACGGGAAATAGCATGGTGTTCAAGTTGAGAGATATGATGATAGGAGGCAACCGTCCAAATAGTTGCTGTGTGTGTCAAAACAACTGCATTTCATTAAAAACATAACGATAGCACTAAGTTGATCTATACCTGCAGAAACTGCACTGCTGTTTCATTCTTTCAAGAATGTCTGGTTTTTTTTGTGAGCTCTCAAAAGAAATGAGAAAACAAAAAAGGGAAAAAGAAAGTCAGGTGTGGGGAACCTTTGACTCGCTGAAAGTGCGACTCCCTCTGCCTGGTCACCTGCCTGGCACTGTGGTCTAAACCACTGAGCCCCTTGGGCTTGCCGATCAGAAGGACAGCGGTTCGAATCCCCACGACGGGGTGAGCTCCCATTGCTCTGTCTTAGCTCCTGCCAACCTAACAGTTCGAAAGCACACCAGTGCAAGTAGATAAATAGGTACAGCTGTGGTGGGAAGGTAAATGGTGTTTCCATGCGCTCTGGTTTCTGTCACGGTATCCTGTTGCGCCAGAAGCGGTTTAGTCATACTGGCCACATGACCCAGAAAGCTGTCTGTGGACAAATGCCGACTCTCTTGGCTTGAAAGTAGGAGATGAGCGCTGCAATCCCATAGTCACCTTTGACTGCACTTAACCGTCCAGGGGTCCTTTACCTGCACACCAAGTAATAGGAACACCAATGATCCATCTAGCACAGTACTGTCCACGCCGATTGTCAGTAATTCTCCAGGGTTTGAGACAGGAGTCTCTCCCAGCCCTACCTGGGACCTTCTCCTTGCATCCTTCCCCAATCCTTCGGTGGCTTCTCCCTTCTTCTGAGTAGACCCCGTGCTAGTGAATAAGGCCTTTAAAGCTGATGAACAGTTGAAAATTACATGCTGTTGTGTTGCTGATTATCTTCCATTTAAGTTTTTTGGATTGTGATTTTGTTATTAATAGCTTGGATGTTTCCTTGTGGCTTCGTTCAGCTTCGCTCTTATTTTATTGCAGCTATTAATGTTTTATTTTAAGTCGTCTTGAGAGCCACGTGGCTGGAATTAATGGAATTAAAACAAAATGGAACAAACAGAAATAATGGAATTAAAATAAACAGTATAAAACATTAATTTATTGCAACTTTAACAAAGAGGGAGATCGAGTTTTTTTAATGAAACAATGAACTATTGCAATGAGTTGCTTATATCTAGGCAAGTTCTACATATATAAATCATGTAATGTTTAATATTGAAGAGAATGGACCATTCTTGCTCTTACCTTGGGACCCCGGGGACAGAGCAAACAATGGAGTATCCAAACTATTTTTAAAAATAAAATTAAGGCAATAAAACATATTGATGATTAATGCTCAGAAGAAGCTGCAGTTGCTGTCACTGTGTGTCAGCTTGTGTGTGTCTGCATGCCAGTGGTACTCAGGGAAGCTAGCTTGTCTTGGTTAGATTTTAAGACTTGCTGGATCCAGGGATTAGTTAGAGGGGTCTGGCACCCACAAACTCATAACACTATGTAATGTACATGTCAGGGCCTGGCAGGACGCTGACAAGTGTGTATCAGGGGAAGTGGAGCTGGAGTCTGACTTGGGAGAAGGAGCAAGTGCATGCTCTAGTTATCTCTCGCTTGGACTACTGCAATGCGCTCTACGTGGGGCTACCTTTGAAGGTGACCCCGGAAACTACAACTAACCCAGAATGCGGCAGCTAGACTGGTGACTGGGAGCGGCCGCCGAGACCACATAAAACCGGTCTTGAAAGATCCACAGCACAGTTCAAAGTGTTGGTGTTGACCTTTAAAGCCTTAAACGGCCTCGGTCCAGTATACCTGAAGGAGCGTCTCCACCCCCATCGTTCTGCCTGGACACTGAGGTCCAGCACCGAGGGCCTTCTGGTGGTTCCCTTGCTACGAGAAGCCAAGTTACAGGGAACCAGGCAGAGGGCCTTCTCGGTAGTGGCACCCACCCTGTGGAATGCCCTCCCACCAGAGGTCAAGGAGAAAAACAATTACCAGACCTTTAGAAGGCATCTCAAGGCAGCCCTATTTAGGGAAGCTTTTAATGTTTGATTAATTTCTGTATTTTAATATTTTGTTGGAAGCCGCCCAGAGTGGCTGGGGGAACCCGGCCAGATGGGTGGGGTATAAATAAATTATTATTATTATTATTATTATTATTATTATTATTATTATTATTATGATGAAACTGTACCAACCAGGAGGCAAGAATCAGAATCAGAAGTAGGTCAAGCAAGTGAAGGCCAGGTGCTTCCTCACACTCTTCTGCACCCCTGTCTCCCAGGACCAGAAGGGGATTGAAATGGGATGAGCAGCTCCAAGTAGACTTGCTAAAATTTATAAGACTGAATCAGCTAAGTGCTGGAGATACAATGAGGCTGAGGGTACGTTCTGTCATATGTGGTGGACTTTTAAAAGGGTAAAAGAGTATTGGGAAATAATTTATAATGAATTGTAAAAAATGTTTTAAAGTACTTTCCCAAAAAACCCAACAGAGTCCTTTTTGTTGTGGATAATTCAGATGTAAATTCCCAGGTGCCAAAAAAGGCTTTTTATGTATGCCACTACTGCGGCCTGTGTTTCGTTATCCCCAAAATGGAAAACGAGTGAGGTCCCAATGAAAGAAGAATGGCAACTTAAACTAATGGAATGTGCGCAGCTTGCAGACTTAACTTATAGAATAAGAGAACAAGAAGTGCGTACATTGAAAGAAGATTGAAAAATGTTTATTGAATATATGGGGGGGGGAATTGTGTACATTTGAAAACATTGGCAGCTTTAAGATAAATTCAACAGTGTAAATAAGTTTTGATGGATGTAAAAATGGAATACTAAACCGTGGAAAGAGAATAAGGGAAGTCATTGATATTTTAAGATTGTTTAAATGAATATTCTAAAATGTAAAATAGAAAAACTTAATAAAAATTATACAAGAAACAGGATGAGCAGATAAAGCTTCTGCGTGGGTGTAGTCTTTGGTTGTGTGCATGCGGCCCATCGGGAGAATGTACATAAACTTGTGGAGGGGGAATGGTCCTCTGTTGCTGCAAATGCTCCATAGAGCACAGACCTAGGAATAGCTGCCTAGAAGCTAGACTGGCATGCCTTTGGAGCTGTAGAAAAGACAGTAAGTGTTAGCTTTAACAATAAGGTGTTAACCATCTGCTGTGTGCATTCCTTTGGCTGTGGAATACCCTTGACAGCATATGTGCATTACTGTATATCTAAAATGGCAACAACAGACGCAAGAGGGTCATTGGTCATCAATTCCCCTTCAACCCAACCCAAGCCAACCGATTCTACTGAAGGAAGGACTTAAATTATGTTGGGTGTTCCCTGACTGTTGGGTGGCCTGCATATACTTAATTTCCCACAATGCTTTTTAAAACAAAGTTTCCCTATCTCACAAGGGCAAAGTCAGTCTGAAAGCAGTGAGAGGAGAAAGACAGGCCTTGCTGTGATCTGAAGATTTCACTGACATGTTTGACAAAGCCTATTGGACCAACGCATAGCTTTGAAATTTATTTCTACATCCATCGCAGATCCTCGTTCTTGAGCAAACAGTTTTCCCTTCAGCATTAATGGTTAGGTTGATATTGCTGTTTTCATACTGAGAAGCTTGATTAAAGTTTTTGTTAATGTTTTTCAGGGCCTGATTTCAATTTTGCTGCATTTTTAGTTAGGCCAAGGACTCCTGTTCCCACAGTGGGACTCTAGTTTTGTCCTTGACAAATAGCCCTCTCTTATTACACCACGTAGATGAGATTTCATTCTGGTTTTTTGATAACTTGCCACAATCTGTAAATTTGTCCCTGAGCAGCAAATCAAGCATGAGGGGGGAATATTGAGTGTTGGTTTCCATATTTTTATGACCTGCCAAGCGCAAGTGTTTAGGTTGTAGAAGAGACTTGACTGGTAGCAACGCTTCATCTTTTCTTTTCTTTTTTGTATCAACAAACACAGCTGCCTTGCAACGATGCTGTGGGAACATTGATTCAAGGATAGTTGTGCACATTCCATGAAGTTGGACAGGGAAAGAAGCCAAGAAGCTCCATCACAGTGCAAAGCATGGAGATATAAAGGGTGCAGCCCACAAAGGTATACATTAAACTGCCTTCTAGTGAGCCCAGACTTTGTTCTAGTACAGTATTCTCTTCTCCAAAAGTTGCTGGATGCCAACTCCTGACCAGGGGCCACACTACCTGGGGCTGATGGGAGCTGGTGTGCAACAATGCGGGTTCACCATCATGGTGAGCACGATTTGTGGTGGGGGCTTAAAAACCACTCCAAAGGTGGGGGCATGAGTGGTCACTGTGGGGTAGGTCCCTGGCTGTTGTTGGGCAAATTTGTATGTTGCAAGTTGATGGGTCAGCCCCTTGGGTATAAAAGCCAAAGAGAAAGGTTTCTCTTTCTCTTTGGCTGCGTTTTCGGATCCCCACCCTCCCTCCGCTGTTTTTAGGCCTCTGTGTTGACATTGCTGTGCCTCTCATGGGGTCGCCTGTATTCAGGGGCCTGGTAGGAATTTTTCCATTTGGCTGATGCCATCTGGTTTTTGCCTACTGCATAGCAAATAGTCACAACTTGTAAGGCTGGCGGTTAGGCATTGGTTATTGTGGTTGTATGAGGGGTCTTGTTGACTGTGTTGGCCCCAAAAGTTAATGCCTGCGTGTTGGGGAAATTCTGGTCAGGAATGCAGGGGCTCGATGCAAGTCCGTACCCCCCGGTCGGGGGCGAGGGCCACGCGAGAGCCTCTGGCAACCCGAGGGGAGAGGGGAGGGCTTATGCACCCAGCTCCCTGTCTCTCCCTGTAGGGTTTCCCCTGTTGACAAGGCTAGTTTAGTTCTGTCCTTAGGGGACAGCTGGAGAATCAATGCCTGAGTGTTGGGGAAATTCCAGTCAGGAATACAGGGGCTCTATGCAGTGTCCATAACCCCGGTCAGGGGCCAGCAACACGCATGAGCCCCTGGGAGCCTGAGGGGAGAGGGGAGAGCCTATTGCACCCGACTCCCTGTCTCTCCCTGTAGGGTTTCCCCTTGTTGACAAGGCGAGTTTATTTCTGTCCTTAGATGACATTTGGAGAACCAAGGCCTATGCAACCACTCACTTATTTTATATTTGTATTTCAATTAAAGTTGTGGCCAAATTCATGCCAAAAACCATTAAACAAAAATTCTGCCTATGGTGTGAGTTATTTGAGGGGTGGCCCAGGTGGCGCTGTGGTTAAACCACTGAGCCTAGGGCTTGCTGATCAGAAGGTCGGCGGTTCGAATCCCTGTGACGGGGTGAGCTCCCATTGCTTGGTCCCAGCTCCTGCCAACCTACGGTAGCAGTTCGAAAGCACGTCAAAATGCAAGTAGATAAATAGGAACCGCTACAGCGGGAAGGTAAACGGCGTTTCCATGTGCTGCTCTGGTTCGCCAGAAGCGGCTTTGTCATGCTGGCCACATGACCTGGAAGCTATACGCCGGCTCCCTCGGCCAATAATGTGAGATGAGCGTGCAACCCCAGAGTCGGTCACGACTGGACCTAATGGTCAGGGGTCCCTTTACCTTTACCTTTACCTTTGGGGACCTCCACACGCAATACCTGGAGGGTCACAGCTTTCCCATCTCTAATCTACTTTGACTTGGATAGGCTTTCCAGGAACTTTCCAGCCGTGCCAGGTAAGCCAGTAGAGGAATTAGTACAGGAGCAATGGCAGAGAATGGGGAGAGCTTTCATGGAATATTGCAACATTGGGACAAAGTGTTAGGAAACGGGCCAACAAAGAGAATGTTGGAAATTACCTATTTGGATGGATGGATGGATGGATGGATAGATAGATAGATAGAAAGATATAGTAAAGTCTTCTCTATGTCACAACTACAAAGTCACTGCTCTATTTTCTTCTGCCAGACAGTGCTACTGAATCTGAAGACTATCAGGGAACTTGGGTTCTTCTGCATGTGAATCGTGCGGGTTACCGCTAAACTATGGGTCCTGCCAGAAACAGAAATCTCAGGACCCACATCCTTTTCATATCATATGACACAGAACACCTTGGAAAGAAGGTACATATTGATATCAACTTTATCCGTATCATACACAAACAGATATAACCAGCCACTTGCGCTTGGGATCTTCTGCCACTGTGACATTTGTATTGTTTTTATTTATCTACAAATTCATAATTTACACTTTTTAATTTTTAATATTCAGGCCTTTGATCTTTGGATTTTCTATCAAACTGCTTTACAAACATGGTAACTTCTTTGGTATTAATATTTTGTTGAAAATGTTTCAATTATAATTAAATGAAGTGATACAAAGGGGGGAAATGAAAAAAATGTATTTAAAAATTGCAGTTTGAAAGGGATATAGCAGGGTGGACACAACACATAAGAATAACAGCAACAAAAATATCCATAAAAACATCAATAAAACATAGTGGTGATGATACAGTGGTACCTCGACTTACGAACGACTCACCAACTGAATTTTTCGACTTACAAATGAATGGTCGCACGCTTACGAATGTCTCGACATCCAAAAGGAAACTGCGGCAGTTTTAGATAGGGATTTTTCGATTTACGACTTTTTTGATGGGGTTGCTTTGACTTATGAATTTTTTCGTTTCCAATGCATTCCTATGGGAAATCGCGTTTCCAATGGCGTTTTTCGACTTACGAATATTTTGACCTACGAAGGTGCCCAGAACGGATTAAATTCGTAAGTCGAGGCACCACTGTATTATATTTTCTATTGTACTTTTTGTTGTATTCCACCCTGATATTTTATATGAGATGGTGTTATAATTTTACTTTTTGGAAAATGGCAACTAGCCATATTTCAAAAAGAAAAAATTCTGACATCCACAAAATTATTGAGCTTATTTAGAAGCCCACCAAAATGGCTGAGCATTTGTGGGGAACAAACCCAAATTGTTGAGCTTTTGGAGCTGTTTCTGCTGCTTTTTCCATCTTAGTGCCATATACCTGGGTTTTCCCTGACATTTCCCTGCTTTGGCAAAATTCCCTCCTGACGTTATTTTTACACCTGTAAAACAGGGTATGTCAGGAATTTTCCTGACGTATGGCAAGCCTAGTTCTGACCCTCTGACGGTTTAGCTTAGTGCAGCATTTGAAATCAAAATTGCAAAATGAAATGATAAACAGAAAATTCTGCCGGACAGATTTCAATTCCTCCCCCCAAATAAAATCTTAAGTTATACTATGCATGTAATATTATAAGAACATAAGGGGAGCCTGCTGTATCAGGCCAGTGGCCCACCTAGGCTAGCATCCTGCTTTCATAGTGGCCAACCAGATGCCTCTGGGAAACCCACAAGTATGATGTGAGCACAACAGCACTTCCTCTGCCGCCCCCCGCCTGGCCGTGTTTTCCAGCAGCTGGCATTATATCAAGCTACTTAGCTTTTCAGTACAGAGAACACTTTGAAATCTCAGAATCCAAGCTTCTCACATAAATCACAGCATTCAGATTTCCCACTTGCAACGTTCCCAGTATCCAACAGAGGACACCTGTTTGTTGTGTGTTGAGACCCAGAGACCTCTCCCCTAAATAAAGACACATTTGACTCAAATTTTAGTTTGGTTTTTGGCAGAATTTAGGCCACAACTTTATTGATTACAGAAGGTGAGTGGTTGCATAGGGTCTGGTTCGACTAGCTCCCTGCACCCTTGCAGGCAGCGCTGACCCAGGGCACCAGCATAGGTCAGCCAAGGGTGAACACCTGGGTAGGCAAAAAGCCGGGTACAGACTATGTTCACCCCCCGGATGCTCCCCTGGACTCAGGCACGGGCACAACCCCCTCTTGGGGGTTGACCAAACCATTTGAGTCCCTGGATTCCTTTAACGGAATACCCTTCACATAGGGATGGCGAGAGCGTTCTCCCATCCCTGTCACCTGAACCAGTGCCTATCCACAACCTTTCAAGTTGTGACGATTTGCTACGTGGCAGGTGAAATCCAAATGGCACCAGCCAATCAGCCAAGTGGGGAAAATTCCTGCCGTGCCTCTGCCCCAATGACAGACGACACACGATGGCATAGCAACGTCAATTGCGAAATGCCCTATATATAGGGAGAGGTGGGCGGGTGTTCCGATACACGTGCCGAAAGAGGAAGCTCTGGGTCACGTGCATGGGTATATATTGGTCCCTCTATCCATTTGGACTGTGCCCCATTGGCCAGATTGAAACCCAGCATCAAGGGACCTACCAATCGGGTGTTGTGGCTGACCAATCTTCCCACCCACAACACAGGCGGTCAGTCTCCAGGTCTCACCGCAACACATGCCCACTTTTAGGGAGGACACGATTTATCACATTTCTCCTTGGCATTCCAGTGCTGCGCAGTACTGGTGTTGAGTCCGAGGTGAAAATATGGTGCTGCGTTTTCTGGGGAAAAAAGACTGAAAACACATAGGTAGCCCACGCAAAAGAAGACTCAGGTTTTCAACCAGTTTTTATTTTTGGGAGGGTTGGGTGGCAGCCAGCCCTCTCCATCCTGTCAGTATGCATCCGTAATTAGCACTGCTTTCACATTCTTTGCATATTTCCGTCATAAGGGACTTGTGTTGGCTTTTACCTTTGGCTGAATGCATAAGAAAAGTAATCTGCAAGAGATCAAAAGGAAAGTTCAAAGCAAAATACTTTCTGGGCAATGCTTTCAAGGGAGACTCCCTTGGGAAGATACAAATATGCCAGGGAAGACCCCACAGAGAGAAATCTGGAGAGGTCAATGCTGTCTATTACTATTCAGGAATTCCATTCAAAGGTTTCATTTTAACAAACTTTCTGGAACCCCCCCCCCATTTTGAGCAAATGTCTCTCCTTATCCATGAAAGCCAAATTGTACTTCCCTGCTACAGGTAGGCAGCCTTGTTGGTCTGCCGTAAAGGTAAAGGGGCCCCTGACCATCAGGTTCAGTTGTGTCCAACTCTGGGGTTGCGGCGCTCATCTCGCTCTATAGGCCAAGGGAGCCGGCGTTTGTCCGCAGACAGCTTCCGGGTCATGTGGCCAGCATGACAAAGCTGCTTCTGGAGAATCAGAGCAGCGCACGGAGCGCCGTTTGCCTTCCCACCGGAGCTGTCCCTATTTATCTACTTGCACTTTGATGTGCTTTTGAACTGCTAGGTTTGCAGGAGCAGGGACCGAACAATGGGAGCTCACCCCATTGCAGGGATTCAAACCGCCGACCTTCTGATCAGCAAGCCCTAGACTCTGTAGTTTAACCCACAGCGCCACCTGGGTCCCTCTGGTCTGCTGTAGTCGAAGCAAAATAATAATAAAAAATCCTTCCAGTAGCACCTTAGTAGTCCTTCCCTGCAAATGCTTCAATGGGCAGTAGGCCCCTGTATGCCCAAAACACAGTCTGAAGGACTCACAATTCCTCAAATCTATCCCAGCTCATGAGCCGTAGAGAGAGCTTGAAAAAATCTTGTGTAGTATCCAGCATTTTTGCTCCGTGAGGGAGCTTGCATACATGGAAGGAGAGCTGAGCTTATGGAGGGACTCCTTTTTGGGTGCAACTCTCATGACACAACAGGGGGAAAAAGTTGGATACCATCCCCTATTTTTGCTACCCGCCTGGGGCTGCACAATGTTTGTGAGAGTGCATGCGCTGTCGAGCACTCACCCCTGATGGGCTGATATAATTCCTGCCCCTGATTGCTACGTTTGGCTTGATTGTGAGGGTATGGGTTGCAATAGATTGACATCTATCCTATCTGTATATCAGAGCATATTGCAAGCTGCCATGGAAATGATTCCTTGACATTTGGAGTACTCCTTCCTTAAGGTGTAACCCAGGCATCCCCAAACTTCAGCCCTCCAGATGTTTTGAGACTACAATTCCCATCTTCCCCAACCACTGGTCCTGTTAGCTAGGGATCATGGGAGTTGTAGGCCAAAACATCTGGAGGGCCGCAGTTTGGGGATGCCTGGTGTAACTTCTTTATTCACTTTCTTGTGAGATATGAGTCAAAAGTGGAACAGACAGCTCCCTGCATGGTGACTTTTACATCCAGATGAGCAAATCTATCATTGGTCCATGCAACAATTGCATGTTTTGTACCCAAAACTCCATTTAAATCTGTTTCTGCATGAATCTGCAATTTTTAAAAAATCCTCACAAGTTACATATGTAAATATGGACTTCAATGGATATTTTATATGTGCTTTCTCTCAAATAGCATTCAAATGTGCATTTTGATATAGTGGAACCTTGGTTGTCGAATGCTTTGGAAGTCAAACAATTCGGAACTGGAATCCCGACAACCCGGAAATGAATGCTTCCATTTTCGAACAATTTTTGGAAGCCGAACGGCTTCCGAGATGCATTTTTCATCCCCCCCCCCATTGACTTTGAAGCCAGTCCATTGATTTGTGGTTTTCGAACTTTTCCGAAGCCGAACGGTCTTCCAGAACGCATTAAGTTTGAAAACTGAGATTCCACTGTATGTTTAAACCACTGACAACTGTGTTGCAACATTTGGAGAAGTGCAGGATCAGATGGATGGCAAATTCACATCTGCCCTACAGCTTCTGATCACATAAATTCAGAAAGGATCACATTCTAGAATCATCACTACTTTGACCATCTTTGGCAAAGGGATGTTGTGAAAGCATACTCATGTGGAAATATCGCAAGCTTCCCTGCCCTGGGAAACACTGGCTTCCTACTATTTTTAGGGTGCCCCTAGAGAAGGTAACTGTATCATGCAACCACTGCAGGGATAAACTCACTCAGGGTGGCTTCCATGCTAAGGACCCTGTGCATTGGCTCTATGGTCCAGTATACCTGAAGGAGCGTCTCCACCTCCATCATTCTGCCCGGACACTGAGGTCCAGCACTGAGGGCCTTCTGGCGGTTCCCTTGTTGCGAGAGGCCAGGTTGCAGGGAACTAGGCAGAGGGCCTTCTCGGTGGTGGCGCCAGCCCTGTAGAACACCCTCCCAACAGATGTCAAAGAGGAAAACAACTACCAGACTTTTAGAAGACATCTGAAGGCAGCCCTGTTCAGGGAGGCTTTTAATGTTTAATAAATTATTGTGTTGTATTTTTCTGTTGGAAGCCGCCCAGAGTGGCTGGGGAGACCCGGCCAGATGGGCGGGATATAAATAATAAATTATTATTATTATTATTATTATTATTATTATTATTATTATTATTATTATATGTGTAGTTGCTTTCTACAAATTGAATTTGTAACATTAGAACACCACTAGACTTTCAACTGTGATAACACCAGAAGTGTCCAGCAGGTAAAGGGACCCCTGACCATTAGGTCCAGTCGCGGACGACTCTGGGGTTGTGGTGCTCATCTCGCTTTACTGGCTGAGGGAGCCAGCATACAGCTTCGAGGTCATGTGGCCCCCATGATAACGCCGCTTCTGGCGAACCATAACAGCACGGAAACACCGTTTACCTTCCCACTGGAGCGGGAATTTATCTACTTGCACTTTGAAATGCTTTCCAACTGCTAGGTTGGCAGGAGCTGGGACCAAACAAAGGGAGCTCACCCCGTCGCCGGGCTTTGAACCGCCAACCTTCTGATCGGCAAGCCCTAGGCTCTGTGGTTTAGACCACAGCGCCACTCACATCTAGCAGGTAGCCCTTATCAAAGTAGGGTTGCCAAGTCAGACCCTCAGATTTAAGGGTCCAAATCTGAGACGTAGGGGTGATGTAATGCCCTGGTGATATGGGGTGATATGGAAGACCCTGGTGAGTCTGCTTCTGAGCTCCCTCTCACCACAGAGTCCTGGAAATGGAGGTTAACGGGAAGAGAGGAAGTGGGAGCAGATTAGGGCACCCTACGTCAATAAACTATGCAATAATTTGCAGCCACTTCCTGCTGGACTGAAGCTTGCAAGCTGGCTACATAGTCTTCTTAATAATTTTAACTTTTGCCCACCTTGCGAGCCCTCTCCCTGCTACCTGGAGAGGGCTAGGCAAACCTTGAAACTCCAGGTTAGTCCTGGAGGTCTGGCTACCCTGTATCAAAGTCATCAATTAACGATGCTGAACAAGTAGCAATTGGCTGGTTATTGCTGTAAATCTGAAAGGCATTTACATCTGACATGGAATGGGACGTGGCAAGCAAGTTATTCTAAGAAACTAATAGTGTCCAGCCTTTGTGCTTCCTTAAAATCATGTGTCTTGTTTTTAAATGCCAACACTTACACTCAAAGCATTGGCTTGGAACATGAACTAGTGGGAGCTGTCTGGGAGTTTCTGGATGAAGACTGAAATGTCTGAGCATGAGTAATCCCGTGACTGAAATATTGCAGTATGGAGTATGTTTATAAGAAGTGCGATCGCAAAGAGTCTCTGATTCAAAGTCTGCTTAAATCAAATTCTTTCGATTCTGAGAAGAAGATGCTATAAATGTTCGTAACAGCCCTGGTTCTCCAGGGAGCTGTAATGGTGGCGGGGAAGGGAAAGACACCCACCCACCCACCAATGTGAGGTAATAAAGATAATTCAGAAACTGAGAGAAATTCCTCAGAAGGACAACTTCATATCTCTGAGAGGAACATTAATTAGAGCGGCAGGATGATAATGAATCAAGTGAGAAAATGGTTCGTGTCCAGCAAAAACAAAACAAAAATGTCCTGGATTATTTTAGAGCTGAAAATGGAGTCAAATACCAATGAGATATCAGACTGAATGAGATTAATTTGAATGAGGTGGCTGAACTAAGTACCTAATCACTTGAGAGTGAAGGGGGGGGGGAATGTGCCAGGTGAGGCCTGTCAGTAATGGAGACTGTCTCAGACTGAAATACTGGACACATTCAGTTGCAGTTAGTGCAGTTATTCCTTCTCCTACTGCAAACTAAATGTTTCTGCTTTTCAGTCTAACTCTGACATTAATGCGACATCGAGGCCATTTCTTCTCTGAGATTGCTTAGAGGTGTGTATTTTCCTAAATGTCCGTTCGGCCAAATGTTGACTCCGATCATTCTGATGACCTGAAATGGATTCTTGCTTCTGGGAATCGTAGAGTAAGAATAGTGAATTTAGAATTATATCTCTAATTTTACATCTGCCGGAGAGTGGCTGAGAGAAAGTACGTAACCTAAAAGCCCCTAGTAGCTCTGTGGTCGAAGCAATATTAAAAATGTCAGGGCTGCCTTACAGGGCCGGATTTAGATGAAGAGAGGCTCTAGGCTACTCCACTTGTGAGGCCCCTCCCCATCCCCCACCCTCACAACTAGAAGAAAATGGAAGAGTGTTATTTAAAAAATTGAGTGAAGCCAAGGATGATGACGGGTATTTAAAATTCTACAATTCACAATTTCTCCTCTAAAGGGCAGGCCACAGGCCTCTTATGTACCTGCTGGGATTGACAAGGCATCTGACCCTCACCTGAATCTCATAGCTCTCCTGTGCCTCTGATTACTTATCATTTAATTCTTGGGGGAAATAATTAGCATCACACGTCATGTGCATGGAAGTTGCCGAATCAATTAACCAACTAGAAGGATTACTGTCAATAGCACCAGTTTTCCTATAAGTTGATAATAACGGATAGTTTTGATGAACCTACTTAGCCTACACATAAATCCGGCACTGCTTCCGTATGGAGTAAGGCCAAAGAACTATTTAGCCCATTTTTTTTATTATTTCCAAGAGATGGCAAGATTAACTGATTGAAGATTATGGTACTTGGAGGGCATTCCCCAGAGTAAAGTCTTCAGCTGATGACAAGAAGAATACAGACGTCAGGAGAGCCTCTTTGGTATGGGCATTCCATTATCAGAATGCTATTCTTGAGAGATTCCTCAACTTGCTTGTCAGGGGCACCCAAAGAAGGACTTCTGAAGACAACCTTAAGGTCCGAGTGGATATACATTTTCTGAACATGGGAGCTTTCTATATTTTGTCATTAATAGACCTGATCTCTCATGAAGATCAGCAGCAACAACAACAACAACAGCATTAAGCCACCAAAGCTAGTGGCTATCTTCACTTCCTGAGGTAATAAAATATAATTTAACTGTGTTCTACTCGAAGGACTTCCTTTTTGCTGTCCTGAACCAACTTCCAATCAACTTCACTGAGTGGCACCAAATTCTAGTATTGTGAGAAAGGTTGAATTTTCTTTCTCGCTCCACTCAGCTTTTGGCTTAAATCGGGGGCCTTTTGAGCTCACAACTCACGCTGCACTCTCCCTTCTGCAGAAAGTGAGGAATCTCCACAACAATCAAGTTATAAGCCCCTCTCCAATGCTTGTAATTCTGTGATTCTAAGTCATAAAATGGCTTATGGTGACCGGAGAAAGGGTCATTGCAGAGTCACCAGAGTATATCATGCCTTAAGACTATCTTCTAAGGCTGTGCGTGGGGAATTTTTTTTACATTTATTTCTTCCTGAGCCAATACTGTGGGAGCGTATGTTATTCATGGGACTTAACTCCAGACATCAGACAGCTGTAGCGTGGACAGAGAGTGCTCCGTCTCTGTGTACTCCACATTGGATGGCCAAGTTGACAGAGCCGGACTTGAAACCTGGAATGTGTTTATTCTGGGGACTGCTCTTCACATGTCTTCCTTCCCCTCCCCACTGGTCCTCCCTACTGTGTGTATGAACATGCACTTTGTTCCTGCCAGACACCCAACTGTAAATTATAGTCTCCCAAAGCCAAGATTGTAACAAATTTATATGGCAACGGTTTCCACGAGGATTACCCATGATTAACAGTTGACGTTTTCCCTTTTCGAATGGCTGAATCACTTTAAATGTTGGGTAGACTTCATGTGTGTCCAATAGATAATGGTGTCCTGAGACAAAAGTGGAAGATAATGTGGCATTGCAAGCAATTTCTTCACTTCTAAACTATGCATGAGAGACGTTGCCTCAAGAAATGGACTCAATACAACATGCAGGGCCTCACTTCAGCACGATGTTTAGTCACAGACTTCCTTGAAGTGTCTTTGTGCTATTTAAAACTAACTTGCTTACACTGCAACCTTAGATGATGATGATGATGATGATAATAATAATAATAATAAATTATTATTGTTATTGTTATTGTTGTTGTTATTATTATTAATATCCCGCCCATATGGCTGGGTTTTCCCAGCCACTCTGGGCAGCTTCCAACAAAATACAATAGTCCGTCAAACATTAAAAGCCTCCCTAAACACGGCCGCCTTCAGATGTCTTCTAAAAGTCTGGTAGTTGTTTTTCTCTTTGACATCTGGTGGGAGGGCATTCCACAGGGCAGGTGCCACTACCGAGAAGGCCCTCTGCCTAGTTCTCTGTAACTTAGCTTCTCGCAGTGAGGGAACCGCCAGAAGTCCCTCATATTTACTCAGAAGTAAGGCATGTTGTTTTACACTCACATGTCTTCAGGACTGTGGCCTTAATCATGAGATAGGTGTTACAATTTTAACAGAAAAGTTAAAAAAGTCATGGCACGGACTCTTGCTTTTGAATTATTTTCACCTTAGTTCTCTACACCAAAAGTTTTTATTAGCATTTGCACATAACTAGACAGGTAACTTGCTTTGAAATATATATTATTTACATATTCATTGATGTACAGTTGCTGCTTTTCAACTTTAACCACTCATTGCTTTTGCTTTTTCTGAAGTGTTTGCTGACTATGTATGGTCTAAACCACAGAGCGTAGGGCTTGCCGATCCGAAGGTCAGTGGTTCGAACCCCACAACGGGGTGAGCTCCCGTTGTTCGGTCCCATCTCCTGCCCACCTAGCAGTTCGAAAGCGCATCAAAGTGCAAGTAGATAAATAGGTACCACTCCAGTGGGAAGGTAAACGGCGTTTCCGTGCGCTGCTCTGGTTTGCCAGAAGTGGCTTAGTCATGCTGGCCATATGACCTGGAAGCTGCACGCCGGCTCCCTCGGCCAGTAAAGCAAGATGAGCACCGCAACCCCAGAGTCGTCCATGACTGGACCTAACGGTCAGCGGTCCCTTTACCTTTAACCATTCATTGGGGCTTGTTCCCAGGTAAGTGGAATTGTAACTGTAGCCTCAATCTACTTTCTATTGTGAATCTTTAAGACCAATGGAAAGCATTTATCATAGTTCTTTACACATAGAAATAAGTGATCTCTTTTGCTACTGTGTACTTTATCAGTGTTCCTCAGTCCCCATCTTCTCTATACAAGTGGCAGTATCCTGCCACTGGAAAATAGGGACACTTGGAGAGTTTGTCAGGGATCAGGCTTAAGATGTAGAAAACCTCCTGCCTCTCTTTCTGGCCCCGCAGTGTGGGAATGCTAGACTTTGTTTTCTGGACAATGCCTGCTTGCTTGTTCCAGTAATGCTTGCTTGTTCCTCCCAGCATGCTCTTCACTCTTGACAGCCTCTTCCTGAAGAGGTTGCAACCCGATAAGCTAATTCTAATTAAGTTCAAAACCAGAAGGGAGGAAAGATACGCAAACGACCTAGTAGCTGGCTTTTTAATGTCCTGCTGATACAGTTCAAACTCAGCAACACAGTGTTCCTTCAAGAAGCCAGATTGTTATTAAATGCTACTCTGTTTATTGGCCAATGCTGGCAGTGTTTTGGTGAATGTTTGAATCTAGGAATCTAGTGTAAATGCAGTAACTGTCAAGGATATGAGCTGCAGAGCAACAAAAGCCACCTGCTGCTGGGCTCGTGATGGTCTGAACCAAAGTACCGGAAAAAGGAGGTTGGATGCCAAGAAGAGAGAGAGAGGGAGGGGGATTGTGTGTGTGTGTGTGTGTGTGTGTGTGTGTGTGTGTGTGTGTGTGTGTGTGTGTGTGTTGTACATATGGACCAAGCCACAAGGCCTTGGGGGTTGAAAAACTGTTGCTAATTTTAGTGGGATGTTCCTTGACTAATGGGGCATGTCAGTTATAGGTTCTCTGGATGCGTCCCAGTGCCTGCTTGGAACAAGACAAGAAAATTTTGTCTCCGCAGATGGACACGTTGCAAAACTCTGTCACGCCAGTCAACAGCTGTTCTGCTTTGTAGATAACGCCACGGGAGCAGAGACGAAAATGCACACTGCTTTCCGAGCCCTGAAAAAGACGGTAATTGCAGGGCCATCGTGTTTGCCAGAGCTGACTTCACTGGCACCTTGGCAGGTCTGCAGCCAAACTCGAAATCCAGGTATTATTAGCTTCAGTCAAAATTCCATTAGCTGACATCTCTTGCTACTTTTCAAGCAGCCCCTTGGGACAGCTGGCGCTAGAGGGCTGTGCCATAGTTGCGGGAACTGAGCCACCAATAATAATATTCAGGCATGTGCCTACAAGATGTCTTAGTTTGTACGGGGGTTATAAAACACAAGGTGGATGTGTGGTTCTCTTTGCTACCACTTCCCCCCCTCCCCTCTCCCCCTCCCCCTAAGTTGCAAACAGCAGGCTGCCAAAAAACCAGAAACCGTTTGCTGATTCCTTCAGAGCTGGGAGCATGAAACTGGTTTTTCTGTTCTTAATTTATGTCACGGAGCCTCAACAGCAATTTAATTTGAAGCTTTGGAGTATAGGAAAGCCAGCTACTGATGCCTGCCGACTGGTCTGAATGGGGGGGCTTCTGGCGCAGGCCTAAGGTAAGAAGCTGCAATTCAAACAGCTTCAAAGACGTGGCCTGTCATTACAAAGGCAGCCTGATTGCTTTCTTCCAACAGGTGACATGAGAGCTGGACCAGAAGTGAGTAAAAAGGGAACATGTGGCTGGTGCAGCTGAGAACGAAACAGAGATAAACAGAGATGGGCGTCGATTCTGCTCTCTTTCACTGCCATCATGACCAAAGTGTATGTGTGTGGGGTGGGTGTGTGGAGAAAAGGGACCTACAGCTCCAGCCAGCCAGACTATAAAATATTACCTCAACACCTTAAAGATAAAAGCACTGATTAAGTCATTTATCTGGTTTCCAATATAAAAAGAAAATACCCAAGTGATTATTATTAATAACAACCTTTATCATATGCTGTAGGATAGCTAAAGGACAGCTAAAAGAGACAGGGCCCTACCTAAGATGAAGTGGGTTTTTTTAAATAAGGAGACAATGGATACAAAGAAATCAGAAGATTCAAAAATTAAACCAGAAAACAGAGGAGAGAGAATGTACGCCTTTCCTTTGGGTTCTAAAAACAGCCCCTAAAGCAGCTTGCAGATTAAAAGAGCAAACCTAAATGCCGACAAAGTTAGTTATAGCTATGGTTTTCCCAGTAGTGATGTATTGAAGTGAGAGCTGGACCATGAAGAAGGCTGATCGCCAAAGAATTGATGCTTTTGAATTATGGTGCTGGAGGAGACTCTTGAGAGTCCCATGGACTGCAAGAAGATCAAACCTATCCATTCTGAAGGAAATCAGCCCTGAGTGCTCACTGGAAGGACAGATCGTGAAGCTGAGGCTCCAATACTTTGGCCACCTCATGAGAAGAGAATACTCCCTGGAAAAGACCCTGATGTTGGGAAAGATGGAGGGCACTAGGAGAAGGGGACAACAGAGGACGAGATGGTTGGACAGTGTTCTCGAAGCTACGAACATGAGTTTGACCAAACTGCGGAAGGCAGTGGAAGACAGGAGTGCCTGGCGTGCTATGGTCCATGGGGTCACGAAGAGCCGGACACGACTAAACGACTAAACAACAACAACAACAAAATCTGTGTTCTTACATGTAAGTCGCATTGTGTACGGTGGTGCTTACTCCTAGGTAAATGGGCACATGCTACAGGTTGATAAGTTCCAAGGTCCTTTTTAAACTGGGAATTGCAGGCAGGGAGTGCTTTTTGGTGGGTCATAAGTAGCATGGGTGTGGTGCAGCCAAAGAAACAACACTAAAATTGAGATACAGGAGGAAAATGAGATACACTTTCTGTTTTTATAAAGGTGCCCAATGAATGAAAATGGGAGACGAGTAGCTGTTCCCCATACCAAGCATCAAGAGGGGCAGGGATAGTCCCATATGTTCCTATAGGTCCAGGGTGTGCACATCCCATCTCACTGCTTGAGGTGAAACCTTGCATAGGTCCCTTTATGTATTTGAAACCCATAGCTCCACGTATCTGAACAGGACTTAACAGTGCATAAGATTGCGCTCTTAAAATGGGAAGGGCCCCTGAGGATCGCCTAGTCCAGGCTTCCTCAAACTCGGCCCTCCAGATGTTTTTGGCCTACAACTCCCATGATCCCTAGCTAGCAGGACCAGTGATCAGGGATGATGGGAATTGTAATCTCCAAACATCTGGAGGGCTGAGTTGGCCTATGCCTGCTCCAGACCATCCAACATTTCTCTGATGAAAATAGGGATGTCCTAAGACAAAGTGGAACATTCTGGGATCAAATCAGAAACCAGGACAGCTTCTGTAAATCTGGGGCTGTCTCTGGAAAAAAGGGACACTTGGAGGGTCCCATATCTCCGAAAGATTCATTTTAATGTTTATTTATTTATTTGGAAAGTTTTAATCACATCTTTCCACTAAAAACAGCCTTACAGTTGTTAGAGCAAATGAGAACTGAACGCAAACATTTTAAAAATAGCTAAAATAGTATAAAATCATGATTCTTCCATTCTCTGCAAACACTAGATGGATTAAGTTTACAAATCATGAACACATTAGTAGCAATGTAAAGGGGATATTCTTCCTTTTGACGGCTGCTGTTTTCAGGAGATGAAAAGATTATCCACAGTGCACTACCATGTGATAAAAAACCAGGCTACCATATGACAGGTACAATCATTCTGTGAACAACTTAGGTGCCGAGATTCACCCAGGGTTCTTTGGTATAGCTGCAATTCGGGACCTTTGCTTCCCCATCTGTAGTACAATGGGATTATTTTGACTTTCAGGTTTTGGGAATGTGAACATGAGTTGAATTGTGAACACATGTATCAACACAATGCTTCCTTTCCATCCATCCTGAAATTCATTAGCATCATTGCAGGCGGCAAACACACTAACTATGGGTAGAGATGGGTATCTCGTACAACAGAAGAAGGAAAGAACTTTTGGCGAGTGAATTTAGAGGACTGTTCCAGATACTTGTGTGTTCCGATTTTGGGTTGTAAAATGGTTGGGTTTTTGTTTTGTTTTTGTATTAGGGGATGTTGTGAGGTTTGAAGTGTCCAGCCTATGAATATGATGCTTAGGGGGGGGGGGAGAAACTGAAGACTCATGAAGCAAAAACAAACAAACAAAGAAACGGTAGTATGGGTAGTTTGGATGTCAGGGTGTCATGTCAGTGATTGCAGCAGAAATTCTAGATAATTTCAAACTTTGTTTTGAAAGGCAGGTAGGAGGCGCCATTTGATCACACGTGAAGTAAACAAGAGCACACTAGGGAGAAGAATTGGTGAGTGACACACCCCCCCTCCAAAAAA
Source organism: Zootoca vivipara (assembly GCF_965207765.1). Taxonomy (NCBI): domain Eukaryota; kingdom Metazoa; phylum Chordata; class Lepidosauria; order Squamata; family Lacertidae; genus Zootoca; species Zootoca vivipara. The sequence goes on from NC_142586.1 coordinate 16,204,477, forward strand.
TCCCAACCACCTTGTTTAGCTACCAAATTCTGCAGCATTGGTGAGTTAAAATGTAGATCCCTAAGATATAAAATAAAAATTGGTCAGGTAGAATTAATGTTCTGTGTTTCAGCAGTCTATCTGCAGAAGTTTTTGCGTGTTCAGACGTTTAAACCTCCCCCTTAAATAAATTCACACAAGACTCAAATTTTTGGTTTGGTTTTGGGCAGAATTTAGGCCACAACTTTATTGATTACAGCAAGTGAGTGGTTGCATAGGCTCTGGTTCGACTAGCTCCCTTCACCGTTGCAGGTAGCACTGACCCAGAGCTCTATCATAGGTCAGCCAAGAGTGAACACCTGGAATGGCGGAAAGCCGGGGACATGCTATGTCCACCACCCAGATGTCCCCCTGGACTCAGGCATGGGCACAACCCCTTGCAGGGTTGACCAAACCATTGAGTCCCTGGATTCCTTTAACGGAATACCCCCTCACATAGGGATGGCGAGAGCGTTCCTTCATCCCTATCCACCTGAACCAGATCCTATCCTCAAGCTTACAAGTTGTGACGATTTGCTACGTGGCAGGCGAAACCCAAATGGCACCAGCCAGTCAGCCAAGTGGGGATAATTCCTGCCATGCCCCTGTCCCAACGAAAGACGATACAGGATGGCATAGCAAGGTCAAGCGCGCAAGCCCTAAATATAGGGAGAGGTGTGTGGGTGTTCCGATGCACTGACCAAGAGAGAATGCTCAAGGTCACGTGCATTGGCATATATAGGTCCCTTGATCCATTTGGCTAGCGTCCCATTGGTCAGATTAAACCCAGCAACAAGGGACCTACCAATCGGGTGTTGTGGCTATCCAATCATACCCACCCCACAACACAAGGATTTGGTTGCCAGATCTCACTGCAACATGTGCCCTCTTTGAGGAAGGACACGATTAAAGGCATGTAGGCAACAATGCTAAACATATGAGAGGTCAGCTGCAAGCTATCAATATACCAGTGACAGAAATGTAAAGAAGGTGCTGAAAAGCATGTTTCTGCTGGACTTTTCTTCTAACCAACTTGTTTTTTTTAAAAAAAAATAGAAAAAGCGATATTCCTATCATTATTTCTGTCTTTGATTATTTGTAATATTAACTGATCACGTCTCTGCCTCCTGAGATCACTCACAATATTAAACAACCAACCACACTCCAATATGACGACGACGACGACGACGACAACAACAACAACAACAACAACAACAACAAGAACAACAACATGCCGCCCATCTGGCTGGGATGCCGCAGCCACTCCAGGCAGCTCCAACAAAATATTAAAAACACAATGCAACATCAACCATTAACAACTTCCCTGATGTGCTACTTCATATTTATGGAAGCAGACAGTTAAATATTTTAACATTAGAGCTAATGTTTTTAAAACAGGGGGCCGGTTCACTGTCCCTCAAACACTGTTGGGGGCCAGACTGTTGGTGGGGCCTGTGAGTCGTACTGGGAAGCACCCAGAGGACCCCCAGAAGGGGAGCCCAGGGGGAGGTTTTACTCCCCTGCTTTGAACAGCCACCCTCTGTACCAAACCACAAACTCCGGTTCTCCCTTAAGTACCCAGAGCGCATGAGCCCTGGCATGGCTTAGAGATGACCGTCCAACCCTCTGGCACCCCTGGGGTGACTTCCTAGGCTGTTGGCATCCTGTACTATAGACTTCAGGCCCTGTTACCCTCAGCACAGAAGATTATCAGTTGACAGAAAGAAGACCTTTTGGCCCGAGGGGCTTAGTTTGAGGACCCCTGTCCAGTGGCATAGGAAGCAGCTCGGGCACCTGGAGCAGCAAACATGACTTCAGAATTTTAGGATATTGTTAAATACAATATTCCCCCCCCCAAAAAAAAGTTTGGAAATGAACTAAAGGGGGAGCTCCAAGCCATTACAATATTTCAATATATCTAATAATTAAATAGTCAAACAGGGACAGAAATGGTAAATTGAATTGTCAGAGTTTTTATTTTTAACTGAGAAGACATTTCTCGAAATAAATGATAGGTAGCAAAGATAGTGGACTTCTTCCCTCCCTTACAGAGCTATTCTGTGAATGTTTAACTTTGAGATTCACACTTCATATATACTCCGTAGGAAATAATCAGATTGGAAATGTCAAATTAATTTTGCATGACTCACCCACGGTATGGTCTGGAAAACAGGATTTCAGCTCATAGTATAACTTGGTTCGCATATCATGCTGAGCCAAACCATGGCTTTAGTACAAAGATAAGTGTCACTTCAGGGTATCGCAACACTGTTTTCAAAAGTTGTCTCAAGTAAAACATTGTGCTATGAAGGGTAACAGCTTTCACTAATGTTTAGGTCAATTTTTAGACAGATTAAAGGATGCGTGCTTGGTATTATTACGGTTATATCCTGTACTAACCCATTTGTAGATAAGTTCTAAAACTTGAAATAAATATAAATTGAAGTCAATTTAACTCAGAAAGAAGTCAAACTAACTACAATGATAAATGTGTATAGGTAAGTATAGAATGCAAAGAAAACTATCCAAAGTCTTAATTGCCTTAGTATAATATCCCTTATTCCTCATGCAACAAAATTGCTGGATTTTATTTTACTTACTGTTTCTGATATCCCACTTTGGGGGGGGGGGAATCCTTCCTAGAAATTTGTTTCATGCAGGATGGACAAGGACAAAAAATGTTTCATAATTTGTGGGTAGGATTGGGGGACTAGTTTATGTACTGAAAGAAGATATTATATTTAAGACCACTGCTTAATCATCATTAATATATATTTTTATTAGCTAGAAGCCTATAAAATGCTGAGCAAAATCTCCTTGGCAAAGCCTTAAAAATGACCTGATGAGCAGGAACTTCAAATGCCTGGATGGAATAAATACTTGACTTTTAACATTTTATTCTCAGAGATAACTTGCTGTTCTGAGAAGAATACACAGAATGTTACAGAGAGAAAATGTTACTGTCAAAATAATACAGAAAGCCTAAAAGGAAATCTTATAAAATTTGAGATTGCAGTTCAGAAACCAGAGGAGAGGTGAAATGAAACATTTTATTGGGCCAACTAGTCATTTAGAATGTTTAATGCTCTCATTTTTGTTAGATACACTTGGAGAGGGGGGAAACAATATTCAAAGCCTAGCGTCATTGGAGAGTACCTGGAGGTGTTTTGAAAAATGCAACGCTTTTAAAGATCCGGGTCGACCTTTTTGTGTGTGCGAGCAATTAAATAGCAAATATTCTAAACTTGTTTTGGTCTGTAATTGAAAACATTTTCTAAAACAAAGCAAACATGAATTATTCATGTGAGGCGTAACGTATTAAAAGGATGGCAGAATATTTTGCAAATGTAGGGGTAGAAATGTATATTCTTCTAGGATTTGCATGAGAAGGTTTAACAGCCCATTCCCAAGGATGTTTTTACTTAGATGAAAGTCCCCTCGGCCAATAACGCAAGATGAGTGCCGCAACCCCAGAGTCGGTCACGACTGGACCTAATGGTCAAGGGGTCCCTTTTTACCCAAGTGTGTTTCCAACTTCAGCCTGAAAATTTGACTCTTTCTTTTGCATTTTTTTTCCACCAGAGCTTTGAAGCGGAATGGCTAAGAACATCCTTCGACTTGACTAAATGTGAGTTTCTGTACTTACTTATATGAAACACAATATCCAAAAGATGGGGGTGGAGGGGGGGACACAACTAAACTGTGAAGCGTTAAGCAGTGCCTGAAATAATACGGCAAAACCAGTGCTAACCCTAAACCTTTTACCCGTTAAAGAAAAAGTGAAGGTAAACTGCTGTTTAACAGCTTCCCACTGTTATATAAACTTTCAAACAACCATGAAATGTAGGTCTCTGGACATCACTTAAAAGAACCACAAATAAATAAAAGGACGTACCACACTTCTGTTCCCCGATGTTTAACTAAGGTTTTGCTGAGGCAGAAAGTGAGCCTGATCTCTCTCTGTTTATGTGCCGCCCTGTGTACTGTAAACACAAACAAACAAAGCTGGACCAGAGCTCTGATGCAGAAGCACTTCCTGATGGAACAAATGTGCGGAAAGACAGCAGTGAGGTAAATGGAATCAGCTTAATGGGTCTCCGGGGTCCCCTTGCCTTTGCGTGTCTAGTATCCTGGGACACTGAGGTAACAAAGAGTTGCCTACTTAAACAAAATGTGCAGCAGTTAATGGTGCTTTGCCAATAAAATCCCCAGGGGCCTTGCATAAATCTGATGAAAATCAGCTTGGGCAACAACAACTGGACTTCGCGTAAGAGTGTCCACTTGAAATTCAAAAGACAAGCATGACTCCTTAGGCTGGAAGGAATCTGAGCAAATCTAGCCACTCCTGCAGCTGAAATAAGGCTGCAATCCCGCTCCCCAGATCTTTCTCAAAGCCTCCAAATCGCTCTATTTTCCAGGGACAGTCCCAGATTTACCAAAGCTGTCCTGATTTCTGATTTGATCCCAGAATGTCCTGCTTTTCCTTAGGGCGTCCCTATTTTTCATCAGAAAAAATGTTGGAGGGTATGGAGTTGTCTGACCCCCGAGCCATCTGAAGGCAGCCCTGTATAGGGAAGGTTTTTTATTTTATTTTTTAAGTTTAATGTTTTATTAGGTTTTTATGTATGTTGGAAGCTGACCAGAGTGGCTGGGGCAACCCAGTCAGATGAGCGGGGTATAAATGATAAAACAACAACAACAACAACAACAACAACAACAACAACAACAACAACGGAACAGGACACCCCTTTTTCATTGGAGAAATATATGCACTCCAATATCCAGTAGGATAACTAGGTGGAAAATAGCACAGGGCTCCTGCTCCTTTAATAAGTGTGTAGAACAGGCATCCCCAAACTGAGGCCCTCCAGATGTTTTGGCCTACAACTCCCATGACCCCTAGCTAACAGGACCAGTGATCAGGGATGATGGGAATTGTAGTCCAAAACATCTGGAGGGTCGAAGTTTGGGGATGCCTGGTGTAGAATAAGGAATTTCAGCTTGCATGGCAATTCGACTTGCTGAAATTCCTTCCTTTGCACGACTATTAAAGGTGCAAGAACCGTTTCCTCTTTTGCATCTGGCTGCCCTAATATCCAGGTATAATACATACCTGGGAGCTGGTTTTCCTTATGAAGCAAGAACAGGCAAGTCCTGGGGGCGATTCTACAGCAGAAGTAGCCAACCTGGTGCTATTCAGATGTTGTTGGACTACAACTCTTTTCGGACCTGGTGGCTGGAGTCACAATGGGACTCCCATCTTCCCTTCCACCTCCCCAGATCTGCTCTGTAGGGCTGGTGGAAACAACTGAAAAGGTTTAGAAACACGTGAGAAAGTTTAGAAGTCAGCTTCCTCACTACTAGACAGGCCATCGACTCAGCTCTACAGCTGCAGACATAACATTTTAAGTGAGTTTTAAATGCATTATAAAAATGTGTCACTAGATGGCAATGGTGAGCTTATGGAAAATTCCATTTATTTTTCAAAACTTTTTTTTTAAAGACATTTTCACTCTCTCTGTGTGTGTGTATTCCACCTAGGTCTGCTATTTCAAATTCCACAAAGACTGGTGGAAGAGCACGGTTAACGCTGCAATCCTAGGCATGCTTTCCTAAGAATAAACCCCACTGAACCCAATGCTTAGGGCTGCACTGAAGGACTTTTTAACCCCTTGCTCTTCAACCACATCATGGAAATGTTTATTATATAACAGAATAACTACTATACATGCACAGACGTTCATTTCTGCATGTCGCTCTCGGCTTGCAGTTTCTTCCTACTGCAATTCCCCCGTTTTGTTAAACTACTCTTCCGTTGCACATTACTTTTAAAACACCACGCGCACAACCGTTTAAAAAGAAACCATGGGCCTCGTGCCCTCAACAGCCATTTGTAACGATTTGCAACAGCCTAAAATGTGCATGTAAACCATCCAAAGATCAGAATAGCAGTGCCGGAGAGGTGCTTTGCCTACATTTCAAATAGTTTCACACGTCAATGTGGGCTTGATGTCAAGGATATTCTAATTTAGAACATTTTCTTTAAAGCACTGAAAGGCCACCAAGGGTGTCAACTGTAACAAACCTATCACCTCCAGCACCAGGCATTTTGTTGGCCATAGTTATCTTGGCGGCATCAGTCAACAGATTTCCATTTTTGACAGTTTGGAGAAACAGTGGTAAGATTTTAATAAGAGCAGACACTTACCACCCCCAAGTAGCTAAATAGACCTAAAACATATTCCTTGTTTTAATATTTCTACGTTCCCTGGTTACTGATATGTTTAAGTTGCTGTCTGTTTGAATACAGGAACTCCCTTGACAGCTTTTTGACAGTGGAGAGTTTTGTTAACAGAAAGGTTCAAATTGAGTAACAGATCCAATCTTCACTCTTATTTTAGCTGTCCTTAAAAAGATGCTGCCCTCTGTATTCTCTTGTAATCACAGAAGTGTGGAGTTTAAAGGCTGATTTGATCTGACAGGTTATCTAACTCGGTTCATTTCAAAAAACAGATTTACTTTTCATCTTTTCTCAGTTTGAAGCCTGTTTCTAAAAAGACTCACACCATGTGCCTTTTCCTTCATGATATTATTATTATTATTATTATTATTATTATTATTATTATTATTATTGTTTATTTCCTACTTTTGGGAAATGTTTCCTGGCTGTCTAAATATATTGTTTTGCTGGTTTTAAGTCTATTTTATGGAGCATTGTGTATGCATAATGAGAGGTTGTTAAGCAGAACAAAGGTTCACATACCCAAAGCAGTCACTGCACTGTTGTTCCAATGCCACCTGCGAGATTATACCCAAGTACCGGTAATGTCAGGCTTATTTTTTAGACGAGGTCAACTCCAGTTCAAGTTAACATAGTTACTAAAACAGGGAGCTTTCTGATAACCAGAAGTGTCTGCCATTGGCTCAGCAATAGTTTTGGAGCTCGCGATATGTGTATGACACTTGAAATTAAACAAGCCATCAGTCGGTGTTAATTTATCAGCAAGAGCTCTATGATGCTGAAAGAAGAAACAGACCATAGTCCTCCAGTGAGATGATACATTTATAGAGCAACCCTATGCATGTCCAGCTCTGTCACTGAGGTCCAGCGCCAGCCGAGGGCCTTCTGGCAGTTCCCTCACTGCAAGAAGTGAGGTTACAGGGAACCAGGCGGAGGGCCTTCTTGGTAGTGGCGCCTGCCCTGTGGAACACCCTCCCATCAGATGTCAAGGAAATAAACAACTATCTGACTTTTAGAAGACATCTGAAGGCAGACCCGTTTAGGGAAGTTCGCTGCAGACCCGGAACCCGAGGTCCCCGAGGGAGCGGCCGCTTTCCTTCGCCCGCGTCCAGCCTGGGCGATGGCAGCGATGGGGAGACCCGACGCGAACTTCCTGTGGGGCGTCTTCCAAAGGGTCGACAAGGACCGCAGCGGCGTCATCTCGGAAGTGGAGCTCCAACAAGCGCTCTCCAACGGAACATGGACCCATGTTTGTGTTTTATTGGGTTTTTAATACAGTGGTACCTCGACTTATGAAGACGATCCGTTCCGCGGCGCTCTTCATAAGTCGAGGTTTTCGGATGTTGAAGTGCCCGTTCTGCGCATGCACGAAGCGCAATTTTGCACTTCTGCACATGCACGACGAAAAGACTTCTAGGGTTGTCGACTTCATAAGTCAAAACCTTCGGAAGTCGAAGCATTCGTATGTACCACTGTATTCTGTTGGGAGCCGCCCAGAGTGGCTGGGGAAACCTAGTCAGATGGGTGGGGTATAAATAAGATATGGTGGTGGTGGTGGTGGTGTCTACTCACAAGCTGAGTTCAGTGGGATTTGCTCCCAGTTTCACCCTTACCTTGAATTCCTGTTCGAATCCATGGGATGGGATTTAAAGGTAAAGGTAAAGGGACCTCTGACCTCTAGGTCCAGTCGTGGATGACTCTGGGGTTGCGGCGCTCATCTCGTGTTTTTGGCCGAGGAAGCCGGCGTACAGCTTCTGGGTCATGTGGCCTGCATGACTAAGTCGCTTCTGGCGAACCAGAGCAGCGCACGGAAACGCCGTTTAGCTTCCCCCTGGAGCGGTACCTATTTATCTACTTGCACTTTGATGTGCTTTCAAACTGCTAGGTTGGCAGGAAAAATGGGAGCTCACCCCGTTGCGGTGATTTGAACCGCCAACCTTCTGATCGGCAAGTCCTAGGCTCTGTGGTTTAGACCACAGCACCACCCGCGTCCCATGGGATGGGACTTACTTCTTGAGTAAATATATGCATGGCAGCAGGCTATAATATGTTCCTATTGCTCCTGGTGCAGAGAAATGCATACTCAGTTTTAACCTAACATGTTGGATTAATAGGAAACCTCTGGCCATTCATTATATCAGGGATGGAGAACATCTGATCCAGGGGTCTAATGCGTCTTGCCATGCCCCTTATATCACTGCAGAGCACTCACCGTTGGCTACAACTTTCTCTAGTCCACACACTCTTCATCCAAATTGCTCCCAAACACAACCCCATCTCACCCTACACTCCTACCACAACACACTCCACAAGATCTGAAGCAGAGTAGGAGCCACAGTCTCCTTGCTCTTGTCATGCCGATTCCCCACATGCAGCGGGGTCCCCACCTGACCGCCACAATGCTGAGGATGTAGGGAAGAGGCAGAGAGGGTGCTAAGGGCTGCGCAGTATTTCAGAATTGGGAACTGGCTGGCTGGCAAGTGAAGACACTGACAGCTTGCTCACCGATCTCGTTCTTGCTGAGCCCCTTTCTCAGCATGTAACAGGAAATTGCAGCAATATAGGAAGAGGCATGGGCAGCTCTCTGTATCCTTGAGTGTCATGCCCTTTTAGATTGTAAACCTAAGAGCAGGAATTGTCCTATCAGTGACCTTTGTAAGCTGCTCTGGGAGCCTTTCCAGCTAAAGAGTGGGGTAAAACTCCTACAAGTAAAAAACAAGAAAACCCAGCTCTGATCCACTGATTGCATTGCAATAACCCCACCGCCCCATCTCAAAGACTGTTGCCTTGGTGCAATACAGGTTAACTCTTCTGCATAGATAGTATGCATCCAATCATATTGTATACTTCTGGTTTGTTTGTTTGTTTGTTTTTTACTGCTTGCAGGAGGGAAGGAGTTGAAAAGTTATTGCTTGTGGTACCACAAGAATTCAGTGGACAATGAGAAGGCAAAGAGGATCTGAGTCCCATCACATTTTCTTGCAAGTCACCCACGAGCTTCTTGATACAGTTTTCTTTCTGAGCCCATTGCTTGACCAGGCGCTGAGTGCTCATTCTTGGTGGATGAAACCAACCATTTTGCTTTCCTTCAGTTTCTCATTTTTCCAGTCTTAAGTTCTGAACTCCACATTTCTACACCAGTTTGTTTTCTTAAAGGCCCTTGTGAAAATTCACCAGCGTTAATTTCTGCTAATAGACACCTTTTTGGAGAAAGCAATTTCCTTTCATATAAAGCATTTATAAATGTGTATTTTCACTAACATGTGCATATCCGTGCACACTTTGTGCTAGCTCATGTGTTTTTATATATATCGCTTGTCTGGGGAACTGCATTACAATATTCGAGAAAGTGCAAACTTCATATATTGTTTCAGAAAGTGCAAAACTGGTTGGTTCAACTTTCAATGCGATCTGAATAGAATTTATTTTCTATCCCTGGAGCCAGGATTTAGCCATCAATGTTCACCTTGAGAGCTGGAAGCCCAGCTGACAGTCACTCTTCAACGAAGTGTTGACAACAAGATTCATTAAGGTATCTCTTCTTTCATTCTCTGCATTTTATTGTCTGTGTAAATCTGTTTGTAACGTCTTTGCCCGACATTCAGAACATACCACATGCAGGACTACGTTGGGTATTTGCTTTTCATTTATTCTTTTTAGTACAAGTCACCTTAAGAAAGCAAACACGTCCTTTGCATTACCAGAACAAGAGAAGAAAGCAAAGGCATACACCCTTGTGCAAATTAATTGAAACAAACAATGTAGTTTATTGCACAATGCTCACATATACATGTACAAAACTCACATATATGTATATTAGTAATGGATGTGACCTCCGCTATTTTTAAGCAGCATTTGAACACGGTTTGGCATGCAGTCTACTAGTTTCGAACAGTCACTGTTGATTTTCGGATCTCTGTACCACCCTTGAATCAGCGCCTGAATGAGCTTCTCTATAGTCATACAGCAGGCATCCCCAAACTGCGGCCCTCCAGATGTTTTGGCCTACAACTCCCATGACCCCTAGCTAACAGGACCAGTGATCAGGGATGATGGGAATTGTAGTCCAAAACATCTGGAGGGCCGAAGTTTGGGGATGCCTGTCGTACAGTCTACAGCACAGAGGCGACTTTTGCATATAGCCCACAAATTCTCAATGGGATTTACGTCTGGGGAATTCCCTAGCCAATCAAATACCTGTATTTGCTGCTCTGTCACGAATTTCTTCACCACTTTCGATGTGTGACAGAGAGCTAGGTCCTGCTGCAATATCCCAGTGCTGTCAGGATATCTCTTTTCCAGCTCTGGAATAACTCTCTTTCGTAGAACCTCAATATATTGTGGTGAGCGCATCTTTCCTTCTATTGGCTGCAGGCTTCCGACACCATAATGATCAACTGACTTTTCGTGTTTGTTTTGAGTAAAGGATTACGAGTAAGATAGAAAACATGCTTTGTTTCAATTAATTTGCACAAGGGTGTAGCTGCTTTTGTATGGCATATTTTGGGCGAAAGCTGGAGATGCAGGTGCAAAACTACCATTGAAAAATCCCCTTCAAATCCATTCCCCTCTTCTGTCCTGGATTTTGCTACGGAATCATGCAGCTTGGGGTGCAAAACCCTTAATTGTTTATCCTCCCAGTACAGGATTTATGGCTGAAGGCATGGTAGGGTGCCAGAGCTTTGTCCAAATTGGTTTTGACTGAACAAACAGCCAGCATGGCAATACTCAGATTAAGTTTTCCATTTTTTAATTTCCTCTCTTTACTCTTTTAATATCCCAACAGGCTGAACTAGTAAGGTCTCGCCGTTCTTGGTATTAACACTTCAAACATTTATAAAGGCGTTTTTTAACCACACACCCTCCCCTCTGACTCTCTTTCTGCAGTTGGTCTTTTAATGGGGATAGATTTCTTTTAGCTTCAGAATGCTGCTTGAGCCAGGAAACGGGCACTTTGCTCCACAAACCAAGCAGATCTGATCCTTACGTAACCTTTTAAAAATAATTTATAAAAATATCTGTACATCAAGAAAATATCAAAGCGGTTCACAACAGTTGTACATAAAACCACAAAAAAGTTAAAAGAAGAAACCAGACCTCTATTGCGGAATATATATATATATATATATATATATATATATATAGCCAATTTTTTAAATTAGTTTTTAATTTTTAAAAACAAATTAACAACAAAATTATTCAGATTTAACAAAAATTTAAAAGTTGACCCTCTGCCCCCTTACAAGATGCTTCTTTCCCTTTGCTTCTTTGCTGCTCGCAAAATTTTTTTCTTAATTTCTAATACTTTTCTATCAATTCCTATTTCAAACGACTGTGCATGTTCAATTCCTGCTTAGACTTTTATCTATTTCCCCAGTTAATCAAATAGAGTTAATCTTCCTTTATCAATCCATATAAATCATAATTTTAATTCATTTTTCCTCCAATACATCTTAACCATCCTGTCTTTATGCATTCACAGCATTCTAATTAACAATACTCAAGAAAGATGTATTCTTAATTGCTTGCATAAGTCTGATGGAATAGACTTTGCAGTGTGAGCAACACCAGATATTGGCTGGATGAAGAGGAGTGGTGGAAGTCACTTGACCAAGAGCCCCCCCCCCCCAGGGAAAGCACACAGAGAGATGATTTGGATCCTGGATCCTGATGGTGGGAAACTGGTCACAACCCAGAGGAGGGGGCGAGCTGGTAAGTGCTGGAGGCTTGGAGCTTGGAGGAGGATGAAGAGGAGAAAACAGGCAAGTGCCCCACCCCACAGGAATCAGACTTGACAGCTCCACCACAGAGCCACCCTGACAGCTTCTCTGCTGACAGCCTGAAAGCCCCCCCCCCAACCCCCAAAATACGGCATCTCCTGCATGTCAATGAGCAGAGAGCCAGGCAGAAACAGAGAGGGTCCCAGGGTCGTCCTTTCCATTTGGCTCAGTGGCGCGGTGTGCCACGGCGCCTCCCCATCAGGGGTGCTGGGCTGGGGCGCCCAGCAGCCCTGTGCGCTGCTCATGTTCGAGGCACACTGCTCATGTTCGAGGCTGAAGCAGTCTAGCTCTGCCGCTGCCCCTCCTCCGTTGCATTTGCAGGGGGCGGTCGACTGTATTTTCCGCCGTGCACTGTTCCCGCCACGCCCCCTCGCAACAGCAGGCTTGCTAGCCCCCGTTCCAATGGCGCCTAGCAAGCCCACCAAGGCGAGGGGGGGTGGCAGGAGCAGCGCCCGAAAGGACTCCTTTCGGTGCACTGTTCCCACCATGCCCCCTCGCAACAGCAGGCTTGCTAGCCGCCATTCCAATGGCACCTAGCAAGCCAGGGGGGAGCCAGAGGGATTTTGCACCATGGCGCTGGATAGCCTTAAGACGGCCCTGGAGGGTCCCTTGGGGCTCTCCATAGACAGAGGGAGGGACCTGACACAGAGGGTTAGAGCAGGCATCTCCAAACTACGGCCCTCCAGATGTTTTGGCCTACAACTCCCATGATCCCTAGCTAACAGGACCAGTGGTCGGGGAAGATGGGAATTGTAGTCCAAAAACATCTGGAGGGCCGAAGTTTGGGGATGCCTGGGTTAGAGAATGAAGGGGGGAAGTTACAAGTCAGCCCAGGCAACTGCTTCATCGAGACTGGAGCAACCCTTAGAAGTCTACATAGGTCCTCTGATCTGCTTCCTTAAAAAAGAAACTACAGCGGCACCTCTACTTATGAATTTAATGCGTTCCGAACGCACATTCGTAAGTTGAAAAAAATTGTTAAGTTGAATCCCATAGGAATGCATTGGGAGAAAAAAATGACAAGTCGAAGCAACCCTATCTAAAAATTCGTGAGTAGAAAAAAATCCTCTCTAAACCTAATCCAAGATGGCGGACGGAGCTCCGTTTGTAAGTAGAAACATTCGTAAGTAGAGTTATTCGTAAGTAGAGGTACTACTGTCACTGTAAGTTCTGTGAATGACCTATTCTCCCTGTAGGCTCCCTGACATAAGGTGACATTGTAAACAGGAAGCATTTAATCCGTACTGATTGAGTTTGTATCTCCCTCTTCCCCCAAGAATTTATTCTCATAACAACTCTGTAAGTCAAGACAGGTCTGAGCACGAATGACTTGTCCAAAGCCACTCTGTGACTTTTGTGGCAAAGCAACTCCAGGCTGTTAACTATATCACAAACATAAACAAGCAGATAATGTGTAGTTTACATTGTCACTGCAGCCAGGCCCAGGAAGTCGTGGTTCTGGCCTGCAAAACGACCATATATCCCTACATCCCGTGATTCTTTGTTTCAAACATTAGAAGCGTAACTTAGCTATGGCCATATGGAAATGGCAACCATGCTGTAAAGATAATATAGCAATCGGTCATCTCATTGACATATAATTGAAGCCAGCGGCTTTGATGTGAAGCAAGTTCCATCTGGATGAATAGCTCTCAAAAAGAATGGTGATATATGGTTTTTGAGAATGAATCCAGAAATGTTTTTGGCAAGATACTTAAGGTATGTTAAGCATCCTTCTATTGCAGTTCTGAACTTTTCCCTACTCACCTCTTTAAGGTACTTTTTTTTTTTTGCACTTAAGTACCAAGAAGTGACTCAAGACTGCAGCAAATACTTGTGTAACATTCCTATGCCAACTCAACTGAAAATGGGCATTCAGTACAGTATAGCAAATCTTGGGGAACATTTGGTCTTCCAGATGTTTTTGGATTTCAGCTTCCCTCATCCCTGATGTTGGCATAGGACTGAAGGGAGTTGGAATCCAACATCTAGATTCTAGAGGGTCCCCTTTTATTGAGAGAGAAAACTTAAATTCTTCCTAAATTTTCATCAGATTTGGAGTCCCAAGTTCTCGGAGAGGAATGGTTGTTTTTTTTTAAGTACTCTCATGGACACCACTAGTTTGCAAAAGGAGAAATTTATGTATTTCTATTGATATAAATGTGGCCAGTTCTTCACTGGACATAGTCCTTTCAAGGCAACTTTCAGGATGCAATCTTTTGCTCAGTGATCTGGAAGCAAGTCCCACTGAAGTCATTGGGTTTTCATAGAATCAAACAATCATCTTCTAGTCCAATCCCCTGCAATGCGGGACTCTGTCGCCCAACGTAGGGCTTAAACCTAAGACCCTGGGATTAAGAGTCTTATGCTCTACCAATAGAGCTACATACCATTTACTTCTGAGTAGATATGCACAGAATTTTGCTGTAAATCTCCCTGTGCTTTAGGGCAGGGAAAGGTTGTGCATGCTTTAGCCAAGACATAAATTTACTTGATCTCAGGCCTCAGCTCTGATTCTCCCTTTCAATTTGTTTGCTAAGTGTGATGTGAGCTAGAGCTGTGTGTGTGTGTGTGTGTGTGTGTGTGTGTGTGTGTGTGTGCATGAAAAGCATTAAATAACATATTTAAGAATACAAAATGAGGCAGATATTTTATGTTAGAGAGGTGCCATTGACTAAATATCTGATTTGCGCTTTTGGAGTCTCAAATGGGGCTGTTTGAGTGAAATGCTTTTCTTCTCGAGCCCATGTCTGACCTCCCACACTTTATCTTCAGAGAATCAGCTTTGTGGTGTTAATTATGGGGTAAGTAAGCAGTTACTTCCTAGCACAAATCAGCCAAAGTCCAGGTTTGCTGTAGAGGTCCTAGAGATCATAGCTCTGTGTTTCTTCAGGTTTCAATTTACCAGGCTCAAAACACTTAAAAGCACAAGGAGGAGCGGTTGGGGAACGATCAGTTTACAAATGACCTGGGATTTCACAGCCTCCATCTCTCATAATTACAGGCCATACACTAGGTCTTTCTGCAGGCAGCAAGTCTGCAAAACTAAATTTTAGCAACTTTGTAATTTCCATTGATATGCATGGAAGACCTTGAGTAAATGTGGCTAGATGCCATTCAGTGAGCTGAAACACACCGCTTTGCGAGTAAGGAGAAATTCAATTCCGTTCGCGTTTAAAGGTGAAGCTACTTAACCTGCAGCTTTTGAAACAACACACTTTCCTCCAGATTTTGCTTTGCAGTTCTCCAGTCAAGTAATGTGTACAAAATGCATACAGAGTGGGTACAAGAATCCATATACAGTGGTACCTTGGCTTACGAACGACTCGACAACTGAATTTTTCGACTTACGAATGGGGCAAATAGCTGCGCGCTTATGAATGTCTCGACATCCGAAAGGAAACCACAGCAGTTTTAGATAGGGATTTTTTGACTTACGAATTTTTAGATAGGGTTGCTTCGACTTATGGTTTTTTTCGTTTCCAATGCATTCCTATGGGAAATCGCGTTTCCAATGGCGCTTTTCGACTTACGAATTTTTCGACCTACGAAGGTGCCTTCGGAACGGATTGAATTCATAAGTCGAGGCACCTCTGTATTAGTGAAGATGATGTATGAAAATTCAGGAAATTGTTTTGTCAGGCAAAAATTGCATACAAAATGTATACCACAGGACAATTTTTGCTCTGAAATGCTACTGAATTTTATTAGGACCAAATCACAAAGTGATATGGAAATGTGGAGAACTGAAAATATGATTGGAAAAAATGAAAAAATAAGAAAAAACTGAAATGGACAAATTTATAGAATCACAAATTTGTAGAGCCGGAAGGGATCAAATGGGTCATTTATTCCAAGCCCCCGCAATACAACCATCTACTTGTGAGCAATCACACTGAAAAATGAGAATGTGGTGTGTGTTTGGCTTGAAAATGTTTTGACTTGTTATAGTTCTTTCCAGAATGCAGATTAAGGAAGCCGGGTTTTAAAAGTGGTTATAATTTCATTTGACTAAAAAAAGAAAGAAAAAAGGAATACACATACACACAATGCTAAAGTTGAGCAGAATTGTTTCATAGATATTTATGTCGTAGTTGTGTGAACTACCAACTTTAAAACCAGGAAAAATGGGCAAGAAAAGTCAGGGGGGAGCAACTATCTTTGTGTTGCCTATCTGGCTAAATAAAAGAAAATAAATTACGCATGCAATTCAGAAAGTTGTCTAAAAAACCTGTGAATTCAGATAGATAGATGATAGATAGATAGATAATTTTTTATGCTCTGATGAAGGAGAGGTCACAAACATTTCCAAATGGTTGTTGAACTGTAGCTTATGATTTATTTAGCATCAACAAATTATTTATTTTCTATGCAGAGAGCTTAAAATCTGTATTTGTCAAACAAGCTTATAGGGAAAAATCGTTGACTGGCAATAATAATAATAATAATAATAATAATAATAATAATAATAATAATAATAATATATTTATTTATACCCCGCCCATCTGGCTGGGCTTCCCCTGCCACTCTGGGTGGCTTCCAACAAACATTAAAATACATCAAATATCACAGATTAAAAACTTCCCTAAACAGGGCTGCCTTTAGGTATTTTCTAAATGTCAGGTAGTTGTTTATCTCTCTGACCTCTGATGGGAGGGTGTTCCACAGGGCGGGTGCCACTACCGAGAAGGCCCTCTGCCTGGTTCCCTGTAGCTTTGCTTCTCGCAGTGAGGGAACTGCCAGAAGGCCCTCGGCGCTGGACCTCAGTGTCCGGGCAGAACGATGGGGGTGGAGACGCTCCTTCAGGTATACTGGACCGAGGCCGTTTAGGGCTTTAAAGGTCAGCACCAACACTTTGAACTGTGCTTGGAAACGTATATGAAATGAATAAAGAAGTGCTGAAGAGGAAGAGGAAGATGAGACTCTGCTGGTTCAAGAAAATATTTGCTGGAGAAATGTGGGCTAAATAAGGGACTTAAAGGAGAAGAGGCACCAACGTGGTTTTGAGTGATTTGCAGGTGGTGGGGCATCACTTTGAAAATGTTACACTGTTTTCTTAATCCAAGTCTTATTTTTGTGATTTGCATGTTTGGATACAAAATGTAAAATGAGAAAATGTCGGGAAGGGGAGGATGGATATGTAGGTCAGCCTGCCTGGAGATGCTTTCAACTCCTCCCTGTAATGTCTGCCTCAAGTTTGTCGAAAGGTGGCGAAGCCCTTATTCTTCATAGCAATCCAGTAATTAATTTGGCTAGGCGGATACAGTGATTGTGATAAAGTGGTCTCCCTAGCAGGGCAGGGAGAGAACTAAGCTGATTGACAAAATTTGAAAGTGAGACCTAAGCAAGCAAAAGGCGGCATTTTAATTTTTTAGAGCTTTACGCATTTTTGGTGTGTCTGTCTTTCTTTCTTTCTTTCTTTCTTTCTTTCTTTCTTTCTTTCTTTCTTTCTTTCTAAAAAGAGAAAAGATTTCAGGATACTGGCCTTGGAGTCCTCTAGGCTTTCTTAAATTAAAAGCTCAAAAAGAAGTAGTAAGTACTCGCATGCTTTTCCCATTTGTCCCTCTTTATTGGCTGCAGAGATTGAATTTGTAATGACAATTATATATTAGGCCAAGAGAAGCTTCTTTCTCTTGCCAGTCGTGACCCAATTGTAAGCGAGCAAGTCACTTCAAACAAAGCCCTCTCTGCTTCCAGAGTTCCTTGATGTCTTGACAAAATATGGGCACAATATGTGGCTACGCCCGCTTGTATTTCGCTCTCCTCTAATCATGACTTGTTGCCGCCCACTTTTGTTTGATCTCATGTATTATATTCTGCTTTGGCTTTCCCTCAAGGAAAAAAAAGCAACTTCTCATTCCCCTTTTTAAACCCTCTTTTAACCCTGTGATGAGAATGTATCAGAAAGTTTTTATTTGTGTTTTAATATGTGCTGGAAGCTGCCCAGAGTGGCTGTGGAGAAACCCATGATGATGATGATGATGATGTTGGACCAGTATCTTGCCAACAGACTGAAGCTCAATCCAGATAAGACTGAGGCGCTGTTAGTGGGTGGTTCCCTAGACCGGATGGGTGGGAGGTCACCTGCTTTTGATGGGGTTTCACTTCCCCTGGACCATAAAGAGCTGGACCATAAAGAAGGCTGATCGCCGAAGAATTGATGCTTTTGAATTATGGTGCTGGAGGAGACTCTTGAGAGTCCCATGGACTGCTAGAAGATCAAACCTATCCATTCTTAAGGAAATCAGCCCTGAGTGCTCCCTGGAAGGACAGATCGTGAAGCTGAGGCTCCAATACTTTGGCCACCTCATGAGAAGAATCCTTGGAAAAGACCCTGATGTTGGGAAAGATTGAGGGCACTAGGAGAAGGGGACGACAGAGGACAAGATGGTTGGACAGTGTTCTCGAAGCTACGAACATGAGTTTGACCAAATTGCGGGAGGCAGTGCAAGACAGGAGTGCCTGGCGTGCTATGGTCCATGGGGTCACGAAGAGTCGGACACGACTAAACGACTAAACAACAACAACACTTCCCCTGAAGGAGCAGGTTTGTAGCTTGGGCGTACTTCTGGATCCTTTGCTGTCACTCAAGGTTCAGGTAGCCTCAGTGGCCCAGAGTGCCTTCCATCAGCTACATCCCTATCTGGACAGGGATAGCCTAACTACAGTGGTACCTCGGTTTACATACACAATTGGTTCCGGAAGTCTGTACTTAACCTGAAACGTACTTAACCTGAAGTGAACGTTCCCATTGAAAGTAATGGAAAGTCGGTTAATCTGTTCCAGACGGGTCTGCGGAGTACTCAACCTGAAGCGTACTTAACCCGAGGTATGAGTGTAATTGGTTCCGGAAGTCCATACTTAACCTGAAGCATTCATAAACTGAAGCGAACTTTCCCATTGAAAGTAATGGAAAGTGGATTAATCCGTTCCAGACAGGTCTGCAGAGTACTTAAACTGAAAATACTCAAACCAAGGCGTACTTAAACCGAGGTATGACTGTACTGTTGTCTATGCTCTGGTAACCTCAAGGTTAGATTACTACAATGCGTTATATGTAGGGCTGTCTCTGAAGATGGTTCAGAAATGTCAGCTGGTGCAAAATTCAGTGGCTAGGTTGGTCACTGGAGCAAGAGGTTTTGAGCATATTACACAGATCCTGGTCTGACTGGACTGGCTACCAATTAGTTTCCGGGCCCAATTCAAAGTGATGGTTTTGACCTACAAAGCCTTAAACAGCTCAGGACCGCAATACCTCAATGACTGCCTCTCTCCATATGAACCTACCTGGACCCTGAGATTATCTTCTGAGGCCCTTCTTCATGTGCCTCCTCCTCGAGAGGTCTGGAGGGTGGCAACATGAGAACAGGCCTTCTCTGCAGTGGTTCCCCATCTGTGGGATGCTCTCCCCAGGGAAGTTTGCCTGGCGCCTTTTTAACCAGGCCTTTGGTTGATCTGATTGACATCCAATGCCCTTTTAAAATGTGTTGGGGCTGAACATGGATTAAAAGCCATATAAGCAAACAGTAGTGTCAGTTGAGAATAGTTTCAGTTGAGTGCTGGTGGTTGCTAGGTTGCGGAGGTCCTTGTGACACATCCTTCATTGTGACAACTCCCTCTGCTGGCTCCTTGGTCACTAGGGCTCTAGAGGCATAGCCATCTCCTTTGGTTTGATCATTCAGTGAGTGAGAGAGAAAGTGGATGGAGATGTAAGTAGACTTTCTCATCAACAGCTGCATTCTGTGTTGGTATTGCTCCATGACAGTCTTAGGGAACATTTAAAATTGGAAAGTCCTAAGGAAAAGCAGGGCATTCCAGGATCAAATCAGAAACTGGGACAGCTTCAGTAAATCTGGGACTGTCCCTGGGAAATTGGGGCACTTAGGGGGTCTGCTACCTTGCCTTTGACACCAGAGAGTTGTATTTTCAAGACTCACCCTTTGGCACCCAATTCCCTTTTGTGTTGGGGTGTGTGTTATTGGGTTGTTTTTGTTTTTATTATGTATTTTGTATTTTTATATTGTGATCTTATCCTGTGAACAGCCCTGAAACCTGTGGATATAGGGTGGTATACAAATTTAATTAATAACAACAATAATAATTTTAGATGCTTGTAACTTGCCCTGGGACCTGCTAGAGAAGGAGGGTAATAAAATGAATAAACATGCAAGGGATGATCTCTGGTTTTCCACTGTTCAGCAATATAGGATGACACTGAAAAGAAGGAGAGGGCTGCTGTGGAGGTGCAATGAATCACTTTGTGAATTTTCAAAGACACAGGGCCCTTTCCATAGCCTTTTGGTGTGTGGCAGTTGCACCAGAGAGGCGGAGAGGTAGATTAGATAGCTAATGCTCAGCAGGTGCTGAAACAACGGAAGCTTGAATATAAAGGAATAAATTTTGTAAAAAGCTGAACATGGATTAAAAGCCATATAAGCAAACTTGGTAGTGTCAGTTGAGAGTAGTGTCAGTTCAGTGCTGGTGGTTGCTAGGTTGCGGAGGTCCTTGTGACATGCCCTTCATTGTGACACCTCCCTCTGCTGGCTCCTTTGGTGCCTTCATTATATACCTTTAGGCGCCAAGCAGAAATGTTTCTTTTAAACCAGGCCTTTGGTTGATCCAATTTACATCCTATGCCCTTTTAAAAGGTTTTTTGTTTGTTTGTGTATGTGGGAGGGTTATTGGGTTGCTTTTATTTTTATTAGGTATTTTGTGGTTTTATATCTTGATTTTATTATGTGAACCGCCCTGAGAGCGGTGTATAAATTCAATTAATAATAATTATATAGATATAGATATATAATTGTCATATACTTTGTGCATTCTGCTCAGCTTTTGCTGTACAATAGCAACATGCTGGCCACACCTGCCACCCCAGGAAACTGCCTTTACAACTCTCGACACCTCAACAGATAACTGTTAATAAAAACCTTTCATCAGAACCTAATCAGAGTAGAATGGCCACCTGTCAACCGCTAATGGACTTGATTATATCAAAGCAGCAACAAATGTTGACACTACCCCAGGCAGAAGGTGTGAGCTGATGTGAAAAGGAAAGGTGAAGCTCATGGTGTAAGCCAGTGATTTTCAAGCCACCCTACCATAAACAAACCTTCTTTTCCATATTAATTTGTCTGCTAAGGAACTTGTGACGCTGACATCTTCTAGGACACGACTTCATTTTAGAGCACAAATGGATCCTTCTCTCTCGAAGGCAGGCAATACTCTCTTGAGGCTGCCTATTCTAGGGAAAGATCAGTATTAGTGAACAAACTCTCTTTCAGGAATATTCGACTCGAATGGGTGGTGAAAGGTTGTTCTTTTGCAGGTGGCTTAAAACATTTTGAGTTGGGGAGCTCATAGAATTGTAGATTGGAAAGGAACTCCAAGAGTCCTCTCGTCCAACCCCCTGCAATGCAGGAATCTCAGCTAAAGCATCCATAACATATGGCCATCCAACCTCTGCTTAAAAACCTCCAAGGCAAGAGAGCCCATGCCTCCCAGGGGAGACCATTCCACTGTCAAACAGCTCTTAGTGTCAGAAAGTTTTTCCTGATGTTTAGTCGGAATCCCCTTTCTTGTAACTTGAAGCCATTGGTTCGAGTCCTACTCTCCAGAGCAGGAGAAAACAAGCTTGCACCATCTTCCATGTGACAGCCCTTGAGACATTTGAAGATGGCTACCATATCTCCTCTCAGTCTCCTCTCTTCCAGGCTAAACATACCCAGCTCCTCCAACCTTTCCTCATAAGGCTTGGTTCCCAATCCTTGATCATCTTGGTTGCCCTCCTCTGTGCACATCTCGGCTTTTCAGTCTCCTTAAATTGTGGTGCCCAGAATTGGACACAGTATTCCAGCTGTGGTCTGACCAAGGCAGAATAGAGTGGTACTATTACTTCCCTTGATCTGGACACTATATTTTCATAGATGCAGTCTAGACCAGGTCTTGCTTGGCAGATCCCTTCATTGGGAAGCATGCATTCCACCCCCAACTCCCCGATTTGACTTTGTGGCATTGCTGATTCTACCTGGTTACGGAATGAAATGACATCATCAAGTTGCCTGCATCATCCCAGATTGACTGGTTTTACTGCAAGAAGTCTTTTATTTTATTTTTTAAAAAATGAAGCTACAATTAGAGGAAATAAGCCACTGGGATCAGCCAGGGAGTAGCATGCAAACAAGATATGTATAGGCTTGATTTTTTAGAAGTGATTCCCCCCTACCCCCCCATTTTTCTAGGTGAACGTTCACTGCAGCTCTAGTCATATTTCAAAAAATCTATCCAAACCTAATCCCTGAGGAGCAGTCTTAATCAAAATGAGATAAGGAGAAATTTCAATTTGTTTTTCAGGAAAAGATTTCTGGGAAAACCGACTGCTCATAAGAGGAGGTGGTTTGACAGTGACCCCTGAGAGACTGCAGGGAATTCTCCTGCAAGGCTGATTTTTGGCTGTTTCATACCCTTCCAGAAACATAAATTAGATCCAGTGGTGTCCAGCTAAAATACTGCTGAAATATCATTTTCTCACACAGTTTCCAGAATTGCAATGAAACTTATGGCTGGACTTTGAAGCGCGATGGGAAAACAACACAGGAAAAACTAATTGAATTTGAGGTGGACTCCTTTTGTTGTCCGTTGAATTGCGCCACCCACTCTGATGACAAACAGAATTGTCTATTTAGACAAGAATACATGGTGCCATAAAACTTATTAAAACATGGCTGGTTTTTTCTCTCTCTCTCTGAATGAACGGTGGCCTTAAAACTTATTAAAACATAGCTGGATTTTCTCAGTGCCTCTGGATGCAGCATTTTGGCTGCAGAAAAGCGAAAGGAAGTGTACATAACTGGAGTGATCACAGCCAAACTGAGATGAGCGTTGAGCAAATATATTCTTAGGTGTTTGCTGGCTCCAACCTCGTGTAAATGCTTCTGTAGGAATCTAAGGGGAAAGCTGTGCATTGTCCTCTTTGACTTTGTGAAGGGTTGAATAGGCCTATATATATATATATATATATATATGCGTTTGTGTGTGTGTATTCCCCAAGTAAACAATTGCCAAATTAAATAAGCTGCCAAAAGGAAATGAGGTGTCACTTAGATATAAACCAAGGTTATACTGCATAATAAAAACGAGGGATCTCATTTTCTTTCGCGACTTCTCGGCCAAAACACCTACTGGTGTAAATTGGCAATGTTCCATTGCCTTCCATTGTGTTTCATCTGTGTATATTAAAAGAGAAATTAGCTAGCGACAGTCCAGAACGTTTGCCTTAAAACAATTTCATCTACGTAAACGTTGTACTTGAAAGCAAGTGGGCCACACTGCTGCAAAGGAAGTAATACAAAATGGAGCTTGCTTTCACGGTGACCAAACAGGATAAAGGATAGAAAAACAAACGGTCAGGGTGGTTGCTGGCTACCCTCGAGCAACGACACTCCAAACCATTTTGTCTTTAATACTTTTATTGTGAAAGTTATTTACAGTGCAAGAGCTTCATGGAAACATGTCTACTCAGTACTATCAGATTCTCCCAATGGTGCTTTTTGGCTCCTCCCCCAGCAGAGTAGTTTGGGGACCCCAAATCTCCGCCCGCTGCGTTTGCGAGCCGCTGATCGCCTTAGTTCCAGGGTGAATTTGAAAGGACGCCCCTCTGCTGTTTCCCCGCTAAAACTCTCTGCTGGCCCCTCCTTCCTTGCTGGTATCACAGGCTGCAGGTAGGGCTCTCGGATGCTGCCTGAGCCCCGGCCCCACTCCGCTCACTTCCTCCTTCCTGTCTCATGTCCCTCTGCTGTTGTCAGAGCCGTTCGAAGAGCTGGATTTGATGAGGGGTGGCTGTTCCCTGTAAGCCCACCCTCTTACACAAACCTTATATGACTGTATAAATCAGGGTGCCTGGCAAATTTCAATGAGCCTTTACCTTATCTTTGGTACTGCCAAAGAACAACAGCAAGAGGCAACAAGGGGGGACGCGGAATGTGTAGCTGTCAAGATACTATGGTAGTTTGACTCTCACTGGTCCCTGATACCATGGCCAATGGTTGCGGAATATGTGAGTTTTAGTCCAAAAACATCTGGTTCTCCATCTATGGTATAAACTTCCAGACTTATAATGTTCTACCTAGATATCCCTAATCACCCTCTCTCTATCTAGGAGGGGGAATCAAGGAGAGTTCTTGTTTATTATAACACCTGATTTTTAGCACTTCTATCTTTCATTACATATCTTCCTAACCCAAAGCATTACATTCATTACATATCTTCCTAACCCAAAGCATAGGATCAAAATACAAGCATAAAACCCCATGCCATAATAACAAGTTCCAAAGCAGCCATCAAATATATAAAGCGATGGTGAGCTTTCAGCTTTCCAGCCAGGCCTCTACTGTTGCACATGTGCGCATTGGTGTGAGGGCCCTTCTGAGCTGCGCTAACCAACTCCTTGAATCTAAGAGAATGAGGGAGGCGGGGGCTCATTTACTTGACATGTACCAGAACCAGGGGCAACCCCCAAACCAGCTAAGGAGACAGCTTGCTGTATTTTTTTAGCACCTCCGCGGGTGGTGAAAGTGGCATTCGTTCAGATCTGCCTCAAGTCACCTGGAGATTTATTTATTTATTCATTCATTCTTTCATTCATTCATTTATTTGATAAAGTAATATAGTAGTACCTCGGGTTAAGAACTTAATTCGTTCTGGAGGTCCGTTCTTAACCTGAAACTGTTCTTAACCTGAGGTACCACTTTAGCTAATGGGGCCTCCTGCTGCAGCCGCGTGATTTCTGTTCTCATCCTGAAGTAAAGTCCTTAACCCGAGGTACTATTTATTGGTTAGCGGAGTCTGTAACCTGAAGCGTTTGTAACCTGAGGTACCACTGTAATCATACATAAATAAGAATAAAAATGTGCACCCCACCACCGAGACCATTCCGTTGTAACTATCCAACCTCCCAAAATTTCAACACTTCTCTTGCGATGGTTTGACCCCTTTCCATTTTACCCGTACAAATTCTACAAACACCCTCTACATCTCCTAAAAATCATTTCTCATGCATATTCCCCATCTTACATTAATGGCACATGTTAATTTATCATTAATAGCTATATCCCACACCTCTTCATACCATTCTTCCATTTTGTATTCTGCTTGTCCCTTCCACTTCCTAGCTATCATAATTTGTGCAGCTGTCAACAAATTTGTCCTTCATAGCTTGCGAACCTTCCACCCCATCATGAATTGATAATAATGCTACCTCTTGACTTTCGGTCAGCTTTAACCCAGTGATTTCTAAACGGAATTCAATTTTTTTTTCTTCCAGTAGCACCTTAGAGACCAACTAAGTTTGTCATTGGTATGAGCTTTCGTGTGCATGCACACTTCTTCAGATACTTCAGAGTCTTCTTCGGGTATCTGAAGAAGTGTGCATGCACACGAAAGCTTGTACCAATGACAAACTTAGTTGGTCTCTAAGGTGCTACTGGAAGAATATTTGTTTTTTAAATTTCGTTTTGACTACACCAGACCAACACGGCTACCACCTGTAACCAGTGATTTCTGTTATTTCCTTAAACACCCTTTGCCAGAAAAATCGTACATATTTACACCCCCACCACATGTGAACATAATTCCCGGTTTCCTGGCATTCCCCGGAGACTTAGTGTAACAATTTCACCTATTTTTTTCTTTTTTTGCGGAGGGGGGAGGGCATCACTAGTCCTCTGTAACTTCACAGTAAAGTCCATATTTCTCTATTTTGAACGAAGCAATGCTATTGCGATGGATCTTTGAAATTTCCAGGACTGATTTTCCTAAAGGAATTCTGTGCCAAATGTTTTCCTCTTTGAAATACGGACGTTGTCATCCTTGTCACCAGAATCTTCTTCATCGTCACATTGATTGAGATTCCTGTATTGCAGGGGGTTGGACTAGATGACCCTCGGGAACCTTTCCAACTCTGTGATTCTATGTATCTAATTAGTTTATATGCTGTTCAGTTTCCAAAGGAACATGTACAAGAGGAACTAGTGTGTTCAGCTCAGATGCTTGCATCCGATGGAATGGATTCCAGCCTAAGAAAGCTGATGCCACAATAAATTTATTAAACTTAAAGGTACCGTACAACTCTTTGCAATGCACTCAACACCATTTATGGTTTGAAACATGTAATATACGTAGTCTATGCAACAAAACTTAAAAGTGTATCACATTTCACTCTTTTTCTAGTTCCCTGGCTGTGCAGATTTGGAAGCTTGTAAGAAGGCAACCTAATTCCTGTATAAATCATAGCATTCCACATATTTTCAGAGATAGCACGGTAAACACACTATAACCTGCGTTTTTGTCATTTGCCTCGCTTATTCATTAATTCCATATTATCCAAAATGGGATCAGTTTGAGACAGTCAACTAAAGCTGAAAATCAGAACACAAACAGTTATTTTCTGCTATCACTTGGCAGGTTGTTGTGTGTCAATTTGAAACAGCTGGTCCCAGTGAGTTAAACTGACTTTAATATCCGGAATATATCACCAAGGGGATCACTTATTAAATAAGAGATGTGATCTTAGATTTCAGTCATGGGTTATTATTCAAAATTGTTTTGTCTTGACAACAAATTGCAGCTTTTGACATCCAGGTTTTTATCTAGCATTTTTTAATATTGTGGTAGTTTATTAGAATCATAAATATTAAGATATATCAGAGTTTTTTTATTTCAAAATTTCACTGGAAACTAATATTTCCCGTTCTCCCCCACAACCCACTTTTTGATGACAGTGAAGATATAATATAACTTGATAGAAATTTCTAAGCAGTGCTTTATCTAAATACTGCTTCTCTTTCTGCTAGAAAAAGCACACGACTCAATGTTAGTATAATTAAACATTTTTTCAATCATGAATATAAATTTGCTTTGTGTATATAGACACTCATTTCATGCTAGCATATTATTCTGCCTCATATTGCATTTATGTTTAATAGTTCAGCGGTAACCTTTAAAAATAGTATTAATATGTTCAGTTCTCAGTTTATTAATTTAGCTTCTCTGACAGTGGTATATAGTGGTATATATGTCCCTGCTTTCAACACTTACAGCATCACATTAGATAGTCTGTGGCTTAGAAAATAATAATATAATAATAATTTATTACTTATACCCTGCCCATCTGGCCAGGCCTCCCCAGCCACTCTGGGCGGCTCTCAACAGAATATTAAACACGATAAAACATCAAACATGAAAAACTTCCCTAAACAGGGCTGTCTTCAGATGTCTTCTAAAAGTCAGGTAGTTGTTTATTTCCATGATATCTGATTATGATGTTACACAGGGTGGGTGCCACTACCGAGAAGGCCCTCTTCCTGGTTCCCTGTAACCTCACTTCTCAAAGTGAAGGAACTGCCAGAAGGCCCTCAGAGCTGGACCTCAGTGTCTGGGCTGAATGATGGGGGTGGAGATGCTCCTTCAGGAATACAGTACTGGGTTGAGGCCATTTAGGGCTTTCAAGGTCAGCACCAACATTTTGAATTGTGCTTGGAAACGTATTGGGAATCAATGTACGTCTTTCAGGACCAGTGTTATGTGGTCTCGGCGGCCACTCCCAGTCACCAGTCTAGCTGCCACATTCTGGATTAGTTGTAGTTTCCAGGTCACCTTCAAGGGTAGCCCCACATAGAGCGCATTGCAGAAGCGGGAGATAACTAGAGCATGCACCACTCTGGCAAAACAGTGTGCAGTCAGGTAGGGGCTCAGCCTGCGTACCAGATGGAGCTGGTAGACACAGCCCTGGACACAGAATTGACCTGAGCCTCCATGGAGAGCTGTGAGTCCAAAATGACTCCCAGGCTGTGCACCTGGTCCTCCAGGGGCATAGTTATCCCATTCAGGACCAGGGAGTCCTCCACACCCGCCTGCCCCCTGTCCCCCCAAAACAGTACTTCTGTCTTGTCAGGATTCAACCTCAATCTGTTAGCCACCATCCATCCTCCAATCTTGCAATTAAGTGAGCCAATTAGTTTTTAGCAGCCATTCAAGGTTCTTCTATTAATTTTCAAGACCCTTAACAATTTGGGTGCAGGATACCTGAAGGACCACATAGTTCCTTAAATCCCTACCCAATTACTGAAGTCCAAAGTGCTCTGGGTGATGCTTCTGGTTCTCCCTCTCACCATTTCCCCCTCACAACAACCCTGTGAGGTAGGTTCAGCTAAGAGACAGTGATTGGCCCAAGTTCACCCAGCAAGCTTTATTGCTGCAGAGATGGATTTAGGGGAGTGTGAGCGGTTCTGTCACACCAGGTGTGGAGCCTTGGGGGTGCCACAGCTATTATTTAGAATGGAGCGAGAGAGGCAGAGTGGTGCTGAATTTTGAGGTCGCTGAAATTTGAGAAGCCAAGGTCCGCCACTGCTGGCTGAGTAGGTGTCAGGGAATGGCCTGGATCTGAAGATTGGGAAATGCAGTCACAGGCAGATCAGCTTATCTCAGGATATCCGCGCCCCCCCTGCCTCCAGCATTTTCAAAAGCAGAGAGAGGCAGACACAGAAGCTGAACAGCTTAGAGAGGAGCTACCAGCTACATGATAATGACAGGAGAACCAGAAGGGAGGAGACAGCTAGGAGAGACGTCAATCGAGAGTATGGGGGACCCCTTCTCCCATGACTCCGAGGCCTGAATGTATCAGAGAACAAAGGAGGTGGGGGGGGGGAGGAATTTCCCGTTGGTGCCTTTCTTGCTGCAGAAGTTAGAAGGAGGGGTTAGAGTAGGGAACTGCCCTCCTTGCGGAGAACTGTGCATTTGTGATCACAACATGAAGCTGTAATAAGAGGACTATAAATCTATCAACTGCTCGTTAATTCTTATCTGTGAAGTAACCAAAGGGAGGGGGAAGAGTCTCCGTGCTTGACAGTAGGGAATTGCACCCTGATGTCCCAGCTCCTAATCCAAAAGTCTAACCACCACACAACACCGGCTGGGATAGCAGGCTTGAAGATTAGTTGGACCCAGAGATGCCTTTGCAAAAGAAATTATGGGAGTGGTTCAATTTCATGAGCATTGAAATTGCTCAGCATTGGCTGAGAAGACTGCCCAAGGTTCCATAGTCAGAGCAATTTCAGTGTTTAGGTTTATCATACCCACTTCACAGGCCATGCTACAACTCCACCAAACATGCAAGGAATCTGCATCTATATATATATAAATGTAAACTGGGGATGTGTGTTCGTCTACAATGTTCAACGAAACCGCTTGACCAATTTGCATTCAAATTTAGACACAAAGTCAAATGTGACTACGAAAGCAAGCCCATGCCATTTTCAAAGACAGATGTCACACGTAAAACCCCAAAAACCACATGTTCCAGAACTCACAAATCAGATGAAAGTGCATGCTGGGAGCACAGGAGAGGTTGCAAAACAGCACCCTCTAGTGAAGGCTACACTGGTACTGCACCTAGGAAAACTTCCCTGTCCACAGCACCGCGGCACGGCTTTCCAGACTGGGCCGTGTGGAGGGGGGGCTCGCCTGGATGGGGGATGGGGGAGGAGGGGGCGGGATAGGTAATGGGTCGGAACAGGGTGGGGCCAATCACAGGGATGAGCCAGGGAGGAGGGGCTGGAATGTAAAACAGGGGGACTATGAAGGTGAGGTGAGTCTGAAGGGGGACTCTGAGGCTCCATTTAACAGACTGAGCCACAGCAACACGTGGCAGGGCCAGCTGGTGATTTATAGAAAGCTTCCGACTTGCAAACTTTCTTGCACGTGATGTATCTTATTCCTCTTGTAAAGGTAATGATAATGGAGAATTTTTGATGCAAAGTTGTTAAAGGCAAATATGACCCATTCAGACAAATTAAAATAAACAGAATTAGTGCTGCTGATCCCTTATTTTCAAATCTGAAAGATGACAGCTATGCGCTGGGTGGATCTTTGCACTCCGGTGGCGCATGTGCTAAAGACAGCCCTGCCCTCAACCTGGTCAGTGCAATTGGCGTTAGGAAAAAAGATCCCATTCATGCCATTTGTGGTCTCTCTCCCTGCCCCAAATATTAACTGTTATGCAGGGGAGGAGAATTTCATAGGAGCTGTAGCTGGGAGGTAAGCTACATCCATCCTTGGCATGCTGTAATCCTGATAACACCCATTAAATTCCACTTGCCTGATATTTAATTTTTTTAATAAAAAAACACACACACATGAGCATGTCATGTAGTTAGTAAGGCAGATACATTTTAGTGGCAATGAAGATTATATTACCCAAACAGTGGAGGCCACCTAGATCCCACTCAGTTGTAGAGTTGCTGAATTACAACTTATTACTAAACTTAAAACTATGGAGAGACCTGGTCTGAATAGAGATATTGGATTCTTGTCTCATTACATATGCTAAAGCAATTTTTGGTCATCTGCATACTACCCCTTGCTTTTACCTGTAGGATTAATTGCAGCCTTTATCAGTCGTCAACAAGTTTACCATACCCATTGAGTCATTTAGTTTACCATCACCCATCTCCCACGACCCTTCTGAGGAAAAACCCCACCCCACCCTCCCACTATATATAAGGGTCTGGTGACTTCTGTTTCAGTGTATCTGAAGAAGTGTGCATGCACATGGAAGCTTATACCCAGAACAAACTTAGTGAGTCTCTAAGGTGCTACTGGACTTTTTAAATTTTTATTTATTTTGACTGCGTCAGACCAATGCGGCTACCTACCTGAATTGTAGAGTGGTTAAGGAGCTAAAATGAACCAAGTGAAACCCTATGCATCTCTGTGCAAAAAGTAAACCACACTGAGTTCAGTTAAAGCTAACCTACTCCTAGCTGTGTGTGTGTAGAATTGCAACTTTTATGTGTCGTTTACGATGAATTGCTAATAGGGACACGAGTGGCATTGTAGCAGTTTGAATCTGTGCAGGGGTGAGCTCCTGTCGCTTTGTCCCAGCTCTTGCCAACCTAGCAGTTTGAAAGCATACCAGCGCAAGTAGATAAATAGGTACCGCTGTGGTGGGATGGTAAACGGAGATGAGTGCCAAACCCCCTAATGGAATTAGACTGGACTTAACCATCCAGGGGTCCTTTGCCTTTACCATGATAATAATGAAGTGATGGACTCCACTGTGAATTTATGAAATAGGTTTTTGGGGAAGCTATTTGTATGGAGGGATGTGTCTTTTTCAATTCTATGACTTTCATATATTCTGTCCACAATTTTGTCCTGGAAGTTGAAGGCACACAAGCTTCTGATAGAGTTCAGTTGTACAGTTGTACCTTGGAAGTCAAACGGAATCTGTTCTGGAAGTCTGTTCGACTTCCAAAATGTTTGAAAACCAAAACCTGGGTTCTGATTGGCTTCAGGAAGCTCCTGCAGCCAATCAGAAGCCACAGAAGCCCCGTTGGACGTTCGGCTTCCAAAAGAACGTTCAAAAACCGGAACACTCACTTCCGGGTTTTGATCATTCGGGAGCCAAAACGTTCAAGAACTAGGCTGTTTGAAAACCAAGGTACAACTGTATAATGCAGCAACAGCATTGCTCAGGAACTATTTTCAGAACAGTCCGAGTTGTACACCAGGCAACTAGCTTGCATTTCAAACATCCACTGTTGCGTTCAGTCCACGTTATCCTGCATCACGATGAAATAAATCAACCCATTTTCCACATGGGCATCTCCTACACATTCTTTTAAAATGTATCTTTATCCACCTTCACTTCAAATTACTCTGAGACTTCTGAGTCAGCTGTCCTCCTTGCCTTCCTAAACCAGGACATTTCTGCTGCTGGATTTCTGATTACCACATGTTGTAAATTGCACCTGCTGCAGATTCCATCATTCCTTTGATTGTTCTTTGAACTGATCTTAACTAATTCCATCCTCTAAGGAGTCTGAGGAGGAGGCAGCCTGGAAACTGCTTCTTTGATGTTGCTAAATAGTATCACTGCTGATTTCCTTAAGGGTGAGTTGGCAAACAGTTTCGGTAGGCATAATTCTTTAAAATATCCTGTCGGAATAGCTCTACTAAACCACTTTTTACATATGACTGTACAGGGAGAGGATTTTTTTTGAAGCATAAAAAAGGCAGAAATGGAATGGAACAGGGAAAAATATATATGAAAGTGACATGGCCAGAACATCAATAAGTTCATCCATCCCTTGCCTCCAGAGGACACAGACAAACTGACGCTAGATCCCAGGGATGTGGGAGCTTTTTGTCAGCCTACTATTAATGTACTTACATGCCATAAGACCATGCCTCCCTATAAATACAAGAAGCATAGGAGCTTAAATAAAGGGAGCTGTAGGAAGATAAAGAACACTAATCTACTCTCCAGTTTTCGAAAACAGAGAAGTCTTTCGTTGGGGAGATGGCCTAGGTCCAGAGAAATGATGTATCAGCATGGAACATTAGTGTTTGCCTTTATTTAATGCTGTAAATATCTGACCCAGGGTGTGTGGGGTGTTAGGGGAGGGGTAGTATCTCTGGTGGGGGACATGCTGTGCTCCTTCTGGGGCCATTGTCCACCTTTGCTCCCCACCCTGCACTCAGCTCTCACCTGTAGCTTCTAGAAGCTGTCAGCATATGACAGGGGACACACACTGGGACATGGCTTCAACTGGCCAGGTAAACCAGGTGAGGGCAGCCGATGGGTCTCAAACACCGGGTGAGATAGGGATTTCCTCTTGCATGTGAAGACAGCCTCTGGTGGATTGAGTGGGTGAGACCAATCGTGGGTCCAATAGTCAAGAAGACAGTTTCTACACATGCTTATTTTATTTATGATTTTCAGTTTTATACATTTGAATAACTTTAGAATCATTTTGACATTTCAAAACTCGACTTCCTTCCTCCTCTTTCTGCTGTTCATTAAATTTACTTTTTAAAATTTCTTCATATTCCAAATTAATTGGAATTTGCTACCAAGGAGTGTGGTGGAGTCTCCTTCTTTGGAGGTCTTTAAGCAGAGGCTTGACAGGCATATGTCAATAATGCTTTGATGGTGTTTCCTGCTTGGCAGGGGGTTGGACTGGATGGCCCTTGTGGTCTCTTCCAACTCTATGATTCTATGATTCTATAACTTAATTTACTCATTTATTCATCTACTTTAAATATATACTCTTATAAAACTGCAAGTTATTACAACGATCCTGCCAATGTTCTTATCTGTTTACAGTTTATTTGTAAATATTCAATAGACCATTTCCATTCTTTTATAAAAAGTTTCTTATCTTAATTTCTTATTTTTTCTGTAAGTTTCACCATTTCTGCATATTCCACAAGTTTTTGTATCCATTCCTTCTTTCGGTGGGACTTTTTCTTCTTTCAATTTTTGGGCAAGTAACATTCTTGCTGCTGTAGCTGCGTACATGAATAAATTTCTATACCGTTTGGGTAGTTCTGTCCCTATAATTCCCCAAAGGAAAGCTTCTGGGTTGTTGTTTTAACAAAGGTTATTTTAAACATCTTTTTCAATTCATTATATATTATTTCCCAGTAAGCTTTAACCTTACTACAAGACCACCGCATATGATAAAAAGAACATTTTTTCTCTTTACATTTCCAACACATATTTGATTTTGTTTTATACATTTCTAAACATGCTGTAGTGAGGAACAGATGCAGCTAATGACCTGGGAAGGTAGCCCAGGTAGGAAACAACAACAACAACAACAACAACAGATAATGGGCTTTCAATATTCACCTGCTAGATCACCACCCCAGTGTAAGAAAAGGCAAGGATGTCATTACTAGCTTTCAGCATTGAAATGCCTGTCCAAAACTTACATCCAACCTACAATTAGGAATTCCCTTTTCCGAAGTAACTGTTTCCTAACACAGTGCAAAAATGGGGAGGCATTAGTCCCTAAGCATAGCTGCATTTATCCAAAAGTTGTGCAGAAGAGGCTCAAACGTGAAACAACCAGGATCTCATATGGCTTTTTCCATAGATGACATGCCAAATGGCCTTGTATTTGGATAGGAAGGAGTGTGGATAAGTAGAGTGAAAAACAAGCACACACCCTGATTATTTTATTATTTCTTGTAATTTTATTATTAAATTCATACCTTGCCCTCCTTCCCATAGGCATTCAGTGGTTCTAATGTGCACGAATGGATAGAGAAACACATACATGCAGAAATTGACTGGGCTTTCAACGGGTGAAGTGGGGTGTTGCGGCCACATGGTTCCTGCCATAAGAAAGCTCCCAGCTGCATAGAACCGGCCCTGTGATGCTGCTGAAATACATCCTTTGCATTCTGCAACCTTCACTCGTGCGCATGAACGCACATAATCTGACAGCTCCAAAAAGGCAAAGCAGTGTGGCGCCTGGAGTTTCTCTGTCCTCTCCAGGTTTCCTCCAACAATACTTGGCTCGAGTTCAGCGACTGACAAAGCTCCTGAACCTCCTCCCCTTATATATCTGTCTTGTCTCCCAGGGTAGGAGAAGTCTATTTCTGGCTCTCTGTCAAGCTCCCCACAACATCCTTTTACCACACAACAATACTGAAGGAAGGAATGCATAGTTTTGCTTTGATTTCCACAGAGAATAATAACTCTTCCCGTTTCCCCCCCCCCCTAGTAGGTGACAGATGACTCGCCAGAAGTCACCCATTCCTTTATTTTGACCTCTTTTTCACCTTCTCTTTCCCCACCCACCGCCAACTAATATTCTAGCCTATTGCAGTGTAGGCAATTATTCTGTCTACAGCTCGTGAGAAACCCTCTGTTTTTCAACTTATTTTCAGCTGCAATCGTGGATAGAAAGCTGTTTCATGTAGAGTTGAATCACCGGTCCATGTTGCTGATATGATCTATACCAGGGGATCATAGCCTGTAAGCCTCCTAGTGTTGTTGGACTCGAATTCCCATCAGCCCCCAAAGGCATGGCCTTTAGTCAGGGGTGGTGGGAGTCATAGGCCATCTGTTGAGTGCCACGTTGGTGACCTCTGTTTTCACTGATGCATATTTTAGTTGTTATAAATAACTAAACCAGGCGAAGGCTGCCAATGGGCCTCAAACCCTTGGCGAGTTAGGGACTTTCCCTGCA
This sequence comes from Zootoca vivipara, assembly GCF_965207765.1. Taxonomy (NCBI): domain Eukaryota; kingdom Metazoa; phylum Chordata; class Lepidosauria; order Squamata; family Lacertidae; genus Zootoca; species Zootoca vivipara. The sequence continues at coordinate 16,239,555 of NC_142586.1, forward strand.
TGCAAAGGCAGGCTCCAGCAGATTGAGTGGATGAGACCCATAGAGGGTCCGATGGTCAAAAAGGCGGTTTCTGCAAATGCTGTAGAGGGAAGTGAGGGGCAGATGGGGCTCATCAATCTGGGAAGGTAAATGTAACGGATGAGCCCCAGGATGGAAGATTTATTACACCCTGGATTAGAAAGAGTTAATCCACTTCCAGCATAACTGACAGCGCATCTTTAAGAGGCGGGACAGTGCCTGGTTTAAAAAGGAGGGAATAACCATTTTGGCAGTTGGAAGAGGGGGAGTGTGGTGATGAAGAGGGAAAAAGAAGGTTGTGGGGCCAGGATAGTGGTGGTTTAGTTTAGGCTTAGGATAACTTGTAGTTAAAGTCTGACAGAGTTAATGTATAATGGTAACTAGGCTTGTAAACCTATGCATCGTTAAGAAAAGAAAAACCTATGTTCTCAAGTAAATAAAATTCATCTTCTTTTTGTGCCAAAGAGTATCGTCTTGGTTATTCCAGCAGCGTACAGTATTAAAACTCACAGAGGTGGAGACTCAGAAAAGGGCACAACTTCCCTAAGGAAGAGGGAATAATTTGTGTCCTAGAGTCACACAGGAAGGGCAGTATGGTGAAAACCTAGAGTGCCACAAGTTTGCCAGGGTGATATGGCAGACTGATACAGTGGGGATCTGAGTTGAGGGAGTCCCTGTTCTGTAGGCAAGAGGTTGTTCATTCAAATAGCCCTGAGTGTTTGTGACGTCAGCCCACGAAAGCTGGAATTAGACTCTCTTTACTGAGAAGCCCAGAATTGAGGGGTTTATTTTAAGGCATAAGGAATTGAGTGAGGATTGCTTAACCCCTGTACCTTTTCGTCTCATAATCTATTGGCAACGTCGGCGAGGGGGTTCATCACAGTAGTCATCTAGGAGAAGGAAACTCCGACCCTAAACCTCTGCTAACTTGTGGGATATCTTTGGGAGAAGCAAAGGTTCATGCGTAAAACCCGACACAAATCTGGAGTGGAGTCCTGAAGACGGTTGGATGGGACCTTGTTTACCTTTCTCCAGCAACTCCTGCAGCTAAGCTGGTGCCAGACATATCGCTCTGCTTTCCTTTGGACCACACCGGCGAGGCAGAGAATGGAATCTTGTCTTCTGCGCAGTCCAGGATCACCATACACACTGCCCAGGCTTGCGCCCTGAGGAATTGACTTTGGTCCTGCTAGTGCAGCAGTTTGACCAGAAGGTGTTGAATTTCTGTACATTACTGTTAATGAATTTCTGTAAACCACATGCAGATTGATTTAGTTTGTGATTCACCCCCCCCCGAGCTGCAGTCCATTGTCTCTCGAGACAGACGGATGCCAACGATATATCTAGAAACCACACTCAGATTTCATCTTAAGTGATGAAGGATGGTCTACAGGAAAGCCAGCATCCAAACAAACAAACAAACAAACAAACAAACAAACAAACAAACAAAGGAATCCCATTACACCATGTAGAGCTGATTTTCTTGAAATTATGGTTTGGTTTAATATAGAGGGTAAGGATATGGGTGAGAAAGTCCTTGTTTCAAAAGTTACTTCAGCTAGGCACGCTCTCTGTCTCAGCCCTACATCAGCATAATGAAAGTACAAAGGATAAAACTGAGTTATCTTATAGATTTTCTGTAAGCAGGGCTTTTTTCCCAGCCAGAACTCACCAGAACTCAGTTCCAGCACCTTTCAGGTGGGCGCCATTGCCATTATAATAGAACAAGGGAGGTGTTCCAGCACCTTTCCCCCCCCTAAAAATAAATATTACTGGCTGTTTTAGTTGTTTCAACACTATGAAGTCCTCTGTTTAAAATGTATTTATCTAAAATATTTCCACCCCAACTTTCTACACCAAAATCTCATTTTTCTTCTTCAACTTCTTTTTAATTTTTATACAGACATACAATCACACTATACACACACACACACACACACACACACACATACTGAAACATACCAATGTTTACTTTATAAGCACTCTATAGTCCATAAATATCAAAAATCAATACTATATAGCATCTTTCATTTCATTAGCAAAAAATTAATAATGAGCATATTAGGAGTCTCGGTTATTCATTTAATTTCATTCTCCATATGGACGGACAATATTACTATACAGATCCTTCTATATAAGCTAATCTTTTAAGACTGCAATCCTACGTTTCCAAGCACAATTCAAAGTGTTGGTGCTGACCTTTAAAGCCCTAAACGGCCTCGGTCCAGTATACCTGAAGGAGCGTCTCCACCCCAATCGTTCTGCCCGGACACTGAGGTCCAGCACCGAGGGCCTTCTGGCGGTTCCTATGTTGTGAGAAGCCAAGTTACAGGGAACCAGGCAGAGGGCCTTCTTGGTAGTGGCACCCGCCCTGTGGAACGCCCTCCCGTCAGATGCCAAAGAGAAAAACAACTACCAGACTTTTAGAAGACGTCTGAAGGCAGCCCGGTTTAGGGAAGCTTTTAATGATTAATAGATTATTGTATTTTAATATTCTGTTGGAAGCCGCCCAGAGTGGCTGGGGAAACCCAGCCAGATTGGCGGGGTATAAATAATTTGTTGTTGTTGTTGTTGTTTTTGTTATGCTGTTTGCTTTGAGGAAGCCCCGTTGAATTCAGTGGGACCTACTTCTGAGAAAACAAGATTAGGCCGCAGATCACTTCTTTCAAAAAGTCTTAATTCTGTTAAACTCTCTGTGATATGGTGTCCTACTCTCTCAAACGTCTTTCCTCTCATTGCTTTAAAATACTGACCCTTGACACATCTCATTGTGCTTCTCTCAATAGAAAGTGCCTGCCTTTTTTGACCTTTCTGACCTCTGTGATCTTTAAGCCACTCCGCTCCATGCAACTATTCTAAAGTTCCCTTATGACTAACCTATATAATCCTCTAGCCAGTGATTTAACCTGTGCAGGCTAAGTTCAGAAGAAAAGCAAATTGAATTAAGGAGGGCATCAAGTGGGAGCGATTAGAAAAAACGGTTAACTTCCCAATGAAGGCAATTTCAAGGAATTGACAGGATGACTCATTAGTGTTTTTAAAAAGCATGTGATTGGCTCTCATTAAAGCTTTACAAAAAACAAGTTGCTTTTTATTAAGATGTATCGAAACGAAAGCTGGAAAGCTAGAGATAAATATCTTTATTTCTCTTTTTAAAATAATAATATTTTATTCTTTTTTTCCAAATAGAAAGTTGCATTTGTTACTCAACAATTACAATCCAATTCAACAAAACTAGTGATTTTCCACTCACCCAACATCGATGTTTATAACCTAAATTCCATACAATTGCATTTTAAGGTTTTGTCTTATCTAATTCCATCCTCTTTAATGTGTTTCTTAATACAGTATATTATTCTATTTACTTACACGTCAACCCCCACTGTGGTCTTCTCATATGGGAAATAACTTTTCATTAAGACTAGAAAAAGTTTCAAGTCTTCTTTAAAAGATTCTAAATTTGTACCTTTTATCAGTGCCATCAGTTTTGCTATCTCTGCGTATTCCAAGACTTTCACCAACCATTCTTACTTTGAAGGTGCTCTCTCCTCCTTCCATTTCTGTGACAGAGAATCCTTGCCACTGTAGTCACATACATAAATAACATTGAGGCTTGGGGGGGGGGGGGATTTCGCTGTCCAGTATCCCCAGTAGGAAGGATTCTTTCTGACCTCTTGGGAAAAGCCACTTTATTTATTTTTTCTTAATTTCATTATAGATCTTGTCCCAAAAGACCTTTGCCTTCCTGCAGGCACACTACACATGATAGAATGGCCGCTCACAGTCCTTACATTTTCAACACTTGCTTGATAAGTTTTTTTTTTTTACATTTGAGCTAGCTTCTTTGGGGTTAATCGCCATCTTGAAATAATTTTCTTTTTCAGCCATTTTAAAAAAATCCTTCTGTAGTTCTGCTTTCTGTTGTTCTGCAGTGGGACACCAAACACAATGCCAAGGCTATAGAAGCAAGTCTGTTTACCTTCTTTTAACAGTATCCTGAGATCTATAGATGATTGCCAACATACTAGGAACCTGAGGCCTTTCTAGTCAACTCTTTGCTGTACAGACTGATTTCACAACAGGTGAAACAAGGCAACTTGCATGAAACACAAAGTTACTTTGAAATATATACAATGGTACCTCGACATCCGAACGACTTGACTTCCGAAGTCTACAACCCCGGAAGTCTTTTCACCGCGTGCGGCCTGCGCAGAAGCGGTGCACATGGTCGGCGCATGTGCAGAAGTGCGAAAACGCGTGGAACGGATCGTCTTCGTAAGTCGAGGTACTACTGTATCACAATGAGCGTTTTTTCATGATCTGAAGGCTTGTATGGAAGCAAGTATAGAGCTGGCAAACTCCCTAATGGGTCACGCAAAGGCGAGATTCCAAATCTAAAGGTTAGATTTACGTTTCTGTGTGGATCTCAGAAACACTAACCTAGCTATTCTGAAAAAGCAGGTGACTCTCCACTTACATGGGGGTTATGCTCGGGGGTTATGAAATCGCGTAAAGTGGAGAGCATCCTCTAAACACCCTTTAAGCTCTCTCTCTTCAATCCAACCCAATAACTATGTATCCAAAAATATCTACAACTAGAACTGAAGTTCTGGGGCTAGCAGGAGGCTGGAGGATGCCCATGAGAGTGGCTATTGATGATGAAGATGATGTATAGGTGGTATCTTACACCGGTAAAACTAGCTAAGATTTATCATAAACAGGATAATAAATGTAAGAATGTGGAAGGAACCTTTTACCATATGTGGTGGACATGCCCCCAAGTAAAGAGCTTTTGGGATAAGATTTATAATGAATTGAAGAAAGTGTTGAAAAACACGTTTGTTAAGAAACCAGAAGCTTTTTTTACTTGGGATAATTAGAGAGGAATTACCTAAGAAAGATATTATGTTTTTTTCTGTATGCCACAACAGCAGCTAGAATAGTATTAGCAAAGAATTGGAAAACTGAAGATGTACCTACAGTGGACGACTGGCAGTTGAAGCTGATAGAATTTATGGAACTGCCCAAGCTGATTGGGAGACTCCGGGACCAGGGGGAAGAATCGGTGGAAGAAGATTGGAAGAAATTTAAAGTTTATTTAGAAAAGAATGGTGAGATTAGTAGTTTTTATTAAAAGATTTGGAAGTACAAGGAGGTTGTAGAAGAGTATTAGTTGAGTTATTATATATTAAGATTTAGTTAAGTGTTGTTATTGTATTGAGTTTTAAGATCTAATTAGAATAGAGTTGTATTTTGAGATAATTATAAGAGATTTATAATATTGATAAGTTAGCAAGAGTTATAATATGTTTAGATAATTATTAAAAAGATTGGAATCAAGATATGGACGTACCGGTACTAAGGAAGTAATATAATGAAACGTAGTTGGGAGGGATTGGAGGAAGTCAACAAAGATAGAATTTTTTTGATAGAAGATTGTTTTGATATTTTTATTGTAGTGTTTCTAATTTGTTTTTGTGTGTATCTTGTGTGCTTTTTTGTGTTGTATGTTTTATGTTGTAAAACCAATAATTTTTTTTTAAAAGAGAGTGGCTATTGTTGCTGTGCTACCCTGCACACCAGCTGTTAGGTGGGGAGACTGAGCAGCATAAACAGAGCCCCGCTTCACCTCTTATCTCTTTGGGGCTTCCTCCACTCTCACACCGATATCCCCTTCGAGCTCCGAGAGGGTCTGCTTGTGAGACATGAGGGTTCCCTAGCTCTCTCCCATGTGCTTGAGGTGTTAAGGAGACAGAAGAGAACAGTGACTGTGGTCAAACTTCAAGGAAACAAGCTCTCCATTATTATTGGCATCTCCTTTCCTGGGCTGCTTCAACTCCTGAGACTCTACAGCAGCCTTTGCGTGTCAACCCATTGCCCCAGATGATGGAGACTACAACATGCAGTAGCAGCAGCAGCAACAGCAGCAACAGATAGCATGAGAACTGAGGCATAATTTTTTTGAAGTGAACATGCATGAGGCCCGGCCATTTTTCCTGACATTCTTAGAATCATTAAAATTAAGTGCAAATTTTATGCAACTATTTTATGCAAAGTTTATTGCAAATGGCATACTTTTCATTTCGTCACATGGATGACAAATCTATACTGGTGTTTTGCGTGTCGAGGTCACCGGATTCCCCCCAATAAATTCACACACACACGTTAATTAAGTTTTAAGGTTTTTGGCATTATTTTGGCCACAACTTTATTAAAATACAATCAAATGTGAGTGGTTGCTTAGGAATTGGTTAACCCATCTGTCCCCCGCCCTGGGACAGATTCTGCACTGACTTCCTCTAGGCATTTTGTGGAAGTCAGTAGGTAAACATTCCTTGAGGGAGGTCAGAGCCGGGTACAAGGCCCTTCTTTTGTCCTCCCTCGAATGTTCCCCGAGGCTCAATTTGCTCTGTGTTAGCCCCAATCCCCTAACGGGGTACTGACGAGAGCCCTTCGAGCCCCAGGATTCCTTTAACGGAATACCTCTATAAGCAGCAGCAATTTAGAGTAACTTTCCAGCCTTTCCATACTCCTCTTTCCAGCCAATCTCTTACCAGCCAATCTTAACCAATGCCTAACCACCAACCTTACAAGTTGTGACGATTTGCTATGCAGCAGGCAAAAACCAAATGCCAACAGCTAATCAGCCAGATGGCAAAATTCCTACCGGGCTTCTGCCCCAAGGCAGGCGACCCCATGACAGGCACAGCAATGTCAATTTGCAAAGCATCCTTTAAAAAGGAGGTGGGCGGGCGGGAAATCCGAAGCGCTTGGCAAAAGTGAAACCAATATAGTCACGCAGAAGGCTTTTATAGGCTAGGGGCCGACCCTTACTCCAACCTGCAACAAGCTTTTCTACCCAGCAACAGCACCAAAATGCCCAGTCATCCCGTGGCCATTTTGCCTAATCTGCCTAGCAACCCCAGGGTCATCCTGATTCCCCTCCCGCAACGTGTGCTCTCCATCCATAATTGGAGAACCCGTTAAATCACTCTGCCTTTCATATCTGAAGGCCAGATGAAAAATAAATCCAGAAAGCTGAAATATATGTCAGGAACATTGTAAAGTACATTACACAGTATACTTGTTGTGTCCAAATATATGTCTACCTGATTTAGACATAGCTGCCAAGTACCCCGTTTTCTCCAGGAAAACCCCGATTTTACTTACCTTTTCCCGGTGGTCCCCTGTATCACTTCGTCTCCCGTTTTTCTCCGTTATTTTCTCCTGCCGGCAGCCATTTTTTTTCTTTCCGATTTGCCCTTCTATGGGCACCAAAAATGGCCGCCGCCGGCTTCAAAAGTCGCATCTACGCATGTCCGGAAGTGCATAGACACGACTTCCGGTGTCGCCGGCGGCCATTTTTGGTGCCCATAGATGGGCGGAGCGACACCGGAAGTTGCGTCGACGTACTTCCTGACATGCGTACAAGCGACTTTCGAAGCTGGCGGCGGCCATTTTTGGTGCCCATAGAAGGGCAAAGCGACACCGGAAGTTACATCGACGCAACTTCCGGTGTCACATGGCTGCCGGTCCCGGATTCTGCAGTCCGGGACTTGGAAGCTAAGGATTTAGACCAACTGACATTAACTGAGATTTTACAATGTATTCATCTCAATTGGAAAAGCAACAACATGCCTACACTAATGCGAAGGTGAAACTGAGATCTTCTGGACTGCAGTGGAGGGATCCCCACCCCCTCCTGCTAACATGCAAGTAGGAGGGGGATCGGGGCTGCTCTGATGGGATCCCTGTCCCTACCTGCTTGCACACAAGTAGGAGTTGGGATTGGGGCTGCTCCGATGGGGAGGCTTTGTGCTGCCTAACTGAGAGATCGCTGCCCCTCCTGCTTGCATGCAATTGACCCCCGGGCTGGACTTTGGACATGCCTGGAGTATGGTATGCATATGGCCATAGGCCTCATTTGAATGCTGGAAGTAGAACCCTCATTATGTGGGGCAGGTCTAGTACTGCTGTCTTGTTTTATTCACAGAAGCTCATACTCTATGGGGAGGACGGTGACTCATTGTAAACAGGAGCTGAGAGGCAAACTGATTTTAACTTTAATTTGAAAGCGCGCACACTGCTCCTGGACAGTCCTTTGTAGCAGCAGCCGCCGCCGCCGTGACGGTGCCGAGACTCTGGTTCTAGCACTACCCCATTTCCTCCCCTTGGTTAGGAATTCTTCTGCAGAAAGTAAAACTTTTGTGTATTTTGAAAAGTCAAAACACAGCTTAAAAATTTTGTATTCTCTGAGAGAAAGCATATTGCTTTTCTATTGACTCATGCTATGGGAATAGAACCCAGACTGCTCTATTATGAGTCTCCTACGAGAACACATAAGAACTTGCATGGGCTGAATAGCGGAGAACCAGGGGACTCAGCTGCAGTTAATTTTCATTTGCTGCTTGTATATAAATGCTTTTAATACTTAAACTAAATTCAGTTCAATTAAACTAATGTTGTTTGACATAATATTCCTTGTTCCAAAATCAATATTCCTTCATTTGACAGGCTTTTTTTTCTTGAATGCAGGATGTTTATTATTCTTAAAGCTTACCTATAGACCTGTTTTTTGTCTTGGATGATGTAAAACAGTTCTTCCTTGCACAGCCTAAGCCAGAATATAATGGGGTTCACATTTCTCTGGTAAATATCTTTAATTGTAAGATCATGTCTCCATTATAGCACCAATTTCCTATCCGATTCTCTCTCACTCACTTTTTCCTCCCCCCCCCCCCCAAAGTTCTTTCCAAGATATCAACAACAGAAGTCATGTCCCTTCAAGTGGAAGGCGATTAATACCATTCTGGAATCTTCTTTGTGGTAAACGTTTCCCCTGGATCTCTCGGCTGCTTTCAACACCATTGACCATGATGCACTTTTAGAATGACTCTGGGCTTGGGAGTTGGAGATACTAGGTTGCTGTCCTCTGATCTTGAGCCTTGTGGTCAGCAGGGGAGGCCCTGTTGGTGGTGCCACTGTTAGAAGCTGCCCAATTGGTGCTGACCTGAGAGAGAACCTTCTCAGTAATGGTTCCCCACTTACAGAATGCCTTCTCTGATGAGGTGTGTCTGTCTTCCTCGTGATTAACCTTTAGCGGATTTTTTTTAATTGTAAAAAAAACAAAACAAAAAACATGTTTGTTCATCCAGGCATTTGATTGAAAGTGCCTTAAAGGTCTAGTGTATTCACAGTCGCAGACTCACTGTTGGAGAGCTAGGTAGCAGTGGTGGCTAAGAGCGCTTTTCACCAGCTTCAGAAAAGCACCATTTGTACTGTTTCCTTGGAAAATATGCCTTAGTCTTGAACTGCATTCACATAGCAGTTTATTCTCTTTGCTCGATGTTTCCCTAGTTTCCACATTATATGTGAGCTTTCATTATACGTGAGTGGACTATAGTGGAAGTTTAGTGCTAATTTCCTTGTTGATTGCTTCCACAAAAATTCCATTTGCAACCTCCATTAACTCAGAAAATTTTGGGAGTTATGTGGCATAATTATGTGGCATCTGTAACAGTGTCAGTCCCACAATATCAAAGCAGTTGAGTGAGCCCTTATGGGGTATCTGGCTGGTAAACTGGTCCCAAGGTATTAAGGGCCACTGAGCCTAGGGCTTGCTGATCAGAAGGTCAGCGGTTCGAATCCCTGCAACGGGGTGAGCTCCTGTTGCTTGGTCCCAGCTCCTGCCAACCTAGCAGTTTGAAAGCACGTCAAAGTGCAAGTAGATAAATAGGAACCGCTACAGCGGGAAGGTAAACGGCGTTTCCATGTGCTGCTCTGGTTTGCCAGAAGTGGCTTTGTCATGCTGGCCACATGACCTGGAAGCTATACGCCGGCTCCCTCGGCCAATAATGCAAGATGAGCGCGCAACCCCAGAGTCGGTCACGATTGGACCTAATGGTCAGGGGTCCCTTTACCTTTACCTTTTTAGGTGAAAAGTAAAGGTAAAGGATCCCTGGATAACTATGGGGTTATGGAACTCATCTCGCTTTCAGGCCAAGGGAGCCGGCGTTTGTTCACAGACAGCTTTCTGGGTCATGTGGCCAGCATGACTAATCCGCTTCTGGCACAACAGAACACCGTGACGGAAACCAGAGCGCATGGAAACGCTGTTTACCTTCCCATCACAGCAGTACCTATTTATCTACTTGCAGTGGTTGCTTTTGAACTGGTTGGCAGGAGCTGGGACAGAGCAACGGGAGCTCACCCCATTGCAGGGATTCGAACCGCTGACCTTCTGATCGGCGAGCTCAATAGTAACAGCTTGAATATTGCCTTGCAGTTAAATTGTTACTGAAAGGCAACTCACGTCCAACCTCAATCGCTCTCTTCAAACTCCTGTGCTCTATCCCTGTTCTAACACATTTACTTGGGAATAAGGTACCTTGAATTCAGCCAGATGAAAGCAAGTGTGCTTGGCATCGCCAGCCTTCGACATAGTTTCATTGACTCCAGTGAGATGTTGCCTGAGCAAAGCTTTAAATTTGTTAAGACTCTCGGATTTGGCCTGGCAGGATTGTATTTTCTGCACCTTTGTTCAATTCCCAATTTAAACAAAATGACGGGTCAGGCCTCCAGCTCTTCTTCGTCTTTCCACTGCGGCACTTATAAATCTTTCGGGTCTGTTGTGCCTGGCCCTTGTCCAGAAATAAACCTGCCGAATGAAAAGTCGATGTTGGAATAATTTATCAATGTTAACAGTGGGAATCACAGGCTGAACAGTAGTTTTGTGCTGTTCCCGAGCAAAAACCACTGTGAGCACTTACCTAATTGAAATAATATGGCACATGCTCCCCATAATTGCTCTCCTTTGATAACTTTGCTTAGGTCATGTTTTCTCAGTTAATTGTAATAAAATGTATACATATATATATGAGTAATAAGGACAAGGGGCTCAGGAAAATGGGAACAGAAAGTGTGTCTTGTTTTCAGACACAAATGTTTTCTTTAAATTAATTACAATGGGAATGACAGGACTTGGCATGGATCGGGAATGTAATCAACAGCTATGATTACTGGGTAGTACGTTCAGAATGGAAGAAGCATTAGTGAAACCCAAGACGGGCCGTCTCTGTTGAGCTGCCGGGTGGGGTGGGGGAAAGCACTGAATTCTAGCCAATTCTTCATTTGCAACATGCATGAACTCTGAAGCAGGTTTGAGTTCTGTAAGGCATGCAGAGGAGGAATCCGACAGGTCCCCCTCGGAAGCCATTAAGTGGCTCTTACATCAGGGGTGGGGAAACAAGTCCTCTCTAGATGTTGTAGGACTCTAGCTCCCATCTGCCCCAACCATTATGGCCACTCATCAGGAGGAGGATGGGAGCTGTAGTGTGACAATATTCGAAGGGCTGAAGGTTCCCCACTGGTGCCTCTTAAATAATGACCTGTATCCACTTCCCGGCTGGAAGGCAAAGCACATGGCAAGTGAGTTAGGAGGACTGGAGCTCCAATTCATAGCTACTTTGTTCATGGTTTCATGGGGATTGCACTATGTGACTCTGCCTAAAATATATATATTCAGATTTGCTTTCTGCACTGGCTATCAATTAGTTTCCGGGCCCAAATCAAAGGGCTGGTTTTGACCAATAAAGTTTGAATGGCTCAGGACCGCAATACCTCAAGGACCGCCTCTTTCCATATGAACCTGACCCATATGAACTATTAAACTAGGCCCTTCTTCCAGGGCCCCCTCCTCGAGAGGTCCGGGGGGTGGCAACATGAGAACGGGCCTTCTCTGAAGTGGCTCCCCATCTGTGGAATGCTCTCCCCAGGGAAGTCCGCCTGGTGTCTTCATTATACACCTTTAGGTGTCATGCAAAAACGTTCTTTTTTAACCAGGCCTTTGGTTGATCTGATTTACATCCTATGCCCTTTTAAAATGTTTTTTTTGGGGGGGGGTGTTATTGGGTTGTTGTTTTTATTTTTATTATGCATTTTGTAGTTTTATATCCTGATTTTATTCTGTGAACTGCGCTGAGACCCCCAGGTATAGGGAGGTATATAAATTCAATAAATCTTCATCATCATCATCATCACCACCATCCTAGCAACAGAGAGATCACCATGTAACCACGTTCGGTTGGCTACATCCACAGTCTCCAACTTCCCCGAAAGTGTCAGGACTGTCACAAAACCCTTAAGCCACCACAGCTTCTTACTTTGTCATGTCCCAAATTCTGCAAGTGGGGAAAGGGAGCAGGGTAGGGCAGGGGCAGGGGGAAGGGGAGGAAGAGGAGGCGATCCGGCCCCTCACAGTGGCACAAAGGACTCCTAGGGAGGGGAGATGCACCAACTGTTGCTGCTGTGCTCCTCAGCTCTGCCAGCCGATAACACTCAATGCATCTGACTATAGTGATTGTGGTGGCAGGAGTAGCCCAAGGGGGCCTGACTTCTGCAGGCGCATAGGGGCCCTCTGGCAGTCATTGCCACCAACCATAGAGACCACATTCTTGGTACGGAAGTGCCCCCTTGTAAACATCTCCCATGGGTGCCTCCTCTGACCCCCAAGGCGAGCTGATGGATGCCTCACAATTTTACTACAACTCATCAAAGGCTCCGACATATAACCAAGATATTTGCCAGTGTGGAATTCTTACATACTCCTCTTGGTAACAGCCATTGGGACAGCTCGGCCAGCCCTGCCCCTTTCCCGTATTCCATCGGCCGTGCATGCATATAGGGGGCTCCGGGGGACGACCACAATGATGTAGAATAGAATCTGGGGAATGTTGGAGGGTAGGCAACATCAGGGGTCATTGACCCTTTTTTGGCCAATGGGCACATTTGGAATCTTGAGACAGCCTATGAGCACCACCAGTCACAAAAGGGATGCTACGGGGGGCATGGCAAAACACAAAATGGCTCGAGCAGGAAAGTGGCATAATGTCTGTCACACCTAAAAGAGCAGAAATACACGCAGGGCCACCCAATGGCTGCCTCACCAATGAGAAAAAGGACACCAGTCATCGCTACAGCCACAGAGAGAAGCTCTTTGCGCTTTTCCTCTGTTCAGAAAAGATGAGAGGGTGCCTCTGTTTAAGGGGTGGTGGTGGTGGTCAGTGTAGGACAACCTGAGACAGTGTCAACAGGAATGGGGTGGGAAGTCCTGACTGTCTCCCAACCCCATCTAGATTATCTCTAAGAAGTGGCAACGGCATCCCTGGGACTGCAAAGAGCAAGAGAAGCACATTTGCAAATGTCTGTAACAAAAATCTGATGCTCCCTTGCCCTAAATGAAAAAAGAAAAGAAAAAATCTAGTAGACTTAAATGGTATTGAATCAAGTCTCTGAAGGCTGATGCTTTTCACTTGGAATGATAATAGCCAGAAGCCGAGCTATTTTTATGCTTTATGATAAACAATGAATAAAACACTGTTTCTCTTTGGACATTCTGGATAAAAGACTCTCTCTCTCTCTCTGTCTGAGTTATTTATTTATTTGTTTTTGTTTAAAAGTGGTTTTTTGCAGCAAATTGTCCCCTGCTCCCCTCCCTGTGGCTGGGAATCCTTCAAAGATCCCCAAATCTGGACAGTAAATGAAAGAGAAAAGTCGAGTTACTTAAAACATCTTCCTTTGCTTCCCCCCCCCCTTAGAAATTGGCCATGCTGTGTTGTCCTTGTATATTTTGCTAGTGGGAAATGTCCCAGCTGCTTTCTTGAAAATGACGTTTCTCCCTCCAATCAACTTTCTTTTTATGTGTCGCGTCTGAGTTTGAAAAAGAAACCTGAGCTACAATTAAGACTGAATGGAAAGTTCTTTTAAATGAACTTCTTTGGCTGAAATTAGGGGACTTAGGAGAGGAAGCGTGAACTAGTTTCTGAGACATGAGCTTCCCTTTTCATTCTCAGTCCTTGCAGCACTGGTGATCAAACTCCCAGAAACCCCTGACAACTGCCATGTTTTTCTTGTGCACCTGCATTCTGTTCTACTGCATGTGCAGGCACAGGAAGTGACCACTTTTTCCCCCTTTCATTGCCTCTACATTTTGGGAAAACTCCTCAAGTGCTGAAGAGAATGTAGCACCTCTCTGGTGGACCTAGAAACCGACGAATCTTTGAACTGCGGCAAAAGAATGTCTGTTAAAATTTAAGCCCACCAAAACTGATAGCTCCGGCATTGCTGCTCATTGCGAATAAGGAAATTCTGCTCAGCTTCCTTGGCAGTCCTGATCAAAGGATTCAGCAAATCCCTTCCACACCTATGGCTCCAGAAATGGCGCTGAGAGCCTCTTTGAAAAATTCATTTTTACCTGCATCAAGGGAACATCGAAACGCTGGCATTCATGTGGTTGATTCCATAAACAAAGGCTGAACAGGGGGAAGTCTCTGCGGGCATCTCTTAGATCAGCCCTGTGCAATATGCAGCCTGTAGCAGCAGGTAAACGGTCCCTGAATTTGCAGTTCATCAAATGCTGGCCTAGCTAATAATCAATTTGTATGGCCTGCAAGTCAGCGGAACAAAGTAGTGTCGTTCATTTAAGTGGATTCAATGGTTTCTCCATTCATTTCCATGGAAGAGACAGCAGTTCTCTGGGTCCCTTCCTTTGTGCTGAGTTGTTGCTCCCCTTGAAAAGCACTGGGAAGCCATGCCATTGTGTGCACAGGAAGGTTATCCATTCAGTGTCTAGGTAGTTGAGAGATTATTGGCACAGATTCCCCTCCCCCTGAAAAATGCTTTTGTTCCAATTGTTTTTAGATTAGTATGCAGAGGCCAAGCATTGAACAACTCGAAACAATGGTTGCTTGCAGTGTTTCTAAATTAGATTAGAATATCAGCATGACACTCCACAAATGGCTGGGGGGGGGGAATGGGTTATGTGTGGTAGTTAGCATTAACACCAATGTGAAGGACACACCGAAAAGAGTGAAACTTTATTGCTAAACATGATGTCAAACTTCGTTACTGTACATCACTTCCAGACATGAAAGGGGCACTGTCGGGTCCAATTAGGCTCCATATTTTCTCTTACTGGGGCAGAGAGAGAGAGAGAGAGAGAGAGAGAGAGAGAGAGAGAGAGAGAGAGAGAGAGAGAGCTGCCTTTGCAAGTCTTGAAAATCAAATGGTTTCATGATGTTTATTAGAATCCCAAAGGGATTTGTTTTATAACAAGTAAAATGCTCCCCTGTTGTCTTTGCAACACATGAACTGTACCATAGGGCAAGATTGACTGTTGGGCTCAGAAAGCCTAAAACAATTCACTGGAAAAAATTGTCTTGGAAACAAATATAGCCGTATTGCCAAGACATGTGTGTGTGTGTGACATTTTATTTTCCTTTGCTTCAATCAGATGGTTAGAAAACATTTAAATGTGAATGACAGGCCTTTGGTGATATATTATTTATGAAATCATTTGTATATATTTTGGGGAAGAGGTATCTTCAAGTAAGACTGGGAATATCTGGAGAGCTGCTGTCAGTTAGTGTGGACAAGAAAGTTTGCCACAACTTTGAGGCGGCTAGACTGCCCTCAGCAACCTGCTTGTATCTCCTTCTTGTTGATGGTCCTGGGATTCTGCAGACCCTGGGTGAGAAAGGCATTTGGGGCCTCTTAAGAGTATGAAAACAAGTCAGGCATAAATTATATGCACTTAATTCTATCCAAGAAGCTGCAATGAGAATGTGGCTAAAAATATTGTAATAGATTCGTTGTGGTCAGTTTTTCTTACAACTGGAGTGAAGAATATTACTTGCATTCTATCAACGCTATACCATAAATACATTAATACAAATCATAAAAAGAAGCAAGTTGTTACCTTCATTTGTGATGCTTTTATGTAAACAGAAACTGCCCAAACAGAAAACATGAAAGAGCATCGGGGCAGGAGGACCATATGGTGAATTAGTGATAGCCAGTTCACTGATAAATAGATCTATAGTGATTAATTGTGATCTGTAAGTATGCATAGTCCCTCGTGATTACTTGGGACTAAGGCTGTGCACACCCAACATTTTATTCTGAGTACTTGGCTTTTTTCTATGTAGTCCACACACAATCTAGAACTACTGCATCTTTTTGCTCCTGAAAAGTTCTCCTTGAGAAACAGGGTTCATTCTAGAAACAGAAGCTCATTGTGGATTGATTCTGCATTACCCCACAGTGTATCCATTTGAAAACAGATATAGGAGGTTCCAGCAATGGGATGTGCGTACACCTGTCCTTTGACACTGCCAATATCACAACCACCAGCTCTTTCTTCATTCACCTGGGGAATGTTTAGGTAGGAAAAGGCATGTATAACCTAACCAAAGGCATGTATAACCCACCCTTGCAGGCTGCAGGATCTGGAATCAATCTAGATTGAAAGCTGCATGTTGAGGACGAGCAAGAACAATTCCACATGGATAAAAACTACATTTTTTTGTGCTACAAATAAGTTAATTGTGTGCATAGCTTAAGCTAAGTCCTCATTCGCACTTCTACTTGTCCCAGGCCTAGAAAGGAGGGGTCCAAGATGTTTCCCACTTCTCCTACTGCCTCAGCCAGGGCCAGGGCCTTTTCAGCTCTAGCCCCGGCCTGGTGGAACGCCCTGCCACAGGATATCAGGGCCCTGTGGGATTTGACATCTTTCCGCAGAGCCTGGAAGATGGAGCTGTTCCACCTGGCCTTTGGGCTGGACTCAGTCTACCCCCCCCCCCTTTTATGGAACCCCTTATATGGGATTTTGTATATAAATTTTCCCTCAGCTCTTTTTGCTGGCCCATGTAGGACCAGCATGGATAGTTGGCCCTGGTGAATATTGGCCCTATCTGTATACAATGGAACTTATTTCTAAGCAGTGCTATATTTTATAGAAAAAGAAGTGCCAGAACTCACCTCCCTTGTTTTCTTATAATGCAATGGTGTCCGGCTGAAAAAAAAGGCCCTGTTTCTGCGGAAACATGTATACTGTAGGATTGCATTGCAGGTATCTTCTAGGAAGGGGAGGGGGTGGATATGAGAAATGTATCAGAAGGAAAACTCCCAGTTCAGTCCAGATCTTCTAAGTGGCCCCGACTGAATGGAAACCTGTTGTCTCCTGTGAACGTACCTCAAAAAGAAAAGAGGTTTGAGTGACATCCACTATTGCTTCTCTCTTTCTCTCTTTGTTTAGCTTGTTTGCTTAGTTGGAATGTAGCACTTTGTTAAAGCCCTGCCACGGTGGGTTTTGGGTCTATTTAAAGGCTTAACTTTTGCACAAAGAGTTCTGCCAATGGCTTTCTGTCATCAGCCGAGGAGGATTAAAGGGGGATTGATTACAGAAGCGGACTGCTGCTTTTATTTACTTCTTCCACATCAACACCTCTTCCTAGCTCTATAGACTACCGAATGAATAAGTCGTGTCTCTGCAACTGGGTTCCCTGCATGCCAGCTCCACATTGAACGCTTTTGTCCTGCTGTTTGCACTCCGCTCATGGGCGCAAACCACATTATTAGTTTTCGAGAGCGCAAATAATCTTCGACAATGAGACCCAACAATCCCCCTTTCATGGCCTGTTTAGACAATCTGTTTGGTCAAGAGCCCAGACTGCACTTTTCACCTTGGTCTATGAGCAGACCTGCAAATAAATGTCCTCGACCATAACCCGTCTGCTAATGGTTTGTTTAGCTTAGGCTCACCAAGCCACTACTATAAGGAAGAGCAGTTTTGGGGTGGGTTTTTCTTTTCACTACAAGGAAGAGGGTAGTTGTTTTTGTTAAAGCTCAGCGGAAAGAATTTGTAAAAAGGGTTTTATTCAGCAATGGCTTTTTTCTCTTTGCAGGGAAGGGGGCAATTGGTTTTCCTCCAGTTACACCATTTATTTATCTGAGCTCTTTCAGGTTTTTAGATGATGTCAGCGTGGTTTGCTTTTAACTAGGCATGCCTTGAGCATTTGTTTAAGGGTGCTTGCGAACAGGGGCAGATCTGCTATGAAACAAGCTTCAGTTTCAGGGGCCCTAATCCCATAGGGGCCCCAGAAGCAATGTCAGTCCACCAACTTTGCTACTCATCCAGCTTGACTTTGACATGCGAGATAATCCAGTACAGAAACTTTAACCAAAACCAGAGATGTAGTATTTTATTTTTTAAATGTGGTGATCTGTCATCATCTCCTCAGTTCAAGCTTCAGGGCCTGTAAATGCAGGTCTACCACTGCTCGCAAAAGAAGAAGAAGAGTTTGGATTTGATATCCCGCTTTATCACTACCTGAAGGAGTCTCAAAGCGGCTAACATTCTCCTTTCCCTTCCTCCCCCACAACAAACACTCTGTGAGGCGAGTGAGGCTGAGTGACTTCAGAGAAGTGTGACTAGCCCAAGGTCACCCAGCAGCTGAATATGGAGGAGCGGAGACGCAAACCCGGTTCCCCAGATTACAAGTCTACCGCTCTTAACCACTACACCACACTGGCTCTCCAGCAAAAACAGGCAAAAACAGGTTTCCCCCAGTTGAATGCTTAAGAGCAGAATTAGGGCAGACTCAGCCTTGCTTGCTATCAGCAAAATGACCTGGCCTGTACTCACCCTATACTCCAAGCTGCAGGTAAAGGACCCCTGGACAGTTAAGTCCAGTCAAATTTGACTATGGGGTGTAGTGCTCATCTCGCTTCAGGCCGAGGGAGCCAGCGTTTGTCTAAAGACAGCTTTCCGGGTGATGTGGCCAGGATAACTGGACTACTTCTGGTGCAACAGGACAGCGTGGCGGAAGACAGAGCACATGGAAGGGTATAGTGAATGTGGCAGAGAATTGTATTAAAAATCAGAGCTTTGCAATTGTGAAGGGAAAGTCTGGAAATGTGGGTACGTAGTTAACAGTGGGAGCAAATAAACCAGAGTGGTGTCTGAGCTTACCCACCAGTGGTGAGATTTCAGTGCAAAACATGGTTCTTTTAATGAACATTTGAAGCTATAGACTTACATTGGCTCCCAGTACATTTCCGAGCACAATTCAAAGTGTCGGTGCTGACCTTTAAAGCCCTAAACAGCCTCAGCCCAGTATACCTGAAGGAGTGTCTCCACCCCCGTTGTTCAGCCTGGCACTGAGGTCCAGTTCCAAGGGCCTTCTGGCGGTTCCCTCACTGCAAGAAGTGAGGTTGCAGGGAACCAGACAGAGGGCCTTATCGGTAGTGGCACCCGCCCTGTGGCACCCGCCCTGAAACCTGCCTTCAGATGTCAAGGAAATAAACAGCTATCTGACTTTTAGAAGACACCTGAAGGCAGCCCTGTATCAGGAAGTTTTTAATGTTTGATGTTTTATCGTGTTTTTAATATTCTGTAGGGAGCTGCCTAGTGTGGCCGGGGAAACCCAGCCAGATGGGAAGGGTTTAAATTGTTGTTGTTGTTGTTGTTGTTGTTGTTGTTGTTGTTGTTGTTGTTGTTGTTGTTGTAGCTTCCTGCCTTCAGTGTCATTCCTTTTTCAATTGACCTCTTAGTATCTTCAACATTAGTAGGAAACCTGACTCTTTTAGCACAATTAATTCTAAACACAGGACCCCTGTTTAGAATTTCAACTGGTCAGTGAGGGCAACATGGTACAGTGGAACCTCAGTTTATGAACACCTCGGTTTACGAACGCCGCAGACCCACCTGGAACGGATTAATTCACTTTCCATTACTTTCAATGGGAAAGTTCACTTCAGTTTATGAACGCTTCAGGTTAAGTACAGACTTCTGGAACCAATTACACCCATGCTTCGGGTTAAGTATGCTTCAGGTTGAGTACTCCGCGGACCCGTCTGGAACGGATTAATCCACTTTCCATTACTTTCAATGGGAAAGTTCGCTTCAGTTTATGAACGCTTCAGTTTATGAACAGACTTCCGGAACCAATTGTGTTCATAAACCGAGGTACCACTGTATATAGATAGACACTTGAGTAAGGAGAAGGTTTGTGAGATGAACCTCTATAGGGTAGCAATTGTTTCTCAGGCAAGTATTTTCAATCAGCATCAAATACTCTTCTGAAATCATGGGTATATGAGGAAGATGATATAAAAAAGGTCATGATTATTAGTAAGGACCCCCCCCCAATAATTAACCTCATATGTATGTATATAAGCATGTAATCCTAAATATGATGTGTTTACATGATCAGAAGTAGATGTACTTGTACTACTTCAGCTATTATTCTTATGTGTTTAAAAGTTTCCATTCAAAGTTTGACACTGAGAAGGGAAACTTTAAGCATGCATGACCTGGAGTGAATAGGCTATAAAATTAATCTAACATTTTAATACATTGAGCATGCATATCTTCTTTTCTATAGTTATGTGCAAAGTGGTATGCTAAATTCCAAAGTTGGCAACTGTCAGAGTTTATTTCCTACACCATGGAATTTTCTTCAAGGGCATAATTTCTAATTTGGGTTGCATCCATTTTTTATACAACTGGTGTTCTATCCAATGCCCCCCCCCAAATGGTATTCATTTAATTGTATTTTTTGTTGGTTTCTTTTAAAAAACCAAAAAAACCAAACAGTTATTCAACCCTGGAACCAACTGCACTGGAAACTAATTTTCAGAATGTTTCCCCTTCTCACAGATGAATAATGGAATATAACTAGGCTTCCATTTCATGTGCTGTAGAGAATGTTTTACAGCATCTGTCAGAAAAACTTATCTAACCAGGCACAAAATCCAATTTCCAGTAAGATGATAATGGAAAGGATAATGATGTTTGATTTATCTGTACAAAAAGCTGCTCACCCCTGTTGGGCAGAAATCTGAAAGGCTGATTTAGATGTAGAACAGACTTCAAAAGGACACAAGGTTTCAACAACTTGGTGGGGAGACCTTTCGTTAATGGTTGAAAGTCACATTTCGTTCTGAACAGCTAGTCCTCCTAAAAGAACATCAGTAGAAATGCATATCTCTGATTTATGTTTGATTCCCAAATGAATCTGAGTGATTCTTCTTTTAAATGGCTTCCTTGGTGTCAAGCAAGTTCCATTAAAGTGAAGACAAAGCCTGGAAGAACAGCATGAAACTACAAGCAATTTCCCTACAGCACAGCTGAGCTGAGAACCGCGTGTGGCTTCTTATTAGTTTCAGGGGTCCGAAATGCTGCTTGAGCTCTTAGTCTGCAGGCCGTAATTCCTGCGCAGATCATTTTATATAACGTTTTTACCTAACTGGCTCCAATGGTTTCATATCCCATTAAAAATATGATGAAACAAGCAATAAGTGCAGGCATCAGCTCTGGAAGTGAGCAGAAGTGGTCATTATTCAAATTAATCAAAGCTAAGCAGTGAGTGTCTTCAACAGATAGTTTATCTGTTTATCTGTTACAAGATTTGTATACTGCTTTTTACATACATACCAAAGCTGTGTACAATTCCACCATGCTGGGATGTAGAGGAGGAGGAGGAGGAGGAGGAGGAGGAGGAGGAGGAGGAGGAGGAGGAGGAGGAGGAGGAGGAGGAGGAGGAGGAGGAGGAGGAGGAGGAGGAGGAGGAGGAGGAGGAGGAGGAGAAGAAGAAGAAGGAGAAGAAGAAGAAGGAGAAGAAGAAGAAGGAGAAGAAGAAGAAGGAGAAGAAGAAGAAGGAGAAGAAGAAGAAGGAGAAGAAGAAGAAGGAGAAGAAGGAGAAGAAGAAGGAGAAGAAGAAGGAGGAGAAGAAGAAGAAGGAGAAGGAGAAGGAGAAGGAGAAGGAGAAGGAGAAGGAGAAGGAGAAGGAGAAGGAGAAGGAGAAGGAGAAGGAGAAGGAGAAGGAGAAGGAGAAGGAGAAGGAGAAGGAGAAGGAGAAGGAGAAGAAGAAGAAGAAGAAGAAGAAGAAGAAGAAGAAGAAGAAGAAGAAGAAGAAGAAGAAGAAGAAGAAGAAGAAGAAGAAGAAGAAGAAGTTATTTATCTGTCACCCATCTGACTGGGTTGCCCCAAGCACTCTAGGCAGCCTCCAACAAATTAAAACACATATACAGTAAATACCAAGGAATAAGATGCTGGTAAACTGAATGGATCTTCTGTTTCATTCCAGAGCAACAGATGCTTCTTGAAATGGAGTGGCCTTTTCCTGTATCTTAAAATTAGTAGTATAAACTGGTTCACTGGAAGGAACTGCTGGATGATGTGCTGGGATCTGGGATGCCTCTTAACAACAACAACATTTATACCCCACCCATCTGGCTGGTAACGACAGCCTCTCCCACCTGCTTTAGATAGCTTCTCAGTGGCAGCTAGTAGCTTCTGCCATCCAGATATCCAGGTGTGGATATTAGCTCATTTTATTTAACTTCCATAAATTAGGAAGCATTTACCTGGTTCCTTCTCCCCCCCCCCCACTGACCCATTATCCATGCAAGGAGAATGAGAGGCTTGGCCTCAGTGATGTCATAGAGCCAAACCTCATTATTGTATTTTTATACTTCTGTTGGAAGCCACCCAGAGTGGCTAGGGAAACCCAGCCAGATGGGCAGGGTATAATTAATATATTATAATTATTATTATTATTATTACTATTATTATTATTATTATTAGTAATGCAGCCACCAAGACATCATCATGTTCAATATGTGATTTCCTTGATGGCTGAAATCAAGGAAAGAAAATGACACCAACATAGTAGCTGTGAACAAGTATGAATCACAAAAAGGGGAACCCTAAGTAGGAGGGTTTTTTAAATTATTGTTTTCATGCAGATTTCTCCCTAATACATGCATTTCTGTATGCTTCGGTCAGAGACCTGCATTGCAAAACTCAGAGAACTGTGAATTTCCCCTTACCGTTTAGGAAAGTGTGAATTAGAGAGTTTTGCTTTCAGGCGCAGACCACATTGACTTTCTCCTCCATCCCTTGCAGGGATCAAGTCAAAATGTGGACATTTCCAAACATTGTCAAAAGAGAAATAACGGCAGGAAATCTTTCCCTTCTCTGTGACTGCACCGGTGGAAATCAGCATGGAATCTTTCTTGGCACTGGAACGTACTCAATGGCAAGTGCTCTGAACACATTCCCACCTCATTCAGTTTCTTTTGGCATCTCAGCAGCTGCCATTTGTTCACAATATAGCACCAGTTTTTGAACTCTTTATAACCAGCGGTGCTCAGTGAAACAGCCGGCTGCTTTCAAAGCATCAGTAATGGCCGGCTTGCAATCGGGCTGCTCCCCTCTGATTTATGGTAGCATGGGGTGAAATGAGACATCAAGAGAGACACAATGCAGTATTGATGAGCAGCTGAAAAAGAGTGGGGTATGTTCCCCTCTATTCTGGGTTCTCACCGGAGAACAGAAACAAAAGCTCTAACGTGTTTGGTTCTCTGGCTAATCTTATGAGCTTTCAACATTGAAATGTGGGACAACTTCAGCTACAGGCTGTGTAGAAGTTAAGGCACCATTGGTCAAAGAAAGGAGGGGGGAGAGAATGTGGGGGACAGTCTCTCTCTATCACTTGTCCCATCCATCCTGCACCAAGCATGAAATTTCACAAGGGCCAAGTTCAGTTGTTTCTCAGGCTTATGGCATTTGTGAAAACCAGCTGGTTGGAGTGTTGCACTAGGATTGTGGATATGTGAGTTCAACTCCTTGCTCCGCTATAAAGCTCATTATGCATCATCACCCTTCCCCCACCTACTACACCCTCAACATTCATTGGCCATGCCATATGGGGCTGCTGGGAGTTGTAGTCCAGCAACATCTGGAGGGAATCAGGATGCCTTGGTATATAGCAGTGTTTCTCAACCTTTTTTGGGCCAAGGCACACTTGTTCCATGAAAAAAATCACGAGGCACACCACCATTAAAAAAGTTACAAAATTTAACTCTGTGCCGCCCTATATTGACTATATAATTATGACTGTAAGAAACACTTGCCAATTGCTGTGTTGGTTGCAATCTCCTGTAATAAGGCTTCACAAGCCGCTGATTTCTCTGCCAGCACAATCCTTTGCTCAGCAAGTTTCAGGTTGAGCTCATCCAGCCAGCTTCTTTAAGTTTGTCTAAAACCACCCTCCCGTGGTGGTGGTTGTTGAGAGCTGCGCTCACTCCGCGTCGTGACCTGGCTGGCTTCCTTTCCGGTGGGTCAGTGGTGTTTATTGGCGGCCGCCAGGCACGTGACAATGCAAATCGCCCTTCTCGTCGCCGCACGTCGTGGCACACCAGCCAGCGTCTCGCGGCACACTAGTGTGCCGCGGAACAGCGGTTGAGAAATGCTGGTATATAGCATGAAACTCACAGAACTGTTAAGGCACTCTCAAAATGTTATTTTCTTTTTTAAGCAGGCACCCATGGTGAATGTTCGGTGTCATACTGTCAAGAACGTGCAAAGGTGACATTCTCCAGGTTTCCGTCACAAATTTTTGCCCCTTCGCTCCCCTCTACAAATTTAGATATCTGTATATAACAGTCATGGAGATTAGAAGATTTGTGGCCTAAGATCATCCTGGAATTCACAGAAGAGGCATAGCCTGCTTGCAGTATCCCAGTGTATTTCCTTGCTAGGATCACGGCAGGAAAGGTCTTAACACAGGCAGGAAATGGTTGCACACTTGATCTAATGTGCATCTCTGAAGTGGGAGGTGGGCAGAGAGAGAGAATAAGTCCTTAAGACACTTTCTCATAAAGTTGAGATCTACTACTGTTTAGAGAGGAGTGGGTCAAAGTATTTGACCTGACCCTGACAGATTCTGTCTGGAGCAACTGAAGACCAGCAGACCTACTGAAACCAGAGAAAGAATTTAAGTGCACACACATATACCCACGCATGGAGAGAGAGGGAGACTGTTGCTTTGAAAATATACTATTTCAGTATTTACAAGTACCAGACAGTTCTTTTCACTAACCCAACCTGAGATGGTCAGCAATTATTGCGGGGAGTGGGGGGGGACGGACGACAAAACTTCCATAGCAATGATGATTTGGTAATAAAGGAGGTAAAAATGGTATGATAAGAATAGCTTTTCACAGAGGGAGAGAAATTACATGGCATGATACCATTTTAAAATAACTTTATTAGCTTTGGAAAATTCAAAGCATCTCCTTTCAGACTATATTTCCATCAGCTTCTGATTGTGCAAGGCAGGTGATATCAGGACTTCCCTCCTCCATCTGTAGATAACCCCTTCACCTCAAAATTCTTTTCCGCCCCAGGCAAAGTTGACTTTTGGAAGTGAAGCAATTTAGCCTACTAATTCAGAATCGCATCTTGATTCTTGGGGAAAGTGTTCTGACAGCGCAACATTGCCAGCATTTCCCCCTCGTACACATCTATAATGATACAACACATCTTGAATGAGCCAGCAGAGTCTTAAAAAAGATCTGGGCACCATGACCTCGTGTGTGCAGGTCTACTCAGAAATAAGTCCCACTGAACTTCCTCTCCCAGTGAGACGTACACCCATAGAAAGGTGTATAGGATTGCAGCCTTAAGGAAAACCTTCCTGTTAAAGTCAATGGGATAATTTCTGTTTAAGTGAGAAAAGACAAGGCCTGGCCAGGCACTGCTGATTTTCACAGCAAATGTGGGGAAAGGTGGCCTGGGAATAGACTTGCCCAAAGACACCATGCTCTGGCAAAGCAGAGAATCAGAAGGTGTACAGAAGCTTACAGTCAAATATGTCATGCTATAAATGTGTGTTGTGCACCCACCTCTGACTTACAACAACAACAACAACAACAACAACAACAACAACAATTTATTATTTATACCCCGCCCATCTGGCTGGGTTTCCCCAGCCACTCTGGGCAGCTTCCAACAGAAAAATGAAATAAAATAATTGATTGCCCTGCTCTTTTTTTGCACTTTGACATGCTTTCGAACTGCTAGGTTGGCAGGAGCTGGGACCGAACAACGGGAGCTCACCCCATCGCAGGGATTCGAACCGCTGACCTTCTGATCAGCAAGCCCTAGGCTCTGTGGTTTAACCCACAGCGCCACCTGCGTCCCTATGCAGGAGCATAGGAAGACTCAAATCAGTCTTAGAAGAGGATTTGTACAATGCAATATATAACGTACACACGCACAATTCTACATACAATATTGCACAAACCAAATATAAATCTTTCCTAGTGGATTAATGGTGCACTGTATGAGTCATGTGGTGTTAAATAGTTTTGTTTCTGCTTTTCGGTTGCAGATGTTTCAAGCTGAGGAGCTTATCAGAAGATAAGAGTTGGAGTTTGCTACTATCCCACATTCTAAAAACACATCCAGATGTTCTGAAGATTCAAGCTAAATGGTGGGGTGGGAGAAACCAACACATTGTTAAATCAAAGGGGAACAAGGCACACCTCCACAGCACTATTTGTTTAATAGACTTACCATCAATGCCGCCAACGTCCTTAAATACCGGCATTTAGACTGCTGTTTAATTAAATTCTCAAGGTTACATTTTGGAGGAGGTAACTCACATATAACAAGCAAAACTATAAGTTCTCTCATCCCTCTCTCCCTGACTTCACCTTCCCAGCTCCTTTTCTGCGAGTGGCTAATACTCTTATCAGTTGCTTCCAGCTGAGTGCAAATAATAGTGACAGCTTTAAAATAAAGCCATTTGATCTCCCCACCTCTACAAATCTGTTTCATGTGTTTTATGAAAATGTCAGGGTGGGGTTGGGGTTTTGGGGGTAAAGTTGCTTCTCTTCTTCCTTTGGTGAATCTTAATTACAAATGGAATCTCACTGTTTTGTCTCCCACCTTCTCCGGTCCGATTAGATCACAAAACGAAGTTCCCTTACTTGGCAGAGAAGAGTTAGCACTTGGCCTTGATGATGATAGCACTCTTCGACCTTTGTTTTGAAAGCAAGTATACGCCGATGAACTAAGCCCTTGCTTCGGAGGTCCTCCTGCCTTTTCATTTGCAGACGAGTCGTTCTTCGGAACGAAACTTGTACATTTGCTGATGGAAATGGAATTATTTTTGTTAGCTGCATTACTGGAAATGCAGTCTAATATTCAGAACCAACAACCACAAATCCCTCTGTTTTTCCAGTTTCTATGACTTACCTCTTATGGGGATGATATATTTGCTGATAGGTGACTTCGTGATGATAAAAGGCCTTGAGAACAAAAGGGCAGAGGGGGTGGCGTTCAGGAATTCAGCCAGACACCTGGAAGTTTTCCTTCCCTCCCTAGCTCAGCTTCTCAACAACAGAGGCAGCTATCTATGTGCCAAATTTTACCTCAGAAGGTTGTAATCCAGCAGTTAATACAATATTAAACAAGGCAGGGGTGAGGAACCTGTGTCTTCGTTCCTGATCATTGACTATGTTGATGGGTTTGCAAAGAGTTGGGAGTCCAATAATACCTGCCCAGAAAGCCAGAGGGGTTTATATATAATTTTTATTTATTTTCCATTTAATATTATACATTCACTTCATCATTATCCACTTTACCACTTTGGCTCTTTAGAGCCTATCGACTTCCTTCCCTCCCACCTCCTGGCTTTCAAAATTAACCTTTATATCATTGCATTTTGTATGTTTCCCAATTCTAATTACACTCATTACAAAATAGCTCAAAATTTAGAGAAAGATAGAAAGATGGAAATTTTCTCATTACAGGTCTTCAGACAACCCTGCTAGTGATCTTAATTGCTTACAATAATCTTTCAGATATCGTACAAATTAACTCCAGTCCTTTTGGAATACTTGACCGTGCTGGTTTCGGATTTTTCCTGTCAGCTTCGCCAATTCTGCAAAGTCCATCATCTTCGTCTGCCACTCTTCTTTCGATTGTACTTCTTGTTGTTTCCATTTTTGAAATGGGCACTGTCTCAATATATCTCTTGCTTTACCAGGCTTTCAATTTCACATATAAATGGAGAGTCCTTAATGGTTCATCAAAAATTGAGCTTTTAAAAAACTTGATATGGTGTAAGTTTATCTCCTATGCTAACTCATTTGAACAGCCCACTAAACCCCCTGCTCTGCAGATAAGTAGGTGAAGTTTTATTGAGAACTGAGTTGACCCACTTTTCTCTTCTCACATGCAACAATTGAATGCAACATTGTATTTCCAGTATTTTCCTGTTTTCTTTACCCTTCCTCTGTACCAGTGTTTTATTTTTCTACTTTCACTTTTGTTTTCATTCGCTATATTTTATTGTATTCTGTATGTGTTTATGCTAATTAACTTTTATTTTTATTTTTTTAAGATTTCAATTTCATCACTGTTGTGATCAAAAGCTAACAGGACATAGCCCAAAATTAATGAACCAAGACAGTAAGTCCACAATTTTTTTTTAGCAGCTCCCATTAAAATAAGGACTACTGTGGTGCTTTTGAGTCTCAGGGCTATCCGACATTTTTGTTTTGTCCCATGATTTCTGGGCCTGAGTCTGATAAGTTTTTCATCCTGCCACTTTCCCCAGGAAAACCTGCAGTTTACTGCTGAATCAGAACAAACGCCAACCCGTAGAAAACCTGATTGATTTCTGTTCCAATTCTGCAGCAAATTGTGGGTTTTCTTAAGGAAAGCAGCAGGATGACAACTCAGCTGGTTATAGTTTGATGCTGACAATGCCAAGGTTGCAGGTTTCTGCATGGGACAGCTGGTTATTCCTGCATTGCAGGGGGTTGGACTAGATGATCCTCAGGGTCCCTTCCAACTCTACAATTCTATGAATCTGAAATCTGTGACTACTAATCATGGATACATGATAGTAATCCATGGATACATGAAAGAAATTGAGGCACAAAGGGAAGTGTGGATGAGCCCTTAATCCATCTAACTATAATTTGGTAATTTTATCTGCTCAGCTGCCACTGTTTCAGCTGGTGGATGTTGCAAATATCTATCATCTATCTGTCTATCTATCTATCTATCTATCTATCTATCTATCTATCTATCTATCAATCATCTATCTATCTATCTATCTATCTATCTATCTATCTATCTATCTATCTATCCATGTATCAGATAGTGCTGTCGATTGACTTTGTTCCTTGCATGTTATCAGTGACTTTGGTGGAGTTCCTCTATTAGTGATTTGGGTCTCCAAAGTCCTGTTCTGTTACAATCCTGCCAGCATCAGTGCAGTCAGGCCATCAGTGCCTTGAAAGTCAAAATTGGTTTTAAGCTCTAAAAGCAGGACGAAAAGGACTCTTGCTTCGCCGCCATGTCCCTCTCCCTGGGCCCGGATAAAATTAGCTCCTATTGATCATAATGACTTATCAGACCAGTGCCTAATCTTATCTGAATTTCGCAAATGGTTCAGATGGAAGCTTGTGACTTTGATTACTGCAAGAGCAGTCCTAATCAGATTCCTTTCCATAAAACTGTGCTTGATTCAGCTTCCTCGCTCTGACAGATCAAAGCACTTTCTTCCCTTCTATCTGCAGAGAAGCTCATTAGGAGGAGGTTGTCAGGGTTATAATCATGCAACAGTTTTACTTCTGGGTTCGAACACTATTCCTTTTCTTATCAGTCTGTGAGGTCCAAAGTGAGAAGAACAAAGTAGGTACTGGTGACATGTGAGGCTTTATATGGCTGGGAGCCACCGTGCGAGGCCACGGACGTCCTTTCATTCCTTGGCTTTTTCAAGCTAGTTTTGCAATCGCCTCCTAATTAGAACTGAATGCAAGAAGACCAATTAAAGGAGAAATCGTCTGATATGATGAATGATGTGCATTTAACCTATTAGGGGTCTGTGGTTCTTCTTTTGTCAGTGCGGTGATCCCCGCCATGCAGACGAAAAACCCCACGCACTCTTATTTGATAGATGTGCCCTTCAGCCCCCCTTGGGGTTTTTTGCACATCCCTTGCACAGATAACGATTCCCTGTTGCCGAATCAGGTGCCACCTGCAATGTCTCTTTTATCCGGGCTTTGAAGTTGAAACAGCTGTTGTGAAAATGAAACCTGGAAAATATTACTCCAGCTAAGAAAATGGAGGCGGGTGGACCCTGTTGCCTGTTGGAATAAATTGTAGTTGCCTGTGATATGTCTTGAGCTGAGAAGCCGGAGGGCTGCTCCATGCAACCTCTTTACTGAGGCTTTAAATTTGTGCAAAGCTTGGAGAAGGGTTAGTACAGGGCTTAGCCAGAGCTCCATTGGTCCCGCCGCTTCCTCCCTGTGCAAACCCGCAAATTAGCGCCAAATTGGAACAAATGGCAATTGGGTTTTCCGGAGGAAAGTGGTGAGGCAAAGGAAAAACTGCTTGGACTTGTGCCCAGTGACGGACCTACATTTTGGGGGCCTGAAGCTTGAACTGTCATGGAGGTCCCTTCACGCCCAGCAACAAGGTCTGGGTAACCACTGTTACCTGCTTCAATGGGAATATTCCACAACAGATCACCACCATAGCTGCCAAGTTATCCCTTTTTTAAAGGGATTTTCCCTTATGCTGAATAGGCTTCCTCACGAGAAAAGGGAAAACTTGGCAGCTATGATCACCACACCATTATAATGTCTGTGCTACTTATTGAAATACAGTCATACCTCGGTTTAAGTAAGCTTCGGGTTAAGTACGCTTCAGGTTGAGTACTCCGCGAGCCTGTCTGGAACGGATTAATCCACTTTCCATTACTGTCAATGGGAAAGTTCACTTCAAGTTAAGTGCGCTTCAGGTTAAGTACAGACTTCCGGAACCAATTGTGTACTTAAACCGAGGTACCACTGTATGGACAACAATGGACTCAAATCAATGCAACCCAAATCAGGTCTACTAGAACCAATTTCTTAAAGCAATGTGGCTAAAGTCTCTTCTGGGGGCCCTCTGGGATTTGGGGCCCTGAAGCTTATGCTTCACAAATTTCACAGATCTGCCCCTGCCTGTACCCAGAAAAGCCCAAAGTCTTTATTGAGTTTTCATTCCGGTTAGTTTTCAGGTAGGTTATACAACAATGAGCAGTCACCCTCATTTGCTTGCATGGCGTTTATACATCTTGCTGTTAATATATATATATTGCATCCTACACTTCTCAGTATGTTTCCCCATCACACTCCTAACTGCAAAATAGTAGTAGTATTTTTTTTAAAAAAAACTGTTTTGGTTTTTTTAAAGTGGAGTTGTTGCTCTAGGGGTGACAGATCACATTGATCTACTTTAATTGTGCAAACCTAAATCACCAGTATCTGCTCGAACCTCTCCTGCAAAACACTGGCAACCTGTGATGAAAGCCTGCTGTTTCCTATTTAAAATGCGCTTGCCGTATTTCCTTGGACAATTTCACAATTGGGTACAATTTCCTTGGGTATTTCACAACCGACAATTTTGTACTGGGGAATTTTTATTTTTGTGTGGGGTAGTTTGGCATTAATACGATTCCCCACCCCCACAGACAATTCATAGGGTCTTCTCAATGCTCACGGTAATGACATGTTTTCAGATTCAACGGTGGCTGTTGCTGCTTTGCTTGAACAATACTGGAAGAGTCATTGTCTCAGTGTATCCTCCTGTCAGCTCTCCTGTATTGCATTTCATGTAACACATATGGCATATGACACAAAATCCAACTATTTCTCAAATCCAAGTGACAGTGGCAGACATCTGAAGTGTCTGCGAGTGAAGCAACCACCCACTTGGGAAGGGATCATAACCCATGCTTGAGTATAGACCTTTCTCTGTTAATCCCCCCCAAATATATTTATTATTTTGTAACAAACAAAGACTCAAAAGCGTAAACATACAAAAATTATACAAAATAAAAAAACACCGAATACAAAATCCAAAAAAATACAAAAGATACAAAATACAAAAATAACAAAGAAAAACAAAAAAAAATCTAAAACTTCAACTTATATCTATTCTAATATCGGTGACTTCCTCAAATCCCTTCCAACTGCGTTACATTGTAAATCCTCTTTAGCAATTTCTAAATCTTATTCTTATACCTTATATAAAGATAAAGATAAAGGGACCCCTGACTCTGGGGTTGTGGCGCTCATCTCGCATTATTGGCCGAGGGAGCCGGCGTACAGCTTCCAGGTCATGTAGCCAGCATGACAAAGCCACTTCTGGCAAACCAGAGCAGCACACGGAAACGCCGTTTACCTTCCCACTGTAGCGGTTCCTATTTATCTACTTGCATTTTGACGTGCTTTCAAACTGCTAGGTTGGCAGGAGCTGGGACTGAGCAACGGGAGCTCACCCCGTCACAGGGAATCGAACCGCCGACCTTCTGATCAGCAAGCCCTAGGCTCAGTGGTTTAACCCACAGTGCCACCTGGGTCCTATACCTTATATACCATATAGCAATTCTTATTCTAATCTTATCTTATATCCTAACACAACATCTCAATATTTATTTAAATCTACTTCTCAATATCAATACTTATCTAAACATTTTTTATTTCTACAACCTCCCTCTACCTCCTAAACGTCTCTTAATTCTATCCAATAATATGTTCATTTCTTAAATACACTTTAATTTTTCCCCAATCTTCTTCCACCGCTTCTTCCCTCTGGTCTCGGAGTCTCCTGGTTAGCTCTGCCAGCTCCATAAATTCTATCATCTTCTTCTGCCATTCATCTATTGTTGGTAATTTTTCCTTCTTCCAATTCTTGGCTAATCATATTCTTGCTGCTGTTGTGGCATACAGAAAAAAATGTAACATCTTTCTTGGGTATTTCCTCTCTAACTATCCCAACTAAGAAGGCTTCTGGTTTCTTAACAAAGCTGTTTTTCAACACTTTTTTCAATTCATTATAAATCTTCTCCCAGAAGTCTCTTACTTGGGGGCAAGTCCACCACATATGGTAAAAGGTTCCTTCTTGTTTTTTACATTTCCAACATTTATTATCGTGTTTATGATAAATCTTCGATAATTTTACCGTTGTAAGATACCATCTATACATCATTTTCATCATATTCTCTCTTAGAGTATTACACATGGTAAATTTAATACTTTTCTTCCACAACCTTTCCCAATCCTCCACCATAATATTATGTCCCACATCATTTGCCCAGACCTTTCTCTGTTAACTATCCCTGACTTTTCTTTTTGTGTTTGGGTCAGATAGCTACATAGGGCCCTATCCGTTCATTGGCCATTCAACACCCTCCCCCCCCCCCATATTTCTTTTTTAGTGTTCAGAATTTGAGGAAGTATTTTTCTTCTGAGTCAGTTTTGGATGTGTATTTAACCTATTTGGCTGCATGGTCCTCTGCCATTGTGTTCATCTCCATCACTCATGCAAAACCGCACAGATGTGATAGGTGCATTCTTCTAAGTCTCTGTTTGTCTTTAAACATCCCTCATGCGGATAATGACTTTCTATCTCTATATCAAGCAAGCGCTGCTAACACTCTCTCTCCTTTCTGGATCTGAATTGATCGTACATTCTAACCCTTTAGAATTTAGAATCATAGAGTTCGAAGAGACCACTAGGGCCATCCAGTCCAACCCCCTGCCAAGCAGGAAACACCATCAAAGCATTCCTGACATATGCCTGTCAAGCCTCTGCTTAAAGACCTCCAAAGAAGGAGACTCCACCACACTCCTTGGTAGCAAATTCCACTTTCGAACGGCTCTTATTGTCAGGAAGTTCTTCCTAATGTTTAGGTGGAATCTTCTTTTTTGTAGTTTGAATCTATTGCTCCGTGTCCGCTTCTCTGGAACAGCAGAAAACAACCTTTCTCCCTCCTCTGTATGACATCCTTTTATATATTTGAACATGGCTATCATATCACCCCTTAACCTTCTCTTCTCCAGGCTAAACATACCCAGCTCCCTAAGCTGTTCCTCATAAGGCATCGTTTCCAGGCCTTTGACCATTTTGGTTGCCCTCTTCTGGACACGTTCCAGCTTGTCTGTATCTTTCTTGAACTGTGGTGCCCAGAACTGGGGACAGTAGTCCAGGTGAGGTCTGACCAGAGCAGAATACAGTGGTACTATTACTTCCCTTGATCTGGATGTTATACTCCTATTGATGCAGCCCAGAATTGCATTGGCTTTTTTAGCTGCTGCATCACACTGTTGACTCATGTCAAGTTTGTGGTCTACCAAGACTCCTAGATCCTTTTCACATGTACTGCTCTCAAGCCAGGTGTCACCCATCCTGTATTCGTGCCTTTCATTTATTTATTTTTGCCCAAGTATAGTACTTTACATTTCTCCCTGTTAAAATTCATCTTGTTTGCTTTGGCCCAGTTGTCTAATCTGTTAAGGTCATTTTGAAGTGTGATCCTGTCCTCTGGGGTATTAGCCACCCCTCCCAATTTGGTGTCGTCTGCAAATGCCCTCAAGCCCATCATCCAAGTCATTGATAAAGATGTTGAATAAGACTGGGCCCAATTTGACAAACATATTTGACAAACACTGCAGAATGTACCATATTTTTCCATGTACAACACACCCTTAGGTATAAGACGCCTCTCTTGGAGATTGCCAAGAGTTGTTGATCTTTTTTGGAGGGGATTGCGCTCAGTTTTGGAGCTTTTTTTGGAGGGGTTTGCATAACTTCGCTCACCCACCAAACCAACACAAAGCTACCAATCAACTGCCCACTCACCGCAAGCAGCCCCCAATTGCACTGCCCAATTGCTGCAGCCCCAGCCTATCAACAGCAGCCCTTGCCGCAGCCACCTATCACCCACCCTGCCGCCACTGACAATCTCCTGCTCACAGCAGCAGCCAATCACCAGTCAACACTCTGCACTATCCGTGTATAAGACGAGCCCAATTTTTGAACATAATTTTTAAAAGGAAAACAGCTCATCTTATACACGGAAATGTACGGTAAATGTTTCCGTTGGAAAATGGATGAAACAGCCCATTCCAAGCAGTCTCTTTCTCTTTCAAACCTGATGGTCTATCTGTCAAGCCATCTTTGAAGATTAACCTGATTGGGGCAAGAATTCTATGCACAGTTACCTGGGAGTAAGTCTAATTGGTGAGTTAACATGCAGTGGAGAACGTACCCTACCCATGTTGGCTCTCCTGGCAATTCAGAATTCTGCGTAATCAGAGATGACTTAAGGGTGGTACTTCAGAGATCAGACAGTTCCTGGATCAGGTGAAGTCATTGAAGTGTGGGGCATATTAAATCCATTAGTCTACAGGTTCCACAAGACTCCTTGGAGAAGAGCTGGTGTTTTTATTTTTTAACTCTGCTGAAATATATGGACAGAAATCTTTCTTGGCATTTGTGCCAAGGCCTAGAGGGGAATCTTTGTTAACCTAGTGAAGAGGAGGATCTGGTAAGTAAGGAAAGGGGTGGTAATTTCAGTAACACTTAGCACACCTCATTTCAATTATTTCTTAGTAGCCATTATTATTATTATTATTATTATTATTATTATTATTATTATTATTAAAAAATGGATATGCCTAAATGCCCTTGGTTTTTCTTCCTTTTTAAAGCAATTGGAATTTGCAGCCAACTGGCTCGTGTGATTGGCTGAGTATCTTAACATTCTGTGTTGGAAAAGATATGTCACCAAATGAAACGAAACATCCAGCACAATACTCCACTGTTATCTAGATGAAAAAGAGTCCACACTTATGAACAAGTCCCCCCGCCCCGCGCCAGACACAGTTTCGGTGTTGGGCATCAATTAGTAACTGATCTGATTCCCACTTAAAATGCTGTCATGTTCTCAGCTTGGACAAAATCTGAATTGTTCAGTTTCACTTTGAGGGCTTTTGTTGGATGAAAGTTGTTCAGAAGGTGGCTGCCATCTTGGATCACACCAGCACTACTTGCTTCCAAAGTGGAGAATGCCATAAACCACACTGTCAAGGTCTACTGGTTTTAAACTAGTCATCTGCAGTGAAATTATAAATGCTAAAATAGATATGCTGATGATTCATACATCATATGAACTAGCGCTGTGTTCAGACTCCTGTTTACTGAGCCCTCCCTGCATTTCCAGGGCTGAGTCTTTAATCTGTGCTCACACTACACTATCCAAATGCAAATGTATCCTGTACACTATTATAAGAACTTATTTGATGCATTTTTCCCCCTCAAACCAGCTTCACACAGATTAGAGTCCTCAAACTGTTCCTAATTAACCTGTAGCCAAAGTGTGAACACATTCACATAGGGTACAGGTGTGTACACAAACAGAAACAAATCTGACAACAATGAAGCCATGCTGGTGTGAACAGCTAGACGGGAAAGAGCTTTGAAACTCACCAAAAACACTTGCAACTTCACTGAGCTCTAAGGTGGCAATGTGAACACACCCAATTAGTTTGGCCTCCAAAATCCTTCTCAAAAGTCTCCTGCGAAATTTTGGTGCTGAATATTCTCAATATGCCCTTAGAGCTCTCAGGTGGATTCTGGGTATTGGTGGTTTTTAAGGGGCACCAAAAATATATATTTACTTTTTAGTACTTGATACCTACAATATTGGAAAGCTGACATGGAGTGGCATTTAGTATTCTATGGTTTTGTTAGCTGATACACAATGCCGCAGTGTTTCTTCTTCTTCAGACATTCTGTCTCGTTTGAACATCCCTTCCCCTTCTCCCCTCCGTAACTTAATGGCAATATATTTATTTTAACCTCTTGTGTTGGTAGCCCACATCCTAATCCCTATGGCAGGATGGGGAACCTCAGCCCCAGGGCCAAAATGTGACCCTCCGGGTCTTTTTATCTGCACCTTGGGACTCTCTCCAGGCCACACTATTGGGTGGAAATGGGTGCTTGAACTCAGATAATGCTTCTCTGCAGGGAGGGTAGAGAAGAGTGTGCTAGTGTCAGTAGAAACCAGCGTACTGTAGAAAGGTGAACAGTTGTGGTTCTGCCCACTTTTGCCTCTGGGTGGCCCCCACTGTCATGTGCCCTTTGTGACAAGGCAGCCCCCTACTCCTGCCCTATGGCATCATGCCACTTTGGCTTGGCCTTTTCAGCCAATCTGGCTGGTGAGCAAGCACCCCCTAAGTGCCTCATGGCAGTCTCATTCAGCGTAAGACAGTTTCTTA
Organism: Zootoca vivipara; assembly: GCF_965207765.1. Classification (NCBI taxonomy): domain Eukaryota; kingdom Metazoa; phylum Chordata; class Lepidosauria; order Squamata; family Lacertidae; genus Zootoca; species Zootoca vivipara. The sequence goes on from NC_142586.1 coordinate 16,276,329, forward strand.
TTATTTTGTTTTGGTAAACTCTCTCTCCTTTTCCCTTTCCCCTCTCCTCCTCCTCCTCCTTCTCCTCCTCCTCCTCCTCCTCCTCCTCCTCCTCCTCCATCATGCCATAAAGCGGTTCAGATAACTCCACAGCCCCTTACCCACGAAAAGGCTGGCACGGGAAACAATACTGTGTTGTCTGTTTTGTACATCTCCAATTTATAGCCATTATTTGAGAAAGGATATTGGGCCTCATCTCTGCCAAAAGGGCTTCGTAGACGTAGAGCAAAACGTTATGATCCTCACCCACCCCCCTGGTTCTTGAAATGCTTCAGCCAGGGTCTGTTTTCTTTCACTGTCACCTTCTACTCTGTTCTGCTTCGCCCCTCTCTTCTCCACTGTGCATCTGCCATGGATTGTGGCTCATATAAGCCCTGTGAGGTGTTTCGGGAAAGTGTGCTTTGATACGTGGAAGCCTCCCCTTTTTTCGTACACTCGAAAATGGAGCGGACTCTGCACAGCCATCCAGTTGAGGGAGAGCAATTCCACCTTTCGCTGTGACACAGACACCATAGAGACAAAACGCAGGCACAAGCTACGAGCTGCTACAGCTCTTGGCTCACCTTTGACTATGATGTAACCAAGTATAGTTAACAATGGAACAGGGTATGAGGTCCATTTCTATGAATCAATTCAGATATATCAAGGGCTTTGGGGTGGGGGGACATGAGAAGGGCTCTTTGCTTTGGGGAGGGGGATACATTCTGTAAGGGAATCCTGCGTCTTGTGGAACCAATTTGTTGTGGTATGAGATTTTGTGGAGTAGAGTATACCTTCCAACGAGATCAAAGGTAAAGGATCCCTGGACGGTTACGTCCAGTCAAAGGTGACTATGGGGTTGTGGCTCTCATCTCATTTTCAGGCCGAGGGAGCCGGCATTTGTCCACAGACAGCTTTCTGGGTCATGTGGCCAGCATGACTAAACCACTTCTGGTGCAATGGGACACCGTGACGGAAGCCAGAGTGCATGGAAACGCCGTTTACCTTCCCACTGCAGCGGTACCTATTTATCTACTTGCACTGGCATGCTTTCGGACTGCTCCAGTGAAAACAGGGACTTCTTCTTCTTCTTCTTCTTCTTCTTCTTCTTCTTCTTCTTCTTCTTCTTCTTCTTCTTCTTCTTCTTCCTCTTCCTCTTCCTCTTCCTCTTCCTCTTCCTCTTCCTCTTCCTCTTCCTCTTCTTTGTGCTTTTTCTGGGGGTACTCAAGTGTACACAGTACCAGCACTTATTTTTAAGACGAAAATCACTGGTTAAAAGTGTGGCGCTTACTGTAACAACTTCATGGTGAGTACCAGCACCATTTTTTCTAGAAGAAAAGCACAATTACTATTATAATTATTTTACTATTTATACCCCACCAATCTGACTGGGTGGCCCCAGCTGCTCAGGGACACTTCCAACATATATAAAAGCATAATAAAACATTAAACATTTTTTTTTAAAAACCTTCCCTATACAGGACTCTCTTCAGATGGCTTGGGGCTTGGATAACTCCATAGCCTCTCACATTTCTCCAATAATAATAATAATAAATAATAATAATAATAGATTTTTATTTATACCCCACCCTCCCCAGCCAACACCGGGCTCAGGGCGGCTAACACCGAACACAAATACAGTAAAAACATTAAAAAACAACAACAGTTGATTAAAATATAAGTTAGAATACAGTTTAAAATGCAGGTCAAAATGCAGCCTTGTTTTAGTGGTAGCCTATAGATCAAAGCCTGAAAGGGTGAAAACGTCAAATATTCACCGGGGCCAACTATCCATGCTGGTCCTACATGGGCCAGCAAAAAGAGCCGAGGGATTTATTTTTTTACAAATCCCATATAAGGGGTTCCATCAAAATAAATAAATAAATTGGGGTGTGTGTGTTTTGACTGAGTCCAGCCCAAAGGCCAGGTGGAACAGCTCCATCTTGCAGGCCCTGCAGAAAGATGTCGAATCCCACAGGGACATCCTAAGGCAAAGCAGGACATTCCAAGATCAAATGAGAAACCAGGACGGCTTCTGTAAATCTGGGACTGTCCCTGGAAAATAGGGACACTTGGAGGGTCTTGTAGAGCCAACTTCATGAGTTCATCTGACACGGTGGACTCTAGTCCAGGAAAGCCTGTCAAGAAGAAGAAGAAGAAGAAGAAGAAGAAGAAGAAGAAGAAGAAGAAGAAGAAGAAGAAGAAGAAGAAGAAGAAGAAGAAGAAGAAGCCAAAGTGAGTGGGTGGGAGAGGGAGAACTGAAGACAGACCCTGTGCTGGCACGGTCAACTGGGCAGAAAGTTTGTGTCGGGTGGTTGTTCTTCATTCCCTTCCCCTTTGGGGCTTTATTTCACAGATTTTTCTGGAAATCAATATGCCAACTCCAGGGCTGGCAAAAATCCCACCCCCTGCCCCATTCTGGACTCAACACTTCCCTTGATTTCTCCCTGGCATGTCTCTGGCATGCCCTCTTTTGTCAGCACAGCCACCAGAGTCCTGCCAGCCCAGAGCTGCAAATGCATTGCCAATAATAGGGGGGCTTGTGAGGCCGAATCCCCCTCTCCATTTCCAGAGGCTTCCCCTTTGCAAGTAGAAAAGATGTCCCACTCTATCATTTGACCCCCTGGGATGCCTATAGAATTGCACCCTAAATCTGTCGGTCCTTAAGGGGCCACAAAAACCTGTGTTGTTGTTTTCTTTCGGCAAAGGGCGTTCTGCTTAAATGTTGAGTTGTGCACTGAAGAATGCAGATGGTATGAATATTGTTTGGAAGTTGCTTTTCAACTTCAGAAGTTGAATATATCCCATTAGAGATATCATGTAACCAAAAGGCAGAATTAAAGAAGGCCGAAGAAAAAATCTGGCAACAAACCGCCATCTACCATTGTTTCAATTATAAAGGCTATAGAGTTTCTTTTTGTTGTTGTTGTTGCTGCTGCTGTCATTCCATGCAGGAACTTGCTTTTATTTATTTTTTTTAAAACCAGCATGACGAACAAATGACATTTCAGGAAGACTGAAGCAATGAAGGACCCATGTGACCCAGCCTCTGTACTGACCTGCTGATTTTCTTGATGAACAGTGACTGCATGAGATGGAAATAAGTCAACTAACTAGCAGGAGATAAATTGATACAATTACCAGTCTGGTTTTACACAAAGGAAGTAGGTCATAGAAGACCTGGTGCAAAGCCTGTTGAGGTCAATGGAAAATGAAATCATTGGGAATATTTTCCTAGACTTCAGCACAGCTTCAGGCTTCAGAACTCAAAATATTATTTTGTTGGCCAGTGTCAAATATCATCATAATTGAGATACATGAGGGGGGAAGGTTGGAGAGAAGGGAAATAATGACCTTTAGGTCTACACACAAGAGTCGTGTTCCCGGTGATTGAAGGACGCCGGGAAGTAAGTTGATATGTTATATTGGATTAAATTTTGATGGTGGAAGAGAGATACAGGCTAGCTTAGCTGGTGAAAAGTAACTGGAGTCTCAGGAGGAAAACATGTGCCTCTCTTGGTACGTAGAAATCTAACAGCACTACCAATCATAATTACACACTGGTCCAGCCCAAGGCATTCTGCTGCCTGAGGCAAAGGGCGAGATATTGTCCACTCCTATTCCATGGACAGAAGCCATTGACAGTTCATTCTTTCTTAAACCCTGGTGATGGGATAGAGTCCTCCACCACACCTGAGTTCAGTAGGCTAGCTTCATGGGCAAAGTTCAGCTCACATGCCATCACCTCATCACTTCTCCTTGTGCCTCAATTTGCCTAATAATGGCATCAGTTTCCATCAGTATAACTGAGCCTTTACATTGGGTGAAATTAGTGGAGGAACATAATGGAAACTGTCTCTCCGTACAGTGGTACCTCAGGTTACAAACACTTCAGGTTACAAATGCTTCAGGTTACAAACTCCGCTAACCCAGAAATAGTACCTCAGGTTAAGAACTTTGCTTCAGGATGAGAACAGAAATAACGCTCCAGCGGTGCGGTGGCAGCAGGAGGCCCCATTAGCTAAAGTGGTGCTTCAGGTTAAGAACAGTTTCAGGTTAAGAACGGACCTCCGGAACGAATTAAGTTCTTAACCCGAGGTACCACTGTAGAGCCTTTTCTATATTTTATTTGATATTTATTCCCAGCTCAGGACCCAAGGCAGCTCTCAGCATAAAGGAAAACAGATACAACTAAGAACAGTCAAACAACAACAACAACAACTAAATAAGTAACCCTATTAAAAACAGCACTGAAAATACTTAAAACTATTTAAAAGCACTGGAAGGGAAAAGAACAACACACACACCCTCAGAAGACCCTGCCACCAAGCAAGTTGGTGGCCAGAGGCCTGTTGGAACAAAAACGGTATTTGCGTGCTGGTAAAGAGAAAGCAGCGGTAGCCTAGTCTCCCATGGAAGAGGAGAGATGATCAACAGCCATGGATACTGAACAAGAAATCTCTGGACCACAGCTGGAAAAGGCCGGAATTATTATTATTATTATTATTATTATTATTATTATTATTATTATTATTATTACTATACACATAGATGTTTCTTCCTTCTTCTGTCTGTGCATCACCTATTGTTAGAACGCATAAAGAATTTCGTGTCATGATGTAATCCAGGGTAATGTGTCCAAAACAATATTAGATTTATTCCATTTGCTATAAGAAAGATATCGCTAGAATTCCGCCTATTTGGCAAACCCTTTCCCCAGAGTTCCGGGCAACGTTTCAATCACCTGTTGCTACGATACTTTGAAAATATTGTCTGTTTTTAACTGCTCTATCTTTAATTGAATAAACTGTTACTTTGAAATATTGCTGTAGAGGTTAGAAAGATCTTTAAGGCTTGTGTAACATTTCATCTCGCTGGCAGGACGGAATCGGCAGTTTAAAATGAAGTAGCTGGGACTTTTTGAGACGTTATTGGGACTGTTTTGAGGTAATAGGAGCATCCATGCTGACCACGAAAATTTGAATGTAAGAACTAGATGGGGGATGGATCAGTCCTGAGTTGTCCCACCCCCTTCCCATAATGTTCTAGGACTAAGGGCATAGACGTCCATAAAGCAAAGAGGGCAGGCACCATAAATTCTGTAGAAGAGGGAACTGCAGAGTGCTATAATGTGCTTTAAGTATATAGTGGAGAGATAACCAAGAATGATAAAGTATTATCCAAGACTGCCAAGGTAAGTTTTGAAAGTGATTGGACCAGAGGTCCAGTTTAGCCAAGTGAAGGAGACAGACAGACCCCGTTCCTCAAATTTCTCTGCCAGTGTTATATTCTTGTTTATTTCACTGGCACAACAGTGTGAGTATTGGCTCAAAAGAAATGGTTGTAAATCAAATCTTGAGTGATGACGCATAATCCAGATCTGGATTTCTAAACTTTCCACACCCCAAATCCTTGCTACTGGGAATCAGGTTTTGTCTTACCGTGCCTAATGGTAAAGTAAATCTTTCTGATCCACATTTTGATATCGGCTCCAGAGCTGAGCTAGAGGGGAGTCCCATCTCCAAGCATTTCTCCCCCTTAAATATTTATATTTATGACTCAACAGGTACAGAAAAAGAGACGGAGAGACACATTTGAAAGTAATACACTCTAAATACTTATTTTTTCCAGGAGTTTTCTCCAATGACTTATTATCCCCATGAATCACAAGCTCAGTAAAGCTGGAACGGTAGCTACTGGTCGGCCATCGAGTCTATTTCTCTGCATCGTGGCAGGATACATTACTTCTGATTACTAAATCATTCCTATTCCTAAACAGATGGGTGGCCTAGCCTTGAACGTCACAAGCAATGGAAATTCTCAGGCTTTTTTGGCAACCTCGGCCTGACTCTTCATCCGTCGATCAAATTCTTATATAATATTTAATCTATGTTTCCCCAGCTGCACTTCAGACTTATCACTGTGTTATTTTCCATTTCTATTGGTCTAATGGGAATAATCGGCCTTCATCCTTTGTGTCAGGCATCATTTCACATATTTGTGATATTTTCTTTGCAAAATGTTTGCAGGTTCATTCGCATGAGGTTCACTAAAGTTCAGGTCTTTCGGAAACATCTCACATTCTGCTGTACCTCATATGTCCAGCCTTACATTTTATACCACAGATGGCATTTAGTGGTCCACATGTCCTCTCTGTTGTACCTAATTCTAACATCAAAATAACAGCAGAAGCCTCGCTTCCTCCCTCCTGAGTATACACTGAGTAATGCTGAAATAAAACCCAATTTCTTCTGCAGTCCAATGCAGCTGTACCGAACATGCACGACGAAATGAAGGGGGCAGAGTATAGTTGCAATTAGCAACTGTTTGATCAGTGTCTCAGTTACATGGAGCAATATGAGAAAAACACTGGTTCGTATTGTTGCCCGCCATGGAAATCTCTGAGGGGTGCAAAATTCAAGGGGCTCCAGGCAACTCAGGGTTTTGTTTCCTTGGAATGAGGGACAGCGGAGACTGTGGTATCTTTATGACATATGGATTATTTACACACATATACAACCTGAACCTATGATGGAGGGGCCCACAGCATTAACAGTCCAGAAGGTCTTGCTTGTCCCATAGCCACAGCCTTGGATTCAAGCAGAACTCAAGCATTGCTCTCACCCTCTGGCTTCTGCCTGAATCTAGCTCAGTTCTCTCATAGGCAATGTCCTCCTCATTACCAACCAGTTGAAGTAGGTAGCCCACCCATTTGCCCTCTGGCACAGAGCAACTTCAATTCTTATACTAAAGGCCCATACTTAGGGGCCATTATGGACTTTGCTGGCTAATTTAACAATGGGATCCTCTATCAGATTTTAACCGTTGCTGGATCCAGGAATTAGAAGGGACCCAGGCATCATACAGTTTACCACACACACACGCCCAAACTCACAACAATGCCTCCATCACATAGGCGTTTGAAGCCTCATGTAACTCGAATAACATGAGGGGACATGCTAGCTACCTATTACATCTCCATTATCTGACCACACTACCCTCCATGCATTGTTGGGGGGACATGGGTGGTGCTGTGGTCTAAACCACTGAGCCCCTTGGGCTTGCCTATCGGAAGATTGGCGGTTCAGATCCCTGCGATGGAGTGAGCTCCCATTGCTCTGTCCCAGCTTCTGCCAACCTAGTAGTTGGAAAGAACACAGTGCTGCGGGAAGGTAAACCGTGTTTCCATCACGGTTTCTATCATGGTGTTCTGTCATACCAGAAGCGGTTTAGTCATGCTGACCACATGACCCAGAAATCTGTCTGTGGACAAACACAGGCTCCCTCAGCCTGAAAGTGAGATGAGCGCTGCACCCCATATTCGCCTTTGACTGGACTTAACTGTACAGGGGTCCTTTACCTTTTACAGTAGGGGCCCTGCTGAACTTGCAGAGAGGACCAATGAGCTATTGTGTCCTCGTTGTGCAGAGTTCTAGAACATGCCAGGAGCCTCCACTGTGTACAGCAAGTTCCCTGACTCGAGATGTTTGTCACACAACGTGCAGAGGTGGGGTCAGTCCCATTCAATGGGGCTTCTTCAATGGATGGCACCTTCAATATTGTCCAGCCTGACTGGCAGTGGTTCTTCACGGTTTCAGACATGGTGCCCCACTCCCCAACTGGAGATGCTAAAGATTGAATCTGGGACCTTTTGCATGCAAAATATGCGCCTTCCCATAGATGCAATTCTATAGACAAGGGGTTGCTAACCCATTGACTTTCAGGTGCTTTTGGACAACAACTCACATCATCCCTGATGGGATGCTGGTAGGAGCTGATGGGGTTGATGGGAATAAGATCCCAACAACATCAATGCCTGCATCCACATCGGTAGTGTGTGTGTATAGAAGATGCAGATGGATGGAAGGCTCTGGGGGCTGCAACAAACTCCTTAATCCAATCCCAGAATCTATTTCTGATGTTATCCCATTTAAACCAGAATTCCAGAGAAGCAGATTGCAGTATAGAGTGAACCAGGGGAACAATAAAGGAACGGAATGGGGAAAACATTCTCATCTCGAAGCAAGCAGCCTTTACTATTTGGCCACTGAGTCCCAGTTTCAGAAGCACAGCTGTTCCCGTCAAAAGCCCTGAAGACCATGATATACAACATAATGAACCTGGAGACTCCAGCAGAATAGCCACAATTCAATGCAGCTGGGTTGCTCAACTGGTAAACAGGGAGGGAATGTTCGAAAGAGAGGCATTCCTAATTTTCTCCCTTTGCTAAGCTTTAGAAGTACTGGATATTTAACCTGGCGGGAGGCAAAGGGGGCTTTTTAGTCATCCTTTTATGCTCGCTGGATGAAGTCACTAGCGTCTGATTGTGCCTGATTCAACTCAGAAGGTCCCAGATTCAATCCATGCCATCTCCTGAAAAAGGACCTTGGAAGCAAGCCCCCATCTCTGCTCCCTTAGGCCTTGGAGTGCTGTAGACAGGGCCAAACTAAGTGATGTAAGGTATAAACTAGACGTATCACCGCATAAGGTAGCTTCATATCCACACTTTTGGCAACGGCCATTGCTCAGTGATAGAGTACATGCATTGTATGCAGAAATCTCAAGTTCAATCCCAAAATCTGCACATAGGGCACTGAAAGAATCATGCCTTGACATCCTGGATTGGCACAGCTGATAACTGTTCACAATACAAAGCTAGAGGGACCAAGACCCAGACTCAGTTTAAGGGCGCTGCCTATGTTCCTGTGATCCCTGTAAATAAGTGGATGAGTTTTTCTTCCTTTTATGGTAGTCCTTTCCTCCCTTTAAGGGGTACACTAGTTCACTGCAAAGCAAAACGCAAATTTCGTGAGTCGCCAAGCCAAAAGAATTGTACAAGTGTTACTGGATCAATTGCAAGCTGATTTTATTTGAAGATGTACACAAGACCCATTCACTTCTTTTGAGGGTGTATCTAACAAGAATGCTTATTATACCCACTTTTCTGATTCAGCCATCTGCCTATTGGAGTGCTCAGCAGAGACCTGGGCAGCTTGTAGCTGTTGAACTTTTTTGGGGAACTGAACCTCAAAGTTCTTGAGCTTTTTTGGGGCTGGGATCAACCACAAAATTGAAATGAATGAAACAAAGTTTGTCATGTTCATTAACTTTGCTGGGTCTACTCTGAGTAGGAGTAGTATTAGCTACCACCAAAAGTCTACAAATATTTGCAGAGTATCTCTCTCATCTACAAATGTTAATTGAGATTTTTCCTCCTGATCTGACAGTTCCTGGCAGATGTTGCATCTGTGAAGGTCGGACCCATTGAGCTTCTCCACCTACATGGAGCTATCCTGTTCTCCACAGGGAAAGGAAGAATGGTTTGTGTAGAAGGAAATGGCGGTGTGTACAGAACTATTTCGGGGGGGGGGGAGCTTGTTGACACAGGGGCTAGTTGTGCGTTAGGATGGTTGTGGCATTCTGGATCAGGGGGTATAAATTAGTGCACAGGGATTAAAAACATTTAAGCACCAAATGCAACATGAGAATATGTTTGCGTAAGAGATCATTACATGCTTAGATGTGCTCATAATCAAATCCGGCCTGCCTGGCCAAATGTAGTGTTGAGTGAAATGTGTGGGCAGGGACTTTGGCATAGTGTGTGTCCCCAAACCCAAAATGTACTAACTAGGAAAGCCAGAATCTTCAAATTCACCACAGACAGAATCTTTCTAAAGTGAATATGTGTTTTCTGTTTTGTAAATTTGAGCATTCGCTTTTTTAAAAAAAGGCAACAACAACAACATTCCATGAACACCCAGTCAACTAGTCAAACTTTTCCATGAGCCCTCAAACAAATGATCTTTCAGTTCAGAAGAACACCACTCTTCCAATTCCATTAAATGAAAACGGTACAGGAGGTTGGACAAATATTTTTTCCCCACCTGCAGAGCAAAGCTAGCCAACTCTAAGGGAGTCCAGAAGGAGTCCAGGACAGTAAATATAAAATCACGGGCAAGTGGGCAAGCAGTGAGTTAGAGATTAAATTGCACTATAGGCCCAGTAATACTTGCTGTCAAATTAGTAAATATTATAGCTCGTTGATGCTTCACATAACATTGTCAGGTTTACTTTGGTTTAATCTTATCTTGAAACTGAGTTGTAGTAATTGGATTTCTATGTATTTTTCAAAGATCTAAACTGCATCTTTACTTGCCATTGCAGTACAAAAAAACTGCCAATAATACAGACGATGAACCAAACAGTTAATATTAATTTAATCTTTACAACAGTTGTATAGTTATAACTTTCGTCCAGGAAATTCTGTTCCTTAAAAAAACTTGCTTTCCTTCACAGTATTTCTGTTTCGGGCTATAAGATCACCAGGAAGAGATTGTATGGAACGACCAAGAAAGGATGAATGGACTCAGTTTATGTATATTCCTTGGAAAATGCCAAGGTCTCTAAGCAGATACATTTCCAGGTCTTTGGATACATTTTATGGGGGAACTCATATTAGGCTTATTAAAAGACATTCAGAATCAATTTCTAATTCATGGGGCAAAATGAACATATTTTGTATTGGTAGTACATCAATGATAAAAAGTCAAATTTTGGTCACGGCTTCACCCATACATATTGAGGAATTGGCAGTGATGTGTTTCCAAATTAATTTGAACTGAAAACAGCAGTCTTCTTCACAGACTGGTATATTTGCAAAATAATGGACTCGTTACTCATCCATGTTTATCAATGACTTAGAGCTCCAGTCTAACATTATGAGGATTCCAGCAAAAACAACAATCCATTCTCCTCACTATCTGATACTCACAACTGAGATGCCCTACACAACTGTTTTTGAGGCATGCTTCTAGTAGCTCTGACCAACTTCCTCACAGTGGCTGTTCTTTCACTTATGTTTTTTAAAAATAAAATAAAAATAAAAATTGCCATTTTTTTGCTTCCAATGAATTCACAATGTGTATCTTCCTCTCTCTCTTTAATTGCTTAAGCTTATAATCGGGCTTGTTTGTTTTTGATTAAATAAAGATGTTCTGCTCCTTTTGTAGAAGTGATGTCACCTAATTGGCTACATGTTGGTTTGCCTATGACGTACATAAAATGTGATCTGCTGTTCTTAAAAAAAAAAAATAGGGAAGAAAGAAAACCCCCCAAAAAGTTTAAGCTTGATTAAAGCAAGTTTCTCAAGTGGTCTTTTAATAGTAGGGCTCTCTAGAAATTTAAAGATTCTCAAATTCTGTATTCTTATTATTATTTCTTTGTAGAAAGTGATGGGGTGGAAGAAAGGGAGATTTTCTCTCCTCTTAGTTAACCACAGGAAACAAAATATTAACGGCTGGAGGGGGTATTTTGGGTCCTCCCCAAAATCCGAACCACAATAAGACCGTTCCCCTTTCATGTGAATACACATTTCAACATTTCGTTTCTGTAAGCTCCATATATGTGGGACGAGCAAGACTCTTGAAACACCAGTTAGCGGTTTTGATCTAAATCTCATCATCTAATTATTTTTACAGCACATTCTTACAGGGGTAGAAACAGTTCCGCCAAGAGATGCTTCACAATAATTAGAAGCCCCAGTGGATCTTTTATGAATGTTTAAAGGCTTCCATATGCAAGCTGCTGACATGGAAAGGCACAACATGCTCCTCCTCATTGAAGCAGCAAGTCTCAGTGGCCCCTGTTGCATATCGTCAAAGTAAAGGGCACAAATGCCGGCCAGTTTTGCTCCTGGGTCTCTGGCTTGTGGGGAGAACAGCATCGTGTACTTTCCAGTTTCCAGTTAATATTGATCTCAGGTATGCATGTTCTGCATCAGGGGTGCCAATTTGAATAAAACATTGAGGGGGCCCAGGTAAGCCCTGCCCCACATAACGCAGTGTGCACACACACCATTTGAATGGCAATGTCCATCAACTTGGAGGAGGGGGCAGCCCCTGCAAATATTTTATTGGGGCCCCCGGAGCCACCGGAGCCCGTAGGAGTTGTCTCCTATGTCCTGTAAATAAGAGACATGCACTAAATGCAATGGAGTTACTGGGAACTATAAAAACCATAATGAAGTGCAACTGCATTTCTATAAAACATTACAGTGGACCCTCGGGTTACATAACTTTCGGGTAACGTAATCTTCGGGTTGCGAACACAGCAAACCCAGAAGTGGGTTTGCTGCTCGCACGTGCACAGAAGCGGTCCTCCGGTTACGGAATTTGCGGGATACTGCTGTGCCTCCGGATCCCGTTCGTAACTGGAGGTACCACTGTATAGGGTTGAGATGAGGCAATTGGCAGGAAGATTGGAATTATGAATGGCAGTTATGAAATCTATTGATTCAGACTGAAGTTTCAAATAATAATAATAATAATAATAATAATAATAATAATAATAATAATAATAATAATAATTTGATGTTTATACCTCGCCCATCTGGCTGGGATTCCCCAACCACTCTGGGCGGCTTCCAACAGAAATATTAAAATACACTAATTTCTTAAAGATTAAAAGCTTCCCTAAACAGGGTTGCCTTCAGATGTCCTCTAAAAGTCTGGTAGTTATTTTTCTTTTTGACATCTGGTAGGAGGGCGTTCCACAGGGCAGGTGCCACTACCGAGAAGGCCTGGTTCCCTGTAACTTGGCTTCTCACAGCGAGGAAACCGCCAGAAGGCCCTCGGCACTGGACCTCAGTGTCCGGGCAAAGCGATGAAGGTGGAGACGCTCCTTCAGGTATACTGGACTGAGGCCATTTAGGGCTTTAAAGGTCAGCACCAACACTTTGAATTGTGCTCGGAAACGTACTGGGAGCCAATGTAAGTGTATAGCTGCAAATGTTCATTAAAAGAACCATGTTTTGCATGGTTTCTCTTAGGACCGGTGTTATGTGGTCTTGGTGGCTGCTCCCAGTCACCAGTCTAGCTGCTGCATTCTGGATTAATTGTAGTTTCCGGGTCACCTTCAAGGGTAGCCCCACGTAGCTTATGTGGCTTTCGGCAAGAGCAGTTTTTATATTCTGCCAGGGGAGGCTTCTACGAACGAAGTAGCCCTGCCAAGATCCCGAGCCTACCCAAACCAAAGCCATGGTCCAGTTTTTGTCCTGTCACCCACGGTAATATCAATACAGTATTGTAGTAACTGAGAAGTTTCATTCCATCTGTTTTACCAGTCATAAAAATCACTATTCCTTCTGAGGAGGGGGGGGGGAGGGAAACCAAATTACAGTACTACAAATCCATCTTCTGCCTACGATTCCTCTGGCAAACCATAAAGGCCTGAATGGTTTCAGGCCATGACCATTGATGTTAAAAAGAAGAAGAAGAATATTCATAAGCAAGAATACTTCCATTTCCAATGGTAATAAAGCCAGCTACTTATTTCAGTGCTAAGTTTTTGTTTATAGGACCAGAAGGATGGAAATCCCTTCTACTTCTACTTCATACCAAGACCCATGGTTCACATTAAAATGAAAGTCAAGCAAGAAACCACAAGACTCTTCTGAAAGAACCTAATTGGCACCTAATCTGGACTAATTGCTAGCAACTGGAAAACTGATTACAAGAAATGTGGTATTGCTTTGACAACAATATTGGGATACTTGTGCTTTGCAAAATTAGTTTCTAATCTACAGTCCAGGTAAGTTCTTATTTATTTTTGGAAAAGACAATTACATGCCTTTTGCTCCTTGAACAGAGATAGATATTATTTGTGGAGCAGAAAATCGAAAGGAAACAGATGTGATGGTAGATCCAAATGTCAAAGGAAGTGGGGCCTGTTCTATTAAAAGTGTTTTTTATTTTGTTTTTGAAATATTCACCAATTCCTTAGTATAGAGATCTCTGAAATATTTGAAATGCGTCATTCCAAATCAAGTGATCCAATTTTTTTACCTCATGTCATCCAATTTTCTTAATATTTTGTACACTTGTTGAATGATCACAACTAAGTTTAAATTTTTAAATTTTTATCTCATCCCATTTTTGAGTTATGAGGCTTTGAAATTTCAGGAAATCGACAATTTTGGCCTTGCCTTGCCTTACACAAAAATCTTTAAAGGTCAGCCCAGGAGTGGGATACATCAAAACTAAAAAATGACAATCTCTTCAGAACTTCATGGGCTTTAATATGATGTGTCACATGATGGACTTAAAATTTTAAATTTTAAAGTTATTTAAAAAATTAATATGATTTAAACATTCCAAAAAATGCATTGGTTATTCAAGATTTCTAAGAGCCACCTTCAAATTTCATCTTGGGATCTCAATGGGATCACATTAAAACATATTTTTGTACATACATTTATCCTAAATAAAACCCAATAAGCCAGACATGTATGGCAGCAGCAGTCAAGGGTGCTCTCTTGTGCCTGCCACCATCATTCACGACAAGCACTGGCTCATTGTCCTCCCTTGAGCTCGGGATTCTGAGATCAAATCAGGATGGCTTTTGAAATTCCAGGACTATCCCTGGAAAACAGGGGCACTTCGAGGGTATGCCATCAGTGCTTCACTAATGCTACAGCTCGTGAGAAGGAAAACTGGAACAATTCGTAAAGGAAGAATTGCCTGTCGCAATATGATTAAAATTGGTCCACCACAGTGGAATTAGTGTTTATTCCAGAGGCTTCATTATTGGTTCATTTATTTATTTATTTTGCAGCCAAACTAAACCATTGCCCTAAAAAAGAGGAGGGGGGGGAGAAGAAAAAGAGAAGAGAGAAGGGAGAAGGGAGAAGGGAGAAGAGAGAAGAGAGAAGAGAGAAGAGAGAAGAGAGAAGAGAGAAGAGAGAAGAGAGAAGAGAGAAGAGAGAAGAGAGAAGAGAAGAGAAGAGAAGAGAAGGGGCTCTATTACTTTTTCTGGCCTGAAATTTCTGCAGGCGACAGTAAACCTAATTTAGATGATACGTTGCACTAAAACAAGGTATGTGGGAAAGATTCTCTTTTCTGTCAGAAGAGTGTCCAGCATCAGAACCCATTTTTTATGAGCCTCCAATCTAAATAGACATGATGAATCCACCCAAATCAAGCTATTCATTTTCTATCAATAAAACTCGAGGAAATTGCAGTCTTTAAACATTTATAGTTTTAATTATCCCTTGGCAGAGACAGAGAGCCTGGTAATGTGCTATATTCGTAGTGACACGTACCAAGAAGAGAAGAAAAAGAATATGAAATACTAAAACATACCCAGGTTTTATTTATTTGTGCAGCAGCATCTTCTGCCATATTGCTAATCTTTAGCAGAGATCTCAAAGGGCACTAGTCACAATTTCTAAGGTTGCAATAAAAGTTGGAATAGGGCTTTCATCAGCAAACTGTAATTTGGGTATAGCGGGGGGGGGGGGAGATTTTCTCTTTCTTACTAGCCGAATTTTTCAGCCAATGTTGCTGACAATAAGCCTCAGAACGTTCAACTTTCAAGGTGCAAAAAGGTTGAGTCAGGGTTTGCTATTAGTGTGATTTCGAAATGTAATAAATTTTGGGCTTAAGGCTACAGACCTATGTCTGCTTACCTGGATATGCCTTGTTGAATTCAGCAAGGCTTGCTTGTAGTACAGCAAGGTACCTTGGTTCTCAAACTTAATCTGTTCTGGAAGTCTGTTCCAAAACCAAAGCGTTCCGAAACCAAAAGGCGCACTTTCCCATAGAAAGCAATGCAAAAGGGATTTATCCGTTCCAGACTTTTAAAAACAACCCCTAAAACAGCAATTTAACATGAATTTTACTATCTAACAAGACAATTGATCCATAAAATCCATAAAATGAAAGCAATGATCAATGTACTGTACTATAAAATAAATAAGACAGCATTGTAGATGATAAAAAATAAAATTACTTTTTTTTGCATACCATACATCCCTGCATATTTTGCATGAACTAAACCAGGCATCCCCAAACTACGGCCCTCCAAATGTTTTGGCCTACAACTCCCATGATCCCTAGCTAACAGGACCAGTGGTCAGGGATGATGGGAATTGTAGTCCAAAACATGTGGAGGGCCGAAGTTTGGAGATGCCTGAACTAAACCATTCAATAAACCATTGTTACATCCATCAAAACTTATTTACACTGTGGAATTTATCTTAATGCTACCAGCGTTAAGTAAACATTTTCCAGTCTTCTTTAAATGTACATTCTTCTTGTTCTCTTATTCTATATGTTAAATCTGCAAACTGCACGTATTCCATCAGTTTAAGTTGCTATTCTTCTTTGGTTGGGACCTCACACGTTTTCCATTTCGGGCGGGGCTAACGAAACACGGGCCGCCGTAGTAACATACATAAATAGTCTTTTTTGACACCTGGGAGATATATTCTCATTGTACCTCCTCCTCTTCCACTGCCCATTTTCCATCAGTTCATCTTCAAAATCCAATTTTCACTTCCACCCATAATCACTTTAGTATTCAACTACGGTAACTTTATTTCCCCTCCAAACCACCCTACTCAATTCCTACCCATTAACATAAACCATTCACACTGCAATTCATTACAATTCCAGTAGTACCACTTTTAAAAAACCACCCCCTCCAATGGAGCCTCCACCTTCCATTGCAGCCAGAACTTGAAAGGGTAGATGATTGCATTGAATTCACCATGCATCTACTATAAGTTGTGAGCCATGCCCAAGCTTAGTGTGAGTGATTCGGGGGGAGTGGCTATTGGCACTGCCAGACTACATTTTTAATACCACTCCTAAAGGTAAAGGGACCCCTGACCATTATTTCCTGAAATGAAAAATCTGTTCATCCGCCGAACTGACTGGTACAAAATAAATGTGCAAAACACAAACCATCTATATATAATGAGGTAGATTTATGTTGTTCATAAAGGTAAAGGGACCCCTGACATTAGGTCCAGTCGTGACCGACTCTGGGGTTGCACACTCATCTCGCATTATTGGCCGAGGGAGCCGGCGTATAGCTTCCAGGTCATGTGGCCAGCATGACAAAGCCGTTTCTGGCAAACCAGAGCAGCACATGGAAACGCCGTTTACCTTCATGCTGTAGTGGTACCTATTTATCTACTTGCATTTTGATGTGCTTTCGAACTGCTAGGTTGGCAGGAGCAGGGACCGAGCAACGGGAGCTCACCCCGTCATAGGGATTTGAACCGCTGACCTTCTGATCAGCAAGCCCTAGGCTCAGTGGTTTAACCCACAGCGCCACCTGGGTCCCTAATACCATTCCTAATATCACTCCTAAGTGGTATTAAATTTGACCTGTGCAGTGTTATCTCATGGATACACACCATTTCAATTTGCCTGGCCTGAAAAAGAGGGTGAGCCATGTCTCTGTACAGAGGGGAGGGTCCCTCTGCAGAATCCAAACCAAAAACCAGTGCAATGGGTCACTCATTTGTTTGACAATATAAGTTGTTAATATGCTAGCTATTTGACAAGAAGAAATGAATAGACAGTAAGTAACCCTGAGGAAAGACGCATACCTCAATGGACAATTTCTGGCTCATTGAGTTTTCAGCCAACTCTGAAATCATTGCGACCAATGTAAACAAATAATGTTATTTGCGCAAAGCTACTGGAGCAGATTGGGAATAGTTAAAAATAGCAAAGCGAGGACTGAAGCGAAATGGAACTTGAGATGAATCATTCTCCAAACTTGTACCAGGTTTTGGATTACATACAGGTTCTGAATGTGAGATATCAATAAAAATAAAAATAAAATCATGCAAAAACTGTGCCATGAGCGCAAATTGGATGCAATAAGGACACAGTAAATTTGATCCAATACCAAGATGTAGGCAATGCAATAGTTTGGTTAAAAGGGGGAAAAAACCAGACACAAGCCCAGTGTGGAAGGGTTAACTGTAAGCTAAGTAGATACCAAGATCAGGACGCAAAATTCTTTGTTAGTGAAAGCAAATAAATCAGTGAACATCAGAGAGTAATGAGAAACAGATTTCCCTTAGTTAATTTCTGGGATATGTCATGGCTTTGGCTAAAGTCTGGCATAACATATTCATGATGCACAAATTCTACCACCCATGATAGACTGCAGTTTGTGAACAAAGCAAGCAATTATTCACATCTCTAACAGAATGAGCCCATTTCTAATTTCAATTACATTATTCTAAATCTGGAATCTTTCATCTAAAGTCATATTTAGACAACCTTTACATGCACATAGTCTTATAATGACCGTAGACACGTTTGAAATACCATGGCCAGGGTCCAAGTGCCCGTGAGTGTGAGCAGAAAACACCTCCGCATGCATCAGAGAGATATTTCCTTCCACCAGTTGCCTCATACATCTCCTAGGGGGCTGTTCCAGAGATTTTCAGGAGCATTCCTGATGGAAGTGGAAGCTGAAAAACCTCTAAACAGAACACTACCCATGGCACTTTGGAATCTGGCCTATATTGGGTAATATTTCACAGTTTGAAGAGTGCCAAGATCTATTCCAGTATTTTATCATTTATGCAAATGCGTTCCAAAACCAAAAAGCCAGCATTACCCAAAAATGCAATTTTGCATTGCAGTTATGTAAGGAAGTGAAGGCTCATAGGAGGAACGGTTTTCAGTGCACATCGTCATCTGAATTCTCACATGTTGCCTCTCAAATATTTTAGATTCTGTTCTGCAGCCATTTGGCTACCTGTATTTTCAATTCAATCCACCTCTCAATACGTATTCTTTCAACTACCATTTGAAAGCTTAACATGATTTAACATCTCTCATACTTTTGAGACATGCTTACCTTTTGAAGCATTATATGCTCTCATGTTAGTTCATGCTGTTCACACCGAATTACCCCTGTTCTGACACATTTTGTCTTCTCACAAGCATTTCAGTTACTTTGCACTATATTTTTACAAACTCGAATATACACAGATGAGACCGAACTATCATCTTTAGTTTCATGAATGAAGCTATATGCATAATAACTGAACTGCCAAAGATGTCTGCAGTCCATTGTAATATTAGAGATTAGTCCTCCCGATGATTGTACGAACGTATGTGTTTTAGATATTTATATAACACTTTTCCATATGAAACTCCCAAGGTAGCTAGTAATGAAAACTGTTTTTTTTTTTAAAAAAAAATCAGTTAAGAACATTAATAGAGGACATTGAATGTGAACTTATTTGAAATTTTGTATGCTTATGTTTGGGGTTTTGATTGAAAAGTCAACAGAAAAAAGTATGAGAAAGAAGACAATATAAGAATCTACAAAAGTTTTACAAAACGTGATCCACTTTTATTTCATTTGGAACAAAGAAAGAACACGTGTAAAAACTACCCACAACACATGGGAATCTGTGGGATGACACTTTTAAAATGGTCAGCTATTGAATTAATAATAATAATAATAATAATAATAATAATTTATTAATACCCCGCCCATCTGGCTGTTATATTTATTATTAGGGATGTGGGTGGCGCTGTGTTCTAAACCACTGAGCCTCTTGGGTTTGCTGATTGGAAGGTTGGGAGTTTGAATCCGTGTGACGGGGTGAGCTCCCGTTGCTCTGTCCCAGCTCCTGCCAACCTAGCAGTTCGAAAGCATGCCAGTGCAAGTAGATAAATAGGTACCTCTGCGGCAGGAAGGTAAACAGCACTTCTGTGTGCTCTGGTTTCTGTCATGGTGTTCCATTGCGAGAAGCGATTTAGTCATGCTGTCCACATGACCCAGAAAGCTGTCTGTGGACAAATGCCAGCTCCCTCAGCCTGAAAGCAAGATGAGCGCCACAACCCCATAATTGCCTTTGACTGAACTTAACCATCCAGGGGTCCTTTACCTTTACCTTTATTATTACTAATGCAACTGAACAGAGTTGGGGTTGCCATGGTGTGGAAAACAGTAGGAGAACTGTAATTGATTGTATTTTCAAAGTTAATATAAAAATATTAACTACAAAACAATACATTAGAATAATGCAAGTATTTTAAAAAGCTCTCTAATACAACACCAGCAATACTGGGGTAAAACAAAATAGCAGTAATAGTGAAACAAGGCAGAGAAGGATAGAGTGATGAATGGATGGAGATAAAAATAGCATCACCCATTAAATGTTTTGGGGAATAAAATTGCCTAAACCTTGCAATTAAAGGTCAGCTGACTTTGCACTACGAGGAGACTCTCTAGGGTGCATATTCCACAATTGGAGCACCACAACATTAACAACAACAATAACAACAACAACAAAGGATGGAGAGGTTCAAAGGATGGAGAGGTTCATATGGGGCAGGTTTCAGGGGAGGGAAATCAAACAGGTAATGTTCATTGCCTGAAGACATCCCTGCCCCCTCTCTGGTGTGCACAACAGCATGCAAATACAACTTGGAATGCAGTATTTGTGTGTGTGTGTGTTACATTTTAATTCTCTAATGTGTACATAGCCTTAGTTGGACCCAACCCATACAAAACAAACTCTAGGAGAATTTCGACTTTCTCTTCTTCCAAGTTTTATTTCAGCGGAATTTTCCTTACAGTTTTTACTGTTCCTTCTCTGGTGAGCATGGACTGTAATGTATTACAGGCACACATTTTATGGGCTGGGTTAATGTGAAAGATTGTATAACCTGATCTCCAGAACACAGCAAATTGCAGGTTAAAAGCACGCCATACACTGCTACTAGTTACCACATCAGCAGTTCAGATATGCACTTATGATTTAAGTCTCTGTGACCTGAGTCCCCCCCCCCTTTAATGCCATAACTTTAAAAGCAAACCAGGGTTTGGGCTGTCTAGAACTACAATGTGAGCATTATAACGGCCTTGCTCTCGGAGCCATTAAGCCATCTCCAGCACTCTTTTGTACTACATTAAAATAATTCCCAGTAGGCAATAAACCTAGACCCCTCGTCTGTGAATCAGAAGCATTAAGTGGTTGACGGGCCGGCTAACAATGGCCTTTGTGGGAAGTCTGACATTACACAGGGGCTCATCATCATAGTAAAGTAATTAACAGATACTTAAAGGAATGTACATTTAAGCTCAGAAAACTTGTTAAGGGACTTCCTAAGTGGGCTGCTAAGGTTCCCCCCCACTTTCCACCTCTCCTTTTTTTATGACCAGGTAAAAAAGGAGTGCAGAGCTCAAATCCAATCTGAAAGTAGCTCAGCAGTCATTAGGTTCTCTATCAGCACAAGGCTCTCCCCATTCAACATTTTACAACTCTTGAGAGCCGCTCCTGACTTAAGATTTAGAGTAAATAAACAGTCCTGCTCCGACTTCTGTGAAAGCCAAGGAGCAGAGAGACCAGGGAGATACTTCTTCAGTAAAGAAGTGGTACTGAGCAAATTACAGGGGTGGGGTGGGGGGGGATGAGATTAACTTTTAAACAGACAGAAAAAGGTATGGTCCAACTAAATCTCGTTCCCCATCCCTAGATACAACTCTCAGTCTGGCTGTAACATATCCACTGTGCATGTTTTGTCATGAAAGACCGTAGACTAATATATACTGGTGAGTTATAACATTATAGATGTGTTATAAAATGTGACACCGGGGGTCTCTGTACAGCAGTCAATGGAAAATTGCATTGAGAGCTATATAATGTAGTGGTTTTCTTCATAGCGTTTTTTTAGATCAGTGTAGATCCAGCTACCCATTTTTGACTCCTAGGTTGGAACCTTCTGAACCTTTTCACCACCACCCGCCATTATTGCTGCCCACCTATTATCAGTGAGCTTTCAAATGCTTATATTTAAAACAAACGAACTATTTTGTTCTGAAAAAGCAAAACATGCAGTATATTTATGGCAGTTACATACCTGGGTACAGCAGAAAAGGGGTTTCATGCGGGGTCCTTTCCATAGCCTTTTGCTATGTGGCAGTTGCACCAGAGAGACAGAGACGTAGTTTAGATAGCTAATGCTCAGTAGGTGCAGGAACAACGGAAGTTTGAATATAAAGGGATAGATTTCATTTTACATACTTGTAAAAAGCTGAATGTGGATTAAAAGCCATATAAGCAAACTTAGTAGTGTCAGTTGAGAGCAGTGTCAGTTCAGTGCTGGTGGTTGCTAGGTTGCGGAGGTCCTTGTGACACGCCCTTCATTGTGACACCTCCCTCTGCTGGCTCCTTGGTCACTAGGGCTCTAGAGGCATAGCCATCTCCTTTGGTTTGATCATTCAGCGAGTGAGAGAGAAAGAAAGAAAGTGGATAGAGATGTAAGTAGACTTTCTCATCAGCATCTGCATTCTGTGTTGGTATTGCTCCATGACAGTCTTAGGGAACATTTAAAAGATTAAGATGAGGAATGATTTAAATGCTTCAGCCAGCCCTTCTGGGCATCTTTTTGACTCCACCCACTGTTTTGTAACAGCGAAGTGAAGTGACTGTGGATTCTGCTTACACTTTAGGAAAAGGAAAACTAGTAAAACTAGAAAACTAGCCTTGGAAAAGGGCGTTCTTTTTAGGCTAGTGACACAAGAGTCACTTGATAACTTGCCATGGGAGCATTAAGCATGCCCTCTGGAGAGGGTAATATCTTGCATTGTCTTCCTCCCCTTCCTGGCTCCCAGGGCCTATCTTTCAAAGGACAGCCAAGGTACAAAACCCTTCAGCATGTTGATGTTCCTTCCATAGTAATATTAGTATGTGGTATTTGATGTTTCCCTTTTAAACATCCCTTCACCACATTAAGCAAACCCACCTCTTTCAATGAGATGATGCGAATTGTCTTAAAATATCCAGAGGGTGCTATTCTGGCTACAGGATTCAAGCACTCTCTTCACAGGATACCCATTATGATATGCCTAGGAAAGTGAAACCATCTTGAGCTTTGAGTCGTGAATGCCCAAACCAGTTTAGGGATGTAGATCAGGAGAGTACTGAGAGTCCCATTTCTCACATTTCAACAGGCCTTCTCTGTGGTGGCTCCCCATCTGTGGAATGCTCTCCCTAGGGAAGTTCGCCTGGCGCCTTCATTATACACCTTTAGGCGCTTGGCTAAAATGTTCCTTTTTAACCAGGCCTTTGGTTGATTAGATTGACATCCTAGGCCCTTTTAAAATGTGGCTCTTTTGGGGGGGGGGTTGTTATTGTGTTATTGTTCTTATTTTGATTTTATACGGTACGTTTCCAAGCACAATTCAAAGTGTTGGTGCTGACTTTTAAAGCCCTAAATGGCCTCGGTCCAGTATACCTGAAGGAGCGTCTCCTCCCCCATCGTTCTGCCCGGACACTGAGGTCCAGTGCCGAGGGCCTTCTGGTGGTTCCCTCGCTGCGAGAAGACAAGTTACAGGGAACCAGGCAGAGGGCCTTCTTGGTGGTGGCACCCGCCCTGTGGAACGCCCTCCCACCAGATGTTAAAGTGAAAAACAACTACCAGACTTTTAGAGGACATCTGAAGGCAGCCCTGTTTAGGGAAGCTTTTAATGTTTAATAGATTATTGCATTTTAATATTTCTGTTGGAAGCCGCCCAGAGTGGCTGGGGAGGCCCGGCCAGATGGGAGGGGTATAAATAAATTATTATTATTATTATTATTATTATTATTATTATTATTATTATTATTATTATATTGTGATCTTTTTTGTGAACCACCCTGAGACCTCCGGGTATAGGGCATTAAAGAAATTTAACAAACAAACAAACAAACAAACAGAGCCATACTGCCCCCAACAAGTAAGGCAGAACATAGCCCTCATGTCTAGTAAGCACTTACACCCTTGTTTGTCTTCCATTTCGTCTTGACCCAAACACAATTCACAGCTGTCATGCATACAACCCTTCCATATAACATGCAGTTATAAGGACCATTTAAAAAGATGTGAACCACTGTAATTCCACTCCAAACAATGGAATTACACCCCCCAAGTGATATCATTTGTGGACTTGGGCCATGGGCGTTAACCTTAGTATGAATAATGGTTGAGGAATTCAAATTTATGCTGGAATCCAACGTTTTGGAGTCTACCTAGCATGAGATCTAAAGGCAGTTACATACCAGAGTTGAACATTTGAGAGGAGTTATTATGACGGAAGTCTCCAAAGCATGCCCGCCTTAGTTTTGTGCTGGTTTAGACATGCGAGAAAGGGAAGGGTGGAAAGAATAAACCTCGAAATGGGAAAAGGAGAGACAGGCCAGTGGTGGCGTGATTTGTAAGCCACTCTTTTTGAAGAAAATATAATTTTTATTTGAGCTCAGGTGGCCTCAGTGGCCTGGAGTGCCTTCCATCAGCTACGCCCCTATCTGGACAGGGATAGCCTAACTATTGTTGTCTATGCTTTGGGAACCTCAGGCTTAGATTACTGCAATGCGTTATATGTAGGACTGCCTCTGAAGACGGTTCAGAAACTTCAGCTGGTGCAGAATTCTGAGGCCAGGCTGCTCACCGGAGCAAGATGGTTTGAGCCTATTACACCGATCCTGGTCTGACTGCACTGGCTACTAATCAGTTTCCGGGCCCAATTCAAAGTGCTGCTTTTGACCTATAAAGCCTTAAATGGCTCAGGACCGCAGTACCTCAAGGACTGCCTCTTTCCATATGAAGCTGCCCAGACTCTGAGATCAGCTTCTGAGACCCTTCTTTGCATGCCCTCTCCTCAAGAGGTCCGTAGGGTGTCAACATGAGAACAGGCCTTCTCTGCTGTGGCTCCCCATCTGTGGAATGCTTATACACCTTTAGGTGCCAGGCAAAAACGTTGCTTTTTAACCAGACCCTTGATTGATTTGATTGACATCTTATGCCCTATTAGAATTTGGTTCTTTTGGGGTGTGTGCTATTCGGTTGTTTTTATTTTGATTATATATATATTGTGGTTTTATATTTTGATTTTGCTCCGTGAACTGCCCTGAGAGCTCTGGGTATAGAGCGGTACATAAATTCTAATGATGATGATGATGGTGATATTTTCATGATCAACAAGACAATCAAATGCCTGTTTCTTCCCCCGCCACATCAGTCAGAAGCAAGCTAGCTTGAGAGAGGCCTTCCATTGCACTCTAGGTCACTATGTATCATTCAGCCATTGAGCCCACCGCCCAGGGAATAAAGAACTTCCTCCAGCATTTCTTCTTATAATACTGCTCAGATGCACTTCTATAAAGGTTGTCCATGCAAAAGTCCCAGAACTGAAGCAGACAACCTGGAGGCAGGCGGCATTGGATGGTATTTGGTTGTGGCGGGGTCTTTAGCAATTCACGTGTTTCCCAAAAGTCCCCCCACTTGCACCCTGGGACCTTGCAAACGCTCTATGCAAAATATTCTGTGTTGCGTGTCGAGGTCCCCAGGACACCCCCCAATAAATCACACTTCACACATAAATTAAGTTTAAGGTATTTGGCATAATTTTGGCCACAACTTTATTTAAATACAAAAAATGTGAGTGGTTGCTTAGGCATTGGTTCCATACATACCAGTACATCCGTCTCTAAGACAGTACTAACTGACTTCCCCGCTTCCTGAAGTCAGTGCGGGGAAAGCATTTTGGGGAGAGAATGGAGCCGGAAGCCTGGCCCTTCGCCTCTCTGCCAAATGCTCCCAGGGGCTCTTGCGTGGCCCTAGCCTCTTGTCGGGGTTCGGACTAAAGCATGTCGAGCCCCTGGATTCCTTTAACGGAATTCACCCTTGCAGCAGCAGCATTGGAGGGGCCGGCACAACCAACAACCAATTCTGGCCCCTCCACAACCAACAGCATTGGAGGGACCGGCACAACCAATCGTGATCCCTCCACCAACCAATTTATGAACCAATGCCTAACCGCAACCTTACAAGTTGTGACGAATTGCTATGCAGTAGGCAAAAACCAAGTGGCACTAGCCAATCAGCCAAATGGAAAAATTCCTACCAGGCCCCTGCCTCAACATCAGATGACCCCATGACAGGCACAGCAAGGTCAAACGCAACAGCCTAAATAAAGAGGAGGGTGGGCAGGTGATCCGAAGCTCGCAGCAAGAGAAAGAAAAAGCCCAGGCAGCGAGCAAGGAATATAAAACCAGTGGACTGTCCCCAGATTGCAACATCCAAATCTACCCCACAACAAGAACCCACCAATTGCAGCCCTGGTCATCTAGTTAATCCCACCCAACAAAAGAGGGGAGGGTGTCCTGTTAGCCCTCACCGCAACCCAGGCTCTCCATGAAGGAGAACCTGATTTGTGCTTTTCCCTGCTTGATGCTCAAAGCGTACTGTGTGGAATATTTAGTATACGCTGGTCCAGTACTAATCTAGAGGATTGTCAGATACTTCCCCATAGCTCCTCTCCACCCTGTTATAAAAAAGGGTAAAGGTAAAGGACGCTTGGTGGTTAAGTCAAGTCAAGGGCGACCATGGGGCTGCGGCACTCATCTCTGCTTTCAGGCCGAGGGAGCCGGCGTTTCTCCATAGACAGCTTTCCAAGTCAAGTGGCCAGCATGACTAAACCACTTTTGGCACAATGGGGCACCATGATGGAAACCAGAGCACACGGAAATGCCATTTACCTTCCCACCACAGCGGTACCTATTTCTCTACTTGCACTGGTGTGCTTTCAAACTGCTAGGTTGGCAGGAGCTGGGACAGAGCAACAGGAGCTTATTCCGTCACGGGGATTTGAGCAGCCGACTTTCCGATCGGAAAGCCCAATAGGCTCAGTGGTTTAGACCACAGCGCCACTCACATCCCTGCTATATTCTCCCATTGTGGGTTTCTTAACAGACACGTTTTATAAGACCTTGTGCATTTCACTGAGTGCAACCCCCTAGCAATAGTTACAGTTAGGTAGTCATGTTGGTCTGGTGTAGTCGAAACAAAATAAAAAAAATTATTTCTTCCAGTAGCACCTTAGAGACTAAGTTTGTCATTGGTTAGTTGGTCTCTAAGGTGCTACTAGAAGAAATAATTTTTTTAAAAAAATCCCCCCCCCCCGCCTAGCAATAGTTTGTGGTCTACTGGGTGTCTGACTGCCCCTCCTCTTTCTGCACTCTGCACAAGCCATAAAGCTAGATTTATTGAACGTCATGGTTTTAAAGGAGCTGAGTTTGGCTTGGTAGTCAAAAGTCTTTGCAAATAATCCCCTCTATTCCAAATGTTCAGATTGCGAGTGCCATTGCTTTTGTAGCCAAAACAGTAGCACCCGTGTATGAGAGGGAACTATTAGCAGGTTTGAAGGGAAAACCCAAGATTTTTGGAAGTACAAAGGAATCTTTATAACAAAACCCCGAAAGGGGGACCCCAAATATGTCTGTAAATTCAGTGACCATCCCCATTTCACCTTTCAAATGCTGATTGAGAATAATGATTAATATGTATATTGCCTCTAAAGACTGACTGCAAACAAATGCAGTGGAGAATGGGAAAGAGGATTTCCATTGGGGCATCTGCTTGGCCACTTTGAGAACAGGAGACCAGATAGGCCTTTTGGTCAAATCCAGCAGAGCTTTTCACACATTCTATAGAAGACTATTTCTGGATCAGTTCAGAGGCGCATCTAGTCCAACCTCCTGTTCTCATAGTGGCCAACCAGATGCCAAAGTGGGAAACCCGCAAGCAGGGCATGAGTGCAACAGAGTTTAATTTGTTTTTTTTTTTTTAGAGTAATAGTAACATTCTTATAGGGACCCAGGTGGCGCTGTGGTTAAACCACTGAGCCTAGGGCTTGCTGATCAGAAGGTCGGCGGTTCGAATCCCTGTGACGGGGTGAGCTCCCGTTGCTTGGTCCCAGCGCCTGCCAACCTAGCAGTTCGAAAGCACATCAAAATGCAAGTAGATAAATAGGAACCGCTACAGCGGGAAGGTAACCGGCGTTTCCATGTGCTGCTCTGGTTTGCCAGAAGTGGCTTTGTCATGCTGGCCACATGACCTGGAAGCTGTACGCCAGCTCCCTCGGCCAATAATGCGAGATGAGTGCGCAACCCCAGAGTCGGTCACGACTGGACCTAATGGTCAGGGGTCCCTTTACCTTAACATTCTTATAGGCTATATTCTTTGGTGAAAAGTAAAGGTGGGGAAGAGTGCATTTCACGAGATGGTTTATTTATTTTTTTAAAATTTTTGAATTGATATACCGCCCTATACCCGGAGGTCTCAGGGCGGTTCACAAAAAAGATCACAATATATAAAATCAAAATAAGAACAATTACCCAATAACACCGCACCCTCCCTCCCAGAAAAGAGTCACATTTTAAAAGGGCGTAGGATGGCAATCAGATCAACCAAAGGCCTGGTTGAAAAGGAATGTTTTTTTCCCCTGGTGCCTAAAGGTGTATAATGAAGGCGCCAGGCGAACTTCCCTGGGGAGAGCATTCCACAGATGGGGAGCCGCTGCAGAGAAGCCGCTGAGAGGTTGAGAACAATTAACAGGGACCTGTTTCCTTTGTCTCTCTCTTGACAGCGGTAATCGTACCGGGCAACCAAAGTTGTTTCTGTGCCAAAACCAGGCCTAAACCCTGATCCAGAAAATCTGTTTCTTCCAAAAACATCTTGATCTGCTCCACAACCACTCGCTCTAGAACCTTGCCCAGAAAAGGGAGATTAGCAACTGGCTGGTAGTTAGTTATCCAGGGAAGGTTTGCAAGCACACGGGCAAAAAGAACAATAATGAAAGACAATGCATATTTGCAAATGCTCATATTATCATTTTTGAGATGGAAATGTTTCTGACTTTACTTAAGACATGCAACCCAACAGCTTTAGAATAAGTTATTGTTCCTGGACAAACGTGATGGCTGGCATTTTGTTGTTGTTGGTTTTTTTTTTTTTAAGGAAATCTAGACTGTCATGAACCAGACATACATAATTATATTATTTGCCTCATGCAAGTGAACAAGAATAAATTAAAAGTGGACATGTTGCAACAGGACTGTTGACATTATATACCAAGTCTGCTTATTGTCATAAGACACTCTTAACCTTTAAGCCAAAATCTTTCAAAACTATTAGTGTTAAATCTCACAGCTGTTGTCAAATTTCTCCAGTTCCCTGGTTTATGCATTGCGCTTTATTTGAAATGTTTGGTGTATTTGTGTATATAACTTTCTGCAAGCTGCCCTTTGAAAGCTCCAGGGATTTAACATGAAGGCTGAGCCAGATCAAAGGGAACAAAAAGTTAACAAATTAGGAGGAAAACGTTCCAAAATGAATGTTTAACCCATTTAAATATTTAGTGGTACTCGCATTGGATAGTTCCTCCCCCCCCCCATATTTAAACAAGATGTATTCCTTAAATAAATGGGGCTAAGAGAACGTTCGTTAAAACATTAACAAATGCTGATCTGCATCCTGTAAAGACTTATGAGCATCCTGAATTGTATGCCAGGCTTACGAAGCCTTTCACATGTTAGGGACCACAACTTCCACCATCTCTGATCGTTGACCATCTTGGATGGGGCTGATGGGAGATGCACTTCAAAATATCTGGAAGGCACCGGGCTGGAAAAGGTTGTAGCAAGTAATAGAATCTCAGAAGACATTGCATGGGGTGCTTGGCTCCTTCTGACCTGCATCTGCCCCAATACATCTTCCTGTTAATGTCTAATAAAGGAAACACATGATGTGATATCATACAAGCCCTGTATGCTGGAGCAAGGCCACACTTGGTAGGGGGTGCTCAGAGCAGACATCAGCAGCAGAACCTGCCATGGGGCCCTTGCAGAATTTTAGGGGATGCCAGATGTTGATACCAGTCTTGCCCCTTCTAAAGCAATCTAAGCTTGTGGCTACAACCACCTCTTTCGTCATGCGTTGTGTGAAGCCATGCTTTCTTTTGTCTGTCCTGAATCTACTGCTCATCAATTTCACTAAGTGATCCCAAGCTGTAGTATTAAGGGAGATCTTGTGAGTGATGTCTCTGTGTGTATCTCCACCCACACCCACACCCCTTGTCTAATTATATATAATCTTTTATCATGTCCTTCTTTAAGGACAAGGGTCAGGGGCCAGACTGTGGACAAAGATGCTTTGCTGATCAGAATGAGAGCAACTCTCATGTTCCTTTCAATCTAACAGGAAACTGTCTTATAAGGGAGCCAGAACAATGGTTCATCTAGCTCAGTGTTTTCTACACTGGGTGGCAGACAGTAGGGTCTTGGACATGAGCTTTTCCAGCCTTACCTACGGATGTTGGATATTGAACAACTCCTCCTCCTCCTCCTCCTCCTCCTCCTCCTCCTCCTCCTCCTCCTCCTCCTCCTCCTCTTCTTCCTCTTCTTCTTCTTCTTCTTCTTCTTCTTCTTCTTCTTCTTCTTCTTCTTCTTCTTCTTCATATACCGCCCTAAACGCAGAGGCATAGCTGCCAAGTTATCCCTTTTTTACAGGGATTTTCCCTTATGCTGAATAGGCTTCCTCGCGAGAAAAGGGAAAACTTGGCAGCTATGCCCAGAGGTCTCAGGGCAGTTCAAAGAAAAGATCACAACACATATAATCAGAATAAAACCAACAACCCAATAACACCCTCCCAGAAAAGAGCCACATTTTAAAAGGGTATAGGATGTCCAACAGATCAACCAAAGGCCTGGTTAAAAAGGAACGTTTTTGCCTGGTGTGTAACAAAGGTGCCAGGCAAACTTCCCTGGCATACCAGTCCCATTTTTTGTGTTGCCACTCTCCGGATCTCTTGAGGAGGAGGCACACGAAGGAGGGCCTCAGAAGATGATCTCAGGGTCCAAGTAGGTTCATATGGAAAGAGGCAGTCCTTGAGGTATTTTTGCCTGCAACTTGAGGGTTTTTGCCTGCAAATGTTGCAGAGGGCGAGGTGAAAAATGTTGTACTAAACATGAGCAAGGCAACACCCCCAGGCTTGTTGCTGGAGTGGAGCATAAGGAGTGATCTGAGAAAGGTCGGTGCCTTTTTATCCAGGACTGCAACCAGCGAGCCCTTGTTTGGAGCTGTTTGGAAGTGTCTGAATACCATGTGTAGAATTTTCCTTTGGCATCAGCTTGCAGGGAAATAACCAGAGTCATCACTTCCTTGTCACTGCATGAATTTGCTTCTTCTGGCCACTAGCTTTCCTTTCTTTTTTTTTAAAAAAAGTGCTTTCAGCCAGAACGTTTTATACCAATTTTGTGCTTGGTTGATTTTAAGATTTCTTAATGCACAGCAAAAGTAAGCAGGGGATAGACATGGCTGCCAATGGGAAATGGGAAACATCTCAACTCCGTTTGGTTAATTCCTAGAAGAGAATTTGTAATACCATTTCTATTTGCACTATTCATACGTTAGGTTTCATACATATCTTTCGTTTCATGGAACAATTTTTCTTTGCCATTCCTAGATATTAGGGGCGGTATGGCAGGCATCACAAGCCACTACTGTGTTATTCAATTACATGTGTACTTGCTAGGAAAATGTAATGCAATTTTCTAACATTCAAAACAATACAATAGAAATGTGTTGCTCACAATGTTGCATGAATGTATTAAATTGCTTTGGAACCGAGCTGCCAGTTTAAATTTTTAATCGTCTGCCAATCATTTTCAGTATCCAAATATCACAACACTTATTTCTTCCTTGTCTGGGGGTGAACATTTTGGCAAGGAGTGGTGAAAAATAGTCTCCCCCCTCCATTTTTAAGGAACTACTTCTGGCAATGCCACAAATGTTCAGGCAAAAGATAACTAGCTTTGGCTCAGGTCATATAATATGGGATAGTGGTAATGAAACCCTACAGCTGCTTTCCAAGGCCTAGTTCCATGAAGCTATTCTGATAAGTCAGCCTTCCGCCTTCCTCTGTCTTGCAAAAAACCAAAGAAATAGCCCCCTAAAACACACACACACGTAATGGAAATTGGTTTGATGCTGTTTAAAACAAGACCAAAATTGGTTCTTTCCTATTTCTCTTTAGTTTTATGAGTCTCTAGACCATCCGATAGTCACATTTCTAAGCTTTTCTCCGTGACCAAGAGGTCGTTTTTAGAAAGTGAAATTTGAGTGTGTTCCTAATATTATCACGAACCAGGCAGTCTAGGGCCTTTTTATAAGGCCTTTGTGATAACAGCATGACTAATGCCACAGTCACATGGCTTGGCATGGTGAGATTCCTCCTGGCTAACAAGAGGAGCCAAATGTGGAGACGAGAGCCTGGGAGAGAGGATACAGTCCTGTCCAATCCCTTCTCTATATGCATTGCAACCATCCTTAAGGGACTGAGGCAGTACACCTCCAATAGTTAAAATGCAGTGAGGTCATTTCCCCCTGCTATGTTTCATGTCACATTTGCACATTGATGTACACACCAGAGAGGGGGTGGGGATATCTTCAACTGATGCACATTTCCTGTTTGGGTCCCCATTCCTGTATCCCCCAGAATTTCACGAACCTGTCATCTGCACAAGAGCTGCCTCAGATGTACATATCTCAACTTAACTGAGAGGTGTGGCTTAGAATAGATGCCATTTTGGGGGGTGGTGGTGGTTAACAAATCTAATACTGTACAGTGGAACCTCGGTTTTTGAGCATCTTGGAAGTCGAACATTTCAGCTTTTGAACGCTGAAAATCCGGAAGTAACTGCTTCGGTTTTCAAACACTTTTCGGAAGTCAAACGTGCCATGTGGCTTCCGTATTGAGTTTTCTGGATTTAAATGCTTCCGGAAATGCTTTGGTTTTTGAAAGTTTCGGAAGTCAAACAGTCTTCCAGAATGGATTACGTTCAAAAACTGAGGTTCCACTATATATAGTTCTATGCAGTAACAATAACAATAACAATAATTTGTATTTATACCCCACCCTTCCCAGATTAAAATCCAGTCTCAGGGCGGCTAACAGGAAATATAAACATTGATTAAAATGCGACTTAAAAACAGCATAAAACAGCATAGAATACAACATAAAATGCAGCATCAATATCACTAAAATTCAAAAATCCAGGGGCCATTTTTTTTGGGGGGGGAACCCCAGTCAGTAGACATCAAATGATCACCAGGGCTAACTGGCCAAGTTTGGTCCTACTAGGGCCAGCAAGGAGACCAGGGAAGAATTTAAATGTGGGGTCCCAGAAAGGGTTTCTTCATAGAAGAGGAAAGGGAAAGGGGAATAGAGAATTGAGGATCAGGCTAATTCAAATTGAAGGCCAGGTGGAATAGCTCTCTCTTACAGGCGCTGCGGAAGGAGATCAAGTCCTGCAGGGCCCTAGTCTTGTGGGACAGAGCATTCCACCAGGTCAGAGCCATCACTGAAAAAGCCCTGGCCCTGATGGAGGATAGTCTGACTTCCTTAGGGCCCGGGACCTTTAAGCTATTATTATTATTCATGGACCTTAGGGTCCTCTGCGGGACATACCAGACCTACCAGACCTAACTAGTGGAAAAGACCTAACTAGTGGAAAAGGCAGCTTAAAATAAAAAAGTGCAGGCTTAGCATATAAAGTGTGGCAAAGAAGTTAAACATGGACATACTGTGGGATATGGTTCTAGTTGAACATTTCAGCTTTCAGTTCAGTTTTAAATCAGTGAAAAACTAGTTCAGTTTGCACAACTAGAATGCAAGTCACAAGTTTAAGCAAGAAGGCAACTTTTACTTAAAAAAAAATACTTTTCATGCTCAAGTTTTGAAGTGCTACATATGTACTAAAGTGGAAGGGTAAATAATCCTCAATCCGAGTTAACAGTTCACCTTTTCATTCAGCTTTGAAACCACTTAAAAACTACTTCAGTTTCTAAATTCCACAGGGAGTCAGACCCTGGTATACCCGGATGAACTATCTACTGTTCACCTCCCCACCCCACCCCCCCGACAAAACAAACCACCTCATGTCCATGGGGCTAAACTGATGCAAATCCCTCTTTTGAATTTCTACTCACTGAAGCCCAGTAGTTGAGCCATATACCTCCTCATATTTTTCAAAGAAGGACTTCCTCATCTAATTGGTCGCAACAGCGGCTGGGGAAGCCTAGCTTGGGCTATAAATTCAGGAGAACCTAATGAGGAAGCCCTAGCTGACAAAGTGTCTCAGCTCCACTGATAAAGCATCAAGGTGACAACCAAGTTCAGTGGCAGGGCAAAGAGGCTGGGGAAGAGGGGGAAGAGTACTCCCTCCCGCTTCTTTGACCTAAGAAACCCCAAGCTCTAAAGTAAATTAATAAACTACAAAAACAGATGGGCAGGTAGAGAGACAGCAGGGGTGTGGGAACTAGTCAATGTGTGGGAAGATACCCCCCAAAGGCAGCAGAGGTTTAGGACCAGAGTTTTCCTTCTCCTGGATGGGCTACCTTCGCAGGTCAATGATCTCCATCTGCCCCTAGCACTTCCCAACAAATCTATTCTCTCTCATATATTGCATTGCTAGATGGCAATTTGTTTACGAAAAGCGGTTTGAGAGAAGCGGACGTGTTGGTCTGCTGATGAATTGTCATGAAGACTTTTTTAAAAATGGCAGACATATTTTGAATTGGATTAGGGGAAAAGAGAAAATGAGAGGAACCCAAACTGACAAAGAGTCACCTATCTCTACATCAGTCCTGGGCTGGATCTACACTGACCTATTTAACGTAATTTCCCCTCTATTGGAACAATATTAGATATGTCGTTCTAAAACATCACAGGGCATACTTGTTAATGAAAATGTCTTTTACCTTGTTTCCCCCCGTCAAATGTAGTAATACCCGGCCACACCATTGTCCAAAATGCTGTTTCTTTCACTGATGCTGGTCGCTGGTCGCCCCGCCCCGCCCTCTGTTGTCAAATTTTAATTCTCCCATTCTCTCTCCCGCCCTCCCATTGGAGGGGGGGTCAGAGATTGAATGCAGTAAAAAGAAAGAAGGTAAAACACCACATAGGGACATACTGTATGAGCCATGTTTCACCAATATAGCAGCATAAAACGATTGAAAATTAAGTGATAAAAATGACAAGGCAGTAGTAGTAGTAATTTATTTATACCCCGACCCCACCCATCTGGCTGGGTTTCTGGACAGCTCCCAATAGAATATTAAAAACATGATAAAACATCAAACATAAAAAACTTCCCTAAACAGGGCTCCCTTCAGGTATCTTCTAAAAGTCAGTAGTTGTTTATTTTCTTGACATCTGATGGGAGGGCGTTCCACAGCGTGGGTGCCTCTACTGAGAAGGCCCTCAGACCGCTGGAAGATCCTCAGCTCTTGACCTCAGTGTCTGGGCTGAACGATGGGGGTGGAGATGCTCCTTCAGGTATACTGGACTGAGGCCGTTTAGGGCTTTAAAGGTCAACACCAACACTTTGATTTGTGCTCGGAAATGTACTGGGAGACAATGTAGGTCTTTCAGGACTGGTGTTATATGGTTTCGGCGGCCACTCCCAGTCAACATTATGACTCCCAGTAACGCATTATGAACGTAAAAAGTAGGACTCTGTGTGTCCATCTACGTTAACAAAACCATTCCTTAACCTTTCCTTAATGTTAAAATCCATGAGTGCAGATCCACCCCTGGCCATCATGGCCAATGTTCAGAGAGGATGGAATTCCAAAACATCTGGAAGGCACATAGTTGGCTTTCCGTGCTCTAGGCCAAACTGTGAGAAATGCTGCTGGGGGAAAATGTGTCTAGAAAGAAAGGGATTTGTCAATGATTGTATTAAAGCCATTTCACCTCTGTTTGAACAATTCACTTACTGGCTGGCAGGCAGGCAGACAGACAGACACATACACACACACACACACACACACACGACCCGTTTGTGAGAGTCATGGACAAGGATCCCCAATTGCAGATTTCATTAGGAGATAAGGGAGCTTGTTTACTTAAGGAGAGAAACAGGAAGATATACTGCAGAAAACATATGGTTGCGATTTAATTTATGCTTTATCATTTTTCATTCTGACATTAAAGCTGCTATGCTGGTGGGGAGGAGAGCACTGTACACTGTACAATGTAATACAAAATGAGGGTTCCTTTCTCCTTGCCAGGGGAAACGTGATTCAGAAACAATTTGGGGGCAATTGTAAGGTGATATGGCACAGAAAACCAGAAGCTATTGTAACCTGAAAGATCATTTCTGGACAGTATAATGCTTGTTGGAAAAGGACTTGTGAAAATATGAAGACATGGCTTTCTAGGCCCTGAGAGTTCAAGAACTTGAAAATATTGGGGGGAAGCAATCATTCTTGAAAAGCAACACAGTTTTCTTTTTTCTTGCTAGTATTTCTTGTTAGCCATTTGTTTAACGTCTGCAAACACAACACACATACACAAAGAGGGTGAGAGGGAGAAAGATTAATTGCCTGTTACATCTAGGAAATGTGACTGGGATATATGATGCAGAATTTGACCTTTTAAATGCTTAGGTTAAAGAGACCGGCTTTTGGATATCCGAAAGCCGCACAACTGTTATTGTTCAATGCCATGCAAATTAGTATTTCCAACAGGTACAACAAAATTGTGATTTCTTGCCACAGTTGTGATTTTGCAAAAAGTGGTCTTCACTGAGTCTATGGAAAAATCCAGAGTCTATTGTGCTGAATCCAAAGAGGTCAAAGAATGGGTGGAGTGGGTTTAAATAGCTCCTGCATCCATCCCTCTCCCAACACAAGTGTGTTATATATCCACAAGCACAATGCCTCCCACCTCTGGATAGCCCCAAAGGCCTCACAGTGGGCTAGTGTCTTTGGGCATGATAGTGGAACATAATAGTTTTCAGTCAAGTTGGCTTTGGGTAGCAAATGTGGGGAGGAAAGAGGGGCATAACCATTGAGTTGGTTCCAGAGAGGGGTGGACTGTGGTAATCTTCCGTAACATGGCACCCTGTGCGAGACCAACACTTGGTTCCTCCAGTTGGGTCTTCTCAATTACGGATCTTCTCAATTTTGCACCCCATCAGCTTGGTGCCCCACACTCATGCTGTCCCAGAGTTATTGCATTTGGGTCCCATTGAAACCAGTGGGTTCAGTGAGTCAGAACTATTTACACTGATTTCCCTGTGACTTTAGTGGGACTAAGGTTGCGTTTCAGTATCGACTTACCTGGCAGTAATCTCCACTGAGCTGAGTGGAGTTTTCTTCTGCGTAGACATATCTAGGATTGCTTTGAAACTCGCTGTGATTCAACTTCTCGTACTTGGCACAAGATTGCTCTTTTCAGGTGGTATGGATTATAATCAAATAAATAAACCCTTCCTGATTCTAGCTCTCTCACTAACCCACCTGCATTAATAATACCCCAGAGACTGTGGACAATTATACTAAAATGAACTTGCCAGTGTCCTTGCTAATTTCCCCCTGGCATGCTCAACAGCTTTTTGTGGATGACGGTGCTTCAGAGAAATGCTGGTTCTGCCACATGCGATCTCCCCTCTGCAAAAAAGATTCAGATAGTGGGAGGAGAGACGGCTTAATCAGGAGCTCCAAATTTCAATGCCTCCTGATTGGGCGTGCTTTTCAACAGCAGACATTAGAAATGAGTTTTGCCAAATACAACTTCAGTATAAGTGTGTGAGTGAGAGCCTATGTGTGTGCAGACATCTGCGTGTACATGTACACTTTTCCATTGAAAGGCAGCAGCTATACTCAAAGGGTATGCCAGGTCAAAGGTTCCTTCGTCTTCCTCCTTCTCCTTTGTTTGTTTGTTTGCTTGTCTATCACCCCATCCTTTCTTCCAATCAGATGAAGGCACCACACATGGTTTGTGGTTGGGTTGAGAGACGGAGACGGACCCAAGGTCACCCAGTGAGCTTCATGCCTCAGTGGGAGTTTGAACCTTGTTCTTCCCCTTAGCAGCTCAATACTTTAAGCAACACAGCACACTGGGTTTTTCCTACACCACAGCATATCACAAAGGCTACTTCAGTCACTGCACCAGCCTCCCAGCTTGAGGTGCTGCTGCCTTTTAATGGGATGGGACAGGGCAGGGCAAGCACTGGCTTGGTGGGGGCGGCCTGTATTTCCCACCACTGGTTCCCCCTCACCAGCCTGGCGCTCCCTCCCTCCCCACCATCCTGCCCTGCCCCCTCCTGGTCCTGGCAAGTGGCTGCACTGCCATGGCCAGAGAGATGACAACGATGGTGGGGACTATCTCCTCATGGCTGTTCCATGTGGAGTGGTTCGCGAACACCTCAAATGCATTTTCATGAGAGCAAAATCGAGACTAACAGTAAAGGCCAGACTGTCCTTTGGATGGATGGGAAATCCTACTGGTACCATTTCTGCAGCTGGCAGTTTTCAGGATCTGGGAATGAGGAAAATTAATTTTAGCAAGCAGGACTGCAATCTGGACTCTCAGCTGGAGGAAAGGAGCATGACTCCATCACCCTCCAAAGATTAAAAACGTTTAAAGTACATGCAAGTTGCCAGCTCTATCCCCACTGGAACAGGGCCTGTATCCACTTGCCTTTTTAACAACAACAACAACAACAACAACAACCCTAAAGAGACTGGGCAAGTCTCTCCACCTCATCCTACATACAAGTATTATCTCTCTCCCTGCTTCCACAGCTGCGGCACTGGTCTATTTACTGCAGGAACATTATCGGCGTATGGTAGCTTCATTAAAATGGCAGATAATCAAGCAAGAGCTCTCTGGCTGTCTCTATACTTGGCCTTTCAGCTTAGAAGCTTTATTATATAAGCCCGAGATAAGTCCTTCTTGGAAGGATGTGATCCAGAGAAGCAGTAGATTTTCCATTCCTTAAAGTCTTAAAAATCCAACACCGTGGTGATAAAATGGACTGTGCACTTTGAAACATCTCTCTCTCTCTCTCTCTCTCTCTCTCTCTCTTTCTTTTTTACAAAAAAAAATCTGTGCTCACTTTCCTCAGAGCATAAGTCTCTTTCTCTGCCTCATCTCCACCCCGCTAGCTTGCAGCGAACTTCCCCATTGAACACCAATAAAAGTCTCAACAGATTTAAAGTCTGCCATTAAATATTTCCATGTTTGGGGGGATTTGATGGCATTAACGTAATAGAATAATGGACTCTAAGTACTTCCATCAGTAAATAATCTACAATTAGGGAGTTTGCAGACTGATAGAAAATAAATAGACGAATTTTGTATAATTAAGCCACAATCAAATACCTTCCTATATACGAGTGATAAAGTGTTCCGTTGGGCGATGGCCATATGCGGAGGCTTTCATTCCTTCCAAAGAACTAAATTCCCCAAGTGCCAAGTTTACACAAGAGGATAGTTAGCTAATAGAACTGATGGGTCTCTTTCTTTGCCGTAATTGCCTGAGCCAGGGGTGCTCTTAGGGTCCACTCTGCTCAGCGGATAATGGAAATGCAGACTCTTTTGAACCACTACTCACTGGGCGGTGGATGAGCAGAAATGCATTTGCGTCAGCCATTGCAACTTATATACAAAACACATCAAAAATATTTTATTTTATTTTTATTTTTTTAAAAACAAGACTGAAAGGTATAAAACTGTCAAATTAAATTTTATACTGATTAAGGCTCAGCAAGGGTCAGCAAACTTTTTCAGCAGGGGGGCGGCCCACTGTCCCTGAGACCTTGTGGGGGGGGTGGACTATATTTTGAAAATAATAATAATGAACAAATTCCTATGCCCCACAAATAAAAGCACACATTCTACTCATGTAAAAACACACGGGCCAGATTTAGAAGGCTATTGGGCCAGATCTGGCCCCCGGGCCTTAGTTTGCCCACTCATGGCTCAGAGGCTACTTCTCAGCCTTTTTGGCTACGATCAAGTGTAGTATCCCTGTTGGCATTTTTCGTAACAACGCGCCACTTAATAAACATGACTGCAGGGTGTACTGTGAGTAAAACTGCTCTTACCTCTTCTTTGTTATAAATCACAGTGTTTTTCCTTTTCCTTTCCTTTCCTGAAAATAAAACAAAATGAGTTTTTAGCATCAACTTCTGCTACTATGGCCTCCTCTGTCACAAGTCACACCTGAATTGGGCAACCCAGCAACTTCACTCTGCTGATCTTCCACACATTTTACTTGCTTATATGCATCCAGAACTTCCAAGTGGAAGGTCTTGTTCAGCCATCAAAGCAGGGTAAATTAAATGCATGGATAGATAAAAAGGTAAAGAACCCCTGGACTGCTAAGTCTAGTCAAATGTGACTCTGGGGTGCAGCACTCTTCTGGCTTTTCAGGCCGAGGGAGCCGGCGTTTGTCCACAGACAGCTTTCCGGGTCATGTGGCCAGCAGGACTAAACTGCTTTTGGCGCAACAAAACACCATGACGGAAACCAGAGCGCACAGAAATGCCGTTTACCTTCCCGCCACACCGGTACCTATTTATCTACTTGCACTGGCATGCTTTTGAACTGCTAGGTTGGCAGGAGCTGGGACAGAGCAACGGGAGCTCACCCCATCATGGGGATTCAAATCACTGACCTTCTGATTGGCAAGGCCAAGAGGCTCAGTGGTTTAGACCACAGCGCCACATGGCACCTAGCCTGACCCCACACATTTAAGGTTCTAGATGTATTCATACTTAGTCTCTGTACATAAGCTGGAGTGAACCTTACCACCACCGCCACATGATCCCTCCACCTCCATGTCTTCAGTGTGACTCCTCCATTGTCCAAACAGGGTAATTATCTCTTTTCTAAGCAGCCTCATGTTCAGGTTAGGCTGCATGAGAACCAATGCAGACTAGCGGCGATGAGCCAAGCAACATGGTAGATATCAACACATTTGACAAAAGCCGGATGGCTCCTTCCTCTAAGGCAGGGTTCCCCAAACTTGGATCTCCAGCTTTTTTGGTTCTACAATTCCCATCATCCCTGACCACTGGTCTTACTAGCTAGGAATGGTGGAAGTTGTAGTCCAAAAAACAGCTGGAGACCCAAATTGGGGGACACTATGCAAAACAGCTTTAGGAGCAGGCAATTTGGAGTGGTGAAAACTGGAAGGTGCTGCTTCTTTTCATTGCTGGCAGATTTTCCACTGCATCAGCCCAATTCTGTCGTTTGAACTCCTTGTGCACCTCTCAGGAGCATGACGGGGTCCTTACTCATCCCCTGTGAGCCCCTGTTCTACCACTCCTCCTCTTCCCAATTATATTGCAGCAGCGAGAGGCCTGGATGAACCCCTCTTGTAAGACCTCTATTACTTGTTCCCTTCACGCTCCCTCCTTCATTCACCTTATGAACACTGTGAGAATTCTGGGCTCCCAGGACTTTGGGAAATGTAGTTTTGCAGGGTATCTGACTCCTTAGGATGAAGCATGTTTCTTCAGTATCATAGGACAAGGAGTCCTGGGATATGTAGCTTCTTAGTCATTCTAAAGCATCCTGGAAAACTGGTTTGCTGAAAGTATCCTTGCAAATAAAGGTTCAGACTGGCCACCTGCATGTACGGTCACCATTATTTACTTAATGAAGACCAATGCTGTAAAATGTCCGACTGTCTATCACCTCTTTTAAAACGAAAAAAGCCTGTTTATGCCACCACCACCCTGGAAAGTGCAGCTGGGGAGAGGACTATTGTGCTCATGTCGTGCCTGCAGGCTTCTCATAGACATCTGGTTGGCCACGGTGAGAATAGGATATCGGACTAGATGGGCCTTTGGTCTGATCCAGAAGGGCTCTTGTGTTCTCATCTTCACCCTTGCCCAAAAATGCTCTTTACATTTGCGTCTTCTTGCTGAATTTTCAACTTGCTATTCAAATTTACAGCTGTGGAACTGAACTTCAAATAGTAATGACTTGTCCAACGTCACGCAGGCAGTCCACAGTTGATTAGGAAAATCAAGCAGGCCAGAATTTTTTCTCTGATCAAATATGGCAGTAGATGCAGCTACAGAAGTTTTTGTTCCAAACCTGTTTTTCACAAAATCACAAAACAAGGATAATAAAAGGAAGGATATTTCTTCCTGGAAGTGTGTGTGTGTGTGTGTGTGTGTGTGTGCACATATGCACATACCCAGACTTTGTCTTCTGATCCTACCATAATGTGAGTTTAGATCAAATGCACTGATACTTTGATTTTTCTCCCAGTACAATGTACATAGTAAAATTATTTTTTTGACAGATATACTGCTTGACAGAGATAGGTCTATTTTTCAAAAAGCAGAATGAGTAATAGGGTGATTTATTCAAATACCCATGAGGAGAAATGGCTTAAATCAAAGGGAGGAAGAGTAGTTTGTAAAATGTCACGATGTTATGCGAAATCCAGACCTACCTCGTTTAGGAAGCCTATGCAAACCTATCCAGAAACAAGTTCCATTGAGCTCAGTGCTGCCTACTCCAAATGAAGCATCGCATATAGGATTGCAGCCTGGGGGTACAATACTGTTTTCATCATCCTGCCCCTCTAATATCCAGCATATTCTCTGACTGTTTTGTTCTTTAGTTTTCCCTGTTCACTTATTGCACCCTCGGCATTTCCTGAATGTGCCTAAAGCCTTCTGAATTTCCTTGTAATTGTGGCTAACATCTTCTAAAGTGCCAACCAAACAAGCAGCGAAGGGATCTTTCCTCGTCTGTTTTCCCCATTCATATCCTATATCAGAGACGGATAACGGAAGAGAAAAAACAGCTGTCTAAAAACCCTAAGGTTGCATTTCCCTTGGATTATGTTGCCTTTATGCCTTTATTTTGTGCAAAAGATTAATGTCCAAATAGTACAAAATAGTACACATGCATCCAATCATATTTCAGAAGGGCAACATGTAGTATATGTTCTCTTAAAAATACTCAGAAGATGTGATCGGGAAAGAATTGGGCCCTTACATCCATCTGTTCTCAAAGCACACATGCTCAGTTTTACTATGCTAAATCTCGCCTCCATTCACTTGAAACTGACCTGGCCA
Organism: Zootoca vivipara; assembly: GCF_965207765.1. NCBI lineage: Eukaryota > Metazoa > Chordata > Lepidosauria > Squamata > Lacertidae > Zootoca > Zootoca vivipara. Next base: position 16,318,889 of record NC_142586.1, read on the forward strand.
CACAGCGAAGCCTGAAATTGCATTCTGAAATGTTGGCGTGCTTGTGTGTGCATGAGGCCTTGAAAAGTCTCGATGAAATGGGGTTCTGAAACATGAGAAGCACTTGCATGACGTCCTTTCATGGCTCACGGATCAGGGCTTAGGCCTCCACGATCCTCACCGAGAACCGTCTCCCTCCCTCAGGAGTACCAGCGGGTATAAAGTAAAAATGTCAATTATTAACACCAAAAGTAAGCGCAGCGGGAGGAGAGAAATAAAATAATTGTGCGGCTTAACGGGCTGCGTGGAAGAGAGAAGAGTTGTAATGGACGAGAAAGGGTCACGTTATGTTATTCTTCTGTTACCTAAGAAACTATCTTCAAAACAGAAGCCCTCATAAATACTCTGGAGAAGCATCAGACACTTTCGGCTGGAGGAAGATGTTGTGTGTATATGGCTTGGCAGGAGTTCATCTTGTAGAAGATAAACTAGTGAACAGAGCCAGGATTCTATTACTCTTGACCCTGACCTCTGGCTGCACACTGCTTCCAGTTGCAGTGTATCTTAGGAAGGAAGGAAGGAGACAGTACCCTTTCCCTTTGAACTTCTGCTTTTATATATCGTCCTCAACTAATCTTTCCTTGATATGCATGCTTCTAATATCATTCCCCCGCCCCAATTTTTTTAAAATAAATATGTGCACATATATTTTTAAAGACAACTTCTACACAGCTGGGATATATACACAGAGGCCAGCATATGCATATACATGTGACACCTGGCTTGAGAGCAGTACATGTGAAAAGGATCTAGGAGTCTTGGTAGACCACAAACTTGACATGAGTCAACAGTGTGATGCAGCAGCTAAAAAAGCCAATGCAATTCTGGGCTGCATCAATAGGAGTATAGCATCTAGATCAAGGGAAGTAATAGTACCACTGTATTCTGCTCTGGTCAGACCTCACCTGGAGTACTGTGTCCAGTTCTGGGCACCACAGTTCAGGAAGGATACTGACAAGCTGGAACGTGTCCAGAAAAGGGCAACCAAAATGGTCAAAGGCCTGGAAACGATGCCTTATGAGGAACGGCTTAGGGAGCTGGATATGTTTAGCCTGGAGAAGAGAAGGTTAAGATATGATAGCCATGTTCAAATATATAAAAGAATGTCATATAGAGTAGGGAGAAAGGTTGTTTTCAGCTGCTCCAGAGAAATGGACATGGAGCAATGGATTCAAACTACAAGAAATAAGATTCCACCTAAACATTAGGAAGAACTTCCTGACAGTAAGAGCTGTGGAATTTGCAGTGGAATTTGCTACCAAGGAGTGTGGTGGAGTCTCCTTCTTTGGAGGTCTTTAAGCAGAGGCTTGACAGGCATATGTCAAGAATGCTTTGATGGTGTTTCCTGCTTGGCAGGGGGTTGGACTGGATGGCCCTTGTGGTCTCTTCCAACTCTCTGATTCTATGATTCTATGTGTGCACTTTGGTTTCTCTGAGCTTTCTTAGCAAGGTCCTGTTGGGCAGGCCCGTCCTAGCCATAGAGGCTAGTGGCGCGGAGAACCACAGCACCGGGCGCTGGAGGGCGCTGGAAGGGCGCCAAGTGAGCGGAAGGTTCCGGAGATCTGGCCAGGACTGCGCTCCACGAGATAAGAGGCTGTGCCGCGTCTCTCTCCTTCTCCGAGGACTCCGCGCTGTGCCTCCTTCTCGTTTCCCCAGTGCTGGGTTCTGCTCAGTCGAACTTCGCCACCAGCGCACGCACAGCGCCCAAGCAGCTCTTGCTGGTCCCGCGGTGTGCGCGCTGGTGGCGAAGCTTGACTGAGCAGAACCCAGCGCTGGAGAAACGAGAAGGAGGCGCAGCGCGGAGTCCTCGGAGGTGGTCTTCCGCTGCTGCTGCGGTCCGCTTAGCACTCCCGCGTCCTTGGAGGGGCTCTGGAGGGGGGCGCTGGAGGGACCTTAGCGCCAGGGCGCTGGATGGGCTTAAGACGGCCCTGCTGTTGGGGACTTTCAATAGGCATCGGGTGTCAGGGACTGGCTGGATGATGAGGGGTGGTGGAAGCTGTCTGACCAACAGCTCCCCAGAGGGAGAGGACTTGGACCCTGGCTCCTGGTGGTGGGAAACCTGTCACAGCTGGAAAGCGCTGGGAGCAGCCCACAGGAACCAGACTTGACAACTCTACCACAGAGCCACCCTGACAGCTTCTCTCCTGGCAGCCCGCAAGCTGCCCCCCACTCCCCAAACAAGGTGTTTCCTGAATGTCACCAAGCAGAGAGCTAGGCAGAAACAGAGAAGGTCCCTTGGGGCTCTCCATAGACAGAGGGATGGGCCTGACACGAGGGTTAGAGAGTGAAGGGGGGAAGTTAAAAGTCATTCAAGGCAACTGCTTCATCTAGACAGGAACAACCATGAGAAGTCTCCTTGGAGTCCTCTGTACCACTTCCTTAATAAAGAAACTAATTGTAAGTCAACTGGCATGTCCCCGTCTTTTTCTGTTCTGTGAACGACCTGTTCTCCCTTTCTGCTCCCTGACATCTTGTTGGCCACTGTGAGAACAGGATGCTGAACTAGATGGGCCTTTGGCCTCATCCAGCAGGGTTTTCCTGACATCCTTAACACAGGAGCATTCCAGCCACAAAGAAAATAATACTCTATAGCAGGCATCCCCAAACTGCAGCCTTCCGGATGTTTTGGCCTACAACTCCCATGATCCCTAGCTAACAGGACCAGTGGTCGGGGAAGATGGGGAATGTAGTCCAAAACATCTGGAGGCCGAAGTTTGGGGATGCCTGCTCTATAGGATGCTGGGCTGGTCTCAATTAAAGCGAAGCTGCCACCTCAGGCAGCTGTTTTGGGGCATCATGAAAGGGCACCTAATTGTTAGATATTTAATTTATATTTTTTTGTCTTTTAACTGTCAGGGCCAGAGAAAGGTGTAGGTGGGATATTATGCCTCAGGTACCAGAATAATTCGGATGGCCATGGTACTATGTGCTTTGACTCAGTAAGTGCCTCAGTGAGTAATAAAATGTCAAACATTAAAAACTTCCTGATACAGGGCTGCTTTCAGATGTCTTCTAAAACTTGTGAAGTTCTTTATCTCCTTGACATCTGGTGGGAGGGTGTTCCACAGGGTGGGTGCCACTACAGAGAAGGCCCCCTGCCTGGTTCCCTGTAACCTCACTTCTCACAGTGAGGGAACCGCCAGAAGGCCCTTGGAGCTGGATCTCAGTGTCCAGGCTGAATGATGGGGGTGAAGACGCTCTTTCAGGCATACATAACCGAGGCCATTTAGGGCTTTAAAGGTCAACACCACCACTTTGAATTATCAGAAATGTACTGGGAGCCAATGCAGGTCCTTTACAACTGGTGTTATATGGTCCGGTGGCTGCTCTCAGTCACCAGCCTAGCTGCCACATTCTGCATTAGTTGTAGTTTCCAAGTCACCTTCAAAGGTAGCTCCATGTGGAGTGCACTGCAGTCATCCAAGAAGGAGATAACCAGAGCATTTACCACTCTAGCGAGACAGGATGCAGGCAGGTAGGGTCTCAGCCATCCAGAAGAAGCTGGTAGACAGCTGCTTTTGTGGTAAAAACACACACACCTGGGAAGCATTGTCTATACAGTTTTATCCACACAATATGTCTTCATTGGTCCCTTAAAGGGAAGCATGTTTATGGAAGCAGTTTTTGGCATGCTTCATCAATGTGGATAGAGATGGATCACAAAGGTTGTCTAAGTCCATTGGCTAGAGTTGTCTTTGGGACTGGCTGGATTTGTCTTTTGCTACAAAGGCATAAATTTATGCATCTCCATCTGTTGCCATTTGTTGTTGTATACTGCTGTTTATATTTATTTACTACATTTATTAGTCGCCCCATATATTTATTTATTGCATTAGTCACCCATATATAACCATAGTTCTCAACGGAATGAATAAGCTGTGCATGACTAGGCGTGGTATTTTACTGACTTTCAACTTCACTAAGCCATTAAAAACTTAGGAAAGTGCAGTTTGTACGAAGGGTCCCACAGAATGGGTATACATTTTGAATAAACACCCTCTGTGTAATTGTGGAAAAGTTTGGGAAGCTAATGCCTCATACCCCAGATAAAGATCGCTGCTGCATTGCAGTTAAAGGCAACAAATATGTGTTGCAAAAGACTTTGCCCAAATGTTTAGCTTTGTTCAGAAACAGTCAATGTTAACACGGTAATTGCACATTGTTAATACTGGCTCTCTTTTTTTTTATGACCTCGAATGAAATTGATATAAACAAACGCCTTCTGCGATGATTTTTCTCCATCCTGGCTGTCTGCTTTTGGCTAGCAGAACAGTGAAACATGGTATACCTAACAGAAAGGAGCCGTGGAAAATTTAAGGAGAAAGGATAGCTCTGTCATTGAAGCATGGGATAGAGCTTTTAAAAGCCTAGATTCAACTTTCAGGCATAAGATTTAAGTAAGTCTGCAAATTGGGGTAATTGTCGTCGTCCCTGCAATATCTCTCGGATTCACTTCTGCAATAGCAGATATCTCAAGCACAAGAGATACTGCAGGCAGGAGAGAGAGAGAGAAGTGTCTTTATTGCATCACCACCCGCCCGCACCAGATGTTACAATTAATTACATGTTTAATTTCCCCTTTGCCAAAGGACTCAGGAAAGAGCACATAGTGCTCCCCTCCCCCTTTATCCACACAGGTTATGCTGGGCTGCCTCATAGAGTCATAGAATCATAGAGTTGGAAGAGACCACAAGGGCCATCCAGTCCAACCCCCTGCCAAGCAGGAAACACCATCAAAGCATTCCTGACATATGCCTGTCAAGCCTCTGCTTAAAGACCTCCAAAGAAGGAGACTCCACCACACTCCTTGGTAGCAAATTCCACTGCCGAACAGCTCTTACTGTCAGGAAGTTCTTCCTAATGTTTAGGTGGAATCTTCTTTCTTGTAGTTTGAATCCATTGCTTCGTGTCCGCTTCTCTGGAGCAGCAGAAAACAACCTTTCTCCCTCCTCTATATGGCATCCTTTTATATATTTGAACATGGCTATCATATCACCCCTTAACCTTCTCTTCTCCAGGCTAAACATGCCCAGCTCCCTAAGCCGTTCTTCATAAGGCATCGTTTCCAGGCCTTTGACCATTTTGGTTGCCCTCTTCTGGACACATTCCAGCTTGTCTGTATCCTTCTTGAACTGTGGTGCCCAGAACTGGAGACAGTAGTCCAGGTGAGGTCTGACCAGAGCAGAATACAGTGGTACTATTACTTCACTTGATCTAGATGCTATACTCCTATTGATGCAGCCCAGAATTGCATTGGCCTCAATGCCATGCATTAAGTTTCATGGATGAGCTGAGATTTGAACCCCAGGTTCCCTTGGTCTGGGTTAAGCACTCTAGCCATTGCGACACACCATGGACTAAAGGAATGCAATCCAACCATCTGCAGGAATCACTCTTTTCTTCAGGGGTGAACATGGAAGCCGTGCTAATATCAAAGGCACTTTGTGGCTCAGTTAATGCCAGAGATATTTTGCCGCTGGATACAGAGGGATAGCGATGGAAAGTACAGTGGTACCTCAGGTTACAGATGCTTCAGGTTACAGACTCTGCTAACCCAGAAATAGTACCTCAGGTTAAGAAAATTGCTTCAGGATGAGAACAGAAATCTTGCTCCGGCAGTGCAGCAGCAGCAGCAGCAGCAGCAGCAGCAGCAGCAGGAGGAGGCCCCATTAGCTAAAGTGGTACCTCAGGTTAAGAACAGTTTCAGGTTAAGAACGGACCTCCAGAACGAATTAAGTTCTTAACCCGAGGTACCACTGTAGTATAAGGTGGAAGTTATTAACAAGGTCACAAATAGTTCTGTGTATGTGATACTGGAAAATTAGCATACTCTCCAACATTTCTCCAGTGAAAACAGGGACGTCCTATTCCACAATATTATTAATAATAATTTTACTGTTTATACCCCAGCCACTCTGAGCAGCTTCCAACATATACATGAGCATAAAAAGGTAAAGGGACCCCTGACCATCAGGTCCAGTCGTGACCGACTCTGGGGTTGCGCGCTCATCTCGCATTATTGGCTGAGGGAGCCGGCATACAGCTTCCAGGTCATGTGGCCAGCATGCCAAAGCCGCTTCTGGCAAACCAGAGCAACCCACGGAAATGGTGTTTACCTTCCCGCTGTAGTGGTACCTATTTATCTACTTGCACTTTGACGTGCTTTCGAACTGCTAGGTTGGCAGGAGCAGGGACCGAGCAACGGGAGCTCACCCCATTGCAGGGATTCAAACCACCGACCTTCTGATCAGCAAGCCCTAGGCTCTGTGGCTTAACCCACAGTGCCACCTGCACCCCATACATAAGCATAATAAAACATTAAACATTAAAAAAACTCCTTCCCTATGCAGGGCTGCCTTCAGATGGCTTGTGGGTTGGATAACTGCATACCCTCCACCATTTCTCTGATGAAAATAAGGACATCCTAAGGAAAAGCAGGGCATTCCAGGATCAAATCAGAAACAGAAACAGCTTTTGTAAATCCGGGACTGTCCCTGGAAAATAGAGAGACTTAAAGGGTCTGCATTAGTGAATCATATATCTGACCAAAGCAACACAGAAATGTTTTGATTTCTTTCTTTCCGTTCTGGAGTTAAAACAGCTTACTTTTTAAAAATGGAAAGCAGGGATGGCAGCAGTGGTATCTAGTCCCATGTGCTGTGGGTCCTCCTGAGGCTCTGACCTGGTTCAACCTTGCTGCTGGGCATGCTTAGTTGGCCCACTGGGTGTTCCTCAGTGAGAAGATCAACGATGGTGGACAAGCATCATTATTAATCTTCTTGCCAAGGAACACTCAAAGCAGACTGAGTTTTTAATTAAGATTTTAATGTTCTGCTATTGAATTTTACTGTTTTAATGCATGTGTACTAAACTGCTCAGGGATCTTAATGAAGGGAAATTTAGAAATCGTAATAATAATAATAATAATAATAATAATAATAATAATAATAATAATAATACAGATCAGATATGGAGATGGTGCAGGGGAGGAGAAAGAGGAATGCCATTGCACAACACTAATCCTTTCACCAGTCCAAAAAATTTGCCCTTTGTCTGGAAAGCCCTTGCATAGAAGATGCTTAAGGATAGCTGTGTGATTAAGTACTCCATATAGTAAAATACTGGATTCATAAATATTTTGAATTTTGAAAGAGAGGTTTGTAATGATCGGCTAATACAAGTAGTACGGTGGTGTTATTTTAACTCAGGTGTGCTGCAACAGAAAGTGTAGAAGGCTGTGAATTGTTGGCAAGATCTCATATTAATTCCTGGAGGTGCAACAGGAAGAGATAAAGTTGCTTGGATTCAAACAAGCTGTAGAAGCACCTGCAGTTTCCAAGCCTTCTGGGGGGAAACAGTTCTTATTGAAGCCACAAAACTTTCATTTAGCAGTGTCCTTCAGCTAATCTGAGAAACAGAGGGAAACCACCATCTGAATGCTTAATGAAAGCATTTAAGTCTTACTTTAAAGATAGGCAGATGGACTACTATCTCCTAAACCTTTTGTTTTGAAGAGGAGACAAGGAAGAACATCTAAAGGGCATGTTGACCGATCTACTAACTCAGCGGAACTGGTAGGCTAGCGCATCATTGACAATCAGGTGTTATATACACTCTTCAACGTCAAATTTGTTGGACTGGTCATGTTGTGCGGATGCCTGATTATCGTCTTCCAAAGCAACTGCTCTATTCCGAACTTAAAAAATGGAAAGCGTAATGCTGGTGGTCGACAAAAGAGGTTCAAAGAGTCTCTCAAGGCGAATCTAAAAAATGTAGTATAAACACTGACAACTGGCCTGCGAGTGCTCCAATTGGAGAACAGCCTTTACCAAAGGAGTCATGGGCTCTGAAGACGCTCAAACTCAGGATGAAAGGGAGAAATGTGCTAATAGGAAGGCACACTTGGCAAACCCTTACCATGACCAACTCCCACCCGGAAACCTATGTCCCCACTGTGGAAGGACGTGTGGATCCAGAATTGGCCTCCACAGTCACTGTTAAAACCGTGTTTATGGAAAATAACCTTACTTGGCTATGAGTGATTGCCAAAGAAGAAGAAGAAGATAAACATGCAGACGATTCCTGCCAAGGAGTGGGACCATGACCACTAGTCTACTAGTCCAAACCCTGAGCTACTCAAGGCTCCCAATTTGATTGAAGAGCTCTTTGTACCTACCTATACATTTAAGTGCATAGAGCTCTTTCTCATATGCCATGGGGATATGAGGTTGAAGAATGCGCCAGCATTTGGCAGGGTACCCCAATTTTCCCCATATATGTTTGATCTGAAAGTGGAGGGGAGGGTGCCTGGACATTGGGGTTATAACTTTTTTAATGACCTGTAGCTTAGTTAGATGAACTTTTGTCTAAAAGCAAAGGAATCAATTGCCATTTCCAAATCTTTTGAAAAAGGTCACCCCAAAACCAACAAATAGATTTTTGTATAAGTAACTATTCCTGCCAACCTAGCAGTTCGAAAGCACGTCAAAATGCAAGTAGATAAATAGGAACTGCTACAGCGGGAAGGTAAACGGCGTTTCCATGTGCTGCTCTGGTTTGCCAGAAGCGGCTTTGTCATGCTGGCCACATGACCTGGAAGCTATACGCCGGCTCCCTCGGCCAATAATGTGAGATGAGCACGCAACCCCAGAGTGGACCTAATGGTCAGGGGTCCCTTTACCTTTACCTATAAGTAACTATATCATGTATTATGTAATTGGCACAGCACGCATTATAATACAGTCCAACCTTGGATCCTGAACACCTTGCGAGTCAAATGTTTTGGTTCCTGAATGCCTCAAACCTGGGGATGTTCTGCTTTGCAAACGTTTTTGGAACTCAAACATCAGACGCGGCGTCCGCAGCTTCCAATTGGCTGTAGGATCTTCTTGTGCCTTGGTTTCCAAACATTTTAGTCAAACCAACTTCCGGAACAGATTCTGTTCAACTTCCAAGATACCACTGTACAGGAAAAATAGAGCTTGCAAATTTGTGCATCACTTCTTATTGCTTAGAATAAATTGAGGCTGCAGTTTGTCTTTGTTTCTGTTGCAAGCACCCTAAAGTTCTCGCATCACTTTGATTATGCGTTCTTTCTATAGACCAATATTTGGATTCTTCTAGAATGTTTTAAACAGTTTTAGGAAGTTCCAGACAGCTGTAAAAATTCTAAATAGTTCGATAAAGTTTTTTTTAAAGTGCTAATACTTATGAGTAGTAATGTTACATATACGGTGATTCCAACTTTTCATTTCGGGGTGACCTTTTTCACAACTGAAAAGAATTACTCCCCTTTTCAGTGCTTCTAAGCAAAAGTTCGCCCCTTTATGATATAGGAAATCAGTTTTTTTTGGGGGGGGGACTCAAAAACTTATAACTCTACTGCACACCCCTATTGTACAGCTTTTTACAAACCATCTATACCACCTGGATTTTGTTATTAAATCATGTGTGTATGTGTGTGTGGTTAAAAAACAAGGTTTTCCAAACCCAAAGCTCATTGCAAAAACAGCAGAAAACCCACATCAGCTACAAAATCAGCCCTCTTTGCACTGCATGTTTATCTGGTACTTATCCACTGACAATCCTCTTTCGCTCTGTTCATTCAGTAGAAACAAACAATTGCGCATTGAACTGTCACATGGGGCAAAAGGCAGCTGTTCTGTGTATCCCCCACCTCTTTCAGCCAAGCAGCTTGGAGAGACACCTTCCACCTCCTTTTTAAGATTTCAGAGAAATAGAAACTGGACTACCCTCCTTCCCCCTCTAATTAATCTTTTTTTTTTCATTATGCATGTGTATACAGATATATATTTTGAGTAGCAAAATGACTACCGTACAGTAAATATTTTCATGCACAATTTAGTCATTGGAAATCTTTTGACTGGAGCAAAGGCAAGTTTTCTACTAGAGAAGAAAAAGCTGTAAAGGCCATGCAAATGGACGGATGTTTGCAGACTGAGTCACTTGCGTGGCGGCAAATTGTGCTTGTCTTGTGAAAATATTCTTGTAAATCTTCAGAAACAAACAGAGATACTCTCCCAGGACTGGTTCAGACAGTCCAAAAACATCTCCCCACAATGGGCCCTAAATGTCCCTCAGGGTGCTTTTGTGAGGAGAATGAAACACTTAAGCCAGGCTGCCCTTTTCATGGATAAAGTCACAACTTTCCGGGGGCAATTTCTTCTTAACCCCTCACCTCCACCACCACCATTATTTGTTGTTAGAAATGTATTTTGACCTTCATTTTATTGAAAACAAAACCAAAAAACCAACACCCTCAAAACAGGTCACAATTGAATGAACATCTACCGTAAATCTAGTGGCAATCTTCAAAATGTTAGATAAGAGTCAAGCGGCAGCAGATAGACAAGAAATCAGCTGGAACAGCTCAGCTCAACAGGCTAAAAGTCCATCTAAAAAGGGACATACCCACACAAACTTGCAGTCATCCCACCATCAGTTTCCTGGTGGGTTTTAAAAAACAACAACATATTTTGTCTCCCATCAGAAATGATGCTCAGAAGCATACCCAAATAGCTCTTGCTCTTTTAAAATTGTAAGTTGCTTTGGGCCAAACCACTTTTCTTCTTTTTGTTGTAGTAAGTGACAAATAAATAAATAAATAAATAAATAAGCCATTGTTGTTGTTGTTGTTGTCGTCATCATCATCATCACTCCCTCCTAGGGACCATAGGATTGCAATCCAAGTTCATTTATCTTAGTATGCAAGTCTATGCTTAAGTTGGCTCAAAGATCTCTCTCTGAATTTTTAAAAGAACTGTTTTCACAGTAAATGATGTCTAGGGCCTTTGAAGGTCTTTTTGAGGGGAGATGGTAGATTCTTAAAAAGGTAAAGTTAAAGGGACCCCTTGACCATTAGGTCCAGTCACAGACGACTCTGGGGTTGCGGCGCTCATCTCGCATTATTGGCAGAGGGAGCCGGCATACAGCTTCCGGATCATGTGGCCTGCATTACTAAGCCGCTTCTGGCGAACCAGAGCAGCGCACGGAAACACTGTTTACCTTCCCGCTGTAACGGTACCTATTTATCTACTTGCACTTGACGTGCTTTCGAACTGCTAGGTTGGCAGGAGCTGGGACCGAGCAACGGGAGCTCACCCCATCGCGGGGATTCGAACCGCCAACCTTCCGATCGGCAAGCCCTAGGCTCTGTGGTTTAACCCACAGTGCCACCCACGTCCTCTTAAAAAAGTCAGGAGAGGTAAACAAACTGTTCTGGCTAGTTTAAAGAGCCATTCTTTAAATATCCAATATTATTAATAAATAATGATCTAATTTTGGATACATCCCCCCCCCCAAGAATATGCCAACAAAGCTACTGAAAGAAATCTATAGCTCTGTGGGGCTAAAATGTCCCTTAATAGCCAAGGCTACAGACAAGAATAGAGGAACATACACTGAATGAGAAACTTGAAAAATATGTATTACCTAACCCATTTTAAATGCAGGCCATCTTTTAAAAATTAAATCTAAATTTCTATTTATATATATTATAAAATAAATGCAGTTGTACCAAGTATAAATATGTAAGGGTGACCTGAAATCATGGAAATATAGTTTATAGTGAGGCAAGGCTCAAGTTCACATATTTTCCTGGTTATACCTGGAGAATGTCAGCAGCTCACTGTAGCTTATCTTTAAAGGCAAATTCATGCAAATAATAAAAAGTAAAAGTGAGATTAAGACGCAGTGATTTCTCCCTCAAGAAAACATTTAGGATTACAGGCCAGCATGCCGTTATCATCCATGAGACTGGAAACAAAACCCTGATATAAACACAGTATCCAAACCACAGAACATGACTTGTTTAAAAAATTAATGTCTGTGAAGTAAGGCAGGAAACGAGATTTATCCTTCTGGGAATTTTTTGGCATGAATATAGAACTAGGCATGCTCAGAACCTGTCATATCCTTCATCTCTCACGGTGCTCTGAAGTAAATCAAATTTTACTCAAGTTAAGGCTAGGGGAGCACATTCACCATCTGAAATGTGTAGAGATCCTTCTGTTTGACATGGCATTAAACAGAAGAAGGCAAATTATACTGTGTTGCCTTAAGGATTATTGTTGCACATTTTGTGCCTCCTGCCCCTGACAGTTTGTTCCTCCCCGTGAAATGAACTGGGCACAAGCCTTTGCAAGAAATGTAAATGGTAGTTTATAGTAACTTAATACTCAACATTACACTTGGAGCAAGGTGCAAAGCCTTTCAAGCGCTTTCAGTCAAAGTGGCAATTGAGGCGCAAGGGAGGCTGTAGGTTTGAGGAAGAGAGATTGCTCTCTCTTCAAAGGGTAGAATTGGGGTTTCCCCTTAGGATTGCCACCTGTCCTGTATAATACAGGATTGCCCCATATTTCACTGTAAAATGCCACGTCCTGTATTGATACAGTTTTGTCCGGTATTTCAGGTCTTCTCTCTCTCTCTCTCTCTCCCTCTCTCTCTCTCTCTCTCTCTCTCTCTCTCTCTCTCTCTCTCTCTCTCTCTCTCTCTCTCTCTCCCCCCCCCCCCCAAGTTAGGGATCCTCTCCAAATGCATGTGTTTGAGTGGGTGTGTGAAAGGTCATGTATTTAAGGTCTGGGTAGCAAAGCACAGAGAGATGGGAGATGGGAGATGGGAGATGGGAGATGATGGGAGATGGGAGATGGGAGATGGGAGATGGGAGATGGGAGATGGGAGATGGGAGATGGGAGATGGGAGATGGGAGATGGGAGATGGGAGATGGGAGATGGGAGAGAGAGAGAGAGAGAGAGAGAGAGAGAGAGAGAGAGAGAGAGAGAGAGAGAGAGAGAGAGAGAGAGAGATATTCCAGAGGGGGCTTCCTGTTAGGCTGCAATAGACTGATATTTCAGGGCACTGCATAAGGTCTTACAACAGTTTTGTTCAAAACCTGGTTGCATATTTGCCAGTAGATCCCCCCCCCCAGTAGAATTTCATATTAATGTCATTGCATGAAAATTATCATAATCTTCATTATAATGAAAATAACTATCAGAGTCCAAACATATTATGAAAGTATATTTTAATAGTGCCATCATTACTTTTACAGTTAATTTATTAACCACTTTCTAAACCACTGCCTCAAGGTGATTTCCACATAAAATAATTGAAAAAAGTAACCCCCGCCCCACAAAAGCAACAATTTTTTTTTTAAAACAAGACCAAAACCCTAAGACATGAAGACTCATGATAAAGACCTATTAATTCAACTGGGGAAGCCTGTTGGAGCAAAAGTTGTCTTCAACTGTTTCTGGAAAGGGCAAATAGTGGGCACTGTCATCTCTTGACAGGAAAGCTATTCCACAGAACTGGGGCAGCCACACTAGAAGCACTGGAGTAGGCTTCAGAGAACTCACAGAGAACTTTGGGAACTCACAGGAGTGCATCTCTAGCAGACTGCGTGTATAACAGATAGGTGGTCTCTCAAGTAATCTGGTCCCGACCTGCATAGGAACTTCTGTGTTAATACCAACACCTTGAAGTTGGGGCAGTAGCAAATTCGCAGCCAGTACCCCCTGAATACCAATTGCTGGGAATCACAAATAGGAAACGCCATGCTTTTCTGCTTGTGTGCTTCCCACAGACATCTGATTTGCCATCACGAGAACAGGATGCTGGACCAGATAGGCGATTAAAAAAGCTCGACCACTTTCGAGGTGTCCTGGGTTTTACTTTTTGAAATAGGGCAACCCTACACTAGGTAGAACTTTGATATTGTGTATTCTTAAGCCAAGGTTTCATAATGATGTGAATTTGTCCTATCCTGTCACCAGTGTTGAAGTAAAGCTGCTCACTTTTTACGGTGGCCGGCGTTGCGGCCAGGGGGGCAGGGCCATGGGTGCCACAGCCAGGGGCTTGCCTCCCTCGCCTTTGTTTAAGGGGGGGAGGTTGTAGCCTTCGCCTGCCCCTCCTTAATAAGGGTATCCGGGCGTGTGGGTCCTGCCCAAAACCTGGGTGTGGGCTAGGGCCATGCCATGTCCCCAACGGGGATCCCTCGGGGTGCCCCTATTTGATACAAGTTTACCCCTAGTTTTGACCCCCTGAAGATGGGCGGGAGTCAAGATATAGCCTGGTTTCACCCAATACCTAAGCTGACATCTGTAACCAATAAAGTTGTGGCCTGTTTTAGCCCATAATCCTAAATTCTCATGTCAGCATGTTTATTTATCAATCAGCTTTCACACATGGAATGGACGGTGTCATTGGCCTTTGCTTCAGGCGGCAAAATGACTTGGGTGGCTACATCTGCCACACTCACATTCAGCCCCAAAAGCACAGGGGAGATTTTATTGGGCAGGCAATAAGTGTGTCATCTGAGCATCTCTGAATGAAAAGCATGGACAGGAGAGGCTTGTTTTAGATCAGGAGTAGGCAAACTCGGCCCTCGAGATGTTTGGGACTACAACTCCCATCATCTCTAGCTAACAGGACCAGTGGTCAGGGATGATGGGAATTGTAGTCTCAAAACATCCGGAGGGCGAAGTTTGCCTATGCCTGTTTTAGATGCTATGAGGTGTGTGAAAAGAGAAGCGTGTGCAAAGGAGCTTTAGAGACAAATTGCCCTACCCTACCTTTGGGTGGGATCCTCATCAATAATAAACAAATTACATGATTTTTCCCCAACCCACCCCCCCCCAAAAAAAACTGTAGCATGATTTGTACATAATCAAGAAAGTGCCCCAAGAAAGATATTTGTGGTGATGTTGGAGCTACTAAAAAATGAAAGCTTGTGAAAAACTCCATATTTAATAACACTGCTAATAAAAGCACAGATAAATTTGAATAATTTTTCAAAATGACAGCTGTTTTGCTAATGAATCAGTGAAATATTTTTCACTGAGTCAAACAATATTGTAGAAATTGTGGTGTATGGAAAGGATATCCCTTGCTGTGCAGCGTAACATAATATGTGCTCCATGGAGCAGGAAACTTTAATGATATATGCAGTTTTGTTATTAAAAGTGAGTTATATATTTTGCTGTACAGTGGAAAATTGTGACCCAGTATAACATATCTTCACATTGTTTATAACTTGAGGAAAACCAACATTCAGGGTTCCCAGTTCACACAGTAGGAATTACATTTATGTTGGCCAAAAGTAATTTATATAACTGGAAGGAACAATAAAACATGAACTTTATAGCATTTTTTTAAAATGTAAAAATAATACAGAGCTTGTAAAATTGAAGAGATTATTATTGTAAAAGGAAGGACAGTAACTTAAATTTGAAGCTCATTTTACAGACATGATAAAAAAAGTTTTAAAGTGAATCTTTACCTTCCAGCTCTCTCCCAACCTCCATGTTTGCCCTTTAATGTGGAAAACCTTGGTAATAAAGCTTCACATCAGGAACAAGAAGCAAGGCTCTCACCACAGGTGAACCTTGTTTTATATTAGCCCATTTACTTCAATCCAGAAAATAATGAATTTACCTCAGAATGTTGGAACTGGTCAGACTACTTCCTTCCTTAAGAATGCTTGACTCTCATAAAAGAAAATAAAACCTACCCCCCTTCCGGTAATAGTAACATGAAGAAAGTTACGGAGATTGGTAAACGAGAAATAAAGTGAACGGTAGATTTGATCTAAAAAGTATTAAACTGACTTAAGGCACCTATAAAACACATTTTAAGAATCCTGGGTACTGAAGTTTGTTAAGGGTAGCTGGGAATTTTAGTTCTGTTAGGGTTGAGGGGTAAACTACATTACTCACAATTCTTTGAGGAAAATAATGTGCTTCAAATGTGCTTGAAAGGTATAGGTGTGTACGCAGCCTGGGATAACTATTCCTGTTCTTGCATGCTTAAAGCAAATACATCTAGGAAGAGAGTAGCTATATCAGCTCACTTGTCTGCAGACAGCCTTTCTGGGCCAGGTGATGTTTCTGAGCAGATGTGGAAATGCATCACCGAAAATAGGGCACAGATTTCCACATGCATATACAGTGGTGCCTCGCTAGACGAATTTAATTTGTTCCACGGGTCTTTTCTCATAACAAGAAATTCGTCTAGCGAATCCCAAAGGAATGCATTGGATTTTTTTGGATTTTTTTTTTGCCCATAGGAACGCATTAATTGAATTTCAATGCATTCCTATGGGAAACCGCGATTCGCTAGACGAATTTTTCATAAAACGAATTCATCTAGCGAGGCAAACTCCGCTCGAAAAATCCTTTCGTTAAGCGGAAATTTCGTTAAGCAGGGCATTCGTTAAGCGAGGCACCACTGTATGTATGTGTGTGTGTATGTATGTGTGTGTGTATGTATGTATGTGTGTGTGTGTGTGTGTGTGTGTGTGTGTGTGTATATATATATATATATATATATATATATATATATATATATATATATATATATATGCGCAGATTTCTGCTATGAAGGGAGGATACAGTGCAACATTTTCCTCACCTTGTTCTTCTTCTGTAATGTCTGCTTCTGAATGACGAGATGATGATGATGATGCTATGTTTATTTATACCCTGCTTTTTCTCCTCACCGGAGTCAAGATGGCTTACAGATAAAATAAGAACTACATGGGGGGAGGGGAGAAACAATGTTTAAAAATTGTGTCCTCCCTAAAAGAGGGCACATGTTGCGGTGAGACCTGGAGACTGACCTCCTGTGTTGTGGGTGGGTAAGATTGGCCAGCCACAACACCTGATTGGTAAGTCTCTCGATGTTGGGTTCAATCTGGCCAATGGGGCGCAGTACAAATGGATCGGGGGACCTATATATACCCATGCACGTGACCCAGAGCTTCCTCTTTTGGTCAGTGCATCGGAACACCTGCCCACCTCTCCCTATATTTAGGGCTTGCACGCATGACCTTGCTATGGCATCGTGTGTCATTGGGACTGGGGCACGGCAGGAATTTTCCCCACTTGCCTGATTGGCAATTGCCATTTGGGTTTCACCTGCTGCATAGCAAATCGTCACAACTTGTAAGGTTGTGGATAGGCACTGGTTCAGGTGATAGGGATGGGAGAACGCTCTCGCCATCCCTATGTGAAGGGTATTCCGTTAAAGGAATCCAGGGACTCAAGTGGTTTGGTCAACCCCTGAGAGGGGGCTGTGTCCATGCCTGATTCCAGGGGGACATCTGGATGGCGGACATAGTCTGTTCCCGGCTTTCCACCTATCCAGGTATTCACCCTTGGCTGACCTATGCTGGTGCCCTGGGTCAGCGCTACCTGCAAGGGTGCAGGGAGCTAGTCGAACCAGAGCCTATGCAACCACTCACTTTCTGTAATCAATAAAGTTGTGGCCTAAATTCTGCCAAAAACCAAACTAAAATTTGAGTCGTGGGAATTTATTTAGGGGAGGTCTCTGGGTTTGAACATGCAAAACAATTTACCAGTAATGAAAAGTAAGCAAGCATCTAAAAACGAACAATTGGAAACATACAAACAATCACAAGAAAAGCAACATGGCACCAGCCCTTTCATTAAAAGCTTCCAGTTCCCAAAAGCCTGTTGGAACAAGAAGGTCTTCATCTGCTGGTAGAAGGAAAAGGAGGGATCCTGTCAAACGTCTCTAGAGAGGGAGTCCCGATGCCTGGGAGCCAGCACCGAGAAGGCCCTCTCCTGCATCCCCACCAAGCATGTCTGTGAGGGTGGTGGGACCAAGAGAAGGGCCTCCCCTCAAGTTCCTTGAACCTGGATGGGCTCATAGGAGGGAATACGTTCTTTTGGATAGCTTGCACCTAAACCATATAGGATTCTGAATATTCTTCCAGAGATAAATATTTCAGCTTACTATGGAATGCTGAAACTATAGGTCCTCTCAGTAGTCCTTGCAAGACCCTTATTATGTAGTCCAATATTACTGCTAACCCTCACTTGTTGTTGTTGTTGCTGTTGTTGTTGTTGTTGTTGTTTAGTCATTTACTCGTGTCCGACTCTTCGTGACCCCATGGAACATAGCACGCCAGGCACTCCTGTCTTGCATTGCCTCCTGCAGTTTGGTCAAACTCATGTTTGTAGCTTCAAGAACACTGTCCAGCCATCTCGTCCTCTGTCGTCCCCTTATCCTTGTCCCCTCCATCTTTCCCAACATCAGGGTCTTTTCCAGGGAGCTAAATCTCACTGACAGCCCACAATTTCTCATGGGAAGATGGAGAAATTGTGGTTGTCGTTGAAGTGAAATTTCAGGCTCCCTGTGCTGTCAGTTATTTTGCTCCTTTCAGGCACCATTTGCTTTACTTGACAGAGTCCCCCTAACACATTCACAAAGTCATGATCCGAGCCAGAGCTGGTCAACAGAAGGAGTTCACAACAGGGCAATCTCTCTCTCTCTCTCTCTCTCTCTCTCTCTCTCTCTCTCTCTCTCTCTCTCTCTCTCTCTCTCTCTCTCTGGTCGCCAGCAGAGTGGATGCTGTTCCCGGTTCCCAGGAGGCAAATGGTTCACAGAGGAATCCCATGGCTTTGGCGACATCCATGGAGGGCTTGTTCTTTTATCTTAAATGCTTTTCTCTGGCTCTGCTGGGTTTCCCTGCCCCCCCCCTTCCCCTGACAGCCAGAGTGTTATGGAAAGTACAGTAAACATGCAAGAATGCATAGTTATGCTTTCCATATGAACTTAATAAAAACACTGAGATCTCTTATTGAAATCCTGCGATAGCCTTCAAATACTGTATATAAAACAGAGGTTGGACGGGGAGGGCCAGTCAGTGCTCATAATAATACTCACCCAGGAGTGTTGGGAGAAGAGAAGACACCATCCTGGCTCTGCCCCCTTAAGCACAGTGTGAATTTTGTGCAAACGCAGCACGAGCGTTCACACTTATCTTTATCTATACATCTCCTTCCTCCCACCCCACCCTGCACCCTCACATCTTAAATTATGCAGGAAATGCTCTGTCAAGCAATCAGGCTGCAATCCTACACATATTTTAGGCATCTGTGTAACATTATACACATGAGTTAATGTGAGTAAAGATTATGCAGAGGCACAGCCGCAGTGCAAGAGTTGGACAGAGCGCAGAGAGGAGGGGAGGGAGGATGATTTTCCGCCATGCAATGTTTGGAAGCTGACAACGGTGCGGTTGTGTGGATATGGCATGCATAACCAGTTGGGCGCTGTGCCTTCTGAATTTCCTTAGCATGAACACTGAAACATGGGGGAAACAGCTTTTATTGTGATGCAGAGATCTGGAAGGCAAAGCAGGAGAGGGAGCCAAAGAGATTTATTTCCTGGTATAGAGGATGGAACAGGAGGGTGAACCCCCCAACCCAGCAGTGAGGAATGCCTGGCCTTGTTGCTAAACTACAATGTCCATCATCTTTGACCATGGACTATACTGGCTGGGGCTAATGGGAATCTAGGTAGGTAATACTGAGTGAATGCGCGTGCACACACATACACACTCTTCATTAGGGACTACAACTCCCATCATCCCTGACCACTGGTCCTGTTAGCTAGGGATGATGGGAGTTGTAGTCCCAAAACATCTGGAGGGCCGAGTTTGCCTATGCTTGTGCTAGACTATAAAGAAAAAAAGGGTTTTCTGGCCTATCCTTTATTTTTCAGCAGTCACACTCAGCAGCAGCCAGCCAGCTTCTTAGTCTTCTCAAGGAAACCATTTTTTTTAAAAAAAATGTCTCCTACCTTGTGGAATTCCCTTCTGAAAGGTATATGGCTTGCTCCATCAATCCAGGAATGTTGGGACTCATTTACAGGAAGCCTGTTGGGAAGTGGCTCAATGGCTGGTTCTCATTGGTTGGGAGAGGTGACTGGTATCCGTCGAAGGTGTGTGGAATGCATTCGCTGGTGGAGCCTGAGGTGTGGCTGAGCATCCCATTGCTTCCTTCTCCCTGTAGCTCTGCAGCGGGAGGAGAAAAGGCACCACCCTGGTTTGTGCTTTAGCTGAAGAAGCCAAACACCATATTGGCTGTGAGTCCTGGAAGACCTGCTCCCTGCCTTGAGCTGGCCTTTAACACCTGGCTTGGGAGGGAAGGGCCTGGACTGACTTCAGCTACAAAAGCAGAGGTTGCTGAAAAGACTCTTGGGCTGGGGTTTTGTTTTGGGTTTTTTGGTTGGGCAGGGGTTGTTGCTGTTGGTTGGGTTTTTTTTTGTATTTTTCTTTTAAAATTTGTTGTGATTTATGTGGAAGTCGTTCCGTTTGGTTTTGCATTTCTTTAATGTTTTTTTTATTGTTTATGACTACTTTTGTTATGTTGTAGTTATGTATTCGTTTCCTGTTGTAAGCCACCTTGAGCATGGATTGAACTGTGGAAAGGTGGCATGCAAATAAAATTATGTAAATAATAATAATAATAATAATAATAATAATAATAATTTATTATTTATACCCCGCCCTTCTGGCTGGGTTTCCCCAGCCACTCTGGGTGGCTCCCAATAGAAATAATAATAATAATAATAATAATAATAATAATAATAATAATAACAACACGATAAAAGATCAGACATTAAAAACTTACCTAAACAGGGCTGCCGTCAGATCTCTCCTAAAAGTCAGATACCGTAGTTGTTAATTTCACTGACATCTGATGGGAGGGTGTTCCACAGGGCGGGTGCCACTACCGATAAGGCCCTCTGCCTGGTTCCTGTAACCTCAGTTATTTCAGTGAGGGAACCACCAGAAGGCCCTCGGAGCTGGACCTCAGTGTCCAGGCTGAAGGATGGGGTGGAGACACTCCTTCAGGTATACTGGGCCGAGGCTGTTTAAGGCTTTAAGATCAGTACCAACACATGGAATTGTGCTCAGAAATGTACTTGGAGCCAATGTAGGTCTTTCAGGAATGGTGTTATATGGTCTCAACGGCCACTCCCAGTCACCAGTCTAGTTGCCACATTCTGGATTAATTGTAGTTCCAATTCACCTTCAAAGGTAGCCCCACATAGAGCTCATTGCAGTAGTCCGAGCGGGAGATAACCAGGCATTGCACCACTCTGGTGAGACAGTAGATGTGAGAGAATCTAAGGAGGGCTTGTTGCCTGAATAAAGCCTCTAAGCTATTCAGCACCAAATTCTCATTTCTATCATTATGAAAGCACAGGATAAACATGGGTGGCACGAAGACTGATCCCAAATAATCTACCAAGGGTTCAGTAGCAGAACACAAGCTTTGAAGGCAGAACTTTAGCTAGCACCTCCGGTGATAGGATTAGGTAGCAGGCAACATGAAAGGCCTTTGCCCAAGACTGTGGAAAGCTGCAGCCAATCAAGAGTAGACTATCCCAGTTTCCCAAGCTAGCTCATAAAACTGAAGTGATGATTGGCCTGACCAGTTCCCACATACTTTTACAATCCACTGCACACCTTTGTTTGTGGAGGAAGGCAGCGTACATGATTTTCCCATATATGCTCCCATATTCCCATCTTGCTCAAGTAGCCAAGTATCTGGTATAGATCACCAGAACAATGTGATGCAGTGAATTCATGTGAAAAATATTCGCACATATTGAGAACATTTGGAGTGATTTGGCGAAGGAGGAGTAAGACCAGTTTGCAGAATTTTATTACCCTAACTACTTCCTGGCTGTCATTATAAACAACAGAGTCAACAGAGTTTGGGCTGCGCAGCACACCAGCAGCCATGCAAAAGGCTGGCTTCCAAAGGCTTAGCAAATATCTAAATCAATTAGTCATTTTTTTTATGAAGCAATTACAAGGTAAAGGAATTTATGTGAAAATAAATGTGGTTAAAATGAGAGCAGCATTAGACATTTACTAGAGTGGATGATACGATAAGAGCTATTGCACCATCCTGGATTAGTCCCTAGCTTTATCTTTATTGCTATATTTTTTGCAACATGCTCTAAGCAGTAGACTGATCTCATAAATATTCTTTGCATTTCATGTTGCTGCAGAACATTCTCACACTACCCTACAATGTTTGTTTTGTGTGTTTGTGTGTGTGTTTTAAAAAAAGAAACTCAAGATCGGGCATTCCCAAGGCCCGAGTTGACTCTTGTCAAGGAGGCTTTCGAGTACAGTCTTTATCTATGCTACTAACTTGAAGAGCTTGCATCTTAGGCTTTTCTTAATCAACAGTAGTGGATGGCGGTGCTCCCCTGATCTCCAGTTGCCTGCCCCATTGTTACATGCCAGGAGGGAGGGGGACGAGACAGTGGAGCGAGATATGCTGGTCTTACCTAGCCCCTCCCTGTCTCCATCCCAGTTTACAGTGGTGCAGGTGACCAGAGATTGGTGAATGCTACTGCCCCAACCCATATTGATTTCAGCAAGGCCTTTGACAAGGTGCCCCATGATATTCTTGTAAAGAAGCTGGTAAAATGTGGGCTAGACAATGCTACCATTCAGTGGATTTGTAACTGGCTGGCTGACCGAACCCAAAGGGTGCTCATCAATGGCTCCTCTTCATCCTCTTCATCCTGGAGAGAAGTGACTAGTGGGGTGCCACAGGGTTCTGTCTTGGGCCCAGTCTTATTCAACATCTTCATCAATGACATGGATGATGGGCTTGGGGGCATCCTGAGCAAGTTTGCAGACGACACCAAATTGGGAGGGGTGGCTAATACCCCAGAGGACAGGATCACACTTCAAAATGACTTTAACAGATTAGACAACTGGGCCAAAGCAAACAAGATGAATTTTAACAAGGAGAAATGTAAAGTACTACACTTGGGCAAAAAAAATGAAAGGCACAAATACAGGATGGGAGACACCTGGCTTGAGAGCAGTACATATGAAAAGAAGAAGAAGAAGAGTTTGGATTTGATATCCTGCTTTATCACTACCCGAAGGAGTCTCAAAGCGGCTAACAATCTCCTTTTCCCCTCCTCCCCCACAACAGACACCCTGTGAGGTGGGTGGGGCTGAGAGACTTCAAAGAAGTGTGATTAGCCCAAGGTCACCCAGCAGCTGCATGTGGAGGAGCAGAGACGCGAACCCGGCTCCCCAGATTACGAGTCTACTGCTCTTAACCACTACACCACACTGGCTCTCTAGGAGTCTTGGTAGACCACAAACATGACATGAGTCAACAGTGTGATGCAGCAGCTAAAAAAGCCAATGCAATTCTGGGCTGCATCAGTTCTGGGCACCACAGTTCAAGAAGAATACAGACAAGCTGGAACGTGTCCAGAAGAGGGCAATCAAAATGGAAACGATGCCTTATGAGGAACGGCTTAGGGAGCTGGGTATGTTTAGCCTGGAGAAGAGAAGGTTAAGGGGTGATATGATAGCCATGTTCAAATATATAAAAGGATGCCATATAAAGGAGGGAGAAAGATTGTTTTCTGCTGCTCCAGAGAAGCGGACACGGAGCAATGGATTCAAACTACTAGAAAGAAGATTCCACCTCAACATTAGGAAGAACTTCCTGACAGTAAGAGCTGTTCGGCAGTGGAATTTGCTACCAAGGAGTGTGGTGGAGTCTCCTTCTTTGGAGGTCTTTAAGCAGAGGCTTGACAGGCATATGTCAAGAATGTTTTGATGGTATTTCCTGCTTGGCAGGGGGTTGGACTGGATGGCCCTTGTGGTCTCTTCCAACTCTATGATTCTATGATCATCCATTTCTCTTTGTCATACATCTCTTGATTTTTGGAGCTTTCTCTATATCTGCCAAGTCCTCCAGTGTCTGTGAGAGCCCCATCTCAAGGTCCCATTGGCAGCCGTGCCTGCTTTATGGAGAAATCTGCCCCACATCAGCATCTAATACTGTAGCCATCATGGCACACCGCCTCAATTGACAACATATACGTCTTACATCTTGATTCTGAAACTTTGTGCATTAGCTCATTAGTGCTTAGTATGGGACATGACTATCAGCATCAATCCCAGTTGAACCCCAGCTCAGCACTGCAATGACTTTTCTTTTTTGGTGGTGTCCTGGGGAGCTAGGTGCAACTGTAGTGCAAAGATGTAGTTTTGCATGATTCAAATGTCTGCCCACATTCCTTTCATTTTCTTCTAGTTTTACAATGGTTCTTCTTTATTTATGTTCCATGCGAGCCTTTCCTCTATAATCTTTAGCCCTAACAGTGGCGGTGGCAGGGATGGGAGTCCCGTTCAGAAGTGATCAGCGTGAAGTTCTCTCCTTTGAAACATGATGTTTTGCTTCGAGTGGCTCTGCTGGACCTTGCACAGCTTGCGAACACTGCCTGCTGTCTCCGAGACTCCAGTTTCAACATTGTCTTCAAGAGGACCGTGTGGAATCTAATGGGCAAATGTAGGATATTAAGAAACAGAGATGGTGCTGTTTAAAGAACACACACACCAATTCTCAGCATAAAGGCGAGGACTAATTTAATGATTGGTGCTTAACTCTTTCCAGCAGACCACTCTTCACATTCTATCATAGATGGCCACATGAGCTTCCATGAATTTTATGGTACATCCAGTGGCAGAGATACTGGTTACTGTTCAAGGAATCACACGTTACAGGTGCAGTAGTTATGGGATTGTGCCTATGGAAATGTAACACATTTCAAGAAGACCAGTAGGAATGTCCTAGAAGAAGTTTGGATGTTAAATGTTCAGAGAAGCAGGTGGGTGTCTGCTGACTTTTTCCCTTACATGCAGGGGCGTACCCAGGATCAGGTTGAAATGTCAGGTTGTGACATTTCAGTACGGAAAAGGAGAATGAAACCAAAATTTTAAGAAAATTATATATAAATATAAATTATATATAATTATAGGAGAGGCAACTCTGGCTTACTTTCCTTTTTGGAAAAGAGGTTCAGAGATAAAATAAATGATCGGAAATAAAGCAACTGGGGAGAATTGGACGTGCATCCCAGAAGGAGCGAGGTCTCACCATTGCAGGGAGAGCAGCCTGGACCATGGTCCAGCTGCACCGCTGCTCATGTGGTCGGCTGCATCTCCTCCGCGACGGCTCTTCCCGGCCGCCGTCTCCTCTGGATAGAGGCGAAGCGGGCGTCTCACACGGCGGGGAAGGAGCGCGCCGCCTCAACCATTCACTCTGTCCCGCTTCTTTCACTCCCTATCCAGCATGGACATAGATTCCTCTACCGGTCGCTAGGTGGCTCTAGATACTTCTCGGTTTTTACACCATTTCAGTGTGGTAAACAACTGATTATTTGCCATCACCCTACCTAATTTTGTTTCGTTTCATCACTTTATAACCATTTATTATTATTTTTGCTTTGGGGGCAGCTGCCCCCCTGCCCCTCGCTGGGTACGCCCATGCTTACATGTCCTGCTAGAACTGTAATCCCTGTGTGTGACAGGACCAAGGAACATTCTTTATTGCCTTTCAGGGCATTGTTGTTGTTGTTGTTGTTGTTGTTGTTGTTGTTGTTGTTGTTTTATTTATATCCTGCCATTCTGGCTGGATTGCCCCAGCCACTCTGCGTGGCTCCAACCAGTGCTATTTTTCTAGAAAAAGAGGTTCCAGAGCTCACCATGAATGCCTCCATCGTTCTCCTAGAAGACATTAGCACCCACCTGAGAGGTGCACTGGGTTCCGACAAGTTTCCACTGGAAAAAAGCCCTGCCTCCAACAAATGTAAAAACATAATAAAACATCAAACTTTCAAAACTTCCTGATACAGGGCTGCCTTCGGGAGTCTTCTAAAAGGTATGTAGTGTCTAATCTCATTGGCATCTGATGGGAGGACACCACTATTGAAAGGCCCTCTGCCTCCATCTACCTTTGAAATGGGCATCAGGGGTTTGTTCCTGAAGTTACCAAAAATAAATAAATTATTTTTGGAGGAGGGAATGAGGCTGGATGGCACTCGTGAAATACTTTTGTTGCATTCAGTTGGAGAGACATGCTAGAACATGTCTTCTTCATTCCTGGAGGCATGGATTCTATAGAGCTGGAGCAATCTGCCCCATGGGCCCTGACTCAGCATGAAAATAAGATTAGGGATCTAAAGAACTGAATCCAAAGAATTCAGTGTCTGGTCCATACACCAAAGGGATTCATGTTTCTCCATCAGTAGGGCAATATCACATCTTCTGAAACAGAGGGGAATTTTCAAAGCCATTTGGGATATCTAATGTGAGTCTGCCATTTTAAGAGAAAATGACAAAACTTCCACTGGCACCATCAACACAAATGTACTGAACAACCTTACATTTACAGAGCAGAATATCCTCTTGAATTATATACCCAGCACATCGAACCTTAAAAAAGGACAATACAAGAAGACTTTCCGTGCCCTTTCCACAGGAAGAAGACTGATACCGATGAATTGGAAAAATAAAAATGCATCTCCCTTCTACGATTGGATTGCAGACTTGCCATGGACAAATTCAATGATATTTGGAATCCATTCTTACAAATACTGTAATAGATTAAGATACAGTGGTGCCTTGACTTACGAATTCAATCCGTTCCGAAGGCACCTTTGTAAGTCGAAAAATTCGTAAGTCGAAAAACGCCATTGGAAACACAATTTCCCATAGAAATGCATTGGAAACGGAAAAATTCATAAGTCGAAGCAACCCTATCTAAAAATTCATAAGTCGAAAAATCCCTATCTAAAACCGCCACGGTTTTTTTCCGGATGTCGAGACATTTGTAAGCGTGTGGCCATTACCCCCATTCATAAGTTGAAAAATTCGGTTGTCGAGTCGTTCGTAAGTCAAGGTACCACTGTATGGTGAAGTACAATAACAACCTTGTAAATATACAGTTTTGGGTTCCCTCCCCCCCCTTCATTTTCCCTTCTACACAGGTTCTGTTTTTTCTTGTTTTTTCTCTCTCTTTTATTTACATCTCATCATGTCTAGTGCACATATAATTATGTACTTTTTGAACTTTCAATAAAGATGTTAAAACAAACAAACAAACTTCCACTGGGAATGCACAAATCCTTGGGTACATCCCAAAAAGGCTCTTTGGTTACCACTCCATAATGTATCTGTTGATTGATTATAAACTAAATCCTGAATGACAGAAAGCTTGCACTGTGTAATGTGTTTGATTTTTAGTGTGTTTCTACGCACACACACACACACACACACACACACACACACACACACTAATTTAAACAGAAATACAAACACATTTCACTATAGCAGGTAAGCAATGGGCTGTAAGCCTATTCAGACCAGGTGGACATTTTGGCAAACTCTGCCTTAAGATTCATTTGATAGGCATCAAGATTCACTGTTGATAGGCATCATCTAAAGGTCTTGCTTTTCCTTTTTAGGGTTCTTTAGTTTTAAACTGGATTTGGAACCGGGCAGGCCTTCAGGCAGAGGAATGTAGTCTGTAAAATTAGACACCTAGCCACCACATTGCCACAATGACTTACCTAGCAAGATTGGAGCAAGGACAAAACTAGATAACGCATGCAAAACACTGTGAAGACTTGAAAGTGATTTTTTTAAAATAATAAGCAACAGTCTTCATAAACGGCTTAATATTTCAAAAAGAGCTAAGCAGTGTACGGACTGAAAAACAAAATCTTGTTAAAACAAGACAACATGGCCTAAAATGAATAAAACAGCAATATAGAAACACATAAAATCATATAAATGCAAATAAAACAGAAAATCTGAGTATTCAAATTTGCAAACAGGTAAGTTTTCACAAGATTTCCAGAGGAACTGATTATTGCTGCTTTAGGTTGCCTTTTTTAGGTTGCCACTCTATGATAGTCTGTAGGGCGCAGTGTCATGAGTAGAATTCCCCCAAATGATCTTACAGGTCTACAGGGGCAGGCAGACTTTCAGCTAACGTAGTGCCAAGTTGTTCAGAGCTTTAGATGCAAACAAGAATTTGAACATGGCTTATCGGCTGCCATTGCAGTTCTCTCTCAGCACAATTGTAAAATGTGCACATCGTGGTGTTCCAGTCAGCAACCTGGCTGAAGCATCCTGCCATGATCTGTAGCCTCCAGAACAATCCCAAAGTAGAGAACATTGCGGTAGTCCAATTGTGAGATTACCAACGCATGAATCATTGGCTAAGCTATCGCTGGCAAGGCAAAGGCGTGGTTGACATGCCAACCAGTAGAAATACTATACAAAAGGGAAGTGAATATGGGTTTCTATGAAGCGAGACACAGTGATAACAGCAATAGAATTTATTGAGCTAACAGAACTGAAGCGACTGCTTATATGTATTTCTGAAGGCCTGGGCTCCTCCCAACGTGATTGGCTGCCTAAATCCCCAAGCTGTGAATCATTACTCAGAGTTTAAGAGCCAATGCCAGTATCTCCAAACCTTATAATGCTATGTGATTGGTTACCATGTATCAAATCAGAACATGGGGGTTAAGAATCCTTAGTCCAGACTCAAGCTCAGGCAAACACAGAAAACTGAATACATAACAAAAAGTATTATTATTAGGTAGGTAAAGGTAAAGGTACCCCTGACCGTTAGGTCCAGTCGCGGACGACTCTGGTGTTGCGGTGCTGATCTCGCATTACTGGCTGAGGGAGCCGGCGTACAGCTTCCGGGTCATGTGGCCAGCATGACTAAGCCACTTCTAGCGAACCAGAGCAGCGCACAGAAACGCTGTTTACCTTCCCGCTGGAGGGGTGCCTATTTATCTACTTGCACTTTGATGTGCTTTCGAACTGCTAGGTGGGCAGGAGCAAACAACGGGAGCTCACCCCATCGCGGGGATTCGAACCGCCGACCTTCCGATCGGCAAGCCCTAGGCTCCCAATACTGGTTCAGAAAGGTACTGTGAGGTCCATTCTTGCACTTTTTCACAATACTTCACCAAAGCCTATTAGAACCCAAATACTTCAGCCCTAAGCACATCTGCTTTTCAATCAGACGTGGACACTTCCTCCTAAATATATTTAGAGGGATTCAGGTGCAAATATAAAAGGAAGATTGCCATGAAGAAAGGCAGACATAAGCAACGCTCTTCACTCGTTGTCTGCTGAGCTCATGATCCATTTTTAAGTCTATTCAGCTCTACTAAACTTTTATCCGATGAAGTCAGTGGCTCACAGTATGCATTAAACATGCAGCTCCTCTTCAAAGCTGTGGTCATTTGGCATGTTAACCTGATCACTGCAGGACAGCCTTATTCCGACATCAAAGAAAGAATAATTTCAGAGGATCCCTCTGCTCTCCCACATAAATAATAATGGCCTAAACATGCACTTCTACATTCAGAAGAGAATGGGGAAAACAGGGCTCTGTGAAAGCTTATATAACCCACATAACACAGCTGGTTTCTCATATTTTAAAGGGGATGCAAGCACATCCTGTTACGCACATCGATAATTCATTTGCGACTACTTGCAGCCGAAGGACCTGTCTAGATAACAGTGAGCTGCGCTTTTGCTTGGGTGCTTTAGTGCACACCTGGGAGCATGGGAAGTACTCTTATGAAAGGGCTAAAGTTGCCTTTCCCTCGATGCTTGCCTAGTCTCACAGCAAGGAGCCAGCTTGGCACACCCTGGCCATGCAATAGTCCAAGTCATCCCAGTGGGTTGATGAGGAATGAGCTTAGTTTGAAGCCTTGGAAACATAGAAAGATGCCTTATACTGAGAAAGATCATTGGGCCCTATAGCTCAGTATTGCCTATCAATGACTGACACCATCTCTCCAGAGCAGTGGCGTATCGTGGGGGAGGGGGACAGGGGCGGTTGCCCCAGACACAAAATTGTTAGGGGACAAAATCTCAACACCCAGTGCTGCCCAGCAAGCTTCTATTGCTGGGTTCCGTTGAAAACAGCTTCTCCATGTCAACCAGGAAGTGACATCTCCAGACAACAGAATGTCTCTTCTTTTCTTATCTCTGCAGCTGCGATCTCCTGGGTGATGCAGACGCCGTTAGGCAATGGAATGCACATGCGTACTTCTTCTGTTTCCCTCCCTCCGCGCAGCCCCAGGAGCTGGCAACCCACGCTATGCCACTGCTCCAGAGTTTCAGGTATATTCCCAGCCTGCCTGGAGAAGCCAGGCTTTTTGCTTATCAAAGTATGTGTTTTATTACAGACCCTTGGTCCCATCCCACAATCCATTTGGTGCACAACATTTGAAGCACCAAAACAGTATAACTGGGGTAGAGCTGACCCTGGCATTTTGGCTAAAAAGGGATAACACCTCCCGCCAGCCTCTTCCCCCCTTCTTTCACAACAGAACAATGTCATTCCAACCCTCCTGGAAATTGTTAGGATTCATGCAATCTGAGCATGTGAAGTCATGGGTAGCTTACAAACAAATCAGAAGCTGCAATTGCCTGTCAGCCCACGTCCTTCCCCCTAATCTTTGTGTTTTGAGCTCAATGCATATAACTTGCAAAGAAAATTCTGCTACAAGCTAGAAGTTGCTCCGTCGATTGCTTAAAATCCACGTCCCCCAAAGCAGGAAGAATGAATGAATACGACTTCTATGGATTCCTCTGACTTCAAGCACCACTACCCCACAGCTTTGGAGGGTGTGCCAGTCCTCCAAAGCAAAGTGGGAGGTGGCACTGGGGGTTATGTGGCAGCATCCTCTAAACAGACCTCAACTCAAGGGATGTTCCTGGCCATGGGAGTGAAGTTTCGATTCAACCCAGGATAGGTAATTTCAGACTCGAGAAACTTAACTTTGCTAGCATGATACAATGTAACTAATGTAACTAATGAAACAAAAGGGCTAACTATGGAACATTCTTGGGATGTACTGTATATACTGAGCCTGTATTTAGTTTCAGACTTAACTGGAATCAATTCTCTTGTAATATCTTAAGGCTTATTATTTATTGCATTAAATGCCCAAGTGGCTAGAACTGAAAACAAAGGCAGCATATCAAACTACGAGTAAGTACAATTTTGCTGCCAAATTCACTGACCTTACACCAACTCACAACTTAGATCATAAAATTTTATTTTATCCTGTGTTTTGGCCACAAACACTCTTCATTAGCATGGGCTTCAAAATAATAATAATAATGTGGCTGTAAAATACTGGAAAGGAACATGAAATCTGAGTCCCAATACAAAGTAAACTATATATATATATATATATATATATATATATATATATATATATATAGTGTGTGTGTGTGTGTGTGTGTGTGTGTGTGTACGAGAGAGAGTTATATAGCCCATGAATGCCAGTGTTTTTGATTACTGAGTCTTATGTAATGCATTATCAATTAATTCAACATCCACACAAGAGTTGGCACAGAACACAGCTGAAAGAGATTTGGATCTTATATAGAATATCAATAAGAAATTGGGGGTAAACTCAGCACTTTGCAGCTTCAAGCACATTTCCATATCTACATATCTCAGAATACAAATGAGCAGGGTTATTTTTACCCATGAGCCTTTTCTCTTTCTAATTGAGGGACCATGACACCCTCACATCAACACAGAGATTTCAACCATCATCCATCAGTACAGTTAATCTATCCTTAATATATATTTGTCAGGAACCCTGATGGAATGATGTATGGGCGTGAGAAATATAAAGGTATGGCTGCTGAAACATTCAATATAAAGCAGGAACCTAAAGTTTGCATTCCACATTGGAGGGTTTGAGGTGACCGCAAACTAAGAGCCTACACTCCCAGGAGTGATTCAGATAACCCATTTCCTGTGAACATAATCTCCCATGAGGAAGAAGATCACATAGTCACACAGGTAGCTGTGTGGAACCATTCCTGATGTTTAAAATTGGAGTATAATTTTGTTAAAACAGTTGTCCTCTACTATTTCTGTTGCCCCAATAGGTAAACTAAAGGTAAAGGTAAAGGGACCCCTGACCATTAGGTCCAGTCGTGACCGACTCTGGGGTTGCGCGCTCATCTCGCATTATTGGCTGAGGGAGCCGGCGTATAGCTTCCAGGTCATGTGGCCAGCATGACAAAGCCGCTTCTGGCAAACCAGAGCAGCACATGGAAACACCATTTACCTTCCCGCTGTAGTGGTTCCTATTTATCTACTTGCATTTTGATGTGCTTTCGAACTGCTAGGTTGCCAGGAGCTGGGACCAAGCAACGGGAGCTCACCCCGTCACAGGGATTCAAACCGCCGACCTTCTGATCAGCAAGCCCTAGGCTCAGTGGTTTAGCCCACAGAGCCATCTGGGTCCCTAATAGGTAAACTATTGGCATGCATTTGCACATGTGTGCTTTTGGATTCATTTTATAATTAAGTCCATATTCCATCGGTTGAAATCTGTGCTTTCGGCCTTGCCATTGTAAGCGGTAGGTGGGCTTGGAGTTTATATTTTCTTCATTTTTTTTAATTGTGCGTTTATTAGCATTTGCAAAACTCCCACTTAGTATGCATCAAGAATACAAGGGCATAGAAAAGATTTGGTTTGCCACAAAAAGCTTCTATTAATATAAGTGACAATAGGAGGAAGTTGGCACACCTATTTAAACGGAGAAAGTGAGAGAAGGGATCAATGCTCTGAAGCCAACACAATTCTGATACAAAATTAAAAAGGTTTGTTGCTGCATCAGGTCCAAAACTAATACACCTACCTATAACTTCTATTGTAAAAGTGCCAAATGCCGATAAATTGGAATCACTTCTCCTCATACTTGTGTAAGGCTGGGTAAAGGGGTCATTCCTTTACACTCATCTATTCTTCTTGGGATGTCTTTCTCTTTAGCGATGACTCATAGTCCAGTAAGATTGTCTTCCATGAACACTTTTTAGACGTTCAGATCTGAATTCATACTGTGTGTCTCATGTATTTCTGTGTCAAAATGTCTCTCCATAAAGGCTACCGTTGATTCTAATATTAGGTTATCCAGGTGATTTTTTTAAAGGCATTGAGATTAAAATTAAGCCATGCTGTATTTCAACTCCATTACTCACACATGTAGGGTTCATCTGGGTTGATTAACATGTGGTTTGATCCATAGTAGGTCCTTAGAGATGCCAGTTCTACTTCCTACATTGTGCTGGATGACTCTAGGGCAGCCTTCTAGAGGACAATGGAGAAAGCACGGGGGAATCAGAATCAGCAAAAATGCCCCCCCATTCTGCCTCCAACAGGAGCATCCTGTGAGCAGAGGTTTGCTCATAGGAACTGCAAGTCCAATTCTATGCTGCATTTTGAAAACTCCCGTTTTCAGATTCAATCTGGAGATTTGCACTAAACATAGAGCTCCCTTTGTTTAATGTTTTAATGGCAGATTTTTTGCTTTATTTAGATTGTACACAGCTTGGAGATTTTAGAAATATGAAGCAGTTATAGGATCTTCCTTTGTGTTTTTAAAAAGAGCACATTTCAAAGTTGTCCCTGCACAACCTTGGTGTATCTGTTTACAATCTGGCTCCCTGAATCTAGCCTGAAGTGGCTGGTACACCTAGAAATGTAACAAATTTCTGTGAAAAGGAAAGGAAGTTGTAACTATTTTTAGATTGTCCATTATACTGAACAGGGGGAAAAAAGAGCTTTGCTTTTAACAGATCTACTTTGGCCTTGAATAAAGAGTTAAATTGGAAAGACGCAGAGTGATTCTGAAACAGAAAGGGCTGCTTCCCAGAGTACAGATGCTAGTCAAATCTTGTGGAGAGTGAACAGCCTTAGCAAATGTAGTCCTCACGGACTAGGTTTTTAATTTACTTTTTTTAAAAAGAGGAAATTCCCTTATTGTATGGCATGGCTCACCAGCAAATCCAAATTTTGAGAAAAGGCTTTTCTATGAGCAGATGACCCATGGAAATGTGAAAAGAAAGAATTTAGAATCTAAATATCCATCCCCACACCTTTGTGTGGTCAGTCGAGAGAGAAGGAAAATAGTTGAGCAATACATTAAGAGATACTGCTTCTTCTGTGAAGAAGAAGCTACTTCTTTGTAACATAGCCTTTGAGTGACCCATAAGATCCCAGCTTGCAGTGTCTTTAATAAATAGAATGATAGTGAATTCTAGTGAAAGCTATGACATAGAATTGCTGGCTGAGAGGCACTACACTATGCAGATTCAGCTGAAGCTCTTCTGGAGTTTATTATCCAGCGGAAAGGAGCAACCAAGCATACTAAGGTCCAAATTCTAGACTTTAAGAAAGCCGACTTCAGAAAACTTAGGGAAACGCTGGGTGAAATCCCATGGACAGTAATACTAAAAGGGAAGGGAGTTCATGATGGTTGGGAGTTTGTTAAAAGGGAGATATTAAAAGCACAACTTCAGGCAATACCAATGAGACGGAAACATGGAAGGTGCCTAAAGAAGCCAGGCTGGCTATCTAAAGAACTTTTGACTGAGTTAAGATTTAAAAGGGATATGTACAAAAAATGGAAAAGGGGGGAAATCTCCAGAGAGGAATTCAAACATATAGCCAGCACGTGTAGAGACAAAGTCAGAAAAGCTAAAGCACAGAATGAACTCAGGCTCGCCAGAGAGGTTAAAAGCAACAAAAAGGGCTTTTATGGGTATGTCCGTAGCAAAAGGAAAAACAAGGAAACAGTGGGGTCACTCAGAGGAGAAGATGGTGAAATGCAAACAGGGGACAGAGAAAGGGCAGAACTCCTCAATGCCTTCTTTGCCTCAGTCTTCTCCAAGAAAGAAAACAACGCCCGACCTGAAGAATATGGAGCAGATGATTCAGCAGGGGAAACACAGCCCAGAATAAGTAAGGAGGTAGTACAAGAATACTTGGCTAGTTTAGATGTATTCAAGTCTCCAGGGCCAGATGAACTACATCCAAGAGTATTAAAAGAACTGGCAGAGGTGATTTCAGAACCACTGGCAATAATCTTTGAAAATTCCTGGAGAACAGGCGAAGTTCCAGCAGACTGGAGGAGGGCAAATGTTGTCCCTATTTTCAAAAAGGGGAAAAGAGAGGACCCAAACAATTACCGCCCAGTCAGCCTGACATCAATACCAGGAAAGATTCTAGAGCAGATCATTAAGCAAACAGTCTGTGAGCACCTAGAAAGAAACTCTGTGATCACTAAAAGTCAGCATGGGTTCCTGAAAAATAAGTCATGTCAGACTAATCTGATCTCATTTTTTGACAGAATTACAAGCCTGGTAGATGAAGGGAACGCTGTGGATGTAGCCTATCTTGATTTCAGCAAGGCCTTTGACAAGGTGCCCCATGATATTCTTGTAAAGAAGCTGGTAAAATGTGGGCTAGACAATGCTACCATTCAGTGGATTTGTAGCTGGATTACTGACCGAACCCAAAGGGTGCTCATCAATGGCTCCTCCTCATCCTGGAGAGTAGTGACTAGTGGGGTGCCACAGGGTTCTGTCTTGGGCCCAGTCTTGTTCAACATCTTTATCAATGACTTGGATGATGGGCTTGAGGGAATCCTGAGCAAGTTTGCAGATGACACCAAGTTGGGAGGGGTGGCTAACACCCCAGAGGACAGGATCACACTTCAGAATGACCTTAACAGATTAGACAACTGGGCCAAAGCAAACAAGATGAATTTTAACAAGGAGAAATGTAAAGTGCTACACTTGGGCAAAAAAAATGAAAGGCACAGATACAGGATGGGAGACACCTGGCTTGAGAGCAGTACATGTGAAAAGGATCTAGGAGTTTTGGTTGACCACAAACTTGACATGAGTCAGCAGTGTGATGCAGCAGCTAAAAAAGCCAATGCAATTCTGGGCTGCATCAATAGGAGTATAGCATCTAGATCAAGGGAAGTAATAGTACCACTGTATTCTGCTCTGGTCAGACCTCACCTGGAGTATTGTGTCCAGTTCTGGGCACCACAGTTCAAGAAGGATACTGATAAGCTGGAACGTGTCCAGAAGAGGGCAACCAAAATGGTCAAAGGCCTGGAAACGATGCCTTATGAGGAACGGCTTAGGGAGCTGGGTATGTTTAGCCTGGAGAAGAGAAGGTTAAGGGGTGATATGATAACCATGTTCAAATATATAAAAGGATGTCATATAAAGGAGGGAGAAAGGTTGTTTTCTGCTGCTCCAGAGAAGCGGACACGGAGCAACGGATTCAAACTACAAGAAAGAAAATTCCACCTAAACATTAGGAAGAACTTCCTGACAGTAAGAGCTGTTCGGCAGTGGAATTTGCTGCCAAGGAGTGTGGTGGAGTCTCCTTCTTTGGAGGTCTTTAAGCAGAGGCTTGACAGCCATCTGTCAGGAATGCTTTGATGGTGTTTCCTGCTTGGCAGGGGGTTGGACTGGATGGCCCTTGTGGTCTCTTCCAACTCTATGATTCTATGATTCTATGATTCTATGATCGTATTGCTGTACTTGGCAAGCATTCCCAATTGAAGCCTCTTGAAGTGTGTTTTGCTGGCTCTGCACTATAGCTATAGCATGTTTCAGGTTAGGATATTGAAGTCCTAGTGTACACTGACCACTCTCTTCTCTGTTTAAAGAAACAGAGCAGGACAGTGGTTGCGTTCTATAGATAGCAAAATAGCTTTCATAATTCCAGTTACAGGTAGGTAGCTGTGTTGGTCTGAGTCAAAACAACAACAACAAATTCCTTCAGTAGCACCTTAAAGACCAAATTAATTGCTCATCTTCTAACATTGTGTATGCCATCAAATGCCAACAGTGCCCTTCAGCTCTCTATATTGGACAAACAGGCCAAACCCTACACCAAATGATAAATGGACATAAATCTGACATCAGGAACCACAAGACAGAGAAACCAGTAGGAGAACACTTCAATCTCCCAGGACATTCTATACAAGATCTCAAAGCAGCTGTTTTATTACAGAAAAATTTCAGAAACAGACTGGAAAGAGAAGTTGCTGAATTGCAACTCATTAGGAAGCTTAAAACCATGGAGCCACCTGGAATGAACAAAGACATAGGATTCTTATCTCATTATACATGACGAAACTTTCCTTAGCACCTCAGCCCTTGCTCCCCCCCCCCCGGCTAGACCAATTGCAGTCATCAACAGGTTTACCACTCCTATCAGCCCATCACCCATTCCCATCACCCCACCCCCACCCTCTGAATATACATAAGGGTCTGACTGCTTCTGTTTCAGTGTATCTGAAGAAGTGTGCATGCACACGAAAGCTCATACCAAAATAAAAACTTAGTTGGTCTTTAAGGTGCTACTGAAGGATTTTTTTTATTTCATAATTCCAGTTATGCTGGTATAGTTTCTTCCATGGCTGGAAGCAGAGATTATTACTGAAGATGCAAGTCTCAGAACCCCGAGAGGGGGGGGGGGGACATGCTGCTCTGTGGTTTCCACACTTTTCTGAAACTTATAGCTATGTTTGCTCTATGTTTCTCTAGGGCAGGCCCATGGGCTTTGCAAGAAATGAAGCTGTCCAAAATGTTGACCCTGAGGTGTTGTTGTTTTTCCTTTATTAAAGCACAGCAGTTTCACTTAAGTTTTTTTTAAAATGAAAACACACACACACTACTTTGCTTTAACAACAGACAAAAACATAACCCAGAGCTCTTCAGAACTCCACAAGCAGCTAGACACTCTCACACTAAGGCCTATCAGAGGCTTGTAATGCCCCTTGGAGGACACAAACAAGCACTGGAAAGGTGCAGGAATGTAAAGTAAAAAAAGAAAAGAAAAAAAGGAACAAGCAAACATACACACCATTTTGACATCTTTAAAACATGTTAAGGTAGGAAAGAGCAAGTGACAGCTCCTGCTCCCTCCTTTGAAAATCTGAAATATGAAGGATGTTGAGGTTTCACTTGGTCTAATAATGGAACTTCCCCATCCAGATTATTAGGAAAGGGGATCCCTTTTATTTCCCTCACAAAAAGAAGTGAGACTTATTTGTCTGCAATTTGGTATATTTATTGCCATCTGGAGGTCCTCCTGTGCCGGAAAATTCCATCCATTTTGGCCAAGGGGGGGGGGAAGCTATAGCCATTATTGGTTCCCCATTATACCGCGTTTCTCCAAAAAATAAGACACCATCTTATATTTATTTTTCCTCAAAAAAACAACAACACCATGGCTTATTTTCAGGGGGTGTCTTATTTTTTTCCTCCTCCTGCCGAGGCTGGCATTGCTGCCGCGCCTATCACTATGTCTTATTTTTGGGTATGGCTTATATTCCTTGAATGCTTAAAAATCCTGCTACAGCTTATTTTATGGCTACGTCTTGTTTTCGGAGAAACAGGGTAGTGAGGGGTGAACTTTGTTTAACCCAGAGTGGCTCAGAACCAGGAGCACAGATCAAAGTAGAGGAAGGGATATGCTTGCCAGCCTGCCATGCTATTGAGTTAAACACAAGGAAGACTGAGGCTGTCTAAATATAAAGGGATTTTGTACAATATTTTGGACCCCTCTATAAAGTGTGGAACCCTGGGTGGTTGTCCAGTTTGCCCATCCCTAAAGCCACCACTGCTCCATGATAATATTAAAATACTTATAGAACAAGATTCCACTCCTAGATACATGTACATGTCCTGTACATGTTAACTGGAATTATATGTCATCATGCATACGGGGCACATTTGGGTTGTAACTTGGAACCAAGTGGAAAGCCATGGTACAGCAGTTGTAAATACAACAACAACATGTTACATGGTTATAAGACATGGCTATTGTACCCACGTTCTGTTTGCTGGCTTCCCAGAGCCAACTGGTTGGCCACTGTAGTCTATTGGTGGAAATAGACTATCCTTTTGACTGATCCAGCAGCATGTTTATTGGGTTCTTAACTATCACGGCTACAGGAACATTGCCAATAACTCACAGTGCTTACTGTGTGTGGCCGTCTGATTTTATATATATATATATATATAAATATTTACAAGTGAGCAGTAATGGCTGGCTCTAATACTGATATCAAATGAGTATTCCAGATCCTAGGCTTCACATTTATTTCTCAATAAACAAAAAGCAAATGAAAACTGTGTATGTTCAGTGCATTTTTCTCAAATTTCAAAAATCAGTTCATAAAGATCATGGCCAACATCCCCCAATCTGTGTGGTTGGCTATGAATGAAATTTATTGGGAAACATGAAGGTGTATAGGTTCAACAGTGGATGCAGTTAGAAATATCAAATGAGACCCTTTTTTTTTTTTGCTTATAAAGCTTAATAATACAAACAAAAGAGACCTTTCCACCAAGTAGACATCTTAAATAGGCCTCTCTGCTTGCTTGCTTATTTATCAGTCACTACAGTGCTTGTGTAACTGTGCCTCAAAGGGTTTTACATTCCCTTTGAAGAATCATGTTGGGGGTGCTTTTAGGCCCATCCTTTCTGCATCTATGGCCCAAACCAGCTTTCACCAACCAAGGCTTGTATGTCAGCCACAACTTCTCCTGGACCAAAGATAGCTTGCCCGTTGTGATCCATGCTCTGGTGGTATCCCGATTAGACTACTGCAATACATTGCCTGTGGGGCTGGCTCTGAAAACATCTGAGAAGCTTCAGTTAGTTCAAAACATTGCTGCAAGACTGTTGACCAGGATTGACCAAACACATTGCTGGTTCTTAAACAACACCACTGGTTTCTGGTCCAATCATGAGCACGCTACAAAGTGCTGGTGTTCAACATTTCTTTAAAAAACAAGTTTTATTAAATATTTTCTTGGTTTACAAAAGTACATACATGGGCTCTTTCTTCAACATTAATATTCTACATGACTTGGTACATATCTGGATACCTGACAGACCATGTACCTGCCCATTAGTTAAGGTCACCTTCTGAGGTCCTTCTTTGCATTCTACATTCCCTGCCCTGGTTTCTGCCATCCCTTCTCTCTCACTCTCTCATTTTGTTGTTGTTGTTGTTGTTGTTGTTGTTGTTGTTTAGCCATTTAGTCGTGTCCGACTCTTCGTGACCCCATGGACCATAGCACGCCAGGCACTCCTGTCTTCCACTGCCTCCCTCAGTTTGGTCAAACTCATGTTTGTAGCTTCAAGAACACTGTCCAGCCATCTCGTCCTCTGTCGTCCGCTTCTCCTTGTGCCCTCCATCTTTCCCAACATCAGGGTCTTTTCCAGGGAGACTTCTCTTCTCATGAGGTGGCCAAAGTATTGGAGCCTCAGCTTCAGGATCTGTCCCTTTATCCTCATTTCCCCCTTATTTCCAACCGCATGAAATTAAGCCAAAGCCTGCATGAAAATTAGTCTGAGAGCTTTGTGGACTTCTACGGCTAGAGGTTGCCCATGAACCAAACAGATGATTTCTTACTGAAGTCTGGACCTCTCAGGAGTTTTGGTTATCCTTCTGAAGTGGCTAGTGCTTTTGGACATGGTTATTCATGGGCAGCGTGTGTGATTTTGGGATGCAGAAAAGGTCTGTCTGAGGTCAGATTTCCCAATTTAGAGCAACTGTAAAAGGAGCTAAATATAATAAAGCTAGTGAAAGCATTACAAGCTGTAACATTGTAAAGGGCCGTGTGCAGTCTCCGGGATATATATATATATTTTAATGGTTGGGATTAAATAACAAAGTTCTCCTCAAAATATTCTCAGCATTTTATCTTAACAGAAATATTTACAGTGCAAAGCACAAAAAGCCATCCATGGGCTTGCAACACAAAGCCAAGTCAATCTGGGGAAGTTCAGCATTTATAGCAAAATATACATTTTTTTAAAGAAAAGAAAAAAGAAAGAGACTGTCAGCAATTCTGACATGCTTTTGTAATGTGGAGCAACAAGCTAACAAAGTTTCTGTTATTGCAGTGTGCATTTGCAGGCATTTGTTTTCGGTTATATAGAGT
Organism: Zootoca vivipara; assembly: GCF_965207765.1. NCBI lineage: Eukaryota > Metazoa > Chordata > Lepidosauria > Squamata > Lacertidae > Zootoca > Zootoca vivipara. The sequence goes on from NC_142586.1 coordinate 16,359,430, forward strand.
CTAATCAGTGGCATAGGAATCTGGTGAAAAATGCACTCTTTACACACTCGTAAGAGAGACTAGAAATAGTTCTGAAGTAAATGTTGTCTTTAAGCAGTACATTCTCTTTTTAGCTTGCAAAGTCAAGGCCAGCTGAGCAATTACTGCCTCATGGCCGTTAATTTTTTCATATTTCTGAATTTAGATGCCTTTTGAAGCCAAAGCCCACACAAGAATAATGGCAAGAGATACATCTGTGAAAAGGATGAGGAATGATGAGCAGGAAAACACTTGAGACCTTGCAGAAAAGACGACATGTTCTGCCATTATGCTAAATGCATTCGGGACGTTTTGGGAGTTCTCATCTGTAGGCTCCCGCTGATTCCAGTAACCTGAAATGGGCTTCAAATTTCTGTGGGAGAGATTGGGATTAGGACTGGAATTGAGTTAGATCCTGGTATGCACAAGTTTTTCTCTGACCTGGCTATTCCTGCCCTCTCCATTAAAGGTTTCTCTCTCCCTGTTCTGACCCAGGATATATACCTTCTTTCTCATTAGAGCCGCTGCAGCTAACACAGGTGAGGCACCTCAAAGAAATGTTGGGCATTTGGTTGGTTGTTGCCACCTGTCTGTCACAAGAGGCAATGGAATGTGCCAGTCAAACTACTGCATTAGTGGCCCCCAAAGTGACCTTCCAGGGGCTCAAGCCTGGGCAGTGTGTGTGGAGGTCCTGGGCTGCCCAGGTGATAATTTGGATGGCCAAAAAGAAAGACAAATCAAGTGAATTGGTTGGTCAAGTATTTTAAAGCAATGGGGTGCATCCAACTAAGTTTGACTCGGAAATAGACCCATCAAAATGGATGGGTCTAAATTAGTCATGCCATTTAATTTTCATTTCTGCTCTGAGTATGACTAACTGGCAACAACCCATTGACTTCTTCTTCTTCTTCTTCTTCTTCTTCTTCTTCTTCTTCTTCTTCTTCTTCCTCTTCCTCTTCCTCTTCCTCTTCCTCTTCCTCTTCCTCCTCCTCCTCCTCCTCCTCCTCTTCCTCTTCTTCCTCCCCTTTCCTCACTTCTCCATTAGATTGTGTCACTCTCACCATAGTTTCACCATTTTAACCGGAAACTTTTTTAAAAAACAAAATAAAACTCCACAAAGCATGTCATATTAAAGATACAGGTAGGTAGCCATGTTGGTCTGAGTCGAAGCAAAATAAAAAAAATCCTTCATTAAAGATAGTTTTTATTGTGAAACATGCATTTAAATATGCACTTTCTTTAAATTCTGAACATATTTTATCCCCCAAACACACAACTTAAAATGCATTTCGGTTCACGGGGGGGGGGGTATGAATTACAAAATTCAGAGAATTAAAAAAAGAGAGAAAAGAATCAAAACAATCAAGTCAGTTCACATCCGAGTCTGGAAATTGGATTCATTAAACTCTTGCCAGAGATGCTGAGTGGGGCAATGGTAATCTGGCCTCTACTTTCCTCATTAGCAAAAATTACTTCAATCTGAGATTTACTCTTGAACAGCAGCATATACAACCCTCAGGTGATGTGAGTTAAAGGATAGTTTTCTCTGGATAAGCGATTGTGTCAACAAGTCCTAAATGACCACAGTTGGGACATAAATTCTATGACTGCGAGTTCTGCGAGATTGCATGGTGAAGGCAGTAACTGTCGTACGTACCAGATGCGTTTTGGCTTTCCGAGCTTATGCTTCCCAACAGCTCCCATTCTCCCCCAAGTAGATTCTGTTTCATTTCCATGGAGAGGAGAGGGAGTTATCACCTATGTTGGGCTAAAATAATAACTTTGGTTGACCTTGTCTCTCCCATTTAAAGTTTTAAGTGCTGCAGCTGCATACTTTCTGATCCATCAACCTCCAGGCTACACAGATTCGTTTTTGTTATATCCTGTCGTCATCGCCAGAACTGTAGCCAGAAGCGTTCCAGTTAGGAGAAAGGGGGCCCATAAACAGGATTGGACCTCTTGGGTATTGGCAGAAATGACAAGAGTTATGTAGCCTATTTCATGTCAAAGAAAATAAAATGTGGCTTAGCGTGGGAAGGTGGGATTGGAAGTGGGGGTGCAGAGAATAAACAGAACTGCCAGTGGGCTCTCTATGCTTGGCTAATGGCCCAGTTATCCTTCAACCTTTTGCTCTTCAGAGGAGCCTTGTTTCTCCTTGATTTTTTTTTTTGTCTCCAGTCACTTCTTTCTTTCTTTGAAACATTCCTTATATGTAAGAATTTTAAAATAGCAAACTAGACAGTGGTCCAGATAACCACAAAACAAAACAGTGTTGTGCATATGAAGCTAGAACCAACACTTTGGATAAAGATTTTGGAGTCGGAACGAGCACAAATCTGCAGTTTACTTTGAATCACAGTGCTGTTGTGGATTGGGTCAACCAAAACATTGTTTCCAAAATCGAAGGCGAGATACTACGGTTCTTCTCAGTACTTCTTCCCTCGTACCTACGGGACCGCCTCTCCCGGTATGCCCCTCAGAGGACATTAAGGTCCACAAATAATAACATACTGGAGATCCCGAGTCACAAGGTGGTTAGACTGGCCTCGACCAGGACCAGGGCCTTCTCAGTACTAGCCCCGACCTGGTGGAACGCTCTCTCTCAGGAGACTAGGACCCAGCGGGAGTTGTCATCTTTTCGTAGGGCCTGCAAGACAGAGCTGTTCCACTTGGCCTTCGGACTGACGCAGTCTGACCCCGGGGTTACCCTCCCCTAAGGTTTTATCTTATAATGGTTTTATCTTACTTGTAGATATTTAATTTTAAAATGGAATTTTAACATTGTATTAATCTGCAATTTAATTCAATTGTTTCTTTTATACCTGCGTTGATATTTTTGTTGTTAGCTGCCCTGAGCCCGGTCTTGACTGGGAAGGGCGGGGTATAAATAAAATTATTATTATTATTATTATTATTATTATTATTATTATTATTATTATTTGCTAGGCCCATGATCTAGCTTCGTGGCAAGCTAGTCCTCCTGGCACAGAGAGGCAAGAGGCAAATGGAAGGAAAACAGAGTTCTGCATGGGCTTGAGGACCAAGGGCCACAACAGAAACGTAGTCCTAAAATGAGGTAGGGATTTTGTGCTGGGTTCAGCAGACAAGGACTAAAGAGCCAGAGGAAATGATGCGTTCAAAGAAGAGCTGGAGGTCAAGTGATAAAGGGGAGGAGGAGAGGCAAGGCAAGGCAAGGCAGCCTATGCTAGTATACCATCTCATGAGTTACTCCGAGTAATATGGAACTAGTCAGGTCCCTCTTGCTTTCTCGAGTCACATGGATGGACTGAAGAGCTGAAGTTGCAGCTCTGTGGCGTTTCAGCAGAGCAGAGGTTGGGCTACTGTGATAATTTCTCGGCCAGACAGGTTTCCTGGTGCAGAGACAGATTTAGGACAGTCACGACTAGTTTTCCTGCACAAGGTGCCAAACCGAGAGTGGTGCCATAGGGTGACACAGCTATGATGCAGTACACGCGCAGAGCAGAAGGTGAGATGTGGGGGCAACAATTGTCCTCGCACAAAGTGCCACTGAACTTTAAAAGTCTCTTTCTTTGACAACAACAACAACAACAAAAATCAAGTTAACACGAAACTCAATTCCGTTATCAAGAAGCATTTGGCCTGTTTGACCACCTTCAGCCCCACAAACACCCAGCCATCAATAGTTGAGAAATTAATGCCATGGTTTACTTGAGTTGCCAGCCAGCCAGCGCTAAAGATCCCCCTTTTTTCTAGGGGTTCAGATTCTGCAGTGCCTTATTTTGGACAAAAGAAGGATTCCGAAGAGGGCTTGAAATGCTGAGAAAATGTCAAGAATGAAAGCCTGTGATGAGCATATGAAAGAACGTGGTATATTTTGACTAGGAAAAGATAGATTAGTTTATCTGAATAATTTTCATGTATTTAAAAGCATCTCAGAGAGGTGTGGGGAGCAATCGTTCTCATTATCACTGAAGACTAGGTTAAGAAGCAAAGGTCTTTGATTACAGAGGTAGGCAGGTAGGAAATCCGGGGGATTTACGGGATTTTTTTTCAATCCGGGCTGCCAGGGGGAAATGGTTTAAAATATGGGGGTTCCCTGCGAAAAACGGGAGACTTAGCAGCTATGGTATACATTTTATGAAATCAATAAATAAGTGCCTGCTTTTTGTCCATCAACTTCTCAGATTAGCATTAACTTGATTAAACCACCTTCTCTGACCCAGCTTTTGCCAACCCATTGCCCTCCAGCTCTTTTTGGACTACAGTTCCCATCAGCTGTAGACAGAACGGCCAGCTTTCTGGGGCTGATGGGTATTGCAGTCCCAAATAACTGGGAGGCACCACGTGGGTAAAGACTGCGCTGACCTTTTCTTTTTTAAAAAAGAGAAAACAAACCATTGGTTGTCAACAGCAAAGACAATTCCTCTCCCCTCCTCACGGAAAACGGAAAAAAGATACTTTCAGGGATGTTTTCCTTCTTTTTCAAACCGGCAAAAGTTATTTGGCAGATGTTCACATTTAAAGAGAGCTGTGAGATTTGCAGCAGTACCAAAGATGGCTACTGCCTACTCCCACCTTCCCCGCATTTGCACTTCCCATGGCAGCTGCCTCACTTGTCCCTGGCCAAGGTTCAGCTGCTTGCAGATTTTAATTAGAACCACATTTGATTCCCTGAGTGAACCCAGCTCCATTGAAAACTATATTGTGAATCTTTTCAGGCTCCTCATGCCCAGTAAAAATATTATGAGATAGCACTTCATGGCCTTTCCAACTACCAAAAAAAAAAAAAAAAAACACCCCACCACCCCAATCGGCTTTGAAAATTTAAACAAAGAAATCTAATATGGTATTTCAGGAAGGGGAAAAAAAAAGTTAAATGCATAGTTTTGGTGACATGTGCTTCTTTTCCTGAGGGGCTGGGAAGTAGGATCAGGATTGGACCCATAGCATTATGTGGAATGGGGTCCAACTCTTTCTACGCAATGGTGATTGTTATCTCAAGCTTTCACAGACTGTTAGTTGTCCAGTCTGGAATGGGTAGTCCTGTAGTTTAAAGACTGATGGTTGAATTTGTGGTTTGGATCTGCTCTTTTACTTTGCTATTATTTTATTCATTGAAAGTTTGGTGTTTTTTTTTAACTGTACCCCACCAACAGTTCCATCTCCCATCACACACACCCCAGACTAATCTGTCAATTCTGGTTTCCCACTCTCATTTTCCCAATCTTAAGCTTCCTGTACATTTCTGCAGCAATTTGTATTTTGTAAAAAAAATCCTCATGAAAATTTTGACAGCATTTTAGTGCAAATATCCCAAACGCATTTTAATATGCAGCTTTCATTAATTTACTTTTTTTTTAACAATACATGCTTTCCCCTCAGAAATGCATTTATGCGCACACAGGTTGGACAACTGCATCACAAATTTCAAAGGATAGCTGTGTTTCAGTTTGGATATTGGTTCAATGTGTGCAAATTTGGAAATTTTCTCATTAAAATACAGTGTTGAACTTCTCCTCCATATCTTCCCCAAGCCAGCAAGTGCAGGAGTGATGGGAGATAGAATCCAACAACAGGCTGGGGAAAGATGTTCTAGATAATAATGTTGTCCTATGAATGTAAGTAGGGACGCGGGTGGCGCTGTGGTCTAGTTTAACCACAGAGCCTAGGGCTTGCCAATCGGAAGGTCGGCAGTTTGAATCTCCGCGACAGGGTGAGCTCCCATTGTTCGGTCCCTGCTCCTGCCAACCTAGCAGTTCAAAAGCACATCAAAGTGCAAGTAGATAAATAGGTACCACTCTGGCGGGAGGGTAAACAGCGTTTCTGTGTGCTGCTCTGGTTCGCCAGAAGCGGCTTAGTCATGCTGGCTACATGACCCGGAAGCTGTCTGCGGACAAACGCCAACTCCCTCGGCCTATAGAGCGAGATTATCACACAACTCCAGAGTCATCCGTGACTGGACCTAACGGTCAGGGGTACCTTTGCCGTTACCTTTTATGAATGTTAGTAGCTCTGAATTACTTTGTAAGAAAAGTAACTAAATAAAACAATGATAATAATTCAATTTAGTAGTCACACAGCCCATTTCTCATGTTTAGACACAAACTTGAGGTGTTTTAACTGAGGTTGGTCAGGTCTGATATTTGGCAATCTTCTGATGTAGCTACCTTAAGGTAATGTTTTGTTAGCTTGATCCTGTTTGTTGCCAAGCATAAGCATTCTTAACGTTTCGGCTGATGAACTGGCATAAAGTTAGTTTCTGAACAGGGGGAAAGGAGCGAGTTAAGGACAAAAAAATCTCGGCCTTTCTATGCTCTACTCCCGAAGGTCCGCAGCTCATCCAACAGTGTACTGTCAGCAACTTTTACTAGCCTATATCATTTTTATAGATCGTGAATGGTAGAAGCCTAAAACGTTGACCCCTACCAGGCCCCTGTAAATCTGGCTTGCTGCAATCTAGCGTAGCTTCTCTGGTCCCCCCTACTTACCCTCCACCCCAACTGCCTTTTCCCATCATCGCTTGACTCACTCCCTTGTAGTTGCTACGTTCCTGGCAACTGGAGCTTAAATGGAGACCAGTAGTATGGAACTTAGTCAAAAACGTTCTGAAAACCCAAATAAATTATGTCTACTTCTTATCAGCTTTGTCTGTAACCTCCTGAAGCATCTAGTTAGCCAAGACCTTCCCTTTCTAAATCATTCTCATTATCTCGTGTTAGTTTAGCACTATGTATTTACTTGCATAAAAATGTCCTTTTACTGTAGTTCATACTAAATACCAAACTGATGGAGCTGCCGTTCCTCGAGAATGCCCTTTTCAACTCTGAGCATAACGGCACTAGATGACTCATGGATTTCAGTCTTGTATCTTCGCAGGACAGCACAATGTTTTCCATAGATACACCAGCTGCCTTCATACACTCAAACTGATCTTTTTCTTTTTCTTCACTTACTTACATTGGTTTCTTACATTTGCATTCTCAGTAAGGGGGTATAGGTAAAGGCTAACCACAAGTACCAGCTTAGAATTATGTCAGGTAAGTCTTGCTAAACTGGTAGAATAAAAAAAACCATGAGGGTCAAGTGGGAGATCGTGCCGGCATAGCAGTACCATTGCTATTGCTGGGCTAAGGTTGTGGGGCGATGACACTAGGCAGGGCTACGGGGGAAGAATCTTGATTCCCATCAGGACTTGATTCCTATCCCCTGCAATGGTATAACATTTTTTTTGGTTTGTTTGTTGGATTGATTGATTTATATAGGTCACTCCACATATAAAATACCAGGGTGGTGTAGAACAGAGATAACATCAAGAGACAATGGAGTGTGCCATTGGGGGAGGAGGCAAACCACTGTGTTAGCAGTACCAAAGTGACTCTCTGTGGTCTCTAGCAGAACTCTTTTGCCAAATCTGATACAGTGGTACCTCTGGTTATGAATAACTCTACTTACGAATGTTTCTACTTACGAATGGAGCTCCATCCGCCATCTTGGATGTGGTTTAGATAGGATTTTTTTCTACTTACGAATTTTTAGATAGGGTTGCTTCGACTTACGATTTTTTTCTCCCAATGCATTCCTATGGGATTCGACTTACAATTTTTTTTGACTTACGAATGTGCGTTCAGAACGCATTAAATTCGTAAGTAGAGGTACCACTGTACTTGAAACCTTTTAACTGGCAAGGCCGGGGATGCCCAGACTGAAGCTGGCATTGTCTGAACGCCACTCAATAGTTCTGAGCTACAGAATAACTGGCACTGTTCTTTACTGGCTCAGGTACTGGTAGCCTTAAAAAAACCACATCCTTTGTTTGCTTTTGGTCAACTCTGTCTCCGTAGTAACTGGTGTCTGGGACTCGGAAGAAGAGCAGAGAAACACCTGTCATTTTCACACGATTTACTTAGCTGTTTGACCAATGGTTCCCCCTTGCTGAACATGCAAATGTTGTCTTTGGAATAAAAAATCCATCTTACTTGTACGCGGTGAGTGTACGCAGCATGCCTATGCGTACTATACCAGTGTGTTCACAGTGGTTACACGCAATAGGAGCTGCGATTGACCGGAGCGTCCTGGCATGCAGACAGCATGCAGTGAAATAGATACAGGTATGTGTTTCAAATGCGCTGGTGAAATAGGATGCGAAATGGACTCTTAAACCTGTGCCACTATCTTAACAAGAGAGAATTAGTGCAGTGCATTTGCAGCAGCTTTCCTGATAGTTAATGAATGTCTGTTGTTTTCAGTATTAAATTATCAGATCTTAGACACAGGTTAAATGATAGCATTAGATCCCAGTTTATTTTGTTTTAAGGCAAGCAAGACAAAAGTGGAGAAGGGGGGAAATGGACTGAGCTTAGTAGTCCCATATGGCCAATTGCTATAACTTTTTGGCCTGTTTGTGTGTATCTGAGAGTGAGTGAGAGAAAGAAAGAAAGAAAGAAAGAAAGAAAGAAAGAAAGAAAGAAAGAAAGAAAGGGAGAGACAGAGAAAGAGAGAGTATGTGTAATAACTTTGCACTGATCTATGGATTTCATTCTTTGGGGAAATATGAGTCAGAGATGCATATTTTGGAGACACTCTTAAAAATATTATCTCTCAAGTGTTGTGTGAAGCTTTACAGCCTTCTTCCTGCAAATCTTCCATGTCATCCTCAGAGTGGAGTCCAAACTATTCACATAGAAACTTCTGATGGCATATGTCAATTAAAAGGCAGCCTGTTTCTAATTTTAATCTCTCTCTCTCCCCCCACTCTCCAAAGTGCAACTTTTTAAAAGTGCATAAACAGGAGTGAACTAGTAGCAGTCTAAAGTTGTCATCATTGACAGTTATGATTTATCTTAACTCTCCCTAGCCATTTGGCTAAAGTTTTAAGTAAACACTTTCAGTCTTCCTCATGTTCTCTTTACTGCCACCTCCCACTAATAAGAGATGTTGCCAAGAAAAGCAGCCAGACAGTTCATTTACCTCCCAAACTTGCCTGAAAGTAGCCTGCCTGGTTTAGACAAGGGTCAAAACTACTACTGCACATTTTCAACAGATGGAACAATGCTTCGAAAAGTGTATTTACATTTTTTAAATAAAAAAAGGTAATTTGCTTTCAGGATGTGTGTTTAACAAATGGTTAGGGTTGAATGAAATATTATGGCCAAGACAGAAAACACACACAATTTGAGTGAGGCATTTGTGGTGATCAATGCTGCTGTAGTCTTTAGCATCCCTCTAACCCACTGATTCTGAAACTGTGTGCTGCTGGGGTACTCAGGAATGCTGCCTAAGGAGAAGAAACGTCCCTTGAAAAATCAAGCAACCATATTGGCTCCGACCGCCACTCCAAGCCCCTTAAAGTACTCAAGCCCCATATGATATAGTAAACCCCCTTTCTCTGCCAGTAAGTATGTACTGTGTTTTAGTGTTTGTTCCTGCTCTGATGTACAGTATTCGTTTCACTGTGAAGTTGCTACAATCAATGGCGCCACCCTAAGAAAGCAAATCCCTCGATGCAACTCCAAATCCCAGAAATATCACCATTGTTTCATAGAATCATAGAATTGTAGAGTTGGAAGGGACTCTGAGGGTCATCTAGGGCCCTGCAATGCAGGAATCTCAGCTAAAGCATTTGTGACAGGTGGTCATCCAACCTCTGCTTAAAAACCTCAAAGGAAGAAGAATCCACCACCTTCCGAAGAAGTCCTTTCCACTATCAAACAGCTCTGTCAGAAAGTTCTTCCTGATGTTTCGTCGGGAATCTCCTTTCTTGAATCCATTGGTTCGAGTCCGGCCCTCCAGAGCAGGAGAAAGCAAGTTTGCTCCCTCTTCCATGTGACAGCCCTTAAGATATTTGAAGATGGCTGTCATATATCCTCTCAGCCTCCTCTTTTCCAGGCTAAACATACCCAGATCCTTCAACCATTCCTCATAAAGCTTGGTTTCCAGAACTTTGATCATCTTGATCGCCCTCCTCTACACATGTTCCAGCTTGTCAATATCCTTCTTAAATTGTGGCACCTAGAACACACTGTTTCAGATGTGGTCTGATAGAGGAATAGAGTGGTATTATTACTTCCGTTGATGTGGATATTGTACTTCTGTTGATGCAGCCTAGAATAGAGATGGTTTGGGGTTTTGTGTTTTTGTTTTGCTGCTGCATCACATTGTTGATTGACATGGGGCTTGTGGTCTACTAAAACCCTTTGATCCTTTCCACATGTACAACTGTCAAGCCAGGTGTCCCTCATCTTATATTTGTGCATCTGGTTCTTCCTGCCTAAGGGAGGAACTTTACATTAATCCCTATTGAAATAAATTATGTTAGTTTCAGCCCAATTCTCCAGTCTGTTTTGATTGGTTTTAGTTTGGTCCAGTTCAATTTATTATTTATATCCTGCCTTTCCATCAAGACACTCAAAGCAGCTGAGAAAGAAAATAATACAATAATACAGTTCTTTCCATAAGTAAATAATTTTTTTTATTTTGTGCTGTCTTTAGAGGAGTTCTGTGAAGGTGGAACAAAGCCTTCATCTGCCTGAATCCCAACCATGTTTACTCAGAGGTATCCCATTAAATCAGGCTTCTTCAACCTCGGCACTCCAGATGTTTTGGTCCAACAACATCTAGAACAGGCATCCCCAAACTTTGGCCCTCCAGATGTTTTGGACTACAATTCCCATCATCCATGACCACTGGTCCTGCTAGCTAGGGATCATGGGAGTTGTAGGTCAAAAACATCTGGAGGGTCAAGGTTGAGGAAGCCTGCATTAAATTCCAGATAAGCCTTTGCACCAAGATTTTTAAATAATGGTACATACTATTGGCGGAGCTAACCGATGTGCTGAATTTACTTTCTTTGCAGTGCAAGCCTAGATATGTTTACCTAGAAGTCAGTCCAATTGAGTAGAATGGACCTTGCTCCCATGTAAATTGGTATAGTATAGCGGCCTAAGGCTTCACTCCTTTTTAAAAATAAATTTATTTATTTGTAAAACTTTAATCTGAAAAACCAATCACACATTCATCATACATTATAAAAACAAGATTTCAAAGAATCTCCCGGACTTCCCTCCTCCCATTTGTGGGTCCTATTGTTAATATGTCCTCCTGCATCTTTTATGATAATCCAAGTCTTTTACATCTCCATTGTATCCAAAATCCACCATTAAATTACAAGTGTTGTTCCAATCCATCTAACGATCTTAGCTGTCTAAAATGGTTTTTAAGATAAATTATAAATTTCCCCCACTCCTTATTAAAATTTTGGTCTTTCTGATTTCTGATTCTTCTGGTCATTTTAGCCATTTTGGCATAATCCATCAACATAATCTGCCATTCTTCTCTGGTAGGGACTTTATCTTCTTTCCATCTCTGGGCCAATAACATCCACACAGAAATGGTCACGTACATAAATAGTCTTTACTGCTCCATTGGGATTTCGGCACCTAGAATTCCTAAAAGGAAGGCTTTAAGTTTTTAAGAAAAAGTTTTTTAAACATTTTTGGTGTGTATTATACTGATCATCAAGGGATTGGCTCACTTGACTTAATTATTTAGAAGATTTATAGACTGCTTAATCTTGAAACTCTCCAAGCAGTGTGCATGCACAGAAAGCCGGAATCTACAGGATTGCACTGAGCAGCTGTGATTCTCAGACAAGTTAAGCCAGAACACTTTGACAGAAGTAAACTTAAAAGTTGTAGTCTTAGGTGCTTACACCTATGAGTGGGGTCCGGTGAATAACGAAGACTTACTTCTAAGGAATCACCTGTAGGGTCAAACTTTAAGTCACATTTATTTAAACTCTTCTCCAAGCCAATTTCACCTATCTAACATTTCAAAAAACTTATATTTGCAGAAACTGACTCCCCCCCCCTCCCCGCCTCTTCTCTGTAATTAATTACACCGCTCACTGTTCAAGAAGATGGTATCAAGGGACTCCACTGCTTTTCAGCAGTTTGTGTTGTGCACAGGCACAACATTAATTTTCCCTGGGTAAAAATGCTATTATTTTAATCCCTCCCTGGCACAGAGTGCTGAAATAAACAAATATGAAGCCATTAATAACCAAGGGTGATGTCATGGAGCTGGCTGCCCCGGGAGGATTTTAATGCAATGTGGGATACAGGCGGCCTCCTTTTGGTTTCTTCTTCCTCTGTTGACTCTACTCCTGGCCCCACTTATAGGACATGTTTGGCAGCTGCTTCATACACATGCGAGCGCTGGAATGAAAAAATCCAGCAGTTGGAAAATGAGTTGGCATGTACTCTTGGCTGAATCTCATATACCTGCTTCTGGGCCAGCTCAGAACAACCTGTGGGACTGTTTCCTAGCCAGGCTGCTGGTGGGCTGCTTTGCTTTATTTTGCTTTAACGTACCCATTATATTATGAAGGAATTTCCCTCTCAAAGGATGGGATCCAAAGGAAAGCAGAAAGCTTGCAGAGACACTGTGTCATGAAAACACGTATGTGCCCCATAGGCATGAATGAACCTTTGGCCCTACAAGTGTTGCTGGAGCACAGCTCCTGTCATCCCTGACCATATGCTATGCTGCTGGGGGTTGTAGAAATTGGTCCAACAACATCTAGAAGGTCACAGGTTAGGTATTCCAGCTGTAGCCATTGACATCCCTAATACAACCACTTTGGGTGGGTAGGGATGCTTTGGAGAAAGTATACAGCAGCTCAGAGTTTAGTGGTTTGTGACTTCACACAGCTCCAATGCTTGGCTCTAACACTGACAATGAGATTTTTTAAAAGAAAAAGAAAACCATCGATATCTACAGCATAAACATACAGACATATCCAAATTACGGAGAGAGGGGACAAGTGCTGGTTGGTAACTCATGCATGCTTCCCTGGGTACAAAAGTCATAGAATCATAGAATCATAGAGTTGGAAGAGACCACAAGGGCCATCCAGTCCAACCCCCTGCTGAGCAGGAAACACCATCAAAGCATTCCTGACATATGCCTGTCAAACCTCTGCTTAAAGACCTCCACAGTTAGCTCTCCATAACTGGTGTTCATAATAGGGCTGTGGACAAACCCTAGATTCTGAACCAAGTGGGTCAATCCAAGGTTTGTCCAGAGTGGGTTGAGGCAACCCTACATTGCCCTGGATTGGGTCCACTTGGAGCAATCCAGGGTGGTCCAAATGGGGAGGCAGGCAGGCAGGGAGGAGAGGAGGTTGGAAGGAGGCAATGCGTCCCCTTCTCCCTCCCTTCTCCTCGCCACCAGCAGGATGTTTAACTAGGGTTTGATACTGAACATTAGAGCCGGGCAAGGACCCAATTTGGTTTGGGGCCCAAATCAGGCCCAACTCAGGTTGGGCTTGGATTAGTCCGGGTTGATCTGAGCCTCCGATCAGGATCATGACAATAGGCCCTGAGCCCGACCATTGAAGCCACTTCTGTGAGGCCCTCGCAGTCCACATTTTCTATCCCAAATCCTAGACACCCCCACCCCCACCATGCTACCAGGCCCTGCCCCCGCCCACCCACCAGTCTCAGGCCTCCTTGGCCTGCCACCACTACCTCCCACCTACTCCCTTACCTTTCCTGGCTCTCAACCATGAGGCTGAGACCTTCTCCATCAGGCCCACCTTGATGTACTTCCGGAAGCCAGTGCTGTGCTTCTGGAAGTTTATACCCAGAAGTATGGCCTGACTTCCAGAAGTACACAGCTCCTGTCAATCCAGGATAGCCCACATAAAGCTGGTATAGCCAGGATATCCCACATAAAGCAGGTATGAATCTTTGTAGGCCACTGGTGAGTGCGCCAACTGAAGAAATAGCCTTTACCAAAGGCGTCATTGACTTTGAAGAAGCACGAACTCAGGACAAAAGAAAGAAATGAGCTAAGAGGAAGGCTTGTTTGGCAAATCCCCACCATGACCAACTCCCACCCAGAAACCTATGTCCCCACTGTGGAAGGACGTGTGGATCCAGAATTGGTCTCCAAAGTCACTTACGGCCACACCATTAATACTGTGTTCATGGAAGACTATCTTACATGGCCATGAGTGATCACCAAAGATAAGATGAATCTTTGTGCCTTTATGTGGGGGCCCTTCACTTTCTTTAAAGATGTTGTAGATTTCCACTGAGCCTTTAGCATTGAAGCATTTATTAAATGAATTTTGAAAAAAACCTGTTGGAATAATTCAAATTCTGAAAACCACACTGAGGTTTTATTTGAATCCAACGGATTGAAACCGAATTGGGTAGCTAATTCTGCAATCCTTTGGCCCCTGAATGGGTGTCTAAAGTAATGCATGGAAAATTATCAGCATTCTTCACTCAGCTGCAGCTGATTGGACTACAGCCCCCAGCAGTCCCAGCAATTGTGGCCAGTATAGTCATGGGTGATGAGAGTTGTAGTCCAAAACTGAGTTTTTTGAAAGGCTGATCTGGAGCCACTATGGCCGATGGTCAGGGATAAGAAGAATTGGAAGCCAACAACATTTTGAGGGCATCATATTGACTCTCCCTGCTCTAGTGAAAACTGTGTAGTCTGTGTATGCTAAAGAATACCAAGGACGACTGCTTTTTAGATTGGTTTACTACATCAGTGCAATAGGAGACTATATGCATATGAAGCAACACAGTCCTTTCACATGGAGAGAAACCGTCCACTCATACATCACTATGACCATATGGGTTTGTATCCTCCCCACTGTAACAAATAAAGAAAACTAAACATGTAAGAGCTCCACATTTAGGTCAACGAACCTACATGGTTTGGTCCCCCACCTCACCCTCCCCATCCTGGTGCACTGGGACACAGGTGGTGCTGTGGTCTAAACCACTGAGTCTCTTGGGCTTGCCGATCGAAAGGTCGGCAGTTCAAATCCGTGCAACGGTGGTGAGCTCCCGTTGCCTTGCCCCAGCTTCTGCTAACCTAGCAGTTTGAAAGCACGTCAGTGCAAGTAGATAAATAGGTACTGCTGTGGCGGGAAGGTATTCTTCGTTTCCATGCACTCTGACACTCATCACAGTGTCCTGTTGTGCCAGAAGCGGTTTAGTCATGCTGGCCACATGACCCGGAAAGCTGTCTGTGGACAAATGCTGGCTCCCTTGGCCTGAAAAGTGAGATGAGCACCGCACCCCATAGTCATCTTTGACTAGATTTAACCATCCAGGGGTCTTTTACCTTTATCTTTTACCTTAATGGGGGTGCAATACTTAAGAATATCCTTAACTGAAGACTGATATGCCCAGCCATCCTACTCATACTTGCCAATCTCCCGTTTTCCCCAGGAAACCCCCATTTTTCCAGCTGCCCCCAGCCAAAAAAATGGATTTTTTTGTTTTCCCCCAGTTTATTCTGGCGTGGCGGCCATTTTGGAACTGGGCAGAGCATGCTCAGAAGTGACTTTTGATGCTGCTTTGCCCAGTTCCAAAATGGCTGCAGCGCGACTTCTGGTGCGGTGGCCATTTTGGAACTGGGCACAGCAGCATCAAAAGTCACTTCTGAGCATGCTCCACCCAGTTCCAAAATGGCCACCACGCTACTTCCGGTATGCTACTTTCGGTCCAGTCCCTTATTTTTCAGAGAGGAACTTGGCATGTATGATCCTACTGCACCTGTGGCTTTTGGAGGGGTCGTTAAAAATGAATTCTTTGTGGACCTTAAAACATAGTTTAAAGATAGAGTTAGCTTGGCAGTGAAGGAATACAAAAGATCGGGCAGTCTCGTAGCTAAGTAAGCTTATGTAAGATTCGGTGCCATTTGCAATCTTCCACCGCATTCATTATCAAGTCTCTCCCTCTAAGTAGCATGGAAGTTTCCAGATGCAGTGTGTCCCCAGAACAAAATGTGCAACCCAGAAAATGGCAGGCATCCAGCCTCCAGACGGAGCGCGTGCCACACGCTATGCTCCAAAGAAGCCCATTGAAGTTTCACTCAAAGGGGGACCACAGAGGAGCGTGCAGAATCTGTGGCACTCCGGAGTCAAGTGTGTGTTTCTTGAACATGAGCAGCATTCTTTTCTATGAAGCCAATCCCCCCACAGCATTCATGATTACTTCATTCTTTACAGCTTTAAATGACAGAATTTCAATGGGGAGCTAATTAGTCCCAGAGCTGCTTCTACTGACTCCGTAATCCTTTGGTTCTCTTGACAGAGACTTATGTTCGGATTGGAGACATCGCCATTGGGGCGTTTTTGCTTGACATTTCTGTGTAGCAGAAGGCTGTTCTAGGTAAGTCAGGAACAGCAAGTCAGTAGCCAAATGGAATACACTTAACAATAGGAGACTTCACTTCCTCTCTCTTTCGCAATCCGAAGGTAGTAGACAATCTTCTTGGTTATCTCCTGCTTGGACTACTGCAATGCGCTAGCATGGAGGACACTAGGTATAGAATGTAATTTAGAAAAGGAGAAATATCAGGGCTCGTGCCTGTCTAACTAAGGGCTAAGCCCACTAAAATGGGACTACCTGTGGTTATTCCTTGAGAAGAAAATGAATGACGCTGAAGCATCACTCACATGCACTATTGTTTAATTATTATTTATGTCCCAAAGCTCAACACTTGCCCTCAAATCTTAGGGCTGAGCATGGGTTCAAATTCAGGGTTTATCTGCATTTACATTTTGCCCTGTCCTTTCTAGGCAGGCGTTTTCCATGGGCTGCCATTCAGTAGTAAACAACTGAACAACTCTCAGACACAGACCAGGAAATCACAGGACCGCGCCTATAGATGCAGAGGAAATGTAAGTGTGGATAAGCACTAAGAACTGGTTGAACATGATGAGAATTAGGAAACTGGGGGTGGGGTGAGGAATCACAGAATTGTGCAAGAGTTTGCATCATGCTATGACTGCTAAAGCTCCATAGCAGTTCTCGTGCTATTGCTTTTGCTGCCCAAACCACAGCATAGATGGAAGCATTGCCTTTGGATTTTCTTTTCTGTGCATAACAGTTATGGGTGAGCACATCTGACCACTTTGGTTTCTCTCCGTTTCTTGTTTTTCCAGGCTTCAGTTTGGTTCTCCATGTCTCCACATCGGTTTGTGTCTTCTTCTTCTTCTTTTTTTTTAAAAAAAACCTCTCATGAAAATTCATCGACATTTTAGTGCAATTTCCTCCCAACATGCACGTTTTTGAATGCAACCTTGCCTGATGTCAGGGGGCACTGACTTGCCCCCCACATGTGACGGAGGGTGCTGACCCCTGCCCCAAATTATTAGGGGAGCTGAAGCCCCCTCCGTCCCCTATACCCGGTGCAAAGCAATTTCCCCCTGATGTAATGCAGCTTTGAATGTTATTTCCAGGATTACACAAACCTCTATCACAGTATTTGCAATTTTGTATGTGTGTTACTTGGCTGGAGAACTGCTTTCTAGAATATCTGGAGAAATGTGAATTCCGAAAGATGGTCGTATCATAGAATTGTAGAGTTGGAAGGGACCCTGAGGATCATCTAAGTCCAACCCCAAAATGCAGCTGTCCCATATGGGGATCAAACCTGCAACTTTGGTGTTATCAGCACCATGCTCTAACCCACTGAGCTATCCAGTTGCTTCACTTTGTGTTTCAGAATATGTAAGTTTGGTAGGTTTGTTTTGAAATGTGAACTGATCAGTTTCTCTTTCATCCTGGAAAACAATGCTCAGCCATAAATTGGGGGAAAATAAAACAAACTTTTTATGAGCGAAGATCGCACATTTTGGATCCAAGTCAATTTCCCAAATCCAGAGGAAGTCAGTTATGTTTTAATCCAGAGGTCAGCAACCATTCTCAGCTGTGGGCCAGTTCACCATCCCTCAGACCATGTGGGGCGGACGGCGGACTATATTTTCAGGGGGGAAATGAACAAATTCCTATGCCCCACAATTAACCCAGAGATGCATTTTAAATAAAAGCACACATTCTACTCATGTAAAAACACACTGATTCCTGGACTGTCCGCGGGCCGGATTGAGAAGGAGATTGGGCCGCATCCGGCCCCCGGGCCTTAGGTTGCCTACCCCTGCTTTACAGTGGAACCTCGGTTTATGAACACCTCGGTTTACGAATTTTCGGTTTGCGAACACCGCGGACCCAGCTGGAACGGATTAATTCACTTTCCATTACTTTCAATGGGAAAGTTCACTTCAGTTTATGAACGCTTCAGTTTATGAACGCTTCAGTTTATGAACAGACTTCCAGAACCAATTACACCCATGCTTCCGGTTAAGTACGCTTCAGGTTGTGTACTCCACGGACCCGTCTGGAACGGATTAATCCACTTTCCATTACTTTCAATGGGAAAGTTCACTTCAGTTTATGAACGCTTCAGTTTGAGTACTCTGCGGACCATCTGGAACAGATTAATCCACTTTCCATTACTTTTGATGGGAAAGTTCGCTTCAGTTTATGAACGCTTCAGTTTATGAACAGACTTCCGGAACCAATTGTGTTCATACCACTGTACTCTTATTGAAAGTTAGTTAGGACTAATTAATATCAATGGGACTTTAAATTAGATGGGAATTTAAAATGACTAGGGGCTGCCAGCCCATTCATTTATATGGGAGCAAGTCCTATTGAACCCATTGGGATTTACTTCTGAGACTGGGCAAGTGGGATTTCCCTATTCTCCAGGGACGGTCCCAGATTTACAGAAGCCATCTCGGTTTCTGTTTTGAACTCCAAATGCCCCGCTTTTCCTTAGGACACCCCTATTTTCATCAGAGGGATGTTGAGGGGTGTGGAGTTATGTGACCCCCTGAGCCAAGGAGATAAGTAACTCTACAAGCTTTAGAACACATATGAAGGAAGCTTTTTAGTGTTTACTGTTTTGTTATCTATCTATCTATATATATAAATGTAAACTGGGCATGTCCGTTCCTCTCTAATGTTCAACAAAACCGGTTGACCGATAGCGTTAAAATTTGGACACAATGCCACATGCGAATAAGAGAGTAACCTAAGACACTTTCCGTACACAGATGTCACACTTGGGCCACGTAAAAAAAACCAAACCCCATGTTTCAGAACACACAACTCACCCAAAAGTGCATGCTGGGAAATAGAACTCAGAAGCTGACAGTTCCTTTTCCAAGGGTGGGTGCCAAGGAATGGAGATACAGGGCAGAGGCCTCGGCTTGCATTTACATACTAGGCCAAGCCAAGGCCTACAGACTAGGCCTCGGCTCTACTTTACAGCCTACAGACTAGGCCTCGGCTCTACTTTACAGACTAGGCCGAATGGAGCCCTGGGTGGGGGTGGGGTAAGGAGGTCATGGGTTGAGCCAGAGTGGGGGGGAGTCACAGGGATGAGACACAACAATGGGGGGGGAGGAAAAAACACATAGTCCAGGGGGCACATCCTCCCCCTTTCCTGGGAAACAAGGACTCTGAGTCAGGCACAGCAACGCGTGCCCGGGCCGGCTAGTGTTTTTATATTTGTTGGAAGTCGCACAGAATGGCTGGGGCAACCCAGGCAGATGAGCAGGGTACCAATAAAATATAACAACAACAACAACAACAACAACAACAACAACAACAACAACAGACTCCCTAGTTTCATCAGAGAAATGTTGGAGGGTATGCTCTCTGGATTTACGCCAATGTCTTTTTTCTTTCTTCCTTTTTTACAAATCTGCAACAATTCTAAAATAGCACATTAGAATATGAGATGGGCTTCAAAGCAGAGTGGGGAAAAGAGATATTGCCTTGTGGTTAAGTCGCAGTATTTGAATGTTAGCTTTGCAAGAGTGTTATATGCCAATAGGGAAGTCGTATAACTTTGCAATGTATTTGTTTCCCTTCCTATTAAGGGGATGACGAGGGTGATGTTAAACTAGCTCACAGGACAGTTAACGCAGAGATAACGTTTGCCAACTTGCTCCAAATACTGTTCTTGAAAGGAATGAAAGCATTGACAGATGTGAGTGAAAGAAAGCTGACAATTTCATACCTAGCATGCTGGCTACTCGAGAAAATATTTGAGCGGTGATGTTTTACAGGGGCCTGGAATTTTTGTTTGTTTGTTTTGTTGAAGAGAATAAAATTTTTACAGCACTTTTCTGTTTTCAGAAACAACAATCTCCTCATATTTCCCAGGCTCCGGTATTGACCAGGATGTGACTTACCCAGTCATACCACATTTCACAACATGGACACAGGAGCCCAAAAGATGTCAGTGCTTCAATAAAAAAGGGGGACTAAAAGGTCCTGGACTTTGCTGTTGTCTCAGTTTCCCGTATGGATGATTTATGGCTCCTTATGATATAGCAAATCCCTTTCAACATTTACACCATTGTAGAATGCCCATAAATCATATAACTCACCATCAAATGCAGAACCGAGACATTTCATCATTGTTTTCTTGTTTTATTGGTGTGGGTTTTTTTAAAAAAATCTTATTATTATTATTATGGTTTCGGAGCTTGGAGTCTTTAGAAGGTTGTCAAGCTCCAAACTAAAATGAAACCCAAATTCTCCAGTGATTCTCCTAATTAAAGCCTAATTAAAGCCAATAATCATCTTCTTTCTCTAACATGCAAACAGAAATTAGGCATATTAATGCTTCATTTAAAAAACAAAAAATACCACCATCCAACATAGTCCTACTCAGAGCAGACCCACTGATGTTAATGGACATTATTTACTTAGGTTCATTAATTCCAATGGGCCTACTCTCAGTAGGACTTAGTTGCATCCCATCCCTTATTCATAGCTGCCAAGTTTTCCCTTTTCTCGCGAGGAAGCCTATTCAGCATAAGGGGAAATCCCTTTAAAAAAGGGATAACTTGGCAGCTATGCCCTTATTATTTATCATGTTTTCAAAAATTAAATTTCAAGTATGAACAACATAAATCTACCTCATTATATATAGATGACTTATGTTTTGCACATTTATTTTGTACCAGTCAGTTCAGCGGCTGAACAGATTTTTCATTTCAGGAAATAAAACAGCAGGGTTTGTAAGGTCAGCTTCTCTGGCCAAATAAAAATACCTGCAGCAGTTAAAATCACCCATTCTCCTCTCATCCGCCTCTCCCTGAGATTTTCTGGTTAGGTTCACATTTGCTCTAATTATAACTCTGTTTGCTCTTACACAACAATATTTCAAAATGTTAATTGCAAAATAGTTTCTAAGGATCTTTAAGGCTTAAAAAATAATAATCAGAGAATCCTGTGAGACATGAACACAGTCTCCGATGAAGTCACAGTTTACCTGGTTGTCGCCCAGTAGGGGATGGAAAAGCAAACAGCTTAAAATTGCATTTCAGACAAGTGCAGCTTAAAATTACAGAACATTGATCTAGTGAAGTAGCATACCTGAATAATACACAGAAGCTCCTTATCTAGATTTTTATATATATATAAAAAGGAGAGGCTATATTAAACCATAGCTGTCAAGTTCTCCCATTTTTTAAGGGAAATTCCCTTATGCTGAATAGGCTTCCTCGCGAGAAAAGGCAAAACTTGACAGCTATGTATTAAACAGGGTAGTAAAGCACAATACTGTAACTTTTGCTCGGTGATTTCTCCTTTATTATTGAATTCATTTATTCATTTCAATGATATACATCTTACTTTCAAATACAAAAATGTCTCCAAAGCAGTGGACTCTGAAAAATTTAGAGGTCCAGTGTTGTAAATGGGAAATATATTGCTTATTGATATTGCAGGGGCTTGGGTTAAATATAAAGGTAAAGGGACCCCTGACCATTAGGTCCAGTCGTGACCGACTCTGGGGTTATGGCGCTCATCTCGCGTTATTGGCCGAGGGAGCCGGTATACAGCTTCCAGGTCATGTGGCCACCATGACAAAGCCGGTTCGGGCGAACCAGAGTAGCACATGGAAACGCCATTTACCTTCCCGCTGTATTTCTCTACTTGCACTTTGACGTGCTTTCAAACTGGGTTAAATATAGTTTAGCTAAATAAACTTTTTTTTTCCTTGGCTCCTCCGTCTCTCCTTTATGGTTATAATAGTTTCTGGTTGTTTTAACATGTACAAGTGATCCTCTGCTGATGGTTTCAGTTTAAAACAACAACAACAACATTCACGTTATAAAACAACTCCAAGATTAGTGCTAATGCAAGGTGTTTCACCTTGGTTTTGAACGTTGTCCCCCAAAAATATCAGCTTGATCCCCGTCTTCGTCCTTTCCACACTTCAGACTGGATTGGGAGACCTTAGACTGCCTCTTATATTCACCAGTACATACCTTCCAAGTGTTCCGATGTTCCGGGGACAGTCCCAGCATTACCGAAGCCATCTCGCTTTCTGATTTGATCCTGGAATCTCCAGATTTTCCTTTTTCTTCCCCTGTCCGCTTGAAATTCTTCAGTTGCAATGCTTCAGCAGCCAGCTACGTTTTAGGAAACGGGTGCAGTGTTTATCCCTTTATTGCACACTGTCTACTCAAAAGTAAGTCCTGCTGTATTCAATGGAGCTTACTCTTAGGTAACTGGGTAAAGATGGCTGCTTTAAACTGCAATCCTAAGCATTTTTCATCAAAACTATGTCCCAGTGAGTTCAACAGGATTTATTCTCCGGTGTGTTCCTGATCGTTTTCACATTTTCCAGCATTATCATTACAGTGGTACTTTGGTTTTTGAACGTAATCTGTTCTGGAAGACCGTTCAAGTTCCGAAATGTTCGAAAAACAAAGCAGTTACTTCCATGTTTTCGGCGTTCGAACACCGAAACGTTCGACTTTCGAGATGTTCAAAAACCAAGGTACCACTGCATTGTTGTTGTTATTTCCCACTCAGACGTTGACTCAAGGCAGCTTACAGCTAAAATTTTATTTATGTTCTGGAAGACGGTTTGAGTTTCGAAACATTCGAAAACCGGAGCAGTTACTTCCATGTTTTCGGTGATCAAAAACCAAAACATTGGACTTTTTGAGATGTTTGAAAACCGAGGTACCACTGTATTATTATTATTATTATTATTATTATTATTATTATTATTATTATTATTATTATTATTTCCCACTCAGACAGTGACTCAAGGCAGCTTACAGCTAAAATTTTATTTCATTCTATTTATCTGTTGAAATTGTTGATCCCTTCCCTCACACATTTTTTCCTTTACAACAGTCCTGTGGGGTAGGTGTGGCTAAGAGATTGCGATTGGCTTAAGGTGACAGTTGTATACGTGCATCGGACGTATATGTGTCTGGGAGATCAAGCACAGAGAAGCTACCTTAGAATCTGAGAAATGTTGGAGGGTATGCCTTTATTTCTAAATCCTCCCTTTTGCTGATATGTGTAGTCAATTCACACAGCTACTGGAGACTTTGGAGGGAAGACATCAACTGCGGCAGTTAGTAAAAATTACCATTAAAAACTAACGAGGAAGAGTGGGTGGTCCTCCATTCTGTGGAGGTGGATAGAGTGCCGTCACCACAGAGCTCATGAAGGGTCAGTCCTTGGCCTTTGTCCAGTACCTATAAAAACGAGAAAGAAAATGGCTGGCAGCCGTTTTGGTATCATTTGATATTCCTATCGGTTTCATTAATCGGCTTAAGAGAGAAGCTTCCCTCCTCGTGTCCCAGCCACGTAGGAATTTGATTTTCAAATTGCACAAACTTAAGTAGCTGTCAAATAGGTTTCACCTTGGTAGACCACATATATATTCTCAGTAGGGTCCGTGGTAAACGCAGCGAGGACTTCTGAAATCCGAGATGTTTTCAGAGGGCTGCCGATTGCCATGAAGAGTGGAAAATCCAGGCAAGCTCTTTCCAGCAAACTGTTCCTAATTGACAAACCTGCGCAAGTACTTAAATGCTGGTGAAGAAAATTACATTTGCACATTTGGTTGTAAAATATTTATGTTTTATTATTAGGGCATTCCTGTTTTGCAGTCTATGTCACTGAGTGTGGCTAATAGGCAAAAGATTTAATTCCACACTTGTGCCTCTTTACCCAAAGTACCTCAGAAGGCTACAGAAGCAGAGGTTGGTGGTTGTCCCAGTGAAATCAATAGCGCTTAAGCATACATTCGCCAATAAAAATAGGGACGTCCTTTTCTATTATTATTATTATTATTATTATTATTATTATTATTATTATTATTATTATTATCTCTGCTTATCTGGCTGGGTTACCTCAGCCACCCTGTGTGGCTTCCAGCATATATAAAAGCATGATAAAACATTAAACATTAACAAAATTCCTCTACATGGCTGCCTTCAGATGGCTCGAGGGTCGGATAACTCCATCCCCTTCCCCATTTCTCCAATGAAAATAGGGACGGCCTAAGGAAAAGTGGGACATTATGGATCAAATTAGAAACCAGGACAGCTTCTGTAAATCCAGGACTGTCCCTGGAAAACAGGGACACTTGGTGAGTCTGCTGAAGTGAATAATTACTAACTTTTCACCATAATTCTGATGGGCTCCATATCAAGACTAATTCAGGTTGTAATCCTAAACAAACTACATGCCTAGGATTGGTGATTAGCCTGGGATTCAATCCAGCATCTCTTCTTACTACACACATAATGGAAGAATGATAGAAACCATCTCCCCTACACAATTTTGTTGGCTGATGTGAACTTTTGTATTTCTGTGATAGATTTGGCCCTCCCAATTGAAAGCTGATAGTCTAAAATGTATAGAGAGAGAGCCCCAATTGGCACATATTAAACTGCAGTCATTTTAGCCCCATTCTCCCTTTTAAACACCAGAACAAGCAGTAGGCTATTAGCAGGATAAATATTATTAAACCAAATAACATGTTAATAGCAGGGTGTGGGGAATTGAGTAGCGTGGCAAGGAAATTCAGCTTACAGAGGGATAAAGAGCTTTGATATTATCCAGCCATAGCTAAGCATTTTAAATCCTATTGAATTCAATGGGAGGCTTAAGTATGACTTTAAATCTTTCTTTTGAAATCCATCTTAAAAGCCCTTAACTTTGGCTGGGATATTCCCAAAGTGGAGTTCCTTTAAAACGGTCTGTTTTCATTATATGTAACGGTGAAATGAAACTCTACAGCAGGCACCCCCAAACTTCGGCCCTCCAGATGTTTTAGACTACAATTCCCATCTTCCCCAACCACTGGTCCTGTTAGCTAGGGATCATGGGAGTTCTAGGCCAAAACATCTGGAGGGCCGCAGTTTGGGGATGTCTGCTCTACAGCTATGTGTTGTATACATAACACACACGGTCCAAAAGCAGGCAGGCAGAGGGCCTTCTGGGCAGCGGTGCCCTCTCTGTGGAACGCCCTCCCATCAGATGTCAAGGAGATAAAGAATTACACAACTTTTAGGAAACTTCTGAAGGCAGCCCTGTTTAGGGAAATTTTTAATGTTTGACATTTTAATATTTTTTTATATTTTGCCGGAAGCTGCCCACTGCCCAGAGTAGGTGAGGAAACCTAGCCAGGTGAGTGGTGTATAAACAATAAATTAAAAATATAAATAATATTAATATTATTAAAAATAATATTTATTTTTTGTTTTTTATTAATTTATCATCATCATCTGCATTCACCAACACACCACCAACATATTCCATCAATTTTATTGTTTATACCTGAGGGAGTATCTCCATCCCTATCGTTCAGCCCGGACACTGAGGTCCAGCTCCGAGGGCCTTCTGGCAGTTCCCTCACTGTGAGAAGTGAGGTTGCAGGGAACCAGACAGAGGGCCTTCTCGGTAGTGGCACCCACCCTGTGGAACGCCGTCCCATCAGACTTCAAGGAAATGCACAACTATCTGACTTTTAGAAGACACCTGAAGGCAGCCCTGTTTAGGGAAGTTTTTAATGTTTGATGCTTTATCGTGTTTTTAATATTCTGTTGGGAGCCGCTCAGGGTGGCCAGGGAAACCCAGCCAGGTGGGCGGGGTATTAATAATAATAATAAATAAATAAATAAATAAATAATAATCAAAAAATTTCACAAGGGAATATACAATAATCAAGTTTTACCTCTAACTCTTGTTAGCCATACTTCAGCGTTAAATGAGGGCCGAGGAGTCTGCAACCGAAGGAACTGACAGGATGTGTGGTGAGTCCTATGTTTCTAGAAAAAGAGGTGTCAGAACTCACCTCGTTTTCTTAGAACGACAATGGCGCCCGCCATGAGGTGCCTTAACTGAGTTCCGGCAAGTTCCAGCTGGAGAAAAAAAAAAGCCCTGGTATGTTTAGGTCTGCATCCGTTTCAGCCCCTGCTTTGCCTGATGTTTGGCCAGTCTGCCTACAGTGGGAACCTACACAGGTACAAGTTTCAATTCCTTTGGCACAGCCCAGAAAGCAAGCTTGAATAAAGCACACTGTTTCGAACATCTGTAATTTAGGGAGGTTGGACCAGGATCTGAGGTTTGGTAGCTTGGGCACGTCTCCAGTGAGAACTTTCTGTAACTGTGACCTGAATTGGAAAGAAAGCAGAGCTGAGTGCTGGGCCTTACAGCTGGGGATGTCTTTTTTCAAGCTGCCTCAAGGTTTCTGGTTACACCCTCCGTGATTTATTTATTTTTTAGTAAAAATAGCTATGGGTAACTGAAATCGCCTCTACAAGTGCGAAGCTTTTTTTTTTTTTTGCCAAATGCAAATGCAAACCTTTCCCTGGTTATCTTATTAACAACATGCACCACAGTCAGTAGGGGGCGGGGGGCGGGGGAAGGAGCTCCTTTTCCATGCCAATGCAATGAGGACAATTTTCCACCTTACTGCCTAACCTGCATTTTTCAGAGCTTTGGATAGAATTATGCTGTCCAAATGGCATTAGCGCTTTGTTAACACCCACTTACGCCGCAATGCATATTCAACAAGGCTTCTCGCAACGGTTCTGTAATAACCTGATTGCACCAAAGCGAGTGGAGGACTTGTGGCCCAACAGATGTTGCTGGTTTGCAACTTCCAGCATCCTTTGACCACTGGCCAGGCTGGCTGAGGCTGATGGGAGCTGGTGTCTAACAACATGATAACAGCAAAAAGATGACAAAGGGTCGCCCTTTACCAGTGGCCCCAGGGTGAGTTCCTAGTGGATCCACATCGCAGGACTCACCCAACGGTGGTTAACCCTTCTCAGACTGTCAGCACAACGGGCTGGAGTCGGATATAGTCGGTTAGATCCAATGCCTAATGCCAATACCTCTCTACAATCCGTAATCAATAAAGTTGTGGCCTTTTTATGCCCATTAACCTTAATCACTGTGTCTTGTGTCTTATTCATTCGGGGAAGGTCAGGGTATCGCCACGCAACAGCAAAAAGATGACAAAGGGTTGGGAAACCAAGCCTTATGAAGAACAGTTGAAGGAGCTGGGTATGTTTAGCTTGGATAACAGGAGCCGGATTCTGTTAGAGTAACCAAACGAAACTTTAACACATGGTGTGATTAAAGTCAGGACAAGTTATTTGTTGTTTACTGTTATAACAATTTCCCCAAAAATGTATCTGCTGTACCATGTTGTTGTTGTTGTTTAGTCGTTTCATCGTGTCCGACTCTTCGTGACCCCATGGACCAAAGCACGCCAGGCACTCCTGTCTTCCACTGCCTCCCGCAGTTTGGTCAAACTCATGTTGGTAGCTTCGAGAACACTGTCCAGCCATCTCGTCCTCTGTCGTCCCCTTCTCCTTGTGCCCTCCATCTTTCCCAACATCAGGGTCTTTTCCAGGGAGTCTTGTCTTCTCATGAGGTGGCCAGAGTATTGGAGCCTCAGCTTCAGGATCTGTCCTTCCAGTGAGCGCTCAGGGCCCACCAGAATGGATAGGTTTGATCTTCTTGCAGTCCATGGGACTCTCAAGAGTCTCCCCCAGCACCATAATTCAAAAGCATCAATTCTTCGGTGATCAGCCTTCTTTATGGTCCAGCTCTCCCTTCCATACATCGCTACTGGGAAAACCATAGCTTTAACTATACGGACCTTTGTTGGCAAGGTGATGTACCATGAAAATAAATAAAAACAGTATTAAAAAAAGATAAGGGGAGACTGAGAGGAGGAGATATGATAGCCATCTTCAAATATTTCAAGGACTGCCACATGGAAGAGGGAGCAAGCTTGTTTTCTCCTGCTCTTAGAAAGGAGACTCCAACTAAATATCAGGAAGAACTTTCTGACAGTAAGAGCTGTTTGACAGTGGAACGGACTCCCTCTAGAGCTGGTGTGGGCTCTCCTTCCTTGGAGGTTTTTAAGCAGAGGCTGGATGGCCATCTGTCATGGATGCTTTATCTGAAATTCCTGAATCGCAGGGGGTTGAACTAGATGACCCTGTAGACCCCTTCCAACTCTACAATTCTATGATTCTAATATCTACAAAGCTGCAGGTCCCCCACTCCTGGTATACATGGTCCAGTGGTCCAAAAACAGTGACATAGAATTGAAATCTGATATAAAGTCTCACCCATTTTGGAGAGAAACCTGCATTTACTGTGGGACCTTTTCCTCTCTCCTTTAATGTTGGGATTCAATGTTACTTTTGAAAAAAGCTGTATGTCCTCCAACGAATGGATTTCCAACCATGAATAGGTAAGTGTGAAATCTGGCACCTCCTGGGGTATACATTCGCACTTACACATTTACTGAAGATTTACAGCCATTAATGTGAGATGAAGTCATCAGCCAATGAATTTTATTCCCTACCTTGTTTTCCCAAAGAGGGGTTTATATTGTTTACCGACTGCTGGCTGTAAGATAATGAGCAAGGAAAAAGTCAGAAGAAGTGTTCTAATGCAGGGCCACAATTCCAAAGTGGTTAAAATGATGAGAAACCTAAGTATCAGCATCTTGTTACAATCCAAAATATGGTCCCCACATTATTAGCCAAGTTGGAGGTGGGCTTGTGTGTGTCAGTTTGACCATAACTAAAATATTGCAAAAGCAAGGATTAGCTCAGTGAACATGAACCAACACAGCTTGAAAAGCTTAGTTTTTTTCTTTCTGGTGTGCCCAGATGATCCAAAAGGGGTTCTGGGTGTAAATTACCATTGCTGGCTTGGGTCCTGAATTGTCCTGCCAACTGAAAGGGGTTGGGGTTGTACATGGAAGGGCGGCTGATTTGACAGAAGCTCCAAATGGCAGGTGGATTCTCACCAATTCTCTCTTGCTGCAGCCCCCTGTGCTACCACCCACCTGTTCTCGAAAGTCTCTCATTGCTCCAGAGAAGATTTTGCAGGGATTGACACGTGTGTTGTGTTGTGTGTGTCTGTGTTGTGTGTGTCTGTGTGTGTCTGTGTGTTTGTGTGTGTATGGAGAGAGAGAGAGAGAGAGAGAGAGAGAGAGAGAGAGAGAGAGAGAGAGAAACTGGCAAAAAACAACACCCAACTGATAATTAGCCACAACTAGCAGGGGCAGTATCAAACTATTTTTAACACCAGTACACTATTCCTATGTGGCTAATGATATGCTTCAAAATGTTAATGTACCAGCTACTCTGGAATTACAGAGTACTCTGTAATAACTAGAGTGGTACCTCTAGTTACAAACTTAATTCATTCCGGAGGTCCGTTCTTAACCTGAAACTGTTCTTAACTAGACGCGTGCTTTCGCTAATGGGGCCTCTTGCTGCCACTGCGCTGCCAACACACGATTTCCGTTCTCATCCTGGGGCAAAGTTCTCAACTCGAGGTAACTCTTCCAGGTTAGCAGAGTTTGTAACCTGAAGCGTTTGTAACCTGAGGCGTTTGTAACTCGAGGTACCACTGTATATTAAGAAATATATTTCCCATAACACCAGCAAGCTAAATTAGGACTTTATTCAACTCACAGTACATAACAAGGATGGAAGTCTCAGCTTCAACGATCCAGAGAGCTCCAGGGGAGTGAGGGACAGCTAAAGAGGCTTCTTCAGAGAAGGTGAACTGCAAAGGGATCAACGCTCTACATTCATTGAAGGTGGATATTTCATGTAACAAGGGTGCTACTTTTTTGTACTTCCTGCCAGTGCTTTTTTTCTTTTTTTTTTAAAAAAAAAAGGTTTAGAGGTACAGTGGTACCTCGGGTTAAGAACTTAATTCATTCTGGAGGTCCATTCTTAACCTGAAACTGTTCTTAACCTGAGGTACCACTTTAGCTAATGGGGCCTCCCGCTGTCTCTGCACCGCTGTTGCACGATTTCTCTTCTCATCCTGAAGCAAAGTTCTTAACCTGAGGTACTGTTTCTGGGTTAGCGGAGTCTGTAACCTGAAGTGTCTGTAACCCAAGGTACCACTGTACTCTCATTTTCCTACTCATATTGAAATAGTGCCCCTCAATGAGGCCAAACTTAGATTCACAAAATGTTTAGGGGTATGCGTACCCCCAGAAAAAAGCACTGCTTCCTGTCCAATCTGCATTGCTGCAATTCCATATAGGGAGAGGCACCATACCACTTGAGGACTTAGACACATGAGAGATCCAAAGGATGCATGGCTGCCTTCTCCTTAAGGTAAAGGTAAAGGGACCCCTGACCATTAGGTCCAGTCGTGACCGACTCTGGGGTTGTGGCGCTCATCCCGCGTTATTGGCCGAGGGAGTACAGCTTCCAGGTCATGTGGCCAGCATGACAAAGCTGCTTCTGGCAAACCAGAGCAACACACAGAAACGCTGTTTACCTTCCCGCTTGGAGTGGTTCCTATTTATCTACTTGCACTTTGACGTGCTTTCGAGCTGCTAGGTTGGCAGGAGCTGGGACTGAGCAACAGGAGCTCACCCTGTCACAGGGATTCAAACCTCCAACCGTCTGATCGGCAAGCCCTAGGCTCTGTGGTTTAACCCACAGCGCCACCTGGGTCCCTTCTCCTTACTTACATGCTTTTCTGGTGAACAGCTGTGCACCTCACCTCTGGTAACAGGCTTGTCATTTTCTTGCATTGCTTGTTCATGCAAGTACAAGAAAACAGGAAACGCAAACCCGCTCTGTCGCTCTTCCTGTTTTCATGCAACAGTCAGAGTTGCGCTAAGGCTGTACTGTTGTGAAGCACTTAAGAAAAAGATAACTACTTGGTGCTATCAATCTGGTGCCTATGCTTGGTCACACATCTTCACAGGGCAGGAGATTCCATTGCCTTTGTGAGGGTGTCTACACCTGCATTTCAGTACAGTGGTACCTTGTTCTCGAAATTAATCCATTCCAGGAGTCTGGAAACCACTGAAACCATTCAGAAACCAAGGCGCGGCTTCCGATTGGCTGCAGGTGCTTCCTGCACTCAATTGGAAGCCACAGAAGCTGTGTTGGACGTTCAATTTCCGAAAAAGTTTCGCAAACCGGAACACTTATTTCTGGGTTTGCAGTGTTCGAGAGTTATTTGTTCGACAACTAAGCCATTCGGGAACCAAGGTACCATTGTATTCGTTTTGATACCTTACCTTGTTTGCCTGAAGCAAATGACATACTTAAATGAAGGTTAGAAATGCAGACCAACCATCATACTATTGAAATATACAGGTGTCTTCATCCAATGACATGCACAGTAGTGTAAGAATACAAGTCTATTGCTGAACTGGGGAGCTTCTGGATCATAGTTCATGCTCTTAACCACTGTGCTTTAGGTTATCATGGGCCATAATTTACAGAAGATGATCTTCTGTTTGAAGAGCTGTCCAGTCCAAGCCTGGTTTAAAATACCCTAAAAAGGGAGAGCAGGGGCCTTCTTTTTGCTAATATATCACTTGGTCACAAGTCTTCTCAGCTATAGAATCATAGAATTGTAGAGTTGGAAGGACCCGTAAAGATCATTTAGTCCACGCCCCTGAAGCAATATTTCACCCAATGCGGGGCTCGAACCCACAACCCTGAGATTGAGTCTCATGCTCTACTGACTGAGCTATCCACTTTGATACATTTTATTTCTATTTCAATAATGATAAATAATTCTAAATTTTCATGCAAATCTGTGTGTTCTTTTGCCCTCTGTTTTAGAAGATGCACTTACTGTGTTTTTTGACAATGCATTAGTGAACCCAAGCTCTCTCTGAGTCCCAGGGACATGAGGGAACAAGAAGCTGAATGAAGTGCCCCTTTTACATAGTCCTTTGAGAAGCCGTTGTACTGCAAAAGCTTCAGCCTGCCCAGGCAGACATTATGTGGGTGGTCAGAGGCCCAGTTTTGCTTGTGCAACCTTAGTACTGTTTGTGAGACAGCTATGCGCGATCTGAGTGTGGGATACCAAAGAGGAATGCAGAATAGATCTTAATCTTTTCCGAGCTTCCAGAGAGATTTGTAAAGAGGGACATTTACAATCATTTTTATGGACTTTGAAACATCCCAGCAAAGACGGAAAGCAATAAAAACTTCACCGCTCCTTTTCTTCATATCTTACCAGCCGCAGACTCATTAATCGATAACTTTAGATCTGCCATATTCCCACTGCTGTTAATGTGCGCCAGCAAATGCTTGGGTGCAGTTGGAGATGATTATGAGAAATGGATGAGAAAGAGGGGCTGAGCAGGGTCAGAAATGGAAAAAGCCGGGAAGTTTAGCATTGGCCAAGTTAAGAGGAGAGAGAGAGAGAGAGAGAGAGAGAGAGAGAGAGAGATTGGCTATGTTGTGAAATGGCCCTGTAATGTCATTTCCCATGTGTTCTTGCCTGCCCCTCCAGGGAGCTACTGCATTGACATAACTACATGTTATAAAGAGGGAAATGTTCCATGCATGAAACTCTCCTGCCAGGAGCTGTGTATTTTTCAGATATCAACATTTTCATTGTAGTTAGAGGAAGCAGAGTGTGATTATTTATTTACTTATTAATAAACAAAATAAACCAAAGATAAAGATCACAAATAAATGCTGTTACAGCTGGTTGAAAGCAGCAAACATTTGGACATTATCATTGAACTTGCTTTTTCCAAAACATTCCATTTTTTTAATAAAAAACAACAACTATAAACCTGCTAGGCTGATTCTTTTGTGATAAGTCAGCTTGATTATATAATTTAATATAGTAGGGAATATACTCCCTCCTCAATTTTTAGTTATTATAATATTAGCAGCAGTTATAAGGTTAAACACAATTTCTTGACCATTTTCCAGTACGTATATACTTTTTTGATAAAATGAATCCCCTCTGTCCTCTGTCCCAGGCCTATAGAGGAATGTTGGGACATTTGGCAGTTCATAAAGGATTAAAGCTAGAGATAAACTCCCCCCCCCACCTGATCCAGTTCTCTTCACACTTGGCAGAAGAGCTTGCCTTTCAGCAAGGAAACTTGCTTATTGGCTACTAAACTCAAGAATGTGAACCTGGCTGAATGGAATTACAATGCTGCGCTCACAGAGAGAACCGCAAAACGTTGCACACTGCCAGGAAAAGAACTATCCCGGATTTGCTATCAAGTTATTGGGCAGCTGATTGGAAAAGCCACCGAGCATTTCTCTTTGTTATCATTGTATGGTCCAGCCTTCCTTGATGCAATGTTCTGATTTTAATATATAGTTCAATGTTTTTATTGCTGAAAACCAGTTGGAGATTATATATGAATGAGATATAGCAGTATATACTGTATATATTTTCATAAATAAATAAATACACCCTGCCCAAGACCCTGGAAAGCCACTGAGAGTCATACAAAACTGGGCAAAGATAAGGCAACTACCTACGAATATAAATATGCATTATTATTATTATTATTATTATTATTATTATTATTATTATTAACTTGCCAGGCCTCCCCAGCCACTCTAGGCAGCTTCCAACAGGATATTAAAAACACAATAAAACATCAAACATTAAAAACTTCCCTAAACAGGGCTGCTTTCAGATGTCATCTAAAAGTCAGACAGTTGTTTACCTGAAAACACTGAAATATATCTACCCATTGATTACAAATTGTACTTGATCCAGTAATGAATAATCAGATGATTATCGGATTCCCTTTTGCTGAAGATGCAAAAGATTGCATAGCTTTGGGCTCATCCTTGCTTCATCCTTTACAAATTCCTTTACAGTTTCTCTAGAAATTGATACCTGGACATTTAACTGATTCTGAAAACTGGGTGACTTTAGCCATAGGTGCTCATTATCCAAACAGATAGCTCAGTTTGTTAGAGTGTGGCGCTGATAATGCCTAGGCTGCAGGTTTGATTTCCATGTGGGACAGCTGCCTATTCCTGCCTTGCAGGGGGTTGGACTAGATTGTCCTCAAGCTCTCTTCCAACTCTTGTGATTCTATGTTTTCACACACTATAAGACAGTGTGGAATCTGATCGAAAGAGGTTTACATTGACGTTGAGCCAATTGAATAATCCTTGTTGCTGCCTGTTTCAAACTCCTTGTTGCCATATTTTATTTTATTTTTTAAAAAAGACATAAAAATGCACTACTATCAGCAACAAAGATATCAAGAGTTCTGTGTCGTATGTTAATCCCTTGATCACAAATGGGGCAAAGTTGACTGACCTTAGTGGGTTCAAAGATTGTCCTTCTTCCTCAGAACATGAGCAGCCCATAAATCTTGCAAAGCTGGATAAATCCCAAGGCTAAGGAATACTCAATTATGTGGTAAAATATGAATACGACAGTGTTAACCTTTTCCCTCCTTTACTTTCTCCAATATAAGATACCCATTAAAATGTCTCATTTGGGATGCTGCTACTGAAAACTGTTCAATTGCCTCCATCGACGAGCCGCTTCCAAGCATCCTCTTAACAATGCTGGAAACTTATACCTACCGTTACGGAACCTGCTCGGAAGGGAACATTTGCAAAAGTAATTGTAAAGAAGAAGAGAACGAAGAGAGAAGGGAAAGCTCCGTCAGATTTGTGTGCTGAATTTGATTTTGCACCAAGGAGAGTATCCATTTCACAAGCTGGGCTATTTTCGTTGAAGGCAAAGAACATTCTAAATTAAAGGGAAGGCTGAAACCCTTGAACACAATACCCTTGACATGTGGGAATCTTTGAAAATCAAACCATGACTGCATATTGGAAAAACTGCTAAATGATGAAGACTTTCAAGGGGCAATTTCCCCCCTTTTCCTCCTGCCCCAGATGCAGATTTTTCAGTATTCACATCCAGATGTTTGAAGCCTACATGAAATATTGTTCATGCAGGCTTTGGAATCTTTTTAAAACCAAGTTATATTCTAACTGACTTTGCTGCTGGACTTGCAGTGGCATAAGTGGTATAGTGGTAGAGTTATGGATGTATTTGCCGTGTTTCTCCGAAAATAAGACATCGTCTTGTATTTATTTTTCCTCAGAAAAAAACCACTATGGCTTATGAATCTTACACTTCCAATTTTTAGGACTTCTTTAAATGTGTAAACCCCAGACCCATGTGGAAGTGTTCGTGTGTCCAGCTTTCCAGACTAAGCTAGAAAACGTGGTAATGGAACCCCCAAACACTAAAAAGACAGCATTGTGTTTAGCTAAGAATGCAAGAGGACTATACATTTTTAGCATTTTTTTATTTCTATGATTATCTTTTCATTTTGATGACCTCAAAATATAGATTTCAAAAACCAATCTTTTGAATAATGATTCTAGAGACAAGACACATTTCCAGGGGAATCTACTCCATAATGTTTTCCTAGATTCAGTACCTGGCTTTAGCAGAATTCAAAGGCAGGTGTGAGACAAAGAATTCAGGTGTGAGACAAAGAAAGTAGACAAAGAAAGACCAGTAGACAAAGAAAAAAAGTGTACAGGGAGTATTCAGTGGAGATGGAGAACATGTGGTCAAATTAAATCTACAATCCTAAGCATGATTAATGGGAACTCATTTCTAGTAAACTTGCTTGTAGTTAAGCTGTAAGTATATTAATGGAAAATGAACACACAGCATTAAACTACTACTGAATTAGATGAATAACTGATCTGTTGCTTCAATTTGTATCTGATAAGTCTTACCTTTCAGTGAAAGTTTTTACAGCTTTCAGGATGGGGGACACTGTTTTATGCAATATATGAACATTTTGAATTTGTGACTACTTTTAAATATCATAAATATTTGAAACAGTTTCACTTATCATTTTAATATTTCTTGTAAACTGCTTAGAGGTTTCATTACAATCAAGCAGCATATAACTTTTGTAAAATAAATAAAATGAAATAAACCATATACTATTTGATGTGACGCTAATATCTCCACTTTGCAAAAGAATCATAGAATTGTAGAGGTGGAAGGGACCCTGAGAGTAATCTCGTCCTACCCCCTGCAATGCAGGAATTCTTTGCCCAAAGTGGGGCTCGAACCCACAACCCTGAGATTAAGAGTCTCACGCTCTTCTTATCTAATAATAATACTATTATCTAATAATAATGGTGATCTTTTAAGTCTGAGGGGAGGCAGAGAATTTATAGATGTATACTTTTGCCTGGAATTTCTTTGCATTGTGTGTTGGCCTATAAAAACTCTAAGCCCCCTTCCTGCAAAAGAAAGAAAAGACAAGATAAGAAAAAGCAAACAATGAAGAATAAAGCTAGATTTTAAGAAGAGAAAGAAGAGGATTTGTGCATTTGTACAAAATGATTTGACTTTTCAGTGTATTTGACAGGTACCTGTCATGTGCTGGAATATTGCTTTTTATTTGGCTACAACTTCATCCTCCGAAAAGAGAAGCAGATGCCTTTGTCTAACCACTATAAGTACTCACTTTGGAACTGAGTAATGTTACATGGTATTCTGCTGGGACCATTTGTTCCAGAAGGAAAGAAGCAATAATATTGCCCTGTTTCCTGCTTTTCATTAACATCATCAGTAGAAGAATTACTGGCCTTGGCCCATAATAATCTTTACAAGGCCAATGATAAAATCTGGAGATGGGGAGAGACACCAGTTGCAGTCTTGCTTTCTGTTAGGCAATATATGCTGTACTTAACCATTCCCACAAAGACCGTGAAAGGCACAAAACTGGATTATAAAGCCTGTTCTTCCTTGCTCCAGGTTCAACTCCACTAATGGCTCCATTAATGGCTACCTGAAATCATCTTTGGACTTGCATTGGCGCAGGCAATACGGATGAGTCCAATCTGACGACAGTATTATGTTCAATCTCCTTTCTGTATTCAGAAAAGTTGTGGACAGAGAAATGAACTCTGGCTGATCTTCCTTTGGATAAATAGCTTTTTAGACTGTAAGGTCTTTGGGGGATGAGTATGTTTTTGCTTGCTAAAGAAACAATGAATTACTTTAGTAGCCTAGTTTGGGATGACCATAGTTCAATGGCAGAGTCAGCTCTTGAATTATGAGGGGCTCCTAAGATCCACCTTTGACTACCCCAGTTTCAGCCAAATAATGACCTTGTAGCTGCCTAAAACATAGAGGGCCATCGCTTAAGGTAAGGAGACAATCACAACTGCCCTCAGTATTTTAGGCACTGGGTAAGGCATGTGGTTTGCAAGCAGAAGGTTCCAGGTTCAGTTTCTTGCATCGTCAGGTGAAAGGGATGTCAGGCAGGAGGTCTGGAAATGAGCTCTGCCAGGGACCTTGGGCAGCCACTTCTAGTTCTAATATGATTTAATAATAGATCACAAAAATGGAAAGAAAAATCTAACATGAAGATATAGGAGATCAGAGAAACGATGCTACAGAAGCATTATGTCCAAACTGTAATACTACTACTTAAAGGTAAAGGTAAAGGGAACCCTGACCATTAGGTCCAGTCACGGATGACTCTGAGGTTGCGGTGCTAATCTCGCTTTACTGGCTGAGGGAGCTGGCATACAGCTTCCGGGTCATGTGGCCAGCATGACTAAGCCGCTTCTGGCGAACCAGAGCAGCACACAGAAACACTGTTTACCTTCCCGCTGTAACGGTACCTATTTATCTACTTGCACTTTGACGTGCTTTCGAACTGCTAGGTTGGCAGGAGCAGGGCTCGAGCAACGGGAGCTCACCCTGTCGCGGGGATTCAAACCGCCAGCCTTCTGATTGGCAAGCCCTAGGCTCTGTGGTTTAGACCACAGCACCACCCACATCCCATATTACTACTTAGTAATGGTAAGAAAACAATAAATGGTTCTGTGATGCTGTTGAAGGTTGAAAAAGAAAGGGTAGCAGAAGACTGATGGTGTTATGTACTGAGCTGAATCCTAGAACAATAGGATTCAGAATCAGCGGGAGCTACCCAATCCAACTCCAGGTGGAAGTGAATCCTCAACCTGATTGGCCTGCTGGAGCAGCCAATCAGGCGGCTGGCAGAAGTGAATCTGCTACCTGATTGGCCTGTAGGAGCAGCCAATCAGGCTGCAGGCAGAAGTCAATCCACAATATAATTGGCCCACAGGTGTAGCCCTGAAGTAGCCAATCACGCAAGGCCCATTGTGTAAATAATGTATATAAGCAGACGGTTTGGGGAAAAGAGCCATTCGTCTTCTCTTCTCCTCCTTGATGACTATGAGCTGAATAAAGAGCATGAAATTCACTCTTGACTCCGAGTATATTTCAGATTCTAATTAAACAGTTAGCAAAATCTTCTTAACTGTATGGCAGATAGATTCATAGAGTTGGAAGAGACCACAAGGCCCATCCAGTCCAACCCCCTGCCAAGCAGGAAACACCTTCAAAGCATTCCTGACAGATGGCTGTCAAGCCTCCGCTTAAAGACCTCCAAAGAAGGAGACTCCACCACACTCCTTGGCAGCAAATTCCACTGTCGAACAGCTCTTACTGTCAGGAAGTTCTTCCTAATCTTTAGGTGGAATCTTCTTTCTTGTAGCTTGAATCCATTGCTCTGTGTCTGCTTCTCTGGAGCAGCAGAAAACAACCTTTCACCCTCCTCTATATGACATCCTTTTATATATTTGAACATGGCTATCATATCACCCCTTAACCTTCTCTTCTCCAGGCTAAACATACCCAGATCCCTAAGCCATTCCTCATAAGGTATCGTTTCCAGGCCTTTGACCATTTTGGTTGCCCTCCTCTGGACACATTCCAGCTTGTCAGTATCCTTCTTGAACAGTGGTGCCCAGAACTAGACACAGTACTCCAGGTGAGGTCTGACCAGAGCAAAATACAGTGGTACTATTACTTCCCTTGATCTAGATGCTATACTCCTATTGATGCAGCCCAGAATTGCATTGGCTTTTTAAGCTGCTGCATCACACTGTTCACTCATGTCAAGTCAGGATTCCAAAATCCTTTTCACATGTACCGTTCTCAAGCCAAGATATTGGGCGATTGGGCGAAGAAATGCTTAGAAAACCTTGGTGCCATCTTCAGTTATGATGCCTTTTTGATATTCTCAAATGATCCAGTCAGATGAGGGGAGCCTAGAATGTCACTTTCCTATGGAATAAGCACACACACACACACACACACAGAGAGAGAGAGACAGCCCCCTGGCATGTGTTGACTTTCTGGGAATGAGCTAATTGATGGCCTTGTCCACAAAGGTGGGTCATTTTAAAATTCTCCCAGCCACGTGAGAGCCACCCGGAGGTATAGCGCTGCTGTCAGGACAGGATTTGGGGGAATTAGTCCAGTGCCCTGCTTAGCAGAGCAAACAAAAGGGCCCACAATCTTACCACATTTTGAAGTGAAGTAATCTAAAGATTAGGGACCCAGGTGGCGCTGTGGGTTAAACCACTGAGCCTAGGGCTTGCTGATCAGAAGGTCGGCGGTTCGAATCCCTGTGACGGGGTGAACTCCCGTTGCTTGGTCCCAGCTCCTGCCAACCTAGCAGTTCGAAAGCATGTCAAAATGCAAGTAGATAAATAGGAACCACTACAGCGGGAAGGTAAACGGCGTTTCCATGTGCTGCTCTGGTTTGCCAGAAGCGGCTTTGTCATGCTGGCCACATGACCTGGAAGCTATACGCCAGCTCCCTCGGCCAATAATGCGAGATGAGCGCGCAACCCCAGAGTTGGTCACGACTGGACCTAATGGTCAGGGGTCCCTTTAATCTAAAGATTATCCCTGCAAGACTCATCACCACTGCATAAATATCACCTGATAATCAGCACCATATAAATATACAAGCGTGCAGAATTCTTCCTGGTGAAGGCAAATATTGGACTAGGTTGCCTCCATAATTCTGGATTTTTATAAGAGCACCTCAAATCCAGCTGAAACTCTGAAAAAACGTCTTCCCAATCATTGTCTAAAGTGATGCTCTGTCTCACTTGACACAAATGTTTGACAAGATGTATGAAACCTTGTTTGGACAGGCAGAAGGCAATTCTTGAACTAAAGGGGACAAAGAGAGTACTCTGGTAGCAAGAGTTTGACATTTAGATAATATAAACAATGGAAGCTCCCTTGGACTGAGTCAGGTTATAAGTCCATTGAGCCTGTTGGATGCATTTGGACAGCACAGCTAAGGATTTAACCTGAGACTTTGTGAAGTCAAACCAATCTACCCCTGAGCTAGTAGGAAATGATTCTTTGCTTTATCAATTAAAGAAAAGGATAGATAGAATAATACCAGGGCTTTTTTTTCAGCTGGAGCTCACCGGAGCCCGGATCCAACAGCTCTCAGGTGGGCACCATTGTCATTCCAAGAGAACAAAGGAGAAGTTCATGGTGAGTTCTGGCACCTCTTTTTCTAGAAAAATAGCATTGAATAATACCATATGACAATCAGTTTATGAATCAACCCTGGCAAGAATCAGGCCACAACTATTGATCTAAAAGAGTCAGTGTGGTGTAGTGGTTAAGAGCTGTAGACTTGTAACCTGGTGAACCGGGTTCGCGTCTCCACTCCTCCACATACAGCTGCTGGGTGACCTTGAGCTAGTCACACTTCTCTGAAGTCTCTCAGCCCCACTCACCTCACAGAGTGTTTGTTGTGGGGGAGGAAGGGAAAGGAGAATGTTAGCTGCTTTGAGACTCCTTCGGGTAGTGATAAAGCGGGATATCAAATCCAAACAACTCCTCCTCCTCCTCCTCTTCTTCTTCTTCTTCTTCTTCTTCTTCTTCTTCTTCTTCTTCTTCTTCTTCTTCCTCCTCCTCCTCCTCCTCCTCCTCCTCCTCCTCCTCCAGTCCATTCTGAATTCCTCTCTCATGATCTTGGGCCAGTATAACTCTTCAATGCCAGCAATGTCCCCTACATTTTGGGTCGAACTACAATATGACTATTATAGGAAGTTTCTTAGCAGAAACAATGAGGTTTTGGGAGAAGGCAGACTTTAGGAGGTATTTATCGCTGGAGGCAACTGAGTCTTTTCCTTTAAAAAAAACAGGCTAAGCATACACTTGCATTGTTCTCTGTGTTAAAAAAAGTTACACAACGCCGGGTTATAGTAACATTGCTGGGAGCAGCATAGAGAGCTATTGTGTCAGAACAGATGCTGTTGAATAGCATAGTTGAGATTTACAGAAAAAGCTTTGAATGAGGAGCATTGCATCAACATGTCTGCAGGACAGTGACGCACCCGCCTCGATTGCTTTTTAATGAGAAAGGATATTGAATTTCCAACGTGGACTGTTCTGATCAAGCTGCTGAATGCTAAAATCTAAACAGCACCATTGTGGGACAGAAAGCAACTTACTGCTTCCCATTTCTTGAAGCCAGCTAACAATAAAATGAAAATAGTTTTCATTCATCCGGCTGACTGAGGTCCTGGAATGTGGTACAGTTGCCCTAGGGATAGCTGGAGAATAACATTTCCAGGATAGGGAGACCTTGTCGTGAAGTTATGTGGTATGTATTTTGACAGCAGAATCAGGAAGATGTTTGAAGACACCACTGGTAAATTCTTAAAACAATAAATATAGGCGTGTGTGAAAGTGTGTTTTCACACTGCCCAAGCATTGGGTTCAATTGCATACTAGAATGAACAAGTTTGATAATGTGCAACAGGGGAAATGAGACTGACTCTTCAACTTGTAGGGGAGAGGGCATGTTGTGACCTTGAATCGTGTACTATTTAGACCAGGTCACATTAGGTAATATGATTTCATGTAAACGCTCACAACTACAAGTTTTAAGTAATCTTCTGTCTAAGATGGGGGGGGGGAATCCATCTCGATGCATATTTCAACGTTTATGACCCTTCTCACATCAGACTCACTTTCGGGGCCTGCTTTTCGCACACATAATACAGTGTGTCTGTTGGCAACTAACTCACATATAGAAAGCATTTTCCGAGGAATGTTCTCCCCAGAGAGATCCTCCTGGCACCATCACTACATTTCTTTCAGTGCCAGGCAAAAGCATTCCTCTTTACCCAGGCCTATAACTCTTAAATAATCCATGGCCTGTGAAAGGACTGTTATTATGATGATTATTTTACTATTAGGTTGTGTGTCGTTATGTATTTTATTATGTTTTTATCACTGATGTTCTGTAATGGGTTTTTATAATGTTGCACTGCCCTGGGATCATTTGATAAAGGTTGGTACAGTGGAACCTCGGTTTATGAACACCTCGGTTTATGAATTTTCGGTTTACGAACGCTGCGGACCCATCTGGAACGGATTAATTCACTTTCCATTACTTTCAATGGGAAAGTTCGCTTCAGTTTATGAACGCTTCAGTTTATGAACAGACTTCCCGAACCAATTACACCCATGCTTCGGGTTAAGTACGCTTTAGGTTGAGTACTCCGCGGACCCGTCTGGAACGGATTAATCCACTTTCCATTACTTTCAATGGGAAAGTTCGCTTCAGTTTATGAACGCTTCAGTTTAAGTACTCCGTGGACCGTCTGGAACAGATTAATCCACTTTCCATTACTTTCAATGGGAAAGGTCGCTTCAGTTTATGAACGCTTCAGTTTATGAACAGACTTCTGGAACCAATTGTGTTCATAAACCGAGGTACCACTGTATATAAATTGAATTATTATTATTATTATTATTATTATTATTATTATTATTATTATTATTATTTCCCCCCAAAAAACAGATACACACTGCAAGGCACTTAGGCCAAGCTGACACACTTAACGAGGAAGCAGTCCTTTTCTTGTCCTCTTCATAACACACCTAGTGTCACATGAGAGGTGGAAGAGCCACATGACTTGATTCATTGGACCCACCGTTCTTCCAAAAGAAAAATCACTCCAGTTACAATTGGGTACAAATGAAACTGCTATGCGATATTGTTTCTATGAGAGTCAGGAAGAGGTTGGTCGTGCCTGCTCAGCCGTGATGTCAAATTCCTGACCCTGTAAGTGTATGAATTCATGTCTCTTGCCAAACCATTTCTTGCTAGATCCATGTACAGAAGACTGGTGAAGAAAGTGTTGGACACTTGCTCAGCTTAGAGCAGCTTTCTCCAGCCTGGTGCCCCCTAGATGTTATTGGGTTACGACTCCCCATCACCGCAGACCATTGGCCATGCTGGCTGTTTGCTGGTGGAGTTTGTAGCCCAACAATGCCAAACTGGGGAAGGGCCAGCGAGTGCATGTTTTGCATCATTAAGGTCCCAGGCTCAATCTCTGCCAGGTAGGACTGGGAAGGGCCCCTTTATGAAATGTGGAGAACTACTGGTAATTGGTGTAGAAAATGGACCAATGTTCTGACGTGGCGTAAGGCAACTTCATATGCTCCTCCTCTTACTTCCCATGTCCACAGTCCAGAGAACCAGCCAGCCAGCTCCTGTTAACCTTTGACTTTATTTTTCATCAGCAGCCATTGGCAACATGGAATGCTGCTTTTGCAAATCATAGGAGTTTGTGATAGCGCTGCTGTTCAAAGAAGGAAAAAGTGTCATTCCGTGTGTATGCAGACCCTTGCATGGACATCTGTGGATTATGGCTATTACCATCCAACTGTCCTTCCTTGGGAGAGAGAGAGAGAGTCTTTCAATAAGCACATACAA
Organism: Zootoca vivipara; assembly: GCF_965207765.1. Taxonomy (NCBI): domain Eukaryota; kingdom Metazoa; phylum Chordata; class Lepidosauria; order Squamata; family Lacertidae; genus Zootoca; species Zootoca vivipara. Next base: position 16,403,011 of record NC_142586.1, read on the forward strand.
TTGAACTCAGGTAGAGTTCTCTCCAGTGACTGGGAACAAATTCACACACATGAGCTTCCTGATGTTCAGCTGGGATAGAGCTTGTAGGTGTGAACCAGAGGTGTTCCTCGACACTTAAAGGACTCAGGGCACAGCACAAATCTGCATGATGGTATTGAGACGGTATTAATCTGGGCAAATTAATGGAAGGTGGTGAGGGTATCGCCAGCGCTGCACTTTGCAGTGTGCCCAGCTGCCCTGTATACAAAATAAAACTTTTTTTTTAAAAAAAGAGCTTTACAATGGGATGAGGGCCAGAGACAGAGCACAACGAACCCAGGATTTGGGCCTCCCGGACCACCCCTAGCAATGTCCCTCCTGCTTTCTGACTGCTACCACCGCAAGCATTCATAAAATAGACCACAAGGGGAAACAGATGCCCAGGGAAGAGAAAGAACAGGAATTCTTAAAGCATGGAAGACATTGTTATGCTTGAGAATACATCTTTCTGCAGTTGGCATGCCATTGCGAGATGAATAGTGTTACTGGTTAATAGCACACCTCTAAAAGTTATACTTTGAACAAAGGATTTGTTAGGCATCATGGCCTCAGTCCAAGAGAGGAGCAATGCTTAAGCCCACCGAATCAATTGGCTTAAACTGGCTTCACTCAGCATTGGATTATAGCCCACGTGCAAATCTTAAGAATATACTACTTTCTATCTCCTAAAGCTATAAAAGAAGATGCTTCCAAGTTAGCAGCTAGCTGACGACGATGACAGCCGAAACATTTGCCGACTCACACAGCCACCTCAGATAAACAGTGTTTTTTCCCCCTATCAAAAGAAAGTCTAGAGTTCCATTCAGCAGCTGTCAACGTCTCCATTCTCATATCCATGTTATGAAGATTGCTATCTAGGAATAAACTTCCTCTAAGGTGAACCAAGAAGACTGGGAGCTATGCATACAATGGCAAGATTGTCCCAGGTTGCTGAGGACACTAATCCTGAAATATTGTCAAGCGGATCAGCTAGTCTTCGAATTGTACCTAACACAATTAGACATTGTTAAAAAAAGCTGGCTTGAGGCATGCAATGGGGAGACTATAAATATGTGGGGTTTTTTTTAAGGTAGTCTGTAAGCTAAACTGTGCAGTGATTTTGCACCTTATTATTGCAGGGATCGAGAGATAATCGCACTGGTGTAAATGAAGGCATCATTTGCCTCTATGGTCTCCAGTCCTTAGAAAGTTTCGCTGAGATATCAATTCATGAATGGAGTCTGAGGGGCAGGCCTGACTTTCAACGGCTGTAGCTTACACAAATGAATCGCACCATAGAGTTCAGAGCTATACATCATGCCTATAAAAAGGAAAGAAACTGGAAGAGCAAAATGACTGCTTTGGCCAGTATTACAGCTGGCAATGCAGCTGTGACATTGCAGAAACTCACTTTTATCTCCAGTTTCCTTACTGAGAGGAACAATTAAATAAAACAGAACCATATGCTATTGTTGATGGGAAGGGGCTCTTTGAAAATATTATTCTCCCCCCCCCCAATGATGTCTCTATATGTAGGAGTTCTTCAGATTTTCAAGTAAAGAAAATGGATGATAAGACATAAGATACAGCAGTATGAGGTCCATAAAACATAATTGGCTCCGCTGAGCTTGTACTCCAGCTCTAATCAAACTATTCATATAACAAGGACAGCCCTAACGACTACCAGCTTTTTGTCCCTCCATGCCCACTGTTGTTTCCTGTTTATGAGCTAACCTCTGCTATGCGGGACAGAAGACCACGAGCACACAAGCACACAATCCAGGACCAGCAGCTACGTAGATTCCTACTGATTTTGCTGCTGTAAAGAATGTTCCAGACCTTTTAATGAGCATTCAAATTTAGATTTCATAACAGGATCCCGAGAGCCCCTTCTCGCTTGATCTCAGTGATGTGGGAGGCACTGTGATGGGGCTTCTCTGTGAGCCTCGGCCGCCCAATGAATATTGGATGATTCAGATTAGCCAAAATGAAGTACTTCTTCACAAATGTGGAATTTGTGGGAATGTTCAGGGATGCAGGAGAGGATTTATTGTTTAATGATATCCTTCCTAGCTTGTGTTAGCAAGTTCTATATCTTAGCAGAGTAACGTTCCCCTTTAAACACACAGCGGTTTGCTTGTTGCAGGCTCGTCTCAATATAAGATTCCTGGTAAGATCCCTTCCACGCCCTCGTAAAAAGAATAGACGCGGCAGTCTTATTAAAGTCAATGTAAAAGTAGTTTACTCACAATCATTCAGTTCACAGTTGGATCCCTGAAGGCAGACTTAGGTTAGAAAACTATATACACATGTGGAACTATCCCATAAGGAAGTTAGTTCCTAAGTGACCGCGAACAGGCAGCCACTTCTCCTCACACATAGATAAGCAAAATGGAGAAGAGAGCAAAAGAAGGAGCTGTGCTCCCTTGCCCAGGTTGGGCTTCACACAGACAAGCCTCTAGTCACATGCAGAAGAAGTTTGTCACAGCTCAGGAGGAAACAGGAAGTTTTCTCCCGACTGCATACAAAGCATTCCCTAGCATGTTCATTCTAGGAATGTTGTACTTGACTGCTATGTCGAAACAAAATAAAAAAAATTCCTTCCAGCAGCACCTTAAAGAGCAACTAAGTTTTTGGTCTTTATAAGTTATAAGGAATTTTTTTAAAAAAAATTATTTTGTTTCGACTACATCAGACCAACACGGCTACCTACCTGTAACTTGACTGCTATGTGTTTCACATCCCAAATAATTTGCTCCTACAGGATGTAGTGATGTCCAGCAGCTTTGATGGCTTTAAAAGAGGATTGGAGAAATTACTGGAGGATCCGTCTATCTGTGGCTGCTAGCCATTATGGCTATTTTCTTCCTCCACTATCAGAGTCAATACTGCTCTGGATACCAGTTCCTGGAGAGGACAAGGGAAGAGAGTATTCTTGCATTCAGGTCCTGCTTGTGGGCTTCCCAAAGTTCTCTGGGCAACTGTGAGAACTCATGATGGACTAGACAAATCTTTGGCCTGATCCAGAAGGATTCTTCTTATGAAGGGAAAGCTGTACCCTGGCAAAGTGGGAGCATAGCAGGCAACAGTGGATTCCTATTAACACACAGGAAGTGGTCATTTCCTGCGTGAGGTCATAATGTCTGTGTGAGGTCACAGTCTAGCCATTGTGGAGTAAGCTGCCACTGATTAGATGCTCTGCTGAAAAGTAAACATACTAAGGATCTAAGGATCACGATATCAGATGAAAGATGCATGTATATTCCATCGCACTTACCAGTGCGCAAAATAGATCGTGGGATTTGCTTCAGGGGCTCAATGTTTGCTTTGCTGCACGAATGATTCGGTAATGCTGAATATTCATTCATAGGTCCAGATGTGTTGAACTCCTGATTTTATTGCCACATTTTTCGTTGCTGGAGCTCCATATGAGAGTGTGACTTGGACAAAGAATGAGTCTCTTGGCACAGTTGTGCCGTTCACATGACATGCCTCGGAAAATAATTTATCTGAAAGAAATGTCAAGGGCGCACATTATTTCTGTCACAACTCTCTTGCCACGGCCTCGCTTATTTTAGCGCAAACGAGAAGCTACCTGGAAACATGCATTTCTCGTTGCCAATGTAAAGGTTCAAGGGCAAAGTTTTAGATTCTGTAAGATCAAATGGATTGGGAAGAAGCACCAAAGGGTTTTTGTTCTTGTCAGCCTATAACTTAGCGTGGCCCTTTCCCATGTGCTTCATATTATTCAAAGGAAAGCTGGATCCATTTACTTCAATAAAGAAGATAAACATGGATAAATGTAAGAAAAACAATGTTAGTGACTTCTTCTGAACATTCAGACTTCGGGGATGAACAAAGAGGAACTCTCCCTGCACCCTACTCCCCCAAGTAAAAACTTAAAAACAAGTGCAGTCGAAGGCCATTCTACATCCACAGCATTTCATGGGGCCTATAGGTGCATGTGTTACAAAGAAATAGGAGTCACATCAAGGGAGAACCAAACGGGGACTGTGGTTCATGAGGAACCTCCCCCATCCTTCTGTCCCAAATGCCAGACCTGCTCTTCCTGTATGCCATTGTCGCAATCAGGGCCGGATTTAGGTTTGATGAGGCCCTAAGCTACTGAAGGTAATGGGGGCCCTTTGTATGTCCAGCTGTCCATTGTCAACAACAAATTGTCGCTGCTTTTGTGTGTTGAATATATGCTATATGGTAATTTATGGGCCTAAGAGGTACCTAAAGCCATTTGCACATAACAGAATATGTATTTTAGCAAAGTAATTGTTGAACTGAAATACAATTAAGAAGAAGTATATTAATAGTGAAATACAATTAAGAAGAAGTATATTAATAATAAAATACAATTAAGAAGTATATTAATAGTGAAATAATTCTTAAGCTCTAACTTAAAATTTTGGAAATGTACATCCAGGTTTTTTTTCCCCTTTAGATTTTTTTGGGGGGCCCAAGAGAGTAGGGCCCTAAACTATAGCTTCTTTAACTTATACATACAGTGGTACCTCTACTTACGAATAACTCTACTTACAAATGTTTCTACTTACGAATGGAGCTCCGTCCGCCATCTTGGATGCGGTTTAGATAGCATTTTTTCTACTTATGAATTTTTAGATAGGGTTGCTTCTACTTACGAATTTTTTCTCCCAATGCATTCCTATGGGATTCGACTTACAATTTTTTTCGACTTACGAATATGCGTTTGGAACGCATTAAATTCGTAAGTAGAGGTACCACTGTAAATCTGGCACTGGTCACAATCAGGATCCCACAGCCATCCCGAAATGTGGCTTCTGTTTCTTAAAAAAACAAAACCCTGTCCAGAATCGACAAGCAGGTCGCAAATAAGGTTGCCAGGTGTCCACTATCTGAGCGGACAGTCCGCTTTTTTCACATCATGTTCACTAATTTTTTCCACAAAATAGTGGACATTTTTTTATTCAAAAGCTTTATGATGAAATGGTACATAATCTAAAGCTGTACAGTCGAAGAGAATAAGGATAGGAGAATCGCGTTTTGTCTTTTTTTTCATAAGTAAGAATGAGACAAAAATTGAATATCCATTGAACTCGATTCTCGGGGAAAATTATGAAGCATACTCAATTGTTTCACAAGACATTTAAAAAATGGGTGGGGGGGAGGCGCCTCTTGCCGGAGTTCTGCCCCGCCTGTTCCTGACTCGCGGGGAGAACAAAAGGGAGAGGCGCGAAAGAAAAAGACACTTCTTCCTGTTCCTGACACGCAGGAGCAGCAGCAAACCAGCTACCGGTAGAGGCACGAGGAGGAAAGGCGGGCTTGGAGGAGACTTGCCCGACGACCTGAGGGAGCGAGATCCTTGCCCCAAGGATCGCCTCCCTAATACAGGAACGGTAAGAAGGAACGCCTGTTGGGAACCTGGGTAGCTTTGCCCCAAGGATCCCTAAGAAGCATAGAATTGTAGAGTTGTTGGAAAGGACCACAAGGATCATCTAGTCCAACCCCCCTGCAATGCAGGAATCGAACCTATAGGGGCTTGAACCCATGACCCTAAGATTAAGATTATAAAATTAAGATGAAATTAAGATTAAGATTATAAAATTATGTACAGTATAACATTTTTTTTTTAATATGCCTATTGTCCATGGAGTTTTCTTGGCAGGGATACTGGAGTGGCTTGCCAGTTCCTTCTCCAGGTGGATCACGTTTAGTCAAAACTCTCCACTATGACCTGTCCATCTTGGGTGGCCCTGCATGGCATAGCTCATAGCTTCTCTGAGTTATTCAAGCCCCTTCGCCACGACAAGGCAATGATCCATGAAGGGGGCCGAAGAATTGATGCTTTTGAATTATGGTGTTGGAATAGACTCTTGAGAGTCCCATGGACTGCAAGAAGATCAAACCTATCCATTCTTAAGGAAATCAGCCCTGAGTGCTCACTGGAAGGACAGATCGTGAAGCTGAGGCTCCAATACTTTGGCCACCTCATGAGATGAGAAGACTCCCTGGAAAAGACCCTGATGTTGGGAAAGATTGAGGGCACTAGGAGAAGGGGATGACAGAGGACGAGATGGTTGGACAGTGTTCTCGAAGCTATGAACATGAGTTTGACCAAACTGTGGGAGGCAGTGCAAGACAGGAGTGCCTGGCGTGCTATGGTCCATGGGGTCACGAAGAGTCGGACACGACTAAATGACTACACAACAACAACAACAACAACAACAACAACAGCAACAACAACAACATTTTAAAAATGTATTGTAGCTTGTGTCGACTGACCTAAAATGGCGTCGAGTGATGAGAGTGACAGCGGTGAGTTTTCGAATTCTTTAAAACGAAAGAGAGGAGTGTGCAAATACAACAAAGACTGGGAAGCTACTTTTGCATGGATTACGAACAACGAAACCGACAGAACAAATATGACGGCCTACTGTAAATTGTGTCAGAAATCGTTCACAATTGAATATAATGGTATAAAAGCTGTCACACAGCATACAAGCACAAAAAATCATTTAGATAAGGAGAAAATAGCTTCCAGCAACAAGCGAATCAATTTGTTTTTCATTGTTAAATACTCCTCTTTCATTGAGAAAGTGACTGTAGCTGAAATGGCTGAAATTTAGCATGGGATCAAACACCATATTTCTTTCCTGGCTCAAGATTGTGGTATTAAGTTAATGAAGCAAATTAAGTTAATGATTC